>NC_030814.1:47780000-49030000 GCF_001704415.2 Capra hircus | reverse complement strand
CCTCTCTCTAGGGGCCCACAGGCTCCCTGCCACCCATTCCGGCCCTGTGACAGGAGGGCGTGGCGGGTGCAGAGACCCCGGCTCACCAAACTGCAGGTTGTTCCGGGGGAACTCCCACTTCTCATTGTAGGGCAGCTGGGTGGGGTCGATGAAGGTGTAGCTGTTGCCTTCATAGCTCTCGATGATCTTCCAGCGCACCTGGTACTTGGGCTTCTGTAGGGGGCGGGGGCGGGGAAGGGGAGGAAGGTCAGCCGGGCCTGCCAGGTGGGTCTGGGACATCATCCCGACCCAGGAGGACAGGGGCTGGGCGGTCCCACCGCACAGCGCAAGGAGGTGGGTGTGTGGCCCGCAGTTTGGCGAGAGGGGCCGTGTCACCCCACGCCTATGGTACCAAGAGCCCAGTCCTTGTCTGGCTTGGCCTTACCAAGGGAGCATCCATTCGCCAGGCCTCAGTTTCCCTAACTGTATATTGAAAGATTTAGGACCATGTCTAAGGGTCTTGACAGCTCTGATAATTTGGTAATTCCTGAGCTAGGAGGGAGGGTGAAACTGTAGGTCCGTTCACACATCCACCCTCCCATCCAAGTATCAGCTATTTTATTTTCACTTGTGGTGAGATACATATAACAGAATTCACCAAGTCAACCATTTCTCAGCATACCGCTCGGTGGTGGTACGTACATTCACACTGTTGCGCAACAAATCTCCAGAACTCTCCATCTTGAAAAACTGAAACTGTCCTCACTAAACAACAGCTCCCCGTTCCCACCTCCCACTTATCTCGTGCATCTGACCGTCCCAGGTACCTGATTTAATTGGAATCATGCAGAATCTGTCCCTTTGTGACTGTCTCATCTCACTCAGCATGACGTCTTCAAGGTTCACCTATGTGGTTGCCTATATCAACATTTCCTCCCCTTTTAAGGCTGAGTTTTACTCCCATCTAAATATTTCACTGAGCACATATTTGTTTCAGGCATCAATGATTCAGAGTTGAACAAAACAGAGTTCCTGTCCCCTGGAGTTTGCATTCTAGTGGCTAAGACAGGCATTCCACTCAAATACATACATACATAGGACTACAAATACAAAATGTAGAAAAAAATAGATTTTCAGATGGCTCGATGGAGACAATACAGCAGGGCGAGAGGACAGAGGGAGCTGGGGACATTGGAAGACAAGTCAGGGAGGGCCCCCGGGGAGGTGAGAGGGTGCCGGCCAGGGGAGCAGCGAGGGGACAGAGGTGTGGAGGTGCTAAAGATCCTGGAGAGGCTGAGGGACTGGAGGTGCCACGTGGCTGGAGGCGAGTGGGCACAGTTCTGAAGGCAGGAAAGTCTTGAGGGCAGCCAGTCACTGAGTGAATTCTCTCCATGCCAGGAGAAACCTCCTAGACTTGATGCAGATGAGTGACGCATTGGACTTTACAAAGTTGAAGGACAGATGGAGAGAGACCCTGCACACACAACAGTGAGCAGCTGGCGCACCCACTCAGGCTCTCCATGCTGCTCCAACCAGCTGGCCGGTGGCAGAGCCTGAACTGGGGGGGAGTGGCTGCCACTCTCGTTCCTACCCAGGGTGGCAGCTGCATGGGGGCATGATGCCAGGGGGTGCCCACGAGAAGTGCTGATGGAAGACAGAGTTTAGGTGGAAAGTGGAAGCTGGGGTGGAGCGTTGGAGAACACCGAGGCCTCGGGTCAGCAGTCCAACTCTCTTTCCGGTCACTCGTGGGGCATGGAGGCCAGCTGGGCTGTGTTGTTTAGCAGCTGGGCTCCTCCATGGGGCACCCTCCTCGAGGTGGGGGGAGCTCAAGTGGGTGTTGGGAGGAGGGCGGCCTGTGACTGAAGCCTCCTGGGTAGCCATCAGGAAGAACGTCCAGACGGTAGTTTGGAGGGAGAGATTGCAGTTAGACCTAAGGAAGAACTTCCAGGTTCTGATTCAGAGCAAGAGAGTACAGGCAAATGTCAGGACGGCCATGGTAGAGTTACAGCGGATAGTCTGAAATGGGACAGGAGGATTTCCTGAGTGTCAGAGGATTCAAGCCCTGCCTGTGGCTGCCTTTCCAACTCAAAGGACAGAGACAGCACCAGGAAGGATTCCTTTTCCTCTCCTGGCCACTTCCATCTCCAGCAGCCACTGCGGTGAAGCTATCTTTTCCTCCTTGCCACTTCTCCTTCCTCTGGCCCTGCAGCTGGGCCTGAGTCAGCCCCCTCCCCACTCCACCCCCAGCCGGGCAGAGGAGAGTGGGGAAGGGGAGGGCAATCAAGGCAAGCGAGGTTGTCTGGCTGGGACTTCAGCCTCTGAATCCCAGACCTGATTGCTGGAGGAAGACACCATTCTCTCCCTCCTGTCTCAGGCGCCCCCACCCCTCTTCTTGGAAGGCAGCCTCCAGTTCTGCTCAGCCTCTGCCACGCCTACACATGGCTCCTCCTGTGGAGCTCCTGGGAGCTCCTGCCCAGAGGGGTCTCTCCTCCGGGTGGCCTCGGAATAGAATGCTGGCAGTGCGTGCCTGCAGAGCACTTCCTGTGAGTGGGCGCTGGGCTCCACACTCAACGTGCGTCATCTCACTTATTCCTTGTAACGGGCCCCGGCCACTTCCCCTTGCCGACCGAGGTGGACAAGGAATCATCAAAGTCCCCGCAACTCCCCATGCAGGCCTGCTGTCTCAGTGGGAGGATGCTTTCTGTCTCGGGAAGGGGAAGATCTGAACAGTTCTCACCAGAAATCTTAGGGACCCTCCTGTGCATCCCCTTTATGCGCCTCATTCCCGAGAATTCTAGCCTCCCCACTGCCCCTCCCACCATCCGCTTTGCTCCTCCCTGTCACTGTCATCCTTTCTTCCGCACGTCCCTCCTGCTTCTAGCCTGCTGACTCCTGCCCTTTTCTCTTCCCCCTCAGCCCCCCTTGTGGTCTTTCTGGGGGCCAGAGAGGTGATGACTCAGCCCTGGGACAGAAGCAACCCTTCCCCCAATTGGGGCCACCCTCCCCTCAGGCCTGGCTAGTGAGGACAAACCAGGCTGGCTCCCCAGGAAGGGGCGAGGCTCAGAACCCCAAAGGGCAAAGCAAAGACACTTGGAGTGTAAGCCCTCGGGCATGGCCATCACGTCAGGTTATGGCCATCTTGATCCCTGGGATGCCTTCCTTCACTTGTTCTCGGGTGGGCTCAGGGGCCAGTTCAGTTTCCTAAATGGGATAAGAGGTGCCTGGGAGTACACGTTCCAAAAATGGTCCCTTGAAGAGAAGGTAGAGTGTCCCCAAACAACAACTGACCAAGGGGGCCGGGCAGTCCAAGGCAGAAAGGGCTGGAGGGGGAACTGGGCCCTTCTCTGGAATCTCGGCAGGGCTGGGGAGGCAGCTCAGTGGGGCACAAGGAGGCAGCTTTCAGCTCCATATAAGGAAGAACTTTGCAACAGAGCTGCTCAGAGAAGGAACGGGAGGCCACGAGAGTGACTAAAGTCCTGTCCCCCTGGAGGTGGGCGAGCAGTGCCCGACAACCACTTTGGGCGTGTAGTCAAGGAGATGCCCAACCTCAGACAGCCCTCCAATCCCAAAATGCGTGAGCAAACTTCGGTTCCCCAGCCAACTTCCTCCTGGGCCCGGCGTGTTCAGCGTCCATTCTGAGCGCTGTCCAAGCCCAGGAGCTTGCTGAGTGGCCTGCAGCCTGCAGTCTGCCAGTCAAGGTCGCACGGCCAGCGTCAGAGGTGGACCCAGATCCCTGAAGACTTGGCCTGGGGCCCCGGATTCTGGAGGCTGCGCTCAGCTGCGCCCTCATGCTGGGTGCTGATACGCAGCGAGCACCCTGTGCGCCTCTGGGCACCCCCGACACAGCATCCACCTCTGCTTACACTAAAACCCCCAAGGCAGGTGCGGGGAAGGAAAGGCAGCAAGGGGCTCACAGGTGCGCTATCCGTTTGTAACTCACTTCACTCTCTTGTTCACATCTCCTGAACCTTCAGGATGGGGTCCCGACATCCAACGTGCCCCTTCCAGGCATCAGTATTTCCAGTGCTCCCCGCGGTCTTCCCCACTTTGTGTACACTGCCCTCTCCCCAGAGACACCCTTGCCCTGAATCTCCTCTTCCCCTGGCTGCCTGCCCCCTCCTCCATGGCCAGTCTCACCCACGCCAGGCCACCTCCTCCAAGCAGACTCCCTTCCCTGCCAGCCAGAAACCATCCCTCCACTTCTGGCCTCCCGCAGCCTTCTGGCCTGGCCCTGTCAGTGCCCAACCGTACCGGAAATGGTCTTTCATATAGACAGGCAGAGCAGCTAAATGGTGGAGACCGTGGGCTCTGGGGTAGGAAGCAGCTAGGATTCTTGAGCAGGTCCTTCAACCTTGCTGAGCCCATTTCCTTCTTGTAGAATGCTGACTGCTCTAGTCCCTGCCTCCAGATTGTCGTGAGGGTAAAATAAGATGACTTCATGTTTTACAAAATGGTTTTGAAAATGACTGTTTCAAAACCAGCCTCTGCCACTAGCCAGCTGCAGACTAGGGCATCTGTCTCAACCTCTTGGAACCTCAGCTTCCAACTCTGTAAAATGGGGTTAGTGATACTGCTCACACACCATGGCTGCTGAGGGCAGTAAATGAGAGAGTACAGGTAACAATGTCATAAAAATGCCCCTCAAATCACTGCTCAACCACTGATCGAGCCCTCAAAGTGACAGGCAGGGTACTAGACGTCAAAGTGCAATTAACATCAGACTTGATTCATAATAATATTAAATAATGAAGAGGAGGGGCTTCCCAGATGGTGCTAGAGGTAAAGAACTCGCCTGCCAGTGGAGGAGACATAAGAGACCTGGGTTGGATCCCTAGGTTGGGAAGATGCCCTGGAGGAGGGCATAGCAACCCACTCCAGTCTTCTTGCCTAGAGAATCCTATGACAGAGGAGTCTGGTGGGCTATAGACCGTAGCATTGCAGAGTCAGATACAATGGAAGCAACTTAGCAAGCACAGTGAAGAGGATGGGGACTTTCCTTGCGGTCCAGTGGATAAGAATCCACCTTCCAATGCAGGGGACGTGGGTTCGATCCCTAGATGGGGAACTAAGATCCCACACGCCGTGGAGCAACTAAGTGTAGGTATGAAACTAGTAAGCCCACGCACCTCGACTAGAGGGGCATCCAAAGAGCTGGGGTGCCACAGCTAAGACCTGAAACAGCCAAATATACGTTTTTAAAAAATAATGAAGAGGATGATGATGGTCAGGCCTTCCCTCCGTTAACTCACCTGCCACCTGACAGAGACACAGGCCTGGCCCCTGGGGCCCCTCTTGTGCCCCTGGAAGCCCCAGCTGGCAGAGGATCCCACCTCTGCCCTCTCCCCGACTCCCACGGCTGTCCTGGTAGCATCTTTCCTCTGTAATCCACGCCCTCACTTTCGTGGTAGCAGCCATTTCCTGCTCTAGACAGTGAAGCCTACGAGAGCAGAACCCCAGAGGCTTGAGTCTTGATCACGCAGCCACTCACACTAACATACAGCAGGCGCCCACTAGAGAGCTCTCATCGGTGAATGGCCAGCTGCCAGGTGAGTGGCTCTGCCGGGCGGACCCGCACAGCCCGGCGGTGCTGCCCCAGGGTCTGGCTGCCCCCGCCCCGCCCAGGCTCACCTGCTTGTACTTGTAGAAGAGCAGCAGCAGCAGCAGCAGCAGCAAGGCCATGATGGACACGCAGGCCACCAGCACCGGTGTGAAGAGGGGCTCATCGAGGGGCTGCATGGAGGCTCCTGCACGAAGGGGCGGGCCAGGGGAGTGAGCCGGCCGATGGGGCCTTTGAGACCCCGTGCCCCACTGGAACAGGCCCGTGGCCTGGAACACAGTAGGTGCCCCCCAAACTCTTGTTGACTGAACAAGGTGTCCTCAGTAGGAAGCTTGCGGACCCTCCCCCAACCAGGGGCAAGGACCCACCTCCAGCCCTGCTCACGCCCAGCTCTAAACCCTGCCCAGACTCATAGCCTCTGCAGCCGGGGGAGCCCCTCAGATCACACAACCCACCCCCTGCCTGTGTAAGAAGCCTCTGGGGCTCAGCCACGACTTGAACCCTCCCCCAATATGGAGGCTCGTTACCTACACCTCTGGCCAGCTTGGACGGAGAGATCTTCTAGAGGTTGGACTGAAATCTGCCTCCCCAGGAGGTCCCTGCAGTGTCCCCAAGTGCCTTCTGGGACCACACGGCCCTCCAAGAGTCTGAAAGCCAGGCTCATGGACCCAGGTCTCCTCTTCCCACATCAGTAGCCCCAGTTCCCTTGATGTGTTGGGAAGGACCTAATTTCCACCCCCTGGCCAGATCAGCAGCATGAACCTGAGACTCAGCCTCACTTCTACCTCTTATGAGGTGTGAGAGCAAACCTGTGACTACTCCCGAAGCCTCGGGTTCATCATGCCCCAGGAGGGAAGGCAAACTGTACTAAAGCGACTTCCTGGGGTTGGGCGAGTGCACTGAAATAATGTCTGCAAGGGGCTTAGCATGATGCCTGGCGCAGCGTAAGCCAAGATGTTGGCTTTCTTATATGTGATATAGGCCCACCAGCTTGAGACACAGCCGCCAGGGTAGCGCACGTGAATTTGGGACTCCAAGGCGAGGGCACCAGGAGCCCCTTGGAGCCAGGCGGAGGCCCCAGTCTGTCCTCTCTGTGCCTGGCACACAGTGGGTGCCAAACCTGCTTTTCAGAGGCCTGAGGGTGCTGTGGCCCTGTACAGTCTTGGGCCGCTCAGAATAAAAAAACTGACCCACATGCAGCCTCTCTGCAGTGCAGAGAGGGATGAGTCTTCCTCAGACGATGCTGCTGCGGCAATTGCCCCCGCCCCCACCGCACAGCGGCCGTGGGTGGATAGGACTGTGTCTCTGATGGAAGGGAGTCTGGGAGGGATGGGAAAGGCCAGCGAGGCTGGCCCTGGGTTGGGGGTGGGGACTATGTTCATTAGTCGCCTGTCCCCGTCACCAGACTCTAAGACCGGAGGAGGCCCTGCTCCCCTGTGAGTCTCAAATACACACCTGTGAACTAATGAGTCAGCTCAAGCGCAGCAGCAAGAGCAGAGGGGCCAGATTAGGCTGCCGCCGCTTCAGGCTGCTTCCTGTCTAGATCTCTGCTTCCCCTCTGCCCTTCTCCCCCTCCTACTTCCAGCCCTCTGGGTTCTAGACTGCCCATCTTGCCGCCTTTGGTCACGAGGAGCCTAGAGTCGCGCATGGAAAGCTAGACTCGGTACGGCTGGGATCTGCTCGGCGCTGAAACTCTGGCCCTTGGCTCCCAGGAGTGGGTGGCGGTAGTTCCTCAGGCACCCCTCCTGTCACAGCCTGGAGGAGGGTCCAAGGCTCACCTACAGAGATGGGCCCCAAGGCGCCGGAGGTGTTCCCCATGCTGTTCTGGGCCCTGCACTCGTACGTCCTGTTGTGTTCCAAGGTCCCAGGGGTCAGCAGGCTCTGGACGGTCACCTTGTGGAAGGGCTCCTGGCGCAGGACGTCAGGGTTCAGCTCCTCCAGGACCAGCACGTGGGTCTTATCACATCTGGGAAGCATAGAATGTGGTCAGAGCTTTGGGGTACCCAGCCCCTGAGCCCAGGTGAGGAGGGAAGTAACTTACCTGTTGGTGTGGCTGCTGCACTGCACCCACGTCACATTGGGCTGGGGGTACCCTGAGGCTTCACAGAGCAGGGCTTTGGAGCCATTGATGAGGGTCCACATGACTTCTACCTCCGGGGGGTCTGAGGTAGAGAGGGCCTGAGTCTCCTTGCCTGACCGCCCACCCTGAGCCTTCTCTGCCCCAGCCCAACCTCCCCCAGCTGGTCTATCTCGGCCGCCCCAGGGACCTTGTGTCCCCAAGCCCTTCTACTCACATAGAAGGGTGAGTTCAAAGGTCAGGGTATCTTCGCCTCTGGCGTTTCTAGCCTGGAACGAGTAGAGGCCGGCCTCGGAGGGCTTCAGGCGAGGCAGGGTGAGCTTGGAGGTATATCTGTGTGGGAGGAGCAGGCCGTCTGGGGTGAGGACAGAGGGTTCCGACAACCACCTTAGAGGGGGTGGTTTTATTTTTGGTCAAGGGTCTGGGGCACGAAGGCCTTGGCTGAACCAGGTACCCAGGCTGGGTCCACTGAGACATGGAAAAACCACCAACCCAATTTCCTTAATTGCCTCTCTCATCTGCAAAGCACTTTGGTTCTGAGGTTTAGTGGAGGCGGTGTCTGTACAGTGCCAATGCTGGGAGGCACCTCACAAGCCTCACTGAATGTATCTACTTTCACCACCATCACTGGGCTAAACAGTCCTCACTGAAAACGCCAGTACCTGGTCAGCTTCTATCCCCAAAGTGCCAGCCCTGCCAGGAGGGGCTTTGAAAGGGAAGGGAGGCAGGATGCAGCCAGGGGGCTCCAGAGACCAGGGCTCCAGTCCTAGTATTGCCACTTCCCAGCTGTGGGACCTTAGGCAGGGATACTTAACCTTTCTGTTCCTTTGCTTCTTTTTCTGTGAGCGTGAGGGACCTGTATTCAGAGAGCCTGACTCATTGCAGACACTTGCCCCTTCATTGGAAAATATCTGCAGCCATTACTAGACTAAAACCCATGGTGTTTACTCAGCCAGTTCGTCGGCATATAGAACCCCTCTACCTGGTCAGTTTTTGAGATAACTAATATCTACTCCTTAAACGGAAAGAATTTAACTCTTTGCATGAGTCCAAATCACCATGAACACACCTACCACGTGGGCTCAGTTTGGTGCCCTGCACTGAAAGGCCCCAAATTACCGAGTTCAAGGACACCTCTCTGGTTCCTTTCCACAGTGTCCCTATTGCTGACAGACCCCTGAAACATATCCATGGATCAGCGCCCTACCAGGTGTCTGCAGACTCCAGTTCAGAACTTCTCCTTTAGACAAGAGGGAGCTAGAAATCCTGGCTGGAAAGGACAAAAAGGAACTAGGAAGAAGAAGACGAGGACAAGGGAACGTCTTTGTTGATTCTGTTGATCAACAAACAAGAATCCAGGAATCGAAGAGGTCTCGGCTTCCAGAGCTAGAAAGAGGACTCCGAAGAGTTTGGGAGTTGGAAGATGTCTGGGGATTACCTACCGCAGAGGTGGCAAACAGGTCTCCTCTCACGAGCCAATTATGGTAGAGACATAGCCTGAAGACGCTATTGAGAAGGACTCTGAGACTGCACTTAGACATCGCAGGAAATGGTTCAAAACTGAATTAGGGCTGTTCATCACAGTTGTGGGAGAAGTGATTGCATGTGATTCACATTTTTGCTGTATTTAATGGACCTGTTCTCTCTCATTCAAAGGGTGGAGGAATAGATAGGATGTGGTATGTGTATACAATGGACTGTTACTTAGCCATAAAAGGGAATGAAGTTGGGTAATTTTTAGAGATGTGGCTGGACCTAGAGGCCATCATAGAGAGTGAAGTTAGTCAGGAAGAGAAAAATTAGTATCGTATGTTAACACATACATGTGGAATCTGAAAAAATTGGTATAGATGGTCTTATTTATAAAGCAGAAATAGAGACAGACACAGAGAACAAACATGGATATCAATGGGGGAAAAGGGAGATGGGGTGAACTGGGAGATTGGGATTGGCATTTATATGTTATTGATACTATATATAAAATAGGTAATTAATGAGAGCTAGTGTACGGCACAGGGAACTCTGCTCATTGCTCTGCGGTCATGACCTGAATGGGAAAGAAGTCCAGAAAACAGGGGATATGTGTATACATACAGATGATTCGCTTTGCTGTGCGTAGAACCTAACACCACACTGTAAAGCAGCTATGGATGGAGTGTGCGCATGCTCAGCGGTGTCTGGCTCTGTGACCCCAGGGACTGTAGCCCGCCAGGCTCCTCTGCCCATAGGATTTTCCAGGTGCGAATACTGGAGTGGGTTGCTGTTTCCTTACTCCAGGAAAAATTTTAGAAATAGAACAGGGTAGAGAAATGATTATTTTCACACTTGTTATCAGTGTTCCTCCTTAGAGGAAAAACTCTCTTGTTTAGAAACTGCCTGGTTAGGTCATTTTGGGCAGGAAAGTAAGACCCTGAGGAGAGTCCACAGGAGACAAAAAGACATTTCTAAAATGCTCTGCGGGACTCTGGGAGTGAAGGGTGGGGGCGTGCACAGGCAGACAGACCTTTATAAGAAGAGTTTTGATCCAGCGGAGAAGAGTAGCTGGTGAGAAATTCTCAAGGGTGGATGGCCACAGGTTTTTAAAGAACGTTCGATGTATCTGTGACTGAGAGATATTAATTCCCTCTTGTCCTCCAAACCTGTGTGTGTGGCTCTAGATACCTCGTGCAATTGCCATCAGGAGTGTGACTCTGAGTGGAAATCATGGGGATGGCCTTCTGCATTTGGATTAGTCACAAAAGAGGAAAATGAATAAGCTCAGGAGACCTTGGGTGACCGTCAGAATGCGCACACCCAAGAAATGGTAGAGCTCTTGAGGACAGTGTTTAATTTCCCAAGGATACAGCACAAAGGGTATGCTGATTTCATCTACATCTCAAACACAGATGACTGACGTTGAGGCTCTACCTAGTCAAGAAAACTGAGACCTAGAAATGGGCAAGGACTCAACCCCTAGTCAAGGCTGAGACAGGACCCAAGAGTGCTGACTCTGGGTTAAAGTGTTCTCTGGCTGCGGGCCATGCAGATGGGAGCTAGTGGGTGGTACCTGTATGTGTCGCTGGTGGTTACAAAGTTGAGCTTTGGCTGGGAGCCAAAGAAGGGACCCTCATAGGTCCAGTTGAAACTTTGCAGGCTTGGGTAGGCCTCCACCTTGACTCTGAGTTCGAGCTTCTCACCCACGGCTACCTCTTGGAGGAGATTCTGCTCGGAGGTTAAGTTCAAGTAGGCACTGTCTGGAAAGCAGAATGCACAGAAGTCTGGAGTGAGTGGGGAGAGGTCCGTCTGCGTGTTCATTTGGTCATCCACCCGTGCATCCAGTCTTTCAGCGGGACCCTCCCTGAGCACCTAGCTTGTGCCAGTCTCACAGACCTGGCCTGCAACCAAAACTTGCCCTCTCATCTTTTTCCCGCCACTCCCGCCCCTCTCAAAAGCCCCGGGCTTTAAACTCTTATCTCCAAGTTCCTGAAAGAACCTAGGCAAATTCCTATCTTCCTTGGCACCTCTACCTCGTTGTTTATGTAATAAACAGATTAATAGAATATCTTGTTATAACTGTATAAAATGTTTTCTAGCAGCTAAAAATGCCCCCTTTTCTGGTAGTAGTTTATATTTCCCCTTTTTCTGGTAGAACTTTAATCAGTGCAACTTCCATATCCAGTTCTAAAGTGGGCATGCGACCCAGGCCAGCCACTCAGGGTAATCTGTGCCCTTTGGATCATGATTGCCATGGACTCACTCATTCCTATGGTTTCTGTTGGAACTGAAGGAAAACAGAAGCTCTCATTCCACTGGGGTTTCCAAGCTTGGTGCTGCCCCACAAGAAAAACATAGAGCCGAGGGATGGAAAACAATAGATTCTTGTCCACATCTGAACATCAAAATCCAACTGTCCTGGAAGCTCATAACCATGTTTTGTTTTGTTTTGCTTTAGCAATAAGGCCAATAAAATCCTCTTTTGGTGAGGTCAGTTTGACTTGATTTCTACTACCTATACATGAAAGATTCTTGACTGGTTCCTTCTAATTAAATGTTGCATGAATTAAAAATCAAGCTGCTCTGATTGAATTGCAGGCAAAGGAAAGGCACCCCCATCCACAGATTCTCCATGCCACCCATGGATGCCTCTGAAATGCCTTCTTAAAACTCCAAGGCTTTGTAAAAATTCCCTGGACTGGATCATCTCTCAGGGCTCCTTTTCGTACTCAAGTCTACGAAATCCAAAATTCACTCTTCTACCCTGTGATGTTCCTGCTCAAAAAGCCCACTCTGATTCCCCATTACCTCCACTATTCAGCCTGGCGTTCAAGGCTCTTCCCAATTAGGTCTCTCCATGCCCATCTAGCTGTGGCCCCTCTTCCTACACACATGTGCACACACAGACACGCACATGTGCACACACAGACACGCACACAATTCTCCACCCACCTTGGTGTTCTCATATCCCCAGAACACCCCACAGTAGTTCCAACCTGGGCTCTTTGCTCAAGTCATTTCCTCCACCAGGAACCCCGTATTCTTCCTTTCTTCTATTTAGATCCTTCTCATTCTCTAAGACTCCTCCAGCAGGGAGACTCCACCCATCACTCCAGGCTAAAGGAGTGCTCCCTCCTCTGGATCCGTTTTCTTTTTTAAAAACTGAGGTATAGTTAGTTGATGTATAATATTTGTTAAGTTTCAGCTCTCCAATATAGTGATTCACAATTTTTAAAAATTATATTCCATTTAAAGTTGTTAAAAATGATTAACTATGTTCCCTGTGTTGTATAACACATGCTTGTAGCTTATTTACTTTATACATAAAAGTTTCTACCTCTTAATCCCCTACTGCTATATGGCCCCTCCCACCTTCCCTCTCCCCACCAGTAATGGCTAGTTTGTTCTCTGAGAGTCAGCCTCTTTTTTGTGATATTCATTAGTCTGTAGTATTTAAACATGTTTAATTTATTTATATTTAAAGGACCTTTTCCCCCAAGTTTTACTTATCTTAACTTTTTGGCTACATCCTGCAGTGTGTGGGCTCTTAGTTCCCCAACCAAAGATGGAACCCGCAGCCCCTGCATTGGAAGGAGGAATCTAAACCACTGGACCAGAAGGGAAGTCCCTTTGTGGTATTTTTAAGATTCCACATATAAGCAGTGTCACATAGCACTTGTCTCTGCCTGATTTATTTCACTTGGCAGGATGCCTGCTGCAGCCCTTTGAGATCGTACAGTCATTAGGCACCACATCTACACCACTTCGGGCTTCTCTCGTAGCTCAGTTGGTAGAGAATCTGCCGGCAGTGCAGGAGACCTGGGTTCGATTCCTGGTTTGGAAGACCCCCTGGAGAAGGAAATGGCAACCCACTCCAGTATTCTTGCCTAGAGAATCCCATGGACAGAGGGGCCTGGCGGGCTACAGTCCATGGGGTTGCAAGAGTCAGACACGACTTAGCGATTCAGCCACCACCACCACCGCACTACTTCGTGCATCTGGTCCTCCCTTTAGGTAGCTGTCTTCTCTCTCCAAGCTTGTGAGCTTTGAGGGCAAGGCTGTTTTCTTCTCTCTTTCTTCCTTAGCCAGCCAGCCAGCCATTCATTCATCCAAACTCCAACCACTTCCCATCACCTCCACCATATCCCTCCCTAATCAAGCCACCATCACCTCTGGCTCAAACTAGTAGCAGGAGTTTCCTAACAGTTTCCTGGCTTCTATCCTCATCTCCCAATAGGCAATCCTCAACAAAGCACCAGAAAGCCATATTATATCTTGCTACCCTCAAGTCACATCATGTCACTCCTTTGCTCAAACCCTCCAATTGTATCCCCTCTGTCTCAAGAAGGAAAGCCCAGGCTTCACGTTGGCCTCCCAGGACCTTCTCCTTCACCTCTGATGTCATCATGTACTAACTTCCTCTCAAGCTCCACCCAGCCACACTGGCTGACTTACTCCTTGCACGTGGTGAGCTTGGACCCACCTTAAGAGCACGGCTTGCCCTCTGTCTACAGCTCTCTTCTCCAAGATTCTACATGGCTTGGTCCTTCACCGACTTCGAGTCTTTGCTCAAATGTCAGTTTCCCAGTAAGTCTTCCTTGATGACCACCCGATTTTAAACTGGAAATCCTATCCAATTGTCTTTTTCATAATTTATTTTGCTTATTGCTTGTCTTCTCCCAGCTAGAATACAAACTCCGTGTGGGCAGGGCATTTTCTCTCTCATTTGTAACGGGATCGCCCACATTAAAAAGGATCTAGCAGGAAGAGTGAAGGAAAGCAACATCCGTTGAGTGACTGCTGTAGGTCTGCACTACAAAACGGATAGGATTAGAATCCATAACTGGGAGACAGTTCACTGTTCTCCTCTCCTGCCTTAGCCCTCAGAGCTGCTGGCACAGAATGAGCTCACAACAGAGCTTAGGTGCTCCTGCAAGCCTGGTGTATTACTTGTTCTGTGAGGGTAATGATTCTTAGGCTCGCCCTCCCGCCTCCCCTCGGGCTCCCAGGTTAATACATGAGGTGTGGCCAAACTGAAAGCGCTCTGAACCTGTCCCCATCCTGAAGAAGCTGCCCTCTGCTCTGGATTCTCAGCCCAGTGACTGTCACTGCCTCCTCCCCAATCACTCTGGTCATCTCGGCTCCTTTCTGCTTTGTCCCAGCAGCCATTGTCCCTCCTAGATTGTTTTGGATAACAGACTCTCTGGGGTCCCCACCATAATCCAGCACCCTTTGCCATGTCTGGCCTGGAACACCGCGTTAACTGCCCTGATGGGTCTCCAGCCTTGAGTCTCCTATCCAATCCACATGACACAGGGCAGAGCTTTCTCAAATGACATCTCCTCAGGCACACTGAACATTTACTCTGTGCCAGACCCTGCCCTAGTTAGTTAAGACACATTCAATGAATTCTCAGAGCAAACCTATGAGACAGTTACTGTTAGGATCCCCATTTTGCAGATGGGGAGAGTTTAAGCAACCTACCTACGTCATTGGTGGAGGCAGGCTGGAATGTGGCTCAGGACCACGGGCTCCTGGCCACCACTCCTGCATCCTCTCTGCCATCTGATCCCATCACTCTCCTCTTAAGACCTTTGACGCCCGCCCACCAGAGATGATGCAAGCTACCCGTTCAACTTGCTCTCGGACACTACGCTCAGCCCCGCTTTCCTATGGCCACCCCTGAGCCCTTCGCGTCCCTGCTGTTGTCGGCTCCTCTGGATATCTCAGACGCTCTTGTTCTCTTTGCCTTTGGGCCTTGCATATGCTGTTCCCTGTGCCAGAAGTGCTGCTCCGCTTCTTCCCCTCCCCTCTGCCTGGCTAACCCACCTCCATTCTTCTGGTCCCAGCTTAGAGTCCATCTAGTCCAAGCCTTTGCTGGGGAGCCCCCTTGGTGTCCCCAGGACACCTCAGGCTTCTCCCACGCCCGCCCAGGTGCCTGCTGTCTGTCCACATGCCCATGAGGTATGAGTCCCAGGCATACAGGAATGAATGAATGAGTGAACAGCAAAGTCTAGGAGGGAGCTACTGGACATCAGTCCCAAAACACAACAAAAGGATGCTGGAATGAGATGCAGCCGTGTACTGTGGGACCTCCAAGGTGGGAGAGAGGGAGGATTCTGAGAGAGAAGGAATCAGAGGGCTGACACAGACATGGCTCCTTAGCCAGGCTGAGAAAAGGGAGATTCTAGCGAGCTATTCTAACAGTGCCAGCTCCTTTTTAAAATATCAGCTCCCGCTTTCTCAATCCCCTTATGCACCCCCTCACCCCAGGATCCATGCTGACCCGCCCCCACCACCCCAATGCTCACCTACCACCCGGAAGACCATGGAGGTAGTGTGGACGCCCCGGGCATTGGTGGCCACGCAAGTGTAGTTGCCGGCATCTTGGAAGCCTACGTGATCGACTTTGAGGGTCAGGACTTTTTGATAACGGTTGTCACGGAAGTCGGATTGTTGAGAGATTGCAAGCTGCATCCAGAAGGAACAGAAACGGTACACAGAGGTGATTTAGGAATTAGAAAGAGCTGGGTTCTAATTCTCAGCCTTTAAGGATTACTATCTGCTTTTCCTTGGGCAGCGGCTGAACTGTGAGCCTCAGTTTCTTCATCTGCAAATTGGGCCTAACACTGGCCCATGCTTCTAGGGCTGTAGTGAAGAGTAAGTGAGATGGAGAATGCAAATGGCATAGGGCTATGCCTGGCATGCAGAAGGCATGGGGAGGAAGTATGTTCTTAGAAGTGGCCTAATGCCATTTCCTCCTGAGAAAACCCCCTGTTCCTCTCTCTAGAGTTTTTCAGAAATAATCCTTACATTCCTGGGCCTCAGAGGTGGCCTTGGAACCCCTTGCAAAGTCAGAAGTGAGCTGACACGTGCCTCTTGTCTACTGGCTAAGGCAAAGGTGATGGGTCAAGAGGGCGGAATACTGCCTCCTCCCTCTCCCGTCACATGTGTAGATGCAGGAGCCTGAGACTTGCTTCTGCATCATCTGCTGACCAGCAGTGAGACCTTGGGTGAGTTACTCCCCTCTCTGGTCCTGAGCCATGCCCTCAGCTCCCAGTGCCAGCTTGAGGTGGGGCCTGGAGTGCCAGGAGGACAGGCAGGACCCCATCCCCACCCCCAGGTACTGACTTTTGTGTCTCCACGTTGAAGGAAGACATCAAAGTTGACATCAACGTCGCTGGCTGAGCACACAATCTTAGCAGTCTCTCCTTGAATCCGCACCAGTTCTGCAGGCTCCAGTGTCAAGGTCGGCGGTCCTGGGATGACTGAGGTCAGGGGAAGGCACCCATGAGCACCCAGGCCAGAGCTGCCACTCTGCTTCCTGCCATGGGCCCAGGCTCCCTTCCCAAATCCCGGGAGGCAGCCATGACACCTCAGTTTTCCCTGCAACAAGTCCCATCTCCTAAATGGACCTTAAATAGTCCCCTTGGCTCCATCACCAGCGCCTATCCCCAGTCACACCCTTTCCCTCTGCTCTGGACTCCTGCAGCTACCTGGAAGGCCTCCTTGCTTCCTCACAGCAGCCAACGTGAGCTCCTTACAAGGAAGACTGGGTCACGCTCCTCTCTTGTGCTAACATTCCGTGGCTTCTCATCACTCTCAGACTGAAATCTGCAGTCCCTCATACCTCCCCAGACCCTGCTCCCAACCTGTATGCACTTGCCACCCCTCACTGCTCTGCAGCCACGTGGCCCCTCCCACCCAAAGACACGCCCTTGCCCTTCCCTTTGGGAATGCTTGATCCATGCAACAACCACACTTTGACTGGTTGTTCTCACCCTTCACATCTTCAGCTCAAACATTCCTCAGAGGGGCCTCCTGTCACAGGTTAGCTGAATTAGCTTTGGGCTTCCCAGGTGGCACTAGTGGTAAAGAACCCGCCTGCCAATACAGGAGACGTAAGAGACTTGGGTTCGACCCCTGGGTCGGGAAGATCCCCTGGAGGAGGGCATGGCAACCCGTTCTAGTATTCTTGCCTGGAGACTCCCATGGACTCCCCTACCCAAATCTCTTCAGCTTGGTTTCTTGTTCATCACATTTATTTGCTTTCTCTCTCATCTGTCATCCCCAGTAAATGAAGGTGGTATCCCTAGTGTGGTATGCCTAGTTTAGGCACAGCTAACCCAGTGCCTAAAACAGCAGTAGTGGTTTAATCGCTCAGTCGTGTCCGACTCTTGCGACTCCATGGCCTGTAGCCCGGCAGGCTCCTCTGTCCATGGGACTCTCCAGGCAAGAATACTGGAGTGGGTTGCCATGTCCTTCTTCAGGGGATCTTCTTGACCCAGGAATCAAACCCAGGTCTCCTGCACTGCAGGCAGATTCTTTACCAACTGAGCCACGAGGGAAGCCCTAGCCTATGAATTAACATCTCTGGCTGTGTTGAAAGATAACCTAACTCAGTTTCTCAGGGTCAGATGCTAAGGAGCGCACTCATGTCCCAGAGTCATGGCGAAACGAGGGCCCTAGGATCCCTCTGCAAGGTGGGCTACAGGGAAAGGTCCTGCCTGGCTCCTCTGCACACACAGTGGGTTCCCTTGGCTTCCTGGACAGGTTTTGTGGGCTCAGGGCCTTGGGCCAGCCCGGCCACTCTGACCCTGGCCTCATTACAGGTGCTTGCTTCCTGTCTCAGGCTCAGATTCTGATCCTGGGGTCCTGCTGACTCACATCAGTCCTCCCAGAAACCGGAATCCATCTACCAGCCCAGCAGAAACAAGGGGGGAGCGGACAGGAGAGAGACTTCAACACCACTGATGCCGATGCTGAGGCGTCCCATGCACCTGCCATCCTGACCCCCCATGGCATTGCTCATGGTGGCCCCCTCTCCTGCGCTCAGCACCCAGCACCTGGTGGGCCCCGAGTAGGAACCCATGTCTGAAGGGGTGGGAGAGCTTCGGGCCCTCCTTCCATTCCTGGAACACCTGAAGCCTGCTCCCAGCTCACGACTGTGGACCTGCTGTTCCTCTGCTGTTTCCACCTTCTCATAACTCACATTTCCACTCGAATAAAACGGCACTGTCTCCATGAGCCCCCCACGCCCACACTCTACACCACCGCCCAGTTCAATGCTTTCCATAGCCTGTTCCATGACCTGACACTGCCCTGCCAGCTGAGTTATCAGCACACATGTGGTTCTCCTCCCGGCACCTCACACCTCATGGCCTTGCTTCAGCAGGCGCCCCCTGGATGCCATAGGCATGACTGGGAGGAGGAGGTGAAACAAAGCACCCACCCTTACTTGCCCTCCAGCCAGGCACCAGCTCTCAGGTCGGCCCTGTCCACGCACCTTTCTGAACTTTAAGCCGGATGCTGAGGGACTTCACCACCCTGCCAGCCACCCGAACGCTGCACTCGTAGTCCTGGCTCTCAATAAACTTGGCCTTGTGGATGGTGAAGCCGTACCACGGCGAGAAGGAGTAGCTGGTTTGGCGCAAGACAGGCCGGCCGCGCACCCGCGCCAGCGAGACGCCCACCTCCAGTGCCGGGTCGGTGAGCAGACAGGGGAGCAGCACGTCCTGACCCTCCAGCACCGTCACTTCCTCGGCCAGGACCCTCCAGGGCCGAACAGGGTCTGGGGAGCATGGAGATACAGGGTTACAACAGCCCCCCCTCCGCCAGGCTAACCGGTCCCTGGACATTGGTGACAGTGAAGCTCAGAGATGCTGTTCATTTGCCTGAGGTCACATAATACTGGGGAGGCTCAGCTGATGCTTGGGGGCGCTGGGGCCAGGTCCAGCCCCACTATTTAATGCTGTGTGATCTTGGGCAAATGACTCAGCCTCTCTGAGCATCTGGAAAATGGGCAGAAACAAGAACCTTCTCACAGGGTTGCTGTGAGGAATGAAATTAGAAGCACTGCCACAGGTCCTTGTTCGTGGCAGGTTCTCAGTAAACGTGGAGCTGGCCTGTTATGATGCTCACGTCAGGGCCCAGCCCTCTTGGCCATTCCTGGTGGGCCGTGCTGGGCTAGTCCTCTTGGGAGGGGGCTCATAGTGCTCACCTTTGACGTAGAGGTGGATAGCAGCAGTGCCTGCCAAGGGGTCTCCAGGCTCAGTGCAGCGGTACGTTCCCGTGTGCAGGAAGGTGGCATTGTTCGTGCTGAGGATGCTTCTGGGGGCCTCAGAGTCCAGAGTCCAGTAGGGGGAAATGGGGCCATCCCACTTCACGCTGCCATTGCTCATACATCGCAAGGTCACCGCTGTGCCTGGCTCCACCACCAGCTCAGGGCCACTGGGCTCTATCACCGGGACCCCCTGACCTGGTGATGGGAAGCGGCAAACAGAAGCGAGGGCTGAGGTGACATCCCGTTGGCCGTACCCTGCCTCTGACATGGGTGCTGCCCTGGCAGGGTGCTGCTCTGGCAGGGTGCTGCTGGTTCTGGGGTTCAGCTACGAACTGCAGGACCACCTCGAACAAGTCCCTGCCCCTCTCTGGTCAGTCACTCAGGCCCTGCCCCAAACCTTCTGTGATGGACTGATGTCTCTGATGTCTCTGAGAGAAGGGGACTGGGGGCTTTCTTGGCCTCCCACCCAGCCACTGTCCCATGGGGGCTACCCCGGCCTCTGGCCTCAGTCTTCCTGGCCATGACTGCATCATTCTCCCCAGGAGTAGACTCTTTCAGCCTGATGTAATAAATGGCCTGCATTCCTGCTACGAAGTCCAGCACCTGGCTCAAAGAAGGGGTTTCAAACAAGCAAAAATGAAAGTCACTCAGGCGTGTCTGACTCTCTGCAACCCCATAGACTGTAGCTCACCAGGCTCCTCTGTCCTTGGGATTCTCCAGGCAAGAAGAAACAGATGAATAGAATGTTCGTGGCAAAGTGCTCTGAATTAATTCACACCAGGAAGAAGAAAAAGGGACTTCCCTAATGGTCCAGTGATTAAGACTCTGAGCTTCTACTGCAGAGGGCATGGGTTTGACTCCTCTACATGCCACACGATATGGCCAAAACCAAATAAAAATGCATATATCTTTAAAAAATATTTTAAAGAAATAAAAGAAGAAAAGGGGTGTGGGATCTTAGCATAGCAGAGTTCAGAGTTTTCTGCTGTGCCTTCTCTCATCACTGGACATCTGGTCTGTAGCACAGTGGGGAGGTTCAGAGGCTCTGTGCCTCAGTTTCCCCATATAAGATGGGGACCAAAATTATACCCATTTATTGGGATGTCGGGAGATTTAAATGCACAGAAAGCTTTAGAACATCACCTGTCACCAAATATAAATAACTCAGCCAAGGTTAGCCATTCTATTTACCATCTAGTCTACCTCCAGGAGCCCACCCTGACATCCCAGCGCTGCTGTGTTTACCAGGGAGACAATCTCTTTTAAGGAAAATTTTCTTGAAGGAGAAAAGAGAACTTGAAACTCATCTCAGGCCCTCCGGGAAGAAGGCCCATTGCCTCTGCAGTGTCAGCATTTTTCCAAGGCCTAAAATAGGGGTAAAGGAGGGAAGTGAGAGCTGATTCAAGGACATGGAGGGGCTGCCAGGCGCCCTCCAGCTTGTGCAGGCGGAAACACACTGCTGGCACCCAGCCTGGCCCCCGTTTCCGCTCAGCCTGCAGTCCTCCTCCCAGGGAGGCTCTCACTTCTGCTTCCTGGCCGCTGTCCCCTTTAGGGGAAAGAACCCCTCACCCCGCGAAACAGGCGGTACCACCTGCTGGGCACTGGCGTGTCCCAGGCTGCGGGACCGGCTCTGCCACTGACCTACTAGGTGCCCCCCACTGATTCCAATCTGTCTGTCCCAGTGATGGGGCCACGGACATCCCAACCCTGAGGGAACGAGGCAAATTCAGGGACTCTTCATCATCTTGCACAAAAGCTTCATCTTAAAAAAAAAAAAAAGTGTAACTATTTATTTGGCTGCATTATGTCTTAGTTTCAGCACGTGAGCTCTTTCGTTGCAGCATAAGTGCTCTGAAGCTGCAGTGTGTGGGCTTAGCGGCATGTGGGATCTTAGTTCCCCAACCAGGGATTGAACCCACGTCCCCTGCATTGGAAAGTGGATTTTTAACCAGTGGACCACCAGGGAAGTACTGCACAAAAGCTTCTTAAATGGGTCTTTCCATCCCACTGCACCCTGCCCTCACCACAAACCCCAGAATCAGAAAGATCCTCGCTGTCAAACTATTTCAGGATGACTTAATTTATGTTCTGATTTTATACACATCAGAGATGTGCAGGCTTCTGATCTGCATAAAGGATGGAGTGACCAGAGGAATACTGCGGAAGCCGACGCCGGGGGTTGTAGCCAGGCTTCCCTGTGCTGCTGACCCCCAGGGAGAGGGGCAAGCATCATTTTTGGCAGGCTGCTGGCAAGTCCCAACAGAGCAGGTGCTAGCCTATTACTGCTGCAGCCACGCAGGGCATCGGGGTGGGGGTGCGGGACTAGGGGGAAGAGCTTGACTGTGGGCTCACGTCAGCCAGTCATCGCTCAGTCATGTTTGACTTTTTGCAACCCCATGGGCTGTAGCCCACCAGGCTTCCCTGTCCAAGGAATTCTTCAGGCAAGAATACTGGAGTGGGTTGCCACTTCCTCCTCCAGGGCATCTTCCTGACCCAGAGATCGAGCCTGAGTCTCTTGCATCGCCTGCATTGGCAGGAGGCTTCTTTACCACTGTGCTATGCCAACCTGGGTCTAAAACTTGGCTCTCCCCGCTAACTAAGAAGGCTGCTTAACCTCTGACCCTCAGGCTACTCTTTCAATGAGAATAATCTGAATTTCCACATCTGAGAGGTCCTGGGAGGATTCAAGGAGGTGATACACAACCTCTGGCTGAGTCAGCTCTCCTGTCCTATGTTACTGCTTCAGCTGCTGCTGCTGCTGCTAAGTCACTTCTCCTCTCTGATCCTGACACTCTGACAGCTGAAGTGCTAACTTTTAAAGGTCACAGACTATGCCTGTAACATCCCGCGGTCTCAGAGTCTGTGACTCTGTATTCTGCTTCTGCCCCTGCTGGGTCTCACAGGCGCCTTCTCCCTCCCCCACCCCTCCCCTGTCCTCTAACTCCAGCCTCGGCCTCCTGAGAGTGTAGTCAGAAAGGCATTATCTTATTTGGCCCTGTTGTCTCGAGTATTCATGCAGGACAGGGCTGACACCCTCAGCTTCCGCTCCAGCTGCCCACTGCTGGCTTGACTGGAGGGAAGGAAAAGCTTGCTCAGGGCTTTACTCCCTGGGTGGGGGCCGGACCCCTTCTGTCCCTTCACCCCACCATCTTATCTCCCCAGACCTTCTCGCCCCCTCCCACTTGCTTGGGAGACCCCCCTCATCAACAGTTCCCAGGGTGTGCCCCAAACACCCCCCACCGCTCCCCCAACACACGCACCCCCCCACACACACACAGCATGCCGAAGTTTGGGGCACAGCCTCCTCCTCGGCCCAGAGTCTTAGCGAGCCTCTTCTGGCCTCTAGGGTGCACTGATTCTGTCCCCCAACTTTCTCACAACTGCCCCTCCTTCATCACTGGCCTACTGAAAATGCGGGCTTCAAGCCTGCACTCCCCATTTCTTCTTTCCTTTGAGGCGAGATGCTGGACAGCCCCTCCATCCCCCATCAGTCTCCCACGGGCATTTTCTGGGCAGGAAGATAGGACAAAAGAGTGAAATTAAACCCACAAAGCTTTCTAGGATGAGGGGAATAGTGTCTATCTTAACTGAGATGATGGGGACACAAGCATATATACTTGTCAAATCTCATCACAGGTGCTTAAGAATCTGTGCTTTCTATTACACAGAATTCATCTCAACAAGAGAGGACAGACTTGCAAGCCCAGCAGAACTGACTGGGCCCAAAAGAGCCCTTCAGTGGGCCATCTCCCCCGCAGGGACCAGACGCACCTATTTCTCAGGGTCCTACAGCCACGGCCTGAGATGGAAGACCGGAGATGCCACTGCCTTCCTACCCCACCCACAGTCTCCATCCTTCCCCAGGGTTCCTCCAAACATGCAAGAAAATTTAGGGGAGCCCCTGGTGATCCAATGGTGAAGAGTCCACACTCCCAGTGCAGAGGGCACGGGTTTGATCCCATATCCCGCACAGAGTGGCCCAAAGAACTTAGCATGTGTTTGTTGGGCCTACTGTAGATACGAGTCCAGCACCTAGCCCCCAGCCTCAGTTAGGGACCCTCCTAGAGGGAGATCCTGCATCACCGATGCTGTCGGAGGGATGGGATTCGGGTGGGGTCTGCTCCACAGCTCTCTGTCCTGAGGCCCCACAGCCTGTGTATGGGAGGACTTCAGCCTAGCAGACCCTCGCTGTCCTCCCGAGACAAGCTGCTAGCCTTGTACTCTCTCGTCCCAAACTTATCTGTCCTGAGCCCTGGGCCAGAGAGGCTAACCTCTTACCTCTCCTTCTGACCTCTTGCCCAAGCCGTCCAAGGAAGGACCATTGCCTGTTCAGGCCCCTCCAAGTCACATCCTGCCTCATTCGCCTCGTGAGTCCCACACTGGCAGTGCCAGCAGAGCCACGAGGGGCTCTCTGGGCCACGCTGCTCAGTGTAGGTCTGGACCAGTGGCACTAGCATCTCCTAGGAACTCGCTAGTCATGAAGAATCTCAGGTCATACCTGAGACCAATAGAGTCAGAGTCTGCACTGTAACAAGATCCCTGGGGGATCTGTGTGCACAGTGGGGTTTGAGGAGCATTTTGTCTGGTCCATCAGCCCCCAAAACATGCTGTTGACCGTTTGGTAGGCACTAAAGAGCCCTGAGGGCATAGGAATGTGTTCAGGACACATGGACAGTCACCATCTGAGCTGGGCCAGGTCCACAGCCCTGGCCAGGCTGCTTCCACCCAGTTCATACCCGCTTTCCCTCCACTGCCTTTCCGAAGCAGACACCCACACACCCGCAGTTCAGGGCCGGGGAGATGAGAACACGGAGTGGAGACACCTAGTGAGGGGCAGAGGTTTAGAGAATCCTTCCCTCGGAACCCTGTCACAACCTTGTCACCCCCACCAGCCCTCGAGGCTCTGGTTCTGCTCTTACCATGCCAAGCTGTGGCCACCAGCAGGATCAGCAGGGTCCGTGGGCCCATGGCCTCAGCAGGAAAGTGGCAGGCTGATGCAGGGCTCGCGGGTGGGCAGAGAACCAGATTCTCAGACACTGGCTCTGACGGGACCAGACCCACTGGACATGTGTTCCTCTCCACTAGCCCTGGCTGTTTGTCTTGTTTTCCTCTTCCTCCTTCTTCTTGGGCTGATCCCACTCTTCCTCTTTTAGCTAGGCAAGGCAACCACAGAGTTTGGAAATCTTGGTTAAAAAAAAAACAAAACAAAATAAAGACATGACCCCCAGGGGGCGGGGTTGGAGTAAGGGTAGGACCACTAAGTTCGGAGCCCTTCCGAAGCCGCCTCTAAGGGGCCCTGGGAGTAGAGACATGCCCAATGTTAGACAGGCAGCTGACTGTACACATGGGGTCTCCAGAGCAGCAGTGGGCTCTTGCTAAGTGGAAAAGGAAGTTAGGTTGGTCTGGACAAGCCTGATAACAGATAGTATTAAGAAGCTTCCATTTACAGGACACTCACCAGCCAAACCTTTACATACCACTGTCCCCTTTTGTTCCCACAAAAATTTTATACAGTAGGCACTGTTATCATTTCCATTCTGCAATGGGAAAATTGAGGTTCAGAGAGCTCAAACACTGTAAACTTGCCCAAGCTCACATAGCTACCAAATGGAGGTGGAATTTGGATCTAGACAACCTGAAGAGGATAAGACTGGATAGCATCACTGACTCAATGGATAGAAATTTGAGCAAACTTCGGGAGATAGTAAAGGACAGGAAAGCCTGGCATGCTGCCGTCCACGAGGTCCCAAAGATTTGGACATGACTTACCAACTGAACAACAGCAGCAACATCACAGGCTATATAACTACCTTTTTCTGAACTAATTGAGTCTGTTTGCTTTTACAAAGTAGTAACCTGTGCGGCTGTACGTCTAAGAAAATCAGCATTCCTCTGCCGCCTTTCCTGGATGCAGTTGCGTTTACCACTTTTAGTTGATTATTTCTATTCAAATGGTTATAAAATTAATTCTAGAATCTAAAAAAAAAACCACTCAATAAACATTGATCCAAGAAAATGATTCATCTTTCCATCGACTTAGAACTATAAGTATTAGAAATACATTTCTGTCTTAGCAAAGTGTTTTGAACCTTTACAAATCATGAAAACAAACAAAGACACAGAAAATCTGACCAGACCTATAACTATCAAAGAGATTCAATCAATCAATAAAAACCACCCAACAAAAAAGAAGCACTTAAAGAATTAACCCTGATTTGTCTCAAGCTCATTCAAAAAAATAGAAGATGACTGGGCTCTTCATAACTCATTCTATGAGGGCTACAGTAACTGATTCCATCAACAAAGAAGGATATCATAAACAAAACTATTAGATGAATTTCTCTTATGAACCTAACTGCAAACATACTCAACCAAATTCCAGCAAACCAAACCCGACAGCATATTAAAATGATTATACACCAGGATCAACTGGGATTTATCCAACAAATGAAGAGGTGGCTCAGTACAAGGAAATCGACATCACAATAATACAATGAGAGGATTTCACATGATTATCTCAACTTACACAGAAAAAAGCCTTTAATAAAATCTAACATGCTTTCATGATAAAAAAAAAAACACCCAAAGACTAGAAATGAACACAAACATCCTCAAAATTATTAAAAGCATATATAAAAAAACCCACAGCTAACTCAAAGATAAAACATTGAAAGCTTCCCTGCCCCCACCCCTCCCACCACAGCTTTACATCAGCAACAAGACAAGGACAACATCCCTCACTGTTTCTATTCAACACTATACTGGAGGTCCGAGCTAGAATAATCACAAAGAAAAAGAAATAAAAGGCATCCAAATTAAAAGAAGTAAAACTTTCTCTCTTCACAGATGACATAATCCTATATACAGAAAATCCTCCTCTGCCCACTGGACTTTCCAGGCAACAATACTGGAGTGGGTTGCCATTTCCTCCTCCAGAGGATCTTCCTGACCCAGGGATGGAACCTGCATCTCCTGTGTCTCCTTCTTGACCACTGAGCCACCAGGGAAGTTTTGGCTTTGATTACACCACTACAAAATGTGATTTTGCTTTCATCTAACAAAAAAATTCCATGTCCTTACTGATGTTCAGTTAAACAATAGATATGACTAATTTAAAGTGAAAAAGTGATAAATCCATAGTTCTTCAGGCACTCTAACAGATCTAATCCCTTGAATCTATTTCTCACTTCCACTGTATAACTGTAAGGGATTTGATTTAGGTCATACCTGAATGGTCTAGTGGTTTTCCCTACTTTCTTCAATTTCAGTCTGAATTTGGCAATAAGGAGTTCATGATCTGAGCCACAGTTAGCTCCTGGTCTTGTTTTGCTGACTGTATAGAGCTTCTCCATCTTTGGCTGCAAGAATATAATCAATCTGATTTTGGTGTTGACCATCTGGTGATGTCCATGTGTAGAGTCTTCTCTTGTGTTATTGAAAGAGGGTGTTTGCTATGACCAGTGCATTCTCTTGGCAAAACTCTTAACCTTTGCCCTCCTTCATTTTGTACTCTAAGGCCAAACTTGCCTGTCCTTGCACGTATCTCTTGACTTCCTACTTTTGCATTCCAGTCCCCTGTAATGAAAAGGATATCTTTTTTGGGTGTTAGTTCTAGGTCTGGTAGGTCTTCATAGAACCGTTCAACTTCTGCTTCTTCAGCATTACTGGTCTGGGCATAAACTTGGATTACTGTGATACTGAATCGTTTGCCTTGGAAACGAACAGAGATCATTCTGTCGTTTTTGAGATTGCATCCCAGTACTGCATTTAGGACTCTTGTTGACCATGATGGCTACTCCACTTTTTCTAAGGGATTCCTGCCCTCAGTAGTAGATATAATGGTAATCTGAGTTACATTTGCCCATTCCGGTCCATTTTAGTTGACTGATTCCTAAAATGTCAATGTTCACTCTTACCATCTCCTGTTTGACCACTTCCAATTTACCTTGATTCACGGACCTAACATTCCAGGTTCCTATGCAGTACTGTTCTTTACAGCATCAGACTTAACTTCCATCACCAGTCACATCCACAGTTGGTCGTTGTTTTTGCTTTGGCTTCATCTCTTCATTCTTTCTGGAGCTATTTTTCCACTGATCTCCAGTAGCATATTGGGCACCTACCGACCTAGAGAGTTCATCTTTCAGTGTCATATCTTTTTGTCTTTTCATACTGTTTATGTGGTTCTTAAGGCAAGAATACTGAAGAGTTTTGCCGTTTCCTTCGCCAGTGGACTATGTTTTGTCAGAACTCTCCACCATGACCCATCCATCTTGGGTGGCCCTACACGGCAAGGCTCATAGTTTCACTGAGTTAGACAAGGCTGTGGTCCATGTGATCAGATTGATTAGTTTTCTGTAATTGTAGTTTTCATTCTGTCTGCCCTCTGATGGATAAGGTTTTCCAGGTTAAGTAAATATTTTAATCAGGAGAGTAAATATTTTTAAATTGGGAATGTGGGTATTTCTTGCTTTTGGAGTGTGTTTTTTAATAAATTGAATTCCAGAGCAGTGGTTTTATGAGGGGTGTATAATGAATTTCTGGGCTGTAAGCCTTAAACCTACACCCTATCCTAAAAGGTAAAAGAAATTTCCAAAGTTTTTCTTAGTAACACAGCACAGTGAAATACATAGAATAGATGTAGATATCTATAGAATAAACTTGAGAGTTCAGAAAGAAACCTTTACTTCCATAGTCAGCTGATTTTCAACAAGGATGCCCAAACCATTCAATGTTGAAAAAGTCTTTTCAACAACTGGTGTTAAGAGAAGTGGATATCCACATACAGAAGAATGTAGTCAGACTCTGACTTCACATTACATACAAAAATTAACTCAAAATGGATCAAAGACAAAATATAAAGGCCTAATGTATAAAACTCTTAGAAGAAAGCATAGGGGTAATTATTCATAACCTGGAATTGAAAATGTTTTCATAGCTATGTCACCAAAGCCATAAGCAACCAAAGGAAAAAAAATAGATAAACTGAACTTCATAAAAAATAAGCATTTTGGTAGCTGGAGCTTAGATTGTATTCTATAAGGTCATTGAGTGGGCAAAGGCAGGTACATCCAAGTACAATTCAGGAACCCCAGCCTCAGAATCACAGGGGGACCTGTGAAAATGCAGATTCCAGGGCCATCCCAGGCCTGCTGAATTAGGGGTGGGACTACACAGGAAACAAGCTTTCTTGGGAATTTGAATGCTTCCTTATGTTGGCCCCACTGCCCTCAGAAGCCCATGGATGGAGATAGAGGAAACCTGAGAATCTCTAAGATACAGGAGAAGTTTGTGTCTGGTCTCGGGATGGGGTACTTAGCTTCCATGCAGTTGTCACAAAATCTCTGACCCGGGCTGGTGGGACCCTCTTGGTGGAGGGTGTAGAGGTGGAAAAGGTGGCTGATCAGGGGGACGGAGGTCACAGTGGCCCTGAGGGGAGGCCTAGGCCACCTCAGCAGAACCTGTCACTGTCCAGGGGATCGGAGGAAGCTGTCTGCCCTGTTATTGAGTGTATCTGCCCATTCTTTCCATCTCCTTGGATAAAATAAAGTTTATAGATGCATCTGTGTTTTAGTGAAGTGTTTTGAGCCTTTGCTAATGATATACACCAACAAAATCAGTTAGGAACTAGAAACTCTGACCAGACCTATAAATGACAAAGACATTGAATCAATCATCAAATACCTCACAACAAGTTAAAGCCCAGGACCAGATACTAATAGTTTCACTCTGAATTCTACCAAACATTTAAAGAATTAACCCTAATTTGTCTCAAACTCATTTAAAAATTACAAGATGGCTGAGCACTTCTCAAGTCATTCTATGAGGCCAGCATTACCTTGATACCATCAATAGACAAGGACGTCATGGGAAAACTACAGACCAATATCCCCTATAAACATAAGTGCAAACATACTCAACCAGATACTAGCAAACCAAGACTGACAGCCTATTAAAATAAATAACACCATTACCAGTGAGATTTAGCCCACTTTGCAGAAATGCAAAGGTGGGTAAACAAAAGAAAATCAACATTACATTAATAGAACAACAGAATTTCACATGGTTATCTCAAATGACACAGAAAAAGCCTTTCACAAAATCTAATGTACTTTCGTGATAAACACACGAAAGACTAGGAATTTTTAAAAAATCCTCAAAATTATTAAAAGCATATTTAAAAATTCATAGCTAACTCAATAATAAAATATTGAAAGCTTCCTACTCCACACCTTATATCAGGAACAAAGCAAAGATACCAGCTCTCACTATTTCTATTCATCATTGTACTGGAGGCTCTAGTCAGTGTAATCACAAAGAAAAAGAAATAAAATGCATCCAAATGAAAAGAAGAAAACCTTTCTCTATTCACAGAGAACAGAATTCTTTCTATATACAGAAAGACCCTGAAGAGTCTACAAAACACTCTGAAATATTAGAGAAAATAAATGTATTCAGCAAAGTTACAGGATATAGGATCAACAAACAAAACTTAAGTGTATTTCCATACACTACCAGGGAACAACCAAGAAGGAAATTTAAAAATAATCGTGTCTGCAATAGTATCAAAATGAATAAAATACGTGGGAACCAATTTAGTGAAAGATATGCAGGACATAATCACTGAAAACCACAGCACACGCCTGAAAGAATTTAAGGCAATTGATTATCAATAAGGATGCTATTACCATTCAATGGGAGAAAAACAGTCTTTCCAACAAACGTTATTAAGACAATGGATATCCACATACGAAAGAATGAAGTAAACCATACTTCATATATGTTCAAAAATTAACCTAAATGGATCAAAGACATAAATAGAAAGGCTGAAAATATGAAACACTTGGAGGAAAGCATAGGGGTAAATATTCATAACCTGGATGTGAAATTGGTTTCACAGCTATGTCACCAAAGCCACAAACAACCAAGACAAAAAATAGATAAATTGAACTTCATCAAATTAAACATTTTGGTGGCTGGAGCTTAGGTGTTTCCTATAAAGCCTGGGAGCCAACATAGGCAGGGGACCTCAAAGTACAGTTCAGGAAGCCCAACCTCAGAATCACAGGGGAACCAGTGAAAATGCAGATTCCAAGGCCATCACAGGCCTGTGGAATTAGAGGCGGGAGGAGGGAAACTGCGGAGGAAGTAGGGTCTCTGGGGGATTCTTAGGCTTGCTTATATCTGAGCCCAATGCCCTCCAAAGCCCATTGAAGAGCTGGTGGAAACCTGAGAATCTCGAAATGCAGGAGAGGTTTGTGTCTGGTCTCTGATAGGTTGCTTAGCTTCCATGCAATTGTCTCAGAGTCCCTGACTGAAGCTGTTGGGGACCCCTTCCTGGTGGTGTGTGTTAATGTGGAGAAGGTGGCTGACTAGTGGGCTGAGGTCACAGTGGCCCTGAGGGGTGGCCTAGGCCACCTCAGCAGAACCTGTCTGTGTTTTGGAGATGAGAGGAAGCTATTCGCCCTCTTGTTTCTGTCTACCAAGACACTCTTTCCATCTCCTTAGATACAGAAATTTTGCAAATACATTTGTTTTAGCAAAGTGTTTTGCACCTTTGCTAATCATGAACACAAACCAAAGTTAAGGTAAGAACTAGAAACTCTGACCAGAACTATATCGAGCAAAGAGATTGAATCAAACCTCCCAACAAGAACATGCCCAGAACCAGAAAGGTTCACTAGTGAGTTGTACCAATTAAAGAATTAACTCTAATTCATTTCAAACTCATTCAAAAAATAAAATATGAGTGAGCACTTCTCAACTCATTCCATGAGGCCAGTATTACCTTGATGGAACAGACAAGGATATCATGAGAAAACTACAGACCTATATCCCTTATGGGTTTCCCTGGTAGCTCAGCTTGTAAAGAATTTGCCTGCAATGCAGGAGACCCCAATTCAATTCCTGGGTTGGGAAGTTCCCCTAGAGAAGGGATAGGCTACCCACTCCAGTACTCTTGGGCTTCCCTGGTGGCTCAGATGGTAAAGAATCTGCCTGCAATGCAGGAGACCTAGGTTCAGTCCCTGGGTTTGGAAGGTCCCCTGGAGGAGGGCATGGTAATCCACTAAAGTATTCTTGCCTGGAGGATCTCAATGGACAGAACAGCCTGGCAGGTTGCAGTCCATGGGATCACAAAGAGTTGGACATGACTGAGTGATTAAGCACACATATCCCTTATAAACATAAATGCAAACATAATCAAATACTAGCAAACCAAATCTAACAGCATATTAAGATGATTACACACCATGTCCAAGTGGGATTTATCCCACATATGCAATAATAGTTTAACTCAAGAAAACCAACCTCACGTTAATTGCTACCATGATAAAACACACAAAAGACTAGGAATTTTTTAAAAATCCTCAAAATTATTAAAAGTTTATATAAAAAACTTACTGTTAACTCCATGATAAAAGATTGAAAGCTCCGTGTCCTCTTCCACCCACCTAACATCAGGAACCAGGCAAGGACACTGACGCTATTTCTATTCAATACTTACTGGAGGTTCTAGTCAGAACAACCAAAGGAAAAGAATTAAAATGCATTCAAATTAAAAGATGTAAACGTTCATCTATTCAGAGAGGACATAAGCCTATATACAGAAAAACCCTAAAGGATCTACAAAATACTCTGAAACCTATTAGAGCTAATAAATGCATTCATCAAACTTCTAGGATATAAGATCAACACAAAAAACTCGAGTGCATTTCTACATGCCAGCAGTGAACCCCAAAAGGAAATTTTTAAAAATTATGTGCAATAATATCAAAATGAATAAAATATGTAGGAACCAGCTTAAACAAAAAAATGTATCACATAAACACTGAAAATCACAACAGACTGCTGAAAGATGTTAAGACTAAACAGAAAACATTTGCGCTCACAGATAGGAAGATTTAATATTGTCGAAATAACAATATTCCCAAAGTGACCAACAAAATCAGTCTGTATCAACATTCCAATGGTATTTATGATAGAAATGGAAAAAATGATTCTCAAATTCATATGAAATTTCAATAGATGCCAAATAGCAAATCAATCTGGAAAAACCCAAAGTTAGAGTCACACTCTCCAAGGTCACTACTTACTACAAAGCTAAAGAAATCAGAACAGTGTGGTAAGTGCATAAGAGCAGATTCAGACATCAATGGGATAAACTTGGGAGTTCAGAAAGAAACCTTTATATATACAGTCAATTGATGTTCAACAAAGATGCCAAGACAATTCAATGGGGAAAAAAGTCTTTTTAACAAATGTGTTAAGAGAACTGGACATCCACATGCAAAAGGATTAAGTCAGACCCTGACTCACACCATATATCAAAATTAACTCAAATGGATCAAAGTCATAACTACAAAGGCTAAAAGTATAAAACTCTTACAGGAAAGCACAGGGGTAAATATTCATAACCTGGACTTCATAATGGTTTCATGGCTATGTCAACAAATTAACATTGCTTGCTAAGCCACAAGCAACCAAAGTGAAAAAACATATAAATTGAACTTCATCAAAATTAAACATTTTGGTGGCTGGAGCTTATGTTCTATTTTATGAGGCTAGGGAGCTGGTATAGGTGGGGACCTTCAAGTACAGTCCAGGAACCCCAACCTCAGGATTACAGGGTGACTTGTTAAACTACAGATTTCAGGGCATCCCAGGCTGCAGAATTAGAGGTGGGAGGTGGGGATCTGCAGAGACTCTCTAGGGGAATCTGATGCTTACTTATGTTTGAGCCTACTGCCCTCCAGAGCCCACAGATGGGGCTGGAGGAAACCTGAGAATCTCTGAGATGTTGGAGAGGTTTGTTTCTAGTCTTAGCATAGGGTGCTTAACTTCCGTATACCTGTCACAAAGTCCCTGACCCAGGCTGGCAGGGACCCACCCTGGTGGAGGATGTTGAGGTGGAGAAAGTGACTGACCAGGGAGATGGAGGTCACAATGGCCCTGAGGGGTGGCCTAGACCATGTCAGGAGAAACTGTCCCTGTCCCAGAGATCAGAGGAAGCTGTTTGCCCTGTTATTTCTGTCCATCTGGACATTATTTCCATCTCCTTAGCTATTCAAATTTTCTAGATACATTTGTATTTTAGTAAAGTGTTTTGAATCTTTACTAATCATGAACATCTACCAAAACCGTCAAGAACAAGAAACTCTGACCAGACCTATAGCTATCAAAGAGAATGATTCAATCATCGAAACCTCCCAACAAGGAAAAGCCCAAGATCAGAGATTTATAGTTTCACTGTTGAGTTCTACCAAACATTTAAATAATTAGCCCAGATTTGTCTCAAATTCATTCAAAAATTAGAAGTGAGTGAGCACTTCTCAACTCATTCTAAGAGGCCAGCATTACCTTAATACCATCAATCCGCAAGGACATCAGGAGAAAAGAAAACTACAGACCAATATCCCTTATGAACATAGATGCAAAGATACTTAATACTAGCAACCAACTTTGACAACATATTAAAATGATTATACACTATAACCAAGTTGGATTTATCACAGAAATGCAAAGATGGTTCAACACATGAAAATCAACATCACATTAATAAAGCAACCATTGAATCTCACCTGACTATCTCAATTTATATAGAAAAAAGTCTTTAACAAAATCTAACATGCTTTCATGGTAACATACCTACAAAACTGTGAATTAAAACAAAAATTCTAGGATACAAAATTAATGGACACTATACATTAGTGCATTCCTATACACTAACAATGAAAGCTTAACAGGAGAAATTGAGGAAAGAAGTCCATCTACCATCTCATCAAAAAGTATAAAATACCTAGGAATAAATCTACCGAAGGAGGCAAAAGACTTGAACACAGAAAACGGTAAGATACTGGGGAAAGAAATTAAAGATCACACAAATGGATGGAGATACGTACCACGTTCTTAGACTGGAAGAATTAATATTGTCAAAATGACAATACTACCCAAGTTCAGTTCAGTTCAGTCACTCACTCATGTCTGACTCTTTGCGACCCCATGAATCGCAGCACGCCAGGCCTCCCTGTCCATCACCAACTCCTAGAGTTCACCCAGACTCACGTCCATCAAGTCAGTGATGCCATCCAGCTATCTCATCCTCTGTCATCCCCTTATCCTCCTGCCCCTAATCCCTCCCAGCATCAGAGTCTTTTCCAATGAGTCAACTCTTCTCATGAGGTGGCCAAAGTACTGGAGTTTCAGCTTTAGCATCAGTCCTTCCAAAGAAATCCCAGGGCTGATCTCCTTCAGAAAGGACTGGTTGGATCTCCTTTCAGTCCAAGGGACTCTCAAGAGTCTTCTCCAACACCACAGTTCAAAAGCATCAATTCTTCAGCGCTCAGCCTTCTTCACAGTCGAATTCTCACATCCATACATGATCACAGGAAAAACCATAGCCTTGACTAGACGGACCTTAGTCGGCAAAGTAATGTCTCTGCTTTTGAATATACTATCTAGGTTGGTCATAACTTTTCTTCCAAGGAGTAAGCGTCTTTTAATTTCATGGCTGCAGTCACCATCTGCAGTGATTTTGGAGCCTCCAAAAATAAAGTCTGACACTGTTTCCACTGTTTCCCCAACTATTTCCCATGAAGTGATGGGACCAGGTGCCATGATTTTCATTTTCTGAATGTTGAGCTTTAAGCCAACTTTTTCACTTTCCACTTTCACTTTCATCAAGAGGCTTTTTAGATCCTCTTCACTTTCTGCCATAAGGGTGGTGTCATCTGCATATCTGAGGTTACTAATATTTTTCCCAGCAATCTTGATTCCAGCTTGTGTTTCTTCCAGCCCAGTGTTTCTCATGATGTACTCTGCATATAAATTAAATAAACAGGGTGACAATATACAGCCTTGACATACTCCTTTTCCTATTTGAAACCAGTCTATTGTTCCATGTCCAGTTCTAACTGTTGCTTCCTGACCTGCATACAGATTTCTCAAGAGGCAGGTCAGGTGGTCTAGTATTCCCTTCTCTCTCAGAATTTTCCACAGTTTCTTGTGATCCACACAGTCAAAGGCTTTGGCATAGTCAATAGAGCAGAAATAGATATTTCTCTGGAACTCTCTTGCTTTTTCCATGATCCAGCGGATGTTGGCAACTTGATCTCTGGTTCCTCTGCCTTTTCTAAAACCAGCTAGAACATCTGGAAGTTCACGGTTCACGTATTGCTGAAGCCTGGCTTGGAGAATTTTGAGCATTACTTTACTAGCGTGTGAGATGAGTGCAATTGTGCGGTAGTTTGAGCATTCTTTGGCATTGCCTTTCTTGGGGATTGGAATGAAAACTGACCTTTTCCAGTCCTGTGGCCACTGCTGAGTTTTCCAAATTTGCTGGCATATTGAGTGCAGCACTTTCACAGCATCATCTTTCAGGATTTGAAAGAGCTCAACTGGAATTCCATCACCTCCACTAGCTTTGTTCATAGTGATGCTTTCTAAGGCCCACTTGACTTCACATTCCAGGATGTCTGGCTCTAGGTGAGTGAGCACACCATAGTGATTATCTGGGTCATGAAGATCTTTTTTGTACAGTTCTTCCATGTATTCTTGCCACCTCTTCTTAATATCTTCTGCTTCTGTTAGGTCCATACCATTTCTGACCTTTATCCAGCCCATCTTTGCATGAAATGTTCCCTTGGTATCTCTAATTTTCTTGAAGAGATCTCTAGTCTTTCCCATTCTGTTGTTTTCCTCTATTTCTTTGCATTGATCACTGAAGAAGCCTTTCTTACCTCTTCTTGTTATTCTTTGGAACTCTGCCTTCAGATGCTCGTATCTTTCCTTTTCTCCTTTGCTTTTCACCTCTCTTCTTTTCACAGCTATTTGTAAGCCCTTCCCAGACAGCCATTTTGTTTTTTGCATTTCTTTTCCATGGGGATGGTCTTGATCCCTGTCTCCTGTACAATGTCACGAACCTCATTCCATAGTTCATCAGGCATTCTATCTATCAGATGTAGGCCCTTAAAATCTATTTCTCACTTCCACTGTATAATCATAAGGGATTTGATTTAGGTCATACCTGAATGGTTTAGCGGTTTTCCCTACTTTCTTCAATTTGAGTCTGAATTTGGTAATGAAGAGTTCATGATCTGAGCCACAGTCAGCTCCTGGTCTTGTTTTTGTTGACTGTACAGAGCTTCTCCATCTTTGGCTGCAAAGAATATAATCAATCTGATTTTGGTGTTGACCATCTGGTGATGTCCATGTGTAGAGTCTTCTCTTGTGTTGTTGGAATAGGGTGTTTGCTATGACCAGTGCATTTTCTTGGCAAAACTCTATTAGTCTTTGCCCTGCTTCATTCCACATTCCAAGGCCAAATTTGCCTGTTACTCCAGGTGTTTCTTGACTTCCTACTTTACATTCCAGTCCCCTATAATGAAAAGGACATCTTTTTTGGGTGTTAGTTCTAAAAGGCCTTGTAGGTCTTCATAGAACCGTTCAACTTCAGCATCTTCAGTATTACTGGTCGGGGCATAGACTTGGATTACTGTGATATTGAATGGTTTGCCTTGGAAATGAACAGAGATCATTCTGTCATTTTTGAAATTTGCATCCAAGTACTGCATTTCGGACTCTTGTTGATCATGATGGCTACTCCATTTCTTCTGAGGGATTCTTGCCCGCAGTAGTAGATATAATGGTCATCTGAGTTAAATTCACCCATTCCAATCCATTTTAGTTCACCGATTCCTAGAATGTCGACATTCACTCTTGCCATCTCTTGTTTGACCACTTCCAATTTGCCTTGATTCATGGACCTGACATTCCAGGTTCCTAAGCAATATTGCTCTTTACAGCATCAGACCTTGCTTCTATCACCAGTCACATCCACAGCTGGGTATTGTTTTTGCTTAAAGTAATCTATAAATTCAATGCAATCCCTATAAAATTACCAGTAGCATTTTTCACAGAATTAGAATAAATAATTTTACAATTTATGGAAACACAAATGCCCCTAAATGGCCAAAGTAATCTTGAGAAAGAAAAACAGAGCTGGAGAAATCAGGTTCCCTGGCTTCAGACTACATTATAAAGACACAGTCATCATAACAGTAGGGTACTGGCACAAAAATAGAAATACAGATCAACAGAATAGGATAGAAAATCCAGAGATAAACCCACATGGCAATGGTCACTTAATCTATGACAAAGAAGGCAAGAACATACAACAGAGAAAAAACAGTCTTTTTAATAAATGATGCTGAGAAAACTGGACAGTTACATGTAAAAGAATGAAATTAGAACATTCTCTAACACCATACACAAAAATAAACTCAAAATGGATTAAACACCTAAACATAAGACTACCTACTATAAAACTCTTATAGAAAAACACAGACAGGACACTGTCTGACATAAATTGCAGCAAGATCTTTTTTGGTCCACTTCTAGAGTAATGAAAATAAAACCAAAGATAAATAAATGGGACCTAATTGAACTCAAAGCTTTTGCACAGCAAAGGAAATCATATAGAAAATGAAAACACAACCCTCAGAATGGGAGAAAATATTTTGTAAACAAAGTGAGCAAGAAGGGATTAATTTTCAAAATGTACAAACAGCTCATGAAGGTCAATATCCAAAAAACAGCCCAATGAAAAAATGGGTGGAGGATCTAAATACAGTTGTTTCTCCAAAGACGACATAGAAATGGCCAAAAAGCATATTAAAAAGATGCTCAACATCACTAATTATTAGACAAATGCAGATCAAAACTACGAGGTATCACCTCACATCAGTCAGAATCAAAGTGAAAGTGTTCTTCACTCAGTCGTGTCCGACTCTCTGTGACCCCATGGACTGTAACACACCAGGCTCCTCTGTCCATGGAATTCTCCAGGCAAGAATACTGGAGTGGGTAGCTATCTCCAGGGGAATCTTCCTGATCCAGGGATCACACCCAGGTCTCCTGCATTGCAGGCAGATTCTTGACTATCTGAGTCACCAGGGAAGCCCTCAGACAGAATGGCCATCATCAAAAAAACCTATAAACATTAAAAGTTGAAGAGGGTGTGGAGAAAACGGAACCCTCTAACACTGTTGATAGGAATGTAAGTTGCTACAGCCACTATGGAGAACAGTGTAAAAAGTGAAAGTGTTAGTCGCTTAGTAATGTCTGACTCTTTGTGACTCCATGCACTATGTAGCCTGCCAGGCTCCTCTGTCTGTGGAATTCTCCAGGCAAGATACTGGAGTGAGCAGCCATTTCTTTCTCCAGAGGATCTTCCCGACTCAGGAGTGGAACCTGGGTCTCCTGCATTGCAGGCAGGTTCTTTACTATCTGAGCCATCACAGAAGCTCCATGGAGAACAGTATGGAGGCTCCTTAAAAAACTAACGATGAAGCTACCATATGATCCAGCAATCACAATCCTGGGCATTTATTCAGAGAAAATCATACTTCAAAAAGATACATGATCCCTAATGCCATTGCAGTGTTTTTTTTTTTTTACAATAGCCAAGACATGGAAGCAACCTAAATGTCCACTGATGGATAAATAGATAAAGAAGACATGGTACGTATATACAATGGAATATTACTTATCATAAAAAAAGAATGAAACAATGCCGTTTGCAGCAACATGGATGGTCCTAGAGATTGCCGTACTGAGTGGGGTAAGAGAAAGACAAATATCATATGATTTCTCCTACATGTGGAATCTTAAAAAAAAATGGTACAATGAACTAATTTACAAAACAGAAATAGAGTCAGAGATGTAGAAAACAAACCTATAGTTACCAAGGGGGAAAGGGAAGGTAGGGATTAATTGGGAGTTTGGTATTTACATATATACACTACTATATGCAAAATAGATAATTAATAAGAAGCTACTGTATAGCACAGGGAACTCTACTCAATACTCTGTAATGACCTATATGGGAAAAGAATCTAAAAAAGAGTGGGTTTATGTATACGTATAGCTGATTCATTTTGCTATATAGCAGAACTAACACAGCATTGTAAATCAACTATATCCCAATACAATTATTGGAAAAATAAATGTTTCACTAGGAATGGCTTTTAAAATTAAAAAAAAAAAATCCTCAACACAGTTAAGCGCATATACAAAAAAGTCACAGCTTACTCAATGATAAAAGGCTGAAAGGTCCCTCCCCCATCTCTTTACATGAGGAACAAGGCAAGGACACTGGCTCTTATCACTTCTGTTAAGCATTGTACTCGAGGTTCTAGTCAGAGCAATCATGAAGAAAAAGAAAAAGGATCCAAATAAAAAGAAATAAAACCATCTCATTCACAGATGACATAATCCTATACACAGAAAAATTCTAAAGAATCAGTTCAGTTCAGTCACTCAGTCATGTCCGACTTTTGCGACCCCATGAATCGCAGCATGCCAGGTCTCCCTGTCCATCACCAACTCCCGGAGTTTACTCAGACTCAAGTCCATCGAGTCAGTGATGCCATCCAGCCATCTCATCCTCTGTCATCCCCTTATCCTCCTGCCCCCAATCCCTCCCAGCATCAGAGTCTTTTCCAATGAGTCAACTCTTCGCATGAGGTGGCCAAAGTACTGGAGCTTCAGCTATAGCATCATTCCTTCCAAAAAAATCCCAGGGCTGATCTCCTTCAGAATGAGGACTCTCAAGACTCCAAGGGACTCTCAAGAGTCTTCTCCAACACCACAGTTCAAAAGCATCAATTCTTTGGCGCTCAGCCTTCTTCACAGTCCAACTCTCACATCCATACATGACCACTGGGAAAACCATAGCCTTGACTAGACGGACCTTAGTCAGCAAAGTAATGTCTCTGCTTTTGAATATGCTATCTAGGTTGTTCATAACTTTCCTTCCAAGGAGTACGCGTCTTTTAATTTCATGGCTGCAATCACCATCTGCAGTGATTTTGGAATCCCCAAAAATAAAGTCTGACACTGTTTCCACTGTTTCCCCATCTATTTGCCATGGAGTGATGGGACCAGGTGCCATGATCTTTGTTCTCTGAATGTTGAGCTTTAAGTCAACTTTTTCACTCCTCTTTCACTTTCATCAAGAGGCTTTTTAGATCCTCTTCACTTTCTGCCATAAGGGTGGTGTCATTTGCATATCTGAGGTTACTGATATTTCTCCCGGCAATCTTGATTCCAGTTTGTGCTTCTTCCAGCCCAGTGTTTCTTATGATGTACTCTGCATATAAATAAGTTAAATAAGCAGGGTGACAATATACAGCCTTGACGCACTCCTTTTCCTATTTGGAACCAGTCTATTGTTCCACGTCCAGTTCTAACTGTTGCTTCCTGACCTGCATACAGATTTCTCAAGAGGCAGGTCAGGTGGTCTGGTATTCCCTTCTCTTTCAGAATTTTCCACAGTTTATTGAGATCCACACAGTCAAAGGCTTTGGCATAGTCAATAAAGCAGAAATAGATGATTTTCTGGAACTCTCTTCTTTTTTCCATGATCCAGCAGATGTTGGCAATTTGATCTCTGGTTCCACTGCCTTTTCTAAAACCAGATTGAACATCTGGAAGTTCATGGTTCACGTATTGCTGAAGCCTGGCTTGGAGAATTTTGAGCATTACTTTAATAGCGTGTGAGATGAGTGCAATTGTGCAGTAGTTTGAGCATTCTTTGGCATTGCCTTTCTTGGGGATTGGAATGAAAACTGACCTTTTCCAGTTCTGTGGCCACTGCTGAGTTTTCCAAATTTGCTGGCATATTGAGTGCAGCACTTTCACAGCATCATCTTTCAGGATTTGAAAGAGCTCAACTGGAATTCCATCACCTCCACTAGCTTTGTTCATAGTGATGCTTTCTAAGGCCCACTTGACTTCACATTCCAGGATGTCTGGCTCTAGGTGAGTGATCACACCATCGTGATTATCTTGGTTGTGAAGATCTTTTGTGTACAGTTCTTCCGTGTATTCTTGCCACCTCTTCTTAATATCTTCTGCTTCTGTTAGGTCCATACCATTTCTGTCCTTTATCCAGCCCATCTTTGCATGAAATGTTCCCTTGGTATCTCTAATTTTCTTGAAGAGATCTCTAGTCTTTCCCATTCTGTTCTTTTCCTCTATTTCTTTGCATTGACTGCTGAGGAAGGCTTTCTTATCTCTTCTTGTTATTCTTTGGAACTCTGCATTCAGATGCTTATATCTTTCCTTTTCTCCTTTGCTTTTCACCTCTCTTCTTTTCACAGCTATTTGTAAGGCCTCCCCAGACAGCCATTTTGCTTTTTTGCCTTTCTTTCCCATGGGGATGGTGAGTGAATGGGCGAACCTCATTCCATAGTTCATCAGGCACTCTATCTATCAGAATCTATAATCCTCCCCAAATCTATTAGGGCTCATAAATGTATTCAGCATAGTTGCAGAATACAAGATCAGCAAACAGAACTCAAGCACATGTATATACACTAGCAAAGAATCCAGTAAAACAATTGTGTTTGCAACAGCATCAAAATGAATAAAATACTTGGAAGCCAAAGAGATACAAGACATAAACACTGAAAAGCACAACACACTCTGATGGAAACTGAGAAGGCTCAATAAGTGGGGAGATATTTGTATTCATAGATTGGAAGAGTTAATGTTGTTAACATGGGCTTCCCAGGTGGCTCAGTGGTAAAGAATCCACTTGCCAGTGCAGGAGATGTGGGTTCAGTCCCTGGATCACAGCAACCCATTCCAGTATTCTCTCTTGGGAAATCCCATGGACAGAGGAACCTGGCAGGCTACAGTCCATGAGGTTGCAAAGAGCAGAACAAGGCTTAGCAACTGAGCACTCACACACAAAATGAAAATGACAATACTCCCCGCAGTGATCTCTAGATTCGACACTGTCCCTATCAAGATCCCAACAGCCTTTAATGCACAAATGGAGAAATCTGATTCTCAAATTCATATGAAATTTCAAGAGATGCCAAATAGCAAATAAACCTTGAAAATAACAAAGCTGGATTCACATTTCCCAATATCACAACATACCACAAAGCTAAAGAAATCAAAACAGTGTGGTATTGGCATAAGAATAGATTCAGAAACCAAGAGAATAAACATGAGAGTTCAGAAAGAAGCCCTCACATGTACAGCCAACTGATAATCAACAAGGATGCCAAGACCAATCATTAGGGGCAATACAGCCTTTTCAACAAACGGTGTTAAGAGAACTGGATATCCACATTCTAAAGAATGAAGTCAGACCCTTACTTCATACCTTATACAAAAATGAACTCAGAATGAATCAAAAGCATAAATACATGGCTAAAACTATTAAACTCTTAGAAGAAAGCATGGGGGGTAAATATCCATGACCTGGACTTGAAAATGTTTTCATTGCTATGTTCTTAAACCATAAGAGACAAAAAGAAAAAAAAGATAAATTTGACTTCATCAAAATTAAAAATTTTGGTGCAAAGAATACCAAGAGAGTAACAAGACAACACAGAATGGCAGAAAATATTTGCAAAATGCTTATACAAGGGTTAAGTATCATATATATTTTCCTCTAGATATATTACCTGTAATTCAACAAAGACAACTCAATTTAAAAGTGACCAAAACAGTTGAATAGATATTTCTCTGAAGAAGATATACAAATGACCAACAAATACATGAAATGATGCTTAATATCCTTAGTCATTAGGAAAATTCAAATCAAAACCACAGTGAGATACTGCCTCACACCAACTAGGTTGCCCACAATTTTTTAAAAAAATCAGAAAATAACAAGTGTTGGCAAGGATGTGGAAAAATTGGAACCCTTATACAACCCTCATGAGAGTTTAACATGGTGCAGCTGCTGCAGTCATCAATTTGTGAGTTCTTCAAAAAGTTACACAGAGAATTACCACATGACCCAGTGATTTACTCCTGGGTGTTACCCAGCAAGGACTCAGTACCAGACATGCAGAGAAGCCAATATTATGGCACTAGCTTTTGAGAAAACAAAGTTTTATTGTGAGGTCAACTGGCAAGGAGATAAGAAGTAAGGCTCTCAAATCTCTTTTCACCCAGGATTTAGGGTGAAATTTAAGGGATTCTCTGACTGCCAGAAAACAAAGATCATGGCATCTGGTCCCATCACTTCATGGCAAATAGATGGAGAAACAGTGGAAACAGTGTCAAACTTTATTTTTGGGGGGCTCCAAAATCACTGCAGATGGTGACTGCAGCCATGAAATTAAAAGATGCTTACTCCTTGGAAGGAAAGTTATGAACAACCTAGATAGCATATTGAAAAGCAGAGACATTACTTTGCCAGCAAAGGTCCATCTAGTCAAGGCTATGGTTTTTCCAGTGGTCATGTATGGATGTGAGAGTTGGACTGTAAAGAAGGCTGAGCGCCGAAGAACTGATGTTTTTGAACTGTGGTGTTGGAGAAGACTCTCGAGAGTCCCTTGGACTGCAAGGAGATCCAACCAGTCCATCCTGAAGGAGATCAGTCCTGGGTGTTCATTGGAAGGACTGATGCTGAGGCTGAAACTCCAGTACTTTGGCCACCTCATGAGAAGAGTTGACTCATTGGAAAAGACTCTGATGCTGGGAGGGATTGGGGGCAGGAGGAGATGGGGACGACCAAGGATGAGATGGCTGGATGTCATCACCGACTCGATGGACATGAATCTGAGTGAACTCCAGGAGTTGGTGATGGACAGGGAAGCCTGGTGTGCTGTGATTCATGGGGTCGCGAAGAGTCGGACACGACTGAGCAACTGAACTGAACTGAACTGACAGCTCAGTTGGTAAAGATTCCTCCTGAAATGCAGGAGACCCCAGTTCAATTCCTGGGTCAGGAAGATCCTCTGGAGAAGGGATAGGCTACCCACTCTAGTATTTTGGGGCTTCCCTTGTGGCTCAGCTGGTAAATAATCTGCCTGCAATGAGGGAGATCTGGGTTCGATCCCTGGGTTGGGAAGATCCCCTACAGAAGGGAAAGGCTACCCACTCTGGTATTCTGCCGTGGAGAAGTCCATGGACTGTATAGTCCATGGGGTCACAAAGAGTCCAACAGGACTGAACGACTTTCACTCACTTCCACTTAAAAGGGTTCAGGGAAATTTCAAGCTTGGAAGCTGATTGGCTAGTCTCGAATAGTCTATATAAGCTACCTGGGACACTGTCGGAAACCAGATTTTACTTATGAAGGATTCTAACTTTGTAAAGCACGCTGGTGGCAACATTTCCATTCTTTGAGTTTCACAGACTAAATACTCTTGGTTCTGGGGTTACCCTGAAGGCATGGGTTCCCATTTTGCACACGTGCAGGGCTGTGTTGTCTCCGTAAAATAAAGGTTTGATTCATCAACAACATATTTAAGGAGGCAAAACCAGCTTAACAAGGTGCTATTTTAATTTTCCCCTTTTTCTCTAAGCATGCCAAAGAGAGTTAAAATTTTCAGTAAGGAAAAACTAAAATGTGTCCAGTTGTATAAACTTCCTTTAGGCCAGAACCAGAGTATGTCCTTCTAGGGTAGAGAGTTTTCCTGCTTTATGCATCCTCTCTCCTTTACCTGCTTGTCCCAACAAGGTGATCCCGGTTGGTATACCTGTATTTGTATGTGTGTGTGTGTTTGAATATATAACTCAGTCATAAAAAAGAACAACCTGGCAGCAACCTGGATGGACCTAGTGATTATCATAGTAAGTCTAGTCAGACAGAGACAAATACCACATGGTATCACTTATATGTGAAAGCCGCAAAAATTAAGTAAATGAACTTATTTACAAAAGATAAACAGAATCATAGGGTTACCAAAGGGGGAAGGGGGGCATAAATTATGAGTTTGGGATTAATAAACACACTACCCAAAATATATGAACAAAAAGGATCTACTTTATAGCACAGGAATTACATTTAATATCTTATATAACCTATCATGGAAAAGAGTATGAAAAAATATATATACACACACACATACATATGCATATATCTGAATCACTTTGCTGTACACCTGAAATTAACACATTTTAAATCAACTACACATCAGTAATAATTTAAAAAAGAAAGCCACTTTAAATATAAAGACATAGGTAGGATAAAAGTGTTAGGAGAAGGCTGAACTCACAGCCAACACCTAAAACTTCCATTTTGGGGCTTCACTCATAGCTCAGTCGGTAAAGAATCTGCCTGCAAAGCAGGAGACCGAGGTTCAGTTCCTGGGTCAGGAAGATCCGTTGGAGAAGGAAATGGCAATCCACTCCAGCATTCTTGCCTGGAGAATCCCGTGGACAGAGGAGCCTGGCAGGCTACATTCCATGGGGTCACAAAAGTCAGACACGACTTAATGACTATACCACCACCAGGATAAAAGTTAAAAAAATGGAAAAACGTATTTCATGTAAACAGTAATAAAAAAAAAGCTAGAGTACTGAATTAATATAAGAAAAAGTAGACATCAGAACAAAGTATTTCTGGGGATACTAAAGGATATCATATAATGACAAAAAAGTCAATTATCCAAGCAGATAATAAGTCTAAATGTATACATACTTTAGAACATTCAAAATACATGAAACAAAAATGATAGATCTGAAAGAAGAGACAAAAAAATCTGTGCTGACAATTCTCTCCCAGTAACAGGCAGTACAAGTACAAAGTCAGTAAGAATACAGAAAACCAGACTCAAACTATACAACTACCTGACCTAGCTGATGTTAATAGAATTCTCCACTTAACAGCAGAATACACATTTTAGAGACACGTGGAACATTCACATAGATGTACCATACCTTATCTACATGAAAAACCATTAAAAAAAATTTTTAAGCATACGAAGTCTAAATATCTAAACAATACAAAATATTTATTGCACAATAACAGAATTAAACTTGGAATTATTAACAGGAAGACAACTGGAAAATTGAAATATGTGGAAACTGAACAACACACTTATAAGCAACCCATGAGTTAAAGAAGAAATCACCACATGGGAAATTAGAAATTATTTGTAATGAAAAGAAAAAATAATCATGCTCTGAGCTTCTAGTTTAAGAAACTAGAAACTAGAGAAAGAACACATTAAATTCATAGTAACTATAAGGAATGAAAGAGGATAACAACAGAAATAAATGAAATTCAGAAAATGTTAAAGAAAGATCAGTAAAGTCAAAGCTGTTTCATTCAGACAAATTGATAAAGTATCCAAGAAAAATTAAAAAAACAAAGATACAAATGACAAACGTCAAGAATCAAAGAGTGGTCATTACCATCAACCCTACAAACACTAAATAAATAATAAAGGAATACTGTAATGCACTCTAGGCATGTAATTTCAACAAGATAGAGAAAATGGACAAATCTCTGGCAAGACAAGACGATGCTTCTAGCATCACTGAGCTGACTGGTTGCTCCTTAGGGGAGGAATAAAACATGTAAAGCAGGGCTGTACCACCTAAGGTCTCTCTGCCAAGCCCAGCCTGGAGCAGAACCTCCAGTTGTCCTGTAGATCCATGAGTGATGCCTACTAAGATCACAGGATCAGCTGCGCAAGGTGTAGCTGAGAGAGAAATAACTGTCTCATTATTATTACGGATTTGTGGGGTATTGTTTGTTTGAATGCTATGCAAGAAAAGCTGGAGAGGTTTGGGTTTTGCCAGGCAGAGGCAGGGAAGAAAAAAGGGCATTTAGAAAGAAACGAACAACAAAGGCAATTAGCAGACCTGCTAGTCAACCACCAGCAGTTACAGGAGCAGGCAGAGGGCAGCAGAGCCAGGAATCGCTTCCCACCACTGTGCTATAGTCCTCTTTGCTCCCACAGCGCTCACTGTAACATAGTCTCACAGAAAGAGGGATCTACTCTCCCCAGAATGGAAGCACCCCCACACCCTTCTCCCAACCAAGCCTCTTTCCCAGCAACAGCCACTGGTTTGAATCGCGCACAAGGTACCCCCTTCCTGATGTTGGTCTGTGCAGATGCAGGCTCATCCATGTGTCCATTCATCCGTACATTCATCCAGAGTTTGTGATTTTAAAAAAATAGTCTCATATGCTATTTATTAGGCTGGGGCTTAGGTTTTACCACTTGTTCACACATCTCAGAAGTCTTTGCATGTCAGTACATAGAGATCTATACTTCCTTATTTTTAAAATTGCTGTATTGTACTCACGGGATGAATATTTTGTAGTTTTTTTTTTTTTTCACCATTCCTCTACTGGACACTTTAGCTACCTGATTTTTCTCCAGACAGTGCTGCAGTGAATATCAGAGTACCTGAATCACCGTGCATGTGTGACATCATCTGAGCGGGATCCATTCCTAGAGGCAGGATTGCTGGGTCCCAGCGTAAAGTACAGTAAAGTGTGGAGGTGGTGTTCAGCTGCCCTCCAAAAAAGGCGGTGTGAATGTGCATTCCCGCCAACAGTGTGTGGGGAAACCCAGCTTCACTACTTTCTTGCTGACATTGGCCATTACTGATCTTTAAAAAATGTTCCCAGTCTGATAGAAAAATGTTATTTCATTAATATTTTAATGTGCATTTCTGAGGTTGATGGTGAAATGAAGAAAAAAAATTTTTTTGAAATGTACATTGGCTATATGGATTTCTTCTATATTGGTCCATTTTCCCATCGGCTGCCTGTCTTTTACTGATTTGTTGGTATTATTTATATTCTGAATTATGTCTATGAACCCTATCAGACATGAACTGAAAAAGATACACATACCCCAATGTTCACTGCAGCACTATTTACAATAGCAAAGGCATGGAAGCAACCTGGATGTCTGTCGGCAGATGAATGGATAAAGAAGCTGTGGTACATGTATACAATGCAGTACTCAGTTCAGTTCAGTCGCTCAGTCGTGTCTGACTCTTTGTGACCCCATGAGTCGCAGCACGCCAGGCCTCCCTGTCCATCACCAACTCCCGGAGTTCACTCAGACTCACGTCCATCGAGTCAGTGATGCCATCCAGCCATCTCATCCTCTGTCATCCCCTTCTCCTCCTGCCCCCAATCCCTCCCAGCATCAGAGTCTTTTCCAATGAGTCAGCTCTTTGCATGAGGTGGCCAAAGTACTGGAGTTTCAGCCTCAGCATCAGTCCTTCCAATGAACACCCAGGACTGATCTCCTTCAGGATGGACTGGTTGGATCTCCCCGCAGTCCAAGGGACTCTCAAGAGTCTTCAACACCACAGTTCAAAAGCATCAATTCTTCAGTGCTCAGCTTTCTTCATAGTCCAACTCTCACATCCATACATGACCACAGGAAAAACCATAGCCTTGACTAGACAGACCTTTATTGGCAAAGTAATGTCTCTGCTTTTGAATATGCTATCTAGGTTGTTCATAACTTTCCTTCCAAGGAGTAAGCATCTTTTAATTTCATGGCTGCAGTCACCATCTGCAGTGATTTTGGAGCCCCAAAAAATAAAGTCTGACACTGTTTCCACTGTTTCCCCATCTATTTGCCATGAAGTGATGGGACCAGATGCCATGATCTTAGTTGCAATGGAATACTACTCAGTCATAAAAAATAACACATTTGAGTCAGTTCTAATGAGGTCGATGAACCTAGAGCCCATTCCACAGAGTGAAGTCAGAAAAAGAAAAACAAATATCGTATATTAACACATATATATAAGTCTAAAGGAATGGTACTGCTGAACCTGTTCATAGAGCAGCAGTGGAGATGCAGACAGAGAACAGACTTACGGACAAGGATGGGGGAGAAGAGGGAGAGGGTGAGATGAACGGAGAGAGCATCATGGATGCAGATACATTAACATACATAAATATATAGCCAGTGGGAATTTACTCTATGACTCAGGGAACTCGAACTGGGGTTCTGTGATAACCTAGAGGGGTGGGAATGGGCTAGAGGTGGGAGGGAGATTCTAGAGGGAGGGGATATATGTACACTTATGGTTAACTCATGTTGATGTATGACAGAAATCAAACCAATATTGTAAAGCAATCATCAATCAATTAAAAATAAATATAAAAAAAAGAAAAAATTATTGACCAACCTATACGACATCTCATTGAACTTTCTTTTTTGCTATCTCTATTTACACAAAAGTTTTACTTTACATGTCGTCAAATCAGTTGATCCTTTCATTTCTGGTTTCTGGGTTTTATATCTTGCTGAGAAGGACTGAGCCACTATTGTTTACAGGGCACTTTCATTTCTGTTTTCTCATGCAGGCCTGGGCCACAGGGACTCAGGGAAGTGCATAGGATCTCCACCAGAGACAAGAGAAAGGGTCAGAGAGGGTAAGTGACTTATCTCAGGTCACACAGCAACTTTGGGAAGATTGAAACCAGAATTGGGGTTCTCAGGGGTCTGGCCCAGATTATCTCTACCAGCTGCCCAGGTCAATTGCCAATATCACTCCCTACACACTCAGTTTTCCTAGCAGCTCACCTGCGTGCCTTTTGTTAGAAAGCTGTAGCCCATGCTTCACCACCAGGGAACAGATTTGCCTCCCTGGGGCACGCAGCAGTCACTGCACTCAGGACCCCAGGCACCTCTGTTCCCTGTCCCCTGACAGGCCTCCAGTGCTGTGGAATAGCCTTTTAGCAGTCCTCCTGGGACCTGGTCTCCCAGCACATCTGGTCATCCTCAATATCATCAGATCCTCAACAACATGCAGGGTCAACAATGTGACACTAACCACTCCTCAAGTCCACCCAGTTGGAGGGACCCTTCATGTGGTGGCAGGGGCTCAATCAGATGCCTCCCAGGGTGAAGAGTCAGAGTTCTCCGTGGCTAGCCAGAGGAAAGGGGCAGAGGCAGAGGGAGGAACAGGCAACATCCAACTGCAAAAGGGTTCTGACCACATGGCTGGAAGCTAATGCTTTATACTACCAGTCAGAGTTCCTCGTGGAGCTGGCAGAGGCAGGGACCTCCAAGTACAATCCAGGAGCCCCAGCCTCTGAGTCACGGGGCACCTGTTGAAATACAGATCAGGGCCATCCCAGGCCCAAAGTGGGAGCCTGCACAAGAAACAGGCTCTCTAGGGGATTTTAATGCTTACTTGTGTCTAAGGCCACTGCCCTCCAAGGCTTTCAGACAGTCTTGAGGAAACCTGAGAATCTCTTAAGATGTAGGAGAGATTTGTATCTGGTCTCAGGACAGAGTGCTCAGCTCCATGTAATTCAAAGTCCCTGACCTGGATTGGCAGGGACTCCTCCCTGGTGAAGGGTGTTGAGGTGGAGAGGGATATGGCTGGTCACAGTGGTCCCATGGGGTAGCCTCGGCCACCTCAGCAGAACTTGTCCCTGTCCCAGAGATCAGAGGAAGCTGTTTGCCCTAATATTTTCTATCTGGACATTCTTTCCATCTCCTTAGATATACAAATTTTATAACCCTAAACTTTATGTTTCAGCAAAGTGTTCTGAACATTTCATAATCATGAATACCAACAAAAATTGATCAAGAATTAAAAACTCTGACCAGAACCATAATTAACAAAGAGATAAAATCAATCATAAAGAAATTCCCAACAAAGAAAAGCCCAGGAACAGTTTCACTGGTGAGTTCCATCAAACATTTAAGGAATTAACCCAGAGCCATCTCGAATTCATTCAAAAAACAGATGAGGGGATATTTCTCAACTCATTCTCAGAGGCCAGCATTATCTTAATACCAACATCAAATAAGGACATCACAAGAAAAGGAAACAAGAGAGATGCAAACATACTCAACAAAACACTAACAAACCAAATCTGAGAGCACATTGAAATGATTGTACACCATGACCAAGGGAGCTTTATCTCAGAAATGCAAAGATGGTTCAACCCATGAACATCAACTGACCACACCACATCAATAGAACAATAGAATCTCACATGATTAACTCAAATGATGCCAAAAAAGCCCTTAACAAATCTAGCATCCTTTCGTAATAAAACATCCAGAAGGCTAGGAATTAAAATGAACATCCTCCACATAAGTAAAGGCATATATAAAAAACTCACAGCTAACTCAATGAAAACACCTTCCCTTACTAACACCCTTACATCAGGAACAAGGCAACGATGCTTGCTCTCACAGCTTCTACAATATTGTACTGGAGGTTCTAGTCATGAAGAAAAAGGAATAAAAAGAACCCAAATTTCAAGGAAGAAGTAAAACTGTCTCTATTCACAAATGACATAATCCAATATACAAAAAACTCCGAAAAGACCATAACCCCCCAAAATATATTAGAGCTAATAAATATATTTAGCAAAGTCACAATACAAGTTCATCATACAAAAGTCAAGTGTATTTTTATACACGAGCAGTGAACAACCTAAAAAGAAAGTTGTTAAAATAATTTTGTATTTACCATAGCATTAAAATGAATAAAATATTTCGGAACCAATTTAAAGAAGGCGATTCTGATGTAAACACTGAAAACCACAACACACTGCTGAAAGTATTTAAGACTAAATACATTTAAAGACATTGTGTTCACAGATTGGAAAATTTAATATTAAGATGATAATACCCCAAGGTGAACAATAAATTCAGTCTCTGTTAAAACCGCAATGGCCTTTATGATAGAAAAGATGACTCTCAAATTCATATGGAATTTCAAGAGATGCTGAATAGCCAAATCAATCTTGAAAAAAAAGCTAAACAGAAAAAGGAAACTGGAGTCACACTTCTCAATTTCACAACTTACTACAGAGCTAAAGAAACGAAAACAGCGTGGTACTGGCCTAATAGACTCAGAGGTCAACAGAATTAACTTGAGAGTTCACAAAGAAACCTTCACTTCTACAGTCAAGTGATTTCCAACAAAATGCCAAGACTTAGAAAAAGAAAAAAGGCCTTTTCATCAAATGCTGTTAAGACAACTAAATATCCACATCCAAAAGAATGAAGTCAGACCCATACTTCATAACATGAACAAAAGTTGACTCAAACTGATCAAAGACCTAAATATAAAGGGGAAAATTATAAAACTCCTGGAAGAAAGCATATGACCTGGACTTGTAAATGCTTTCATAGCTCTGTCATCAAAAACACAAGCAACCAAAAAATGAATTGGATTTCATCAAAATTAAACACTTTGATATGAAGAATCCCATCAAGAAACTAAAAACATGGCAGTAAACATGTGCAAGCCACATACACAAGGGCTAAGTACTTAGAGTATATCTGTATCTCTCTCCATTAATTATAGAAGAACAGAACTATAAACCAACAGAAGTCTCCAGGTATAAGCAAAGTGTAAGGATTTGGCAGGACCAGATGCATATCCTCTATGATTGTGTTAATGACTCTCAAATACTGTACAAAACAATAATTTCTGGCTCCAGATTTCTGTATCAGTAGAACTGGAGTGTTCTACGGGGATTCACAGGGTCATATTAACAGGCAATTAAGAGAGGCGGTTATTAGAGGCTTTGTATCTTCCTTCCCACGACTTTTCAAACGGTATGGCTTTCCATTTGGAGCCTTGGCAGCTGCAGAGTTTAACTTCTCCTGGGTCAGCCCTCTTGGCCCTTCCTGGCCTCCCGTCAGCCCATACAGCCACTACCTTTTGTAGAATCTGTTCATGGACTTCTGGTTGAGGCTTGTCTCCTGTTTCTAATAGCACAGTATTCAGGGCATAGCATGGGTCTGGGTGTTCTTCAATGCCTACTCTCTCCCGTTAGAAAATCATATAATTCTCTTAGTGGAGCTCTTCCTCAAAAGGGAATATTCAGGCCTATACAGGCATATAGAGAGCGCTGCCCTTTAAGTGTGGATTTTTTCCTCTCAATTATGTAGATCAGAGGTAGAAACTGGGAAGGGCACACAAACACCCTGGGTGGATCTTGATGTTGCCTTGCCTGAGGCACAGTAGGCCCTGGGGCAAATTGGGTATAGGATATAGTTTTACATTGCTTCTTCAAGTTGATTTTGCAAAATAACTTGGAAAAACCAGTCAAACATTGTACCTATCTATTCTGTTTACTGGGGCTTCCCTGGTGGCTCAGAGGTTAAAGCGTCTGCCTGCAGTGCGGGAGACCTGGGTTTGATCCCTGGGTCGGGAAGATCCCCTGGAGAAGGCAATGGCAGCCCACTCCAGTACTCTTGCCTGGAGAATTCCATGAACGGAGGATCCTGGTAGGCTACAGTCCAAGTGGTCGCAAAGAGTCCGACACGACTGGTTTAATCCACATCAAATGTAGGTTATGAAGGGAAAGGGCAAGTACCTTTGTGTAGAACACACAGACACAGCATCACACCATGGGGCCCACAAGCAGGGCGGGGGAGACCATGCTTTTGCCTGGGAGCAGCAGCTAGAAACCCAGGAAGGTCACCACAGAAGGCTGGGGAGCCAGGCGCACCCTCACCCAGCCCAGTTTCAGCCCCTGCTTCAGCTCAGTTCCCATTTCCTGTGCCTCCCCCTCCCCCAGCTCCTTATGAAGAGCTCCAGGAGCTAAGACTAAGGACAGGATCCTGTCCCTCGGGGCATGTGCCCCGCATCTGGGAGAAGAAATATACACCACTGAACAGCGGGCACATGGGAAGGGGAAGGGACGCCAGGGAGAGGCACGCACCCCAAGAAGTGGATGGGCTGAGCCCCCAGCCAGGCCTCAAGCAGGCACTGCTTTAACAAAAGAAGAGAATCATACAGCCAAAGGGAGGCTAAGGGGTAGAGGGCGAAGTCATCCCCTGTGTATGCAGGAGCCTTCCCTCTGCCCTTCATCTTGCCTCCTCCATTTCTTTTTCCCAGTCTGAGTATCCAGTTTCCTCCCTTCCACCTACTCCCCTGCTCTGACATTCCCTCCAAACTCTTGGCACATCCACTGGGAGCTGCTCTAGAGGGACCCTGGGGTCCTACCTGGTGCTGCCTCAGCGTAGCCCTCTGGTGCTCTGGCTGCCAGCCAGGGCTGTGGTGGGCTGATTCCCTCCCCCAAGCTCGCCTCCTCTCACTCCCCAACCCCCACCCCACCCTCTGGGTGGCAGCGCTTCAGCTCCAAGGATAGGCCTGCACCGACCTACTCTTGAGCTGATAAAGGAAGGACAGAAGTTTATCCACAGAAGAAAATTGAGTCCTTAGAGAGGCTGGGCTCTGCAGCTGGCTGACCGGGTTTCTTCCGCTGTAGTGCTCAAAAGAGTTTACTCCTCAGCCAGCAAAACCCTAGAAGAGCCTGAACAACTACCTTCAACAAATGCCTGATTGGACCTTATCTCAACCAGCAGTGTTCTCAGAGACTGCAGGCAGGTCCGCAAGACTCTGCAAAGTTGGCTGCACCTGGGAAACCTGTGCGTTCACGGGAGGGAAAGGGAAGCCCCAGGGCTTGACACATCTGTGGCTCTGAGCACTCTGTTCCTTTATGGGCAGCACCTGGGCAAGCTGGCCACTTGCCCCTCAACTGCTCTTCACCTTAGTGCTGCTCCTGAGGGGTTAGCTGGCCCCTGAGAATGCATGTTTACAGAGCATGATAAGAACAAGCAACCCCTAAGTCAAAGGCTTAGTCAATATCCCAGGTTTCAAATCTGAGAGCTGAGAACAGTCTGTGGGTTTCAAGTCTCTAGGCTTGAAATGGCCTTCCCTCACTCTCCCATAAAAGCAGAGGGAACTCAGACAGCCTCAAGAAGTGTGAGAGAGAAAACAAGAACTTGAGGATTTTAGATCCAGTTCCATCTCCTAGCATGCTTTCTGGAAAGCAGCAAGCAAATGTAGTAGTGAAAAGAAAGTGAAGACGCTCAGTCGGGTCCGGCTCTTTGTGACCCCATGGACTGTAGTCTACCAGGCTTCTGGTAGAATCCTGGTAATATCCATGGGATTTTCCAGGCAACAATACTGGAGTGGGTTGCCATTTCCTTCTCCTTCCTGACCCAGGGATTCAAGCTGGGTCTCCTGCACTTGTAGGCAGACGCTTTACCCTCTGAGCCACCAGGAAAGTCCAACTTGGCTGTAAGAATTCCCTGAAGAAGCCACAGAGGAGAATGGGCAGTCTCAAAGATGACCAGATTGCATTTGAAGGTTCTTTTAAGGAGGAGGGCTGTCAGAACTGTAGCTTCAAATCATGGGTGCTGCCTGGCCACCAGTGAATCTGTCCTGGCAGTTCTGAGACTGTAGCCAGTGTGGTCAGAGGCTCCTAAGAGTTTCCCTGAGTGCTGAGGGCAGGCTTCCCATTGCAGGGGAGCCTAGGAGAGTCCAGACTATCTCACTACCTGGAAAACTTTCCCCATGACGAGGCAGGTGATGGAGGTGGCTGTATCGCCTTGAAGAAACCAAAGTGAGGAAGGAGCTGTCTGAGATTCAGTCAGGGCTGACTTTGAGAGGGGAATTCAGGAGCATACAGTTTGAAATACCCAAGCCCTCCCTCTCTTTCTGAGCATGTAAGGGCTTAATCTTCCTGGTGACAAGTGACATTGCTCAGTCATGCCCGACTCTTTGTGACCCCGTGGGCTGTAGTTTACAAGGTTCCTTTGTCCATGGAATTTTCCAGGCAAGAGTACTGGAGTGGGTTGCCATTTCCTTCTCCAGGGGATCTTCCTCACCCAGGGATCAAACCCAGGTCTCCCGCTATAGTCCTCTTTGCTCCCGCAGCGCTCACTGTAACATAGTCTCACAGAAAGAGGGATCTACTCTCCCCAGAATGGAAGCACCCCCACACCCTTCTCCCAACCAAGCCTCTTTCCCAGCAACAGCCACTGGTTTGAATCGCGCACACAGTACCCGCTACCTGATGTTGGTCTGTGCAGATGCAGGCTCATCCATGTGTCCATTCATCCGTCCATTCATCCAGAGTTTGTGATTTTAAAAAAATAGTCTCATGTGTTATTTATTAGGCTAGGGGCTAGGTTTTATCACTTAACCATATATCTCAGAAGTCTTTCCATGTCAGTACCTAGAGACCTACCTCCTTGTGTTTTAAATTGCCTTATCATATTCATGATGTGAATATTCCTTTTTTTTCACCATTCCTCTACTGGACGGACACTTTAGTTAACTGATTTTTCTCCAAACAATGCTGCAGTGAACATCAGAGTGCCTGAATCACTTTGCATGTGTGACATCATCTGAGCAGGATCAACTCCTAGAGGTGGGATTGCTGGGTCCCAGGGTTAAGTACAGTAAATGTGGAGGTGGTGTTCAACTGCCCTCCAAAAAAGGCGGTGTATATGTGCATTCCCGCCAACAGTGTGTGGGGAAACCCAGCTTCACTACTTTCTTGCTGATGTTGGCTATTACTGATCTTTAAAAATGTTCCCTGTCTGATAGAAAAATGTTATTTCATTGAGATTTTAATGTGTGTTTCTTGGTTGATGGAGAAACGAGAAAAAAATTTTTTGACATGTATATTGGTTGTTCGGATTTCTTCTGTAGATATTCTTGGCCAATATTCCCATTTGTTACTTGTCTTTTATTGATTTGTCGACACTATTTATATTCTGTATTATGTCTATTAACCCTATCATCATATATGTTGAATATTCTCTACCAGTCTACCCTCTTTCAACTTTCTTTTTTGCTATGTCTATTTACACCAATGTTTTACTTTTTATGTTGTCAAGTGTGTTGGTGTTTTCATTTCTGGTTTCTGGGTTTTGCATCTTGCTGAGGAAGGTTGAGCCACTAACTGTCTACAGGGCACTTTCATTTCTATTTTCTCATGCAGCCCTGGGCCACAGGGACTCAGCGTGGTACTTAGCATCTCCACCAGAGATAAGAAAAAGAAGGGTCAGAGACGGCAAGTGACTTATCTCAGGTCACACAGCGACTTTGGGGAAAACTTAGAGCTGGAATTAGGATTCTCAGAGTCTCAGGGCCAGGCTACCACTCCTGACAGCTGGGGTCAATGGGTAATGCCACTCCCCACACACTCCCAGCATTCCTGGTAGGTCACCTGCATATCTATCGTTGGAAAGTTATAGTATGCGCTTCCCTCAGGGCACCCATCAGTCGTGACAAGCATCTGTCATGACCCCCAGATGCCTCTGTTCCTTGTGCTCTGACAGGCCTCCAGGGATGTGACAGGCCTCCAGGGATGTGGCACCGCCCCTGGGCCCCCAGAGGCACTGTGTCTCCAGGTCAACCTCTTCGGTCCCTTAGCAGTCCTCCTGGGACCTGGTCTCCCAGCACAGCTGGTCAGCCTCACCCTCATCAGATCTTCAACAATACACAGGGTCACCAATGTGACGTTAATATTTTCACGTCCCACCGAGTTGGAGAGAGCCCCGTCATGCGATGACAGGGGCAGAGTCAGATGTCATGAGGGGACAGGACGGAGTCTTTGAGGGCTTCAGGAGCAGTGGCTTTGGAGCTGGTCCTTGGAGGAGTCATTCAGGCAGAAAGGAAATCCAGAAGACTGACTGGAATGAGGACGGAGGGGACAAAAAGTCCGAGTTCCTCATGGCAGGCCAGAGGAGGGCTGCAGAAGTAGAGGTAGGAAGGGGTGACGTCCAAGAGCAAAGAGTCCCTGAGCAGGTGGCCGGGAGTTTAGGCTTTATGCTACAGGCCACAGTTCCTGAGAGCCACAGACAGGGGACCTCTAACTACATACAGTCCAGGAGCCCCAGCCTCTGAGTCACAGGGCAACTTGTTGAAATGCAAATCAGGGCCATTCCAGACCCAAAGTACGAACCTGCACAGGAAATAGGCTTTCCAGGAGATTCTGATGCTTACTTATGTCTGAGGCCACTGCCCTCCAAGGCTTACAGACGGTCTTGAGGAAACCCGAGAATCTCTAAGATGTAGGAGCAGTTTGTGTCTGGTCTCAGGACAGGGTGCTCAGCTCCATGTAATTCAAAGTCCCTGACTTGGACCTCAACACCCTAGTGGAGGGTATTGAGGTAGAGAAGGGATGTGGCTGGTCAGGGAGTTGGAGGTCACAGTGGCCCTGAGGGGTGGCCTAGGCTACTTCAGCTGACTGTGTCCCTGTCCCAGAGATCAGAGGAAGCTGTTTGCCCTGTTATTTCTGTCTATCCAGACGTTCTTTCCATCCACCTAGATATACAGATTTTATAACCTGGCTGCAATGCAGGAGACCTGTGTTCAATCCCTGGGTCAGGAAGATCCCCTGAAGAAGGAAATGGCAATCCAGTATTCTTCCCTGGAGAATTCCATGGACAAAGGAGCCTGGCAGGCGACAGTCTATGGGGTTGCAAAGAGTTGGACATGACTAAGTGACTGTCACTCACTCACCCAATCTTATGTTTTAGCAAAGTGCTTTGTGCCTTTTGCAATCATGGATACCAACTGAAACTGATTAAGAACTAGAAATTCTGACCAGAACCATACTAGCAAAGAGATTGAATCAATTATCAAATACCTACCAACAAGGACAAGTCCAGGACCAGATGGTTTCACTGGTGAGTTCCTTCAAACATTTAAGGAATTAACCTGGATCCTTCTTGAACTCATTAAAAAAAATATATAGAAGATGAGGGAACACTTCTCAACTCATTCGAGGAGGCCAGCATTATCTTGATACCAACATTAGACAAGAACATCACAAGAAAACTACAGACCAGTATACCTTAGAAAAAGAGATGCAAACATACTCAACAAAACACTAGCAAACCAAATTCGACAGCATATTAAAATGATGACAGTATATTAAAATAAAGAGCCACACTATGACCAAGTGGGCTTCATCTCAGAAATTCGTTCAACACATGAAAATCAATTGATCACACCACATCAACAGAACAACAGAATCTCACATGATTAACTCAACTGATGCAGAAAAAAAGCCCTTAACAAATCTAGCATGCTTTCATAATAAAACATCCAAAAGTCTAGGAATTAAAATGAACATCCTCCACATAACTAGGGAATATATATATTTAAAAAACACAGCTAATTCAATGATAAAAGACTGAAAACTCCCTCTCCCACCACACCCTTACATCAGGAACAAGGCAAGGACACCCGCTCATACCTCTTCTATTCAACATTGTATTAGGGGTCCTAGTCGAGCGATCATGAAAAAAAAAATAAAAGGTGCCCAAATTAAAAGGAAGAAGTAAAACTTTCTCTATTCACAGATGACATAATCTTATATATAGAAAAACCCTAAAGGATCTACTATCCCACAGAGCTAATAAATATATTCACCAAAGTCACAGGATACAAGATCAACACAAAAAACTCAAGTGTATTTCTACACACAAGCAGTGAACAACCTGAAAAAAAATTTAAGAATAATTGTTTTTCAATAGCATCAAAATGAGTAACATATTTGGGAACCAATTTAACCAAAGAGATGCAAGACATAAACACCGAAAACCACATAACACGGCTGAAAGAAATTAAGAACACTAAATGAATTTAAAGACATCTGGGTTCACATAAGGGAAGATTTAATACTGTTAAGACGACAATACCTCCAAGTGATCCATTAAATTCAGTATCAAAACCCCAGTGTCCTTTATTACAGAAGTGGAAAAGATGATTCTCAAATTCATATGGAATCTCAAGGGATGCTGAATAGCCAAATCAATCTTGAAAAAATGAAATTGGAGTCACAATTTTAAATTTTACAACTTACCTCAAAGCTAATGAAATGAAAACAGTGTGGTACTGGCATGAGAACAGATTCAGAGATCAATAGAATAAACTTTATAATTCAGAAAAAAAATCCTTCACATCTACAGCCAGCTGATTATCAACAAGGATGTCAAGACCATTCAATGGGGGAAAACAGTCTTTTCAACAAGTGGTGTTAAGAGACTTGAATATCCACATACAAAAGAATGAAGTCAGATCCTTATGTCATACCATATACAAAAATTAACTCAACATGGATCGAAGGCAAAGCTATAAAACTCTTAGAAGAAAGCATATGACTAAGTGATTTCATAACTATACAATCAAAAACACAAGCAACCAAAAAATGAATTAGACATCATCACAAATTAAATATTTTGGTGCAAAGAACACCATCAAGAGAATGAAAACATAACATGGCAGAAATCATTTGCAAAATATATGTGAGTGTTAAGCATCTAGAATATATCTATCTCCGTAGATATATCTCCTATAATTCAACAAGCACAGAAATATAAGCCAGCAAAAGTTTCCAGATAAAGTTGTAAGTAAGTGTAAGGATTTGACAGAACCAGATACACATCCTCTACAGTTTCAAATCCTGTGCTAAACAATAATTTCTGGCTCCAGGTTTTTGTATCAGTAGAATTGGAGTGTTCTATGGGGATTCACAGGGTCATATTAACAGACATTTAAGAAAGGTTATCAGAGGCTTTGTATCTTCCTTCCCACGCCAATTGGTGGCTCAGACAATAAAGCGTCTGCCTACAGTGCGGAAGACCTGGGTTCGATCCCTGAGTCAGGAAGATCCTCTGGAGAAGGAAATGGCAACCCACTCCAGTACTCTTGCCTGGAAAATCCCATGGTCGGAGGAGTGTAGTAGGCTCCATGAGGTCGCAAAGAGCCGGACATGACTGAGTGACTTCACTTCACTTCATTGCTTTCCATTTGGAGCCTTGGCAGCTGCAGAGTTTAACTTCTCCTGGGTCAGCCCTCTTGGCCCTTCCTGGCCTCCCGTCAGCCCATACAGCCACCCTTAACCATTTGTAGAATTTGTTCAGGGACTTCTGGTTGAGGCTTGTCTCCTGATTCTAACAGCACAGAGTACAGCATATAGCATGGACCTGGAAGTTCTTTAATGCCTACTTTCTCCTGAAAAGTAGAAAATCTTTTAATTCTCTTAATAGATCTCTTCCCCAAAAGTGAATATATAGGCATACGGAGAGAGCTGCCCTTTAAGTGTGAGTTTTTTCCTTCAATTATACAGATCAGAGGTAAAAAAGTGGGGAGGGCACACAAACACCCTGGGTGGATCTTGATCTTCTAGCCCTGAGGGAATTTGTCTTAATGGATGCTGCCTTGCCTGAGGCACAGTAGGCCCTGAGACAAACTGGGTGTGTGCTGAGTTGCTTCAATCATTTCAGACTCTTTTGACCCTATGGACTGTAGCCCTCCAGGCTCCTCTGCCAAAGGGATTCTCCAGGCAGGAACACTGGAGTGGGTTGTCATGCCCTTCTCCAGGGGATCTTCCCCACCCGGGGATCAAACCCAAGTCTTCTATAGGCCCTGCATGCAGGAGGCCACTAGGGAGGTCCTTATGCTGGCTTAGTGAACATCAAATGTAGGTTACGAAGGGACAGGGCAAGTACCTTTGTGTAGAACACACAGACACAGCATCACACCATGGGGCCCACAAGCAGGGCAGGGGAGACCATGCTTTTGCCTGGGAGCAGCAGCTAGAACCCGAAGAAGGCTGGGGAGCGAGGCGCACCCTCACCCAGCCCAGTTTCAGCCCTGCTTCAGCTCAGTTCCCATTTCCTGTGCCTCCCGCTCCCCCAGCTCCTTATGAAGAGCTCCAGGAGCTAAGACTAAGGACAGGATCCTGTCCCTTGGGGCATGTGCCCCGCATCTGGGAGAAGAAATATACACCACTGAACAGCGGGCACATGGGAAGGGGAAGGGACGCCAGGGAGAGGCACGCACCCCAAGAAGTGGATGGGCTGAGCCCCCAGCCAGGCCTCAAGCAGGCACTGCTTTCACAAAAGAAGAAAATCATACAGCCAAAGGGAGGCTAAGGGGTAGAGGGCGAAGTCATCCCCTGTGTATGCAGGAGCCTTCCCTCTGCCCTTCATCTTGCCTCCTCCATTTCTTTTTCCCAGTCCAGAGTATTCAGCTGGGTCACACTTGCAAAGTTTCCTCCCTTCTGCCTACCCTCCTGCTCTGCCAGTCACTTGGCACAGCCACTGGGGACTCCGTGACTGCCACTTGGTACTGCCCCAGCCTCTGGTGCTTTCTGACCACCAGCTAGGGCTGCAAGGTGGGCTTATCTCCCTCCTCTGAACCACCGCACCCCCACCCACAGAACCCCACTTCCCGCCGCATCAGCACCTCAGCTCCAAGCAGAGGCCCATACCTACCTACTCTTGGGCTGATAGAGAACAGCCAGGCTTTTATCCACTGAAGAAAACCAAGCCCTTAGAGAGACTGGGCTCTGCAGTTGGGTGACCAGGTTTCCTCCACTGCGGTGCTCAAGATAATTTACTTCTTGGCCAGCAAAACCCCAGAAGAGCCTGTAACAACTATCTTCACCAAATGCCTGCTGCTTCTCCCCACTGTTTACGGATTGGGCCCACTGTGATGCTGCAAGACCCTGCAAAGTTGGCTGCACCTAGGAAACCCCTGCGTTCATGGGAGGGGAAGGGAAGCCCCAGGACTTGCCAACTGAGGCTCTGTGCATACTTGCTTCTTTATAGGCAGCACCTGGGCCCACTTACCTACAGGTCATGGGTGCTGCCCAGCTGCCCAGGAATCCGTCCTGGCAGTTCTGAGACTGTAGCCAGTGTGGTCAGAGGCTCCTAAGAATTTCCCTGAGTGCTGAGGGCAGGCTTCCCATTGCAGGGGAGCCTAGGAGAGTCCAGACTCTGTCTCACTACCTGGAAAAACTCCCCCATGACTAGGCAGGTGAAGGAGGTGGCTGTATCCCCTTGAAGAAACCAAAGTGAGGAGGGGATTGTCTAAGACTCAGTCAGGGCTGACTTTGAGAGGGGAATTCAGGAGCATACAGTTTGAAATACTCAAGCCCTCCTTCCCTTTCTGAGCATGGAGGGGCTTAATCTTCCTGGTAGATGACCACAACATTTTACCTCCCCAGCAGACGTCAAAAACAAGCTCATCTTGGCATCTGGGAAATTTCCAAGTGAAAACATTCAGTCTAGACCTCACATGGCACGTGGCCTTAGCACCACCACAATCTTTGTTCCTCATGGCAAACTTTCCTTCATAGACACAGACATACTTAAAAGCCATTCGATGCTAATGCCCTGCTGGTTTGGCTAACGCAAAAGAGGGTTAAAATTCTCGGTGAGGAAGAATCAAAATGTGTCCAGCTGTATGAACTTCCTATAGGCCAGATGCAGGGATGCTCTGGGGTGAATTTTCCTGTTTTCTGCTCCCTTGTCTCTCCTTTACCCATCCATTCCAAAAGGTGATCAGGACTGGTTTCGTTAAGAATACACACCTATCTATCTATCTATCTATCTATATGTGTATATGTAACTCAGCCATAAAAAGGAATGAAATAATGTCATCGGCAGCAACATGGATGGCCCTAGGGATTATCATTCTATGTGAAGTCAGAAAGAGAAAGACAAATACCACATGACATCACTTACATATAAAATCTGCCAAAGTTACATAAATGAACTTAATTATAAAAGGAAACAGATTCATAGACATAGAAAGCAAATTTATGGTTACCAAAGGGGAAAGGGGGGGATAAATTAGGAATTTTGCATTAACATAAACCCACTACTATATACAAAATATTCAAATAAAAAGGACCTACTGTTTAGCACAGGGAACTACAATTAATATCTTATAATAACCTATAGTGAAAAGGATCTGAAAAAGAATACATATATGTATACATACATACATATATCTGAATCACTTTGCTGAACACCCGAAACTAAGACAACACTGTAAATCAACTATACATCAATAATATTTAAAAAAAGAAAACCACTTTAAATAAAAAGACGAGGGTAGGATAAAAGTAAAAGAATGCAAAAAGATATTCCATGTAAGCAGTAGTCAAAAAAAAAAAAAAAGCTGGAGTGCTGTATTAACATCAGACAAATAGACATCAGAACAAGGTATATTTCTAGGAATACTGAAGAATACCACAAATGAAAAGTCAATTATTAAAGCAGACAATAATTCTAAATGTATATGCACCTTAGAATAGACATTCAAAATACGTGAAACAAAACTGATAGAACTGGAAGAGACAGAAAATCTGTGGTGACATTTCTCTCTCACTAACAGACCGTACAAGTATTAACAGAAGTCAGTAAGAATACAGAAAGCCTGACCCAAACGATGCTCCAACTTGACCTAATTGATATTAATAGAATTCTCCACTTAACAGCAGAATACACATTGTTACAGACACATGGAACATTCACCTAGATGTACCATACCTCATCTATATGGAAAACCATTAAAAATTGAAAAAGCATACAAATTTAAGTATCTAAATCATACAGATATTGCACAGTAACTTGCACAATTCTTGAGCAAGGTTAATAATTTGAACTTGAAATCATTAACAGGAAGATAACTGGAAAATTGAAATATGTGGAAATTAAACAACACACTTACAAGCTAGCCTTGAGTCAAAGAAGAAATCACATGGGAAATTAGAAAATTATTTTAATGGAATGAAACATAATCAGTGATCTGAGTTTCTACGTAAGAAACTAGAGAAAGAATACTTAAATTCATAGTAACTATAAGGAAGGAAAGATAACAACAGAAATGAATGAAACCCAGAAAATGTTAGAGAAAATTCAGTAAAGCCAAAAGCTATCTCATTGCAAAAAAAAAAAAAAAGGATAAAATATCCAAGAAAAAGAAGACACAAATTACAAATGTCAAGAATGAAAGCGTGGACATCTCCACCAATCCTACAGACACTTGAAGCATTACAAAGCTGGAGCAGCAAGCGGTGCCTGCGTGGCACTGGAGTGTCTGAGAGGAGATAGCCCATGTCCAAGGTCAGAGAAACCACAGTAAGACGGTAGGTGCTGGGAGAGGGCGTCGGAGGACAGGCAGACGGAAACCACAATCACACAAAAGTAATCAATCTACCACATGGACCACAGCCTTGTCTAACTCAATGAAACTACGAGTCGTGCCATGTAGGGCCACCCGAGACAGACTGGTCATGGTGGAGAGTTCTGACAAAATGAGGTCCACTGGAGAAGGGAATGGCAAACCACTTCAGTTTTCTTGCCTTGAGAAGCCCATGAACAGTATGAAAAGGCAAAAAGATAGGACACCGAAAGATGAACTCCCCAGGTCGTTAGGTGCCCAATATGCTACTGGAGATCAGTGGAGAAATAATTCCAGAAAGAATGAAGGGATGGAACCAAAGCAAAAACAACATTCATTTGTGGGTGTGACCGGTGATGGAAGCAAGGTCCAATGCTGTAAAGAGCAATAATGCTTAGGAACTTGGAGTGTTAGGTCCATGAATCAAAGTAAATTGGAAGTGGTCAAACAGGAGATGGCAAGAGTGAACATCTACATTTTAGGAATCAGCGAACTAAAATGGACTGGAATGGGTGAATTTAACTCTGATGACCATTATATCTACTACTATGGGCAAGAATCCCTTAGAAGAAATGGAGTAGCTGTCATAGTCAACAAAAGAGTCTAAAATGCAGTACTTAGATACCATCTCAATAATGACAGAATGATCTCTGTTGTTTCCAAGGCAAACCATTCAATATCACAGTAATCTAAGGTTATGCCCCTACCAGTAATGTTGAAGAAGCTGAAGTTGAACGGTTCTATGAAGACCTACAAGACCTTTTAGAACTAACACCCAAAAAAGATGTCTTTCTCATTATAGGGGACTGGAATGCAAAAGTAGGAAGTCAAGAAACACCTGGAGTAACAGGCAAATTTGGCCTTAGAGTACAGAATGAAGCAGGATAAATGCTAAGAGTTTTGCCAAGAGAACGCACTGGTCACAGCAAACACTCTCTTCCAACAACACAAGAGAAGACTCTACACATGGACATCACCAGATGGTCAACACCGAAATCAGATTGATTATATTCTATGCAGCCAAAGATGGAGAAGCTCTATACAGTCAGCAAAAACAAGACCGGGAGCTGACTGTGGCTTAGGTCATGAACTCCTTATTGCCAAATTCAGATTTAAACTGAAGAAAGTAGGGAGAACCACTAGACCATTCAAGTATGACCTAAATCAAATCCCTTATGATTATACAGTGGAAGTGAGAAATAGATTTAAGGGCCTAGATCTAATGACAGAGTGCCTGATGAACTATGGATAGAGGTTCATGACGCTGTACAGGAGAGAGTGTTCAAGACCATCCCCAAGAAATAGAAATGTAAAAAAGCAAAATGGCTGTCTGAGGAGGCCTTACAAATAGCTGAAAAAAGAAGAGAGGCTAAAGGCAAAGGAGAAAAGGAAAGATATACCCATTTGAATGCAGAGTTCCAAAGAATAGCAAAGAGAGATAAGAAAGCCTTCCTCAGTGATCAATGCAAAGAAATAGAGGAAAACAATAGAATGGGAAAGACTAGAGATCTCTTGAAGAAAATTAGAGCTACCAAGGGAACATTTCATGCAAAGACGGGCTCAATAAAGGACAGAAATGGTATGAACTTAACAGAAGCAGAAGATATTAAGAGAAGGTAGCAAGAATACACAGAACTGTACAAAAAAGATCTTCACGACCCACATAATCACAATAGTGTGGTCACTCACCTAGAGGCAGACATCCTTGGAATGTGAAGTCAAACAGGCCTTAGGAAGCATCATTGTGAACAAAGCTAATGGAGGATGGAAAAGCTAGGTGATGGAATTCCATCACCGTTGAGCTATTTCAAATCCTAAAAGATGCTGCTGTGAAAGTGCTGCACTCAATATGTCAGCAAATTTGGAAAACTCAGCAGTGGCCACAGGACTGGGAAAGGTCAATTTTCATTCCAATCCCAAAGAGGGGCAATGCCAAAGAATGTTCAAACTACCACACAATTGCACTCATCTCACACGGTAGTAAAGTAATGCTCAAAATTCTCCAAGCCAGGCTTCAATAATACGTGAACCGTGAACTTCCAGGTGTTCAAGCTGGTTTTAGAAAAGGCAGAGGAACCAGAGATCAAATTGCCAACATTTGCTGGATCATCGAAAAAGCAAGAAAATTTCTGAAAAACATCTATTTCTGCTTTATTGGTGGCTCAGACAGAAAAGCGTCTGTCTACAATGCGGGAGACCTGGGTTCAATCCCTGGGTCAGGAAGATCAGCTGGAAAAGGAAATGGCAATCCACTCCAGTACTATTGCCTGGAAAATCCCATGGACAGAGGAGCCTGGTAGGCTACAGTCCGTGGGGCCGCAAAGAGTCGGACACGGCTGAGCGACGTTCCTTCCTTCCTTCCTTCCTGCTTTATTGACCATGCCAAAGCCTTTGACTGTGTGGATCACAACAAACTGTGGAAAATCCTTCAAGAGATGGGAATACCAGACCACCTGACCTGCCTTCTGAGAAATCTGTATGCAGGTCAAGAAGCAACAGTGAGAAACAGACATGGAACAATGGACTGGTTCCAAATAGGAAAAGGAGTACGTCAAGGCTGTATATTGTCACCCTGCTTATTTAACTTATATGCAGGGTACATAGACACCTACCTCCTTGGTTTTTAAATTGCTTCTTGTATTCATGATGTGAATATCCCATAATTTTTTTACCATTCCTTTACTGAATGGACACTTTACTTACTTGATTTTTCTCCATCGAAGTGATCATCTGAGCACGTGAATCATTGTACATGTGTGACATCACTTTAGCGGAATCCATTCCTAGAGGATGGATTGCTGGGTCTGAAAGTAGGTACAGTTAAATGTGCAGGTACTGTTCAATTGCCCTCCAAAAGAGGCTGTATAAATGTGCATTCCCACCAAAAGTGTGCGGGGAAATCCAGCTTCACTACATTCTTGCTGACATTGGCTATTACTGATCTTTAAAAATGTTCCCAACATGATAGGAAAAGTAAAATGTTATTTCACTGAGATTTTAATATACATTTTCATGGGTGATTGTGAAATGAACTTTTTTGACATGTATTTTGGCTTTTTTCTTCTGCACATATCCATGATCCATGTCCTGTTTCTTATTATTTATTGATTTGTTGACACTATTTACATTCTGTATTATGTCTATTAACCCTATTATCAGATATGTTGAAAATATTCTCTACCAGTCCACCACATCTCTCAGCTTTCTATTTTGCTCTCTATTTACACAGAAGTTTACACAGAAGCTTTGTATGTTGTCAAATTTGTTGGTGTTTTCATTTCTGGTTTCTGGGTTTTGTACCTTGCAGAGGAAGGCTTGGAAGAAAAGTTATGACCAACCTAGATAGCATATTCAAAAACAGAGACATTACTTTGCCAACTAAGGTCCGTCTTAGTCAAGGCTATGGTTTTTCCTGTGGTCATGTATGGATGTGAGAGTTGGACTGTGAAGAGGGCTGAGCGCCAAAGAATTGATGTTTTTGAACTGTGGTGTTGGAGAAGACTCTTGAGAGTCCCTTGGACTGCAAGGAGATCCAACCAGTCCATTCTGAAGGAGATCAACCCTGGGATTTCTTTGGAAGGAATGATGCTAAAGCTGAAACTCCAGTACTTTGGCCACCTCATGAGAAGAGTTGACTCATTGGAAAAGACTCTGATGCTGGGAGGGATTAGGGGCAGGAGGAGAAGGGGACGACCGAGGATGAGATGGCTGGATGGCATCACTGACTCGATGGACGTGAGTCTGAGTGAACTCTGAGAGTTGGTGATGGACAGGGAGGCCTGGCGTGCTGCAATTCATGGGGTCGCAAAGAGCTAGACACGACTGAGCGACTGAACTGAACTGAGGAAGGCTGAGCCACTCTTTGTCTACAAGGCACTTTCATTTCCGTTTTCTCATACACGCCTGGGCCACAGGGACTCACTGTGTTGCATAGTATCTCCACCAAATGAGAAAAAGAAGGGTCAGAGAGGGTAAGTGACTTATCTCAGGACACACAGACTTTGGGAAACAGATGGTCTTCCCTGGTGGCTCAGACAGTAAAGCGTCTGTCTACAATGCGGGAGACCTGGGTTCGATCCCTGGGTCGGAAAGATCCGCTGGAGAAGGAAATGGCAATCCACTCCAGTGCTATTGCCTGGAAAAATCCCATGGACAGAGGAGCCTGATAGGTTACAGTCCATGGGGTCGCAAAGAGTCGGACATGACTGAGCGACTTCACTTTCACTTTCACTTTGGAGAGAGAATTGGGATTCTCAGAGTCTCAGGCCCAGACTCCTGCTCCCTGCTATCAAGTTAATCCACTCATACCACTCCCCTGGTGGCTCAGACGGTAAAGCGTCTGCTCGCAGTGTGGGAGACCCAGGTTCGATCCCTGGGTTGGGAAGGTCCCCTGGAGAAGGAAATGGCAACCCACTCCAGTACTCTTGCCTAGAAAATTCCATGGATGGAAGAGCCTGATCGGCTACAGTCCATGGGGTCACAAAGAGTCAGACATGACTGAGTGACTTTACTACTTATTACTTACCACTCCCCATACAATCATAGCATTCCTGGCAGGTCACCTGCACGCCTCTAGTCCTTAGAAAACTGCAGTATGTCCTTCCTATCAGGGAACAGAACTGTCTCCTTGGGGCACCCACTGCCCCAAGGTTCTGCACTCAGGACCCCCAAGTACCTCTGTTCCCTGTCCCCTGACAGGCCTCCAGGAACATGGGACCTCCCCTGGGCCCCTGGACGCACCATGTCTCTAAGTCAAGCACTTTGGTCCCTTAGCTGTCCTCCTGGGACCTGGTCTCCCAGCACATCTGGTCAGCCTCACCCTCGTCAGATCTTCAACAATATGCAGGGTCGCCAATGTGATTAACTTTTTCACGTCCCACCCAGTTGGAGGGAGCCCCTTTGTGTGGTGACAGGAGCACAGTCAGATGTCATGGGGGACAGGATGGAGAGTCTTTGAGGGCTTCAAGACCAGTGGCTTTGGAGGCGGTCCTTGGAGGAGTCATTCAGGCCAAAAGGAAATTCAGGAGACTGACTGGCATGAGGACAGAGGGGACAAAAAGTCCAAGTTCCCCAGGGCAGGCCAGAGGAGGGGTGCAGAGGTAGAGGTAGGAAGGGGTGACGTCCAAATGCAGAGTCCCTGACCACATGGCCAGGAGCTTAGGCTTTATCCCAAAGGCCACGGTTCTTCCTGGGAGCAGGCAGACAGAGTACCTCCAGCTACAGTCCAGGAACCCTAGCCTCAGAATCACAAGGGGACCTGTTAAAAAGCAGATTCCAGGGCCATCCCAAGCCTGCAGAATTAGAAATGGAGGCACCTGTACAGGAAACAGACTCTCTAGGGAATTCTGATGCTTACTAACGTCTGAGGCCACCGCCCTTGAAAGCTCACGAATGGCATTGTGGAAACCTGAGAATCTCTAAGATGTAGGAGAAGTTTGTCTCTGGTCTTGGAGTAGGATGCTCGGCTTTCATGCAGTTCTCACAGTCCCTGACTCGGGTTGGCAGAGGCCCGTCCCTGGTGGAGGGTGTAGAGGTGGAGAAGAGATGGGTCTAGCCCAGGTGGGTAGTGGAAGTCAACAGTGGACCTGAGGGGTGGCCTCAGCAGAGCGTGTCCCTGTCCCAGAGATCAGAGGAAGCTTCTCAGCTGCGTGTCCTATTACTTCTGTCCACCCGGAAAATCCGACAGCTTGGACTAACTCGAAGGGGCCTCCCTGCCCTTCCTATGCATCGCAAGCCTTCTGGACTCATCCCCGTTTCAGTTCTTTCCTCACTTGCAGGCCATACTTACAGGTAGGTGTGGCTTTTACCCCAAGACTCAGTGTAGTTAAGTCACTTTCTTGAGATCACACAGGTGGTTAGGGTATTTCTGCCTCCTGAGCCTGTGGTATACCTGAACATTCTGATCCACTGAGTTTAGATGTTTGAGGGATGTATGAATCTGTGAATGAAGGCCGTGTTCCAAAGCTTGACGAGTAGGAAGGCACTCTGCCCTCCTAGAAATATGGCATTTGGAGGCCTAACATTGTTCACGTGTTGTTTACATGCCAGGTACCACACTGGGCTCTTGGCATATTTATCTCATTTAATCCTCTCAACCAGGAGGCTGGTTCTATTAATTATCCCTATTTTGCAGATGAGGAGGGCAAAGCTCAGAAAGGTTGGCACTTGCCCCAGGTCTCAGAGCCAGCAGGTGACCGGATGGCTGCAGAGACTTTGCTAATGACCACCACAAAACACAATGTGACCCTGGGTCTTTCCCTACGGTGAGGGTGCTGACCACCCATGAATGTGGGTGCAAGTGCCCTGGGCTCACTGTAGGGCACAGTGGGGGTGTTGTAGGGGAGACCCCTGGCTGGGGAAGCCTCAGTGATGCTGCTAGGAGGATGATGAACAGGGATTCCAGACCGACATCATTGCTTCCTGGTGGCAGAGGAACTTTGCAAAGGATTTGCATGTCAGCCCAAATGTTAGGAAATCCTGAAGCAACTGTGTGGGCCTGTCACACTCCTGCACATGCTAAGGGTCTCTCCCTGGCTCTGGGGTCCTGGCACCTCTAGGCTCCATGGCAGGGAGAGCTCAGCCTCCACATTCCTGACTACTCAACCCCAGCCCCAGTCCATGCAGGCAGTTTCCCCACCAGGGAGAGGGGGGCCCAAGCCAGGACACAGGGACCATCATCAGGACACTTGACTCCCGTCAGGACTGAGGATGGGAAGAGTTCTAGCGTCTGCCTTAGGCTACCAAGGGTATTTGTTCCCATCTACTGTTCCAGCCCAGAGGTGCAGGTCAGGCCCATGCTCTAGCAGGGCTTACAGTGGCCTTTGCTACCTGCCCACAGCTGGCCTTAGTGCCTCTGCCCTCTCTACCCGCTCTCTCTGCAGGATTGAAGCCCGAGTTCCCAGCTCCCGAACTCACCCTGCTCTCTTACTGCTCGATGTGGTCCTTCCTGTCTGGTCTGTACTCACCCCTCCTCCCTTTGTCTGCCTTACACTGGCCCCCTGAGGTCACAGCACTTCTCAGTGAAGGGCTGTTCTCAGTGGGGGACATTATTGATGTAACGTCCTGCTGACTGACCCCCTCCACCCCCAGCACAGCCCTGGTTCCTCCTCACCCTCTGCTCTTGGCCCATGCCTGGCAGGTGGCGGCAGCTCAGTCAGTGCTGGACGCACAAATAAGTGATTGAACATGCGGACAGTGAACGAACAGAGAGTGAAAGGAGTCCTCCGCTCTCAGAAACCAGCAGTGACTTGTTCTGGGCCTATACAGTCCATGGAATTCTCCAGGCCAGAATACTGGGGTGGGTAGCCTTTCCATTCTCCAAGGGATCTTCCCAACCCAGGAGTTGAACCAGGGTCTCCTGCATTGCAGGCAGTGAAGTGAAAGTTACTAAGTCATGTCCGACTCTTTGTGACCCCATGGACTATAACAGTCTGCAGAATTCTCCAGGCCAGAATACTGGAGTGGGTAGCCTTTCCCTTCTCCAGGGGATCTTCCCAACCTAGGGATCGAACCCAGGTCTCCCAAATTGCAAGCAGATTCTTTACCAGCTGAGGAAGCTATCAGGGAAGCCCGTAAATGAATGAGAAGAGAGTGAACGGAGTCCTCCACTCTCAGAAACCAGCCATGCCCTGTTCTGGGCCCAGGAAGGAAAGGCTCAGGGCTGCTTCCTACCTGCAGGTCCCTCCCTGTCCCCAGTAGTGGTACTATAATGCAGGTGCTCACTCTGACATCAATCTTTGTTGCTCGATTTGTTATCCAAACATGAACCTTTGAGACCAAAAGGGGTGCCATTAACAATTACAGTAAAGCAGTTACGCAAAGAGGGGCTATCTTGAGTCCTCTGTTCATTAGACCCTTCCTTTGTGAGAATCTCCAGACTAGACTCTCTGTACAAGTCATCTCATCTGATCCTCATAATCATCTAAGGGGATAGGTTTAATTCTTCCATGTTATAGATGAGGAAAAACAGGCTCAGAGATGTTAAGTGTTCTGCTCAGGGTCACACAGCTGACATGTGGCAGAGCTGGATTTGAACTGAGGAACTCAGCCCCAGAGCCCATGTGTTTAACTACCTGCTTCAGCAACGGCTGGGGCTCTCAGAAAGGTCAAGGGTAGAGGGGGACTGGCCTGGTTTTCGGAGCCAGACAGACTGGGAATCACATTCCCCACTCATAGCTGTGTGACCACAGCCAGGTCCTGGCCTCTAAGGTTGTTTTTTTGTTTGTTTGTTTGTTTTTCTTCTGTAAAACAAGGGAAGTGTTACTAATTCAGATTCAGTGAGACAGTAATGGCAGGTGAAGTGCATCCAACAAATATTTATCAAGCACCGACTCTCTGCTTGGCCCTGGGAACGGTGCTAAGTGTGGCAGGCATAGTTCCTCCCCTTTGGAGCTCACGGCCGAGTGGTGAAGATGAACCAGGACAGCAGTGGAGTTTAAGACATCCTGGGAGCACTGCAGAAGGGACAAGAAAGAGTCTGCCTAAACTGAGAAGGAGCTGGGGAGAGATGCAGAGAGGAGTGGGAGTTTTCCAGGGAGGAGAGACAGCATGATAAAGGCCTGGAGATGAGAGCGCATAGGACATTAGTGGACTGCTGAGGGCCCATCGGAGGCACAAGCAAAGGACTGGGCAAAGAAACCACTTCTAGCTGGGTGTTGGGAAGGCTTCTTGGAGGAGGTGGCTTTGCACTGGGCTGAAAGTTAGAGCAAGGCTTTTCCTTTCAGTCATAGAGAGCTGGGTGTCCTAGGTGGTGAGGGCAGCACCCAGAGAGATGCAGAGGCAGGACTTCTGCACAGCACAAGAAACAGGCAACAGGATGAATAGGCAACCTGTGAAGTGGGAGAAAATCTTTGCAAATTATATGTATTGGCTAAGGAGTTAATATCCAAACGTAAGGAACTCATTCAACTCAACAGCAAAATAATCCAATTAAAACACGGACAGAGGAATGGACATTTTTGCAAATTACCAACAGGCCTATGAAAAGATGTACAACATCACTAATCATCAGGGAAATCAAATCAAAACCACAGTGAGAAATCACCTCGCAGCTGTTAGAATGGCTACTGTCAGAAAGACAAGCAATAGCAAGTGTTGGCGAGGATATGGAGAGAAGGGAGCTCTTGTGCACTGTTGGAAGGTTGGACAGCTTGGGGCCCACACAGGGACAGACAGGCCTTGGAGCACAGACATGGGAGAGGCGAGAGACGCTGAAGCCAGGTCAGGAGGGAACTTCACGACCACATGAGGATGTCTGGACTTTGCTGGGCCATGGGGAGCCAGCGAAGGTGTCTGAGCAAATAGAGACAAGATCATAGTATGCTTCAAGAAGATCAGTAATGGAGAAGAAAAATTTTCAGACATGGAAGTTGCCATCTTGTGCCTTCAGAAGGGGAACAACAACTCTTGAGAATTCTGTGATTTTCCAGAAGCTTTGTTACTTCCCTGTGTTTGTGACTTTCTAGTTCCTCGCAGTGATTACCCACAAAACCCTAAACCAGAAAGAGACTGGAACTGCCCCAACCCTGTCAGGTGGAAAGAAGCCATTGGAAAGAGCAGACACACAGGCCATAATGTGCCCAGAGAGAAGGGCAGAGGCTGAGCCAGTTGGAGGGGACCACAGGGAGATAGTCTGGTTTCTGTGATGTCCCCAAGTCCCTGCTGGATCCTGAGAAGGCCCAACTCCCTGCCCCAGGCCTAGGCCCCTTCATCAGGCTCCAAAGCAGTCATGGCTAATGGTATTCTGAGCTGTGGGAACCAATCACAGCCCAGAAAAAGCCCCAGAAGCTCCCTTTAAAGAGGAGCCTACTCAGGGAATTCCAAGACCCTCACCCTGAATGGGCGGCTGGCAACCTGATCCAATGGCTTCTCAGCCTGCTATCCTCTCTGCATCCAGAAACTGGACTCCAAATCTCCCTGAGGAAGGCAGTAGCAAAGACACCAGACTGGCAGGAATGAGCCTCCCAATGTGACCTTGGACCAGCACTTCATGGCTCTGAGCCTTAGCTTTTTCATCTGGGTCTTCCCTTGGCTTGTTGCCTAGCTTTATTGTGAACATCACATTGGCTTACAGAGAGGAACCCACTCTAAATGATGAGGGACCGAGACAGCCAGGGTCTCATGGGTCTCTTTCTGTCATACATCTGCTAATGGATACTTGTTAATGCAGGCATATATTATATAATTGTGTCTATGAAAGCAATTTTAAATGTTTATGAAGCTGAATGAGAAATTGAAATAGAAGAGAGCTTGTGGAGACAGGGCTCTAATTCAAAGAGGGAGCATTAATGGGTGCTGTGGGGCCCCTTGTCAGCTGAGGGTCAGGGCCCTGGAAGCAAAAGCTTTCAGTCTTTCTCTCTTTTTCCAGGAACAAGGACCCTGGCTGTGAATAGGGTGGTGGAAGAATTGTACAGTCAAGTGGCTCATCGTCTGGGAGGAAAATTCCAGCTCACCAGTTCCCATGGGCCCGTCTGAGTGGTGGGGATGGGAGAGCCACAGGAGCTACAGTTTCCCCCATCCTCCCACTCCCACATCCCCTCTGCACAGGGGTGTGTGGGCTCCCAGCCCATCAGATGCTTGTTTATTATATCCACCTAGCCCTCAGAGTCTCTTAGCTCCTTTCTTCCCCCCAGCACTTTCTCTTGGGGACCCACAGCCCCAGAGGTCTGGAGTCAGGAGACAGGGGCTGGGACCCAGGCCTCCCTTTGCCCCCCTGAGAGCTGACCCGGGGTTCGGCCAGGCCCAGGCGCCCATCACCTCCCTGCTGTACCAACCTGACAACCGTGGGCAAGTCACCACAACCTCTCCTGAACTGGTATCCCCTTTGTAATATGGGGACAGAAGCAGCCCTAGGTTCACAGGGTGGATGTGAAGGCAAACGGGAAGATGTGTGCAGCAACAGGATATCCCTGGCACAGAGGAACGCTTCAGTAAGCGGCACCAGCACTGTCTTCCTCCCTTCTCTCTGTGGTGTCTTAGCTGCATCTACTTCTGGTCTAACCCACCCAAGACCCCATAAGGAGCAGGCCTGAGGTGAAGGGATCAAGGTCCCCTGACCAGATGGAGGCTTTCCCAAAGACAAGGATAATCCTCATCTGGAATGTGGCTGATTATTCTCTTTACAGGGCAGATCCTGGTGTGGCTTATTCATCTCCTACCACAGCCAGGGAAGATGGGGTCATGGGCTCCGAGGCCAGGACCCCCAGGCCCTGCAGCAGGGGAGGTGAGGCAGGGGGGTTTCCCTGGGGGTAGCTCAGCTGCCCCTGAGTTGGCGGCTGGGCTGGTGAGTCAGAGCTGCCTCATGTCTCTGTTCCTCTCCCCACTGGCAGCCACGGCCCCAGACTTCTGGAGGCAGTCCAGGCCTCCCTGGAGGCCTGCACCCCTCTCCCAGCCTGGCAGACTCTGCTCTCGGAGCCACAGCTAGGCCCCGGCTTCCCTCCCCTGGCCGTGCTATGGCCACACTCACCCACATCTTCCTTGCTTCTTCTTCTCCTCTTTCCTTCCTCCTCTCTGCCCTCTCGGGCACACTGTCTGTCTCCCTGCCCGTACCTGAGACCTGACCACCAGTCACCAGGGCCTGGGATCTGGGCTGTAGCGAATGCTTCTTATGAGCCACACCAGCTTGTATCTGGGTCACAGGTTGCAGGGAGGCCTGTGGTTCCAAAAGAATGTGCTAGTCCCCAGAAGCAAACTGAGATGCCCCATCCCCAGCTCAGAGAGAGCAAGGAATGGCCAAGGCCACACAGTGAGGTGTGACAGGTCTCAGGCAGAACCCTGCTGCCCCTCAGGTGACCCGTCCCAAAGGACCCAGGCAGGAGGGCCAGGATCTGTGTGCTCTGCCCTCTGCCCTGGCAGCTCTATTGCCCTGTCCCCATTCTGCTGCCACGTCTCCCAGACAGGGCTGGACCTGGGCTCTGCTTAGAGCCTACAGCCAGTACTGAGCTGGCCAGTGGACACCAAGACGCCTGGCTCACGACAGCCCCACACACCACTAAGCTGCCACAGCCATGAGGGGTGAGTCTGCACCCCTCTCCCAGCCTGGCAGACTCTGCTCTCGGAGCCACAGCTAGGCCCCTGCTTCCCTCCCCTGGCCGTGCTGTGGCCACACTCACCCACATCTTCCTTGCTGATTCTTCTCCTCCTTCCTTCCTCCTCTCTGCCCTCTCGGGCACACTGTCTGTCTCCCTGCCCGTACCTGAGACCTGACCACCAGTCACCAGGGCCTGGGATCTGGGCTGTAGCGAATGCTTCTTATGAGCCACACCAGCTTGGATCTGGGCCACAGGTTGCAGGGAGGGTGGCTGGCTTAATGGCCAAAGCCAAAGCACATGGCGGGGTAGGGTGGGGGTGGCAGTGGGGCTCAGGGCCCCCACCCAGAACCAAGCACTACGGCACCAGAAAGCCTTCTTCTTCCACAACTTGGAAAACCAAAGCCTGAGGTCCAGGTCCCCCAGCTACCAGGGAGGGGTGGGTGGGAGTGTGAAAAACCCCATCTCACAAATGGGAGTGGGCTTGAGCTGAGGGGTCATGTGGGGATCCTACGGCTGGGTGAGCCCAGCTGCCCCACCCCACTCCTGCCTCCTCCTGGGCCCAGGGACCCACACCTGTGGGATACCACAAAGTCTGTGAGTGAGAAGCACCAGGTTTAATATTAAAATCTTTCTCTTAAAAAAGTACACAGGGAGGAAAATTTGATGGCGTACAAAATAGCACTTCTGTCATATAAATGTGTGTTAATGTGAGTCCTAAAAATACTTGTAAACCTAGGTGATTACATCTTTGGTACCGTAGTGAGAACCCATACCCTCTCCTTGACCAGGCTTTGGGGGTCCCAGGGCAGGGAGGTGCCAACCGACACAGGGGGCTGGTTCCCAGAGTCACTGACCTTCCCTCACCCACCCACCCCCACCCCATCCAGCCCTTCCCCTGCCAGTGGTCCTGGCCACAGCCCTCACTGCCCAGGCCCCACCACTGCCCACTGGGCTGACAGAGGCATGAGGTGAGCACCCCTGGGCAGACAAAGCCATCTTCACGGTTCCTTCCTCAGGCTGGGGCAGCTGGAAGGCGGGAAGGCAACCCCCAAGTACCTACCCCTTGCACCCCCTCCTCGGGTCCCCCCTCCAAGGTGTCTTGTCCTCTCACTGCCCGTCAGGTCTGCGGCACAGCCCTGGACAGCAGGTGCTGGAGTGGCGGGCTGCGCCAGGCGCTCTGATTTGCTGCCTGCTTCCTTGGCCCAGGACAGCTCCAGCCAGAGGCCATGTGGGTCACGAAAGGGATCCCATGGTCTCCCCCCCGTCCCTTCTGGGCAGCTTCTGGGGGCTTTCCAGGACCATGGCTATCACTCAGAGCCAAGGCCTGGGCAGCTGGCCTCTGGGACCTGCCGGGGGACTGGGGAAGGGGCCCAGTTCCTGAATGCCCGGAAGTGTGCGATGTGTGATTGGAGCCTCTCCAGGTCCCAGCTGATCCCAGGATAGAGGTGTGGAGTGTTTATCTTTGCTTCATCTGGGCAAGTGTACAACCCCTGGAATACTCTAGAATGTTAGTGCTGGCAGGGTACCAGAAGTCAGTGAGTCCAACTGCTCATTTTTCAACAGGGAAAACAGCCCCAGAGAGGGTGAAGGAATACTCCAAGGTCTCTTAGCAGGTCCAGTGCCATACTGGTCCACACGTGCAGGCACCTGTTGCAAGCATGTCAACACATGCATCAGAGATGTGGGGCTCATCTGGCCCTGGAGACTCTGGTGAGTGGAGTAAGACTGGCAGTGATAAGAAAGGAGATCCCTGGACCCATGGGGCCAGGAAGACATGGACATGGCATGTTATGGGGAGGTGCACCCTAAGTGCCTGGGCCTGGGGCTACAGGCCAGGGTATCCTGTACTTGGCTCAGCCCCCAGCATTAATTAAGCACAGAAGGCCCCAGACCAGCTTGGGCCCGGGAAAGCAAAGACTGGCACTGAGGGCAGGTGGCTTCTGGATGAGGCAACTTTGTCCAAGGCCAGGCCCTAGCTTGGCCAGGAGCCGGAGATGCTAGGGTCCCTTCCCCAGCTCTTGGACAAAAAAGTGCAAGGAGAGAGCTGCAGCTCCTTGAGGGGCAGCTGGCTGAACAGAAAAGAGTTAATCCACCACTTCGCGAAACTTGAGAGTTCCATCCACCACATCTGTCAGGCAGGGTGAGAATCCCAGACTATGGGTTGCCAAGCCCATCATTCCCATCTTACAGATGGGGAAACAGAGTCCCCTGGGAGAACCCCGGCTCAGAGTCACATGGGTGCTCCAGAGGCAGAGGACTGGTCACGGCTCCTCCAGTTCTCTTGCCTCCTAAGCCAGCCCCAGGGATTGGGTATGATGTGCCAGGGGCAGAAGCCTTCTGGAAAGGGACAGCTGACGGGAGCAGCCTGGCTGACGGGAGGCCAGGCCCGGCCAGGCGGTGCAGGGTGCTGGGAGGTAGAGGGGAGCTTCGGGTAGGGCAGGGTGGGGGCCAGCCCCTACAGGAAGCTGTCCTCCGCCTCGGCCCGAGGCCCGGGGCAGCTGGAATCCGGTGGCCACTTGGGCTCTGGCTCCACGTGGGAGGTGGGCTGCAGCTGTGGCTCTGGTTCCTCTTGGGGTTCCAGAGGGCTGTCACAGGAGATGGTAGAGGAGGTGTTGACTTCATTCAGGGTGGAGCTAGAGGCGGGGAGGGCGAGTGAGTGAGAGGCTGGAGGGAACCTCAGAGAAAGAACAGCATTAACATAGAGGCTTCTATCTACCTGAGCTGGCTGCATGTGCCTTACACACTTTAGCTCACTAAAATTCTTGTAGAGATTACGTGAGGCAGGCGTCGTGAAGAAAGTGCAGCTCAGAGAGGTTATGTCATTGCCCTGCATCACACAGTGGCTAAGTATAGGAGTGGGGACTTAGAGCAGATCTAGCTGACTCCAAAGTCCATTGCTCACTCATCAGCTCCATCTCCCACATGCCTGAACGCATAATGACCTCATTCAGTCCCCATAACAACCTCCAAATTGAAGTATTCCTACTGTTTTCATTTTGCAGACGAGGCATTTGAGGTTCAGAGAGGAGAAGCAGCTGGTCTGAAGGCTCACAGCAGCCCCAGCATTTACACTCCAAGCTGTCTGAACTCAGCTGAACTCCTCTGTACACTGGCTGCTTGGAGCCTTGGAATATTAGCTTCTCAAACAGGGTGGGGAGGGCCTTCTAAGTCCTGTGTGTGCTCCTAGTACATGTAGAGAGATGGGCTCACAGCAAAGGTACCTGGCCGGGTCTCATTGCAGCGAGTGGCAGAGATACAGCTGGAACCCAGTTTGCAGCCCCAGCCATTTCGCCACAGGGTGGATCTTGTTTTGGGTGTAGGTCTGGCCACATGCGGAACATCTAGTCCAGGCGATAGCTGGCCTTCCTCCAAAACCCTCCCCTCATGCTGTAACTTCACATCGCAAGGCAAAAGAAAAGCATGAACCTTCTCCCCAGTGTGAATTTTGGCCTGAACTTCTGTAGACACCTCTGCCTCCCTGTTCCATGCTCCCTGGGGTCCTCAGGGCATGGTGCTGAAGGCCAGATCACAGGGTTGGGGATCACCACAGAATAATACATGTGGTATTAGGGATGCCAATTAGATTTTCCTTTTCTCTCCTTAGGGCTAAGTCACAGCTGAGAGAGGGGACAGTGTAGATGGCTGTGGAGGTTCCTTTAAATGAAACAGATACTTTGCAAATGTGTCCCAGGTCATTCTTTCTCTTACCAGCCTGCCATTTCTACCTAAGGTCATCAAAGGTCAAATGAGTTCCATTCTTTTTGCTGTTCAATTGGCAGGAATAAGTACTCAGCTGAGGTAACTCACTGCTAAGCCAAGTCTGATGGCATGAAGATACAGACTGACACACACACACATACAAAGACACACACACACGTGTGCACACACACAGTATGTACACTACTGCTTTGGGCTGCAAGTAGGAATAGCTACCTGGCAAGGCTGGGGGAACCCTCCAGTGGGCCCTCATCAGCAACCTCGGGTTTGGGGTCAGGCAGGGGGATGATGTAGTCATTGTCCCCCTCGTTGGGCTGCACAGCAGTATAGAGGACGGAGCTGGTGTCCAGAGGAGATCGGAGGCCACTGAAGCCAGGCAAGCGGGCTTGGGACCGAAGGATGGCTGGGTGGTCGCTCCTCAGAAACTCCTCATCCACCTGCTGGTACTTCTGCTCAGCGGGCAGGAAGAATCCGAGACAGAGGGAGGGTCAGACCAGAAATGACTTCAGGGATCATCTAACAGGTAGATTCTGAGCCAGCCCCTCCAGCATTATGTAAATAAGGTCCCTGGTGCTCAGAAAGGAAGGAGAGTTGCCCAAAGCCACTAATTTACCCTCCTCCCTGGCCTCTCACCAGACAAGGTGAGCTGAGGGTCACCTGGGGAGGGGTCAGTACTCAGACCAGCACCCGTGACCCTAACTCTCCCCTGCTTCAGGGGACAGGCGTGGGCTCTCTGCCTGCCACGGCCTCCTTTGCTGGGGCCTATTTCCCTCACCTCTGGTCCTGGACACATAACCAGATGTGGCTCGGAGTGGGCTGAGGAATGGACTGAGAGAAAGGGCTGTGTCTGGACAAAGGGTACATGCATCCCCCTCGCACTAGCTTTGCAGTGGGGCAGGGGAGGGTTTTAAGGCCCCGCTGGCAACAGCTGCCGTGTACAAGCCTGCCACGGGGTCTAGGCAGTCAGGCCCTTAGTAGCCATTGCACCTGGGGTTGTTCAGACTTGGGACGGAGGCCCAGGGTTTGGTCTGGGTGCAAAGGCAAGTGGAAGGATGCAGGATGAGGGGGCTATAGGCTCCCTGCCTCCAGTTTAAATTAATCAGCTTCCAAGTAGGATTTCACTTTAAGAAATTCTGTACTGCTAAAATAAACTACACTCACATCCCTTATTGGCACCAACAGGGAAACAGGCCCAGAGAGGGGAAAGGATTGTCCCCAAACACCAGTGCGTCACAGTGAGCCTTGTACCCTGTCTATTTCTGGACTGGTGCTCTCCAGTCCCCACCCCACCCCCACCCCCCCAGTCTCAGCATACCTTTTTGTAGCCCTCACCCAGCAGTCTCTCGAGAAGCAGCACCAGCTGGGAGAAGGGGGGCCGGATCTCGAACTTCTCTTCCCAGCACTTCTGCATGATCTCGTAGCTGGGGAAAGGGGCAGAGGGGTCAGGGCCTCTGGCTCAGGGCCTGCCACCTCCCAGGACAAAGTGAGGAATAAATAAAAAGAGGTGGGAGGGGAGGAGGGAAGGGGTCTCCCCTTTACTGCTCCAGCATGTTCCCTTGAGAAGCCCCTCCTTCACCTTCAGTTCAGTGCTTCCATGGGGTTGGCCGCACCTTGGTGAGCACATGACTGGGTCTGGCCAGTAGGGGTTCATCCCCTCAGCTCAGTGGCTGGTTCTAGATGGGCCTGTGACCCCAGCAGAGCCCTTGACAGCCACTGCTGGGCCTTCTGCTGCAACTATGGTGAAAGCAGCCAGGCCGAAACCATTTGGATGGTGCCAGCCTGAAAGTAAGGCCAACATGAAGGAGAACAGAGCCCCAGGGCAGAACAAGAGACGTGGATGATGTCTGTGAACAACTGGATCCAGCTAAACCTAATTTTTCTACATCTCTGAGCTAATCTATTTTTGTCTTAAGCTGGTAAAGCTGGATATGTATTGTCTGCACCCCCAAATATCTTCCCAGATGCTCCACTCACATTTCGTCAGAGGCGTGGGCAGGCTGGGCCATGCGGTAGCCCCTCTTGATGGCATTGTAGAACTGCTCATTCATGGGCAGCTCTGGGTACGGGGTGCCACCTGTTAGGGAGCAGAGACAAGAGACACAGGCTCAAGGTGCTGGAAAGTGGCAGAAACCCTCTCCTACGGGACAGGGAGAGGCACACCAGCCCAGGCATCGGTGAGGGCATCGTGGCGCTGGGAAATGTGGGCTCCCTCACAGGCCCTGGACACAGACCGAATCCCTCCCTGGAATCAGAACAGAGAGCACCAGAGCCAGGCTTACTGACGTCACTGTCCAAGTCCATCTATACTGAGATGCAGAGGTAAGGAGATCCAGCTGGCAAGACACTTGCCGAGGTTACACAGTAACAAGAAAAGAGCAGAGCTTCTGAGTCCTGTCCCACTGCCCCCCTAGGATGGAGGTGTGGGCGCTCAGAGTGGACGCTGTGCTGTGTACGGGTGAGCACTGGAGGATGAAGCATACCCAGCGTGAAGATCTCCCAGAGCAGGATGCCGAAGGACCATACGTCGCTCAGGGTAGTGTAGAGGCTGTTGAAGATGCTCTCAGGGGCCATCCACTTCAGAGGCAGGAAGGTCTGTGGGAGGGCAGAGGCTGCTGAGTGCAAGGAGGGGCTGAGCCCCACTCTGCACCTGGGAGGCAGGAGGAGGCCCAGCAGTCCCCACCTCAGCTCTCACTTCCTGGTCCCCCAGGGCCCATCACTGCTGATACACGGTTCCCACACCCATCCCAAAGCTGGTTAGTCAGAGGATCAGGAGGCTGAGTTTCTCTTCTCACAAGCTGGGGACACAGCAACCCCTATCCCTTTCCTGATCACAGCAGAGGCCCCTGCGGGGGGAGGCAGGGATGTGCCCAGGTGTCCCCCAGCTCTCATCCTAGCTGCCTTACATCTCTGGAGCCTAGTGTCCCTCCAGTTCTGTCCCTGTGTGGAAAGTGGGGACATGAGTGCGAGGCAGGACGGTTACCTTTTATCCGAGTACCACCTGCCACTCACTCATCTGGGCGTCTTCCTCTGCCTGCCATCACTGCTGAGAAGCACATTTGGCCTGCTCCCTATCCATTCCCCCAGAACCTTTATAGCTGGCCCCCTTGGCCTCTGCCATGCCCAGAAAATCTGAGCCCTTGGCCCACCCTACAGGCCTGGGCATGTCACCCACACCCCCTGCCCATGCAAAGCTGGTGGCTCCCCTTCCTGTCCCTACACACAGGGCCAGGCAGGCAGAGCCCACGAGGACCCTGCCCTGACTTCCCGTGAGCCAAAGCCACGTGAACCAGGATGGCGGTGGAGGCACTCACGCTGCCCTTGGAGATGTAGTTCGAGTCCCGCATGATGTCACGAGCCAGGCCAAAGTCGCAGATCTTGACCAGCTTGCCCTCACAGATGAGCACGTTCCTGGCTGCCAGGTCTCGGTGGACGCACTGGGGTCAGAGGGAATGGGAGCTGAGACTGTGGGGCAATTGTGGGGAAAGGCTTCCAGGTCAAGGCTTTATGAAAAATACATGGCTGGTCAGGTATGAGGGGCCACCAGGTGTGGGGCATTGGCCATCTTCAGCCACCAGAGGGACGCTGTACGGGTCACGTACCTGGAGGACTCTGGCTGGTCGGGGGACCCCCCTCCCCAGGACCCCACTCTGCTCACTGTGACTACACATACATTCTTGGAGGCCAGAAACTCCATGCCATTGGCCACCTGGTAGCTGAAGCCCACAAGATCCGTGTAGCTAAGCACTGGGGACTCGTTGATCAAAGTCACCCGGCAAGTCCTCTCAGGAGCTAGAGAAGAGCAGAAGGACATCTTGAGTCTCCCCAGGGCCGCAGAACCCTGGCCTCTGGCTCGTAGAGGCTGGATGGCCCAGAGAGGAGACTCCTGATCCTCTAAGGCTTCCCCAAAAGGAAAACAATTTCCAAATATCTTAAATTCTCCAACTTCCAGAAAAAACTTTTGGCATTAGCCCTGGGCCACTTTTGCTCAGCCTGGCCTGCCTGCTCCTCAGGGCACTAGTCAGCCTGGGGCCTGCTCTGAGCAGACCACTCTTTCCTGAGGCCCCAGCAGGTCAGGCTTCCCCTCCAATCCAAGCTCCTCTCCTCCCTGAAGGCTGTGTGCACATTTCTTGACCCAAAAACAGGGGTTGATATTGGGGTTCCACCACACAGCAGCTTTGGGCAGGTGGCAGGCCTCAGTTTCTGCATCTATGAAATGGGCACAAGGCCACCTTCTTGGCAGGGTTGTTGCCAGACTGGGTGGAGGAAAGGGTTTGGAAAGAATGTATGACAACACAGGTGTGAGGACCCTGTGTGCACCCACCAGAGGGGACGTAGTTATCATAAGGAGCCATGTAGTTGGAGGACTCGATGTCTGCGTATTTGACATCTCCTTTCATGTCCAGCATGGGCACATAGTCCACCGACTCGTCCTTGCTCATGTCCATGTAGCCACCATCGCTCTCCCCAGGCAGTGACACGTGGCTGGGGGCAGAGGAGCATCACAGAGACAGTAGCACAGGCTCTCCCCGTTCATCCCCCTCCTGCCCCTTTGCTCAACACTGGGGGCCAGAAAGGCCCCATCACTTATGCATTTCTTCTCTCCCTCACTCAAGCATCCTCCACTCACAATCTGTCACAATACGAACGACCATGTAGTGAGCCCTTCCAGCCAACCTCAGACCCATCCTGAGCTGGGCACTGGGGCTGCCAAGATGACAATAAGATCTAGGTTGTGTCCTCAGAGAACTCATGCCCAGGGCGATTCCAGTACCCAAAGACAAGGGTCACAGGAAGGACACTGTCCAGCCATGAGGCCCTGCAAGTGGGCAGTGAATCACCTTAATGCCTCTGCCTACAGCATCAGCTCCCCAGAGAGCTGTGGGACGAAGTACACATGTATCTCTAGGGGGAGAAAAAACACTGGAAGGAAACCAATCAAAATGTTGAAGAGAACATGGATGAATTTTAACATCTTTTAATGCTATTCTTAACTGACTCTTGCCTCTGAAATAGACTAGTATTGCTTTTGCAATGAGCAAGAAAGAAAAGAAATGTCATTTTTGGACAAGCAGAGGAAAGAGTATAGCTACCCTGGAGGCACTGGAGAGACTGCTGTGTGGAGGAGGGGGAAGGCTGCAGCAAGGGAGGAGCAGAGTGGAGCTACAGTGAGGGTCAACCGGGAGCAGGAGGGCCCCAGGTGCTTCCCGTTGATGGAGAGACCATGATGCGTGTTTGGTGAGAGGTCGAAGGGGATCACATCTGCAGAGTGCTCAGTACAGGGCCTGGCACACCTCCTACAACCAGCAGGTGGCAGCTACCATCATCACCACTGTTATTATCATGCCCACCTCTAGGGTGGCTGAGGGGGCCAGGCTGCAGGCTGGCTCTAGGAGCGGCTCTGCCCACCCTGGCCTCAACTTCCTGTCCTGGACAAGGAGGGGTAAGCAGGTGTTCCTCAGGGCTCCCCACCAACTCAGGCCCCAGCCTCCCTGCGGTACCTAGGCAAAGGGAGCCCGACAGGCAGGGCGTTGCTGTAGAGCTCGGCGCTGGGCGGGCGGCGCTTGTCCGAGCAGCGCTGCAGGAAGGTGTGCTTGTTGCGGTGCAGGTAGTCCACCAGGTCGCCATAACGGCAGTACTCGGTGATGATGTAGATGGGCCCTGCAGAAGGACAGGCTCAGGAAGAGTCTCAGGGCAGGGGGTGGGGCTGGGGTCAGGCTTCTGGTCAGAGCCATGAGGCTAACGACAGGCTGCATGTGGAACAGCAAACAGGCTCAGGCCCCAGGCAAACCTGGATTTTCCTGGCTGTGAGCAAGGCAGTCTCCCTGAGCCTTACTATCCTCATCTGTCAAATGGGGCTAGTAATACCCACCCCAAAGTACCTCATGAGTATTCATGAAATAATGCCTTTGGTTAGCTCAGCTCAGTGCTTGGCAAACTGCAAGCATAGGGCTAGCTGTTGTTGATGAAGCTGAAATTTGAGCCCAGGATATAAAGCAAAGGCAACTGATTATTACCAGGTTACTGTTTAAATTCAAGCACAATGCATTGACTTGGCAGTTTGAAGATACTGGTGGAATCAAACATTTTGAAATGTGTGACCACTGCAGGCAAAAATTGGTCTACGCACATAGTGTACTTCTGTATTTTGTTTTGGTTGCACAATACTGAGGAAAATCCCAAATCTCACAATAAGCAGCTGAAAGTAGTGATAACTTTTTTTTTGTGGCCTAATGTGTAATCAGAGTTTCAAATAAACACACTCAGCTGGAGAGACCTTACTTATTCTACTATCCGAGTGAAAGCAGCTCTCAGTGAGCAAGCCGGTTGGTGGTCTCCAGAGGAAGGGCTCATTTCAGTGTCTCATGAGCTGTTACTTATTACCCTTTTTAAAATCGACTGTGACAAGTTTTGAACATCAGAGGGCTCCTTGATTTGGAAACTGCTAGGAATGGTGACCTGGAGAGTGCTTTGGTCTTGGAGGTGATGTGGTTTTGTGACTTGTTAATCCGACACACGTCTGGCTCTGTGAAGTGAGGGCACTGGACTGGGAAGGCATGGACCCTCCAGTGAGAGTGTCCTGTTGTCCTTGGACTGAGGAGGGGGCAGGGAGGGGCCAGGCCTTGGCCACTGGCACTTTCCCAGAATCCTCTGGGAGGGGGTTGTACCTCCTTTAGTGCAGGCCCCCAGCAGGTTCACCACGTTCAGGTGGGGCCCAAGGTGACTCATGATCTTCAGCTCCGACATGAGGGCTTGCTTCTCACTGCTGCGGGCTGTGGCTGAGGGAGAGAGAGGACCTCAGGCCTGGCCCAGTCACGGAGGCCTCACTGGAGCCTATTCTGGCTCCTCTGCCCCAGTCTGTGCTATTAGACCCAGGTGGTCAAGGGTGGTGAGGACCCACGGGCAGGAGAAAGGAAAAAGGGTGGGCGGGGAGGCTCTTGGAGGAGGGGGCAGGGTGAGGAAGCCTCTTTCCCAAAGGAGAATCGGGAGTGCTGCTGGCTGTGGTATGCCTGTACTTCTGTGCCCTGAGAATCAGCACAAGGCCTGCTCTGGGAGTGCCTGAATGAGCGGGGAGGTGGGGGTGAGGGGAGGGAGGGGCGGGCTCCCAGGACTCACATTTCAGCATCTTCACGGCCACTTTCATGGTAGCCTGAGAATGGCTCAGGCCGTGAGCTGTGGCCTCCACCACCTGCCCGAAGGCCCCGGAGCCCAGCGTGCGTCCTGGGAAAGAGATGATCTCTTAGCTGCTGACTCACGAAGAATCTCAACATGCATGCTCTCTGAGGTCAGGTTAGACATCCCTCAAGCCACCCTGGACGTAGGTGTTTCTCCCATGAAGGCTCCTAAAATCACAGTGCTTTGTGGTCCTTCCTGGTCTCACCTAAGTCCTGCCTGCTTTCTGGTCCCTCTTTAGTCCCTGGAAAACCTCTCCTCGAGAGGGGAGCACAAGTTCTCCGTACCCTCTCAGCCTCTCCAGCTGCACTAAGCACAGGCCTGGCACTTCCTCTTTCTCCACAAAGGGGTTTCATCTCACAGCATCTCTGGATCATAGAACATAAAGGCTAGAGGGTCTCAAGGGGGATCATCTTACCCTCATTGTACAGAGGCTAGGGCCTGAGGGCCACAGAAGGCAAGACATCAGCCCTAGGTCTCAAGCCAATCATGGCAAGGCTGGGCCCAGATGTCAGACAGTGTTCCCACCCGCCTCAAGGCCCCAGACTGCCACTTGAGGCCTCCTTGGACTGACCGAGCACAAGCTGGTCCCGTGGCAGCTCCCAGGTGGAGTCGTAGGGCAGCTGCATAGGGTCCACATAGATGTACTCATGGCCATCAGAGCTCACAGATTCAATCACTTTCCATCGGATTTCATAGCGTGGCTTCTGCAGGATCAAGATCAGGGATGGATCATCAGAGGCGGACCACTAGGTCCAGCTCCTTATGAAACAGATGAGGCAAGAAAAACTGAAGCCCAGAAAAGATTATCTGAAGTCATACAGTAGATCTGAAGTCATACAGCAAGTTATCAATAGAGCCAAGGCCTCTATGGGCTCCATGGGAACAGATGTAAGGAGGAGGTGGCAGAGAAGCAGCTGACAGCTGAGCCACAGGCTTATCAGGACCTCCTCACCAGCTTCTCCCAGAACCTCAGTTGCTCCTCCAATGGGAATAGAGGAGCACGTAGCCTTGGAAAGTGACATGAGGCAGGGAGACTCCACTGGATGTGGATGGCCCCTCCCCATGCCGGGTCAGTCACAGTGGGAATCTCAGAAAGATTTAACCTTAGAATGTTGAAATCATAGGCTGCTGGAATCACAGGATTGGCATCTTAGAATGACAGAATCGAGTGCAGCAATCCTGCGGTAGAATCATGGAATGGTGAAATGGCAGTACAGACCACTGAAATGACAGATTAGCAGCATTAGAATGCCTTTCACTAGAATCCTAGTGTGGGTGAGAGTTGGAAGAATGCTGGAACCCAGGCAGTCCACCTTGAAGGTCTCGTGCCCTGTGGCTAGGATGGACAGACATGATGCCCGAGCAGGATGCTGGGTGGGGAGTAGGGTGCGCTGCAGATTTGGAGCACTCCAGATGGTCTGGACCAAGCCCATGTTGGTCCAGGCTGCTGCGGTTGGAGGAAGCTCAGACACCCTGCATTACTTTACATCATTTTATCCCCTGAGCTCCACGCTGGGCCCCAGACATGGCCAGATCCTGCAGCACTAGAGGATGGCAGAGGTCCATGTGAAAAAATGGTGTGCCACTCTGAACCCATTAGGCAAAGGTGGGGCTTACCTTCTGCCAGAGCATGATGAGGATAATGAGGGAGATGATCGTGAGGACCACCAAGGCCAGGATGGCTGAGATCACCACCACCTTGAAGGGCAGGGCTGGACGCAGAGATGAGAGATGCTTATGAACAAACAGGACATTTGGCAGCTCCCCTCCCTGCAATCTACCTCTGGTACCACAAAACCTCTCTGCCCATCCTGCCCAGAATGGAACCAGCTCCATCCCCGCTTTGGCCTATGATGTCAGACCTCCAGCCTTTCCCTTCTGGGCCACACCTCCAGCCTCACCCTAAATACTCCCTGCCCTACAGTAACTCCCCCTGGATCACCACTGGCCTCCATATCCCCTCAGCCCTTTCCAAGGTCAGTCTGGCCTGTCTGCCGCAGGTCCAGATTGAAGACAAGCTCCTGAGAGCAGGGCTGTGGTTTACCTTTCCTCTGAATCTAGGCCCTCATGGGGGCTTGGCACAGCTAGGACAGAGGCCGATGGATACAATAACTGAACTCCCATAGCCTGAGGCATACAGACTCCACAAAAGAGCCTGTTTCCCCTCCCCTACCCCCACCCGCCATGATGGCAATCATAAAGCAGAATGAGGAAGGGGCCAGGCAACAGGGATAACCATACAGGGCCAACTCTGGGCCCCCCAAGCCCTGAGTCTCCTCTACCCTCAAAGCCTCAGCCTCTTTGCTGCACATACCCACTTCTTCCCACTCCCTCCTCATTCAGCCAGACCCTCATCACCCCTGTCCTGCCCCTCTGGCCACCCATGACTTTCCTTGGAAACTCCCTCCCTCCTCCCCTGTCCCCCACAGGCCCTTTTCTGCTCCCTAGAGAGCTCTAGGGAGCTTACATCTTCTGAGCAAAAAGAGGGGACTTCACCCAGCCATGACAGTTCCCTGCAGGGTGGTACATGGCTTCCCCCAACTTGCTCAGAGTTGGTCGGTAGGTGCCCACTTGCTCAGGAATATGAAGGTATGTATAGGAGTGTAGATGAGATAAGGCATTAAAACCACCACCCACCCCACCACAGGGCAGGGGAAGGCAGGCCTGTGTGAAGAAGCATCTGCTTATACAAGCCCAAATACCTACCTAAGTGCCGGCATAAGTGTGTCCAAAACACCTTGTACAACCTGCACAGCTCTGCTCACACTGGCTTCTGGCTTCTCCTGTAGTCCCTTTCCCTTTCCCTCCTCCCCCACCCCCTAAATACATACAAACTCTGTTCTCCAACCACTTTGATTTCTTTAATTGCTCTGAATTCACTTTGCCTCTGGGCTTTTAAACAGGCTGTTCCCTCTGACTGGAGCACCATTCCTCACTAGGCTAATTCCTAGTTCTCTTTCAGATATTGGCCTAAAGCTTCATTTCACCAGGATACTTTTCTGAATCCTATAGTTGGGGATGGAGCTCCTTCTCCCTCTAGGCTTTCCCCCCAGAAGCCGACCCTCACAGTGAGGTTGCCTAGTTCCTCGTCTGTGTCCTTTCTGGACCATGGGCACTAGGAGGACAGGCAGGGCTGGGCTTTCTCCAGAGAGAAGCTGAGACCCTGTGACTATTTGCTGGATGAGGAAACAGGTGCATAAATGAAGTTTATGCATACAGGTCCATGTACGCACTGGGACTGGCGGGTAGCAAAAGCATCTGGGCACCGTAGTGACTGTTCACATGGGTGAGAATTATGCATGGATGTGTACCTACTACCAGACATGCACGGCACAGCAAGCATATACGTGGGGGATTGGGTTGCACACTTTTACCGAAAGGTGTGCTGCATCTCCATGCATAATGCCAGTTTGCACGCTGCACAGGGGTTGTACATGCACTGTTTGCACACTTATATGGGGATTGTGTACCACATATACACACCTACAGACATACACTTGTGGGTTTACATATCTGCCCAGGGATTGGGATGCTCATGTATGTGGTTTACAAACATATACTTACTGGGTTTACACCCACAAATATGCTTGTGTACATGCTTACAGACACATGCTCAAGCTTTATGCATGTATATGAGGATGAGACATTCTTCACTACCTGCTTTACAAATCTACACTTGGAGGGTTTACGCCAATGTCCAAGGATCAGGCATGCTCAAGTATACATATATACAATGTACATACATAAGGAGATAGAGTTGTTCATAGTCATGGTTTACACACATACACTCGTGGATGTACACACGTGTGCCAATATTGTGCTGTTGTGTAAGCGCATAGGAACATACACTCGCAGCGCTCCTGAGTGCCCTGGCCCCGCCAACTCTGGCCTGCCATGGGCATACAGACACAGATCCAAGTACAGCAGGGTGGAGGTGGAGGTGAGGGGTCGTCAAGGGGCCACAGAGGATGGAGGACTCACAGTGTGGCACCACGGTGACCTCCTGCACGTCGTAGCCCAGCAGGTTGTGCAGCGTGCAGCGCACGGACAGCGGCTGATCCACATGGCGCAGGCGCAGTGTGCTCACCACCTCGAACTCCTGCTCCTCCGCCCAGTATGTCACATTCGTCTCTAGCTGGCTCTCCTCCTCGGAACTGTTCCCCAGCGGCGTGGGCGGCAGCTCCCGCGGACACCTGCCGAGAACCTGCCAGGTTCACTTCCAGTCCCTTCCCACCCTACACGGGTGGGAAAACTGAGGCCATAAGCAGGCAGCGCCACTGTGTGGTGGTGGAAGGAAGCCGGGCCTGTCTAGTTCCTTTTTCCCACTGCCTGCTCCTTAGTGGGTTCCTCATGTGATCTCTCGACTGACCAGCAGGGGCGCTCCTACCCTAGACTTGGGAACCCTGGATTGCAAAATCCGCTCCCTTCGTTTGACCCTTAGGGTCAAGGCAAGGAAAAGCGACAGTTTAGGTCATGCAGAGCATCTCCAACAAGCCACGTCTTCTAGACTATGGCTCTAGCCTGGAACAGTGTTCCCAGAGGAAGGTTCCAGACTAGACGATTTTCACTGAGTCCATCTAGTTAGCTGTGGGTACCCTGGGAAACTGAGGCTTGGGGGTCTGCTCACCTTTTGAGGTCACTGCAGGTAGACCAGGTGAGGTGTGGCTGGGGCATGCCCCGGCCGCGACAACGAACTGTCTGCTCCCCATTGGCAGGGTGGCTCTCGCTCAGCTCCAGCACACGGACAGGCACTGCATGGAGAGGGAGCAGGCAGAGAGGTGGAGAGGTCAGAATAGACAGTCAATGAGCAAGGCCCTCTGACTGGGTCCAGAGTCTCCCTTGGGAGAGGGGGAGAGGGACTGCAGACTGCAGGTGAGCGTTAAATACCAGGACTCACGTGTGAAAACTGACAGATTCCCCTTCTGGGTACTTCAAAGGGAATGCCTGTGGGGTGCTAGTCTGTCTTTAACACCTAAGATTTTCTAATCTTCCCTTTTAACAAAGAGAGGGCAAGCCTCGGATCAGAGTCCTAGACCAGCAAGAACATGGAGCCAAGATTTAATAGCATTTTTTTTTGTTTTGTTTTCTCAGAGTTTATTTTAGTGGTTGCTTTATATTTATGACATGTGATGCTGATTTTCCATCTACAATGGAGAGGTTCAATTTTCAGTCAAAATAAATTTATTTTTAGGAAGTTAGTCCACAGAACATTAAGTCATTATCGTGTCATTTCTCTGCTCAAAACCCTGCAGTGGCTTTTCATTTCAGTCACGGTAAAAGCCAAAGTCCATAGTCTAGCCCATGAGGGCCTAGACTATCAATCCTCCCATGGGCCCCCAACTGCCAACCTCAGCTCTGATCTCATCTCCCACCGTTCAAGGTCATCTCTGACCTCATCTGCACCGTTTATCTTTCACTCTGTTCTGGCCATACAAGCCTTTCAATGTTGCCTTCGTACTGCCTGGTGTGCCCTTTCCCCAAATAGCCACTTGGCTAATGCCCTCACCTTCTCCAAGTCTTCACACAAATGTCATCTCCATGCAGTCAACCCTGATCATGCTATTAAAACTGTAGCTCTCCTCACTCCCCAGTCCATAGGACTCTATCCTCCTTACCTAGCTTTTATTGTTTTCTTTCACAGCACTTGTTTGTACCTGGCTTGCTGGTTTTCTCCCCCACTCCTGAATGTTTTTCTTCCTCCCACTAAGATGCAAGCTCTACCACGGCAGGGCCTCAAGAACCTTGAATGGACTGGCATAGTGTAGCTGCTCAATAAACATCTAATTAGTAGTATAGTGTACGTGGTGCGTGAGAAGGAAAAATCATGGCACTGGGACATGAATGCCTGAGGTTCTGCAAACACCAGTCTAGTGCAATGACTTCCATGCACTGGGTAAAGCTGGGGAAACTGAAGCCCAAAGAGGGGATGTGCATACAGCAGTGGTCAGTGTTGCAGCCTGGTCTAGAATCCAGCCCTCTGAGTCCTGGACTCCGTCTTCTGCTCCTCCTCTGGGTGGATGGCCAGTGTAGGAATGGAGAGAGAATAGAGGTGGGAGGGTCAGGGGAAGGAAAGCAGGGGGGAAGGCTCCTCACCATTGACCTGCAGCTGGAAGGAGAGCTGGGCTTCAGCATCCTCATGGAAGGCCCGCATGGTGTAGTAGCCAGCCTCAGCCACCTTTACCCGCACCAGTGTCAGCTCTGACACATACCTGAGGAGGACAGGCCAGGGGACCAGCTGTCAGAGCTGGGAGAACTCTTGCAAGCCCCCACCTTTCTTGTAAAGATAAGAAAAACAAGGTCCAGGGAGTAGAAGGGGATTGCCAAGGTCACATGGCTGTCGGTAGCAGTGCCAGGACTTCTGGATCCCCACCCATAGGCAGCTCCAGTGAGCCAAGAGGGAGGGTTAGGAGGACTGGGGTGGAGGGCATGGTGGAGGGGAAGCACTGTGTCTGTTCGGCCACATTTCATCCCTTTCAGAAAGGCCTGAACTGCCTTATTCTAACATACAGCACCTCAGGTCAGCCTGCTAATCTCCAGCCTCAGGGCCACATTCTTGGATAGGTGGCAGTGGCCTGCCTGGCCCTCTTCCCTAGTCATCTGTCTTTTTCTCCAGGGCTGCTTCCTGCTGGCTCCACCCATCACAAGGACAACTAAACATCTGGGTGGTCATCTGACCAGCATCTGTTTTCCCCTCTAGAGAGGAAACTCTAGGAAGGATGGAACTGTCTGGTTCTCTTCTAGGCAGTGCCCCCAGTGCCTGGCACAGTGGCCTGGCAGGGTGCCTGTCACGTAGTAGGCTCTCAGGAAAGATGGGCCTCGATAGGTCTTAAGGCTGTGGGCTGCCTAGCAGCTGCAGAGAACAACAACTATTATAATAGAGTGGACAGGTGGCTGCTCACCGAGTCTCAGACACATTGCGTGTGGACAGCACGATCTCGCCGGCGCTAGAGTCACCCAGGGTTCGGTTGTCCTTGAACCACATGACAGTGGGCGGCGGGTAAGCCTCAAACACCACCTGCAGTGTCCGGCTGCGGTGGAGCTCGGCGAATTGCACAGGGTCCAGCTCTCCCAGCAGCCGCACATAGCCGTTCTCTGCAAGGGGCAGCCGTCGGGGGTGGGGCTGTGTCCTGAGCCAATGGGGCAGCACCTCCTGGGGGCGGGGCTCCTGGGGTGGGCCATCAGCTGTACACCCAAGGAGCCCAGCATACTGGAGGCGGGGCTTCAGGCTTTAGGAACTGAACCTGACCTTGGGGGTTCAGGTTGGGACTGGGATGGACTGGAGCAGGAACCAAATTTGAGTCTGATATTGGTTTGGGGGCAGGGTTCAAGATCGGGACTAGAGTTGCAGTGCTCTTTAGGTGTGCGTGCTTGTGGCTGAGATGAGTTATAGCCTGCTTCAGTTTGGGGATGGGGCGGCCTGGGCCTGGAATGGCAGTGAAAGTGAAAGAGAAGTCGCTCAGTCATGCCTGACTCTTTGAGACCCCGTGGACTGCAGCCTACCAGGCTCCTCTGTCCATGGGATGCTCCAGGCAAGAATACTGGAGTGGGTTGCCATTTCCTTCTCCAGGGGATCTTCCCGACCCAGGGATCGAACCCAGATCTCCCGCATCGCAGGCAGACGATTTAACTTCTGAGCCACCAGGGAAGCAGTAGGGAGTTAGAAATCGGGTTGATGCTAAGGTTCTGGCTAGCTGGGAAGTCTAGGTTGGGATTAGGACTGGATTTGGAGCTGATACTGTGCTTTGGTTGGGTTGATCCTGGAAATGGGGCTTTGGTTGGCACTGAGGCTTGAGCTGGATTAGAACATGGCTGACAGTACCCCCAGGGCTGTGACAAGGTCTGGGTCCAGTTCAGAATGAAGGCTGGGGATAAGCTCAAGTCACTCACCGACCACGGTGACATTGATAGCCTTTTCATCACGATGGTCGCTCACACTTTCTGACACATTGCAGATGTAGGTCCCTGAGTCTCCCAGCTCAGCACTGGGGATGTGCAGGATAGAACGTATGTGGGGCATTTCAAAGAGGAAGTCAGTCACTGGCTCCACCAGGCGCCCACTCTGTAGGGACAGTTGGGGCAAGCACCCCGCATCAGAAAAGGTCTAGGAAGTCAGGCTATAAGCTGAAATATCCATCCCTGCCTGACCCTTCCTCTAACTTGTGGCCTGGCATTACCTCCATGCGTGGGTATGTCCACTCGAAGTTGACCACCTCATTCCCGGTCACAATGCACATGATGGTGATATTCTCCCCTTGGCGGACCACAGTCTGCACTGCATTCACTGAGACATTGATGGATGACACTGGTGGAAAGAGAGTGGCTTAGGGCTGAGGAAGTCACAAACATCAGCTTAGGGATGGGGACAGGGTCCACAGAGGGAGGGCATGACTGGTGTGTGGAAGATTCATTCTTTCAACAAATATTTATTAAATACCTACTATATGCCAAGTACTATTCTAGGCACTAGGGCTTTAGCAGGAAATACAACAGACAAAATTCCTGTCCTCATGAAACTGGCATTCTAAAATGTTTTGAAATCAAAGTACTCTCTGGGCACCTAAGTACAAAAGAAACTTACTGAGCACAACCAGGTACTCTCTATCATTTATTTAATCTTCACAATAATCCCCCTAGATAAATGGTCTGTATTATCCCTATTTTACAGAGGAAGAAGCCGACTTTGAGAGATTATTTGCTTGTGTGAAGTCACTCAGATGGGAAGTGGCAGAGCTGAGATTCAAATCCCACTGGTTGAAAGCCTATGCCTTTGCCTACCACAGTATATACAGCCCAGCTCCACCACTAATGCTTCCCATGACCTTCAGCATACTTTATCCTCTTTCTGAGCCTCAGTTTTCTCATCTGTAAAATAGGGTAACATACCTGCCTTCCATAGCTGTAGTGAGAATCCAGTGAAAATGGAATTGCACACTTGATAATCTGAAAAGGTCTTTCCCTCTGTGGAGGGTCAGACTTGCCTTGGCTGAGCACCAGGCCAGAAAGGGGGCTCACCCTGGAGGCTGTAGACATGGTAGGCGTCGGAATCCACCTCCCTGTCCCCGATGGTGGTTTTGCAGATGTAGGTCTTGTCCTCAAAGGTACCAGAGAAGCCACGTTGAGGGTCATAGGCTATGGGCAGAGGGACATCCACCTTCTTCTCATGCAGCATCACCACCAGCCTCGGATCCGTCACTCGGCATGGAATTGTGGTCTCAGTTATTTCCGTGAGAAAGATGAATAGCTCCTCAGGGTCGACAGGGAGGAAGCCCACAGAAGGATCTGCCAGAGGCAGGGCCAAGAATGTGAGTCAGAGGAGCTGGGTTTCTGGCTCTTCCCTGATTTGCTCTGTCACCTTGAACAAGTCTCTTCCCTCTCTGCCCCTCAGTCTACCTTCTACAGAAGAAGCATGCTCTCAGAGGTCCCTTCTAGCCTTAGCATTTGATATGGACAGCATCAGTCTGAGAAAGAAGGTAAGTCACAAGCTGAAGGACAGCTGGTGACCTGGAGCTTGGCAAATGGGGAAGATGGGATGTGGAGGCCAAGGGGGTACACATTGGAACCAGCTGAGAATGCAGCATTCTTGGGAACCAGGAATGGGGTGGGCTGGCAGACAGCAGACAAACATCCAGAACCAGGGGTGGGAGTGGACATACTCCTGGACTGAGCCAGGCTGGATTCCCTGATTCATCTGCGTTTCTGAGATGGCTGTGTTTCACCATCTCAGTAAAGCGCTCTCTCAGCTCCTCCGATGCCTGCAGCTGAGAAGGGCAGTAGAGGAGTAGTGCACTGGCCAGGGGTCCTCACCTGGCACAAAGATGTAGAGCCGTTTTCGCTCACTGGCCTCCAGCCCATGGGAGCCTTTGTAGCCACAGAAGTATTCTCCTGTGTCTAGTCCAGTGACGTTGACCAGTGTCAGCACGCTGGAGAATGTGCCGTCCGGGGTCTCGGTCATTTCCTGTGGGGGTTTCTGGGACATCCGTTCCCACACCACTGGAGCTGGGCCCGAGCAGGTCAGAACAAATGTGCTGGAGAGGTTGAGGACAAGTTCTGGCCCCGGGGGTATGATGACCAGGCCCCCAGAGGCCCGTGGTCCCAGCAGAAACAGCAGGAGCAGCAATAGCACCTGGCCTTTGGGAGAGGAGGCATCAGACGTCAGGGCACAAGAGCAATAGCACCTCTTTCCACAGCTGACCGTGAGGAGCACACCTCCCTAATCCACAGAAAACAGAGACTGGAACCCCTGGCTCCGAGACCTGCCTGCTCAGGGTCTAGTCCCCAGGGACTCCTGGCCTCTTGCTCTCAGTGCCTAGAGACCCCCAGCCATGCAGTCCTTTTGCAGTGCGGCATTCAGGCTGCAGGCATGTTCTCTCAAAGACATCAGGAAATCCTTGGGAAGCAATTCCCAGGCCCGCAGTTCCTGCATTACTTCCCAGGTCACTTTCTGAGCCTCTTCCCTGCAGCTGCCCCAGCTGCCCAGGTTGTACCCAAAGCCCAGAGATGGCCCTGCTTAGGGAGGTGGTGGCCAACATAGTCCAGAGTGGGCCAGGTCAGGTCAGGAAAGAGACTGAGGTCCCTGGAGGCTGAAGGGTGCTGGGGATGTCGAGTGATTGGTTTTCTCTCTGCCTGCTGATGCCCTGGGGAAGGATGCTGTAGGCCTTGCGCCCAGCCTCAGCAGCTGAAAACCCTGGAGGTGAAAATAAGCACCTGTTTAGATGGATGGGTGCTCAGCCAGTGGGTCAGTCATCCTTGGGTGAACCTTTGGTTGGTCACTGATTGCCTGGTCAGCATTGATTGCTTGAAAAAGCCCACCCAGACTTGGGAGCTCACAGCCAATGAGGGGTCCATGAATAGGAGGGGAGTCCCTCACCAGAACCAGACTGGCCAGACTGATATCAGTAAGTGCTGATAAGAGATGGGAGACCAGAGTGACTGTTAGGGAAGAGGGTGGGGACAGTTGGTGAGGGGACATGTGGTATGGAGGCCCAAACCAAGGATTTGAGCTGATGGCTCTGAACAGGCAGAGGTCCACTGAAGTTTCTGAGCTGAGGGGTGGACAGTGGAAGGAGGCCTCCACTGAGACCCACTAGAAAGGCAGGGAACCAAAGCTCAAGAGCAGAGCAGCGTCCCTCGGCTCCCAGGTCCTGGTGCTAGCATAAACCACCCTGCCAGCTTCAGGGTCCTACCTAGAGGTTCCCCAGGGCCCTCTATCCCTGCCCAAGCCTACCTACCTTTGAGGACAGCAGCTCGCAGGGCGCTCGGAAGCCGCATGGTATCCTGCAAAGTTACATAAGAGTCAGGGCTCAGAGTAGCCAGAGGCAGTGCCACAGCCCATCTCTGCCCTGGTCCTGTAGAGTAAGACCCAGCTTGAGCCACCCAGCCCCTGGATCCATCAGGCTAAAGTCAAAGACTACCCATACCCCACACCAAGAGGGCACTCATGCCCAAGGGGCTCCTTCCCCTGAATTGGGCCAAGTCTTGGGGTGCCTGGACCTTGCTTTGACTCTGCCTCTACTTCTCTGATGGCCTTGACTGAACCCCCCACTTCTCCTTGGGTACGTATGGTGGGGGTGGGGTCTCGGCCTGGATAGTGTTCAGGGGCCCACCGGCTCTAACAGCCTGTCCTCCCGGTGACAGTTCCAATACCAGGCTCTTATCTGCCAGGACAAATATTTAGGAAAGTGTGATGAAAGGCCTGAGGGAGAGGGCGGGGGTAAGCCAGAACCCAAAGAACTCCCACAGTTGCACAAGCACAACAGGAAATGGAGGCGGCTATGGGAAGGGAAGCGGGGGAGAGGGGCTGTGGAATGTGGGGGGGCATCCCCCATGCCTGGCCCCCTTAACTCAGCCCCAAGCTGCACAGGGAGGCCCAGGGGGAGGGGCCAAGGGCTGGACCCAGAGGAGGCCTCGCCACACAGCACGGCATCCTTGCAAACTACTGAATCCAAGACCCCTCACCCCTACCTTCAGTGTTCAGATGGGGAAACTGAGGCTTTAAGAGGGGAAGAAGTTTGCCCAGGGTTACATGGCAGAGCTTGTTTTGGAGAGAGACAAAGTGACTGGAACGATAGGGGTAGAAAGACAAAGACTCAGAGATACAGACAGGAATCACCCAGTGATGGAGGCAGAAAGAGAAGCAGGGACACAGAGGGAGACAGATCGGACTACATGGGTCTTCACCCTCTCCCTGCCCTTGGCAGCCCCATCCGAGGATCCAAAATAACCAGCAATACCCAGGTTTGCAAAGTTCTGACCGCAGTATCGACAGGAAGGAGGCCAGGAGTGGGTGGGGGTCCTAGGGCAAGAAATGTGGGAGAGACCAGGTGATAAGGAGACAAGAAGGCCTGGTGCGTTCCCTGAGTGGCTGCCCAGCCTGGCCTGGCTCCTAAGCCCATGCCAGATTGCTCCCACTCCACCCTCATCTCATCCCTTTTAGTTTGCAATCCAGGGCTAGGATCTGACTTTGAGCCCCAGCAGGGTTACCTCCTGCACCATCACATTTCAGTGGCCTCTGTCTTCAGCTCTCAAAAAAAAAAAGGATGATGGCAAGTGGCTCACTTGCAGGGCTGTGTTTACACATTCACCATGGGACACAGGCAAGGGCCTGGACTGGGGACCGCTGGTCTCAGCTCTCTGCTCAGCACCCTAAGAACTCCATGAATAAATCTGCTCTCCTCTTCCTCTTTCTCCCCGTCCCTTCAGACCAGCCTGCCTGAAAGCCCCCTCCCCTCTCACAAATGCTTTAGACTCAAAGCCCAGCCATGCTGAGGCTGCATCCCCAGTGCCCCCCGCCCACCCCTCCTGCTGCAGCCCTCCAGCTGGTTGCCAGACCTCTTCCGGCAGGACGAAGCAGCGCCACAGTGGAGCCAGCAGCCCCCACAGAGGCCTATCTGCCCCTTAGTGGGTGCCTCTCTGGATCCCCCCTTCCTGCTAGAGATCTCAGCCAAAGAAAATCATTAGCAGTGGAGGCTGGGGGAAGGGGTCATTTCAGCCTCCTTGCCCAGCCCCTCCCCACCTCCCTGGCTGGCCACACTGTTTATTATTCTAAAGGAGGAATTTGGTCAGCTTGCCTGGAGATGGGAGGTCATGACAACTAGGACTGGCCTGGCTCTGGAAGGCTGTGTGCTAGGCCCCTGGGTGAGCAGCCCCTGACCCTGGCTCCTCTCTGCTAAACCTGGGGCTCAGGGGTATTAGAGTCCCGGAGGCTCTGAGCTGGGAGGGGCCTTCTTGAACAGACAGTCACGGCCCAGACACATCCAAAAGGCAGAATCAGGCTGCAGAGGAAGGATGGGATGGGCAAAGGAGCTCAGGGAGAGTGGAGACACCTTAGCGAGAGTATAAATAACCAGGGATCTTGAACTGGCTTCTCCCTCCATGAAATGAGCATTTCACATGGGACTTCAGACCTACCATGAGACTGAGTCTCCAGCCCTTTCTGGCAGTCTGTTTCCCCTTCCATACAGGGATAGGTTTGGATGGATCATCTCAGAGAGCCAGCCTTGCTCTAACACTGCCAGAGAGAAGGTTCTAGTCACTATTATTCCTGCCAGGGTGGCCTGGGGACATGGGGTTGTTGATGAGAGGAAAGGCAACATTCCTGAGGCTGGAGCAAAATGAGCATCCATAACCCATTTTCGTTCCATGGATTCAATTCCCTAACCGTCTGGTCCCAGATTTGCTGTGTGTACTTTGACAGAGTCTTTCCCTCTCTGGGCTTCTGTTTTTCAGGTGACTTCCAGACAGATAAACACGTAATATGGGCCCCTGGAGGTGACAGGGGAGGTGTGGCATGGGCAACAAGCTGGTGGATGGGGAAGAACCGGACTGGGGACTGGGACCCAACCTCCTGGGCCATCTTGGATGACTCTTGACACCTCCAGGTGTCTACCCAATGCCTATAGACTTCTGTGCTTCCCAGAGGTTGTATGTCTCCAGCCAACCCCAGAAAGGCCCAAGTGGCTGATACAGGGGAAGAGGGCTTGCCTGTGGCCACTTCTCTTCTTCAGTGGCAGGACTGCTTTCAAGGGAGGAGCCGCCCGGGACAAAGTGGGTGTCATAGGGAGGAGGGACCCCTTCCTACCACACTCTCCTGCCTCAGAAGGCCCTTGGAGCAGAGAGGGAGGGGACTCTCAGGGATCTCCCCTTTGTTTGTGAGGTGAGTGCTGTGTGGGACGCTCTCATGATTCTTCCTATTTTGGCTCAGTTGGGGGTACAGAGATCCACCCAGAGATGGGATAATTGCCCAGCTCCTCACAGTGAGTCAGAGGTACCCCCTCAGTCCAGGGTATGACCTCAAGTCCAGAGGAAAAAGTGTGCTTGAGGATTCCTCCTAAGAGCCTCAGCCTTGCTCATACAAGCCTCCACTCCTTTCCCACCGCCTTAATCTAAATAAATCCAGTCCATCTTGGCCACATCCGCTAGCAGCAGCTTCCCTCCCTCGGGGTCCCAAGGCTCCCACGACACAGGCAGGCTGGGGAGGGGGGCCTGCACGGCTGCCAGTGGGGGAGGCTCACACACGGAGAGCACGTGCACACGGCACAGGCTGCTGCCTCCGCGCTCACTCACACACTGCTCTGAAACACACCCGTGTGCAGCGGGCACTGTGTGTGCCCAGCCCGCACGCCGGCACCAGACATGCGCACACCCACACATGCAGGCATGCGGCTCCACTGCGCCTGCATCACCACCTCGGGGCTCTCCCACGTGCCCATGTGAGGTGCACACATGCAGGCTAAATCACACGTGTACTTAGCACAAGCAAAGCTATACACATACAACACGCATAGAGCATGTGCCCATGGGACCCCAAACTCACCTGAACACACAGGCACGTGTGGGCACAGACAAGCCACAAGTCAACGTGCGCTGTGCACTTACTGCGCCAGGTACTATCCTGAGCACTTGACATAGACTGACTCACTTGCTCCTCAGACAACACTATGAGGTAGACAGATACAAGGATCACTCTGTTTTAGATGGGGAAACTGAGGCAGGGAGTGCTTATTTACTTGCCTAAGAGCACAGAGCAGAGATTGAGCCAAGGCAGAAGGCTCTGCCACCACTACTGTGTTTACTGGGTTTGGCTGTTCCCATGTCTGCAGGGACTGATAGAAACAGACAGGACTGAGACTTATCCAGCCCAGAATGACAGGACGTGGTGACTGGATGCAGAGGGGCTGGAGAAAGAGGTATCCTAAATGAGCCCCACTCCTATTTCTGGCTTGGAGTACTTAGGGGGCAGGAATGTGTCTGTGTTGGAGGCACAATATCTTTTTCTGAGATGAGGATGAGGCAGAACAGAAGGAGAGGGAGCTGGCCCTGAGCTGGTTTTAGGATTTGGAGGGGATGTGGGTACCTGAAGGGACAGGGGGACACTCAGTCTGGAGGCAAGGATCAAGTGAGATGGGGATGGGAGGAAGCCCTGCTTCACAGAGGAGGGGTGCTTGAGGCCTGCAGTCTCGGGCCAGGGATGCTCTGAATAAACAAGATGCCAGAGGGAGGGGGAGGCCTGGCCTTAGGGTCATGGGGTTAGAGTCTTGGAATGTCAGAGCTCTGAGGCCCTCAGGGACCATCTATCTGATCCAACCCTCTTCCTGTGCATCCCTGTGCAGATGGGAAAACTGAGGCTTGGAGAAGGACAGGGACCAGTGTCAGGGTTTTGACCTAGCAGGCCAGGTTCAGTGGGCCAATGGGGCACTGTAGTTCAACTGACTGGGCAGCCCCTGCCTCCAGCCCTGGCTTTGATGTGAGGCTGGTGGTTCAAGGCCCAGGGTTTGAACAACAGTTGCTATCCACTCCCTCCTGACAGGATATTGCCCCCGCCCACCACACACAGACCTTTATATCCCTTTCCCGGCCTTGTCCCAGCCAGACAGGGATTAGAACCAGACTCAGAGGAGGCGACTTGCTAAGTTGCTGTCAGAAGTGGGATGCAGACTCCAGTCTCCTGCCTGGTGGTCTGGTCCTCCCTCCTATACACCACGGCCACTTCACAGCCCCAGACACAAACTTCAGGGGCAGATCCCCAGCTGAGAGGAGGGGATATGGGTCCTAGCCCAGCTCTGTCACCTGCTTGTACAGTCCTGCTCTTCTCTGAGCCTCAGTTTCCCCATCTGTACATGGGGTGGGCAGGGCTGTCCTGAGAACACTGCTGGGGCTGACATGGGTGACTCTCGGGACCCTGCTCTGGAAGTAGCCGTGCTGAGTTGAAATGCTGGGATGGGGGTGGGGTGGTGGGGAGGGGCCCTGGCCAGGATGTCATGACTCAGCTCAAAGAAGGCAGCCAGCTCCAGGCCTGGGAGTGTGTGGGGGCAAGAGGGATCTGGAGCCAAAGCCTGAGTCCTCCCTCCAGCAGTTGGGGGAGTATGGGAGTGATGGCAGAGGGTGTGGCTCTGTGGGCTCACCCCAAGTGGGCTGAGCTGTAGGTGCCATCTGGAAGCATGGGTAGCCAGGAAGGAGAGCAGGGTCCGCTGGGCTGGGAGATAGTCATGGGCAGGGGTCAGAAAGCTAGAACTGAGCAGAGGTTGTGGAGCTTTCACCTGCCCCTCTCAGTCCAACGCCCCTTCTGCTGCTGAAGGTCAGCGTTCCACCCTACACACTGAACCTCCCCACAAACTTCAGGATCATGTGGAGACCAGAGAGGGTGAGCAGCCTGACCTGAGCCACACAGTGATGCCACACAATCACCCAGGCCCAGTTCTCTGCCATGCTGCTTCTAGACCCAGAGGACCTTTCTGTTTTCCAGGTATCTATGAGGTCCTCCAAACAAAGCAGCAGAAATCAGCTAAGTTGGGGCCTAGAATGGGATCCAGCTGTTCTGGAAGTCCACGTGGGGTGAAAGAACAGTGCCAGTTCCATGGAACATCACTCTGATGGCCCTACCCCACCCTCTCCAGCACAAGCTTGGTGACCTCTGGCTACGCCTTGGTACCACATGCTCCCATACCGCCTCTAGTCTAAGCCTTCCTGTCTGTCCTCATCCCCTGACCAGAGGAACCTTCCTGAAATCCCCACCCAACCATGTCCTTCCCTGATGCCTCCACAGCTCTCCATCCCCTCTACATAAAAGCTGGCTTCTTAGCCCAGCCTGTAAGAACCTTCACGCCCTGCCCTGCTGACAGACAGTCCATCACCACAGAAGGGGCAGGATGCTGTCCTTCCAGCTCCCTGGGGGCCCAAGCAAGGCCCCCACGCTCTTGTCACTCACTCTGTTCTTCGCTCCCCAGGAGGCCTCCCCAGGGACACAGTGGAAAGAAATGACCTCTTTTCTGGAAGTTCACAATAAAACGAAACATCTGTCTGGATTGGAGCCAGGCTGATAAAACATGGACTGATCCTTCCCAGTCCGAGCCCCTTCTCCTGCCACACACCCCTCACCCGCCGCAGAGTAGCAGCAGGCGCTTGGAGGTAGGGGGAGCAGCCTTAGTTACTTGGAACAGTTCGTGGGAAAGCGCTCAGTGTGTGCCTTGCGGCCACTGGGGGCCCAGGGGAGGGGGTCTGGGTCCCCACACAGGCTGGGAACTGGTCTGAGAAGGAGGTCAGAGAGGGAGGGAGGCCTGCCACATACCCTTGTCCACCCGCCCGCCAAGCAAACGCTTCCTGCCTCCTCCGGCGCCTCACTGGCCTCCCTGCTCGTCCCCACGGCCACCCCCTGGGCCATTGTGGCCTGGCTCTGCCCAGGCCCAGTGGATCCCTGGACTAGAGTCCTCTGGATCCCAGCTGGGCCTCAATGCCCCCCTCAAAAAGGAACAAGGACTTAGAAGACCTTGAAAATAAGAATAGCTAACTGTGATTTAGTTCTTATCACCCAATGCATGGGCCAGGCCCTTAATGTGAATGGTCTCAGAACAATCCATGACACTGGTGTTGCATCTGCATTTTATAGATAAGGAGAACAAGGAACAGAGAGGGCAAATCGTTGCCCAAGGTCACAGAGTTCACCAGTGGTAGAGCCCGTGCTCGATCTCTGGTGGACTGATCCCAGAGCACACAGGCTCAACACCCGTGGGACAGCCTTTCTAAGGCAGGAGGCAAAGACGTCAAGCTTGTGCCTAACACACAGTATGAGTTCAATAAAGGAGTCATCAGGCTTGTTTGTTCACCCTCTGTTTTCTAACCTCTCCCCTCTTTAGCTGGGTGAAACTGAAGTTGGTGGAACAAAGAGGCAGTCACATCATTTTTCACAGAACTCTATATTCTTAGGTGTGAGATGGGCTATAAGCCCTCCTACCTCACCTCCCCTCCAGCCTCTCTGCAACTGTCGAGCCTCCCAACTGCACACCTCCCATGATAGGGATCTCGCCACCTCACCGTGGCCCATTCCACTCTGAACAGCTCAGGTTCCTCAGGGGTCAGGCTGTTTGGAAACTTATTACGTGTGCTCCGTCTGTCTCTTTATATCCCCTGCCCTTTAGTCCTGCTTCCATTTGCCACCGTCAATGACCCCCTGTCCCCACAAGCAGGGCATCTCTTTTCCCGTTCATTTTTCTGATGCTCCACAATGTGGAAACAAACAAAAGCCCTTACTAATTCAGAGCCAAGCACTCTGCTAAATGACATGACCTGGGAATTTGGTTTCATCCTCACAACAATCCTGTGAGAAGAGTACAATCATTATTCCTATTCATAGAGGAAAAAAACTAAGTCTCAGAGAGGTGTGGCAACTTGCTCAAGGACACACAGCAAATTAATAAAAGCCAATGATAAGCTGAGAGTCAAACTCAGGCCCATCTGACTGACTCCAAACATGTATTCTTAACTGCTACATTGGACTGCCTAGCTTCTACCCAGAAACAGGTTTGTTCCCAGAGAAGCATGACCACATGGGTTCACCCTAACGGGGTCAAACTCTCTCAGGTATTTAGGGTCCTCAGAGGTCAGAGTCCTGAGCAGGGGATCTACTCCAGCTCACCCAGGAATTTGGAAGTTAAGCAAGGCGGGATCTCAGAACCTTTCTGGGACATCACTGCAGAACCTGGGGGTCAGCATCTACACTGAGGAGAGGAGTCTTTGCTGAGGACAGCAGGGCTCTGGTCTACCACAAGCCCTGTCCCAAAGGCCTCAGACAGAGCATCCTGGCAATCGGGCTAGGTGCAATGCTATGCTGCAGTCAGGGTCCAGACTTACCCCTGCTGGGGCCCCAGTACCCCCTTTCCACTGTTCAGAGGGCCCAGGGGCCCCTGCAGCTGCAGAGTTCTAGGCCTCCACCATCCTTCGGCTGTCCTCCCTGCAACCCCACCCCCACCGCCCCCCAGAGCCTCATCTCCGGCCGGTGCCATGGCAACAGAGAGCGCCAGGCCCTGGCAGCCAAAGGAGCCCCCGAGAGGGGTCCCGGGCTCAGACTGGGGAGGGGGGTGCGGCAGGCGCAGACAAGCAAACCTTCTGTTCCCCTGGCTGCTGCCAGCCCGGGATCAGCCCCGGGCTGGGGTGGGGGCCGCACAGAGAATGGGTTCTCAGAGCCAAGTGGGCAGGGGGCAGGCGGGCCTCGGCCGTGTGGACTGACCCACCAGCACGCGGCCTTCCCCCAGCAGCCCAGAGTCTGCACGTCGGGTGGGGCAGCTAGCTAACAAGAATCTGCCATTAACTGATGCCAATTACAGAGCATTGAGATTCCCCTCATAGCCCTCTTGCGCGGCAGAGCCAGAAGGGAGAAAACTCCCACGTCTTAGTCCCCTTATTTTCTCCACATCTGTTCTCTCACCCCTTCCTCCAGGAGCTCACCTTGAGTCTCCCACTCACTGTTACTCAGCCTCCCTGTGCCTCGGGTCTCCTCTCTCAAAGTCTGGGCTCGTCATCAAGTTGTCAAGGCCTTTGAACGAGTTAATACAAGTAAAATGCACAGAGCAGGGCCTGGCGCACAGCCCTCGGCCAAGTCAGTGGCCACGTGACTCTTCTTCATTCACTCACGGAGAATAAGTCACTCACTCATTCACTCACTTGGCCTCGAGACCCAGCTAGGCTAGGCTTGTCAGCAAAGGGGTCCGTGTGGGAAATGGGGTGGTGAGAAAGCCAGGAAGGGTCGCTGCTGTTGTTACTGGGGGTGTCAGCAGGCTCAGCTTGGGCAGGGGTGGGGTCCCCTCCTCCAGGACCAAAACCCAAGGCTAATGACTCCCAGTCCACTGTCTGCCAACCTGCTCTTTGTCTTAGTCCCTTAGTTCAACTTTTCACAAATGAGAAAGCCCACCTAACAATCTGGGGGATATCTTCAAGTTCCTCATATAGGATTAGGCTTACAGTAGGTGCCCAATATGGGTTTCCCAGGTGGCACTAGTGGTAAAGGACCCGCCTGTCAATGCAGGAGACATAAGAGATACGGGTTCGATCCCTGGAGGAGGGCATGGCAACCCACTCTGGCATTCTTGCTGGAGAATCCCATGGACAGAGGAGCCTGGCGGGCTATGGTCCACAGGGTCACAGAGTGGGACACAACTGAAGTGACTTAGCATGCACACAGGTGCACAATTGATGCTTACTCAGCATGAGCTCAGATGGCTGTGGAAGGTTAGCTCTCTGGTCCTCAGCTGCCCTGTAATGACTCGGGACTGCCTGGGCTGGGAAACTGGGATAGCAGGCAATGGTGACCCTTTCTATCTAGGGAGGTGATGGTTCAGGGTGATGAGGGGGCTGAACAGACATATGGGACTCTGATGCCAGGGGGCAGGGCCTGATGCCTCTGAAAGCACCCAGAGGGGCTCAGCCAGGCCAGAAGCAGCAATCCCAGCCACTTAATCCACTGCCTCATAACCATGCGACTTCTCTGAGTTTAACTTCCCTGAGTCCCATTTTCCTGGAAAACAGCAAAAGAGACACCCTTTTCCATTGCTATGAGGGGTAGAGATGATGAAAGGCTCCTGACATATGACAGGTCCTCAGTCAGTGGTAACTGTTATGATTACAGGATGGTCTGAGGGGGAGGAGTAGCTGTGAGTTGGGCTCTCTGGGGGATGACTCCAGGGAAGGCTATTCCACAGAAGCTCTGTATGAGCAGTTAAGGAAGTGGGAGATCGTGAGGCATCGGGTGATGGCAAACAAAGAACTGTGAGGCTGGAAACTGGGGCTTTTCATCAAAGAGGCAGGTGATGGGCAGAGAAGGAAGGCAGGGGTCACTTTGGGAAGACTAGGGTGCTGAGTAAGGACTTGGGCTCTGCCCTGGAGGCACTGGGGAGCCAACTTGTCAGGGTATTGACAGTGAGGGTGGGGGGCTGGCTGCTGCCTAGGGTGACAACAGGGCAACTCTAAGCACTTATGGGGAGGCCTCCACAAGAGGGGGTGACAGGAGGAGCCTGGCATTTTGTGGGAGGGTGTGGATTAGGATGGGGACAGTAGAGGCAGCGAGACCAGCTTTGAGGATGAAGCCGTCTCAAACCCAGCCTGAATTCCCTGGCAAGACCAACCATATAATTTGCTGGGCTGAGGGCAAAATGCAAATGTTGGGACCCTTGTTAAAAAATACTATTAAGCATTTGAAGGCAAGGCCCTTCTAAGCATGAAGTCCTTTGTGCCTGCACATGTTGAAAGCTTATGAAGTCATCCCTGCTTCCTGGACTAAAGGGGAGCCATCTATTCGTCTGTTCGTCCATCCATCCATCCACCAACCTGTTTATCCATCTCTCCGTGTACTTATCACTTTTACTGTGCATTCTTTTTTTTTTTTTTAATTTTAAAATCTTTAATTCTTACATGCGTTCCCAAACATGAACCCCCCTCCCACATCCCTCCCCATTTACTGTGCATTCAACAGAAAGGCCCCAGCCTGATAAGAACATAATAAGATAAGATCATTATGATAAGAACAGAAATATAGGTAAGAGAGGAATAGCCCACAGTCCACTGAGTCACCCCTGAGCTTTTACCTTCATGCCCAAAGCCCTGGGCTAGGAGAAGCCTGGGCTTCCGTGACAGGTTTGTAAACCTGAGCCCTTCCCTCTGGGGCTGATGCTGGAACCGCCTCCCACTATCCACCACTTAGGCTCAGCTTCAGGAGTAGAGAAGCTAAAAGAGGAGGAAAAGGAGGTGTCACAGCCCTTACGGCTCCCCTTCCAAGACAGAAGGCAGCCAAGACAGCAGTGAAATGTGACACAGCCACACAGAGCCTGGCAGGAGCTCTCAGGGGCTAAGGATGGGGCTGGATGCGGCCTTTGGGGTCACTGAACTGTGCCCTTGCCCCCTCGTTTTACACAAAAGGAAATTGTGGCCGGGATGGAGAAGTGATATAATCAAAGGCTCCATGGTCCACAGCACTACCCAGAGGGGCTCGCATCCCTCACTGGGGTGGTGTTGCTCCATTCTAGCCCAAACTCTGCCCTGTGGCCTCAACCTAGTGAGAGCTGGAGCCTGAGCCCTGGGCCACAGAGACGGGCGGAGAAGATCCAACACGTGCGCTGGCACAGAGGAAAGTCCAGGCCAGCAGGCTGGGTCCTGGGCTCAGTGCTATGGCTGAGCACAGTCTGCTCTTCTCTGGACCTCAGTGTCCCCTGCATACAATAAGGAAGTTGAGCACAGTGATCCCCATAGTCCTTTTCATCTCTGACCTTCAGGAACTGTCTGACCCCCTGGCCCTGCTGCCCCCACCTCCCAAGTGACAACCCTTTTCATCACAGGGCAGAGAAGCTGGTACCTCTGGCAGATGAAAGGTTTTGTGCACTTGAGACATTAAAGAGCTCTGATCTGAAGCGAGGAGAAGAGAGGGTGCTAACGCAGCTAAAACGATGCACTTTGATTTTCAACCTCCTGCACTTGGCTGGGGTTAGGAAGAGGGGTCCTGGGGCCATGGCCTGGGGGTTCAGGAAGCTCTTTGGCCTCAGGGTTCTGGGCCTGAAGTCTTCGGAGGGGCTTAGATTTGGCTTCTACACTGGGAGCAACAGTATGTGAATTCCACACTCCTCCCATTAGAGGTGGGTCTCTGCATCCATTCCCTTGCCTCTGGACCCCACCATTTGTCCATCTACCATAGGCCAAAGCCTTGCTTTGAAATCAGAGCACATGAAGTTCAAAAATCAGCAAAGGGTCACAGCATCCACACACACCCCTTCACAGGCAGTCCTCCTGACCCTCCCTCCTCAGTATCCAAGAAAAATGGGCCTGTGGCTGCTGGGGAAACACACACTCAGAGCTCCCCCAAGAAACAGAGTGCATTTCCAGGTGGCTCTGATTGTCAGAAAGTTCTTCCTCTTGATCATAGGGCACCATTTTCCATTAGTGGTCATCGATCCTGACCGCTTTCTGTAACGTGCAGAAAAGGGGTAAGAAAAAACCCTTTCATTGTGAAGTTAAATATGCATGATCCCTGAGTACACAACAGGGCTTGTGTGGCTGCCAATCTGGGCTGGCGCGGCTTGGAATCCTGGAATTGTTTTACGGCTGGAAGGAACTCAGAGATCATCTCGTTCAAAAATCCTTATTTTACTGATGGGAAAACTGAGGCCCAGAGAGGGACTGACTCACCCACAGTCATACAGGATGGGTTCCAGGGTCTGATGACCACCTTTAGAGCTCTGAGGGGCCCCCACAGCTAAAGCCCAGGCCCCACCCAGTCTCTCAGTCATGGACTCTGGAGTCAAAAACACCAGGTTTAAGTCCCAACTCCATCATATCCTAGCTGTGGGACTTAGAGCAACTGACTTAACCTCTTAACCTCTCTGGGCATTTCTTTTTGTATAAAATGGAGAGTTTATGTCCACTCCTTGAGGTAGTTTGCGATGATTAAATTAGTTCCGCAAATATTTATTAAGCAGTCACTGAAGGCCAGGCCTGTTCTAAGTGCTGAGGAATATAACCATGACCGTGATGGTAATGGATGTAAAAAGTACAATGAAGTGCTTAGAGAAGGCGGCTCCCAGTTCTGTCCTCTCTCATACATGGCTTCCCAGTTGAGGTGTTTCAAGCTCTGATGCTGGGAAGACATGGCCAATGGGCAGGTGGGGGCGGAGGAGATGTGGAAAATAGCGGGGAAGATCTCCCCCTTCCAAGGGTCCACTGGCTGTGGCTTCTGAACCATCTGCCAGAAATAGGGCATGGGGGTGTTTCAGCAGCGCCTGGGGCCCTCTCATTCCTTTCTCCCTCTCACCATTCAGTAGCCCAACCTGAGCAAAATGCCCAGAATTCTCTCCTTCAGCCCAGAAGGCAGCTGGTCTCGGAGCCAGGGTGCGCCTGGAGGATGAAAGTGAGCCTTCAGCACAGCCATGGCACCCAGGTCCCTTCCCTTCCATGGCTACAGCCCTTCACGATGTGCAGACCAACGTCACAACCATGTCGTCCTGTACAGGAGGCGGGGAGAGCAGAGGAGCTCTCTTTGCTCTCTTAGGCGTTAGGTCCAGCCGCACGAGATGCAGGAACCATGCTAAGTGCCTTATCTATATTATTATCTTGTAGATCCTCTGTCCCACCCTACTGCTCATAGAGGAGGGGCCTGTTGCCCGGAGAGGCAGAGCATTGGCCCAGGGTCACACAGTTAGCTAGAGCCAAGGGGGCGTCATCAGATGCCGGAAACTGGTGTTGTTTACCCACCATGCCCACTGCCTTCCAGATGCAGACGCAGCAAAAAAGAGGACGTGGGGGCCTGAGGTTGGCCACACAGAGGATTTGAGTGGAGCCAGGACAAGCGCTGGGTCTCCTGACTCTGAATCCACGGTGCTTTCCGCTGCCCCACATCTGTGGGCAATTAGAAGTCTCAGCTCTTCTTCCCACAGAGGAGGGAGGGCTGCCTGATCACCACTGAAGGGAGAGGGCTCACCAGATGGTCTCCCTCCTCACTCAGGACCAAGTCAGGGCCGGGTGGACCCAGGAGCTAAACTTTCTGCTGGAGAAGATGCTAGACCCAGGAGCAGGCTCTGTGGGAAAATGGAGACTCTCTCCTCTGACCAGAGCCTCCCTGGGAGCAAGGAGGTTAAGTCTTTGGTTTCAGGCAGACCTCAGCCTACATACCAACTCTACCAACTGTGTGACCCTGGGAAAGTCACTTAGCTTCTCTGAGCTTTGTTTTCCTTGTCTTCAAAACAGGGGTAATCATAATACTGATTCTAAAGGCCTACAACGGGGATTATAAGGCCTGAGAGGTTCCAGCACAGAGTTAGCACTCCAGGATGGTGACCAACCTAGTCTGCATGTTTCCAAGGGCTGTGGATTCAAGGCCCTGATGCTTGGAGGCAAGGGAAGATACCTGACTTCAGAAGACCTCACTAGAGGCTTCTGTGTACTTTGGGATCACAGAGGCAGGAACACTCCCCCCTTGACATAGAAAAATGTCGGGAGGACCATGTAAGGTTCTGGAAAGGCACCCAGAGGGTGATAAGGAAGAAAGGAAGGAAGATAAGAGGCCTGGGTTCTGGGCTCACCCTTGGGAACACAGGTCTTCAGTAGGTCCCTCCTCCCCTTCACAACCACATTTGCTCAGTCCCACTGTCTTCCCAGGGGACCTGGGGTCAGAACACAGGATGGAGAAGCCTGGGATCCAAACAATCTCTGATATGTAAACAGAACACAAAAAGAGGGTCAAGCAACAAGGCTCCAGGATGACGGGCATGGCAAGCTCTTGGAAGACCGGAGGAACCAAGGAAGGTTGCCTGGAGGAGGTAGAATAGGAGGGTCCTTAAAGGAAAAGGCAAAGTAGGGAGGAAGGGCATGCCTACCGGCAGGAGCATGAAAATTCCTCTGGGAAGACTGGGATCTGACTGGCAGGAACACAAAGCCCAAGTCTGGTGTGATGGGCAGGGAACTTACTATCTCCTGAGCTCTGCCACCTACCAGCTGTGTGGCTGTCTTGACCCTCTGTTTCCTCACCCATAAATATGGTATAAAATCAGTCCTTTCCTTTGGATTTGATGGTGAACGCACATGAAATCAAGCATAGAAAACACTCCGAATGGTCCTGCTGCTGCTGCTGCTAAGTCACTTCAGTCGTGTCTGACTCTGCGACCCCATAGACGGCAGCCCACCAGGATCCCCCGTCCCTGGGATTCTCCAGGCAAGAACACTGGAGTGGGTTGCCATTTCCTTCTCCAATGCATGAAAGTGAAAAGTGAAAGTGAAGTCGCTCAGTCGTGTCCGACCCTCAGCAACCCCATGGACTGCAGCCTTCCAGGCTTCTCCGTCCATGGGATTTTCCAGACAAGAGTGCTGGAGTGGGGTGCCATTGCCTTCTCTGCCAAATGGTCCTAGCATCATGCAATGTGTTGATGAGTGGCAGCCGCTGTTAGGAGTTTGGGCTTTCCATAGGTACCTTCTACTGGGGAGACTGACGGAAGGAACGGTGATCAGATGCATGTTTTAGGATGGCGCGGAGAAAGAGGAAGATGAGAAGGCCTGAGAAGCTGCCTGTGACAGGAGGACAGGGCCCAACAGCCAACCCCCTTCTTCACAGCAGGGCCCCCAGATCTGACTGCTGAATCCCAGACCCCCAGCCCAGCCTGTGTGAGGACAGGCCTGCCTCTGCCCCCTCGCCTTCGCACTTTCCCAGCCGCTGGGGGTTTGGAAGGACATCTTAGGAATCCGGAAAATTTGCAAATCCATTTAAATCCCGAGAGGTTGCCTGGCGGCCGACTGGCGTAAAGCCAGGCAGATTCTTAGGGACAAGGCTTGGGCCCAGGGACAGACGCTGTGCGTCTGAGGTCCCCAGTCCCCTGCTAGGCTCTCTTTCTATGTATCCGGCCGGATACATGGATACATCTCCGGATCCATCTCCCAATTCCCCTCTCATACTCCTTCCAGCTCTCCTCGCGGCCCCCTACAGGCAGCGCTTTGCTTTGGAAGCCCCCCCTCCCCCCTCACTGCCAGAAACCCCTGGGATTTGTTTGATGAGGGCAAGGGGCACCCACCCCAAAAGCAGCCTGAGCAGGAGAGAGCTGGTTCCTCCAGCCCAGATGTCACCCACAGTCTCGTTGCCTCTTCCCATCTGGTTTTGTTAAAAATATTTTCCATTTTTTGACCTACCCAAGAAGGCGCAGTCTGGGACAAGGGGACAGGACAAGAGGCTGGAGTTCCCTCCTCTTCCCAGCGCTTACCTTGCTGCTGATGCCTTCTGAAGTGTGGGCAAAGTCCTGGGCTCTGGGCTGTCACCCCCTCCAGGAAGACCTCCTCACTGCCTACTCTCCCTTGTCATCAGAAGGACTCTGCTGGACCTGAAGTGGGGCAGTGGCAGAGCGGGAGGACAGTGAGGAGCGTTGTAGGCTTGCAGAGCCTCAGGAGAATGGAGGGAGTGAAGGACTACGGGGTGAGGAGTGGCCTCACTCCCAAAGCATCCTTGTGGAGGAGAAGGGCTGCCAGGAGGGGCCGCCCTGGGTCTGGCTGCCCGGGTCGCTCAGCGCAGGCTGCTGCCTGGTGGCGCTGGTCAGAGGGGCCCGGCTCTCTCCTCCCAGTCCCTCCTTCCCTCTGGCTCCAGACAGGGCGGGCAGGGACTGCGGGCTGCTGGCGGCCCCAGGAGCTCACCCCACTGTGGGCTTCCCTGCCCCCACCCCCTCTGCTTTGGGGGAAAGGCTGCAGAGCAGCCTCTGATTGGCCCAGCTGGGGGAAGGGGGGCTGGGGGCGGGGAGGGCGGACGCGTGTGTCTGTTTTCAATTTTAGTTTCCCCCTCCCTCTTTCTTTTCCCCCAAGTTTCTTGTTTTTCTTCCTCGTTTCCCTCTGCTTGCTCCCTCCCGTAGCCTGCTCACTCAGGATGTGAAGGGATGTTTAGAAATTCCACAGCCCACGCCAGCCAGCCGCTGAGTCACTTTTATTAAAGAGTGGCCTGGCCCACTAGCCTGATGCCTGTCTCGGGTAGCCTCCCCTGGCCGTGGCACCTGGGGGTGGGTCCCCTCTCTGGGCCTCAGCTTTCCCATCTGCAGACGGAGCTCTGATAACCCACCCGGTGACTCAGTCGACACTCATTCACTAAACAAGCTTGCTGAGCACCTACTATGTGCCGGACACTGTGCCAGGTGTTGGGGTTGCAGTGGTAAGTCACAGTCTCCAACCTCAGGGTACCCAGCTAGTGGGAGATACAGTGCCCGAAGAGGGGGGCACTCCCTGAGGCTTGAGGGAATCAGGAAGGGCTTCTGAGAAAAGGTGACTTAGAAGAGAGAAAAAGCCCTTCTGAGGTTATCAATCTCTCATAAGAAGAAATCAAGGTCCAGGGGTGAATTAGCACAGAAAGGGAAAGGGACATGCCCAAGATCACCCAGCAAACTTCAGATTTCCAGACATCTTCCTCTATCATCTCAAAATCCCCAGAGGACCAGGAAAGAATTATTTCCTTATTGTGTAGACAAGGAGCTGAAGCCCAGAGGAGTCAGATGAGCTTCACAAGCTCACACAGCTACAGCAGAGCTAGGGCAGGGTCAGATCTGTACACACCAGACAGATTCAGGTGCTCTGACCCCAGTGGAAGACCCACACTGCAGTGTTGACTGGCCCTCCTGTCCTACCCTCTTCCTTCTTATCCCTAACCCAACTCTCACTTACCTTCCAGTACTGTTGTGTTCCATTTCCAACCTCTGCACCAAGGTCTGCCAAGGCTTCTCTGGAAGCCCCTGGACCTCTCACTCTCTCCTTTTTTTTTTTTTCCCCTTGCATGCATCCCATAGCATGCAGCTATTTCCCGACCAGGGATTGAACCCACTACTCTGCAGTGGAAGCATAGAGTCTTAACCATTGGACTTCCAGGGAAGTCCCATCCTTTCATTTCTTCAACCCTCATTTCCTCAGATCAGAACAAGTCTCTAATCACAGATTCCTGACCAAGGGCATCATTTTTAACGAGAATCGGGTTGTGTCACCCTACTCCTACTACTGTAACACGGGGGAAACTGAGTCCCAGAGAGGGAAAGAGAGGTGTCCCAGGTGGAGCCCTACAGAGTCTGCCCAGAGCTCCTTCCATCCTGCCCTCTGTCTACAACCTTTTCCTCCAGCACCTCACCCCAGGTGTCTGCTCATGGGGGAAGGAGGTTGGGATTTCATGCCAACCACGGTTACCAATCTTGTGCTCATTTCTTGGTCTTGTCCCAGTGGGGACTGCCCAGGAGAACATTGGGTTAGACCACAGAGGGAGAAGGGTTTTTCAGACTAGGTCCACATGATGGGGTGGGAGCTATGAGAGTCTCCCAACGGAGGGGGCTTGGTGCAGCTCAGTGGCAAGGGGGTCATAGGGCAAGTCCGGGGACTCCGAAGACCACAGAGTCAGGCCTTCCTGTCCAGATTTCATCAGTCTTTACAACTCCCCTCCTAGCGTCTGCCTTGGCCATTCACCTCTGAAGCCTTGGTCCAGCTGCTAGGACCAGGTCAGTGGGGCTGGTGGGGGAGAACAAGGAGGCATTTCAAATCCCAATACCCAAACCAGATAGTCTGGGAGTCCCGAGACCCAACTATGCATGTCTTGTGTGGCCTTGGATAGATACCTCGTCCTCTCTGAGCCTCGGTTTCCCCATCTGTTCATAGCAAGCATGGGCACACTGCGCTGGAGGGCCCTTGGGATGCTCTGTCTACAAGCCTCTTAGATCTGGACTCTAGCTAGGGAGAGGAGGCGGGTGGGCCCCAGGGCAAGGGGACAGCTGGGGGCCAGAGATGCAGCACAGAGGGGAGGGGGCGGCTGCTGGTGGCTCCCCTGGGAAGCTGACGGCCGCCGGTTTCCGGCCAGCCCATCTGGAATCACTTAGCCCCTACCACCATTAACCCTTGGCAGGCACCAGGGCTGTTACGCCTCCTCACAGCTGAGATGGGGCTGGGGGATGCAGAATCACATGGAACCCCACAGGGCACTCACCGAGGGCTGGACAGTTGAGGAAGAAGGGTCATGATTGACAGGGCAGGTTTCAGAGATGGACAGAGCTTGCTTCAAACCCCAGCTTTAGCAGTTTGAAGCTACAGGATCTTGGGCAAGTCATTTAAACTCCTGAGCCTCAGTTTCCTCCTCTGAAAAAATAGAGATAATTCAAGGAATGACTCAAAAGACTGTTGTCATTTATAATGTGCCTCAAGGGCTTAGTACACTGTCTGAATTGTTCTTGAAATTGTGTTTTTCCCTCATTCCAGCTGCAGCCCACCACTGTGTACCCCTCGGCTGAGCCCTCCACTTCCTGGGCCTCAGTTTCCCCTATGTACTCTGAAGGGGTGAGCAGTGGGCAGAGCAGTGCCGTCACACTAGGGTGGTCAGCATGGCCCCCAGCCCCACTGTGGACAGGACGAGCCACAAGCCGTCTCCCACCTGTCCAGATGCTAGGGTCCGTCCTCTGACCATCCTGTCTTGGCAGAGGCTAGGGTGAGGCTGAGCGGGCAGAGCAGGGGTGCGGGGAGCCCCGCCTGAGGTAGAGGGTGCAGGGGAAAGAGGAGCTGCAGGCCTTGGGGTTTGGTGCGTCCCCTTCCCACTGCACAGTGTCATGCTCAAGGATTAAGAACCAAGGCTCTGATATGGGTAGTTCCAATCCAACTCTGCCACTTCCTAGCTGTGTGACTGTGGACAAATTACATGAACTGAGCTCAAAGAGCCTCAGTGTTTTGAGCTGTAAAATGGGGTTGTTGAGAGGCCTGAGTAAGTGATGCACCAAAGGCATTTTGTTCAAGGACTAGGACAGAGTAAGAAAGCTCCACAAAAGATGCCTGATTCTCCGGTGTCACCGGGAGCTGCCACCACCAGGGTTGGAGGGAAGCCTGTGCAACCGCCAACTTGACACCCAGGATGTCTGAGGCCCAGGGATGGAGCGTGACTATGATGTGAGTCCAGGACAGGCACCCAGGTTCTGGTCTAGACTCTCAGGACCATGTTCTTCTCTAAAGGAGGGAATCAGGCTGAACTGACCCCCCTCCTCAGCCCCCACCCACGCCCCTTAGAGCCGGAAGCTGAAGCTCTCCGTAGGGTGAAGGAGGGGGGCCAGAAAGGGCGCCTGAGTGGGAGAATTCCCAGTAGGCCAGTTCAGCACTCACTCAGGCAGCGCCAGCAGCCACCACATCTGGCTCTCCCACGCTCCCAGCACTGCCCCTCCTCCAGGCTCCCCAGGCCTGGGGTCAGGACGCAGCATGCATGTCCCACACATTGGCACACTCATCTTGGACATCAGGGCTTGAAGAGCCCTAAGCGTGCCTCCATCAGACAGGCACAGAAACTGAGCCCCAGAGAGTGGAGGGGACTTGCCCCCGAGGTCAGCAGAGACAGAAGGGGCCGGGAAGGCAGGACTCCTGACTCCCAGTGCATTATCTTTCCCTCCTGCACACCCTGAACAGGTAGGTCCTTGTACCTAAAGGCGAGGGAACCAAAAGAGGCACACAGAGGACACTGCCCCTCCCCTTCCTGGACACTCAGCATAGTGGCTATCTGGTGGGGCAGAGGGGCCAGTGGGGACTTCAGGCCACATTCCCACCCTAGATTCCTAGAACTGCTCTTGCTGGGCCAGGCTGTTGCTACCAAGGCTTGACAGGGTTCCCGGAGATAAGGGCTTCAAGACTTTGCCCATCTCAGCCTCTCCCCAGCCTCCAGTTGGCCTTGGTCTTAGGGCCCCTGGAAACAAGGGTGTGTCCTTCTGGTACACAGATGGCTCACAGATCATCAGACCAACAGGGCCCACAGGGGCCACATAGAAGGCCAGAACCCTCTTAAGGGCTCACAGCAGGTCTGGAATGGGACCTCTGCCTCGTGGGCTGTTTCTCTCATGCGGTTCAAGTTAGTAGAACACCTACTCTGAGCCCTACCTTCATAGAGCTCATAAACAAACACTAAGGAAACCACAAATTAATAATATAAAAATTATGACAAGGACTTCCCTGGCAGTCCAGTTGTTAAGACTCCATGCTTCCACTGCAGGGGGTACAGGTTTGATCCCTGATCAAGGAACTAATGTCAAGGATCTCACATGCCTCACCAAAAAAAAAAAGTGATGAAAGAAACAGAGAATAACAGGCTGGATATAGAGGTACTTGTTTAGGTAGGCTGAGACTTCTCTGGGGAAGACATATTTCAACTGGCATCTGAGGTTAAAGGGCTACATATAATGCAGGGGCAGGAACAGTGTTCTAGACAGAAGAAACAGCATGTGCGAACGCTTGGAGGCCAGAAAGCCTGGTGTGTATGAACAGGAAGGAAAGAGAGGTTGAGGCACAGAGAGGGGACACAGTCGGGTATAAGGTTGGAGAAGTAGTAAAGTATGGCCTTTGTCCTGAGGGTCAGCAGGGGCCAGTGCAGGATTTTAAATAGGAGATCGATGGGATCATGGTGGTACATTGAGGAGGATGGGCTAACAGGGGCAAGAGGTGCGGCGAGGCAGGGGTCTAGTGGGGAGGCTGCGGTAGTCGACTATGGGCTGACTGTCCCCACCCTGACTCTGTCCATCCCAGAAGCTGGAGGATGTTCCAACTGGGAGTGAGGCTCATGGGTGTGTGCTCGCTTTAGGTACAAGTCCGTGCTTGACCTCTGACTCATAGGGTGACCTTCCTTTCCCGGTCTCTATCTCCTCTGAACAACGGGTCAACACAGTGCTCCTTCAGATGAGCACATTCCACCCCTGGACCTCTGGCTCGCGAGTCCCCCTGCTCCCTAAGTAGCTGTGTGCTGGAGACTGCCTCCCTCCCCTACGTCTCTTGTCTCTGCGCTGAGAGGAGGAGAGGAATCAGCACATCCTGTGTCACGATTGAGACTCAGCCCCCAGTGAGCCTTTGAGTAGTACCTCACAGAGCCAGCAGGTGGCACCCCCAGCCACTGGAGGGGGCAGGAGGTGGAGAGGACCGTGATGAGAGGGGAGACAGGAGTGGGAAGGGGCTCCCAGGAGCCCCAGCACACACCCATGAGCCTCACACCTGTTCCCTGGAGGTGGGCAGAGGTCGCCATCCCCACTTCCACCTCAGGAACAGCTCTGAAAGGGAGCGTTCCTTGCCCAAGGTCACAGAGTGAGGTTGAGGCTGGGCTGGGACTGGGGAGCAATCCAGGTAAGCCTCCTGCTGGCCCTGGTGCCCACCAGTTTCTCTTTAGGCAAATCACTTCCAACAGGAAGCTGAACCCAGAACCTCTTCTCTTTCAGGGCCATTAACCTCATTTAAAAACCAAGTTATCACCAAGATCTTTATGAGGCCATTGTCTCTGCACCCCACCCCAGAAGGCCCAGGTTGGGTGTGTGAGAGCAGCCCAGAGGGAGGGCTTCCAGAGGGAAGAGGGGCCCAGTAAACAGCCGCTCCCTGAGATAAGGGGCTGTCACAGAGGAAGAGGCTTCGACAAGGGCGTGGGGGCTCTCCTGCTACAGAGGGTCTCAGTGCCACAGCTAGATGGCTGTCCAAAGCAACCAGCCCACAGTGGGCACCTTGGGGACACCGAAGCCCAGGGAGGCAAGGGTTCAAGGTCACATGGTGAGTCAGAGGCCAAGGCAGGGGGAAGACCTGTGATTTCCGATGCCCAGCTTGAAAGTTTTAAACAAGGTTATAGGGTCCTCTTAACATGTAACATGACAGGTAGTTTAGGTCTCTGATTGAGGGGTCCACATAGGGGTGAGGGTGGGGGGTAGCTGAGGCTCTTTTGCATGAGGAACCAGAGGAGGAAGAAGAACTAGGTATTTGTTTAGGCAAAACCCTGGGTGGGAAGGAGAGGCACATTCAGGCTCACTATCCTTCCAGGCAGCTCAGCCAGAGAGGAAAAAACTTCAGACAAGCCCCTGACCTGCTGAGTGGGCTCAGGCAGGGAACTTCACTCCTCTGAGCTCTAGCTGCTTCATCTGCAAATCAAACCGGGGATAACAATGACCCTACCTTACTGCGTTGTGTGAGGATGAAATGAGATTGATACATGCAAACAACTTCGCATGATGCCTGGCACTCAGTAAATAATCATGCTTTATGTTATTATTTACTTATTTATATTTATTAGGCATTATTTATTAATGCTCAATAAATAATGATGCTATTATTATTATTATTTCAGCACAGGTGAAAGAGAAAACACTGCAACCTCAGAAAGATTAAGTGAAAGAGTGCTGAGCTGGGCATCAGAAGACCTGGGTCTGATTCCAGCACAGCGCTGACTTGCTGAGAGAACCTGGAAAAAAATCCTTTCTTTAGGCTCCTGGGCCTCAGTTTCTCTATCTGTAAAAGGAGTGAGTTGGAGGATCCACCGGGCTGGCTGAGAAGCCCTTGGGTACTTGGGCTGGGCAGCAAGAAAGGCACCCAGCTTCGGTGCCCAGCCATGTGTAACTTGGGCCAGACACCTAGACCTCTCCATGCTTTCTGCTTCCTTTCCTCATCCAGCAAATGAGGCCAGTTTGTCCCACCAGTACCCAGGGCTCAAGAGAGAACAGGCCCAAGATGGGGTGACAGAAAGATGGGTAGAGGCCTCTCCAGGAGATGTCTGTGGAGGGGTAGACACCTCCTGCCTCCACCCTGGGAGAGGATGGCAATGAAGGGGGCCATGGAGCCCTCCCCCAATCCCTACCCACCCCCAACCCCAGGCCTCAGGCCGCCCTGACTCTGCTCTCTCCCTGGCTAGCAAAATAGTCCCTGCTTTGCCTGGAAAGTGCCCCCTCCCTCAGCCACCACCCAAGTCCTGAACACTTCATCACTCCTGGACCCCTGCCCAGCTTCCTTGTAGCTCTTGGGCTTCCCGCCTCTCCTCTGGCTCGTTCTCCACACACCAGCCATAGCCCCCTTCTCACCATGCAAAACCCTTGATAGCAACCTCCCAAATCCCTCATCAAGCTTGTTTTGCCAAGCCTTGCTCTGTCTCTCCCCACACCCATCTCTTGCCCCCGTCTTGTGCCCCCACCACCACCACTGAACTCCAAATCAGTCTTCCAATTCTGGAAGACCACGTATCCCCAGCATCAGCCCCTCTGCTCACACTGTCCCTCTGCCCACAGTGCCCTTTCCTGCTCCCCAGGGCCCTGACCCATACATCACATCCTCTTGCAAGACTTCCAGGTCTCCTTCCCTTGGGAGAACTCTCTGGATTCCTGGCCCTCTCCAAAATGTAATTTTACCCTTATTTGTGATCATTTGTTCATACCTGCTTCACCCCCTTCCCATTCTGTAAGCACCCCAAGGACAGAGCCTCACCTAGTACCTAACACAATGTCAGCATAAAGGAGTGTTAATACACATTTTCCAAACGTATGAACTGCCTGCAAAGCAGGAGATTGCCTGCAATACAGGAGACCCAGGTTCAATCCCTAGATAGGGGAGATCCCCTGGAGAAGGAAATGGCAATCCACTCCAGTATTCTTGCTTGGGAAATTGTATGGACAGAGAAGCCTGGCAGGCAACAGTCCATGGGGTCACAAGAGTTGGATACAACTTAGCAACTACCCACCACCAAACATAGGAACACAGGAACAAATGAATTCCTATACCTACTCCCAAACTTCAAGCCTTCCATCTAGCTCTGAGGTAACATATTATTGGAATCAGATGGTACCTAGAGGGCACCAACTTTCTCACTTCCCAGGATAGGCATCCTGTAAGCAGCATCCCTGACTGGGGACCTCCAACAATCACTTGTGTACCTTCTGTGATGGTGAACTCACTCTCTCACACAGCAGCCGTTTCATGGCAGATGGCCCTTTAGAGAGCACTTTACTATGGGTGGGTTGAAATCTGTGTCTGTGCCTGCAGCTTTCTCTCTCAGGTCTTAGGTCCGCCCTGTTTCCTTCCTCAAACTCAGACCTTCAAGCCACGCTCCAGGTCTTTTCTTCCTCCAGTCCAGTCTAAGCAGTGCTAGTTACACCAGCTCAGAGAACAGAGCCCAGTCCCCTTGGGTCTCTTCTCCCTTCTCTGTGTACTTCCCGGTTTCTCACCAACCCCTTGAAAGATTGGGTCTTGGGTTCAGATGGCTTCTGATCAAACCATCCCCAACAGGTCCACTTCCTGACCTTCCCTGCTGAGGCTGTAGTGAGCTCATCCATGTCAGCCATAACCCAAGAAGCCCTCTTTCCTCTCTTCCATGAACAGCATTCATTTTGCTGCATAGAGGTGGGCACAGCCCCTTTCCTTTCTGGGTGTTGGTGCTTCCCGCTATACAATGAAAAGAGCTCCTCCAAGCAGGAAAGGGCATCCTGGGCTTACTGTCACTCACTCGGCTATGGTATCCATCAGAGTCCCAGAAGAACAAGATACTGACCAAAACCAGCTTCATGGCTGAGACAGCCGTGCAGTCACTCAGGGCCCAGTGTTTAGAAGGGTGCCGTGCTTGCTTGTGCACTCTGCGGCTACCATCCTGAAATTTAAAATGAGTTTTGAACAAGGGATCCCACGTTATCATTTTGCACTGGGGCCTGTGAACTGTATCCTCATCCTGACATATCTATCTGGTCCTGAAATGATGCTGACCTGCCCTGGCTAGTGTGGCAACTCAAGGGAGGGACAGGCTGGATAGAGAAGACTCTGATTCCACCTCTGGGGCCACATGTCCCTGCACATTTAGGGGGCTCCCAGGAAACACTGGAAGATCAAACCCCATAAGGGGTTTTTACAGGCCTTCTGATCCAGAGCCCTGTTCTTCATGAATCCTTCCCCCAAAACCCTCAGTTTCACTCCCCACTCTCAATTCACTAATGGCCTCTCAACTTTTTACCCTCACCCTGTCCCCCCACCCATCATAGCTCTGAAATGTTTGATAGTCTTTAATTGGATAGGATGGGGGGAGATGCATGAAACATTTAAAATCCAAGCGGTCCCCAGCTATAATAATAAATGGATTAGGGCTTTAGGATAAACCAACTATTAAAAAGACATTTTTAAAATCAATTGAAATACTCTGAATGTGAACGGGTATTAGATAATACACAGAAATTTGCGTTAATTTTGTTAGGTTTGATAATGGCATATTATGTAAGAAAATGACCATGTGTTTTAGAGATGCATGCTAAAGTATGTAGGGATAAAATGACACGATGTTTGAAATTTGTTTTAAAATACTTTAGCAAGAAAAGGGAGGTGAGAGTTAAATAAGTGTGGCAGAATCTTGATAATGGTTGAAGCTCATGATGGGTCTATAGTGAGTCATTCTACAATTATATTGGAAACTTCTCATTAAAAGGAAGGCAAGGGTGGGGAGGAGGGAGGGGGTTGTCAAGAGAATTGTGAAAGGTTCCCTAGAATGTCTCTGAAAGAGTGCTCCTACCCGAATTCTCTAAGAACTTCCTCTGGAGAGCCAACTCAGGTGAACTCCCCAATTGTTTGCAGACTCGCGTATGTGCATATGTGCATTTTCCCCCAGGGGAAAAACGTCCACAGCTCTCAGGAGAGACTAAGAGGGGTCGTGACCCCTCCTCCCCCCCAAAAGATTAAGGACCCGCTACCTTAAAGACGAGAACCCTGTTTGAAGTCAGCGGTTCCTCCCTTTCACCTCAAACTGGTCCCTACCGACTGCGCCACAGGCCCGGTGCGGCTGTGTGGCGCTAACCTGCAGTTGCCCCACTACCACCACTCAGGTCCCGTTTCTTCACCTGTAAGATGGGGTTGCGGAGAGGTCGGTGTGGCCGCAGCGAGGACAAGGCCGCGGGGAGGACTAGCCCCCAAGGCCGCTGGGCCGGGGCCTTGCAGAAGGCTCCCATACCTAGTGGTGCCTCGATGCTCGCCGGGATGCGCCCTCCGCGCCCCCACCCTCTCTGGCCCTAGAGTCCACCTCCCGCTTGGGGCGGCAATTTGTCTCCTTTTGAACCCCCCGCCCCCGACGGGTTTCCCTCTTTGATTCGCGGCCTGGAGGCTCCCCCCCGCTTTGAAATGCAAACCCGCCTCGGTTGGGGCGGCAGGCGGCCCGGAGCTATAAAAGGCCTGGGTGGGGCGGGCGGCAGCAGGGCTGGGAGTTCAGGTGTGCAGTTGCTCGTCGGGGCAGCCGGCTGCGGCGGCTCCAGGGCCCAGCATGCGCGGGCGGCCTCGCGGCCACCATGTACGTGGGCTATGTGCTGGACAAGGATTCCCCCGTGTACCCCGGCCCCGCCAGGCCCGCTAGTCTCAGCCTGGGCCCGCAAGCCTACGGCCCTCCGCCCCCGCCCCCTGGACCCCCGCAGTACCCTGATTTCACCGGCTACTCTCACGTGGAGCCTAGCCCCGTGCCCCCTGCAGCCTGGAGTGCTCCCTTCTCTGCGCCCAAGGACGAATGGGCTGCCGCCTACGGCCCGGGCCCCACGGCTCCCACAGCCAGCCCGGCCCCGCTGGCATTCGGGCACCCTCCGGACTTTGGCGCGGTGCCCACGCCCCCGGGGCCTGGCCCGGGTCTCCTTCCGCAACCCCTCGGCGGCCCAGGCACACCTTCCTCACCCGGAGCGCAAAGGCGGACACCCTACGAGTGGATGCGGCGCAGTGTGGCGGCTGGAGGCGGCGGTGGCAGCGGTAAGGATCCCTCTCTCGCTCTGGGCCTCTGAATGGTTCCCTTGGGCGCCAGCAGGTGCTGTCTGACCTCTGCCGTGGCCCTGCTTGGGTTCCAGAACGTGGCCCCTGACCACTCTCCCTGGAGGCTGTTCTCTCAATTTCCCCCTTCTGAATCCCGGCCTGCCAGAGCATTGGAAAGCACAACCTGTCTTTCCCTGTAGGTAGGGAACCTGAGACCCAAGCAATGAAGAAAGACGCCCTGTAGGAACTGAACACAGGTCCCCAGACCTTTATCTTGGGGTAAACTTTTGGCAGCACTGGTCCAGGTGGTCATCTGCTCCTTGCACCCCTATCCCAGCCTCGGGACATGCACTATATGTGTACACACATGTCACTTTCCTTTCCAGGTTTCAGTCCCCTATCCATATAATGAAGAGATTGGTGGGTCATATCCTTTGGGCTAAAAAAGAGCCTTCTTTGGTTAGATTGCTGGTGGTTGAGGGTCCCTACCTTACCATCCCAGGGCTCTCCCTGAACTCTTGACCCTGGGGGAGGGGACAGCAGCAGCAGTTGGGAAGGTGGCTGCTGTTTGGCTCCTGAGCCTGTGAACCTCCTGCCCCCAGGCAGGCCTCTCGGATCCACCCTCTTCAAAGGCAGGGGACAGGGCAGGACAAAGACTCAGCTTTAATAAGGGGCGGCCTGACCTCTTTATAGGTCCCCCCCTTTGTCATGTAACAGGCTGGGCCTTGGCTCGGTAGTGACTCCTGTCGGCCGGAAAGTGAGCATGATACCCCATTGTCCTGACTGTGTTTGGCCTGTCCTGACAAAGGCCACCTGGCCTTAGGGGCGGGAAGTTGGCCTGCCCACCCTTTGATGTCCAGCCCCTCCTCCCTTTCCCCCAGCTGGGAGTGAGCCTGGGCTTTCCCAACCTCCCCCTCCTCTCTCTCTTCACCCCCATGTCCCCCGACACGGACAGCTCATCTGGGGCAGATGCTGCGGAGAAGGTGATCAGCAGCTACAGGTCTGGCTGCAACTGTACCACCTCCTTGAGAGTCCCCGGAACATAGAACCTCCTATCTGCCTCCAGAGGCCTCAGAGGCCCGAGGTTTCTGCTGCAGCTGTGCCACTTGTCTCCGTGGCTAAATAATAACAGCTAATTCTTACAGAGCACCTAGTAATGCAGCAGGCTCTGACCTAAAATCTTTTCATCCTTATAACTTTATCATGGGGACTATTATCACCCCCATTTTCAAGATGAAGAAGCTATGGCCTAGAGAGATGACAAAGTAGGGCAAATATAGTTAAACTTGTGTAACCAGTACACGGTGGGGCTGGGATGTGACCAAGCCTGTGCTCTAATCCTCTCAAGAGAGTCCCTTAAATCAGCCATCTTTTCTAGGTCTCAGTTTTACCACCTGTGACATGAGTGCGAAGGGTCTTGTACATTTGTTTGAGTTACAAAAGGACTCCTTTGAAAAATGTGGTGGAAAGCATAAATGTTCTCCCTAGGAAAAAAGAAAAAGTGTTTCCTAACTCGGCAGACAATTTCAGGGGTTCCAAAGGCCCCTAGAAGCTTTATCCATAAACCTCAGTTGAGAATTTTACCTTAGAGTATATGAGAGAAAGCATCTGGGGCCACTGACACTTGGGTCCTGCGGTTCTGTGTCTGTTCTCTGAAGAAGAAAGTCCACTGTCCTGCTCCTTTATTCCAGCTGCTACTTCCTGCTCATCAGCCGACTATGGAGATGGACGGGGAGGGTCTCCAGGGGCCTGTGGCAGTCAGAGGACTGGCAGGAGCCCTGAGGAGCTTCCAGGCTGTGTGATGTCAGGCAAATCCCGGCTCTCTGGGCACTGGAGCTGCCAAACCCAGTTCGGCTCGGGTCTGGAAAGTCATCTGGAAACTGTTGCCCTGGGCACGTTGGAGGCCTAGGACTAACTCTGCCCAAAGGCGAACATTCTTTTACCCTCATTCCCAGAAAGTAGAAGGGCAGGCCAAGGGAGGTTTGGGGGTTCCCAAGGAAAGGGGCCACCCCTGGAGCCAGGCGAGAACCACTCAGCCTTTTGGAAGCTAGAAGCTGCTGCCTGTCCACTCAGGTGGAGTCTGAAGCTGACCAGTGCTCTTGAGGCGGGGGCAGAACTGGGTTGAGGTTACAGACCCTCCCTGCGAGAGAGGCCAAGCTCCTCTCCTCTTTGGCCCCAGTTTGTCCCTCTGGGGAATGAAGATGTGGGGTTTCCAGGGGTGTTTCCTGGGTAACGCTGTTGTCTGGGACAGCAGAGGGAAGGTCAGTGCATGCCACCCCTCTCAGTGCTGCTGGTCCCTGATCTGATGGTATCCTTCCTGCCCCTTCTTTGCCTTCTGTGCTTCTAGCATTCTAGAATATCTGAGTGGACAGTTAGAGACCAGACATACAGATGGGAAACTGAAGCCTGGAGATTGTAAGGGAATGTTCTAGTATCACACAGGTGGAGGCTGGGCTGGGCTGGGGTATATGTTGGATGAGTCAGTTAAAATTTTCTGATGGCTTCCCATTATATTTAGGGCAAAATTTACACTTCTTCCTGAGGTCTACAAAGCTATGTGTGCTGCTACAGGCAGGTCTTATACATTAGCTGTATTCCTTCTTCCAGGAAAACTCCTTGCAAGCTGCCTCACCTTTCAGGTCTTACTTAGCTTCATGGCCACTTCCTCAGAGAGGTCTTCCATGATGTTCTGAAGTCGGTGCCTCCCCCACATACCCATTGATGATCTTTGCCTTGTTTCATTACTTACTTATTTTGTGTTTGTGTGGTGTCTATTCCCATTACTTTACTTACTTTGTGTTTGTGTGTTTGTGTGGTGTCTATTCCCACACCAACCCACCAAGGTAAACTCCCATGAAGTCCAGAACCATGTTTATTTGACCCATGACTGTGTTTCCCTGATAGCTCAGGCGGTAAAGAATCCACCTGCAATGCAGGAGACCGCGGTTCGATTCCTGGGTCAGGAAGATCTGCTGGAGAAGGGATGGGCTCCCTTGTGGCTCGGATGGTAAAGAATATGCCTACATATAAAGAATATGCCTACAATGTGGGAGACCTGGGTTCAGTTCCTGGGTTGGGAAGATTCCCTGGAGAAGGGAAAGGCTACCCACTCCAGAATTCTGGCCTGGAGAATTCCATGGACTGTTGCAAAGAGTCAGACATGACTGAGTGACTTTCACTTCACTGCTTTCTAGGCACCCAGCTCTGTGTGTGGCATTTAGTAGGTCCTCAATATTTTCTGTTGAATGAATGAACAGGGCAAGTGTGTGAGGGACAATAAGACAGCTCTGGGAGAAGAGGGGAGAGATAAGATCTCAACCTGGAGATGGGACCCACGACTGTCCAGCTGAGCCGCTCATGCCAGTGGAAGCCTAGTTGCCCCTTTCTCCCTATTCCATGGGTGGTCAGTACTCTGTTCTTACCTGGAGAATTGGCGGAGCTGAGGCTGGGACTAAGATGCCAGTTTTACCTAAGGAGAGGGCAACAAAGCTTGGGAAGGAGAGAGGCTATTATGTTGTCCATAAACAAAATATTAGCCAGTTCTGAGTGATGACTGTCACTTGACTGAGGCCAGGATAGGAAATGACTGCAAGCAGCTCTATTTTTTTTTGTCTTCCCCTTTTGCAACTATAAATATTTTCTTTAGGAATGTTATAAATCATCCTCTAACAAAGGTTCAGTCTCTGATTCACTATCAATAAATAGTTTTTCACAGGTTAATGGCCCATTGGCGTGGCTGAAGTCCCATACAAGTAGGGAAATGTCCACTCAGATGATAAGACTCTTGTAGCAGGGTTTGGATCTTGGTCCAACTTCTTCAGCTGTCAGACAGAGAAACTGAGGCCCATGGAAGGGATGAACCCTCTTCCCCCTACTACGTTCCAGGCCTTCTCCCTTGGCCCATAGCATTAGCCACCAACCTGGCCTCTCACCTTCAGCCTCTCCCCAATACCCTGCTGCTGCTGCTCCTGCTGTTTAGTCGCTAAGTTATATCCAACTCTTTGTAATTCCATGGGCTGTAGCCCACCAGGCTGTAGCCTATCACAGCTCCCCTGTCCATGGGATTTTCCAGGCAAACATACTGGAATGGGTTGTCATTTCCTCCTCCAGGGGATCTTCCTGACCCACGGATCGAACCTGCATATCCAGTGTCTCCTGCATTGGCAGGCAGATGCTTTACCACTGAGCCACCTGGGAAGCCCCCCTACTGCCCTCAGTTCAGTTCAGTCACTCAGTCGTGTCCGACTCTTTGCGACTCCATGAATTGCAGCACACCAGGCCTCCCTGTCCATCACCAACTCCCGGAGTCCACCCAAACCCATGTCCACTGAGTCAGTGATGCCATCCAATGATCTCATCCTCTGTCATCCCCTTCTCCTCCCGCCCTCAATCTTTCCCAGCCTCAGGGTCTTTTCAAATGAGTCAGCTCTGACCTTGATGTCCTCTACACCAGGGGTCTCCACCCCCTGGTACTGGTGTGTGGCTGGTTAGGAATGGGTGGCACGGTAGGAGGTGAGCGGTGGGTGAGCAAGCCAAGCTGCATCTGCCATTCCCCACTGTTCACATTACCCCCTGAACCATTCCCCACGTCCATACTTGGAAAAATTGTCTTGCATAAAACCAGTCCTTGGTGCCAGAAAGGTTGGGGGGGGGGGCACTGTTCTAAACCACTGCTGGACTTACCTTCTCAAAGCTCATCCCCTGCCCAAGAGCATCCCATGGCTCCCCACTGCCATGGAATTGCCCTTTCGCTTTATACCGTTCAACTGCTGTAATGAAAATCTAGCCCCATTTCAGAGTCCTCTTGAGAACCAGCCCAAACCCACTCTTGAAGCCACTTTCCCATTAGTTTGTTGAGATACAGAAATGCTTACCTGGGACGGTTAAGAGTCCAGCTTCAGAGCCTCAAGCCTGGAATTGTATTTCTGTTAGAAGTTGCATTAGCTGCAGTCAAATTGATGTGGATCATTTCTCTAAGCCTCAGCTTCTTCCACTGTGATATTAAGAGGATAACAGGATTACACCTTGAAGCAATGGTTCCTGTAAAACACAGCCCTGAGCCTGGCATACAGTAGGTGCTCAGTGTACTGGTGCCTGTGACCATCTCTACCTGTCATTAGCAGGTACATGAGAGCACATACCTCATACTCCCTGCCTCTCTAGTGTGGGTTCCTTGACCTGAACTGTCCTCCTCTATCTTTACCAGGTCAAATGCTGCTTCTCCAAGGCCACCTCCTCTAGGAAGCCCTCCTTGGTTCCCTCCCTCCAAGCACTGTATCAGATCCTTGTTTGAACATTTATCACTGACTGTCTTGTTGATCTCTGCCATCTACCATCTGTTATCCCCTCAAGGAACAGTCCTAGTCAGTCTCATCCTTCTCATCGTGCCTTGTACATAGTAGGAGCTCATGATAAAGCTAATAACTGTGACATCGGCTGAGTCTCTACCACGTGCCAGGCATTGTGTCAAAAACCCCGCATGGGTGATCTCATTTAAGTCTCATAATAACTGTAAGAGGTGTGAGGATCTATTATTAGCTTCATTTTTACAGATAGAGTTAATTAGGCTCAGAGAGGGTAAGTGACTTGCCAAAGCTCACCCGGCCAGGTTTGCTGCTGCCCAGGGTTCAAACCTAGCCTCTACAGCCTGATGACCATCTATCACATGAAGCAACACCCTCAGAATGGGAGCCCAAGCCCCCCTCCCCCATGTGCATTCCAGCCCAGGTGGGGAAAAGGAGGCCAGTCAGCGATGAGCTGTAAGAGGCTGAAGGGGAGGATGGGCACAGCAGGCTGTTTGAAACCGGTTCTCCAGGCAGAAGCTCCATTCGACACCTCGTCTCTCAGATGTAGCTGGGAAGGGGGGGAATGACCCAGTTAGAAGGTGGCAGAAGGCTTTTTTTGGTTGGGTATTTTCCCCCCACTTTGCAGATATTGCTGCCGAGAGCATGGGGAGTTGTTCTGAAGGACCAAAACAGCTTTATTAGCAGCAAGCCTCTCTCATTGGTGGAAATTATCTTCATGAGATGCCTCTCAAGTTTCTGTCCCAGAGTTTTTGGGACCTGGAAACAACATATATGTCTGGAGTCAGGTCCATCACCATGTTAAGAGGCTAAGCCCTTCCCCTGCCATACTTGCCCCTCAGCCTTATAGGGGTGCCCCACAAAGACCCCTCAGCATCAACAGAGGGAGGGAACAGGTGTCAGTGGAAGCCAAGACTGACCCTCCAGGCTCCGACGTCTTCCCATTGCTCTCAAAGTCAAATCCAAGCCCCTCACCCTAGGGCTCAAAACCGTGCTAGCCTTTTCAGCCTCTCGTGCCTCTCTCATTCATTCATGAGGCAGGCAGGTGGTGCTAGTCTCTGAGTCTTTCTTCTATTCTGCTAGGTGCTGGGGATTCCTGCCAGGGCAAGGCACACGGGGTCCCTCGGGGGTCTGGCCCTCTGTTGCTACTCTCTCTGCTTTAGGGCTTTTGCACATGCTCTTTTGGCTTCCTGGAATACTCTTCCCCGTTGGTGACACAGAGACCTCCTTCTCAACCATCAGATCTTGGCTTAGATGTCATCTCCTCCAGGACACTTTCCTCAAGCTAAATAAAGTAGGCTCTCTGACCCCTGCCACCCCACCCCCACATCTTAATCATAATAACTGTAAGAGGTGTGAGGCTATGCTCTGAGCTCCATGCTTCCTTTCCTTCACACTAATCACAGTTTGTAACTATTTCTTATGCTGGTTTGTTTTTAATCTACCCCCCACCCTTGAAAGTGGGAATGAACCATTTAACAAATAAGCACCAAGCACTTCCCATAGTAATAATAATACGCACTGCCATCTATTGAGTACTCACTGTGTTTCAAATGCAAGTATTTTTGACCCGAGAACAACACATTTCTCTATTAGAGCAGTGGCTGTGACTAAGGCTGTACGAACAGTGGAGTTAGACAGAAGGATGTCCTTTGGAGGTTAAGCCAACCAGCTGATGGATGGGATGTGGGGAGCGGGGAAATTGCCACCTAGGCTTTTGGCCTGAGTGGCTGGAGGAGAGGGGACATTTACTGTGAGGAGAAGGTCAGGAAGCAGTGAGTCTGTGTTAAGTTTAACAAGGATTCATCAAGTACTCCCTGTGTGTGTGTCTGGCACAGTTGTAGAACCAAATGAGCAAGATGCATGGTCTCTGCCATCATGGAGCAGGTAGGGAGCCAGGAACCAAGGGGAAGGGATTTGCTAAGGTCCCTCGGTGAGCATGAAAAGGGCTGGGGTCCAAAGCTCCTCCCTCCCTGCACCTCTGCCCCAGATGTGATTCTTCAGGACCCACACCTGCGGACGATTAGGCAGGGACCTCACCTCCAGACCAGAGAAGGGTGGCCAGGGTAGGGCAGAGGCCTGGAAACTCCACCAGAAGACAGTTGAGAGGCTGCAGGTTGTTCAGCCCAGAAGACAGAGGGATGCAGTTGCTGCTTGTAACTCTCAGAAGGGCTGTTCTAGGCCAGAGGTGCCCCCTATTTCTGGTGCCACTTGTGGAAAATCCTAGGAAGAATATAACTGGGTGATGAACGCAAGGACAGGCAGGCTGCTTTGCAGATAGTCCAAGCAGTCGGGTTAGGTATATGCTATGAGGGTGTGGGCGTCTGGACTTTGCTGGGAGTTTGGTCTAGCTGTGTTGTCCAATAGAACTTCCTGTAATGATGGCTCTGTATCTATACTGTCCAGTGTGATAGCCATTAGCTACACGTGTCCACTGAGCACTTGCTATATATATGGCTAGCATGACTAAAACACTGAATTTTTAATTCTATTTAATTAATTTCAATTTAGGTAGCCACATGTGGCTAGTAGCTGTCATATGGAACGGCGCAGGAAAATTCCTCTCCAGAGTTCCTAGCGCGGCAATCCATTCCCGATGTGCCCCTTATTCTCCACTGAGGATTTTCTGGCCTCTTTTGAATCTGCAGTCATCATCTTTTTGGCTCTGCATCATCCTCTTCTTCCCCCTGCTCCTCCTCTTCCTTTCCCTCTTATCCCCCCTCCTCCCTTCCCTTCTTTCTTTTTCTCTGCTGTCACAGATAGCTTTTATTAATATCTTGTTAAATACACGATCACATCTACTCTCCACAGCTTCCATGTCTGAAGGAGGCATGCCTGTCCTCATTTCGCAGATGAGTAATGGGATTCAGAAACATTCAGTGACTTGCCTGGGTTCCCACTGCTAGCCCATGGCCGGGCCGGGTTAGAATCATCAGGTCTGTTTGACTATGAACTTTCTGTCCTCTTCACTGCCTGCCATAGTCGAGTCAGACTGGGGACCTCCTTGAAGAAGATAGGTAAGGGGAAGATGCAGAGGCAGCCTGGGAGGAGGAGGGGGAGGTGCTGACTGAGCTTAGTGCCTAGGAAGGAGGGTGACAGTCGGGTGGAGAAGCTTGCCTAAGCCTGCAGGGCCCCTGAGTGTGGCTGGTCTGGCCATCCTCTCATCTCTCCCCCACACCCATGCTAGCGTCACTCCTGCTCCAGGAAAGAGCAGGAGTGAATGAGGAGTCGTGCTAGAGCAGCTAGGACTGGCAGAGCAGCCAAAACAAGGACTAATCATGGGCCCAATAGAGAGCCTCATGGCCCAGGGAGGATATCCATCCATCATGGAACTGAGCGACAGAAGTCTACCCACTGGTCATACACATGGGGAAACGGTTCCAAGCAGAACCTCACACGTCCAGCTGGTGGCTCAGCCAGACCTCCCCACCCCCAGGCAATGTTCTATGCCCTGAGGGCCCCCATCAGGCGGCATTCCTCCTTCTCCCAAGGGATCCCTCCAGCATCCGCTTCTACAAATAGCTCAGTTCAGCTTGTCGTCTCCATAGCTCTTTGCCCTTTGCAAACTGCTTTCAAATCCATTCTGCTCCCCAGGGGGAAGGGAAGCCCAAAGAAGTTCAACCACTTGTTAAATCCATTAGCTAAGGATGCAGACCTGGGCCCATGGGCTCAGAGCTACAGAGAAGTTCAGAATCTACAGGGCCCTGGGAGCTGACACCAAACCTTTTTCTGCTGCATCAGAGAAACAGGCCCAGAGGGGAGAAGGGACTTATTTATGGCCACACAGGTGGCACAGCACCGGGACATACTTACTTCAGCTGGTGATTCAGAGTCCCCTCTGGTAGGCTTGTTAAGGATGGCAGAGAGACCAGGGTGCAACAGGCCTGCGAGCTCGTGAATCTGCATCTTTAGCAAGCACCCATGCCTGCCTGTGTGCATTTCTCTGTGTCTGTGTCTGTCTGTTGGGGGGGGGGGGGGTTGACGTACGGCCAGTGGGGTTGGACCACACAGAGAGCGGTCATGGATTTGTGTTCCAAGCTCTGAGGGCCAGAGCTGGCAGTGTCATCCCTCAGGGCCACAGTCTCAGCAGGAAGAGGTCAAAGGAAGTGCTGACCCAGAGGCCACTTGATTTTCTGGGAGCCACCAATCCTGCCCTGGGGGCAGAGGCTGAACTCTGTCCTTGCCTGGCCCAGGCTGGATGAGGAGGCCCCACTGCAGACCGCCAGGCTCCTGCCCGCACCCTCCAGCTGGGCAGACTTTGTTTCTAGACTCTCAGACAGGGAAATCAGTCTTAGAATTCTTTCAGCAATAATAACAAATATAATCAGAGCATCAACAAACATTGGGAACTTCATGTTTCCAAGTTGGAAGGGACCTTATAAATAAATGGTCTCATCCAACATACAATCCATTGCTTAGATCCATTTCCCAGCATCCCTGCCATATGGTTATCCCACCATGGAAATCATTAGGATGTACCTTTCCCTGAATGCCTACTATGTGTTCGGTATATGCTAGGCATCATTCATCCATCCATCTCAAGTGATCCCCTATATACTCAGGGTGGCAGTTAATTATAGGAGACCTTACACTGGGTGATAGGTTCTAGTGCTGTTTCTAAAACTAGACAGACCTGGGCCAGGTCCCACCTGCAGATGTGCAGACCTTGCTGGACCTCAGTCTTCTCATCTGTAAACTGGGGCTAACACCTACACAACTTCATAGGTTATTGAGAGATGTATACAAAGTTCTTGACACATGGACATATTGGCTGTTATTAGAATAATTATTGCCATTTTGTAGATACAGAACACGAGGCTCAGAACCCAGCCAGTGAGAAGCTGGACAGCAAGCCCTAGAGGTCTGCCTGCCCAAACAACCACATGTCATGGTCACCTGGAGAGCTGTTCAAGTATCAAATCCCTGAGCCCGATTTTAGTCCCCCGAGTCTGAACTTCTGGGCCAGAATCTGTGCTTTTAAAAGGTTCCTCAGGCATTTGAGGCTGCTGGTCAGGAGTCAGGACATTTAGCCTGGAGCTTTCCAGGGCCTCTGCTGTGCATACTTTAGGGGTGGGGAGCTTGCTAACCTCTATGGCAGCCTGATGCATATGGATGGACCGTTCCTAGCATCCTACAACCAGAGCAGAGAGAAAGACTCTCATTTGGAGAGTTATCCAAGGCTCTTCTCCTCCCATGCTTCACCCCTAAGAGCTGGTGGACTCCCACCCTCTCTCCCACCTACGTGCCCTGGCATCTGGCCCAGAGAGTTATTCATTAGGTGACTGGGAGTGGCCTGGCCCCCATCAGACACCTGTTATAGGAGTCCAGACTTCCCTCTTAGGCCCAGTGTCCCAAAGGCCTGTAAATCATTCATCCTGGGCCCTCTCCCTGCCCCACCGCTGTCACGCACCTCCCTGCTCCCTCCCTCCTGGGCCCCCAGGGTGGCACAGGTGATAACAGGAGGGCAAAGGAGGGTTGCTCACAGCAGTGGGGAGTTCTGGCCCAGAGTTGGGACTGGAGCCCAAGGCGCCTGATTGTCATTAAAAATACAAATTCACATCTTCAGGGGGTAAAAATGCAAATACCCCAAAGACTCCCTCCTCCCTGTGGCTTCCCAGGCTTCAGTCCCTTCTCCAGGCAGCCCCGATACTGGCTTCCTGTATATTCTTTCAGAAAGAACTCTATGGGTGTACAAACATGTTTGAGTATGTGTGTGTGTGTATTCCATTTTTATACGAAAATAGTAACATATTATTCACACCATTTTGCCTTTTAAAAAACATAATGTTTTTAGAAATTGCTCCATGTTGGCACATATAGAGCTTTATAATTTCTTCTTGATGACTGCCTAATGATCCTCTCCATGGATGTACCATCTCTTATTAACTAGTCCTGACTCACAGACATGTACATTGTTCTTAACTTTTGTACTATCTGAAACAGCTACCTCTCTGGGCAGTTTTCTGTGGGATCACTCCCTGGAAGAGGGATTCAGGAGTCAAAGGGCATGTGCATGTTAAATGAGGCTGAGATCACCAAGTTGGGCTCCAAGAAGGACATTCCCGTTTTCACCCTCTGGTCAGCAGACGGGACTTTCTGGTTCCTGGACCACACAGTATGATTTCAAACATTTGGTTCTTTGGCAGAGCCATTTTTTCAGCAATAAATTGTGTGCTTTGAGCAACTTCCCCAGATAGAAGTTGGTCTCTGGGTTCCTGAGCCCACCAGCCCCTCTCCTGGGTCCAGGAGGCTGCAACAGGTCCTGGGTCTTCACTGGCAGCCTTGCTAGAGGTGCAACTATGCAGAGAGGAGTAACTATGCAGCCAGAACTCTATCTCTTGTCTAGTTCCTGCTGCCCTCAGAGTTGGGGGAAAGAACTCAGGCTGGAGGTCAGGAAACCTGAGCCCAGATTGATACCACTACCAGGCAGGATGACCCTCAGCAAGTGCCCTTTTCTGAGTTTTTATTTCCCCCATCTATGAAATGGGTATAATGGATGCCCACTTGCTCATCAGGGAGAATAGGAGTGAAGGTTGGATGCCTGAGGAAAAGGGTGTCTTTATAATCTCTCAGGCTGAGGTCTGGGTGGGCAGGAAGCTTCCATCCGCTACTGCCAAAAGTGAATCTTTTTGGCATTTTCAACCTGAGGGCCATCCAGGCCCAGCCAGGACTTTTGGGGATCTGCCCTCACCATGGTCTAAACCCTCTCTTCCAGAAATACAAGTAGACGGTGGGCCTGCCATTTGAGCTTCTATTGCCAATGCTTAGAGGGCCATATAGTAGGCTCTGTGGACCCCAAATCTGGTGGGATGAGGAGCTGCAGGCCTGGTAACTGCCTGGGGCTTCAGTAACCCTAAATGTACAGGGAGTTTGGACTAAAAGAACTTACAAGGCCTCTCTTATTTGGACCTCTGGCTGCTGTATAACCATTCGGAATGTCAGTATCTTCATCTATAATGTGGGAGGAGACTGAACTTCTATGACCCTTTCTGGCTTTGGCCCAGTGAACCCAGCAGGGCTGTGGGTTCAGAGATCTGCTGGCTTCCAGCGGTGGTGGCATTAGGCAGAATTGTTTTTGAGCTGGCATTGAATTTTCTAGGTCAAGAAGGGGCCCCATCTGGAGCCAAGGCCTCGGCAGCCGCTCCCTGGTCCCTTTCCTGGGTTAGGCCTGGCTGAGGGCCGGGGCTGTCTCGTGCTGTGTCGGGCAATGGGCTGAGGTCAGTGGTTGTGGAAGAGTCCAGTGTGGTTCTGCTCCTCTGGCAGGAAACTCAAGGGAAAGAGCCCAGGAACATCTGCCGTCTCCTGTTCTCCACAAACCATTTGGCTCTTGGGGAGCCCGGCACTGTCCTGCCAAGCTGTGTGGGCTGGGTGGGGAAGGCGGAGGCTGGAACAGTGTGGGGGGGTAGTTAGCACAGGGGTGCTGAGGGACAGGCAGGCCCAGAGCTGGGACCACGGAGATGAAGGTCAGGTTGTTGTGGGGGCATCTGGGTGAAGTGGGAGGGGGTCGATGGTTATGCAGACCGGCCATGCCCTGGTGGGATGCAGGGGCGAGTCTGAAAATGCTTGCATGTGCCTCCTGGTCATAGCCACGTGTTGTTTCTTACAAAAGGACACTGGTATTGAGTCAGGCCCTCACAGCAGCCCAGGCCAAGCATGACTCTTTAATAGTCTCTCCAGACAGACCTCTGATCCCAGCCTGAAAGAGATCCCTGACATTAACCCATCCAATTCCTGGTCCAAGGCTGAGTTTCATGTGGAAGCCAAGATACCACCTCTTTCTCCTCCACCACCTTCTTATGGCAGGTCTCCCCACACCTCCGCTTTCTCACCAGTCTGTTCTCTATCCAGCAGTCAGAGGCATCTTAAAACCTACATCAAACCTCATGTGCCCTCTGCTCAAAACCCTGTAATGGCTCCTGCCCCAGACAGAGCAAAACCCAGAGCCCTTTCCATGGCCTGTGGGCCTTGCATGACCTGCCCACCCCCTCTGCTCACTGCATCCTGGGCGCACCAGCCTTCTCACTTTTCCTCCCTCTTCAGACAGCAGGCACGTCCCCACCTCAGGGCTTTTGCACCTGCTGTTCCCTCTGCTTGGGCACCTCTTTCCCAGACAGCTGCATCGCTCTTTCTCACTTCCTTTAGATCTTTGCTCAAGCTCCCCTCCAAGGTAAGGCCTTCATGGACCACTCTGTTCAAAATCATAGCCTCTCTCCTCCCTAAATTCCCAGTCCTCCTTTTTTCTCTGAAAAGTTTTTCATCAATTAACATATTAATAATTTTCATATTTTTTATTTTTACTCATCTCCCTTCATTAGAACCTAAGCTTCAGGAGGGCAGGGACTTTTAATTCGGCTCCCTGCTGTACCAGGGACTTGGCCCACAGCAGGAACTCGGTAAATATCTGTGGGCTGGCCTGAGCACTCCTGCTGTGTGCCTGGGCTCAGGCTGGAGTGTGAATGGCTCCAAGCAGACTAGCCCCCTGGTGTGCAGCCCCAGCTCAGGGCTTCGTGTCTAGAACCAGGGTCTTTTGAGGAACCTGACAGGTCCTGGGGAACAACCAGCAGCCCCAATACTTTCTGTCTGATTGTTTGGCCAGCAACCAACAGGCATTCAACAGGAACTGAGGAGCATATACCCCAGTGCAGTTCTGAAAGCTTCCTGCTTCCAGCCTCTGGCTGCGGCGGCCCTTCCTGCTCTCTCCACCACAGGAGAGAAGAGCAGCCGATGTCTCTATCTCAACCTACCCCTGCTGCCAGGTGTTCCTCCAAGGATCCCCGAATTAGAACCACCTGGGGAGCTTGTGAAAAATGCAGATTCCACCCCAAGGCTTTCGAGTTTACATGCTCAGTGACACTCTGGAAGCTGTGTTTTTCACAAGTTCCCCATGTGTCTGTTGTGCAGCCACACCTGGGAACTGGTGCATAAGAGCTGGTGGGCCTGGCAGTCAGAGGAGGGCTCTGGGTCAGCAGACCTGGCTGAAACCCCAACTCCACCTGCAGCTTGCTGGGTAACCCTGGGCAAGTTGCATCCTGTCTCTGAGCCTTGTGCTTAGTCGCTCAGTTGTGTCCAACTCTGCGATCCCATGGACTGTAGCCTGTCAGGCTCCTCTGTCCGTGGGATTCTCCAGGCAAGACTACTGGAGTGGGTTACCATGCTCTCCTCTAGGGGATCTTTCCGACCCAGGGATTGAACCCACATTCTCTCATCTCCTGCATTACAGGCGGATACTTTGCCTGCTGAACCATCGAGGAAGCCTCTCTCTCAGTGTTAGGGACCCCACATGGGCATGAGAACAGTGCTTGACTCCCAAGTTGGGAGTCTCCAAACCTGATTGTTACTCTCTCAGCGTTCTTCTTCAGGGGTCCTGGATTGCTCTTCCCCCTGGGAGCCCTGCCTTGGCCTTTTGCAGGCTCCTCTCCCCACTCACCTCTCCTCCTGGCACTTCTGCTTCTCAGGTAAGACCCGGACCAAGGATAAATACCGCGTGGTCTATACCGACCACCAGCGCCTGGAGCTGGAGAAGGAGTTCCACTACAGCCGTTACATCACTATCCGGCGGAAATCAGAGCTGGCCGCCAACCTGGGGCTCACGGAACGGCAGGTGTGTAGGGCCCCTACTTCAGCCACAGGAGCAGTACTGCAAGTCTGGCCTCCAGGCTACCAGGCAGATTATGGAGCTCAGTCAAGGGAGGACAGAGAGGTTGTCTCCTGGCTATGATCATACCAACACAACAGAAACTGAGCTGCTGCCATAAATCCCCTGGCCAATAAAACCCAATATCCCTGGGCACCAATAGGGGGATAGGGGGTCTGATTAATTCTAGGCTACAGCGGGCTTTGATCAGTGCTGTTTAAATCCAGAGGGAGCAGTCACAGGGAGAACAGGGAAGGCTTCCTGGAGGAGGGGTGTTAGAGCATGGCTCTGGAAGATGGAGAGGAAGAGGGTTACAGAAAAAGTTGTCTTAAGAGTAAAGGAGCAGGGGTGGAGGGGTGGGTTTGGGGGTGGGAGGGAGGCTCAAAAGGGAGGGGATATAGGTATACTTATGACTGACTCATGTTGCACAGCAGAAACCAACACAATATTGTAAACCAATTATCTTCCCATTAAAAATAAATAAAACTTAAAAAGTAAAGTAAAAGGATGGAGGAGCAGCTGCAACTCCTATATATTGCTGGGCAGAATAAAAAAGTATTACAGGTACTTCAAAAAAAAACAAAAACAAAAAGGCAGGGGAACAGGTTCCAGGAGGGGAGAACATGTTCAGGGTACATGAACAGTTGGGGTAGCTGGAGCCGGAGGGAAGCCCCAAATGCCACATCAAGAAACAAGAGCTCCACTGCCCTCTCTCTTCCTCTTGCTCTGCTGTTCAGTGTCCATACCACCTGCCCCATCTCTGTTCTCTGACCCCACAGGTGAAGATCTGGTTCCAAAACCGGCGGGCCAAGGAGCGCAAAGTGAACAAGAAGAAGCAGCAGCAGCAGCCTCCACAGCCACCCCCGGCAGCCCATGACATCACCCCCACCCCAGCAGGGCCACCCCTGGGGGGCCTGTGCCCCAGCTCTGCCAGCCTCCTGGGTGCCTCCTCCCCAGTGCCTGTCAAGGAGGAATATCTGCCATAGCCCCCGGACCAGCCTTGTGGGCTGGAGCCCTTGAGGACTCAGGTGCTGGGCATGTGGCTCCTGTCGGGGCCCAGGAGTCTGAGTCCCAAGCCACACCACTGACCTTCTGAGTAACCCTGGACAAATCACCCACCGACTCCCTGCATCCCCTGGGCCCATCGTGCAGTGAACCTTTTCCCACTTTGGTGTTCTAGGCCTCAGGGGGATAAGGGTGCCTGGGGTGGGAAGTCTTAATCCCCAGGGGGCAAGGTGAGGAGGGGCTCGTTCCTCCTCCATAGGCTCAAAGGTGGGAGGCCGTTGTAGGGACCAGACTCCTGGAGAAAGGAGATGGAATCCAGAGAAGATGGTTTGCAGACCATGACCTGAGGGGTCCAAGGGAAGGGTGTCAGCTGCCACCTGCCTTTTCCTGCAGGCTCAGGTCTACTTGCCTCCCTCATCACATGCCTCGAACCCTCTCCTTGTGGGATGCAAAGCACAAAGCCCGCAGGATTGAGCCTGGGCAAGAGATGACCATCCTCTCTGAGCTACACAGCATATCCCCTCACACCCATTCTCAGTTGGGTTTCCAGATTGTGGGGAGGCCCCTGCAGGGGACATAGGGGCAGAGTCTACCCTACCAAATTTCTACCAACCCACCAGGCTGTCCCTTGGGGACCAGGCCTCAGAGAGCCCCCAGAGGACTTTCTCTGAACCAAACAGACCTCACAACTGAGCAAGTGTATTGCACAGAGAATGGAATCTCTTGGATGCAGCTTCAAGAATAAACTTTTTTTTCTCTTTTTAAAAATGTATAAAAATCATTATAAATAGCATGAAAGGAAAATATTTAAAAAGTGTAAATCATCCTCATCCTTCTCAGCAACTGCATAGTCCCTCCTAGTCTAAGCAGGCATACAACAAGGTCACCTTTAAAACACATTTGAAAGATCAAAACATGACATCATTAGAGTAAGTCTATGAGACTATGTCAAATTTTAAGTCCATTTGGTAAGCAGAATCATCAGATTCAATCTTTCAGTCTTTCGAATTTTTCAAATACTCAGGGATTTCGTTTAACAGATGACATTCGTTAGGTACTCCTACGTGCCAGGCATGGCTGGACCTGCCCCCAGAATTCCCAGTCTGAGCTATGCTTTAGGTATCAGGGGAGCAGAGCATCCAGGGAGTCCAGAGAGAGCTCCCAGCTTATCTTGGAGGATCTGGGAAGGCTTCCTGGAGAAGGTGATGTTTGAAGTGTGGCCTATAGGACTCGTGGGTGTTGTTAAGCCAAGATGGAGGAATGGTTAAAAAAAAAAAAAAAAGATTATGAGCAACATGAGCTTGAAGTCTACTTTTTAGAAACTCTGGAGAAAAGCTGCTATTTTCAGCTTCCTTTCAGAGGTGGAGAGGAGTCTGTTGCCTGGGGCCTTCACTCCCTAGAGGGATCCAGTGCCAGCTGCCTGCCCCTCTGTTTACTGTTCTGGGAGGTGGCCCAGCCATAAAATCCATGTGCAGCCTGCCTGCCTGCCCTTTGCTCCTAGGGCACATGACAACGCGCGAGGTAGAGCTAGTCCCCACGTGAGTCCCTGAGGAGCAGGGGCTCTGCTCTCTCCTCCTCCTCATGGTGGCCTGGGAGGCATCACGGCTTAACTGAGGATGGTGGACGTCTAAGGCATGGGGACCTGGTGGAACCAGGGGAAAGAACCAGGCTTCCAGGAGCAGAGGAAGAAGACTGGTGGCAGGGTGGCTAGCAGGGATTGAATATAGTTTTCTGATCTTCAGAAATGTTTGCTGTGTGACCCTCGGGGAATTGCTTCCCCACTCAGCCTCATTTTCCCATCTGTAAGATAAAGGAGTTTGTTCATCAAGGGAAAAAATGGCTCTGGTCAAGTAAATTTGGGAAGTCCTGCAGACTCAACCCTTCTGGGATAGTCACAGAGGTGTATTAACACATCAAAGACTGACAAGTCCCACAGCAAAGAAACTCCCTGAATTTTCTTTAATCCAGCCTTCCTCATGCTTCACTGTCGAGGAGACCCCTACCAGCACCTACCAACACCCCACAGAACACTGTGTGCTCTGGAGTGAGGGGCTGGAGGGCCATGCTTCAGCTGTGACTCAGTGTTTAGTTAGCAAGTTTGTTGTCACAAGGCCTGGACTCCAGCTTGCCTACTTCCAAGCTGTGAGACTTCAGACAAGTTACTTAGCATCTCTGAACCTCAGCATCCCCATGTGTCAAATGGAAATAAAATACTCTAAGCTGTCTCAGAATTGTGTTTAGCACAGGGCCTGGCATGCAATAAGTCCTGTGTTTTAGCCACCTGCTCCCAGGGCCGCTATATCCTAGGGTGAGACACTGGTAGGCCTGACTGATGCTCTAACTACCCCTGCCCCCAGGGCAGAGGACAGATTGTGGCTGGGAGGATCTGAGGCAGGATAAGCCTGTCCCCAGCCACAGGAAGACCTCCGTGGGGCTGGAGGTCAGTCGCCAGGCCTGGCAGGCTAGAGGAGTTGCAGCTGCTGTCTACTGGGAAGTCAAGGGGTTGGGTGGGACCTGCAGATTGGGCTGGCCATCACCTGTCAACTGCTGTTTGAGCTTCATGGAAAAGGAAACTTTGATCTAAGACAACTTCCAAGCCATGTCTTGAGCTGCCATGTGAGATAATACATTCCCTGCCACACAGAGAGTTCTGGGTGTTGTAATGGCTCAGGAAAAGTACCCCTCAAGTACTGTCAGACCCTGCAGTCACCCCAGTGCTAAGAGGTTTTCGGGTTTTCCTATCAGGAATGACCTGGTGCTGCTTCTGCTTTGCATATAGTGACTTTATGCTTCCCCCCTGGCTGGGTGGCAGGCCCTGAGTTGGTATTAGAGATGGGGAAAGTGTGGAGGCAAAAGTGAAATCTGGCCTGGCCTGGCTGTGCAAGGCTCAGGGCCTAGTCATGGCCTCTAGCACATCCGAAACATGTATGTTAGTGCTACATTTCTGTAGACCCCTAACACTGTGTTGAGAACCTGAGTCTTGTGGATGAGACTGCGTCACTGACTGCCAAGAGCCTGGTGTGGGCTGAGCGGAGAGGGCCACAGATCAAGACTAGGGAGGGACTTGCGGCTGGGAGTGGAGTATTCACAGAGATGAGGTCTCTAGCCAGGAAGCCAGCCTGACTCTAAGTGGAAGAGATGCCCAACCAGTGGGACACAGAAGCTGGGAGCAGAGCAGGTGTAGGATGGGGCGGCTTCAGAGGGTATGGCCGCTCCAGAACTACTTTCTCTGAATCTCACCAGATGGACTAGCAGTCTGGATCTTCATCTTTCACAGTCACCACTGGCTGGTGTAACAAAACACATGCTCTTCAGAGATAAAGTCTGAACATTTAAGCAAACTAAAAATGTTTATTTATATGCATTTAAAAATATCTTCCTATATAATAAAAGGAAGTACATTTTCATCTCACATTTTCTTTAAGTCCAGTACATATCCCCATTTTTCTGGTTTGATGTGAGACTAAGAAAAATTAAGGAGAGGGAGAGGGAAAGGGAAAAGGGAAATAGATTATTTATTAGGTTTGGATTCCTAACTAGTTATTTTGCCAAGTGGTACCCAAGTTTCCCCTTGGAGGGGGAGGGGGGTTGTGTTGAGAACAACTGTCAAATGTACTCAGTGGCAGAACTCATGGCCAGTTGCATAGTCATAAAACCAGCATTTCAGAAGGTGACTGACTCATGTGGACAATGTCTTGTGAAAAATGTTGGGGAAGGGGGGTTGTTTGTTGTATGAAGTACAGACTTTTCCAACAAGGGCTGTGGTGATGAGGGTGAGGATGGAGGAAGTTGTGACATGGAGGGCAGAGTCTGGGTGGGGTCAGACTCCTTGATTCCAGGCCTCACCTGCCTCTGCTTCACTGAATGATTTTCCAAGTCCTGCTTCCTCGGGGCCTCCCTTTCCCCATGTGAAAGGTGAGCCCCAGTGACTGCTGCTGCTGCTTGGTGGCCACGTCATGATGTGTTTGAGAATGGCTAAAGTCCCAGCCCTGTTCCCTTCCCCTCCTCTAGCACTGGCTCCCTCCAGGGCTGGATCTGCGGGGAGCAGGTGCTACTGGGAAGCGGCAATAAGGAGGCAAGTCTTTCAGGGCTCCTGAGCCAAGGCCTTGTCTCTACTCCCTGTTCCCATGCTTCTCTGTGCCTTGCTTAGAGCCTAATGAAACCTACAAGCCAATGAGAGGGAGTGGTTCAGTCAAGCTGCCAACCATCCTGTAAGAGGTGTGATAGCAGCCACAGGCCCTTGGATCCAGGAACCACTGGCTTTTGCCTCTCCCCAGGCATGGCCTGGAAGCAAAGATCAAATTGCCAACATCTGCTGGATCATCGAAAAAGCAAGAGAGTTCCAGAAAAACATCTACTTTACTGACTACGCCAAAGCCTTTGACAACAACAAAATGAGGAAAATTCTTCAAGAGATAGGAATACCAGACCACCTTACCTGCCTCCTGAGAAATCTGTATACAGGTCAAGAAGCAACAGTTAGAACCAGACATGGAACAACAGACTGGTTCCAAATAGGGAAAGGAGTACAGGAAGGGTGTATAATGTCACCCTTCTTATTTAACTTAAATGCAGAGTACATCATGTGAAATGCTGGGCTGGATGAAGCACAAGCTGGAATCAAGATTGCTGGGAGAAATGTCAATAACCTCAGATGCGCAGATGATACCACTCTTATGGCAGAAAGCAAAGAACTAAAGAGCCTCTTGATGAAAGTGAAAGAGGAGAGTGAAAAAGCTGGCTTAAAACTCAACATTCAAAAAACTAAGATCACGGCATCTGGTCCCATCACTTCAAGGCAAATAGAAGAGGAAAAAATGGAAACTTTGAGAGACTTTATTTTGGGGGGCTCCAAAATCACTGCAGATGGTGACTGCAGCCATGAAATTAAAAGATGCCTGCTCCTTGGAAGAAAAGCTATGACCAACCTAGACAGCATATTAAAAAGCAGAGACATCACTTTGCTGACAAAGATCCATCTAGTCAAAGCTATGGTTTTTTCAGTAGTCATGTATGGATGAGAGAGCTGGACTGTAAAGAAAGCTGAGCCTTGAAGAATTGATGCTTTTGAACTGTGGTGTTGAAGAAGACTCTTGAGAGTCCCTCGGATTGCAAGGAGATCAAACCAGTCAATCTTAAAAGAAATCAGTCCTGAATATTAATTGGAAGGATTGATGGTGAAACAAGCTTCAATACTTTGGCCACCTGATGCGAAGAACTGACTCATTGCAAACGACCCTGATGCTGGGAAACACTGAAGGCAGAAGGAGAAGGGGACGACAGAAGATAAGATGGTTGGATGGCATCTCTGACTCAATAGACATGAGTTTGAGCAGGCTCCAGGAGTTGGTGATGAACAGGGAAACCTGGTGTGTTGCAGTCCATGGGGTCACAAATTGTCAGAACGACTGAGTGACTAAACTGAACTGACTGAGGCATGGCCTAAGGCCCTCCTGGCTTTATCTTCAAAGCTCAAAGATTCAGTGATTTGTGACCCTGGGCATACAACTTCACTCCTTGAAGACAGTTTCCTCAGATGCAAAATAGGGAAGCACAAAGTTGACTCTCCAGGCTGTTGGAAAGAACTAAAATTTAGATATTGGATATGAGCGCATCAATGCACACAGTAGGGCTCAGTGAATCCCCCCTTCACTTCACATTAATGGCTAAGGGGCTCCTTCCTTCCTGGGTCTGGAGAGGCCCTGCCTGCCCTGTGAGGCTTAAAGAAAGCCCTGCCAGGCTTAAAGAAAGGAGCAGCTGGGACCTAAAAATCACCCCACTCCAAAATCACTGCAGATGGTAATTGCAGCCATGAAACTAAAATATGCTTGCTCCTTGGAAGAAAAGTTATGACAAACCTAGAGAGCATATTAAAAAGCAGGGACATTACTTTGCTGACAAGGGTCTGTATGGTCAAAGCTATGGTTTTTCAAATAGTTATGTATGGATGTGAGCTCTGGACCATAAAGAAGGCTGAGCACCAGAGAATTGATACTTTTGAAATGTGGTGCTGGAGAAGACTCTTAAGAGTCCCTTGAACAACAAGGAGATCAAACCAGTCAATCCTAAAGGAAATCAACCCTGACTATTCATTAGGAGGACTGATGCAGAAGATGAAACTCCAATACTTTGTCCACGAGCCGACTCACTAGAAAAGACCCTGATGCTGGGAAAGATTGAGGGCAGGAGGAGAAGGGGCCGATGGAGGATGAGATGGTAGGATGGCATCACTGACTTGATGGACATGAAAACTCCAGGAGACAGTGAAGAACAGGGAAGACTGGTGTGCTGCAGTCCATGGGGTCACAAGAGTCAAGCACGATTCAGCAACTGAAGAACAATCAGTGGGACCTGGGGAGGAGAGGTAGACCTGGGAGCCCGCCAGGCCCTTTATCCAATCCTGTGCTATGCTTTAAACTCTCCCTGTCTTCCACTCCAGGGAGAGGAGAGGCAGCAGACACTTAATCTCATTCTCCCCAAAGACCTCCCCGTGTTGGCTTCCAGTAGGGCAATGCCTGAGCTGGGACACTTTTGAGAGTGATAGGAGCGTGATTTGTAATGTATATGCTGGGCCTGCTACCAAATACGGGTTCAGTTCCACAAACCAATGCATATAATCGTGTTGCTCAGTCATTTTCGACTCTTTGTGACCTCATGGACTATAGCCCACCAGGCTCCTCTGTCCATGGAATTTTCCAGACAATAATACTGCAGTTGGCTGCCATTTCTTACTCCAGGGGATCTTCCCAACCCAGGGATTGAACCTGAGTCTCTCGCATCTCCTGCATTAGCAGGCAGATTCTTTATCACTGCACCACCTGGGAAGCCCTAGCTAATAATTTCCCATCCTACCTGTGGGCTTACTGGACCCTCACAACACTCTGAGAAGTCAGCCAAGCCCAAACTGGCTGATGGCCCACTTTACAGATAGGAAGCTAGAACATCTTCAAGGTCATACTTCTGGGGAACAGGAACCCACGTGCTCATGATCTAAGTCGCTATCATCACCATACAGTGGCACTTGCCCTATTCTTTCCCCTCACCCCAAAGTTCTTATTTCACTTTCATCCCAAGAAAAGGGGCATGTTCAGGACCACTACTAGTCTAGAAGGCCCATGAGGCCTGACTCTGTCACTAAGGTCCCTCACTAGCTCTGTGAACTTGAGTAACTCAACTTCTCTGTGCTTTAGTTTCCCCTTCTGTTAAATAAGGATAATAACCTCTTCTCCAGGTCACTGTGTTGAGAAAATATTAGCACCTAACCCAGGATCCGGCACACTTTAGGTGCTTAATAAATATTGGTAGGTTAGGTGATTGAATAAATACCTGGCTATTGGCTGTTCATTTGTTGGCAAGAGTGGACAACTCATATGGACAAGTCCATAAATGTTTACTGAGCCCCTACAATGTGCCAGGCCCTACGCTGAATGTTTTCTATGCACATACTTCTTGGATTCCTCACATTCTTGTCAGGAAGGTAAGTTTGTTGTTACCACTTTCCAGACAAAGAAGCGACAGCACAGAGAGTTTAAGTAACGTGGACAGGGTCACACAGAAAAGAGGAGGCACAGGGATGCTGGAACCTAAGACTGGGCTGTTAGTGTTCATGTGCATGGCCTGTCTCCCTCATTGCCCAGCTAGGGAGAGGGAGGCCCAGAGAGGGCAGAGTACTTGCCCAAGGTCACGCAGGGGGCAACAGCCGAGGCCTCAGCACCGAGGGCGTCCTTCCTAGACTCCCCTCCTCACGCGCTCGGGGCCCCTCCAATCCGCAGCTCTGCTTGCGGGGGTGAGCATCCCTTCCCCCCGCCTCCCCCTCCTCCTCTGTCCATCAGTCAGCCCATCAGTCTGGGAGTCTACACCGGCTCAGTGGTGCGCCCCTCCCCAGCCTCGGGCGCTGCGCAGGGAGAAGCAGGGCGTTTGCAGCGCCCAACCCGCGCCCCACGCCCGTAGCAGACGGCAGCGCCTGCGCCCACGGTCCCCCAGCCAGTGTGCGGGAGTCGCGGAGGCCAAGGCGCGGCAGCCGGCCAGCGACACGATCTCTTGCTCCCTCGCCCGCTCTCTGCGCTCAGGAAAAGCCAAGCCGGGAAGCCCTAGCGACCTGCCTTCCAAGATGAAGAAGCTCCAGGGAGCTCACCTTCGCAAGGTAGGGCACGAGGGCAGGGGCGCACCTGAGGGAGGGGTGCAGAAGCCCGCCCCCTTTCGAGCCCCCTGGGAGGGTTGGCGAGGACACCTACACTTGGCTCAGGGCTCTCGGGGAGGCCGGCTGAGCTGGATTGCAGGGAAGGGCGGGGTCACGGTCTGCGCGGGGTAGGGGGGTGGCCTTCCCCATCTGGGGGTCCGGATGCAGTGTGACCGCGGAAGTGGGGGAGGGGAGGCGGGGAGAGGCTAGGGTTCATTGGGCCAAGTTCTGCAAACAGGTGTCTGCAGCCACTGTAGGCGGGAGGTAGGGGTGCTGGGGCTAGGCATGCGCCCCTCCCCAGTACCTGCATCCCTTTCCCCCAGGAGCTAATTAGGGGAGTCGGGGGATGGGGGATGCTGGAGTAGCTGAGGCAGCCCTGAGCTGGGTTAACGAGGGGGGTGGTGGGGGGGCTTGGACCAGGTCCTTATCTATGCACTCTACACTGAAGCAGCCTCAGGGAGCCAGCAGGGGCACTCTGGTTTCCTGCAGGTGCTTCTGCCCCTGCAGCGCCCACCACCTCCTTCCTCCCCACTGGCTTCGTTCTCCTGGCAGCTTGAGCTTCCCTGCTAAGACCCCAGGCTGCCCCTCAGCAGGACACAAGGGAGGCAAAGGCAAGGAGGGAAGAAATGCAAGACCCCATAGCTCAGGAGGTGGGGTGGAAGCTGGCATGAGAGAGGAGGCCAAGTCTCTATTCCTAGACACAGACCTCAGCCCCTCCCCACCTTGTCCTTGGGGTTGGACCTCCCAGCCAAGTTGCAAGTGCATAAGAAGGGAGAGTCTTGGGGGAAGTTTCTGGCTTTGGGCTTAAAAGTACCAGTATTAACCAAGAAGTCCAAACTCATGGGTAGTGTTTCTGCAAATGCCACTTACCCGGTGACTTTGAGCAAGTATGTTGTCTAACCTGGACCATCGCTGGTCCCAAGTGAGGGGCACCAAAGCAGGCCCCCCAGTCCTGGGGTGGGGGGATACCATGAACTCACAGCAGCTGGTATTGTTGACTGTCCCCTCTCCCACAAGCCACACCCTCACCCCCAACATGCACTCATTCAAGCTGTCTGCCCTGGGGCAGCTGAGTGTGGAACTACTGTGATAAATGGGTTCTTTTTATTTACTGACATGAGTGACTTGTTGGGGTCATTTGTGGATCTTTTGCGTCTTAAGTCCAGCCGCTGTTCTTTTCCATCCTACTCTCTCCTCCTTCCTCTCCCTCCTCACAAGAGCCCCCACCCCTCACTGGCACAAGGCCACTCATTATGTAAATACCCATGTTGTGTGAAACCTTATCTCAAGTAATTCTCCAACAATTCTGGGAGCTGGGTCTTATTATCCCCCATTTATAGACAAGGAAACTGAGGCACAGAGGGGTGCAACTTGCTGCTTTCCTGAAGGTTAAAGTGAGCAACCTAAAACCAACAGGGCAGGGGTGGGGCCCTTGGCCTCAGGGTCCCCTCTCTTGGTCTTGAAGAGAAGCGGGCAGGGAGTGAGGAAGTACCAAGTGTGGCAAAGGAATGGTGTTGTTCAGAGAGGAGCATACAACTGAAAGTCAGGGGTCTGGGTCCCGGCTTTGCTCTGCCCTTAATTTACCATTTGACCTTGAGCTCACCTCTTCTCCTCTGAAACTCATCTCCTCGTCTGTACAATGATGAAGTCAGACTCCAAATTCCTACTGTCTCTCTCATCTTGAAGAAGGTATGAGAGCCTTGGCTTGGGAAATCCTACCTCTCCCAGACCTACTGCTGCTGGTGACTACATTTGCTGGTCCCTAAAAGAGAGGTGCGGATCTGGCAAGCTAAGATTTGTGTTCCTCTGTGACTCTGGGTGGGGAGTGGGGGGATCAGGGGTGGCAGCCTCACATTCAAGCAGACATGTGAAGCTACTCATTAAGCTTCCAGCCTGCCCCATTGATTTGGTTGCTTTCCTGTCTCTCAATTAGTTCCATCCTTGCTGTGCCAGCCCCCTGGGATCTACCCCGTGGTTGGGATGGAGGTACCACATGGGTTTTGGATTGGCTCAGCTTTGGAGGACCCCATCCTCTGTCCCTGGAGCAGAAACAGGTTTCCCTCTGACTGGGGGAGGAGCTGACAGCATCCTGCTCTTGAAACTCTTGTCACCATGGAAACAGAGAGCCAGGACCGCTCTGTGAACACAGAAAGGGCAGCAGCTTCTCAGGAGGGATCAGAGGAACCTCATTATTGGGCCCTCCTGCCAGCTGGCCTGAATGGGACTGGGGAGTCACAGGGTGTCAGGCCTGCCTCCCCATCCAATACCAGGGGCCAGTGTCAATGGCTGCTACCCTATCCCTCTTAGAGTTCACCTGGGAGGGAGTGGCTCCAGAGGGCTGAAACCCATTCAGCTGGAGAGTGAAAGGGAATCGGAGGGAAGAGGTGGGTTTCATACAGGTCCGGGAACTGCTGCTACCCTCACCCCAGCATGTCTGAGATCACAGCTAAGAAATTACTGGCAACATACTGGTTTCAACCCTTAGAGCCCCGTTACTTGAAAAGCAGCTTTTTCATGCTCTTTCTCATTGTCACCGTCACCCACAATCATGCTAGGCTGCCCTCATCACCACTGCCCCTCTGGCCGATAGCCAGCCTCAGGCGGGATCACCACCACGGCTGTCACTATCACCGAGGGCCCAATGCTGTTACATTTCTGCCAGTGCAGCCAGAAACTTCCAGTCCTGTGACACCTGGACCGTCCTTTCACCATCCTCATGCTAGCGCTTGTCAGATGACAAGTCACCAGCAAAGTTTCCTCTGTTACCTGATGTGTATGTAGACACCTCCTTGGGCTGGTGCCAGGAAGCGCAATTTTAGGAGATAAAACAAATCGGGTGGAGCTGTTTGCTGAATCCCTGTGCTTGGACCTGATCTGATTCGTGACCACTGCAGTGAAGTCTCCTTGGTGAATCTCGCCTCACAGACCATCAGAGCCAGAAGACTACTAACTAAAGATTATCTAGATCTGTGTTTCTGCCAAGGATATCCTGGCATGCTAGCTCCTTGAAACCCTTTTCTTAAGTAGAATTGGAGGATATTTGTCTGTTCTAGAACCTACTTGGAGAGTCACAGTGCACAGTGGCCCATTAAAGGATATGACAAGTCCTGCAACAAAGAAACCTGTTTTACCTTGTGATAACCCAGCCTTCCCCAAACTTTTTTGATTAAAAAATCCCTTGTTCCCTCAAACATCTACAAACATTTCAAGTGATTTGTTTTTGGGAATCTCCTCAGTGTCCATATGGGGAAATTAAGGCTCAGAAGAGTCTTTCCTAAGGTTGCATAGTGAATTGGCACAGATCGGGGGTGAGAATCGTCATCTCCTGACGTCCAGTCTAGTGGAATCACAGTTTCTCATGGTTGTTCCTCGGCAGGAAGCAGGAGGTCCTTTTTCCTGTCTGAAAACCATGACACTATTTGATAACCTGCCTTCTTTGCAGCTCTGTTCTCTACATGGGACGTGGCTTTCAGAGTCAAGCAGAAAATGTCTAGCTGCCCCTTTTCTCCTGCCCTGCTCCCAGGGGCACTTCTGGGAGCTGCTGTGTGAATTTTAGATAGTCATCCTGGGGACTTTGGGCTTTCTTCCGGGTCCAAAGCCCAGATAACTCACGGACACACTACCTCACATCCCTTGGGCCAGGATTCCAAGCACCCTGAGGAGGGCCTCCATCTCCCAGCCCCAGCCTAAAGGGAGGATGCCCAGTGAACTTCTCCACCCTCCTCAAATTATGGGAGGGGATATTAGGGACAGCTGGTTCCCATTCCCCTCTGTGCGAGCATCTCTCCTCCAGAGACAGGAAGGTCACAACTTCCTTAGACAGACTGGGGCTTCAGTAGCTTCTGCTTCAGAACTAAAATTCACAGTCCTCAGCAGGCCTCTTTGAGCCACACAGCATACATCTAAACCCAAGGGAGCCCACGTTCCCTCCACGCCCCATCCTTTCTATGCTAAGGGCCCTGCTTCTTCCTCTTGTCCTCCTGTAACTGCTTTTCCTGAACATGCTCCAGTCCAGCCACCTGCTTTGTGCACATGCTCCAAACTGCTGGTATCGTTCTTAAAATACGGCGCTCAGAATGGAGTAGTGGAACTCCGGCACTGGGTGATTGAAGATCTGGGCCTCAGCATTAGGAAGCCTGGACTGGAGACCTAGTTCTCCCACTAGTCAGCCTTGTAAAAGCTCTGGATGTGTTATTGATACCTCTTTGAGCCTCAGTTTCCCTTTGATGAATACTTAGCTCTCAGAGATTCCCAGGGGGCTCAGTGGTAAAGAACCAGCCTGCCAATGCAGGAGACACAGGTTCAATCCCTGGGTGGGGAAGATCCCCTAGAGGAGGAAATAGCAACCACTCCAGTGTTGTTGTCTGGAGAATCTCCATGGACAGAGGAGCCTGGCAGGCTACAGTCCATGGTGTCGCAAAGAGTTGGACACAACTGAGTATGCAAGTACCTCTGTTTGTACCTAGCTCTCAGAACTGTTTTGGGAATGAAATCAGGTAATGAGTAAAATGTTTCGCACAGTGAGTGCATGATAAGTGCTCACGCATGGTAACTGTTATTAAGATCATCATCAAGATAGGACCATCACTTGATTGCACCTCTGTGTTAGCCAAACTAAGATTAAGATAGCTTTCTTAGTGCCAGAGCCACCCTGCTGCTCTCAAAAGTTTGTAGTCACCTGAAATCTTGAGGAGCTCCTGCCGTGGAGCTCCTCGGCTAACGTTAGCTCCTGGGCTAACGTGTCAGCCCAGCGTAACAGTGAGAGCAGCTGATTGTCTGAACTAATAGAGTTCTTTGCAGTTAGCCCTGTTTGAGTTCATATTCTTATTCGAGATGGGAGTGGGGGTGGGGGGGTCCCAGTTCAACCTGGCCTCGCCTTTCTGTCTCACCTCTTTGGTGTCTCTCGCTGGCAGCCTGTCACCCCAGACCTGCTAATGACCCCAAGCGACCAGGGCGATGTAGACCTGGACGTGGACTTTGCCGCAGACCGGGGGAACTGGACAGGCAAGCTGGACTTCCTGCTGTCCTGCATCGGCTACTGTGTCGGCCTGGGGAACGTCTGGCGTTTTCCCTATCGAGCCTATACCAATGGAGGAGGTATGAGCCCGATGCCTGCATGAGGGGTGTCGAGGCCAGTGGACCAAGGCTCAGGGTGGAGTGAGGTTTTGAGTGACCTTGGCCACTGTCCCCTATGTGACCCTGGGCTGATTAGTTGAAAGCGGTGACCTGGGCTGGAAGTAGGCGCTCACCCGGCCTCATCGCCTTTCCTCTCCCAGTCTCTTCCTTCCCCTCTCATCCCCAGGGTAGATACTCACTCAGTTCTCTCCCTAAGCCTTGGCACTTCCTGGGCCCTGAGTGATGGGCAGAGGGGGCTGCCTCCGCTTTGTGATAAAGAGCTGTATCTGCCTGTCAGTGGTTACTGCGCTCTCAGTATTCTCTGCATCCCTTCCTCTCCCACCTCACCTCCCTTGGAACCTCACTCCATCAATCAGTTACTCCTGGGTTCTTAAATCTTCAATCTAGCTTTGCCTCTTGGTTCCTTCCTTTCAAGCTGCAAATACAACATCTTTTCCATCTTAAATTCTCTGTCCCTGCTTCTTCATCAAGTGGCTATTCTAAGTCTCACCACCAATAGCTGGGGTTGAGCACTCACCATCTGCCAGGCCCCAGGCCTGCCTCACTTAACCCTGATGACAACCACCTGGGTGGGCACTGTTGTCTTGATGGGCCACTGTGCTTGGAGAGGCCAGGTTCCTTGCCCAAGGTCACAGGCTGGCGACCCAACGTTCCACCCCAGGGTTATCATCTCCGGAGCCAATCTGCTCCTGCCAGCACTCCGTGTCTCCTCCTGTCTCTACCAAACTCCTTAAAGAAGCAGATGTTGGCAGAGCGACAGAAACGCAAGGAAAACTAGATGAAGCGAGGACAAGATGAATTGGGACGACAGGGAAGTATGGGATGAGTGCTAGCCTCTGAAGCTCCGGGAACTCGGGGATGTCCACAGTGGTCTCTGCCCTCCCTCTCCCTGGTTCCCGAGGCTTTTTCTTTCTGTGTGCTGACCTCATTTTCCCTGGATCAGACTTCCTCCCTACAGGTGTGTCGGGGGTGGCCAAAGACAACTATGGAATGACTTCCTCCTCAGAACTGTTCCCTCTGAATGAATCTATGTTGGATTGCAGGGAAGGTCTCTAATTGGCCTGCCTTGGGATATGTGCCCAGGAAGGGTGGGCAGGGGTTGGCTGGTGTGACTGGGAGCCTTTCCAGAGCCATATGGTCGTAGGCAGTCCTGTAAAGGAGCTAGCTGCCAATATGAGAAGAAAAGGAAGAGGGATGCTGGGCACAGGAACCACAGGTGGCAGCCACAAGCATCTGAGGTGCCACTGGGAGGAGGGGAGGAGCAGGTAGACAGGAGGCAGATTCTAAAGGTCGTCGACTTCTGTACTGAGGAGTTTGTGCTTTACCTGGCAGGGAATGCATTCATTCACTCGCTCATTTGTTCATTCATTCACTCAATGTCTGTCTGAGCCTAGTCCTGGCCTGGGCACTAGGGCTACAGAGGTAAGTAAATCCCCGTATGTCCACTTGGCCCTCAGTGATCTCCTGGCAGAAAAGAAGACAGTCCCGCAGTGCCCAGCCCCACGTGAGAAGTGAAGGTGTCTGCCAGTCATGGGAGGGGGTGGGGCTAGAGCTAGGCTTTAAGAGGAGCTGACCTCCCATCCCTAGACCTCCCCCTCCCTCCCTCCTCCTTGCAGGCGCCTTCCTCGTCCCCTACTTCCTCATGCTGGCCATCTGCGGCATCCCCCTCTTCTTCCTCGAGCTGTCTCTGGGCCAGTTCTCCAGTCTGGGACCCCTGGCCGTCTGGAAAATCAGCCCCCTCTTCAAAGGTGAGGCCTTGTAGGGGTGGGCAGTGTTGAAAGCCTGAGGGAGGCAGGGAGGTTGCCCCCTACTCTCTGTCCTCTAGGCAGAGAAGGAGGTGAAATCTAGAAAGGGGATGGCTTCCTTGGCCTGAAGGCCGCCCCTCCCCCCACCAGGCGCCGGCGCGGCCATGCTGCTCATCGTGGGCCTCGTGGCCATCTACTACAACATGATTATCGCCTACGTCCTCTTCTACCTCTTCGCCTCCCTCACCAGCAACCTGCCCTGGGAACACTGTGGCAACTGGTGGAACACGGACCTCTGCCTCGAGCACAGAGGCTCCAAGGATGGCAACGGGGCCCTGCCCCTCAACCTCACCAGCACTGTCAGCCCCAGCGAGGAGTACTGGAGGTCAGGCCCCTACTGGCCCAGCAGCAGTCAGGGAGGGACAGGGGGCAGCACTGTGCCCGTGCTCCTATGGGGCTCTACATGCGCCTCAAAGGTTGAGTTCAGGTGCTGTGTTGGATGGACTCCGAGTGCTAACCCCAGTTCTTCACCTAACCAGCTGTGTGGCCTTGAACAATTTATTTGGTTTGTGATGCTTTATCTTTGAATCGGGTGTGATAGTATCTGAAGGCTACTGTGAGGATTAAAGGAAAGAAGGCATATAAATTGTGCCGCTCAGCCTGGTGGATAGTGAGTGCTCAATAAATGCTAGCTGATAGTAATGATGTTGATGATAACAGTCATTGTCAACATCTGGAGCCTCAGTTTCCTCCTCTGTACAAGGGGTAGTGAGAGTCCCTGCTTCATAGGATGGTATCAGTCACTCGTTTATTTATTCAATCTGTGTTTATTGAGCGCCGACTATATTAGCAGGCAAAACACTTAGCAGAGATCATGGTCAAACAGGACCATCTCGGGTTAGTCTAACAGGAGAGAGGAGACTCTAGGAGAGTAAAGGGTTGCTTGAGAATGACACAGTTAACTCAGAACCAGCCACATCACGAGCCCCTTTGAGTGGTGGGGGTCAGAAGGGCATCACTGCCCACTGGCCTGTCCCAAAGTCCCACTTTATAGCTGAGAAAACAAGGCCCAGAGGCTTGCTCAGAACTTACTGGCAGAGGCAGCACTAGAATCAAGGCCTCCTGATGCTTGATCCTGTTCTGGAACATTCCAAACTAGCCTTGTTCCTAGGTAGGGACCATTGGCTGACCAGAGGACACAGACCAGATAACCATAACCCTTTGCCTGCAAAAGGCTACTCTCAGGCGTTTTCTCCCAAATGAGCCCCATGTTTTTAAATGTTTTAGCCTCCAACCTGCATTTATTACATAGTTCATTCATTTGTCCATTTGAAATGAATCTAAAGTGTCTGCACCTGCTGAGGAATATGTCTGACCAGTGGGGAAGGACAGGCTTGGGTCTGCAACTAAAAGCCAAAGAACATGACATGGTCACTGGCAGCTGCCTAGGGTCTCCATGGCAATGCTGTGGCCTGCTACATCACTTGGGGAGCAGGCAGAAAGCAGATGGCACTGTCACAGGGCTTCACTGAAGGGAGTTGGGTGAGTGGAGGGACTTCACAGAGGTGCGGGGATCTACATGGAAATGTGAGGCACCAGGGACTAGCAAGAGGTACAGTCATACCGCCCCTGAGGCAAGGAGGCAGTGTTATCAGAATCAGGGGAGATCGAAAGCCTCAGAGGAAGGGCCACCTAGCCAGCGCTGTGCTGTAGAGCCTCTGATGGTGTGCAGGCGTGCATGCTTACACATGTATACATGCAAGTGTGCAAATACCCTAACCCATCATCCAGTCTCCGGCTGTTGCCTCCCATTGGCCAGACCCATGTGGAGACTGACGAGGAAGGAGCCTGGGTGACATTGTCTCTGGAGGCCCAGCTCCTGGGCGCAGAGCTGCTCAGAGAAGGACGGAGGGGAATCAAACACAGAATAGCTAGGATAGCCTTGCGGGCTGGCCACAGCTTCACTCCATGTCTGTGGAGCATGGCAAGTGGACCAGAGGACATTCAAGCCTTGTCTCCCACAGCCGCTACGTCCTCCACATCCAAGGAAGCCAGGGCATCGGAAGTCCCGGGCATATCCGCTGGAACCTCTGCCTTTGCCTGCTGCTCGCCTGGGTCATCGTGTACCTCTGTATCCTCAAGGGTGTGAAATCCTCGGGCAAGGTGAAGCTGGGAGGCCCTGGAGGCCTGAGAGGCTGGGAAGGGCGAAGGCTTCCTGGAGGAGGCAGGGTGTGGACCGAGCCTGAGAGGATGAATGGACTTCAACTGGGAAGAGGGGAAGGGAGAGGAGATTGAGGGGAAGGGGGAGGCGCTGCCTGAAGAAAGATGTGGAGACGGGGCTGGATGGCGGCCAGGCTGGCTCACTAGACTAGAAATATGCCAAGGGCAGGACCTATCTGTTATTCAAGCTTATATCCTAATCTAGTGCTTGGCACTTTGGAGAAGCTCAGCAAGTGTTTGTTGAATGCCTGGAGGGTGCGCATGAGTCACAGCTCTTTGAAATGCAAAGACTAGAAGCCAGTTATCACACTCAGTTGGAAAGTCCAGAGGGTCTGCTTCAGGTACAGCTGGATCTAGTGGTTCAGATCAGGAATGTTGTTCTCTTGGTCTCTCAGCAATGCTTTCCTCCAGATTGACTTCTCAGGCTTCATTCTTCATGAGGTTGCCCCTAGCAACACCAGGCATACATCTTTCCTACTTAGTGTTCTCCCTTGCCCTGCTGCTGCTGCTGCTAAGTCGCTTCAGTCATGTCCAACTCTGTGTGACCCCATAGATGGCAGCCCACTAGGCTCCTCTGTCCCTGGGATTCTCCAGGCAAGAATACTGGAGTGAGTTGCCATTTCCTTCTGCAATGCATGAAAGTGAAAAGTGAAAGTGAAGTCGTTCAGTCGTGCCCGACTCTTACTGACCCCATGGACTGCAGCCTACCAGGCTCCTCCTTCCATGGGATTTTCCAGGCAAGAGTACTGGAGTGGGGTGCTATCTCCCTTGCCCTAGGTTTCAAAAATCCTAGAATTGAGTCTCACTGGATAGATGGGTCTTAGACTCATCTCTGGACCAGTCACCTTGGGCAGAAGGGTGGAGTGCTCTACTTAGCTGGGCCTCGAGCTGGAAATTGAAACAGCCCCAGGTGGAAAAGTCAGGCAACTGTTATGCGAAAAAGACCAGCTAGAAGCTGGGAAGACAAAGCCCACTGTAGCTTATGGAGGGTAGGAAGGGCCATAGAGCTGTTTTAGGAGTTGGAAACCTTCTGAGTGGTTTACTCAATCATTTATAAATTAGAACTTATCTCTCTGCAAAGTGCTGAGATGTTGTCCATGAGGAAAAGAACTATTAAAAGAAAGGTTAGAAAGCATGGAGACCATTAGAAAGCCAGGAGAGGTCATCGTGGTGCAAGCCACGGCAGTGAGGGGCTTGGGACTTGATGGTGTTTGCTGGGGGTGAAGCTGGAGGTTTGGGAACAGGTGGAGACAGGACAGAGAGTTTGGGCATGTCCAATGTCTAATGACCATGCAGGCTGCGTTTGTGTGGGGGAAGGGGTGGAGTGGGGGGCCTGGACCAGGGCGCAGGGCTGGAGAGAGTGGATGGGTGGGAACAGCCCTGGGAAGCAGTGATGTGTGGTGGGAGTGAGGGAAGGAAAGAGAGCATCACAGATGGTGGCTGTTTCTAACTTGGGCTACCTGAAGGTTGGGGAGGTGAGTCAGTAAGATGGGGGTTTCTGAGAGGAGGAGAGAAGAGAGAAGGTCACCCGCCTCTGTCCCCATTTACTGTCTCTCAGGTGGTGTATTTCACGGCCACGTTCCCCTACCTCATCCTGCTCATGCTGCTGGTCCGTGGAGTCACCCTCCCTGGGGCCTGGAAGGGCATCCAGTTCTATCTCACCCCTCAGTTCCACCACCTGTTGTCTTCCAAGGTGAGACCCTCAAGGCCAGCATGTAAAGGGAGGGGTCAAGCTAGGGAGTGGAAAGAAGACTCCCTAGGGAAAGGGAGTTGGGGGGAGGATCTTCCACATGGTGAATCCCCTGTACCAGACACCGTGCTTGGCACTGTGTATCTTTTTCCTTTATTACTATACACGATCCTATGCAGTAGACATTACTCTCCCATTTTACAGATGAAGAAACTGAAGCCCAAAAGAATTAGCAGGTCACACAGCTAGGGAGCAGCAGAGTTAGGATTTCCTCCCAGACCTGCCTGTAAAACCCAAGGATGATATTAGTAATAATAATAGAAAAATGGTCCTGACAGGTAGCATTCTTACTTGTTGGTGGATGACTATGTCTGCCCCGTGCTCTAGCATTGTGCATAATGTAGTCATGTGATCCTTACCACCAGCCAATGAGGCAGGTACCATTCCTATCCCCTCAGTACAGATGGGGGACATGAGGGCTGGAGAGGTAACTGGCCTGAAGAGTCTACACAGCTCAAAAGTGGGGGAACTGGGATTCAAATCCAGGTTCCTCCAACTCTAGAGGCAGTAAAAGGGTTACAGGGGCTGATTGTCAGTATACATCTACTGAAAATTTATACAAGGCACTACTTTCTTCAGAACTGGACCAAGCTTAGAGAGTATCTTCTAGATCCTAGATGGGGAAACTGAGGCCCAGAGAGAGGAAGGAACTTGACCGAGTCCTGCAGTGTTAGAGCGGGCCTTGCTCCCAGGTGCTGTCACTCATTAGCCAGGTCCTTCATCACAGCATCCCTGGGCCTGTCAACCGGCTCTTGCCCTACCTCCTTCCCTCTCTGGGCACCACGGTGTGCCAACCTCTCCTCTCTGCCCTCCCTCTGCATCCTTCCCTGCCACAGGTGTGGATCGAAGCTGCTCTTCAGATCTTCTACTCCTTGGGTGTGGGCTTCGGGGGGCTCCTCACCTTTGCCTCCTACAACACATTTCACCAGAATATCTATAGGTCAGTGCTGCCTCCCGGACCCCGGCAGCTGGAGTGGGTAGGAGAGTGGCTCGCCGGGGAGGGCCTTGTGGGTGAGGATGGAGGCCGCTCACCCCGGCCTGTGCCTGGACTTCTCCTGGCAGAGACACCTTCATTGTCACCCTGGGCAACGCCATCACCAGCATCTTGGCTGGCTTTGCCATCTTCTCCGTGCTGGGCTACATGTCTCAGGAGCTGGGTGTACCTGTGGACCAAGTAGCCAAAGCAGGTGGGCAGGCTGCCTGGCCCTGGTGGGTGGAGGGTGCATCGGGCACAGCTGGGCTGGGCAAGTGAGCATATATGTGGACCAGCAAGGTTGTGGATGGGTATGGTGTGTGTATGTGTGTACGTGCATAGCATGCATGCAAATGAATGTGTTTGAGCTGTTTTCTGAGTGTTCAAGTGTAAAAGGATGGGTGTGCAAATGAATATGTATCAACCTGTGTCTGGAGAGAAGTGACTTTCTGGAGGAGACTGTCGTGTTTTGTCACACCTCAGGAACTTGCCTTGCTTGTTCAGATGAGTCACACCCTGTATGGAGATGCCTGTGTAAGTGCATTGAGGGTTTGGATGATGTTGTGAATCAGTGTCTTGCGCCAATGGGAGTATCTGAGTGTGTGTGTGTACATGGAACTGTTAGTGCAAATGGTTGTGCACAAAAGCGTATTCAAATGAGGGTTCCTATTTGGTCTTGTGTTTACTCATGTACTTATTATTAATTCATTTTTTAAATCAACCTGTGTTTATGGAGCACGGACAGTGTGCTGGCCTGTGTCTTAGGAGTTAAGAAAGTGTTGGAAGTGTGCAGTGAGTGTACATCTCTGGGTTTGACGCAAGTGGGTGTAAGTAGTAGTCCCGTGTGTTTAAGCACATGTGTGGGGCCCCACGTTCCCCAGGCTGCTGACCCCGCGTGCCCTCGGCCCAGGCCCTGGCCTGGCCTTTGTCGTCTACCCGCAGGCCATGACCATGCTGCCTCTGTCGCCCTTCTGGTCCTTCCTGTTCTTCTTCATGCTGCTGACTCTCGGCCTGGACAGCCAGGTGAGCTGCCCGTGCCAGTGGGCGTGCCTTGTGGTCCGTGTCTGCCGTGCGTGCGCGTCTCGCTGCACGTGTTATCCGTGTGTGATGCGGGTCTATCTGTCTGTGTGTGCATCTATGTTTGTGTGTATCTGTCCAGTGTGAGATGTGTGCCTGTGTATCTGTGTATGTCTTCACATGATGTTTCTGTTTGTATGATATGTGTGATGTGCGTATGACATGTGTGTACTGTGTGTGTTTCTGCATCTGTGGGATGGACCTCTGTGTGTGTGTTTGTATGTGTGTGGTGGGGGCAGAACTCTGAGCCCCCCTTCTCCCCCCAGTTTGCCTTCTTGGAGACCATTGTGACAGCTGTTACGGATGAGTTCCCGTACTACCTTCGGCCCAAGAAGGCTGTGTTCTCGGGGCTCATCTGCGTGGCCATGTACCTGCTGGGGCTGGTCCTCACGACGGATGTGAGTGGTGCTGTGGGGTGGGCGGACAGCTGGTGGGCAAGGCTGGGGCAGACACCTGCAGCGCTGTCTGTGGCCAGGCCAAACATGCCCCAAGCTACCTGCTTCTTCCTCTGTGGGAGGAAGCTAGTCGACCCCAGAGCCTCTTTCTCAAGAGGCAGCTTGGCCTATGACCCAGAGTTCTGATTTTAGAGTCTAAAAAGTCTTCAAGCCTTATTCCTGCACTGATAAGTGACCTCAGGACAAGTGGCTTCACCTTCCTAAGCCTGTTTTCCCACTGATAAAGTGGGGTCTACATATGGGCTATCGGCTTGTGAGACTCAAATCGGATGGTGTGTATGGAGAGCTCGCAGGCAGACAGCAGTCACGCTCTATCATCTTGCCCTCCCTGCTGGCCTGCCCGCTCCCAGCTCACTTCCTGCCTGGAGAAGGGGCAGCATTGGGGATCGAGGCTGGGATGAGGGCACTCCAGAGCTGTGACTTGTGTTCCAGGGGGGCATGTACTGGCTGGTCCTTCTGGATGACTACAGCGCCAGCTTCGGGCTGATGGTGGTGGTGATCACCACATGCCTCGCCGTCACCCGGGTGTATGGTGAGAGGGGCTGTGGGAGGTGGAGTCAGGCTCCCCGCTGTGGGAGAATGGGAGTCTACCCTGGAGCCCCCCTGCACTGGGTCTCTGGTCCCAAGGGCCAGGGTTTCCAGTGGGGGCAACTGGGGTGGAGGAGGGGCTGATGGTGCTTGTGAGGCTGTGGGTGGGGCCATTCCCTTCTTTTCCCCGTGCAGGCATCCAGAGGTTCTGCCGGGACATCCACATGATGCTGGGCTTCAAGCCGGGCTTCTACTTCAGGGCCTGCTGGCTGTTCCTGTCCCCAGCCACGCTCCTGGTAACCAGGGTAGAAGGGAGGGCTGCTGGCTGGAGGCTTAGGGGTGAGAGCAGGGCCCTTCTGGGCATCCAGTCTGGGAGGACTGCCCTGACCCTCAGTGGACCTCTGTCAGGGCTAGGGGATAGAGTGAGTACCAGGATCCTGGTCTACTTCCCTCTCCCGTGGTATCCCCAGCTTTTGTAGCTGTGCTGGGCCTGGCCCTGCGTCTGATTGGCAGAATGAGTGGGGCTTTCTTAGGCTTCAGAGCTTTAGGGCTGGGGTGTTGAGGCTGTGCTTCTTAGCCTTGGATTTGGAGCAGCTCAGGGATAGGCCATCTCAGGCTTTGGCATTGGGTCAGCTTTGGACAGGGCTGTCTCAGGACTTGCAAAGGCTCCAAAGATGGGCCAGCTCAGGTTCTGGTATAGCTTCGGACTGGGCTTTCTCAGAGACTGGGTGGCTCTGGGCTGGGCTCTCTCAGGCCTTGGGATGGCCCTGGGGTGAGCTATCTCAGGCTTTACAGTAGCTCAAACCTGGGCTATCCCAAGCTCTGGGGCCTGCCCGAGGCCCTCTGTGATGCTGGGAGCCCCCACCTGCAGGCCCTGCTGGTGTATAGCATCGTCAAGTACCAGCCCTCAGAGTATGGCAGCTACCGCTTCCCAGCCTGGGCAGAGCTGCTGGGCATCCTGATGGGCCTGCTGTCCTGCCTCATGATCCCAGCCGGCATGCTGGTAGCCGTGCTTCGAGAGGAGGGCTCGCTCTGGGAGGTGAGTCTGCCCCACCCCTGCTTGCCCCCAGCCCCCAACCCCATGGCCCTGCTCTGCGCCCAACCTCTAGAGCAGACAATCTCTGCTCCAACACCTTTTTCAGGGCCTGCAGGGTGCTTTTAACTGGGAAGAGCATTTTTTTCCTAACCAGTAGCCTGAGTTGTGAATCAGCTCAGATCGGCTTGGGCTGCGGCATGCTCTGAGGCCAGAGTCCTGTCCTGTGGCCCCTCATACCACGCGGGGCCTCTGGCAGGGGAGGGGCGCAATCCAGAGACCACTAATGTTGTCCAAGGCCCCCCTGTCATGGGGGAACCTGAAAGGACAAGGGGTTTACCCACCGTCCCATGGTGAGTTGTGCACGGGTCAGAATTTGAACTTGGGTTGCTAGCTTTCCTATGGAACTCCGGGTCTGAAGCAACATTGAGGGAACCCAGGGATGAGCTTTCACCCTCCTCCTGTGACCAGGAGCCCTGCCCATGGCCAGGGCTTTGTGGGGAGACCCAGGAAGCATACAGACTGCAAGCCGTTTGGCATGGGATTCTGCAGGCTCAGAAGACGGGAGGAGGGGCCCTCTGTGGGTCAGTGGATGTGCCAGGATGCTGTATGGCTGCTGAAGACCCAGCCCCTCTGAACCTCAAGTGTCCTCGGCATGCTGGGTCCTCCGCTTCTAAGGCAGTGGGCGGGGAGTCCTCTGGTGGCAAGAGGGTGTCAGAGTGAGCAGGGCTGAGTGAGCATGCTAGGGCCCAGAGACAGCCTTGGGACACACACACATACACGCCCACCATCAGAAGTGTGCTGGAGCCACCAGCACTGCTTCATGAGAGCTAACTGTTAAATATTCAGGAAAACTGTGAGCCAGTTGTCAAATCGTTGATAACATGAAATTGACAAGGGTGGGAATAATTGTAACAGTGAAATTGGCTTGGAATCAGGACTCCTATGCCCCTCCACTCTTCCCCAGCCTGCTAACCAGCACACTGCTGCCCCCCTGCTCGTTCACCTTCACTATTCCTTGGCTGTCCCTCATCCCACCTTCCAGTTTCTGAAGAGAAGCTCAGAGCCCTTCCCTGGCAGAAGTGGACTGTGGTCACGTAGCACAGACCACAGGGGAGTCCTGGAGTCCAGCCATTGCTCTGTCTCCAGCTGCTGTGTGACTTGAGGCAAACCCCTTCCCTCTCTGAACTGCAGGAGCCTCACCTGTGCTACTAAAGGAGACTTGTCTCCATGTTGAGAGCCAGGGTGTCTGCGGAGGGAAGGAAGAAGTTTATGGTGCCCAAGCCTGGCTTTGTCTCCCTCCTGTCCCGCTGCCACCACCACCCACAGTCAGGCAGAGGGGCCAGGGCACTGGGGGCTCTGTGAGTCCCACAGAGGAGTCACTGTCCAGCTCAGGAGTGCCAGCTTCAGAGACCAGGGCTCCCAGCACTGACACACTAGGATAGGAGTCCTGGGGCTGCCACTTGCCAGCTTTGGGATCCTAAGCAAGTGAGTGCACCTCTCTGAACCTTGCTTTCTCTGTCTTTAAAATGAGGGCAGTGTCCTTACCTGTCAGGGGACTTGCCATGATCACGAAGGTGTTTTCCAGGGTGTGGTTCATCCAGCGCACTCCAGATGTGCTAACCCCTGTGATTTCCCCAAATGCAGAAAACTCGACTGCATAATTTGTGGTAGTGGGGGACTGAGTTCACGCTCTCCCTAGGAAAAAAGGGGAAAAAATAAGTATAGTGATACCTGCCCATAGGGTTGCTGTGAGAAGAAAAAAAGCTCATCAACATAGTCAGTACTGTGAGACACAGAAAAGCAGGGTAGTTTTCAAGTTCAGGATGCGGTCAAGACTGCCTGGGTTCAAACGCTAGCACTACCACATCCCCCCTGTGCGACCTTGGCCAATTTAACTAATGTCTCAGAACCATTCCTTCAGATAGTATCTGTGGGGCTGGAGGTAATAATACTGCCCTCTCACAGGGATACTCTAAGGATTACATAAGCCCATCCTCAGCACAGAGCTGGGACGCACGAGGCTCAGTTCTAAGCCAGTTCAAAATCGCCTCAAAATCAGGGGTGATTTTGCCCTTAGGGGACACTGGGTAATGTCTAGAGACTTTTTGATTGTCTTGAGAGGGCAGGGCTAGAGGAAGAATGCTACTGGCATCTGGAAGTCAGGGATCCTGCTACACACTGTTCAGTGTGCAGAACTCCTCTCTAACCACAGTCAGCAGGGCTCTCGGGTTGCGAAACCTGGTCTAGACACTAGAGTGCAGCTGGAAACAAATTTCAGTCCTTAAACTCGGGGAGCTTGTATTTTAATGCAGGAGACAGACAATAAACAAACATATGAAGGCAGTGGTAAGTGTAATACTTAAAAACAAAACCAAGCCAGAATACAGGAATAGAGAGTGAAGGAAGTTCAGGCCAGGGTGGCTACGGGAGACCTCTCTGAGGAGGGGATACAGACCTGACTAAACTGCCAAGGTTAAGATGTCTAAGGGGAGAGCATCCTAGGCAGAAGGACAGTCAGTGCAAAGGCCCTGAGGCAGGAGGAGCGAGCATGTTTGAGGCCAGCAAGGAGGTCAGTGAGACTGGATCAGAGCTGGTAGAGAGAGCGTGGCAGGATCCAGCATCACAAAGATAGAGAGGGGCCAAGACGCGGAGGCCAGGTGAGCACTTTGGATTTCATTCCCAGTGAGATGACAAGTTTTTGGCAGGTTTTTGATCAGTGGGGTAACATGCTTCCAATAAACACATTTAAATGGACATCACTATGCTTTGGGTATGGGGCTGTGTGAGGCCCTTAGCCCAGGGCTCACATACATTATCTCCCTTGGAACCTACACCCCATGGCTCCACTTACTGTTGGTGTCTTTCTTCACTGAAGAGTTTGGGGCTCTTCTCCCTGGCAGGGCAGGCAGAGAGCTTGGGAATGTGGTTTGAGGAAGATGGAATCCTAGAATGTCTAGGCTTAGTTATCATCTTAGTCAGCGCCCTCCTTCCATGGAAACTGGGCTGGGAGAGGGAAAGGTCAGAGTGAAACAGAGGCAGAATGTCAGAGATGGCCACTCTGGGATTTCCCTAGTGGTTCAGCAGTTAAGACTCCACGCTTCCAATGCAGGGGATGTGGGTTCAATCCCTGATCAAGGAACTAAGATCCCACATGCCACCCACTGTGACTAAAAAATTAAAAAGAGAAAGAGGCATGGTCCTTCTGTCTCCATCCTTCTAGGGCATGGGTGTCCCACCAAAGCTCCCAGCTCTTCAAGACTCAGCATCTAGGGAAAGGGACCTAGAGTGGACTCCCAGACTGCCTACCATGTAACCACAACAGCAGCCACCATTTACTGGGCCTTACTCTGTTGCCAGCACCCTGCTGAGAGCTTTATCTCAGTGCCTTGCTAACCATCCTTTGAAGGCATCCTGTTCCCAAGGTACAGATGCTGGAAGCAGAGCTTAAACTTCATGCCCAAAGACCACCCACCCAACTTGTGAGCTGCAGGGCAGGATTCTCTCCACTTATGTGACACTCCTCTGGGGAAGTGACAGCACCCCCTCCCTTTCCCCAGGTTTTTGCAAAGACTAATCCAGGTGACTTGGTGAGGGTTTTACCAGTGCTCAGCCACAAGAAGCACTCCACCAGCCCTGGTTCTCACCCCTGTGGTTGCTTTGCTGCAGCGGCTTCAGCAGGCGAGCCGGCCGGCCATGGATTGGGGCCCATCACTGGAGGAGAACCGGACAGGCATGTATGTGGCTACGCTGGCCGGGAGCCAGTCACCCAAGCCATTGATGGTGCACATGCGCAAGTACGGGGGCATCACCAGCTTCGAGAACACGGCTATTGAAGTAGACCGTGAGATTGCAGAGGAGGAGGAATCCATGATGTGAGACGGGAAGAAGGCAGATGTCAGGCTCTGCCGGCCCCTGAGGGGAGCTGCACACTCTCGGGGGTTCTGAGAGGCCTGAGGCTGTTGGAGGCTGCCATGGTGATGCTGGTCCCCAAAGCAAGTCCTTCTTGTGAACTCTGCCTCTCCCAAAACCTCTGTCTGCTCCCTACACACACACAGACATTGAAAGCTGAGATGAGCCAGCTCAGCCCTTTCTTCACAGACAGACAGACTGAGGCCAAGGAGGAGGGACTTACTCAAGGTCACATGGCAGAGGGGGCCGGACCCCAGGCCTCCTAACCAGCGAGCTTCCTTTCTCACATGGCAGCTGGCACCACCGTCTCATCTCTGTTCAGGACTCAGCCCCCTCTCTTTCCCTAAGGGAGCCTGCCCCATCCACTTCAGTGTAGCCGGAATCTTGAGCTGCCAGGGACACTTGGGTGTCCCAAGGTTCATGAGGCCCCATCAAGGGTTAGCAAGTCAAGTGGAAGAAAGATTCCCATGGGGTCACGGGTGCAGGCCAAGTTTCCTAAAGGAGGTAGGGCCTGAGGCCCTGGAGGATGGGCAGATTTGGGGGGAGAGAGAAAAAGAGGAGGGCAGGGTGGGGAGGGCCTCTGGCCAAGGCGCTCACCCAGCCAAGGTATGGAGGTTAGAATATGGCCCCGTTTTCCTCCCCTGTGGCCAGGAGGCAGTCCAGGGAGTGACCAAGGGCACGTGAGAAGGGAGAACGGTGGGAGAAGCAAGTATTTTCAGGTTACAACAGGTTTCAGGTGTGAATGAAGACTGAGGGAGTGGGGGAGTCAGGGACGTGGGCAGGCAGGGCGTTTGCATGATCCTGTGCTTTAGATAGAATATACTTCTGGCTCAGTGCACAGGGTGGAGGTGGGAAGCCTGTTGAGGACAGAGCACAGGGGCCAATGCCTAAGCTAGGGTGTTAAGCAGGTGGAGGGAAGGGGAAGGAGGAGGACCCCACAACTGCCCTCACTGGACCCCATTTCCTCCTGTGTGGGGAGCCGTGGACATGCTTAGGACTGGAGGAGGGGGCACCTGACCTGCCCTGTAGAGGTGGAGACAAGGGGTCAGTCAGGACCTAGGGCCCTCTCCTCCCCTCTTCCTTGTCCTGGGAGCCCTCACTGTCTCCACCAGCTCCAGGCATTGCTGGGGAATTGACCTTGGCTATGGACCACCAGGCAACTAAGAGACTTGGAGCTGGTTCACACGCATGACTGTCTGGTCCCAATGCTGCCCACTTTGCTTCAGCACGTGGGTCCCTGGGCATGGACATGAGGGTAGAGGCAGAGAGCAACTGACACCCCAGGCCTGTGACCTGGGGACAGGTTACCCAGAGACTCTGGCATCTTCAATCCCCAGGCATGGGAGGGGCTGCCCTAGGGTCCCTCCTTCCCTGAAGGGTGAGGGTGGGGTGGGAAAATGCCTGAGCAGCTTCCCTGCACATGGCATCCTCTGTGGGGCAGGGCGGCCTGGAGTGGTTGTCCAGCCTCTGTGCTCTTTCTCTTTCCCAATGTCTCCCCAACTCATCTGTGTTCTGTTGGCTTATTGTTAATAAACACCAATGAAGTCATCTTCCTTACATTGCCTCCTTGCCAGTGAGAGCCCCAAGGTGGGCAGCACAGAACTTCCCGGTTCTCAGTGGACAGATAAGGAAACTGAAGCTCAGCTGCCACCTTTCCTGGCCCTCCTGGCCTGACACTAGCTTTGCGATTTGTCCAAGGCAGGGGCGGGTGGGTGGGGCTTAGGAAGGATGATAAGGAAGGTCCTTAATGACCACTTAGTCTCCCATTATACATGTGGACAAACCAAGGCCCACCAAGGGGTAGAGACTTGCTCAAGGCTACCCTGTGGAGACAGGCAGAGCTGGGGACAAACCAGGGCCCACCAGTCCTCTTCTTTTCCCTGGCTGGCTGTCCTCCTTTCCTCCCCAAGTCTTCCTCAGCCTTACCTGCAGTAGCAGCTAGAGCTCCAAGAGAGGGACTGGGAGGATCCAAGAGTTTCCCAGGCTGGAAGAATTTCCTGGTTCTACCCACCCCCATCTGGCAGGACCTTGCCAATATAAAAGGGCCCCAGGGCCTTTCAAATGCGAGGCCCAGGTGTCTGCAAAGGCTTTGATTGGGGCAGAGAGGAGGGGCTGCTGCATATTTCGGATATTAATAAATTTCCCCTAACAAAGGGTCAGAGCCCCCTCTGCCCCACCCCCCTTTGGGGCTCTAGGTAGGGGAGAGATGGGTTTGCTAATTTGCAAAAGATGCAGGAATGGCCATCACAATTCAGAAGGCTTCTTCCCACACCCTGGGGGTGGGGGTGGGCTCAAGCCTTGCTCACAGAGCCCCTGGTGCCCAGCCTGCTCAGAGCTGCCCTGGACTTGATCAAGGACTGAGCCTGGGCTCTAGGACTGAGCTGTAGGCCTGGGTCCTGGGAGTCAGGAATGGAGGATCCTAAGAGTTTAGGCTTTTCTTTTCCTAGATTCCAAGTCTGCATTTGGAGGATTCCAGGTTTCTACAGACCCCCACCAGCTTCAGCCTCTCCAGCCTCACTCACCTGCCCTGCTTCCTCCTGCCTCTGCAGCTCCTGGACTGTCCTCCCTGGCCCAGTCTTCCAATCTTTCCTGCTTTTCCCATTCCTGCTGCTCCCACAGCCTTCCCTGCCATGCCACACTTCTGCTCCCTCTGCTGCCCACACCGTGTCCCCACTACTCCCATCCTGGTCCCCATATTGACTTCATATCTCCCTGCCTTATACCAGATGCCAGTTAGGCCTTGATTGCAGTGGGAGCCGATTGGGGATCAGGGACCTGCAGCTGGAGGAAACCCTGACAGCACAGTGCTCACCTGAGAGGAGACATCGGCCTTGTCTGGAGTAGAACCCTAGCCTGGAATCCTAGAGTGTCCCAGCAGGTGCCAAACCCAAGTGCCTACAGGGACTTGGGCAGAGAACCTGCGTGAGCAAAGCTGTAGGTTTGAGTGGGAGAGTAAGTGGCAGCTGACCCTTAGTGAATGTTAGAGAGACAAGAGGGCTTGGTGCAGATTGTGGTGAGCTGGGAAAGAAGGTCTGTCTCTCTAAAAGAGCAGCTACCCTTCAGAAGTGTGGGACCGGGTTGCCAGATATTCTGGGTTTTTAAAAGAAGAGTGAAATCTGGAGTTTTACAAAATATGTCCCATTTCTAAAAATGATTCGGAAGGTATAAAGCAGCATGGCTCAATTAAGGCCTCCTGTTGGGCCCTCAGTGCAGGCCAACAGCTTGGCAGACTTAGGGGCTTAGCAGTCAGAGAGGCAGGGCTTGCCTGAGAATCCCCAGTGAGAATGACCTAGACTGCAGCCCCACCCAGGGCGCCCCACACCTACTCAGCACTCTGCTTCCTGTCTTAGTTGATCTTTGTGTCTATGGACCCCTGACCTTGGGAGGCTGGTGGAGGGTTCTGGGAGGCAATGAATGTGCCTGGCTGGGATGTGGTGGAAGGTGGCCTGGGGCCCTCCATTCCTATTCTGGGACTCCTCAGAAAAGGTGTTTCCTTGGGCAGTGCCGGGAGGCACTGAGATGGGGCCCTGGACCAAATGCAGTGACTTCCAGCCTACGATCTGTGAGAGCAAATGGGGGTGGGGGTGGGGCAAAGGAGAGAGAGGCTTCTGGCCACACATTAGAGCAGCCGTATTCCCAAGGTCAAGTGAGGGTCAAGAGATAACACTGGGGGTCACACTGGTTATCTTGGTGTTTGATCCTCAGTAGGCCCTCCCCCTGCGTTGCCCTTCACCACCCCAGCCAAGTTCATCTCTGCATGGTTCCCTGTGTAGGTCTAGGCTCCCTGACCTAGTGCCTCCTCCATCTACCCATTGGAATCCTGCCCATCCTTTTAGGGCCCACCTCTATACACTCTTCAGCACCCAGGTATGGACTCCTGGAGTCTTCATGGGGGCTGACTCAGCCCTATATCCAGCGAGCTCTGACAGCCCAGGTCAGCCTGCACAGGGCAACTCATGGCCTTTTGAGACAAACCATTTCATGGAATTATGAAGACTCTTTTTTTTTTCACACTCCTTGGACCTGAGTGCTTGGGGCAGCAGCAGGGCCCCATGGGTGGGATGGGTGCACTGCTCAGCCATGCAAGCATGGGGTCATTTCCAGCTCTGCCTGTCTTGGCTGTGTGGCCTGGGGGACCCACACTGCCACTTCACAGCTTTGCACGATGGGTGTAGCATCAGTGGCTCTGGGGATAGCCAGGGAAGAGTTAAGACAGTCCCAGCCCCTCTGAATTCCACGTGACCCAGGGTTGCTGAGTCTCCGGGTCTGCGGTGGACACTGTTCTCCAGGCTCATTTTTTGCTAATGGCTCATGGAAAGTTTGGCTCCTTGAGCTCCAGACCACTCCCTCTGGGGCCTGAGGCCTCGCTGACGTTGGTCTTGCCCTTGAAGGGCGTCCGGAGCAGCCTCCCGCCTGCAGAGCTATGGTCAGCACCCTGCTCCATGTCCGCCTGACTTCCTGCTGCCTGACCTTCTCCCCTAGGACAGAGCAGCAGCCGGCCCCTTCTGGCCACATGGTGGCCTCCTCCCAGCGGCCCCATTCAGGATTACTTTTCATTTGTCAGGTGTGGGCAGGGGGTGAGGGAAGCCTTTTCCCGCTAAAGTCCACCACACCTGTGAGTTGTATGCCTTTGAGTATTGAAGTGGGTGGCAGCCCAGGAGGACCCAACATCTGCTGGCCAGAGTCCAATCTCGACTCCATTGCTCACTGACTGTGTGACCAGCTGAATCGACTTGCCCTCTCTGAACCCAGATGTCCTCAGACTCAGATGGGGAGAATAACAGGAAATTAAATGAGATAATATAGCTGCTTGATGCATAGCTTAAAAAAATGATTAGAGTGCTTCACATAAAACACGGCATGTAGAAATTCTCCAGGGGGAATGGCTCTCATGAGCTTGCTGTCCAGGTAAAGAAACAGAGTGGGATGTTGTGTTTGGAGCCAGAGAAGGGCCAAGATGGAGGCACAGGGCCTGCAGTTCCCAGCTCCATGGCACGTTCCTTGGAGGCTAGGCCAGTAATGGGTTGGACAAAAAGCTCGTTGTGCCCCACAAAGGTGACTGGAGGGAGAGCCGTGGGCAGAAGGAAGCTCTGTGCCCTTGCCTGCTCAATTCAGCCTTTTGTCAGTGACCATGCCATGGAGAGCTATGTGGGGAGCACCACCTCTTTGTAGCCAGATTCAGGGGTTTTCCTCATTTGCAGGATGGACTTCATGAGTAGGAGCCCTGATGGTTTCTTCAGTGAGCTGGTATGTCCTGCAAAACCAGCTGGAGGTGGGGGATGTTGGATTGGGGTCAGGGAGTGCGACAGGTCCTCTGGGCCAAAAGCCTTGCCTTGACTTTGCCTCTGCTGCCCCAGGGTCAGGGTCTCAGAGAGTTTCAGGGGTTGGGGTGGCAGAAGTCAGAGGCAGGGGAGGGGCCGATGGTCAATATTGATCTAGCTGAGTCAGGGGAGCAGGATGGGGAAGCAGGAAGGCTGGGTGGGGCCTGCCGATAACTGAATCCCAGTATGACTGTGGGAACCAAGGAAGGGGGGTGCTCGATACAGAATTCCCAAACTAGGTCCTTACGAAAACAACAGTGGTCTGGAGCCCTGCCCAGTCCTAATGTGTCCTAATCCCTGTGGGTGGAGCCTAGAATATCTGTATTTTTAGCAAACTTCCTGGGTGACTCTGAGCAGCCAGCCCAGTTTCCATATTTGGGGGCCACAGGTTTACCCCCATAGTTGTAATAATGAGGAAACTGAGGTCCAGAGAGGGAAAGTAACTCACCCAAGGCCATACAGTGATGATAATCCACCCCTTTTTCCTGAGGGAAGCTATAGTCCACTCCTAGATAACTCCATTCCCTGCCTGCTGTGGCCCAGGGCCCTGGAAGGGACGGCTGCCCAGAGGGAAGTGGCCATGGAGACCTTGGCAGGCCCAGATGGAGAAGGTAGGGTGGGGCTCATCCCGGGAGGAAGGACGTAGTAGGGGGACATTCCCACAGGACTGGACCTGCCCCGCCTTGCCCTCTGCAAACACTCCCAGCACTGGCTGGGGGATGTTCCCTGAAAGATTTACTATGGCCCTGGTTTGGGGAAGACCTTTTCCATTGCTGGAGACCCACCCATGCCCTGGAAAGGCATGCCCCCAGCATGATAGGGGGCTTCCCAGGTGGCGCTAGTAGTAAAGAACCCATTTGCCAATGCAGGAGATATAAGAGATGTGAGTTCGATCCCTGGGTGGGGAAGATACCCCTGGAGGAGGGCATGGCAACCCACTCCAGTATTCTTGCCTGGAAAATCCCATGGACAGAGGAGCCCAGCAGACTATATATAGTCAATAGGGTCAAAGAGCCGGACACGACTGAAGCAACTTAGCACACAAGCAGCACGGTAGATACAGGGGCACTCTCAGCCTTCTGACACTTGTGGCCCCCTTCTCCCCTAACCGACCCACCAGTCAGGGCTCTCAGCCCAGCTCTCGCCTGCACAGTTCCCCCACATCTCAACTTGCTAAGCATCCATACAAATCCTGCCAGAACTCCCAGGTGCTGCCACCCTCTCTTGCCTCTTTTTCTGGCTCCTGAAACCTTGCTACCAGGTCCAGCCGTCACCCTAGTCTGCCCTGAGTGCTGGTTCTCACTCTCTGGAATGGGGTCAGAGATTCCTGGGGACAGGAGACAAGCTAGCTCATCTCTGCGTCCTCCCTGGAGCCCAGCCCGGCTGCTGCCTGCCCTAGCAGGTGGTCAGAGTGGTTCCGATTCTGAATCTCACCTCCTTCTCTCCCGGGGCCATTTTGGGCCAGTGTCTTCACTTTCTGGCCCACAGTTTCCTTATTTGTGGAATGCAGAGAACCGTAGTGCCCCACACAGAGATGAACCGAGGGTCGTGAGAGAGCACATATCAAGGAGGTCAGGTGTGAACAATTTTAGCAGCACACATTTGTCAGGGGTCTACCCTCGGCAAGGATGACGATACCTGCTGCGTGCATCCGCAACATGGAGAAGGTGTTGACTGCCTTCGAGGAGCTCACGGTTTTGTGGACACTTGCTCGGGTGACTTCAAATCAGTGAGCTCTGGTGAGGTAGGTAGAGGAGGCTGCCGAGCCTACATGTGGACCCAACGCAGTGCACTCTGGGAGTGGGGAGTGGCAGTTGCGGAGCCTGTGGAGGAAGCTAACTCAATGCATGCTGGGAGTAGAGGAGACTGTGGAGCCTGTGAAGGGGCCTAATGCAGTGCACGCTGGCAGTGGGTAGAGAAGCCTGTGGAGCCTGTGGGGGGACCTAACGCAGTGCATGCTGGGAAGGAGGTGGGGCTTCCCGGAGAAGGTATCGCAGCTGTGTCCTCAAGGGAGCAGAAATGTTGCTGTGCATTGAGCAAGGAATAAAAAGAAATCCGGTCCTCTGCAGTGAGTTCTGGAGTAAACGGGCAGTGAGGAGGTGGAGACTACAGATGTAGACAATAAGAGATGAGGCACCAGCTGGAGTGGATAGCGGTTAAAGAGAGGTGGCGGGGTGGGGAATGGTTTCCTGAGAATCCCAGGGGAAACACAGACCAGGGCCCTGGAGCTCTGCTTGCGCTAGTCCTGACTTTGTCTTGCAAGAAGCCTCTTTGCCTCTGAGTCTTGTTTTCTTCATCTTCAAAATAGGACTGTTCCAACTAGGGCAAGAGGTGTGAAAGCACCCTGTGAACTGTAAAAGATCATGCTCTTGTAGATAATAATAGCGGCTGGCACTGTGAGGTAAAGGATACCTCGAGGTTTACCTGGCGCTCCCGGAGCTTCGTAGACTCACACGACTCTGGACCTCCTGTAATCTGCTCCTGTGCTGCCACCTTCCGGCGAGTGTCTGCAATGGCAGCTCAAGTTCTCAAGTCCTTCCTGCAGCCCAGGAGGGAGATCCAGGGCACCTGAAGGCTCAGGTCCAAGCCGTCCTGGCGCTGACATGCCAGGCTCCAAGACAAGAGTGCAAATGAAGGGCCTGGATCCCTCTGCTTCACACCTCCTTGCCATTTTCAGCCTTACTACCAAGCTCCTCGCATATGCCCTGTAGAAATGCCCTCTGGCCATCTCACATGCCAGCAGCCAGGAAAGACCCAGAAAGCAGCTGGTGCCGGAATTCTGAATTCCAGGCACTCAGAGCATGGTCTGGAGAGGACCGTTGGCTCTAGAAGTCACCCCCGCCAACCCTGCCCCTGGCCCTGTGGAATCAGGCCTTCATCAAATACAAATTGGCACTTGCCGTCAGTACTTGCGATCTAGCTCTACAAGGATTAAATCATGTGCTGCTGCAGCTGCTGATTTTTAATACTCCTTGAAAGGAGTTTAGGGTGGAGAGCAGAAATTAGGAACTTTGTGCTCTGGGAAAAACTGGCAGAACGGGTCTTCAGATTTTTAAGATATTTTTAGGTGCTGATTTTATGAGCCCAATTCTTGTATCTCCTTTTGTCTAGAAAAGCACCAAAATCCTTCATGGTGACAGCTGCTCCTCGTGACTAGCAGAAACCTGCAAAAGATATGTGCTTGATTGCATGTACTCCCCCTTCACCAGAATCACATATATACTGATTTCCCCCTCTACTACTTTGGAGCAGTTTCTCAGCGCTATTTGAAATGTCTCCTTGGATATTGTCTTCATTTTGCTGCCAAATAAAACTTACCTTGCAACTCTCAAACACTGTGCTTTTTTTTTTTTTCAAGTTACATCTCTTAGGTGGGGGCATGACCTACAGTGAGCAACTCATCTGTTTTGCATGAGACTGTCGGGTTTTGTCCTGAAAATTCATGTCAGCAATGAATGGTTGGTCACCCTGTCATGGCCTGAGGGGGCCAAAACCTCTATATCACCACCCTGGGTCAGCCTGACCACCTGGGGGTCAGGGAACCAACTCGCCTCTAATGTGGTAGTGGCCTCCCTTCCCCCACTGGAGCCTTTCCTCCGCTCCTTCTCCAGCCCCAAGGCCTCTGCCCTAGACTCTAGGTTCATATACAGTCTATGGGTAAAGAGCCCCTTCCTCTTCCTCCCCCTCTCAAAGCTTCTGGGGCCTGGGGCCTTGTCTGTGAGGTCGGGCAGAGGAAAAATATTGGGTAGGGAGGGATTTCTGGAACAATTCCTTCATTGTACAAGGAAACCAAGGTCTGGAGGAGAAGAGCCTTGCCCCAGGTCCCTAAGAGAGACTTTCTGTTGGCCATTGGTGGCAACTCATTGCTCTTGTTAAGGGCACCCCAGCCCCATCCCTGGCTCTAAGGCTAGGACACACAGGTCCAGGCATAATCCCATAGTGATTGGCTCAACCTTGAGCTTGTGACCAAGTTAGTCCAATCAGAATAAAGACCTGGGTCTTTATTTTGCAACCAAGAGGAACTAGAACAGGAAACAGACATACTCCCCCAGTGCTCTGCTTAACCAAGACAGAGAGACAGCAAGTGCACAGAAGTTGGTAGCTATTTATTGCACTGAAAACACCAAGAATAAAACAGACACCCCTTCTTCCCCCCAACCCCACAATAGCAGAAAGTTTGAGCAGTGGTCATTCAAGTTCACAGCCACATATTTTAAAAAAGAACTGAAACAAACCCCCAAACAAATAGTAACAAAGATACCAGCACGGGGAGTCTGGCAAATACATCCCCTAAAGGGTCTCCCCTTGAAGGGAGACAGGAGACCAGGGGTCAGGATCAGCGCTTGCTGGGCGCACACACGGGAGAATGCTTTCCCGTGGATGTGTTGGCATGCCGGAGCCTAGGACTTGTCTTAGGTCTGGATTTTTTTGCATCTACAGGATGTTTGACTGTCTGGTGGTATTGGGCTCTGGGCCACTTTGTCTGCCAGTCTCCCTGCCTGCTGTCTCAGGATCACGCCATGCCCTGTGGTCCACACCAGCTGGCTGCACACCCACAGGCGTGGCCTTCGCAGTGGAGCCATCTCAATGTGGGGTAGGGACCAGCCTCCACTTCTCTGGCATCCAGAGAGGGGCACAGTGGACAGGAGGCGTGTCAGCAGATAAAAGGCAGGATGCTTGTGTCCTCCAGCTCAGCTCCCTCTGGTGGGGAACCGAGGGGTGAGCAGGGGAAGGACTTTCCCAAGGTCACACAGCAAGTCTGGTCAGAGCTGGGAGTGAAATCCTAATAACCCCCCAAACGTGGCTCTTTCCCCCGCAGTCCTCCGCTGATAAGCAGAAGACAGGCACAAAGATGGGGCTGAGGGCAGCTGGGGGAGAGCAGGGGGACTGGCCGGCCCAGAAAAGGACAGGAATCCAGCCAGTGACTCACCCTGTCGATTCTCATGGGTGTATTCGGGGTTCAGTCTTCACCCCAGTGTTCTGTCTGATCCCCCATCAGCCCTGTAACATAGGCTGGGCAGCAATATTAACCCTTTTAACAGAGGGAGAAACTGAGGCTGAAAAAAGGACCAGACTTTGCCTTGGTAATGGCAGCAATCCGTCACCTTTGGCTTGGGGATGGCTGTGGGAGCTGGCAGCTTGCAAGGGAGGCAGACAGTTTTGCTGCTGGGACACTGGGATCACTGGGCCTTACTGGGAAGCCCTCTGGACCTGGGACAGACCAAGTGCCTGCCCTGGGCCTCGGCAGCAGGGTCTCTGCCAAGGAGAAAGGCCAGTGATCAACCAGTTTGGAGACCAGGAGGGCTGGGTAGCCTCTCTCCTGACCTGCGGCCCCTGCCCAGCCTGCCTCACCTGTCCCGGGGGCAAGAGTGCAAGAGAATGGGCCCAGCAGACAGCTCATAATCAGGGAAAACTCAGGAAATACTGGGTCACATCCCATTAGTCCTGCTCCACTCAACACCCAGCATACCCCAGAGGTTTGGAGGGATCAGAGAGATTCCTCCAAATCTTTGGAGATGCGGCTCTTCCTCCCCTAAAATCCTCCAGAGGGGACAGTATCTCATGCTGGCAAAACACGGCCACACAGAGGCCAAAAGCACAGAGAGGCAGCAACATAATTCCGAGTCGGACACTGAGAATACAACCTCTATTTCTTTTTTTGTCCAAAACATGTAGATTGGTTTTGCTGAGTGTTATTTCTTCTTCTTTTTTTTTTATTTCAACATACTTACTGCATATAAAGTCATGCAAAGAAAACAGTGCAGACAGTAGATCCAGGTGGACGTGCCAAGGCATTCCACATCAGAGTCAATCCCAAGGGAAGAGGGAAAGAGAAAGGAAAAGAGAGATGCAAACCACAGCCGCAGCAGGAGGTGTGAAGAGGAGAACTCCCAGTGTTCTTTTTGGACCCGCATGAAGACACATGCTCGTGAACCCCCCAGAGATGGATGGGGGGGCGCTGAGGGTGGTGCACAGATGTAATGAAATCCTGGGCAGCATGGTAGAAAGGATCTCAGTTTGGGAGGCAAGCAAAATAAAGTCCAGATACTGCCACCCTGACAACCTCCCCCACTCTCTCTGCCCAGATTTGCTATTTCTTTATCAGCACTAACATCTGATGCTTCTCCAGCCCCCAAGGGAACGTGGGGACTGAAATGTCAGAGATCCTTCCCTGTCAGGCTGAGTCCACCTCAGCCCCAGATAACCCACAAGTGACAAAGTCCATCTCCGAGATGACAAAAAAAAAAAAAAAAAAAGACCTAGAACAGGAAAAAAAGAAAAACTACCCCTCAGCCCTCTTCCCACCTCCCTTCCCAACCCAAACCTTCTCACAATAATTTGAGAGGTCTAGTTATTACATAAATATCCATTAACGCGAAATCCACTTACGAAACACACAGAAGTTTGGCTATAAAAAGGCATGCGGTCCGAGTAGAAGCGATACCTAATGGTTGTTTTCTTTTGCCCTCGAAAAGCAATCAGATTCTCCCCTTCGGATATGATGAAGCTGGAATTCTCCAGGCCGGATGGATGGGTGGAATGGGCAGCTAGTGTTGGAAGTAAACATCGGCAGAAGGAAGAAAGGAAGAAGTGGGGGCACCCTGAGAGGATCGAGCCCCCCACACTGAGGGAGGAGGGTCGAGAACAAGAGGGCAGGACAGGATGGGAGAAGAGTTAGGACGGAGGTCTCAGGCAGCAGGCTCCTGACATCTTGCTCCTCTTTTGCCCTCCCCCATGGGGGAGGTTGGTGCAGGGGGCTGGCTGTTCTGCCCTTCCCCAAGGACCCAGAAGAGGGGAGATCAGGGAGGGGATTCTGGCGGATGCCACCTTCCTCCCGGCTCTGCCCCTCCTCCCCAGCCCCTGGGTGAACACACAGCTGGGACCTTGGCCTCTGGCTAAGGCAAGACCAGGCCAATAACAGCTGGGAGGGGGGTCCTCGGGGCCAGCACCCAGGGCACCTGGGCCTGAGGAAGCCCCACCCTGGCAGGGGACAGAGAGCAAGAGTGACAGGTGGAGACGGGGAGATGTGGCCATTTGCTCTGAAGTCGTGATGGCTTTGCGAGTGGACAGGTTTTCTTGACACAGGTATAAAGGTGATGGTGATAGTGGCGGTGGTGGGATGATGCAGTTGGGGGAATTCCAGCAAAATCCAAGTGGGAGAACCAGCAGCCACATTCCACGACAAAGAGTGGATCTCTGCGGTACAGCGCCTCCAGCCTGGTCCTTCAGCTGCAAGACACGGTTGACACAGTGGGTAACGTGGGTGCTTCTCAGGGCACCATGCCCACCTCCTTGGATGGAGTTCAAGTTGCCTCCCGTGGGTCCCACCCGCGGCTCTTCCCCCCACCCCCTGGGACCCACAGGCCTGGTCTCCTCCCAGTGGTCTTCCCACCTCTGGCTCAGGGCCCGTCCAGCAGCCAGGTTCCCCAGCGTGTACCACCTCCAGACCGACACCACCCCGTTCATTTAGATCGTCAGAAGGAGGGGCTCTTACTGCGGCAGGACGGAAGGCGCCCCGGATCTGTGGAAGTGGACGATCTGCCATTTGCCATCCCGGCGGTGCCAGACGCGGGTCTCTTCCGACTGGGCCGTGCGGGGGATGCCGCCGGCGTCCAGGTACTGCGTGATGCGGATGTAGGCGATGCAGGCCGACTCGTCACCCATCAGGTGGATGTGGGGGTTCAGGATGGTGGTGTGCACAGGCTTGCTGTTCCGGGACCACACTGCAGGCGGGGACGGGAGGGGGCGGAGGAGTTGTACCGGGGGGCCTCCGGTTCTCTTCCTTCCCTCCCCCACTTCTCAGCAACCGCTTCAGCAGAGCACCTCTGCCTGCCTCATTTCCAGAGGAGCGGGTCTCTGCGACAGGGCTCAGCTACCTGGGAGTCAGGGCACAGCTTGTAGATGACTAGATCAGACCCCAGGGGAGATACAGTGGACTTCAAGACAAGGTGAATTCTTCAAACGCAGGGGAATGGAATTGAGAATCATGATATCTCAGACATAACAGGTGAACGTAGTGTCAGGTGAGCTTAGACCAGAGTCTCAACCCAGATCCCTACAGAGGCCAGGAGAGTACAAAAACAAGGGGGCTGAACTGGGTATGAGATGCTAGATGACTACAGACCTTGTGTCTCGGGGTGAGGGGCCAGTAGGGAGTGGTGGAGACAGTGGCGAACAGGGCACCGTGTCCCTTTTGGGGAGGCGCCCTGTGGGCAGCTTCCTTGGCATTTGCTATGTAAGTGGGACTCATGTTGCCACACCTCATTTTTCAAGAGAATCTAGAAATCTGGATTTCTATGTCAATGCCTCAGTTTTAATGATGGCTTTCAAATTTAAAACATCATGCAGACTGTATGAAACATGTGTAGTCAGACACACCTTATGGGCACCTCATTAGCCACCTCTATTCTCAACGTATAGAATTATGGAAACTTGAAGAACATTAAAACTGTAGAATCTTGGAATTGTGGGGATGGTACTGGTGGCCATGGGATGTGGTCGTGGAGCTTTCCAGAGTTAGGGGGAAAGGCACAGCTCTTATAATCATGAGAGAACTGACAAAATCAGCCCTCTCTGTGTAATATGTGAGCCACAATTATTACTATCATCATCATCACCAGCTTGGTTTTAGGAACTCTCAATTTTTCTCAGCAAGACAGAAGACAAAACACAGGAAGACAGTCACCTCGGGAGGGGCTGGACAGGGGTCACTAGGATCTTGGGCTTCAGTGGAATCCTCGCAGCTTCCCTCAGTGTAGCCCAAACGTGCCCAAACCCCACAGGAGAGCTCATGCAAAATATAGATTGCCCAGCCCCGCCTTTGGAGATGCCAGTTCAGGAATCTGTCATATTAAAAAAGCTCCCTCCCCTCTCCCATCCTTTGATTCTGATGCCCAGCCAGGTTTGTGAGCCACTGATTACCTGAAAAATGTAAAAAAAAATTTTTCTTTTCACAACTTCAGAAAGCATCCAATAATATCTGCTCCTAAATATGATCCTCACATTATACCCAAGTTTTAGATAAATGACCCCAAATCACCGAGTCTTGGATATGTAGACTAAGAGGCTTTTATAATTCTGGGCTCTTGTATAGCAAGAATGAAGAGCTTTTGCATATAAGCTTTGGAATGACCTCAGAGATCAGAGGTCACCCTTTGGCCCTCCCACAAAATGCAAGGAGGCCTCTGTGAGCATCCTCAACAGCATTCAAGGCTGGAGGCTCTCAACACTGTTTAGTTCAATACATCCATTTAGCAGATCTGGAAACTGAGGTCCAGAGAAGCAACTGGACTTGTCCAAAGCTGGGCCAGTCTCTGAAAGAAATGCAGTAGAACCTAAAGAAGTCAGTCTCTACGTGGGACTGAATTAGGACAATCTAAAACAATCCCCAAAGGGATAGAATTTAGCACCGTTGAGGGCACTGGGCCTTACTTCTGTCTGCCAGGGCTGGGGTCCTGAGAGTCATTTGTAAAGCAATGGTCACCCTAATGTGGCATCTCTTGAATGGAAACTAGGCTCCCAACATCTACCCTCATGGACAGCACGGGAGAAAGGGCCAGGTCCTCCAGCAGGAAAAAGCAGCCAGGAGGGTGAGACTTGCACCAGGGCAGGCAGTTACCCTGTGTCTTGCTCTTTTCGATCCTTTGATGTGATCAAGTGTTCAAGCCCAGAGTCTGGGGAGCCAGTGTTATGATGGGACTCACTGCCAGAGTTTAGGTCAAGGGCTTACACAGCTTTCCGTGTCTCCTCCCCCTTTTGCATCCCTGAGTCTTAAAAGCCATCTCAGCCTGATCTCTGCTCTGTGGGGCTTGTGGTGTTCATTGTGGGGAACCAGCACCCCCCAGAGGATAGACCAGTAGAGAGGTGCCCCTGGTCATCAGCTAGGGAGCTCCAGGGTGAGCGGGACTGACTGTAGGGTCCAGCCACCTCTCTTCACACTCTACTTCTGTTGCTAGCCTTGGAAAAGCAGAGTTTGATTTGTCAAAGAAAATGTGAAGGAAGAACTTCCTTCTTCACAGCTTTTTGGGGATGCTCTTAAGCCCTTGTACTCTGCAAGATTCTGTTAGTCTGTGTGCATATAGGAGAGGAATGCCCAGCTCTGGTGCCCAGGTGAGGGGATAACACGGGGAAGGGAGGAGGCACTGGAGGCAGTCAGGACCAGGTTCTGTCACCAACAATCTGGGTCCTTTGGACAAGTCGCTTCCTCTCTCTGGACCTCAGTTTCCCCTCTGTACAATGAAGAGTTGGACTAGAGCCAACTTCAGTTGCTTAAGTACTACCTTTGTTATTACCATCTACCTATACTTACTTTATGGCAACCCACTCTAGTATTCTTGCCTGGAGAATCCCATAAACAGAGGGGCCTGGTGGGCTACAGTCCATGGGGTCGCAAAAAGTTGGACATGACTGAAGCAACTTAGCATGTGCACATACTTTATGAAAATATTTCCTTAAATCGATTCACTTTATTAATGTAGGTACATTTATTTTAAAAGACAACTTTCTACTTTCTAAAACAATCATTAATGAATAACCAGTCTTACAGAATACACTTTTAATAAGCCCAATGAAAATGAAATCAAATTATATAATCCTAGCTCCATGCTCTTTCCTGCAAGGCACCTGGGCCTGAGACCGCTCTCTTTTTGATAAAGAGGTGAGTTAGAAAGTCAGTAGGTATTTAAGAGAGACTGACATTACACTGAGCCTTTCCTCTTGGCAGAGCCAGATGTACTGTTAGAAAGGGACCAACTTGCTCACTGTGTGAACCAGCGCTGTTTCAATGGGTGCCCACAAGCACCGGATCCCAGAGCATTGCCTCAGTGCCTCCCTTCTGGGGGACCTTGGCCATGCCTCTTCTCAGGGCCTCCCTCTGGGTCCTAAGCTGCATGAGTCTAACCTGCATGTGCATTGGTTTATCCTTGTCTGACCCAAGGCCAAGGCGAGACAGACGCAGGCAGAAAGCGCCCTAGGTCAGGCCCAACCTCAGCCCCCTGACAGCCCCGGGGTGCAAAGCTGCCAGGGTCTCTCCTGCAAAGAGAGGCCTGGGAAGGACAGACATGCGGACAGAGACCTAGACAGACAGGCAGGGCACAGCAGTGTGAGCCTGGTCCCCCTTTCTCCCCCAAGAGTGCATTTCCATGCCCACTCATCAGGGCACCTGCAGGACAGCAACCTACATGCCAGTTCGCAACCAGCTGGTCAGCTGGGGTGGCCACAGGCATTTAGGTGACTGTAACTTGGGGGTGTGCCCCTGGGGGGGCTCCCTTATCTGTAGAAAGGGAATAAAGTTCTTCCCCAGGCTCTCCCAGGGTCATGGGCAGGCGAGAGCTGGGAGGGCTTGTCACACTGATCCAAGGTCCCCATCTGCAGCCACAGCAGTTGGAGGGACCAGGCTTAGGAGAGAGAACCAAGGCAGTACCAAGCCCTGTCCACACGGGCCCTTCCTCCTCACTGGCTCCTGAGCCGCCCCGGGGGCCCTGCCCGTCACCCTGCTGTGCCATCTGGCAGGACACCGAATAGAGCAGACAACAGGCAGCCCAGAGGGAAGGGATTGCTCACGGTTTTCAAAATAGAATCGATGGAAGTCCAAGCCCTCGACCAGGTTCCCCAGGGCCTCGGGTTCGAAGGCCGTCATCCCAGGGTCACACATTTTCCTGGGGGGAGGAAGTCAGAGGAAAGATGGGCTGGGGTGGCCTCTCGGGTGCCCCCTCTAATTCCAGGGGCCTGGACCCCAGGAAGGTGAGCCTGTGAAATCAAAAGTGACTGCACCCACCTCATAGGATCAATGAGGCTGCGGAGGGGACAGGGCTGGGACAGGGACAGTGTGGACGCTGCTGACTGGCAGGTGCTACTGGGAACTGGGAAGCCTGGGTCCAAACCATGGCTCTGCTGCTTACATGTCATGAGACCACCATGCCCCCTGCCCCCTAACATCTCTGAGCAAGAGGGCCATACCAAGATGCCAGCAGGGATAACTCAGCCTGTACACAACTCTCCAGATTACATCACACCCCCCACCTCAGGCAGCAGATTTGTCCAGAGGGGGCTCTCCTAATCTGTCTTCCTTGGGCAGGGGGACCTTTTCCTTCACTTTAAATTGGCTTCTGTTCACAGCAGGCGTGGCCCTGGAGGGGCGCGTTTTGCTGCATTAAATGAAGGCATCCTATTGTTGGCAGCAGCGTCCTCTGGGAGCCGCAGCTCCCTCTTCTGTGAGATGAGGAAAATAGCCGTCCAAGAAGCAGCGCCTGGGAGGAAGGAGCCGGGGCGTGGCTGAGCAGGCCCTCTGCTGTGTGTGTTTAGCTCAGTGCTCCCACTCACGTCTGCTTTCTGGGAGACCCTAATAGCCAGATGGAGGAAGGAGAAAACTGTCTCCCCCATCCCTAGGTCTCTGAGATCGTCTATGACACAACGTGGACCCCTGTGGCAATGACAGTGAAGCCAGGGACAGGAAGTACCCCAGGACAGACAAAGATCCCAGCCTGGGGAGGGACTGAAGATAATGATGGAGGGCCCAGCCTCATGTGAGCCGGAGCCGTGGTGAGTGCAGGGCGCCCTGCCCTTGTTCTGCCCTAACCGCTCTGTCTTCGTGATTCCAGACAACTCGCTTCTCCACTCAGAAACTCAGGTTCTCCTGACGGATTGGCCAGCGGGGTTGTTCTCACATCATGTGGGATTCCCAGGATCCTTCCAGATCCAGAGTCCTTTAAGTGGGGCCCTGAGCCCTGACCATCTGGAAGACTAAGCACCACCTCGCTCTCCCCAAGGAACCCCTCTGCAGGAGGTCTCTGGACCTCTGAAGAGACTCAGAAACCATCTGCTGCAGTTCCATTGTACATGCAGGGAAACAGGCTCGGTGAGACGAAGGGGCTTATCCAGGGTGACACAGAGTCAGACTCAGCACCACAGGCCCCAGAGGTCATAGCAAGGGGTCAAAACCTAGGCTACAGAGGAAGTGCTATCGCAGAGGTGGAAGACTCGGGGGGTCTGGGTCAACAGGAGACACCTCTCCTTCCCTCCCTCCCTGCAGCTGTGTCCCCAGAGTCACTCTCAGGCTCTCTCATCACTGACTTAATTCTTTCCAGGGCCAGAGGCAAAATCTGTTCAACAGTGCATTTCCGTGTTTTTATGCAACCCTCAGGGGCACACGTGCACACACACCCATGCACACCCCTTATGCACGCAGTCATAAACGTGCACGTTACACTCACGGGTACATGCGGCCTCCGTCTCACACCTGCACCTTCCAAGGTCCTTGTTTCTCCAGAGATAATCAGCAGATTGCTGGGGCTTTGTCACCCACTGCTGCTGAAACCCTCCCACGATCAGGATGCACCTGGCCTGCCCAGCCTTTGAGAAACAAACTTCAACTCCTGGGCATATAAGCAGTAACCAGGATCAGGCTGCCCAAGGAGCAAAGCCCACCCAGGTCATTCCTACTTCACCCAACAGGCAAGGGTCATTCTGCCCTTAGTTTGCAGCTTTTGTCCACCAAAAAGCATAGGTGGGGTCTTCAGACCCGGGCCTTGTCAGCCCTGGCCAAGACGTTGAGGCCTCAGCCCAGAATCCTGGCTCTCCTGGGGGCCCAGTGAGGTCCGCTCCTGGCCTGGACCAGCAAGGCTGAAGATGACCACCAGGGGGCGCTCCAGCCCAGTCTTTGTACACTGGTCGCTTCTCCAAGGGCTGGCCCAGGTGTGTAGCGAATGTGTCATACCATTTGTTTCATATCATGCTATTTTTGCGCACTCTGCCTTATCCCTGGATGGCTCAGAATTGTTTTTTGAGGTTCTTTTGCTCCCTGCCTGCTCACTGAAGTTTGGTTTCCTGCCTGCTCCTGCCCATCTGAGGTCAGAGGAAGTCCAGTGTAGCCCAGGCCCACATGGTCAGACTGAAGAAGGGCCTGCCTCCCTCCCCTCCTTCCCAGCTTATCTCCCGAGGAGGCCCATGTTGCATTGGAAGCCACCCCCTCTTCCCTTGGGGCAGGAAAAGAGTTTTGTTGGAATTCTTCCTAGACAACAAGATAGGAGCAGGAAGAGGAGCAGGACTGAGATATAGACAATTACTGTGAGCAAAAAACTTAATGAAAGCATAAAGTCAGAAGGCACACCAGACTGAATGAGTTCAGCCTGATTCACGGCACATGCAGTGTGAGTGAATGAGGGTCACAGACAAAGACCCCCCAGCATTAGCCATCAGCGCCCCCGATTCAGGCAGGACATGCAGGATGCACCCAGCCGACTCACGTGTAGGACTCAAAATCTCCATTGCTTATGGCTTCAATCAGCTGCTCTGTCACTTTTATGATCTCTTGTTTCCGCACTGGAAGGCAGGAGGGGACACAGATAATAGTGATCGTGACGGAGGTGTGGCGCCAGCCACCGGGTCCTGAGCCCTCGCCACGCACCAGCCCCCATCCTGAGGGCCTCACATTGTCTCAGCTGTCCTCACACTGCCCCTGGGTGTCATCACTCCCGGTTCGTGGAAGAAGAAACTGAGGCTCAGAAAGGTGGCAGGGTGTGAAAGTCCCCTCGACCACAAAGGGCAGAGCCTGTGTCTTAGTTGGCAGCCTCTGCTTCCAGACAGCGAGCATGGTTCTGGCTCTAGGTCTGATTTGAACCCAAGTCTTGACTCCAAAATACACCTTTTCCATCACCTTGTTTTGCCACCTGAATCCAAGCAAGGTTACCTGTGATGATCACCACCGGCAGCCAAAAACCAGAGGTTCCCCTGTGGTCCAAACCGGGGGCACTAAGGAAGGGCTTAGGGCTTATTTATCCCTTGGATCTGGGTGAGTTTTTATTCCATTTGCATACCTACAAGATTCAGGCATGAGCTTTCCAGAACTTTCCAGGCATAAGGAATCCCAGTTACTGACACCTGGCCTCCCCTGTCTGCCACTGAACCACAAACAGCTGCTGTCTTTCCGGTAGAGGAGTAGATATCAGTTTTCTTATTAGGTGTGTGACGTTCTGTGCCCTAGCTTTCCCATCTGTAAAATGGGGATGCTATCACCTCTTATACACTCAGTGCTGAACAAGCAGTGTAAAGAACCCAGGCTTCAGTATCAGCTAGCCTTCATCTGAATCCCAGCCTGGGTCGTTATCAGCTGCTCAGTCATGGGCCACAGGTTGTTTTCCCATCCATCATATGGAGACGATACTGCCCTCATCCCAGAGTTGTTATGACTACGGGATGAGATGCTATGCCTGAGACACTTGGATCAGAGCCTGGCGCACAGTAGGTACACACCTATATCCTCCCACATGCACTGTTGTATCTGCTCCTCACACCCTGGGGGTGGGGGTAGGCAAGGCCAGTTTCCTCCTATTTGATACATGAAGAGACCAAGCCTCAGCAATGAAGGAACTGGAGTCACATGTCCTGGCTTCCAGGAGGGCTGTCCTAGAAGCCTGACTCAGTTTCCTGGGTCCTCCTTCCCTTCTTCCCCAGGCTCAAGCTTGGCCTCAAACCTGGTCAGTGAGCTGGCTGCAGCCTCAGGTGAGATGGGGGACATACTGCCCGTCTCTCGGGCCGGGAGCGCGGGAAGGAGGCTGCTCCTGTCAGAGCCCTCGACCCGGCCTGCCCCTCTCCTTACCAACTGCAGGGGCCATCCTGGCCCACCTCACACGGGGAGCTCGCCTCAGGCCCAGAGGACACAGAATCACAGAGCACCCAAGCTGCAAGAACCTTGGCAACCGCAGACTCAGCCTCCTTATCCAGCTACTGGGCAAACAGAAGCCTGGTAAGAGGTGCGGCCCGCTCAAGGACACAGAACATCCCGGGTGTGCAGTCTGGCTTCCAGCGCAGGGCCTTTCCCAGAACCTGGGAGCTCCAACATGTTCCCTGTCACGTTGGGCCCATGGCCTGTCTCTTCCCCAACTCAAATATTTAATATGAGCACTGCAAAGGCTCACTGGCCCCTGGAGCACGCCTGGCTCCACAGACATTCCTTGCAGAGCGAGGGAGCGTGCCAGAGCCAAGCCTCGGAGCTTGAAGCCTCGCAACACAGCTTCCTATGCTGCTCACTCCCCGTTCAGAGATGAGCTGCAGCCACACTGGAGGCGACAGGTGAACTCGTCCGCTCTGGTGTCTGCAGCAACAAAGCCATCATCACTGTCTCCACCCCCCCGCACCCCCCCCCCCCACCACGTGCCCCTCAGGGCAGGGCCTGGTGCCCAGCACAGCTCTTGGCACGTGGTGAGTGCTCAGTAGACATAACCATCTTGGAAGTTACCATCTCCAGTGTCAGCCACCACAGTGAGCGACACAGTCTTTATCTCCTGGCTCCTCTAAGAATCACCAGGACTGGGAATGAGTGTCTTAGACCAGGAGCTCTGCCGGGTGACCCTGTCTTGCCTGGCACTGAGACAGGCAGCATGAATGAATGGGTAGATAAACCAAATCAGGGTCTGGGGCTGCTATCTTTGCCTTGTCCCCTGGAACTGCCCAAGTTGCCTAGTGGCCTCTGTCCCTTGGAGCCCAACAACCCAGTTTCCTGGTCAAGCTAGAGACTGAGGATGGAGAGAAACGCACTGCTATCAGGAGACACCTCATTCCAGCCGCTCCCACGTGGAATCACAGTGACCCTGCAGGGCAAATTCACAGGCTCCTGGCAGGCCCTGGGGCCCGAGCCACCCCCCTTGCTTTGTCTGCACGGCTTTACATGCCCTTCCCGCTTGACATTCCATGAGCTTCTGCTGAACACTCTGTCTCCTGTGGGCTGCTTCTCCCCAGAGTGTCAGAAAGACTAGCCAAGTGGTCAAGGGTACGGATTCTGGAGCCAGACCCCAGCTCTACTATTCAGTAACCATGTGCCCTTGGGCAAGCTATTTCCCCCTGCCTCAGTTTCCCATATGTATAAAGGAGCTACTAATAGTACTTACCTCATAGGGTGGTTCTGAGGGTTGAGTTAAGAATATATCAACGAAAATAACTAACACACATATGGTCCTCACTCAGAACCAGCTACTGTTCCAAGCCCTTTATATCAAGTCATTTATGTAAATAATGATGCATTATGTAAAAGTGTTGAGAGCAGTGCCCGATGCTCCATAACTGAAAGCTGTGATTATCCTCAGTGGAAAGCTCTGAATTGGAAGTTCCCCCTGAGGACAGCCTCTAGCCAGGCCGGGACGCTTCCCAGCAGCCTGATATGTGATGCTTCAGTTTTGTTTGAAGCTTTGGGGCTTGCAGCCTGCCTAGGAGGCCACCACACTGCTGGAGAGCATCTTCCATTTGCATATCCTTCTTTTACATTAAAATCTTCCCCTAAAAGCCACTTAGTTTCTGGGGCCCTTCACTGTGTACCTGATATCCCAGACTTTATGCCTTCCACCTGCCAGCCTTTTCTTCTCAGGGCTGAAAGCCTCCAGCATGTGGTTTGCAGGATCTCACTCAAGCTGTCTATCTACTCTTCTGGGGTACTTAGGCTATTAGATGCTTCTGTGAGTGTGAGCACACAGTCCTTGACGTAGCTTGAATATTGCAGAATTTCAGGCCTAGGGTAGCACTCCCCTCCCCAATTCTGGACACTATACCTCTATTAATGCAGCCCGAGACAATGCCTAACTTGGCCTTCAGCCACGTAGGACACCAAGTTTGCCAATGGTTAAAGCCTGGCAGGCGGGAATCTCCCTCGCTTCACTCTCTGAGACCAAAGATCTGGGACTCCGAAGCTCCTTAGATCTGGAGAAATTCACTCTTGCTCTGAGCCCCTCTCATGTCCTCAGCAGATCCACTGCTCTATGAAAGATTCCTCCAGCAGCTGCTCAGTAGCAACTCTGGCATTTTTAATCTTCTAGGCATTCACCCAGACAACCAAGAGTGTTCCCTCATAGCTGGGAAAGCTGAAGCCCCAGAGAGGTTAAGACACTCTCTCAAGGTCACACAGCACATGGTGGCTGAGATGAGATCAGCATTCCCGGCTGAAATTTCCCAGAATGTCTCTGCCCAGATTCGGAGGCAGCTCTTTGGAAAAGTTTTTAAGAAGCTGACCAGGAGAAGGAGGGCGGTGGGGAGGAAGCCTAGCAGAGTCCTGTGCAGCTCAGAGGGTGAGAGGCCTGTGTATTAGCCTGAGGGGCTCTGAAATATTCATGCCCCCTTCTTTGCTCAGGGGGAAATGTTCCCTGGAGGATGACATTTCTAATTAACTTTAATGTTAGGTCAGAATCCACCCTACCAGCTGCTATTCTCACTTAGTAAGAAGACTTAACAAATTAACACCAGAAAATGGTTCTCTGGAAATTTTTTCTGAGGCCTGAAGAACCTGGGGGAGGCACAGGGCTCCTCTCTCCTGCCAAACAGCAGGAGAAGCTCCTGGTTGGGCCAGCATCTTTTCCAGCAGACATGGCCCTTTACATGTATGGAAACTGAGGCAGGAAATGGGCTCCAAGTCCTACATTAATAACACTGACATGCCCTTTCTCTTCTCTGGGCTTCAGCCTCCCTCTTTTTATTTTATTTATTTATTTTTGGCCGTGCAATAGGCATGTGAGATCTTAGCTCCCCGACCAGAGATCCGATCTATGCCCCCTGCAATGGACGTGCGGAGTCTCAACCACTGGACCACCAGGGCAACTCATTCCTCCTCTCTTTAAAAGGGACATAAATGAACGAAAATTCAAGACGTCACAAATGTTCCCATCCTGATATCTCTAAAGCAGAGGATAATGATTGTAAATGTCAGGCCTTGGGGATACAACTCAGAGCCATTACTCCAGGTGGAAAATGTCTTTAACGGGTCTGCACATTGCACATTATGTTAATAGTGCATACAAACTTTACATTCTGTTTCAAACATTTCTCTGTCTGTTTAACATATAAATATTTGTCTTAAAATAATCTTTGAGTAAAACTGACGCTCCAGGAAAATGCCGTATGGCTTCCAGTCATTCAAACATAAGCTCCAGTTTGAAAGAAAAGAAGTTAAGATTTATTAAACAGTGACCATATTTCAAGCACTGTGTAAGCACTTTAGACACAGCCTCTTGTTTCATCTGCACAGCAGTCCTCTGAGCTTGGTGCTATTATCGTCATCTCTTTATAGTTAAGGAAACAGAGGCTCAGAAAGGTTCAGTAAGTTGCCTAAAGTTACCCAGCAAATAGACTCCCGTGAACAATCACAGGGCCTGTTTGCCTCCACAGACCGTGTCTGCTCTGAGACCAGGATTATGAGGCCACCACCAGCTCCTCAAAATACCCAGCGCCAACTCTTACCACTGGGACAGGGAGCCTCAAATATAGCAAATGTCTCAGAAACACCCTCTATTGCCCCACTACAAACCTATGGAATCAGAATCCACAAGAGCAGGGCCAGGAATATGGTTATAAATCATACTTGAGGGGCTGAGAATGCTGGCCTGATCCCAAAGAATTTTTCAAGATAATGCATTTTGAAGGCTGTCCCGAATGCCATGGTAGAAACTTGAATTGCTCTGGCACCAGGCAACGGTGATGGAGTGACCACCCCCCACCCCACCCCACTCCCAGCTGGGAATGTCCAGAGAAGAATACACACAGGGTGGGCCTAGTCTTCCAAACATCCTGGTGGAGTCAGGAGGCAGCCTCACAGGGTTTGTTGTGTTAAAACTGCCTTAAATCAGCCTGAATGGCAATGGTGCAGAATATGTATTACATAAGAAAATGCTCTTTTCCTCATGACTGTATTCTTTTAGAAGCAAGTCATCTAAACTCCTGAAAATATCTCGACTGGTACCACTGTGATCTCTCCAGGTTGGTGCTGTTTTTCTAGGTCTCAGAGACTGCCCAGGCATCTCAGATACATGCCCGAGTGTGAGAACCCCCAGCCTTGCTGGGTCTCCCTGTCTTGGGGCAATAAGGAGGGCCGGATACAGGCAAAACAGCAGGACATCACTGACTCATCCAAGGGCTTGCTGCGGATGTCAGCACCCCACCCTCCCCCCTCTAAGCTCCAAGCGCACTTGCCACCGGGCAAGGCCTCCCCAGCCAAGGTTACAGGGCAGGCCCTGAGGTGCACTGCCTGGGTTCATATCCTAACTGTACCATTTGTAAGCTCTGGGACTTTGGGCAAATTTACTCAGCCCCTCAGGTTCTGGGCTGTTGAATGGGGTTAATCACAGTACCTTCTTCCTAGGCTTGTTGTAAAGCTCAGGTGAATATCAAGCAGTTGAAACATGTCTCGCCCACAGCAAGTGCTCCATAAAAGACAGCCATTCTTATTCCTGTTGCCATCCTATTATTTCCTCTCTTACTATCAAATCCCACTTATCTGGGGTCTTGCTCCCCCTTCCATCTGAGTGTGGTGAACACTATTAGTCACTGGCTACAGTAGCCCCTGCATTTTAGGTTGATCTTTTTTTTTTTTTCTGGCCATGCCAAGGGGTATGCAGAACTTCCCCAACCAGAGATCGAACCTGTGCCCCCTGCGTTGGAAGCGCAGAGTGCTAACCGCTGGACCACCATCGGAGTCCTTGGGCTGGTCCTAGGCAGTGTTTCCCATATTCCAGTTTGTTAAACTTTCTACATTTCTGTTTTCCCTTCCTTTACTTTGAATTTTAAAAATCAACTCTTTTTTTTTTAATTTCTAAAACACTTCCAAAGGAAAATGTATACTACATTTATGACTTGACTATGTTAATTTTTTCACATTGAATTAATTTAATACATGTTAAAGTCAACATGTATTGAAGTCAACATGTAAAGTCAACATGCCATAAGAAAAGTCCATCCAGGTACCACTAGTGGGCCAGGCACACCATACAGGGAAATGCTGCCCCACAATGTACCCAGCCTATAGGGAGCAAACTAAGGCTTTCTGTAGAGAAACAGGACACAAAGTTGGCCTAGGGGCCCCTCCAGGCAGGAGACTGTCAGTGAAGGAGGCCCACCAGGAGGCCTGGGAGCCCTGATGCTGAAGGCAAGGCCCCTCCTACCTTTGGTGTCTTCATCCTCAATGGTGGTATTGGTGCTCTCTGAAGATTCCTGCCAAAAAGAATACGGGAGGTGGTGAGGCACACTTTCTGAGCAGAAAGAGGTGGGGTCAGCGGGGAGCTGCCCCAGCTGCCTGATGCTGCGGCCCCGTTTCCGTAAGCCTCATCGGCTCTGCCGTCCAGGTGCTGCACTGAAAAATCCCATCAGCCTTCCAAGCCTAAGGAGGGGACGGGCCCAACTCAGCAGGCGGCTGGTGGCGGGAGCGGGGTGAGAAGGAAGGGGTGGATGCACGGAGAGCCCTGGCCTTTCTGGGAGGGCTGGGTGGGGCGGTTGGGGGGGCGGCTGTCCTGAGCCCTGTCTGCTGGAGGGAGCAGAGAGGGGGTGTGGAGGGCAGAGAGGCACACGGTGGCCACAGGATGGGGAAGGAGTACACACACTGGCAGGGGAGGAAGAGAGAGACGGGGAGGCCCAGTGTGAGAGAGCCTGGGCTTTTCAGGGGGAGAAAAACCACACAACTGAGGGAGACAGCAATGGAGTCAGAAGAAGAGGGGTGTGGGCCATGCCACCACAGGAACCCCTGGACAGAGGCAGGGGCTGGTGGCTCCTCTGCCACCGGCAGGCCCTGGGTTGCCTCGCAGAAGCTCAACAAGGGCCTCCACGGCTTTGGCCAAACCAAGCCCCCCAGCGGCCACAACTGGCACAAACCAAGCCCTGAGCTGAGTTCCAGAGCCAGGGTGGGGAGAAGCGAGAAGCCACGGCTGGATGTGGGATGGGGTTCAAATCAACCTTTGCTTCCAAGGGAGTTCCCAGGTCTGCTGTCAGGCTGCTGGCCTGGGCCATGGAGTTGGAGGTGTCAACAGAAACACACCAACAACACGCACACACAACACACATATTGTCACACGAGGCACACGTACCAAGCACGCCCTGAGCCCCCTCTCCCCGCCCCAGGTTCCCATTGCAGCCTGCAGGAGGGAGGCAGGAGCGAGGGTTCGAGGCCCAGGATTTACCGGCGTTTGGGAGAGGGCAGACACTCACCATTAACTGAACGCTGGAACTGGACTTTCTTTTCTGGAAAAACAAGGAGAAGAGATGGGACAGGAAAAGACACAGCGTGAAAACGGCAGGGAGCAGAGGAACGAACAACAGGGGAGGGTTGGAAGGAGGATGGGCCTCAGGGTCATTCTCTGTGGTCCCTTGCCAGCCACAGTGTCGGGACAAGGTAAGGGCCACCAGCAGCAGCTGACCCGGCAGGGACAGTCCTCTCCAGCCTGGAGTTCTGGAGCCTTATGCACAGCTGCCTGGGTCTCAACAACCCAACCAGCAAGCTCCAGGCCAAGCCTCTTCTGGACCAGGGCTCCCCTTATGCCAAACTGGGATGTGGAAACAAATCCTGGGTCTCAGCTACTAGTTGCCTAAGGCCTCCAGAATCCAAAGCTCTTGAGGGACAAAACGTCTGGAGACCTTTTGTCTCAGCTCAGGTCTGGAGATGAGGCTCAATGTCTCCTCCTAGGCTCCCCCTGTGTCTCTGCTGAAAGGACCCCACTCCTGATTTGGTTGAGTGTCACACTCAGGAAGCTTGTCCAAAATACACATAACCAGGCCCCCTCTCAGGAGTTTGATAACTAGGTCTGCATCAGAGCCTGGGCATATTTATTTTAAATGGTGTTCCCAGGAGATTTCAAAGCAGAGACAGGGGTGGGAACCAGTCCCCTAAGTGACCTCAAAAGTCCTGAGGGTCCTCCCTTCAGCCTATTCTAACTTTGCAGGGATTTGTCATGTGACCTGTGGGAATCAAGGGAAGGAAAGAGGAACATGTAACTTATCTTCTCCCTCTTTCAGTTCTAAGCTTGGAGTCTTAAAGACTCACACTCATAGGAGTTTGCAGGTCAAGACTGACACGCATCGCACAGGAGGGAAACTGGGGCTCAAGGTGGCTCAGATAGCAACTAGCAATGAAGAGGCTGGAACCCCCGATGCAGGCCCTCTGCCCTGTCTAGGTCTTCAGGTACCCACAGCCTGATGGCTCCTCATGGCTCATCCTGGAAGCACTTACATCTGAGAGGCCAGGAGGCTGCTCCCTGAGCTGCTCTGTGTGGGGATCAGCGGGGAGACTTGAGATGCCCTCTGGGTAGGCCTTTGCCAGGGGAGGCCCTGGGTATTCTCTGAGGGTCCTCGGGTCTAATTCTGGGCTTTCTGACTCCAAGATCCAGGAGCCTGAGATCTTTTCCTCTCCACCGAGGGCCTCTGCAGGGGTGGCCAGGGTGGCTCACTGAGCTTTTCCAGTGTTGGTGCTCACAGCCCCTGCCTCTGCCCCAGCTGGCCCAGGCAGTGTGACTTCCGCACCCGGCAGCCAGTCCTTCCTCCCCTTCCCTCTCATCTCCTCCCCTCTACTTTCCTCCTACTCCTGGCTGGAGCTGGGCCAGGCACAGTGCGTGTTGGATGGGACAGGCCCACACAGCTCGGCTGTCAGCAGAAACCGGAGAATGGCGTAGGGGCTAGGAGGTTCCAGGCGGGACACGAGGGGGGAACACAGAGCAGAGACTGCGTCAGATTTGGACATACAGTTACAGGATGGGACATGGAGGGGTGGGGTCATGACGCACGGATGGGACACCAACAGGGGCAGTGAGTGGGGTTGAGGGGTGGGAGCGGCAGCCCCTCTTTGTGGAAGTAGTGGCCTAGTAGTGGCTGGGACAGGGGGGCATTGCTTCCTGGTAATGGAAAGACTCAGTTTTCCTGAATCACAAAGATGATGATGATACTAGTAATAACCCCACACCAACCAGCATGTTTGTTTCATTTCAAAGGTGGGCTGTCACCAGAAGTAGAGTCGCATCTCTTAGACTCACATGGAGAAGATGGTTCTAAGGTTGGCAAGGATAGTAGAAACGGACGATGGTCAAAATTAGCCTTGAAAAGCCCTTAAAAGCCTATAAAGTACTGTATTGTGTCATATCTTGAACCAGCCAGTTTTTCCTCCAGCGTTGGAACCAATCAGTGCTTCTTCAACTAAGCTCTGAGTGGAATTAGTGGTTTGTCTCTAGGGACTGAGCTGGAAGAGGAATGTGTGTTTCCCACTTTGGCTGAGCACGTGCTGGTTACCAGAAAGCATCATGGTGTGACTCCACCAGGCCCGCCCCAGTGGGAGACCCTCACCACCTCCCCCAAAACAGCTCTTCTTTTGCACAGATGACAGAACTGATGACCCAGAGCCCCAGGGGAGGGAACAGTGGGGTCCAGGCTCAAAACCCTGGCTTCTTGACTTGAGGTCCGGTTTCAGTCAGAGTAAAAACATGAATGGACCTCCCAGAACAGCATCTTGTAAGCCAGATCCTGGGCCAAGCCCCTTGGGTCACTCTCATCTTCCTGATAGACGTTCCCCCTCCTTCATCCCAAGCAGTGGGAGGAGGCTGAGCTGCAGAGAAAGGGTCAGGCCAGGAACAACCTTTGTGTGTCTCTTGTTCCACACCTAGGCCACCCTGAAGAGTCACCCGGGGTCTGTCTTGCTCTACAGGGAGCAGAGGCGCGCTCTTCAGCGGTGCCCGCTGGAAGGTCCTGCAGTGGCCAGCCAGAGCCCTGCCATGCTATAGGATGTCCTTGCCCTCAGACAGCCTCTGCCTCCTGGCCACGACCGGAGAGGAGCCAGACTGGAGCTCCATTCCACGACCTGGCCTGAGGGAGGCCCTGACCAAGACTTTGCCAGAGTCATACCCGACTACCAAGCAGACCTCGGCAGCCCTGTCTGGGCCCCTCCTCCCCCTCTTCCTACATGGGCCTCAGCCCATCATCACCTGTGGCCTCTGCCTCATATCCCCCCGATAGGATTTTTCCCATGGCACCCAGCGCCCCCAGTGTCTACACACGAGGGCCAGATTGAGCCCCAGCTGCTCCATGCCTGCCCCCCCCCCCCCCCACTGCACAGCCCTCCATCACCCTTTCAAATCGGAAGGGGAGGGGGTGACTCATGGGTAACCCCAGCAAGTAAGCCAAACTCAATCCTGGATTCCATTACAGCATCTGGGATGGATGCGTGTCAACTTTGCAAATTAGGCTGGCTTTAGATCTGTGGTTTCCAAATATTTTTTTGAGCAAACTTCAGAAGAAATCTTACCCAAAAATCCAACACATAGAGCAGAAAAGATAATACCATTGACTAGCCTCTCATGCGTGGGTCTCACACGCCAGGACTGTGCTAAGTCCTCAAAACACAGTATCTCAGTACATCCTCACAAACAGCTCTGGGAGGTGGGAGACCCTTTCTACCCGTTGCTTGAACAAAGAAAGACAGACTCAAGAGATTCAAATAATGGGCCATAAGCTCACCCAGGCTCTCTCAACCACTGTGATGGCTGGTCCATGGAGCTGTTCTGGCTGAAGTAGGTGAGCAAGGCCCAGCCCTCTCTGCTCAGTCTCCCACTGTTTAGTCCCTCCCCAGCTGCTGCCAGAGGTGCCTCCCAAGAAGCTTTGGGCTCCAAGGAGTTTCATTTGAAAATCATGGGCTTTGACTGATAACCAAATAATTACATATTCCTCCAGCACCCAAGATGAGAAGAGAAAATGATTTTTTGTTTGTTTTTAAAACTGAAATCTTGGAAATCATGGAGTTCACATCGCCCAGCTTCCCCACTGTACTTATGGGGAAACTAAAGCCTTCAGAGGGCTAAGAGCAGAGAGAAGGCCCACATCCTGGCTTCAGGCAAACAGCCCAGTACCCTCCATGCAACCCCTGGCAGATCAAAGCCAGGGGCCTGAGACTCTACATGCCACTATGAACCAAGCCATGAAGCCACCAGACCACCTGGGTGGCTGTGTTTGGACAGCATCCCACACCTTCCAGTGTTCTGGGCATAGACCAGCCCTGGGGCCCTTGGCCAGGCAGGGCTCTGAGCCCAGAAAAAGGCAGGGTCTCAAGAGAGGAGAACCCACAAGGCGAGCCAGTGGCAGGGGAGGAGGGAGCTGCAGAGAGCAGGGGACCAGGCCCCAGAGAGCAGAGGGAGAAGAGAAAGGAGGGAGGGATGGGTCAGTCGGGTGTGGAGGGAAGCAACTCGGGCATCAGGGGTGGGGACGGGCATCAGGGGTGGGGACGGGGCAGGCCTGGGTTGGGGGTGGGGTGGGGTGGGGGTATGGGAGGAGGGGATTCTTAGCACTGAACCGGCAGGCCTTGATGGGGGTGGGTACCTCTGGATGTCAAAGCCTAGAGGACTGGCTGTCCATCCCCTGCAGGCTTTGTAGGTTGGACTGGGGCATGCACTGGGTCAGGGGCCCATTCCAGCCAGCCCACACCTGGGAAGGAGGAGGTCACCCCTCATGACATCTCTGTCCCTTCTTTGTGCCCTCTCACTCACCAGTCCTCCAGAATCACAGAAATCTCCTTTAATTTACCCTTATGCCCACCCCAACCCCAAGCCACCTGCCTCTCCCACCCTCTTTCAACCCTCCCTTCCCCCACCTGCCCCCATCCATGCTGGTGGAAGGGTGGGCACAGAAGCCCAGGTCTCTGGGTCTGGGGACCCCAGGCTGCACGGGTGAGCGCATCTGCCAAGAACCCCGTTGGCAAGCCTGGCTCTCACCCCAGCCCTGCAAGCCAGGCCCTGCAAGCCAGAGGCAGGCCCTGCTGAGCTGGCTGGGGCTTACCTTCACACCATCGTTCTTCTTGTTTCCCCCACTCTTCCCGCCTGAAGAGGAGAAAAAGTAGAGGGTTACCAATACCAGGCAGGGCACCAGGGCCCACAGTGCGAGGAAGAGCAACATCCACGGGCCGCGGAGGACACCAAGCCACAGCAGCTATGTGAGGAGACCTCCTCCTCTTGCTCTTCTTCCTTGTGGGGTGGCCCGGGGACTGCCGGTGGCCCACCGCGTAGGGGTGGGCCTGGGCTCCCCCTGGTTCTCAGCACTGTCAGGCGTGACCCTTTGGCTCCATGGGTTGAGGAGGTGCCCACTGTGCCCCAGACCGTGGGAGCGCTTTCAGTCTGGGGATTCCCTCCAGATCCCGGTCACCACTCGTGCTGGTGGTGGCCAACCCGGAGGCCCGGCTCCCCAGCCCGGGGCTGGATGCTCCCTCCCCGCCCCGGCCAGCTCTAATTTTAGCCCCATGCTGCTGCGGAGGTCATGTGTCAGCCCTGCCTACTCACTCTGGACAGCTGCGGGCTGCATTTTACTGGTGATAAGAAGCAGATGCCCCCCACCCCTCCGACTCCCTGCTCCTCTGGTGCCCACCCCAGCCAGAGCACCCATTCCCTGAAGAGGCCTCCCCATCCTCAAACTCTAGAGCTCTGCGCTGGGGCTGGCCATCTCCCTGGTGGCCAGGAAAAGCAGAGCGACAACTCTCAAGAAGGCCTCACCTGGCATTTCCCATTTCCTTCCTTCTCACTTGCTGGTCAGAGCCCTTGGAGAGGGCACCAGGCAGGACAAGGCATGGACGCCAAGCCCTGCGCAGCCTGACTTCTGGCAGCTCCAGATCTCAAGCAAATGGCTTTACGTTAAATGAGACACAGCACTTGACACATACGCAATAGATGCTCAGTAAACAGTAGCCATGCTAAATCCTTCACTGGGTGAGAGCAAACTGGGGAGGAGGGGCGATACTGAACACTGATGCCCCGGAGGTTCAGAAGGATGGAACTCACAGCTGGTCCAGCCTGCCAGTCATCCTCACATTCCCACCGATGACCCCTCTCAGGCTCTTGTGCCTTTTCCCCCTCTTGCCAAGTTTCCACCTTGCAAAGAAAGTTGGGGGTGGGGTACCTCTGTATCCCAAAGCCGAGAGGAATAGCTGTTCCATCCTCCGTGTACTCTGTGGGCTGGACCAGGATACACAGCAAGCAAAGGGAGGACTTGCCCCTCATGCCTCCAAGGGCCTCCCCCCTCACTCCAGCCCGCTATGACAGGACTGGGGGTCCCCAGAGGCCACATATTCTAATTTTCAGGAGATTTTCTGTGAAATCTCCTGGTTTTTAAATGCCGGAAACTCTTGCCCACTGTCCCCCCCCCAAAAAAAATTTTTTTTTAAACACCATTGTCCCCCCAAGCACATGGAGAGAGAGGGAATAGCTTATGCGCTCCATTTTGTGAGCTCTGGACTAGAGTGCCCAAGGGGCCCTTCAGTTGTTAAAAAAAGACTCTGACTGCCTGGGTGGCTCATCTTTCAGTTTAAGGAACTGCAGGATCCCTGTCTGGGGAGCGCGTGGGAAGGCAGATCTGGGTGGTGGGGAAAGCCCAAATCTGAAGTTCCAGGGCCTTCCCAGGCCTGGGTCTTATTCTGCCAGCTGGTTAAATGGGCAGGTGGGCCCTCTCAGAGAAGCCAGGCCGGCAGCTCCCAGAGCCAAGCCCTCGTGGTGGGGCTGGCCACCTGTCCACAGCAGCCCTCCCTGGCCGGCCCCGGCACCAGCCCCAGCCAGAGGGCCCCTCGGGTGAGCTTTGCTATATCTGCTCAGCTGCCCTGTCAGCCATCCTGGGCTCCCCAGGGAGACGCCTCTGGCGGGCGCTGGCCATGGCACTCTCTAGCATGCCAAGGAGAGCTTCTTGCTAAGCCCTGATGCTAATCCCTTCCCCTTCTCTCTTCGGGGCCACATGCCACAGTTCACTGGGCCTTCCCTGCCTTAAACAGCCTGGCTTTGACCAAGGCCAAAGGCTCCTACCCTGGACTCCTTGGTGACTCAGCCTAGTAAGAGCACATGCTCTGGACTGGTCACACCTGCCCTGAAAGTTCCCTTTAGCAGCGTGACCTGGGGTGTGTCAGAGTTGACCTCCCTGAGCATCTGCTTCCTCATTCAGAAAACAGGGGTGGCAATCGCCTTGTCACAAAGGCCACATGAGGGAAAGCATGGGAACTGCTTGGTAACTGTGGGGAACAGGAGTGCCGCTCCTCCTGGGCCTGGCTCTGTCCCTCCCACATCTGGATCCTGACATATGGGGAACCTCCCCACAGCTGGCCCAGCCTGAGAACCCAGCACCACTGTGAGGTAGGGAACGTAAGGGTTAACTTCTAACCCTTCCTTGTGGGCCCTTGGCTTGATGATCTTTGACCTTTACCACTTCTGCAGGTGGTATCAGGTGAGCCAAGCCCTTAGTCACTGAATTCTCTACAGCCCCCATCTCCCCAGGCCTTTTGGCCTGAGGGCACTCAGACACCCCATCCGACAATGGCCCCACCTCCTGCAGGATGTATGTGAGGATGAATCTGAGGTCCTACCACCTACCAGAGAAGTTCCTGGTGGCCAGCATAGTGGTGAGAATGGCTCCCTGCAACAGAGAAGAAAAGGCGGTTTTGGGGAGAGGAGGCCGGAGGTGAGGGGAGAGGAGAGACAGAGATGGGAGGGGTGGGGAAGGAGAGGAAGGGGCTCCATTCAGACACAAAAACCTTCTGAAGCTCCTTGCCCTCTATTTCTCCTATCCCACAGCCCCGAGACCATCCCCGCCTCCCGGGAGAAGGGTGAGGCAGAGGTGAGCTAGGCCTTAACTGGCACTGCTTAGGGGATAGGGCCATCCAAGGAGCAGATATTAATAGATCCCACCGGCCTGGCCAGAGCTGGTGGATGTGCTCGGGCACACTTGTCAGTGGAGGTTCCTAAAGGCCAAGGAAGTTTCCTGCTGGGGCAAGGACACTAGGCTCTGCACCCCTCAGCTCTCTCTGTCTCCATCTCCTGCCTGGACACAAAGCTCCCCACTCTAGTACTGGCTTATCCCCCTCTCTGTAGTTCCTGGGCTCAGAACCTTGGAGGATTAATGAGGAAAACCCTCCCCTATCAACAAGGGGGCTGGAGACCAATGGCCAATTCAGATTCTCTGAGTCCAGCGGTCCACGATTTTAAGACTCCCTGATTGTGACATTTTGAGACTACATCTATGACAGCTCCCACTGGGGGTTGGGGGTGATACTCAGTTCCTGTGCCATCACGCTCACCACCACCCCCTTGGCCCATGTCCCTGTCCTGAGCCACCATACCAGACCTGGGGGCAGCTGGTGAGGAAGTTCTGAAGGAGCCAGGGCCTCAGCATCTGTCACTCAGCATGCTGATGGCTTCTCTGTTCCAGCCAGCTGGGGGCCCCTCGGTCATCCTTCCTACCTGCTCACAGGGCCCCTAGCAAGGTCCAGGACAGGACCTGTCGCAGCCCTGAGGACACACAGACCTGCTGAGGGGCCGGCGGCTCAGGGCTCGCCTCGGGCACACTGTGACTTCCTCGGGGCACAGCCGTCAAGTTGCTTGGCCGTTCCTTTCCAGCGGTTGGCAGCTGGGGTCTTTCACCCCTACCATGGTCACATATCTTTCCTGGAAACCTCTCCCTGCCCCACTGAAACACTTGCTGTCCCCCTAAGGGGTCAAGCTCATGCTTCCAGACTTCTGCACAGGCTATTCTCCGTGTCTAGAACACCTGCCCCATCTGACTTTACACTGTTAATACCTGCTTATCCTTTGGGATCTCAGATCAAATGCCACTTGCCCAGAAAGACTTCTGGGATCCTTCCCTAGTCCATGCAGATCTGTTCCCCTCTCTGTCCCCTCTGGCAGGCGGTCACAGCACTCACCACTGCCCCGTAATGTCCTGGTCACTGGTCTGTCCTCGCCACCGCTCACTGCCCAGCCCAGATGGGCGGCAGTCAATAACGCTTGTTGACTCAGTAAAGGAAAGAACTAGTAAGCGGGTCTCTTGGCCTCTGTGCAGACCCAGGCCAGCCTATCCCCTTGTCTGTGGGGCACGGAGGACGAGGACCTGCTGTTACCTTCAGTTTTCTCCTCGCGTTGAACTTCTTCAGGCAGTCCACGGTCTCCTGTCTGTGCATGCAGGAGGCCACGGTGGACCGGTGCTGGAGGAAGTAGGGGAGAGGTCTGTGAGTGGAAGGCAGGCCCACCTGAGGTCCCCCCACTCCCAGAATATCCTGTGGATGGGGTGGGTATCTTGCGAAGAACAGTTCTCTGTTCTAGGGCATGGTATAAACATCCTGGCATGAGACATTTGAAGCCAATAGCTCCCCCCACCAGTCATGGTGCCAACTCAGAATGCCTCCCACTGCCACTCTCCACCTGAGAAACACAGCAAGGTCAGTCTCTTGGAATAAGCCCCCTCAGCCCCAAGCTGGGCCTTAGGGGCAGTGGGCAGGTCCAGGACTCTGTAAGGGCCTTAATCCTGAGGTCTGCAGGGATCCTCAGGAGGGGCTTTGCTGAGGAAGGCTCACCGAGATCCAGGGGTGCTTGAGGGCCTCAGCGGCTGTGATGCGTTTGGATGGGTTGATGGTCAGCATCTTATTGATCAGATCCTTGGCTTCCGGGGTAACGGTGTCCCATTCTGGTGATGGGAACTGGAAGGGGCAGAGGGGCCAAGTTTGCCCAGCCTACCCCAGGCCACCCCTGCGATCCCCCAGCCCCTGACTGGCAGGGGAGCAGGCAGGGGTCCTACTGCCCATCCATTTGGGCATCCACAACCAGGAGGAGTTGGGGCAAGGTCCCCTGACCCCGGGACAAATCAGAGCAATGGCTGGGGCAAAGGAGGCCTCCCTCTGCTCTTCTGAGGCCATGTCTTATCTGGAGAGCAGCAGGTCAGTGGTGACAGTCCAGACTTCAGAATCGGAAGGTTGGGTTCAAGTCCCAGCTCAGCCTCCTGGGCTGTGTGACCTTGGACAAGTCACCTTGGACATGTGACCCCTCAAGCTATCCCTAGAGATGTTGTAAAGATTAAATATGATGTAAAATGCATGGCACATGGCTCAATAGATATCAGCTGTGCAGAAAAGCAGTATACTTGGTAGGCAGAAGCATGGACACCAAAGCCAGACTGCCTGGGCTCCCTAAAGCCAGCTCTACCATTTCTTAGCTATGTGGTCTGGCCAGTTCTTTAACTTCTCTGTGCCTCAGCTTCCCTATCTGTAAAAAAGCGGTAATAACAGTACCTATGTCATGACTGGTATGAAGATTATAATAATAGAAAGCATTGAGAAGACTGCTACGTGTGGTAGCTATATAACTGTGTGTGTATAACTATGGAGAGATAATCTGGCTTCTGGGGCTCCCCCCTCTATATCTCACCCTACTTTTGTTGTAATTCTGCCTTCTGGGGCCCCATGGACTAAATCCCCATCGCTTAGCTGCTCCAGTCACTAGCATGGCCAGTTCATTGTCTGGCCCCAGTCAGCCCTCAGGCTCCACCTGCTGGTCACCCCCACCCCAAAGCTAGAGAGTGGCAGGAGGGCAGGAGGGAGGCGTCCTTGGGTCTCTGGCCTCACTGGCCCTTGACTCTCATTGGATGGGGCCCAGGGGCTGGCAAGGAGGCTGGAGACAGGAGCACCACTCACATCATAGGCCCCAGCTTTGATCTGCTGGTACAGGCGATGCTGGTCCTCATCCCAGAACGGGGGGTACCCCACCAGCAGGATGTACAGGATGACCCCTGGGGAGAGGACCAGGAGAACCTTGAGCCCCAGGAGTAGGAGGGATGGGGGGCACATGGAGGAGAGTGACGGGAGAGGAGGGAGAGGGCACCAGAGGGCAGGCAGCCAGGGGGACAGAGGGGCCTTCAGATGGACTCACCGCAGGCCCACAGGTCCACGGGCTTCCCGTATGGGTCCTTCCGCAGCACTTCTGGGGAGAGGTATCCGGGTGTCCCTGCGAACCCTGCTCCCCAGACACACAGATAGGCAGACACATACACAGAGGTTGGCACGTAAGTAACTGGGAGCAAGGTCCTGCTGGAAGAGGGATAAGGCTTCCCTGGAGATGGGGAAAACACCCCCTGCCCCCAGAGCCAGCCAAGGGCTGGAAGCCCTGACCTGGTAAGACAGCAACACCTCTAGACCAGGGTGGACAAGGACACAGTGGGCTGTCCCCACCTGCCTTGAGGGCCTCACGGCAGAGCTACTGATGCATCCCAGGGTCCTTCCCACCTGCCTTGAGGGCCTCATGGCAGAGCCACTGACGCATCCCAAGGTCCTTCCCACCTGCCTTGAGGGCCTCATGGCGGAGCCACTGATCCATCCATCCCAAGGTCCTTCCCACCTGCCTTGAGGGCCTCATGGCAGAGCCACTGATGCATCCCAGGGTCCTTCCCACCTGCCTTGAGGGCCTCATGGCGGAGCCACTGATTCATCCATCCCAAGGTCCTTCCCACCTGCCTTGAGGGCCTCATGGCAGAGCCACTGATGCATCCCAAGGTCCTTCCCACCTGCCTTGAGGGCCTCATGGCGGAGCCACTGATCCATCCATCCCAAGGTCCTTCCCACCTGCCTTGAGGGCCTCATGGCAGAGCCACTGATGCATCCCAAGGTCCTTCCCACCTGCCTTGAGGGCCTCATGGCGGAGCCACTGATCCATCCATCCCAAGGTCCTTCCCACCTGCCTTGAGGGCCTCATGGTGGAGCCACTGATCCATCCATCCCAAGGTCCTTCCCACCTGCCTTGAGGGCCTCATGGTGGAGCCACTGATCCATCCATCCCAGGGTCCTTCCCACAGGGCCCTGCCTCAGAGTCACAGATGTCTGGCAGAATCCTCCCTGAAGCCTCCACCAGTCAAGTGCTGGTGGTCCTCAAGGTGAAAGGTCCTGGCCTGTCAGCTCCAGGCTGAGCTGAACCCTCACCCTCTCCCCATTCCATCCAGGATCTGGTCCTGGGGTGGCAGGAGGCCTATCCCTAACACTGGCTTTGCCCTAAGTCCTTTAGGTAGGTCCCTTTTCCTTTGCGGCCTCAGTTTCCTCATCTGTAAAATACGGGATTAGGGATTTCTATCCTAAACACCTCCCAGCACTGTTGGGAGAACTATTTAAAATAATGGACACCCAAAATGTTTTGGTAAGTTATTTTGAGAATAGCTCCTATTAAGGAGTATGTATGCTAAGCAAGACTGAGAACTTTCTATGCCTGATCTCATTTAATCTTCACACAGTCCCAAGGAACATATTTTATTATCCCCATTTTACAGACGAGGAAATGAAGTCTCAGAGAAATGACTCACTCAAAGTCATACACCTTGTAAATAGCACAGTCAGGATATGAACCCAGAGCTCAAGCTCTTAACCACTGATCAACATTGCTCACTAAAAAGTATTCCCAGATAGCTGAAAGGACTCAATTATGCCAAAATCTCAAGAGCACTCTGGGTCAACTGACTCCACCCCTTTTAATTTCCTGTAACCTGTTCTTAGTTTCTTAGCCTCTGTTCCTCATCTGTAAAATCAAGATGATAATCTAGCACCCAGGCTGCTGGGGAACTCACAGAAGCCTCCAGCTGACAGTGTTGGATGCGCGTGTGAAGAAGTCATGTACTATTTTAATGGAAACCCAAGTCCCAGGCCTGGACTCCAGGGAGCTAGGATGGGTGACAACCACTGATGCAAAGAGTCTGGGTAAGGAACCCTCTGCTCCCTGAGCCCTGGCTGGAGCAACAGCCACCTCCAACCAGCCCCCGCTCGGGCAGAGCGTTCCTAGAGGCCCTTGTGTCAGCTCAAGGCTGGCTGTCAACACCCCTGCCACCCCCTGCCCCCACTCACCAAACCATGCCTGCTGCTCGCCCTCTACCTCTATGGCCAGGCCAAAGTCCGCCAGCTTCACTGCAGCGCCCTTGAGCTTGGAGGCCAGCAACAGGTTCTCCGGCTTCCCAAGACCAGAGAGAAGAGGAAACGTGAGAGAGGAAGAAGTCAGGGGAAAGCAGATTCAGAATCTCACCTCCAGAGGTCTGGGTTTTCAGGAGGAGCAGCTGAGCGATCCAGAGGCTCCCTGCCCCTGCCTCCCTCCAGCCCCAACCACAGGACCCCTGCACTTCCCAGAGACGGGACTACTCCACTGCAGTCCTTCAACTGCTGCAAACGGAAGACCCTTCTTCAGCCTGCCAAGCCCTCCTTCAGCTTCCAGCAGGGTTTGGTTCTGGGGCTGAGGAGGAGTGGGGCAGTGCTTCTCCAATACGCCAGTCACTGGGCTAAGGGTTTGCATGCATCGTTCGATTTGTCTTCCCAGCAGTCCTTTAGGGTAAGCACTCCCCTTCTCCAGTGGCCTTCTTACATCCTAAGAGACAGTCACTCTCGTTCCACCTCAGGGCCTTTGTACTTCCTGCTCCCCTTGCGTGATTTGCTCTCCCTCTGAGCTTCACAGGTGTGGCTCCTTCTCATCATCCAGCTTTCACCATGTCACCTCCTTCAAGAAGCCCTCCATGACTACTCTAACTAAAGGAGGAGTTCCCCAGTATCTTCTGTCTTAGCAGCTTGTTGTTACCTTCATAGATCTCATCACAATTTCTAAGTGTTTTCCCATCTATGTGCTTATTCATTATCTGTCACCTCTGTGCAATATGAGTTTCTGTCCACCAGTGTATCACTAGGACCTAAAACAGTGGGCAGCACATAGACGGCACTGAAGTATGAATAAAAATAAGGAAACTGGGGTTCAGAGAGGTTAAGTCACTTGACCGAGGTCACACAGCTGGTGATGATAGAACCAGATCAAGGCACAGTCTGGCTAGAGATGTGCTCTGAGCCCCTCCAGGCTGGTTGCTGCAGGACCTCCTACGTGCCACCTGTCCTATGGAGGCATGAAGGCTGCCATCTTCTGCTGAGTCTGAGGACAGAAAATCCTTCTCAGGACAGAGAGGTAGTAAGAGTGGGGACTTTCCATTTAGAAAGCCCTAGCTTCTGATCCCAGTGCTGCCATTCTATGCTATGGAACTTGGGTAAATTCATTTCACTTCTCTGGCCTCAGTTTCTTCTACAAAAGTGGGAATAATACCTACTTCATGGGGTGGCATATGGATTAATTGCAATAAATCCCTGCAAAGCACTTCCCAGTGTCCTACAAGTGTTTGATAGGCATCAGTACTCATACTTTTTGTTTGTAGATGGGGGGTGTGGGCTCCCAGTCTCTGCAGACAGCTGGTTTCCTCTGACCCGCTTTCCCACTAGAACTTAGGAGGGGTTCCACATCCGACCTTTCACTGCCCAAAGCTAGGCAGGACACAAACAAGTATAGCTTCATCTGCTCCTGGTTAAGGCCTCTTTGGTCCTCTGGGGACTGTGTTCCCAGCATGTCCTGGGTCTTGGTAGCTGTTCTGCCCTGATTTGATGAATGTGCCACTAATTAATCTACCCAGAGTGGCCTAAATTTGTGCTGCCTCTCTCCCTGTTCCTCCTCTCGGGTAGGGGCTGTGGTTATAATGGGAACAGGCCCCTGGGGAGAGCTGCCCTGCAATCTTGCCCGAGACCCTCTCTGCGTGCACACTTGCCTGCGGGTCTAGACTGAGACGCGGGGAGCTCACCTGGGCTCGGGTGCGGAGCTACATATGGCTCGTGACCGTCAGGGGTGAGCAGGGGTTCTGGTCAGAGCACTGCACCCCAGAGAGGGGTCTGGGCTGACAGGAGGAGGGCCAGGGAAGGGCTAGGACAGGGAAGGCTTGGGAATTCCATTGGGGGGAATGGAGAACAGCCTGCAGAAGCCTCAGGAGCTGCTGCAAAGCCACCCACGTGCCTCCAGGGCTGCTCTGTGCGGGGGGCTTGACCTCTGCGTGGCCCCAAAGGGTAAAACTGAGGTTCACAGGTGAAGTCCCCACCATGGGGAAAGACTGGAGGAACATTTCCTAACAGTTCAAGGGGGTACCCCATAAAAAGTGAGTTCATAGTCACCGAAAGTCAAAAAGCAGACGGTTGATGGACACCCAGCAGGGTCACCTAGAAGGGGCTGCTACAGAAGCAGGAGGTTCAGTCAGTGGCTTTTTAGCCCCAGCCCACTGAAGGCAGGGGACCGGGGTCAGGAGGCCAGGGCTCCAGCCCTAGCTCAAGCACAACTGAATTGCATGTTCTCGGGGAAAACCCTTGGACTCTTTGGGCCGTCGTTTCCTGCTCTGCAAAATGGAGATGATGTTAGGCAACTACCAGTCACTGATGCTGTGAGGCCCAGCAGAGGAGCATCATGAAGTTGTGCTGACTGGCCAGGCTGTGCAGCCAGTGCCAAGCCTACACCTGCTTCTGCTTAGTCCTGCTCATCACCCCAAGTGGGAAGAGGCAGGACTCGGAAGGCCTCAAAGCCTGCTTTCCTACCCATCACTCCCTTCCAGAGACCGGAAGCAAGATTAACAACACCTCTATGTTCCAGGCACTGTGCTGTCTCCTTTGACATCCTCACTGACCCTGAACCAAGGTTGCTATGGCAACCTTCACTATAATGAAGCTGAGGCCCTGCAGCTAGAAGGTGGCCTCGCTGGAATCTGCACCGCCCCCAGAGCCAGCCTTGGCAGTCTAGCCGCCTCTCACCTGGCCTGGGACAAATCACCTGAGGCTGGGAGTCAGGAGACCTGGGTCCCGGGTCCAGATGTTCTACCTCCCTGAGCTCCGTTTCCTCATCTGAAGAGCGGGGAAATTTTTTCCCACGCAGCCCAACTCAGGAAAGCTAATGGGGCCATGATCATAGCCCCGGCTCTGCAGGTTGAGGGAGGGGCTGGGATCACATGAGCCGGCTGCTGGGGTGGGGGTGGGGGTCACTCACCTTAAGGTCCCGGTGCACCACCCCCATCTGGTGGCAGTGCAGCACGGCCTCCAGGATCTGCTGGATGCAGTGACTGGGGAGAGAGCAAGAGGGGTGGGTGAGGGCAGGCCTCCCCGGGAGGCCCCAGGGCAGAGTGCCCTGCCCCTGGGCACCGCAGCCAGGCTGCACCTCTCACTCACCTGGCATCCGCCTCACTGTAATACTCCCGGGCCACAATGTCTTCAAACAGCTCCCCGCCGGTGACGCTGGGGAGACAGGCACAGAGTCACCCTCCCACAAAGGCCCCAGGTGCCGCGTCTCTTGGAAGTCTCCGGGAAGCTAAGGATGGGGCCCAGGGACCTCAGAACCTCAGCCCCAAACAGAGGGGCCCCAGAGGCCACGGGGATGCCCCCTGATATAACTCCCTTCCTGACTTCCAGTCCACCCTCCCCTCCATCCTCGGCCTTCTCCTCCACCAGAGCCAGGCTGAGGTCAGGACTGGGGGTGGGACACTCAGAACATGTCACTATGATTCATCAGGCTCTTGGAAATCCAAGGGCTGGAGCTTTTTGTTGCTGTTGTTTTTTAATAGACTTTTAAAAAGAGTAGCTCTAGGTTCCCATCAAACTGAGCCGAAGGTACAGAGATTTCCAATAGCCCCACTGCCCCCCGCCCACTCCCCGACCCCAGCCATGCACAGCCTCCCCCACTGTCTCAAGTGCTGTTCTTTACAGATGAGGCCGAGAGCCACTGAGGCCTCTCAGTTCGTGATTGCTTTTCATTCAATTGCCTGGCTTTAAAAACTTTAAATTTATTCTGAAAGGAAACTTCATAGCACCACTAGAAATGGAAAACCAGCATCACTGTCCACAAATAGAAGCAAAACTAAATATATGATGATGAAAGTTAAAAGTGTTTGTTGGTGTGTCAGGAAAACCAGCCTGCACTGCTTGGGTGGCAGGCCTACCACATTTTGGGAAACTCTCTCAGAAGAGAGAATTCAGCCCAATCTGGGGGCTATGGGGACACTTCAAACCAAGGGACCCAGTGAAGTCACCCCTGCCAGGGCTGTCCCCATCCCCACTGGGCACCCCAGGGTGAGGCCACACTTACAGGTCAAAGATCAGGTAATGGTGTCCCTCCTCAGAGATGCTGTCGTGGAGCCGGACTGCAGGAGGGGCCAAGGTAGCTGGTTATGCAGGACGCAGGGCTCCCCACTCACCCCCTCTCACCCCTCAAATAGCCAACATTCCAATTTCTCTGAAAGTCACTGAGCTCAAGCTGGGTACCAGGTGCTTTGACAAAGCATGAACCAAGGCTCACCTTTGTTGTTGTTTAGTCGCTCAGTCATATCTGACTCTTTTTGACCCCATGGACTATAGCCCGCCAGGGTCTTCTGTCCAAGGGATTCTCCAGGCAAAAATACTGGAGTGGGTTGCCATTTCCTACTCCAGGGGATCCTCCCAACCCAGGGACTGAACCCGCATCTCCTGCATTAGCAGGTGGATTCTTTACTGTCTTAGCTACCAGGGAAGCCTTCACTGATCTCAGGCATCACCCAAAGAAGCCTGAGCATAAAGACAAAAGACCCCAGCTTTGGTCAGAGTTTAGACCCCTTCCCTCTTCAACCTTCAGTTTCCCTGCTGGGCAGGCCAGGGTCATGGGAAGAGCCTGTGATTCAAATCTCTGCCACTTGCTAGCTGTGCATCTTTGACCAAGTTGCTATACCTTTCTGAGCCTCTTTCCTTGCTTGGAGGGCTTCCCTGGTGGCTCAAATGGTAAAGCGTCTGCTTGCAATGCGGGAGACCCAGGTTGGATCCCTAGGTTGGAAAGATCCCCTGGCGAAGGAAATGGCAACCCACTCTAGTACTCTGGCCTGGAAAATCCTATGGACAGAGGAGCCTGGTAGGCTACAGTCCATGGGGTCACAAAGAGTCAGACATGACTTCATTTTACTTGCTTGGACAATGAGAATGAAACTCCTGGAATTGCAGGCTTGTTGTGAGAATTCCATGAGGCACATAATCCATGTTGACTCAGTGCTGGCCCTGCGCTAATAGCCCTCCTCCGCTTCCAGGTCTGAGGAGATAACAGAGCTGGTGGACGAGGGAATGACAGCAATCCCAGAGTTCTGGCCTGCTGAGAAACTGCCATCTTTTCATACCTCATTTACCAAGAACAGAGGCAAAGCTCCCAGGAGCCCAGAGCTTCCAAAATTACCCCCTAAGCTTCTTTCAAAAAAAAAAAAAAAAAGGAGGGAGAGCCCAAGGCCTGGGGCTGACTCTAGGGGTCCTGTACCCTGTCAGCCAAGGGCAAGTTCTCCCAGGTCAAGTTCATGTCCTTCCCTGTACCACAACCTAAACAGGTCCATGGGCAGCGGGGAGGGTGGGCTCAAAGAGTTATGGTACATCACACAATGGAAAATGTTAAAATAATGCAGCGTTCTTTATTCACTAGTTTGGAATCATATCTAAATTTTGTTGTTTGGTGAAAGAGCAAAGCAGTATTCACAGTCCTTTCTAAAAAGGAGGCTGCATTTCAGCTTGGGTATGGCATTCGTCTCTCTGGAATGATCCAGCGATGTGGGCACTGAGGTGGCCTTGGGGAAGGGAATTAGAACAGCTGGAGTTGTGGGTGGGTGAGACTTTTCACTGTGAGCCCCAGGGCCATCTGAATTTCTGCCACATACAATATTGAGTCCCTTAAAGCATACGGCCCTCATGTCGCTGTTCAGTTGCTCAGTCGTGTCCAACTCTTTGTGACCCCACGAACTGCAGCACGCCAGGCTTCTCTGTCCTTCACTATCTCCCGGAGTTTGCTCAAACTTGTGTCCATCGAGTTGGTGATGCCATCCAACTATCTCATCCTATGTCATCCCCTTCTCCTCCTGCCTTCGATCTTTTCCAGTGAGTCAGCTCTTCACATCAGGTAGCTGAAGTATTCTCTGCATAAAGTTTGGAGAGTGGGTGCCTCCACAGATGGGGACCCGAGATGGAAGATGAAGGGATACAAATTTAAATAAAATGCTTTTTAAAATCTTTAATAGAATATATTTACAAATAATGACTGAAAGATGTTTTTAAACTATTTTAAAGCAAAACTAACAAAAAAGATCTTCATGACCCGGATAATCACGAGGGTGTGATCACTCATCTAGAGCCAGACATCCTGGAATGTGAAGTCAAGTGGGCCTTAGAAAGCATCACTACAAACAAAGCTAGTGGAGGTGATGGAATTCCAGTGGAGCTATTTCAAATCCTGAGAGAAGATGCTGTGAAAGTGCTGCACTCAATATGCCAGCAAATTTGGAAAACTCAGCAGTGGCCACAGGACTAGAAAAGGTCAGTTTTCATTCCAATCCCAAAGAAAGGCAATGCCAAAGAATGCTCATACTACCGCACAATTCACTCATCTCACACGCTAGTAAAGTAATGCTCAAAATTCTCCAAGCCAGGCTTCAACAATATGTGAACTGTGAACTTCCTGATGTTCAATCTGGTTTTAGAAAAGGCAGAGGAACCAGAGATCAAATTGCCAACATCCGCTGGATCATGGAAAAAGCAAGAGAGTTCCAGAAAAAACATCTATTTCTGCTTTATTGACGATGCCAAAGACTTTGACTGTGTGGATCACAATAAACTGTGGAAAATTCTGAAAGAGATGGGAATACCAGACCACCTAACCTGCCTCTTGAGAAATCTGTATGCAGGTCAGGAAGCAACAGTTAGAACTGGACATGGAACAACAGACTGGTTCCAAATAGGAAAAGGTGTACGTCAAGGCTGTACATTGTCACCCTGCTTATTTAACTTCTATGCAGAGTACATCATGAGAAACACTGGACTGGAAGAAACACAAGCTGGAATCAAGATTGCTGGGAGAAATATCAATAACCTCAGATATGCAGATGACACCACCCTTATGGCAGAAAGTGAAGAGGAACTAAAAAGCCTCTTGATAAAAGTGAAAGAGGAGAGTGAAAAGTTGGCTTAAAGCTCAACATTCAGAAAATGAAGATCATGGCATCCGGTCCCATCACTTCCTGGGAAATAGATGGGGAAACAGTGGAAACAGTGTCAGACTTTATTTTGGGGGGCTCCAAAATCACTGCAGATGATGATTGCAGCCATGAAATTAAAAGATGCTTACTCCTTGGGAGAAAAGTTATGACCAACCTTAGATAGCATATTCAAAAGCAGAGACATTACTTTGCCGACTAAGGTCCGTCTAGTCAAGGCTATGGTTTTCCCAGTAGTCATGTATGGATGTTGAGAGTTGGGCTGTGAAGAAGGCTGAGCGCCAAAGAATTGATGCTTTTGAACTGTAGTGTTGGAGAAGACTCTTGAGAGTCCCTTGGACTGCAAGGAGTTCCAACCAGTCCATTCTGAAGGAGATCAGCCCTGGGATTTCTTTGGAAGGACTGATGCTAAAGCTGAAACTCCAGTACTTTGGCCACCTCATGCGAAGAGTTTACTCATTGGAAAAGACTCTGATGCTGGGAGGGATTAGGGGCAGGAGGAGAAAGGGACGACAGAGATGGCTGGATGGCATCACTGACTCGATGGACGTGAGTCTGAGTGAACTCCAGGAGTTGGTGATGGACAGGGAGGCCTGGCGTGCTGAGATTCATGGGGTCGCAAAGAGTCAGACATGACTGAGCGACTGAACTGAGCTGAACTGAAAAACTAAGTAGCCTGAGTACGTATAATTTAATCCTGCTTTAATTTTTTAATCAACATTTTATAATAAAAAATTTCAAAATACAGTCAAGTGAATACCTATGTACATACCACCTAGATTCTATTATTACTGTTTTCTCATATGTGTGTGCATGCTCAATCTCTCAGTCATGTCTGGCTCAGTGACTCCATGGACTGTAGCCTGCCAGGGTCTTGTGTCTGTGGGGTTTCCCAAGCAAGGTTACTGGAGTGGGTTGTCATTTCCTACTCCATTTCTTCTATATGCCTTACTATATTTCTATCCATCCCTTCATCCTTCAATCTATTTCAACTTTTAAATGCATTTCAAAGCAAAAATAGACTTTTGAAATGTATGTGTGTTTTGAACTGAGCATCTTATATTTTGTGTGTGCAGAATCTGAAAGCTCTATTTTGGTTCCCTGCTCAGACCTCCTGTAGGAAGATGGTGCAGCCATCCTGAAGTTGCTGGGGGGTTGGCTAACCATGAGCAGGTGCCCTCCTTCTCTGGAGAACTGCCCACTGCTGATGGAACTGCCCACTTTGCCCACAAGATTACCGACAGCCTTCAGGCAATGATGAACTAATATGGGGAGGCAGAGGCCATGCAAAGGACCAGTCTGCCTTAAAGGAGGGACAGCTCCAAGACAGGGTTTATGTTCCAGAGGCCTCCCCACTGCACCGTTCACCTGGGATCAGGTCAGAGTTAGACTTGACCTGAAGCCACATCTCTGCTTGGTTCCTTTCCCCTTCCTCCATCCTGCTTCTTGCTATCCTTGCAGGTCTCCCCTGAGAGCACGCCCTCATGTTCCCACACACACCTGAATCCTTGCCTCAGGCTCTGCTTGTAGGAAACCTGACCTGATATGTTTAGATGTACTTAGGAAGCTACAGACATCAGATACCCCATGGAAGTATATATTATCAATGTTAGCTCCATATGCTGAGATTATAGGAAATACTTTAAAATTATTTGTCTTATCAGTTATCTACCGTAAACTTGCTTTAATGGTGTAACAAGGTAAAGTTTTGAGAAAGACCCTTTATTCCCAAAGGATTCTTCAGGATCAAACTCCTTCTCCTCTACTCTGCTCAGGTGTTTGAGGTTTTAACTCTTTTTTTTTTTTTTTGGTGATTGTGAGAATCTCTGAGAAGCCAAGCTGCGTCCAGAAGCATCTCAAGTAGGGGCTTTTAGAACCAGGTCAACAGCCATTTGGGAGGAGCTCCAAGAAGACTAGGGTTCCCTCTGGCCAGAAGCCTCAGCCTCTATTAGAGAAGGTCCTCGGGGCTCAGGGAAATGGACAGAATGGGAGAGGGTGTCTCTAGAGCTTCCTCTAGCTCCGATGGTGCCTTTGTGCTGATTTTGAAGGCTGGCCCTCTGAGCAGGGGAATATGGGCTGGATTCCAGTCCCCACCTGCGGGATGATCCTGGAGTTGGCTTCAGTCCCCAAGAGGTGGCTAAATCTTGGCTCAGAGCACAGGAGACAGGATTCCTCATTTCAGTGCTGTTTTCATGCATAAAACCTCTCTTCCTGTGGTTGGAGGCCGCCCTCAGGAAAAACTCAGCCTAGAGCCCAAGAGAGGCAAGGATCCCAAGGCTCTGGCCTGCGTGGTGGCGCCACTACCTGGTGGGGAGACTGGCATGTCTGTGCCCATGGGCATTTGTGCTGCCACTGCCACAGAACAAACAAATCTGGAGCCTAGTTTTCATTTGTGTAGCTGGATTCATGAACTTCTGACATTCTGTCCTGTTTCCAACAGTTACCATTTCTTTCTCAAAAATTGAAGGATCATACTTGTTCCTCTGGCCACTGCCCCCCAACAAGACACCCCTGATGGTCACAGAAGGACTGAGAACATGGGCTCTGCAGTCAGACTCTCTGACTTTGCTTACCAGCTCTACCTCTTAGAAGCTGTGTGACTTTGGGCAAATTATGTAACCTCTCTGAGCCTCCTTTCCTAGCAGCAGAGCCAATACCACTACACTGGACTGGTGTCAGGAGTTAATTCAAAGATGCTAGTAAGGCGCTCAACACAGTGCTTGGCTCTAGGAAAAACTTAATAAATGAAGACATCGCCATCTTCCTCACTAACCTCACTTCCCTCTGCCACCCCATATCACCTGCTAAACTCTCAGGTTATCTCCTCCTGCTCCTTGGGTGGCTTTTAAGGTGGGGGTGGGGGTCCACTTCATCAGCAGGTGCTAATGGTACAGAGAGCAGAGTGTTGTCCTCCCCGAAGCAAGATCTAGGAGGGAAATGCTTTGTGTATGGTACAGCTTGTTCACCCTGTGCTGAGCCAGCGACCTCCCTGACTTAGTCCCTTAGGGCTGGGCTGTGGCCACACACGGGCAGAGAGCAGTGAGCTTGGCTGGGATCACTAAGCAGGTTGAATAGTCCAGTTTCTTTGGGCACAGACCCACTTCTCAGGTTCTATAGCCACATCTGGACTGATCTGCTCTCTTTTAGACAGATTACAACTACTTTGAACTGAGGTGCTTGGAGGCTCAGAAAGTGGTACCCTCCAAGGACCCTTCCAGCCTTGACAATAGCTTTAGGTTCTTCTAAGCATCTTCTCGTTCTGGATCTCAGCTCTGCTCTCTACTTCCCTGTCCATCAGCTACCCCACTCCTCTCCCACCCTCATTTCTTCCACACGTCCTCAGAGACTAGCAGAGGCCTTGGCACATGGTGGGGTCTCGGATGTCCTTGACATCAGGTCAATGAATGAAGGAGTCATAACTCAAGTGATGATGATCATGAAGATGATGGCTGCCATTTCTGAGATTCTACCACCTGCCAGGCTTATGCTAAGTACTTTACTTGCAATATATCACTTAACCCTCACAACAGTTCTAGAAAGTGGGTACCATGATTATCCTTATTTCACACTGGAAAGTACTCAGTCTGAGAAGTTCATAGCCTGCCCAAGCTCAGATACCAAATAAAGGGTAGAACTGGGATTTGAACCCAGGTGTGTCTGACTTAAGATTCCATTTTCTTAACCAGCATATTATATATAGTGCCCCAAACCAATGACTCAAAATCTTGATGGCTCAGAGGAATGAGAATCATACAAAGATTCAGGTAAAAGGTAAGTCTTTCGGTAAGGTTGTTCTGTTGGAGGGTGTAGATTGAGAAAAGGTGGAGCAGCTAAATGATCCAGAGCCCTTCCCTGGGGCCTCTCATTGTGCTATGCTTTGTTTGATCATCATAAGCCTACAAGGTATCTATCATTCCCATTTTCCAGATGAGAAAACTGAACTTCAGAGCAGTTAAGCAACATGTCCTGGGTTACACAGCAATTAAGCAGCAAACCCAGGATCTGACTGTAGTCTGTCAGCCCCAGAGCCCATAACTTACTGCTCCCTACTAGAGCTGGGAGTGAGCGACTGAAGGATGGGGAAGTGTTGACCGCTGACAACTGCAATTGCGCAGTGGCACAAACACACACCCATCTCCCTCTTCCAGGATTAAAGGGCTTTCTAAGAACCGTGGAATTCTAGTCAAAGACCACTCATGACTCCCTCCATTGTACAGCTGGGGAGCTGGAGGCAGGCCCAGATTGGACAGGAATTGCCCATGGTCATAAGCAGGTCAGGGGCCAACCAGGGTGGCTCCCCGCCAGCTGCCTTGCTGCCCCTTCTCCGACTCTGGCCCCAAGGCTCCAGCTGCTGTCTGTGCAGCTCTGCTCCTTTCCCCAGGCACGGGAAGGGGAGGTGCTTTCTGGGTATAAATAGAAGATGGAGATGCTACTCTTTTGCAGAGGAGTTAACTGTTGGGGCCCTGGACACAGAGAGATGCTCCCCTCCTGAGGGAGAAGGCGTGGTAGCTGTCGGAGTTGGAATGTTCCTTACAGAGCACCTAGATCTTGCTGCTCAAGTGTGACTGGTGAGCCAGCAGCTTTGGTGTCACTTCACAGTGTGTTAGGAATGCAGACCCTCATGCCCCATCCGGACCCACTCAGCTAGAATCTACCTTTTAACAAGATGCCCAGCTGGTCCAGACAGCCCTCTCCTTGCAAAGATGGGAGAAAGTGGCTCAGAGAGGGTAGTGCTCCTACCCAAGGTCACACAGCCATTCCCTGACAGAACTATATCTAGAATCTGCACTCCCTCCCCATCATGACTCAGAGCCCTGCCATGCAGTGAGACAGCCCCTCAGCTGTGCAGGGACGGGGGAAGGGAGGTCAGGCAGCCAGGTGCTATTTCAGAGCCATCCTGCCTGCCCTGGGCACAGCCACTCCATGCAGCCTGCGTTCAGTCCACTCTGGGGCAGGGGCCACCTTGGGGCTGGCTTGGAGAGACCGGCACTGCAGGTCCCTGCAGGTGGGAAGGGCCATGGTGCCAGGCTGACTCAGCATGGGGGTGGGCTTGGGGAGTGGGCTACACTGGTCAAGGCTAAGCCTGGCCTATTTTCGTCTCTCAGAGCTTCGGAAGTTTTCCTGAAACAGCTTTTCTGAAGGAGGCTGCCGGCAGCGTGGGCTGGGAGGAAGGGCCCCTTCTTCACCTTCCCCCCAACCAAGCTGCTCGCGGAGGAGTATGGATACCATGACAGACACCCCCTTTCCCACCTCTATTTGCTGCCGTCCCCAAGAAGAGAGCAGCTGCCCCCTTCCCTCAACAAACACCCACCAGGGCGGGCAGGGGAGCTGGGCCAGGTCCCACCCACACCCCTCGCCCATCCCCCATGCTCACCGATATTGGGGTGCTTCAGCAGGCGGCAAATGCGGGCTTCACGCTCCAGCTTCTGGTGGTCTGAAACACACAGATGCCCAGATGAGTCCAGGGGAGGGAGGCATCTCCACCCACCCCATCTCTCCCTCCTCACAGCCTCTAATGACCTCTCCCTCCCAGGGCCTGGGCAAGGTCGCCTGGGCAGAGCCTCCGGGTTCTCCAAGAAGGCAGTGAGATGCAGCGGAAGAGAGAGACCCAGGCTGCAGTGAGGCAGAAGTCCCTTCCCCGCCCTGGGTCTCGGTTTTCAGGGTTCTCAACCGAGGGGCATCTCTTGCCTGTATCAGAGCCAAACTCCAGGCAGCTTGGAACACCCCCACCCCACATCAGGCTCCGACTGCCCTCCCCCAGCCCTGCCCCTCCCACTGCACCTTCTCCAGTGGAACTGCTGAACCTCAGCTCTCCAGGCATGCCCTGCCCAGCCCTCTCACTCTGGGACCTTCGCACATGCGATTCGCTCAGCTTGGAAAGCTCCCTCTCAGCCTCCCAGCTGCTCTGCACTGGCCATCACTCACTCTTAGCCATCCTTGGATGTCACTCTGGCAGCCCACCCTGATTGCCAGTTGCTGGGGGCTCCACCTCTGCATTCCCAGGGCCCCTAGACAGCACATGCCGCTCTGTCTCAGGGATGTCGCTGTCCCTGAGGGCAAGGACTTGGTCTCTGTTGTACCCCTGGCATCTACCTAAATCCCTGGCCCATGGAAGATGCTCAAGAAATAAATGAACGGGCTTCCCTGGTGGCTCAGCGGTAAAGAATCCACCTGCCAGTGCACGAGACGCGGGTTCGATCCCTGAAGCAGGAAGATCCCACATGGCCTCAGAGCAACTAAGCCCCTGTGCCGCAACTATTGAGCCTGTGCTCTGGAGGCTGGGAGCCACGATCGATGAAGCCCAAGGGCCCCAGGCCCACGCTCCGCCACAAGAGAAGCCACTCAATGAGAAGCCCTCATACCACAATTAGAGAACAGTCCCCGCTCTCCGAAGCTAGAGAAAGCCCGCGCAGTGATGAAGACCCAGCACAGCCAAAAGTAAATAAATAAATACAATTTTTAAAATACATAAATAAAGAGGTGACTAAAGCTAAACCTTAAAAAAAAGAAGAAATAACTAAATGAAAGAACAAATCTTCCTAAGGGAGTAGGTATTCTCTGCAGGAGAAGGGTTGTATTAATTTATAGAAGATGCCTACTGTGAGAGAAGTCAGCACCAAGGACACAGAGAGCCCCAAAGAATCTGCAGGGTAGTGGGGGCTTACCCAGAGATCTCCCAGCTGCTTCCTGGGACTTCTGTCCAAACCCCCTAGATTTCCCTGCCCACCTGGGAGAGAGGCCTTGTTCAGGATCTGCACCCATGATCTCTGACTCTGAGACTGCTGAACACAATCATACCCGTGACCGCATTCAGTCCTCCTGATAAGCCCGGGCTGTGGGTATCACTGTCCCTGTTTTGATCATTTTTCAATTTCCTTTGTGGTGCTTTTCTCACAGTTTGGTATTTAATGCCTTAATTAAAAAACAAAACAAAACCAACAGTATAATAGGAGCCAGTCACAAATACAGAATATCTACTGTGTGTCAGGTATTGTGCAGAGCATTTTATATACATCTCAAGCCCTCCCAATAATCCTCTGAGGATAATATTACCATTGTGCTGGCCTTACAGAGAAGGAAACAGAGGTTCAGAAAGGTTAAGTATCTGACTCAAAGCCACACTGCAGTGAGCAATGGAGCCATGCTTTGTATCCAGGTAGTCAGATTCCATGGGTGAGCAGTAAAACCCTGTCAGGGAGTTCCCCGGTGGCCAAGTGGTTAGGACTCTAGGCTTTCATTGCCACAGCTCAGCTTCATCCCCTGGTAGGGGAACTGAGATCCTGCAGGCCACGCGGCACAGCAAAAAAAAAAAAAAAAAAAAAAAAACCACTCAAAAAATAAACAAAAAAAAATAAATATCAAAACCCAATGCTGTCCTGTTCTCTACACCCTGACTCATCACTATCATCTCCATCTGCCTCCTATTCCCGAGTGGGAAAATTCAGGCCCACAGGAGGGAACTCACACAGACACTCAGTGGTGGAGTCAGGACTAGAACCCTGCTCTCTGAATGGCCCCTCCAGGGAAGGTGGGCACCAGGGATGGTGATGAGGAGGAAGAAAATCCCAGCCCTGTCCCTAGGCTGCCCAGCTCCCCTGTACCCTCCCCTCTCTGTTAGTGGAATCACCAGCTGTCCTCCAAGGGCTGCAGAAACCAAGATCAATACTGAAATGTGGCTTTTCCATCAGCAAAGCAATTAAGTCCAATCCTCTTTCAGTAGAGTGTAAGCTCCACTCCCCAGCTGAAGGCAGCTGCAGGCTAGAGGGGGATGGCTGGCCCAACTGGGGGCATCCTCATTTCTCCTCCCTCTCTGTCTCCTTCCAAATCCTTCAGGGTAGGGAGGTGGAGGGGAAGGAAGGCTGATTCCCAGGCAAAAGAGGGGGGTCCCCAACCAGAGCTGGCCAAGAGCCCTCAGTAAGCAGAGGATGACTGAACCCTCCCCAGCTCCAGACCCTGCCCCCCACCCACCATCCCCAGCAGAACCAAAAACCAGGCAACTCAAAGTGGGACCTATCAGAGGGGATGAGGGGACTCCTGGCTCAGGCTACACATTCAGGGGACAAAGGACCTAAACCCAGAATTCTGATGTTTTTCTCCATGTAAGGTCACCTGGGAGCAGAGTTACACTAACAGGATTGAAAGAAGAAAACGCTGGTCACACAGCTTTAAACATGTGACTGGTTACCAGACGTCACTGCCGGAAATGCTAGGAACTGTTTTCATAAATCTTGTAATCATCTTGTGCACAGTACAGTTACACTGCATTGCAACCTTCAGTGCTAAAAGCATTAATTTGTTGAATGTGAACATATACTGTATATAATAATTTTTGTAACTCTGAAATGTTTTCATTATCTAATATGCAGGGAACCTCAAGAAATATAGGCGCTGAGTTCCTCTTGACCTTTGAGGCTTGCTCCGTTAAGCAGTCTCTTGACAAAATCAAGGTAATCACCAGTGTGGTCAAGCCTTGTTACAACTCAGAACTTTGAGGAACCACTCTTAAAGGCTCCCCCCAGCCCCCCAGTCAATAGTTAAGAGGGTAGCCAAGGACTTCTTATTAAAATAGAAATGAGATCCTGCCTTCAAACTTTCCAACAGCTTCCTAAAGTACTTATAATACAATCCGAAGTCCTCAAAAACATCCAGAAAGACCCCGCAGGGTGCCGAGTTCTGCCTCATCTTGGCCTTGAAGCTCCCCCAACACTAGCCTCCTTTGTGGCCTCAGGCACTGCAAACTCCTTCCCACCTCAGGGCCTTTGCACCTGCTGTGCCCTCTGCCTGAAATATTCTTCTTGGGTCTTCTCATGGCTGCCTCCTTCTCCTCAAGCAGGTCCCAGCACCATGTCACCTCCTTAACTTCCCCAGCTGCCTTTTCCTCCAGCCCCATCACACCCCCATTACCCTGTCTTATTTTCTTTGTTAACACTGATCACTACTTGAAAATACCCAGCTTATTGGTGTGTTTAATGTTCTTTTCAGTCTCCCTGCCTAGCAAACAGGTGTGATGACAGCAAGACCTTGACTGCCGGTTTCTGCTATGTTCCGAGGACCCACAGTCATAAGCAGCTTGTCCAAATTCCCATATCCAAGAAGTAGCAGAGTTGGGATTTCAGCCTATGTTCATAATTACTGTACTGTATTGCCTCCTATTTTCATAATTGAGAAATCAATCCATCCAGTTCAGTGTAGTCCCATGATGGTGAGATATCTGAGAGAAGCTAGTGTGCAGCCTCCTGCTTGGTCACCAGGAAGCCTTGCTCCCAACACCGATTGTGATAGATGCTTTGTGAATTTTCTCCCTCCCTTCCTGGGGGCAGACTTCCAGGGTGTTGGGGTTAAGGGGGCCAAGTCTGCCCAGAGCTCGGCAGGCGGTGGGTGGGTGGGAACTCTGGGGAGAGGTTTCTGGGGCCAGACAGGACCAGCAGGGCATGACAGGGCAGAGCAGAACCTGGGGAAGCCTGAGGGCTCTGCCAGCAGAGTGAGTGGGCTCCAGCAGGTATGTGGGCAGCGGGGTTCTGGCTAGAGGCACAGGAGCCAGGGCAGAAAATAGACCTCTAGTCTCAGGACAGGAAATGTCCCCTCCCTCCACAGGACTTCAAAAAGCCTCCAGATCCTGGGCAGTTGGAGAAATAACCTGGAGGACCAAGAATGGGGAAGGGGTGGGGAAGCAGATGAGAAAGACAAGAAAGATGCGTCTCACTGCCTCCTTGCACGCTCCCTTGCATAAACCTGAAGCTCAGGGACAGCTGAATGAGCTCATATCATGCTTTCCACCTGGTGTCCTGGGACTGGTCATTAGGGAGCCAAGGAAGTAACCCCTCAGTGCTCAGGTGGACAGTGAGGCTTGTGGAGGTTGCTGGACGGGGGCCAGTCACCTCTGGCAGCACTAGCTAGGTCCATGTGCCCACCATCCCCTAAAATGTTGATGAATTCTTTCTGTTTGTCTGCCTGGTGAGGCTGTGGCTAGGAAGCTTCCAGAGCCCCTGGCAGGGAGTTAGCGCTGAGCATCTCCTGGCTGTTGTCACTGCCGACAGGACTTTGTAAAGGCAGGAACTGGGGGGGCCTCACCTATTGAATCCCCCACCCTCAGGGGTGGAACTGGGGCAGCTGTAGCTTTCAAAAGGCTCCCAGGGGGATTTGGCAGGGATTGGGACAGGGAAACATTTTTACCTTTCATTTCATGTCTTTATGGCTTCTTGGAATTGTTTATAGTACGAGCATTTTATATAAAAAGAGTAGTTTAAAAATACACACAAAAATCATCTCCCGGGTTTGGGAGCTGCTCAATAAAAGAGGCTGGCCCCATGGGAAAGGGGAAGCCATAGCTCCTGGGGTGGGGGTGGAGGACGCTCCGGGGGCATGGCCCCTGCTGGGAACTGCCAGAGTCACCCAGGAGTGCCAGCAGGAGAAGCTTGGAGTGTGTTGCCAAACATCCAGCATTAAAACGCTCCCCGCCACAGGCCGCAGGAGGAACGAACAAAGAAACCTGCTAAAGGAAGCTGGGAGAAAAGCATCGCAGTTGGCAGGCTTCTTTGGGAAGGTTCTGAGACCCTCCCCCCAGCCCCTCACACTCACCAAGGCCTGGGCACCTTCCTCCCAGGAGGTCAGAGCTTTCTTAAATCACCAGAGAGGGGGCTTGGCAGTTACTGCACAGACCAGAGTCTACACTCCCCCAAACCCTTAGGTACCCTCCAGAAAAGAGGCGATGCTCCTTCCATCCCCCCACATGTGTTTCTTTCTGTCTTGTGCTTGTGTGGATGTGGCTCTGAGACTGTGCTGAACAGGCTCAAGATTCCCCAGCATCCAGGGAGGACCCTAGTTCTTGATTCTCCCTCCCTGCGGGGGGGTGGCAATCCAACCTGTCACCCCAAGCCACGGCTCTAGCCCTGCCCCTGCTGTATCTCAGGGATTGGGACATCTCCCTTGACCATCTGTGATATAAAACACAGAGAGGGCACTGGACAGCCACTAGTCACACAGCAACGGCCGGGTGAGTCCCGGCATCTGCGTGTGAGGCAGTGCCCCTGCTGGCCTTGTTGCCTGCCCTGGCTTCCCACCCCAGGCTCTGGCCCTGGACCTTCCGTAGGGCTCGCCCTTCCGCACAAGCATTCACACAGGCTGTGTGCCACGGCAGGCCCCGGTCTTCAGAGGACTGCCGCCACCCCAGCCTCTTTTCCCTGCAGGATGTTGATCTGTCTACGGGGGAGTTCGGTAACTGGAAAGTGCCAGGCTCCCAGCAACGCTGAGCCAGAGACATGAAAGGCAGCAGCACACGGTGAAACACGGAGCCTGCTGGGAGGCCCGTGGGGCCCAATGTGAACATCCTGTACCGGCCTCTGCGAAACCCACACCTGATGGGCCCTGGCCCAGACAGCTGCCGCTATGCCAGACAAACACCTGGACACTCTGCCAGCCCGTTCCATGCTGCGCAAGCGTGGCTGCACAGCCCCCTCCTGACCTGCCTCACCCACCAGAATGCCCCCCACAGCTTAGGGTCCCTAAGGCAGCTCAGACCCACTGTTCAGGGTGGAGATCTTCGAAGACAACCTTTCCCACTGTGGTCACCACCACCACGACCCTAACCACATGCTAAGGGCAAGAACATAGCTTCAGAGCAGGCACTCCAAAGGTTAAAGTCCATACAAATTACCGGTATCTTGTCAAAATGCAGATTCGGATCCCTTACATCTGGAATTATGAATTTGCATTCCTAACAATCTCCTAATGATGCTGATGCTGCGGGTTTAGAACCACGTCCAAATTAGAATTACCTGGGGATCATTTCCAAAAACCCAAGTCACAGCCCAGACTAATTAAATTATACCCTTGGGATGTGGGATCCAGGCATGAGGAATGTCTGAAGCTCTCCAGGGGATTCCAGGCTGGGAAGCCACTGTCCAAGGGAGTATTCAGGAAGCAGAAGGTGGACTGGTGCGGTCGAGGCACAGCGCACCTGGTGTTCATAGGACGCTGATTGAGCACCCGGATATGTCAGGCGCTGTCCCGGGTGCTGGGCACGTACAGGGAATGAGACCCAGACCCACCTTCTTGGTGCTTATGGTCATAAAAGAAGATGAATAGTAAACAAGGTACCAAACCAGTAAATGGGATGCTTTCTCCACATTGGGAGAAAGCCACAAAGATAGTAAACAGTAACAAGAGACATAAAACGGGGAGGTCACCCTCAGATCTGGGGGGCAGGGAAGTCTCTCAAAGGATGTGACATTGAACTGAGACCCGAAGGCTGACAAAGGGCCAGCCTTGTAAGGAGCCAGGTGAGAGCATCTAGGCAGAGAGAGAGGCAGGCGCAGAGGCCTGGCAGTGAGAAAGCAGGTGAATGGCAGAACAGCAGGGAAAGGAGGGCCTGCCTGGCAGCTTAGTCTTTACCTGGGTGGGTGGATGAGGGGTAGAGAGCCTGGCCTGTGAGAGGCTACAGCATCCAGTCTAGATCCCCTAAGGAAGAAATATGGAGGAGTCTATTCTCATAGTACCCACAGGAGGAAGAGCCCCCACCTCTGACAGCAGCATCACCCAGAAGGAGAGACCTAGGTCCCGGTTCTAACTCAAGGGATAGAGGGAAGGATGAAGGGAGGAGGGCGGGCCAGGCATGGATCTGGCACCTACCTCTGGCCGAGAGCTTCTTCGTGTTGATAATCTTGGCAGCATATTCCTGGCCGGCCAGCACCTTCACACACCTGCGCACCACTGAGAAGGCTCCCCTAGGACAGAGGAGGCAAAGAGGGTGAGTGAGGGCCCAAGGGCTATGTTCCCAGGAGACACCACAGTTCACGCAGCTGCTCTGTGCTGGGAGGGAGCCTTCCCTCAGGGCTGCTCGAGCTTGTAGGGGCTGCTAGTGGCATACCTTGGGGACAGAGCAGGCCTGGAGACCCATGGGAACCACTGGTAGTAAATTGTTAGGAACTTGGCCTCGTGGGAGTTGAGCTTTGTCCAGTCATATTAAATCAGGCTCGACAAATTCTAAAGCCCTAAAATCATGCAATGTTAGAATCACAGAATCTAGGTCTCTGGAAAGTGAACCCACTCCAGTGTTCTTGCCTGGAGAATCCCAGAGACGGAGGAGCCTGGTGGGCTGCCATCTATGGGGTCGCACAGAGTTGGAAACGACCGAAGCGACTTAGCAGCAGCAGCAGCAGCAGGTCCCTGGAAGTTTTCAGTGTTTTATTCTTTGCGTAGTTAACACATTGACATAGTTCAAAGTTCAAAAGATACAAAAGTGTGGATAGTTAAGTGACTCCTTCCCATCCCTATACCCCAGACTCCAAGGTCCCCTGCCCAGAGGTGGCCAGTGTTACCAGAGCATCTTTCCATAGATACCTTCCCCCTCCCCCATGCAAATACTGGACACTGCATGCTGCTCTGTACCCTCTTCTTCTTCAGAAATTTTTTTAGAGATCCTCCTTCTATATTATCACATAGAGAGTTCTCATTTAATCATGTGGCTGTCCTGTAATTTACCTAGCCAGTCCCCTATCGACAGGCAATTAGGTTAGTCCCAGTCTATAGCTATGACAAACGGGGCTGCAATGCCTAACCTCATATATGTGCCTTAGAATTACATTTCCCATGACTTCCCTGGTGGCTCAGATGGTAAAGTGTCTGCCTACAAGGGAGGAGACCCAGGTTCAGTCCCTGGGTTGGGAAGATCCTCTGGAGAAGGAAATGGCAACCCACTCCAGTACTCTTGCCTGGAAAATCCCATGGACAGAGTCCATGGAGTTGCAAAGAGTTGGACATGACTAGCGACTTCACTTTCACTTTTCATGTATACAAGTGTCTGCAAATAAACTTCTAAAACAGGTATTATTTGGTCAAGGGTAGCTGTTGTTTTCCCCTGGAGAAGGGAGTGGCAAGCCACTCCAGTATTCTTGCCTGGGAAATCCCATGGACAGGAGCCTGGCAGGCTACAGTCCATAGGGTCAAAAAAGAGTCAGACATGACTTAGTGACAAAACAATACAAAGGTATTTTAGGGTACTTCTGAAAGATAACGAGAAACGATCCATCTTAGAGATGTACCAGCGTTCATGCTAATATGTGAAGGGACCATTTCCCTCGGCCTTTGTCAATACAACGTGTGATCAAACTTTTATATCTTTACTAGTGAGATGAGCACGGCGACTCAATGTAGATTTAATTTGGAATTCTTATATCAAGAGTGAAGCTGAGCATTTTTTTCATGTGTTTTTAGAGGCTCCTGGGTTTTTATCTTCAAAATAATTGTGGCTAGAAGAACTTGAAGCAAGGGCTGTGGGTTTCCCAGCTCATAGGAGACATTGTTGCCATGTGGAATGTGCCCATTTTCCACATTATTTGATTTTTCAAGAAAAACTAGAAACTGGATATTTTAGTGACATTTCCCAAATTTTAAGTACTGGTTGCCGCTGCTGCTGCTGCTAAGTCGCTTCAGTCGTGTCTGACTCTGTGCAACCCCATAGACGGCAGCCCACCAGGCTCGCCCGTCCCTGGGAGTTTCCAGGCAAGAACACTGGAGTGGGTTGCCATTTCCTTCTCCAATGCATGAAAGTGGAAAGTGAAAATGAAAGTGAAGTCGCTCAGTTGTGTCTGGCTCCTAGCGACCCCATGGACTGCAGCCTACCAGGCTCCTCCTTCCATGGGATTTTCCAGGCAAGAGTACTGGAGTGGGGTGCCATTGCCTTCTCCGTTAAATACTGGCATCTTATTCCAAAAGATTTAGCTCCCTGGGTCACACAGGAAATTTCCAAATCTAATGCTCTGTGACAACCTAGAGGGGTGGAAAGGAGTGGGAAGTTCAAGATGGAGGGGACATATCTACACCTGTGGCCTGATCCATGCTGATAGATGGCAGAAGCCAACACAACTGTAAAGCAATTATCCTCCAATTAAAAATAAATAAATCAAAACAAATCTAAACGTAATATTTTGTCAAACAAAACTAGTTTGAGGGCTAGATCTGGCATCTAGGTGCCATGTTATACCTTCTACTACAAACATCATCTGGCGCAACCCCTTCACATCACAAAGGAGGATCCTAAGGGGCCAGACACTGCCCATGGTCTGTGATCGCCCTAACCACAGGCTAATGGCAAGGAACAAGTCTCCTGTGCAGCCTTCTCCAGTTTTATTGTGCATATGAATTACCCAGGCATCTTGTTAAAAGGCAGATTCTGATTCCTTAAGTCTGAGGCAGAGCCCAAGACTCTGAGCTTCCCCGTAGCTCAGGGGAGAGTGCTCAAGGTCACACAGGCGGTGCTATGTTTTGAACTCAGATATTTGCAGTCCCAGATTTTTGGCTTCTCCACCCAGTGAGCCTGCCGCTTGCGGACCTGCACACCCAGGCTCCTGACATGGCCATGCCCCACCATATCTTCCAAACTTTGATCCCCTCTCCCAAGCACACAGGCAGGTCCCAGCTACACAGATGCAGCTGATGGGAGCAGGGGCGGACGCTGGCAGGCACCGAGGAAGCCTGCAGGCTGGCAGAGATGCCTGTTCTCACAGGCCCCAGGGCGTTCTGTCACTGGCTTCGTGTCTGAGCAGCATGAAGGGAACGGGTGGGAAACTGGAGAAGGATGAGGAAGGAAGAACTGGGAGGTGGGCTAGAGGCCAGGAAATATGACCTTGTAGGAAAGCTGGCAAAGACCAGAACTCATGGGCATAGCTACAGACCGTCGTCTGGCTGGGGGGCTCTGCCTGTCCTCCACGTGGAGGGAGCAGCCCAGTGGGTCTCCCGCCCTGAGAAGCTCCCTCCCCATGACACAGCACAGCACACCTCCTCCGCTAGCCCAGGACCACGGCTGCTCGTCCATCCACTAGACAGAGTTCCTAAGGACCAACAGGGCCTCCATAAATGTTACTATAGGAACAGGAGGTAGATTTAAGTGAGAGGGACTGAATTTAGGCAGGGAGAGGGCGTCAGTCTGGGGTGTTAGGAACAGGAACAGGTACTTGAGGAAGGTGCCCACCCTACTCAGACCGGGACGTTCAGGTTCCTGCCCAGTGGGAGGCCATGATTCTCAGAAGCCCCAGAGAAGACAGCATGTTTCAAATGGCCCCTTCTGGCAAAGATTCTGAGGATTCCAGGGAGAAGAGGAGCAGGAAAGGAGGGTTTGTCTCATTCACCGGCAGCTAGCACATGCATGGGGCTCTGTGCAGAGGCTTAACAGGCGCCACGAACCTAGGCTCTACCCCAGGAACTGAGGACCTGAGAGCCACGTCTATCAAATAAGAGAAGTCATGCTTGCTGAACTTCCTCCTCACAACCCAGTGTCAAGCTTTTGTGTAAATCCCAGGTTCTAACCCAGGTGGCTCTGTGGCAAAGAATCCACCTGCCAAAGCAGGAGATGCCAAAGACGCAGGTTCGATCCCTAGGTTCAGATCCCCTGGAAGAGGAAATGGCAACCCAATCCAGTATTCTTGCCTGACGAATCCCATTGACAGAGAAGCCCGGTGGGCTGCACTCCACTGGGTTTCAAAGAGCCGGACACAACTGGGCACACACGCACGTAGAAGGAGGGCTTCATCCAAACCGATTCAGAGAACACCAGGCTCGCGCAAACCCAGAAGGCATACTCCTTCACCACTAAGCTCCTTGGTCCTCACAACAACCCTGCAAAGTTGTGATTTTGATCCCCCATTTTTTCAGGACATGAAACTGAAGCCTCAAGGGAGCAGGCATATTCCTCCCGAGGCTGTGACAAGAATCCAGGTTGCCTGTTCTTGTTCTCCTGACTCCACCAAAGGCAAGACAGTGTGACCCCCAAAAGCAGGGGTTCTGGGCTCACAAAGCCCTGTGATCTGATCGTGACTGACCCCCAGCTGTGTGATACTGAACTTGGCACTTCAACTCTGTTTCCTCCTATAAAATGGGGGCAATAATAATACTTTTGTCCTGGGTTTTGGGGGGAGATTAAGTGAGGCAGCACACGCGAAACCCTGGGCACAGTGCCAGGGCACACTGATCACTGATGGGGCGAGGAAATGGTCTGGGCCAGGGAGCCCGTTTTCTACCTATGAGGCCTCAGGTCTTCATCCACGAGTGGAAAGGCTCTTCCCTGCCAGTTCTGGTGCTGGGGATCAGGGCTGGGGGCGCAGAGGAGATTCTGTAGCAAAAATGAGAGTGTGGGCAGCAAGATCGCAGCCCTAACTTCCTCTCTTTTTAATCTTTTGTTTTAAAAAAGGCATGTTTCTGCATTCTCGTCCTGTGGGAGCAAGTGGCCACAGCCCAGCAGCTTTGGCAAAAGGAAGAGCCAGCCCACCCCTCCCACGGCCCTGAGTTGAGCAGGTGGCCAGTGGGTGGGTGGGCAGAGCCTGGAAACAGGACAGGGCCGAAAAGGGGAGGAGGCCAGGATGGGGAGGGCAGAGTGGGAGAGAGTGACCAAGGGTTCAAGGAGGAAGGGATGAAGCCTGCATGGGAGGGCCCTGGCAGGTGGGGGATGTCCTCGGGTGGATCCTGGGTACAAAGGTTTCAGGGGCACATGTCTGCCCACAAGTGTGCATCAGCAGCCTGTCAATGCCCTCATGTATGTGGTGACACGTGCCGTCACCCTGGGTATGTACACGTGTTAGGAGAGGGTCACAGAATCTGGGCAGGGAGGAGTGTGTGCAAGATAGACAGACACTGGAGGGACAAAATCTCAGATCTCAGCCCTGCTGGGAGGTCTTGGGGAGGGGTCTGCCCCAGTGTGGGCCTCACGGGTTTCGTGGGGATTGGTGTGGGCATGAGGCTAAAAAGAATAGAGACCTTTCCACCTTCAATATTCTTCATTTTTTTGGTTGTGCAGCACGGCTCGTGGGACCTTAGGTCCCCAACCAGGGATTGAACACAGGCCACCCAGTCCTAACCACTAGACCACCAGGGGATTCCCTCCACCTTCAATATTCTATACTAGAGCTGTCCAAGAGAACTTTCTACGATGATGGAAATACTGTCCATCATGACAGATGCTAGCCTCCTATGGCTATAGGGTATTTGAAATGTGGTTAGTAGGACCGAAGAAACGAATTTTTCATTTTATTTCATTTCCATCATTATAAGTGGCTAGTGACCACCAGGTTGGATTGTGAAGTTCTATGTGGATAAGAACTGGCAGTCCTGAACCAGACCAACCAGAGTGCACATTGTGGTCCAGCCGCTAACTAGCAATTTATTTAACCTCAGTAAGACTATTTTCCTCCCCTGTAAAACGTAGGTAAAGACTAGTACCCACCCTGAGCAGTTGTTTCAAGGATTCAATATGAGACTAAGGTATGCAGTGGGTTTAGCCCAATCCTTGGAGTGTAGTAAATGCTCAGGAAACAACGCCTTTTATAGGCATCATTATCTCCGAAGTGATGAGAACAGCTGGCATCATCAGAAGCAAAATGGACCTTGTTTGCCAAGCTCAGGAAAGAAGCAAGCCAGGGAAGGAGGTATGTGGGGACCATCGTGAGGGGATGGGGTGCTTCCCCAGGCCCAAGCAACCTGCCCTTGGGTGTAAGCAGGCAGGGAGGCAGCACCTGGTTCAACAGACAGATGGGAAGGGCGAGAGCACGCTGATAGTGGGTCCATCGTGGCTGAAAATGTGGGAACATGCTAATGGGCCGTGAAAAGCAAGATTTACACTGGGAAATTGCTTTTCCGGCTGCCTGGCAGGCACAATGTCCTGGGAGTTGCTGGCTGCCTGCCCACAGGAGGCTCATCACCCTTTCTGGCCTGAAATACCCCAAAATGCTGACTCGCAGTAATTCCAAACACCTGGGGTCCTCACTCAGCTTGGCTATCAGCTTGTTTATCCTTCCACTTGAAAGATGGACACAAGGAGCTGCAGACCCACTTCCTCCTGGGCCATTTGTGAGAAGTATCTGCTACGCAGGGATGGGAAAAGGTCCCTGAGACCCAAGATCAGTTACCACCATCTTGCCCTCAAGGCAATTCCCCACCTTCACTCCAGAGCCCGGGGCATGCCTATGGGTATCAGCAGATGGGGATGGACACAGCTCATGACGGCACAGTCCCGGAGCCACTCTGCACTCCTCAGGGGTCTGACTATGAGGAATCTCGTCTGTCTCTAGGGTTTTCCTTTCATTGGCTGCTTCCTCAAACACACCCAGGACTCCCTCATTCTGGAGAAATAAACAACCATCCTTCCCCAAACTTGAAAAGCTGAAAAACCAGGAGCCTTTCTCTCGACCCACAAGCCTTGGCCACTTCCTCCTCCTTCCTCTGCTGCCAAACTTCCAGAGCAAGTGTCCGACATTCGCCGCCTCCTCTTCCCACCTCCCACGCTTCATGAACCCACCACAATCTGGTTCCCACCCCGGCTCCCTGGAAGAAAAGTTGTGCCAGCCCCGCCCACCCAGTGCCCCCCACCCCCACCCCTGCAGTCCCCTGTGGGCCTGATCTGCCTAGCCTGCCCCACGACAGGTGACATTTGGCCCCAGTGGCTACCCAGTTTGAGGCCCATCTTCTCTCTCATTTCTGGGTCACCACATTCTCCTTGGCAGGGCCCCCCCCCAACTTATTTTCACTTCTTCATCCCCCTTCCATCCCCCTCTGAACATTTTTACTGCTTGTTCTCTCTCCACCCATCCTTACCTCTTCCCCTGCCATCCCTTCTACCCAGGATCATTAAGCTGGGATCTCTGTGGAGGCCCTGAGCATTCGTGAACATCTCTAAAATTTTAACTAAATTATTCTGGGTCTGTGCATTGTTCTGTAGAGAGGACGCATAGTTTTCATTAGCTTCACAAGGGATTCTCTGACCACCACCACTGCCCCGCCCACCTCCCCCCAACCCCGCAAAATGATGAAAGCCACTGAGCATCACCCAAGGGTGAAATCTGCTTCTACACAGCCATTCCTCGCTTCAGAATTCTAGTCCCAAATTTCTAGCTACTCACTAGAAATACTATGTGATCGGTACCTCTTAATCAAACTGCAGTTTTCTCTCTCCAAATCGCACCACTCCGGGTTAGTATCCCTAAGCATTCTACCTCTCTGAGATGAGCTGGGGTGATTTCAGAAAGTGTCTGCTCAAAGGTAGACAGACCTGTTACCTGTGAGAGGATTAACTGGTAATACTTCCTGGTGGTCAGTAACTCACAGTCCAGGTTAGCTGGTCTGATCACTTGGCACAGAGCAAGGCCTGGGGGCATGGGACCCGCAGCAGATGGGGTTTGAATGTCTGGGGGAAGGTGCAGAGCTGGGGTTGGTCGCTGGAGCAGCCCCAGTCGAGGGGCCGGAGTCTGGGCCGCAAGGAACTGCAGCCGACACCGCAGTAATATCTTGCCATTGAGGTCTGCTCTCTCCCCATTCTACAGTTAAAGAAACTTGAAGAAAGAAACTTGAGGCCAAGACCGTGAACCCAGGAGTCCTGAATCATCATCCTTTGCTCTTTTCAATACCCTAACCTCTCAGACTCCCCTAACTTGGGGTCCACAGATGGGCATTAGGGTGGGGGGTTTGTGGGAAATGATATGCAACATCCTGGGAGTTGGAATGAGTGTGCTTTGGGGGGTGACTGTGGCTCATGCGAGATCCTCTGAGAGCTTCTAGATTCCTCGGTTAAAAAGCTGGGGTCAGATTTGTTCAGAAATGAAAGGAACATCCTGTTTGCACAACGTGTGTGTGCGTGTGCTAAGTCACTTCAGTCACGTCCGACTCTTTGCGACCCTATGGACTGCAAAGGCTCCTTTGTCCGTGGGATTCTCCAGGCAAGAATACTGGAGTGGGTTGCTATGCCCTCCTTTAAGGGATCTTCCCAACCTAGGGGTCGAACCCATGTCTCTTATGTCTCCTGCATTGGCAGGTGGGTTCTTTACCACTAGAGCCACCTGGGAAGCCCCTGTTTCCATAACACCCACCTCTATATACTTTAAGCAAATCCCTTCACTTTGTGGGGGCTTCAGTTTATCCATCTGTGAAATCAACGGTTGATCATTTGTAAGCCTTCTCTTTTTTTTTTCTTTTTAAGCAATAGTATCCTTTCTTAATAAGAAACAAACACAGCTATGCAGGTCCCCAAATGGCAAACAGAGCAGAGGCAGCAGGAGCTGGGGACTCAGAATCCCCACTGCTTGGTTTTCTCTCTTTCTTCTCCCCAGCTCAGCATAGCAGCTCTTCCCCAAGCTCCACAAACTAGCATTTGAGAGCCAGGAAATCCTAGGACCTTTTCCTGAAACCACACATCCCTCCTCCTCTCCACCCCAGCTGCCACCGCCCACTTCCAGACTCCAGCCGTCCCGCACTCCCAGGCCTGCCCCACGCCAACCCAGCAGAAGCCTTGCTGGGGACACAGAAGGCCTGGGAACCCGAAGAGTCTGTTTGCTGCAGAGAACATTGAACCAACAGAAGTTCCAACATGTTCCTTGTTTGGGCTGTGCCTAGGTTTTCTTGAATGGGTTACAAAAAGGAAAATTAAAAAATATATATCCGCAGAGCTTGGTGACAGGATCATAGCAGGCAAAACAGGGGGAAATGGTGAGGGGCTGCTTTCTCCCAGCTTCAGGGAGCCTCCTGGCCTGGCTCCAATCACATGTACACCCCAAAGACTTTCAGAGAGAAAGGCTCCAAGGGGTGAAAAGCCAAGAATTGAAATGCAAAGAGGCTGAAGGGCCCAGATCTCATGTGTCACTGACTTGTGTGACCTCAGGCAAGCCCCTGACCCTCTCTGGACCTTATTTCCCCATCCCTAAGACAAGGGAACACTCTTCATTCTGATATTTGTATGCAACTGAGGCTATTCTGACCCCTAAACCATCTCCCATTTTGTGCTTCTAGCAAAGCATCTTACCAGACAAGGACAGGGATGGAGGCAGGGAGGGAAACAAGACCCAGCAGTGAGAAGAGGGCTTCCACATGTGTATCTGCTGGAACAGGGCTCAATATTTCCCAAGACCATGTTCGTCTGCGGGGAGAGGGTCAGTTCTGACAATGAGAATGTTCTTTAGGTTGAACTGAAATCTACCTCCCTGTTACTCTAGACATGTGGCCCTGCTCTGCCCACCTCCCACCCCTTCTAGACATGCTACAGGTTTTTAATATTCCTTCTAGCCCCTAGGTATCCAAAAGTTGAAGGCAAGGATTTCCTTGCTGGTCCAGTGGCTAAGATTTCATGCTTCCACTTCAGGGAGCGCAGGTTCAATCCCTAGTCAGGAAACTAAGATCCTGCATGCCCCATGGTGCTGCCAAAAAAAGGAAAGTTGAAAGCAACAGAGAATGCCTAAGAAGAGTAAGACCACCAACCCCCTGGAGCTGACACGCTCCATCAAAATACACATCACAGAGACTTTGCCTGTGCTGTTCCCACTGTGAGAAACACTCTTCCACCCTCTTCCCTCTGACCAGCTCTTACTCAGCTTTCACTCCCCAGTGTCACTGCCTCAGGGGAGCCTTCCCTGATTCCTCCATCACCCCAACCAGTTGAGGTCTCTTTGTAGCTTATAACCCCATGTTTGTGCTCATAGCCTTTATCCAGTTGCATTTAAATAACAATATCTGAAGTGATTTAGTTAATGTCAGATTTCCACTAGATCGTGAGCCCCAGATGGGCAGAGATGACATAAGTCTGGCATGTGGTACCTGCTGGGCTCAGCCCAAGGCCAGGAACAGAGTCTATGCTCAGGAAATAGTTGTTGAGTGGATGCAAGGGTCACAGACTTGTTCCTCCTTTTATATGATGCTGAGATATCAAGGCCGTCAGTGTTTTCTAGCACAGAAGGTACCACCAGCCTCACAGCCCCACCTGACATCTTGGTGGGCAGCCAAGTCCTATAGGGACCTAGATCTAGTGCCTGGGCTGGGTCTCAGCAGCCTGTGACATGCTGGGTGGTGGGGCAGAGGTTGCGCCAGGTTGGCCTGGGCTGGGAAGCTCCCTACCACACCACAGAGAGGCTCGGAAGAGACCATGACACATCAACGTGTGTGTAGGAGGGGTGGATGGTGGCCAAGGGACCAGCGCACAAAAGAGGGAAGGAGAGAGAGAAACAGGGACCAGAGAGATGCAGCGAAGGACAGAGAGAGAAAGACAGCAAGAGCAAGAGAGCGAGAGCAAGGGAGAATGAGAGAGAGGTGGTGGCGGCAGGGGGACAAGCCAGAAGCCTACCAGCATCATCTTGCTCTCCCTGCACTGGGAGGTAAGGCTCTTGCTTGATGCCCTGTTGGAGCCAGTGTGTTGGCACACACATCCATATGCACCCGTGTGTGCGTGTGTGTGTGTGCATGCGTGCACTAGCAACGGGATGCAGGCCCTGCGTTCCAAGGCTGTGCCCTCACCCTCTGGGGGGGCCGGGCCCCCAGACTGCAGGGATGCTGGCAGCAGTCACTGTGTGCCTGTGCAGGGAGGCGGGCAGGCGGGAGCAGGGCTCAGCAGTGTCAGTGTGTCTCAGCCTGTGTGGGGGCGGCCGCGTGGGGGCGGAGGGCTGCGGCAAGCACCAGAACATGTGCATGCCTTCCGCTCTGGTGGCTTGGAGGAAGAGTGGGGGAAGGCTGTCCCCTTCCCTTGTCCCACTTGCCCCCAACTTCCCATCCTTAGCTGCTGGCCCCTGAACATCACCTGGCCCCCTACCCTGGCTGCCGTTGCCACAGGCTCTTCCTGCGGCCTCGGGCAAACTGCGTCTCTCTGGCTACTGGCTCCACCATTGATGCTGTGAGGAGACAACCTATATGGTCCTCCCAGCTCTGGTGTTCGGGAAGCCTGAAATTTCCCACAGGTGCCTTTCACAGGCAGAGGCTAAAGAGGGTAGCAACTCTAACGGTGCCTTCCAGCATCTGCAGAAGTGCTCTGATCCCCAATTCACAGATAGTAAAGCTGAGGTACACCAGGGACAAGGAATCTGGTGCAGTCAATTAGAGGCAGAATCATGATGGGAAAATAAGTGACAGTTCAGAGTTCCCTCATCCGCAAGGGCACACCCTTCTTCCCTGGAAGTGTTCCCCAGGCAGGGCACCACGAGGGGGCCCCCTTAGTCTTCTCTCCATATGAGCGGTGCTGGGGACCTACATGCAAGCCTGAGTGCTGCCACCAGCCCCCTGAGCCAGGTCATTTCACCTTCTCAAGCCTCAGTCTGCTCATCTGTAAAATGGGAGAGTGAGTCCTCTCCCTCCCTCAGGGGTGAGCTAGTGGGTGGAGAAGTGCCACACTGGCCCCAGAGTGCTGTGAAGGTGACAGGTTGTCAGAAGCAAAATAAAACACAGTCCTGTCTTTGCAGGGGATAGTGCCTCATGGCACAGGTATTTTCACTTCTCCAGTATTACACCTAGGATCCTCCTAACAGCCCTGCCAGGAAGAGAGTGGGATTGAGAAACGCATCCTGCAGATGTCAGAGCTTGTGTTCAAGAGCGAAGGAACCTAAGCACCCAGGACCCTTGGCTTCCCCCCCTCCACCCCACCCCGGAACAGGGAGCTGCCTCTGGTCTCCAGTGTCCCCCACTGATCAGCCAAGCCTGAGCCTTGTTCATGATACAAAGCCATGGGGGCTCCAAAGCCAGCTCTCCCCTCTCCCTCAGGCAATCTTGCTGGCCTCTGCAGCCCATCCCCCAGCTCCAACATCACCCTTGAGTCAATTTCAGATCCTTTTCTAGAGAGAAAAGACTGGGTTGCTGTTCTCTCTGGCCTCCCTCCCTTCTCCCTCCCCTTCTCAAGTAAAATATCCTTCCCAGGCTCTCTCTGTACAGCCCAGTGATTACACAGGCTGCAGGGTAATTCTGCCTCCCTAACTAACCTCTCCTGGGACTGGGATTCAAAGCCCGGAGAATGTCAAGGGCTAGAAGAGGCATCCTCCTTCTCTATCTCCTGGAATTCACCCCTTCCTCCCCCGGCTGCCCCACCCACCCAGGGTCCTGGTCTTCCAGAAGGTTGGGTCTGCAGGGAGCTCTGACCCTAGCCCCCAGGCCCACTCTGACCCTGGAGCTGGGGGTGCTGCAACCTGCCTCCTGCCTCCAAATAAGCCTCTGTGCTCCTAAGGTCTGGGCTTCTGTTTCCCTGTCCCATGGGAGGAAGGAGGACTGGAGGGGTCAAGGAAGGAGGAAGTGAGCTAGTCTCTGGGTTCCCAGAGACAGCCCCACCCCAACCCTCTAGGGAAACTGGAATCAAGTTCCTGGCTTATGTGAATCGTATGCTGCAGTGGGACCTCCATCCAGGAGCATCAAGAGGCCCCAGAGCACTAATTCTGACCCCGACCCCTCAACCCCCTCAGCTGGCTGCCCCCTAGGCGGGGCAGGAGCCCCTCCTCTGACATCCTCAGCCAGCCCTACCCTGGGGTCCTCAAAGGCCTGCAGTCAGGAGCCAGGCCTCATTGGGCAGGGTGCCAGGAATCCCTCAAGAGGCTCGTGTCCTCCTCCTGTCCTTCTCTGCAGCTAGGAGGCCAGGGCCCTGCAAAAGGAGGTCAAAGGCCCCCATGGCCCCTTGGAGGGTCAGCCTAGCTGCCTCTGGCAATCATCACGCTGGTGATCTGAAGTGGGCTCCTGGAAATGGGAGCGCAGCTTCCAGGTGGTAACAACAGTATCCTGGCTGACCGGGGCCTTGGGTCACCCCTTGAAGGGTGGTCTCCGTAGGCATCTGCGCTGCTCATCCCGACAGAAGAGGAGCCTGTCCCATCCCAGCCAGCCCGGTGGGTGAGGGGCAGGGCTTGGTCAACCCCTTCTGCCAAGCTGGGCAAACTCCTGTTCAAAAGCAAAGCCCTGGCAGGTACCAGCCCCCATTTGAGGGCAGTGGTGATCTCAGGGTGCCACAAGTGTCACTGTGTCTTCATGAGAACCATCTCACTTCATCTTCCCAGTCCCTCTTTGTCTCCAGGTTATAGGTTGTGGGAAACAGGTGCCGTAGTCTGTCCAGCGGTAAGGTCCAGGCCCTGCGCCCTGTGCTGAATGCTGCCACTACCTGGTCATTTGGATTGAAGCTTCAAGTGAATCAGGAAAGCCCTGCCTCCCCAGTGATGCACCCTGGCTTTTTAAACCCAGGCATCAGAGGGGTAGCGCCTCATCTTTTTTTCCAATACAAGCATCCTCAGGCCCCATCCTTAGGCTTCCTGACGTCTGGTGAGTCCTGACCTTGCCCGCACCATTTCGTAGGTTCGAGCATTTTTCTAGGGAAGATAGACTTTCATCAGATTCCTGGAGGAATATGTGACCTTAAAAATGTTAAGAGCACTGGTAATTGTGGAAGGAAATTGATCAGATTAGGCCTGGCCTTGCCTGCCACCCTCAGTCTTTCTGCCACGGTCACAAAAGGGCTCCAGAAATTCTGCCCATGCCCTGATCCCTGCAAGAGCCCTGGCAGACCGTGGGGCCAAGAAGGCTCGAGAAGGCTCTCCCTGCCAAGTCACCACCAGACCACCCAGTCTTCATGATAGCCATCTCCACTTAGGGCAAAACAGCAGCTTTATAAGCGCCTGAGTCACATCTCAACTCCATTCCACTGCACTCTGTGACGCAGTCCTCCCAGAACTGAGCCTTGGTCTCACCCTGAAAGGCAGCACCCAGCTGATCAGGGAATCCTTGGCTCCAGTGGATGCCGGAACCCAGCTGAGAAGGGGTCCCTGCACAAGTGTGGCAGACAGCCTGGGTCCTCCAGAGCAGCTCCAAACATTTCATTCCTGCTGTCCACACCCCACCCTCAGGACAAAAACACACTCAGAAAGACAGGAAGTCTGCAGACAGGAGTGAGCACACGTCTGCACATGGGTATGTGTCTGTACAAGGGTCTGGTGTGTGCCTATAGGTGTCAGGATAGCCTGGTGTGCAAGTGTGTGTGTGCATGTGTGTGTGCGGGCAGCCTACTTGTACACAGTCACGGGCCCACCTCCCACACACATGCAGACACCAGCCTGAGCTCGCACATGCCTTCAGCAGCCACACTCCCACCCAAGCCCATGGGCCCAGGCCTCAGACACACACACATAAACCTTCCCAGGGGTATGGCCCCCAGTCCTCACAGATGTCCATATCCAGACCTCACAGGGACACCAGCCAGCCCAAGTCCCACCTACACATCCTTACACAGACATATATTTATATACAGCTGATGTGCACACAGCTCCAACCATGTGTACATAAGTGACGCATGTATGCACCTTCGTTCTCATGCAAATCAGCCAACGGACCTCCTTGTGCCACTTGCATCCATCCACCCCTGCAGGGCACACTTGCATTTTCAGGACCTCCACATAAAGCACACACCAGTACCTTCCCCCAGGGCACGTATACATGAACACTTGCACACCTTTTCAGTGCACGCAAGTGTACCACAGAGTCAGTGCTTACACAACAACACACATCAAAATGCACCCTTGCGTGTGCATATTCAGACCTTACAGCAGCACATATCTGCCTACAGGGTGCCTCTCCCCTGCACTCCTGCTACTATACCAGCGGCCACCCAGGGCACTGGAGCTGCATTGCCCATAGGGCAAACTCTGCCTCCAAACTGTACCCCTGCTGTGGATCTATCTCCAGATGCTTCACAAACCTAGCTGGCGGCACCTGGGAGTGCTCCCCAGACACTCCACAGTCCATGGGGCTATCCCAAGGGGCTCTCCTCTCCCTCCACCACCTCCTCCCATCTTTCTCTCCACATCAGTCATCAAAGGCAGGAAATGAGCTCTGAGGCTGGACAACTTTGACGAGGGACCAGAGCTGGTGCACCCTCACATCACTAGCCACTGCATTAGCAGAATCCCCCCTCCCACAGCTCACTGACTGTCTCTCCCCTCCTCCCAACACCCAAGAAGTCTCAACAGGGGCTCATTTATTAACCCTTGCTGTACCATTGCTCTCACCCTTGGCAGAGCTGTCAGGGGGAAGGAGGGGAGGGGCTGTGCTTATAAGGAGAAGTCGGCCACTCCGCACAGCTGCTGTAGGTGCCTAAAGGCAGGAGGAACTACCCAGGAAATGATGAGCTCTCTGTCACCAGAAGTAACCAAGTTGAGGCCAGATGGCCACCTCAAGAAAAAAACTCAACAGGGGATTCCAGCCTTGGACTCAGCTGACTGGGAAGAACCCTTTTAAATCCTGAATTTCTGCCAATCTGTGTGTGCCCAGGTCATGTGCAGTCGTGTGTGTATGTACGTGTTTGCATGCACAGACACTGCCACGCACTGTCAACCCTTCACCTCTACACACACACTCACGCAGCTAGCCTTGGCACAGCTTGGCAAGCATGCCTGTGCCCAGCTCTAGGCACTCTGCACATCCAAGCACCTCCAAGCACATTCAATCTGCCTGTGTGTGCACGGAAAGCAGTGCAGGTGCCCCCCACCCATGATGTTGAGCCCCCTGAGCCCTCCAGGACTCTCTGAGCTGCAACTCACTTTCCTAGTTCCTCGAAGAGCTGGTACTCTTCCGTGAAGCGGGTGCAGGTGATGGTGGCCATCCTGGCGCTGGGCGGGCAGGCGAGGCTTGGGGCTGTAGGACCGGGACTGGAGCGCTGCTGCTCCCAGAACTAGGGGCCACTCGCCTGCCCGTGCTGCCAAGTGCGAACTGAGAACCGGCTTGACTGACGAGCCCCGGGCTTCTGAGCAGAGCACTGTGGCTGCTCACAGCCTCGCGAGCCTTCGTCAGCATCCAGGTCCCCATGGCAACCACCTCCGAAACGCCCTGTTCCCGTTGCCCCGGTAACTGCCTCCCCAACACCTGCCTGCCTACCACTGCAAAACCTGCTCCGGACGCCCTGGCCCTACCACACACAATACTGCAGGCCTGTGTGGGCCCAGGGGTGGGTGGACCCAGCACCCTCAAGGTGATGGACTTAGGGAGGGGCTGGCAGAAGGGGAAGACAACAAACTTAGTCCACAAGTGATCTTCAGTCTTCCCACCACCCCCACTTCTAACTGTGGGGCCCTTGTAACAGACAGGATGGGATTAAGTGGGGCAAAAAGGCAGTTACCATGGTAACGGCCAGTGGGTGCCATGTTCCGGATGGTCCCCAGAAAAGACAGGAAGCAGTTACCCTGGCAACTTCATCTCCTCTGGAGAGACAGGTATTGCCCCGTTGCCCTGGCAACTGCCAGGTTCTTAGGTTTACAGGGAAATGATGGCTAATTCATTGGGATCTCTCTCTCTCAGTAGATCACTACAGCCTCTTTAACTATCTCTCTGCTCCCCTGTAATTTTTTTGCCTCTGCCTCTATCTTTCTTATTTTGCTCTCCCTCTCTCTGTTCTTTGCCACCTTGTCCATCACACTGGCACTCTAGCTAGGGGCAGAAGTGCAGAGGAGCTATCGGGGTTCTGGAGGGAACATCCCTGGCAGCCCACTCATCCCAGCCCCTCTCAGCTATGACAGTCAGCTGTCCCTCAGGTCCCCTCCGGAGGTCTCTTCCTTAGCCACGCTCTTAGCCCAGGCCCCCGGAGGGGCCATGCAGATCTGGTCTCCTGGGGCTCATGTCCCAGTTTCTGCTCGTGCTCCACGTCAAGGTGAAAGAGGTGGAAGCAGCAGTGGGGAGGGGAGCATGGCCTGGCTTGGAGGGGAGTGGCCATGGACCTGCCCTAAAATTCTCATTCCCAAATTCTGTGGGCACGTTCCCTGCCAACTTCAACTCTTCAGGGCGGTAACCATATCTACGGCCCCAAGATCTCACCCCAAGACCTGGGGGGTTAAGAAGAAAAAGAGCTGGCATTTAAAGATCTGAGTTCAATTCCAGTCTTAACATATATTGACTGTGTGATGCTGGGTAAGTCACAGCCCCTCTCTGGGCCTCTCGCTCCTTTTAGCTACCACTGGAAAGGAAGGCTGTGAAGATAGAGTAGGCTGAGAGCTGTGGGGGCCTTTATGAAGTATGTAAACATGAGGCCTCTTTTTAGTTTCTAGAAGCGGCAAAAAGAAGATCTAAAGTGAGACAATGACTACTTCCATCACTGCAGCTTGAACTCAGAATCTCGGACCCTCACACCCACCTCCTCCATTCAAGCTCCCTTTGCAGCCCTCCATGCCAGCACTTGCCCACAATGACCGCACAATAAAAGGATCCAGGATCCCAACTCTCTTGGGTTTCTAGCCCAGCCCTCCTTCAGAATCTCCAAATCGCCTTACTGGTCACCTCACTTAGTAGACACATTATCTGCTTGTTGGTAATCCCCAACCCCAGCAGATCCCTGACTATACAACCCTAGGTCTCCTAGGGCCCCTGGGGAAATCTGGGTACTCTCCAGTTCTGTCCCTCTTCCTGGGCGAGTCGGGAGTGGGAGAGAATTGATGGAGTTGACTCTGATGCAGCCACTTCTTCCCAGGAGAGAAACAGGAGGGAGGCAGAGAGGAAGGAGGGGAGGAGAGTCAGGGAGGAGGGGGTAAATGGCTTAGCCACTAATTGCACCATTACCACCTTCAGAAAAAGGAAAAACCACTCAGTTTTGTTTCTGTGCACAATATGCTTCCCGCTTTGCCGCCAACGTTGCAATTCAGAGGCAGAGAAGAGAGGCCTTTGCTCAGGGGCTGCACAGCTGGTGGGTAGCGGGCAGGGCACAGAATATACATCTAAAGGCTAGAGGTGATCGCAGGTGAGCTGAAGAAAGGCTGCACTGCCACCCCCGTATCCCAGACCTGCTAGCCTGTCCCCAGGAGGAGACTGCTTCCACACATGAAAGCACTGGAACCATCCTTAGCGACCACCGAGGGCACTTGAGTCATTGCCCAGAGGAGAGGAGAGGCAGCGTTGGGCAGCGGTTAGAGTGACTCCATGACCTACAGGCTGTGATTGGGGATGAGTAGCCTAGCTTCTCTGTGCCTTGATTTCTTAATCTGCAAAATAGAGCTAACATTCCCTAACTCCAAGGCTGTTCTAAGGATTAAATGAGATGAGCACAGTGTCTGACATGCTGTAAATGCTCAAAAGATGGGAAATGATTCTTAGGAAGAAATTCAAAAGTCACTCCCTCTTTATACTGCTCCCTCTGAATCATGGAAGGACACACCACACATCACTCCAGGTGCCATTCTCTGAGTTCCCACTGGAACTGAGCTCAGGTTTGGACATCACCTTTCCTGTCCTGGTTTGCAGCATTCCTGCAGAACAAAGGACTGGGGCAGGAGAACAGGCCCAGCATGTCAGGTACTAACTAACTTAAACGCTGCTTTAGAAATTAACAAACAGGACAAAAGGGAATTGTGCCCCGAGGTTGTATTAATGGGGGTCTAATGTTCTGAATAAAGGAGATGATAGTCCAGCTTGGCTTGGAGCTGGCCTGAGCCTTTCCCCTCTCCTCAATCCTTCCTTGCTCCCCTTGAGCCCTTCCTTCTCAGATATCGCTGTCTTTCCTCTTCCTTTTTATCCCTTTTCCAAGTTTCTCTCTCCCTTCCTCTCTTTCTGTCAGTTTCATTCGTTTTCTTCCTCCCCGTGCTGGCCTGTGCACATGGTCCTAGGGGGTGGGCAGGACCCAGGCTGTAGGGTCCTGATGTTGCAGAGATGACTGGAGAGGATGGAGAAGGAGGAGGAAAACAGAGAAGAGGAAAAGGTCTCCTTGGCAACTCCTTGTTATACACACACACACACACACACACACACAACCTCCAAACTTTCAAAGGCCTCAAACATGGGTGTGGGCACTGCCTCAGACAGGCAATCCCCATCCTGACTGTAACTGCCACTCTGCCGAGGAGGCACGACTGCTAATTCACTGCTTCCCCTGTGCCCAAGAGGCTGGTAGCTGTGCCCAGTGGTGGCGGACAGTGAGGAGCCAGCCCTGCCTGCGTGGTGCTGAGCGCACAAGACTCTGATCGCATCAGGGGGACTGTTTCTGCCAAACTCCCCATTCCCCAGGGAAGCGGCAGGCAGGAGAGCCCGCATGTGCACCCCCCCAGCTGCAACTTGCATGCAGGCCTGCTTGCCACAGCCTGGTGGCAGGAGTGGATGCTTTGGAGGGTGCTGAGCTTGGCTCCTACACGCTAGGACAGGGAACAGGAACACAGGCTGTGCACGGGCAGCAGGGCCAAATTCCTGGGTCACAGCAGTGGGTGACAGCTGACTCTCCTACATGAGCTCACACGCACATGCCTGAGTGCCTCAGGGTCCTGCAGGGCCTGGGCGGGCACCATAGAAAACGTGCCATCCACACGGTCCCCGTGAGGCCTGTCCCATTAAGGGCAGTGAGCATGGGGGCAGAATCAGTGGAAAGTGGGCCAAGAGAGCAAAGAGCCTACAGAGGGTCTGGGTGGAGAGTGATCTGGTTCGTTAACTGCAGTGAGTAATGCCAGCCTTGCACTCAGAAGGGAGGGGAGGCAGGGGTCAGGCCCTGTGCCTTGAGGTGTCCCACAGAGGTAGCGCAGCTACTGGGCCCAGGTTTGCACAGCCCAACCTGCGGCTTGCGGACCCAAGTTCTAGTCCTGCCTTTGGCAGTGAGTGCTTATGGCAGTTCTTCTTTCCCACTGAGACCTCCGTTTCTTCCTGAGAAATGTAAAGACAAGATGTTCCTTCACTGACTCCAAGGACATGAAAAATAGTTCTTTCCACTTTAGAGCCAAGCCCTGTGCTAAGCACTTTACATATTGCACTATTTTTATACCTCACAACAAATGTCCGGGAGATTGGTACAATCATCGCCTGCTTTGCAGAGATGTGGCAAGACCTACTAGTCAAAGATTTGGTTGACTTCAGCACCCCTGCCCTGTTTGTAGGACTTCACTAGAGCTGGACAGGCCCAGAGTCAGCCCATCCCCTTATAGACAGGGGACTAAGGCCCAGAGAGAGGAAGCTGCCTTCATGCAGTCGCTGAAGTCAGGAGCTGTCAGGATGACAATCCAGAACACCCGACTCCCATCACAGTGCTCCTTCCCTTATCCTCCTCTGCCCCCCTCTTTCTTGCAGTCAGGGCTACTTGCCTAGGTCCCAAGGTGCCCAATAGGCACCAACAGAAAGGAGGACATGGTGCCAAGGCCCAGCAGGGGATGTGCCCAGAGCCCTGCTCCTCCAGCCAGGTTGGGGTTCTCCCCTGGATCCCAGGGGCCTGATCACCTAACCCACCTGGCTGGCAGATCTGTGGCTGTTTGGTCCAGTCAAGGGGAAAAGAGGGGAACTGTCTGGCATCTCCAGGCCCCACTCCCCCCAGATCTATGACCAGGGAACAGAGCTGCCCCTGGTCTGCCCACCCTTCTACCCCTCCCCGCCACAGGTGCTGCAAGCATCTGCCTGGGAATGCCATCCAGAGACCTGACACAGAGTCCAGACCCAGGTGCCCTGGCTGCAGGGGAAGGTAGGAGCCATAGGCAGTAGGAGGAAGGGGACCGGGCAACATGTTCCTCGCTGGGCAGAGCAGAAGCCATGGCAAGCAGGCTGAGCCTCTCATCACATTGCCCTGAGCCCTGAGTTGCTCCTTATCCTGAGACCCTCCACCAGTACTAGGCCCCAGTCAGCTACCAGCACCCTGGTTAGGTAGGCTTGGGGTTTGCTGTGCCATGGACAGGGTCACAGGCTGAACTTGAGCGGGGCTCCTGGCCTGTTTGCTGGTTTCTGGGTTGGGCAGGAGACGGAGGCTGATGAGCTCTAGGCTGGGTTGAAGATAAGATCAGGCCGCCTCCTCAGGGCAGCAGGAGCGGGCACCAGCCCCAAGCCTCCGTCCCAGGTGGGCTCTACATGTTTAGGGCCCAGTGGGCCACAGAGGGGATGCCTTGGTGCCTAGGAACAAGTAGAAATAGGCCTTTTATGGTCCTGCACTTGTGGCCACCAAAGGCAGAGAAGTAGGGCTGGATGAAGCTGGAGGCGGGGCTGCTCAGACAGAGCCAACTCAGCACACACGAGAGGCCTCTGCTCAGCTGGTGTGAGCCTGAGGAAGCAAGGGAGTCCTGGCTCCATACCACTCTGGAAGGGCCCAGCCTGCACGACGGGACAAGGGTCCTGCAGGGCTGTGATATCTCAGGTAAGTGGCAGACCATAGATGAGCCAGCCCTGGGGTATGCTGGACCTGGGACTGCAGAGTTCCCCTCCAGAACAGGCGGAAACGCTGCGGGTGGCTGGAACCCAGAGGCCTCAGCTGGTTGTGGCCCCTGAGTAATCACAACCCAGGCATCGACATTCTGGAGACAGAGAAGGGTTCTGGTTGAGGGAAGCCAGAATAGGGAAACGAGAGCAGGGTTGGGGGGAAGGGGCCCAGAACACGGAGGTCACCTCCACTGTGCAGCCCCAGCCGGACCGTCACTCCTGGGCTCAGCCACACTCTGCAGTAGGCCTGCCACTCTGCCACCAAGTCTTGAACCCCTCTTACTGCACCGCACCCACCCCACCCCACCCCACCCCACCCCACCCGTCCCGCTCATCCACATGCTGACGAGTCCTAACAGGCCTCCTTTGCCAGAGACAAAAATAACTATTTTCAAAATTCACAGCAGGGCTTTCGCCTACACACGCTGCATGGACTGGAAGCTGAAGGGAGATATGCGGAACGCAGTGTGCAGATAGAGGCCGCTACCCAGCCAGCGAGCCCTGAAACCCCCACGCCCTCCTCCCCACCGCCCAGCCCGTGTCCCCCAATACACACACGCCCAGTGGTGCCCAGAACACCTAGGGGGTGGGTTCTCAGTTCATTCACTGTACACAGGGACAGTGAGGTCCAGAGGGGGCCCGAGGCCACACAGAGGATCTGGGGCAGGACTGGGCCAGAACCCACATGTTCTGTCCCCTGGACCATACCCAGGACCAATGGTGAGCTCACACCTGGCCCAGAACACACGTGCACACACCCACACCAGCTCACAGCACTGCAGCCCTCACTTCTGTGTTCCTGCGTTTTAATCAAGTTCACGGGTTCCTCTATAACCATTACTGCGGCCGGTTCTCTACAGGCCTGTGAGGTAGGCAGAGCCAGGGCTACCATCCCCTTGTGCAGGTGTGGAATTCGAGGCCCAGGAAAGAGGACTGGGCCCAAGGTCAGAGCAGAACCCAAATGCTCTGATGGTTGGCGTGGGGCTCTTTGCACAGTTGCTTCCACTACTTTAGATCCTGCAGCAGCTAACAGCCAGGCCCAGTCCTCCCCTTCCCTCCCAGGAAGGGGAGCTCACCACCACCAGTCTGTCCCCAGGACTGGCCCAGGTCTCATGAGGAGCCAGGAAGGTCCCAGGCCCCTGCACCTCCAACCTCAGTACTCAGGGCATGGCTTCAGACAGAGGTCAAGATCGTCATGCCTCAGCTCGGGTCCAGGCCTGGAGCTGCCTCCGGGTGGCCCCTCACCCTGGAAGTACCACAAAGGTTCAGGGTTCAAGAGCAAGGCCTTAAGTGAGCTAGGCGGTGACAAAGTCGGTGGGAACTTCACTGTGGTCCCAGGCACCAGATCCACACCACAGAGCGACAAAGTCATTAGAGCTCATCCTCCAGATGAGGGAAATGAGGCTCAGAGAGCTCGTGCAGGTCACCAAAGGTCATAGAGCAAGTCAACAGAGGCAGGACTGGGACCCCGGGCATCCCAGTCTTGTTTATTCTCCCCCAAGCCCCAAACCAAGCTACCCACCCTTCAACTGAGAGACTGTATGGCCCCCATTTCCCTGAAGAGGAGGACTTGACTGGAAGCCCCTCCCTGGTGAGGAACAGGGCCAGCTTGCATGGGAAAGTATCTCAGCCCCACCCATCAGATCCGATGGGACATCAGTCTGGTGTTGAGTTTACGGAAAAAGGATCTCAGCTTGCAAATCTTGCATTTTTTCTTGCGTCGCCCCCTGGACTGGCTTCGAGCCCTGCCTTCCTCCTCTTCTTCATCTTCTTCCTCATCACTGGCCCAAGGCCCCCATGCACCCCCATTAAAGTCAGGATGGGCCCGGGGATTCTCAGCTGGGTATCGCACAGGGATAGCTGTGCGGTTATAGTCCACCAAGCGGGCCAGCAGGGCTCGGACCACATCTGGCCGCTGGCCAGCGAGGTCCTCCCGTTCGTAGGGGTCAGCACTGATGTTGAACAGCCACACGGCCTGGCGGGCACTGGCCATCCTCTCCAGGTTCCACCAACTGCCAGGGAAGGCGGCCAGCGTCTGGGGTGGGATCCAGTCGCCATAGCCGGGGTCTCCCGTCAGCAGCTTCCACTCACCCACGCGGATGGCAGCCTGCACGGCGGTATTCCAGATGCCGAAGCCGCCCTCCAGGGAGCCGTGCCGGGCATGGTTGTAGAGTGGGTCAATGTTGTGCAGAATCTCCGTGCGCGGTGAGGCCCGGCCCTCACTGATGGCTGGCCACACGTCATAGCCATCCAGCCCATCAGCTGCCGAGGCAGTGCCCCCTGCCAGAGCCACCAGAGTCGGGTACCAGTCAGTGATGTGCACCAGTGCCCGGCTTGTCCGTCGCTTTCTCTTGAGTAGGGGGCTATGGACAAAGCCCAGGCCCCGCACACCCCCTTCCCAGTAAGTGCCCTTGCGTCCTCGCAGCGGCCAGTTGCTGCCCCCCGAGAAGGTCTGGCCGCCGTTGTCACTGGAGAAGATGATGACACTGTTGTTGTAGAAACCATGGCGCTTGAGGGCCCAGGTGATGTTGCGCACGGCCTCATCCATGCAGGTCACCATGGCCGCGTACTTCCTCCGCGCCACATTGCCCATGGTGCGGTAGCGGTACAGGTACTCGCGCGGGGACTGCAGAGGCGTGTGGACCGCCTGGAAGGCCACATAGAGGAAGAGGGGCTGCCGGGGGCTGTGGCTGGCTAGGATGTGGCTGACGCGCTGGGCGTAGAGCAGAGTGGAGTATTGGCCGCTGAGCCCCCAGGCCACATTCTCACCCTCGTGCAGGTCGAAGCCGCACACCCCTGGGCCATCACAGTTGTCATAGGTGTAGTAGTCCACGTTGCCTGTGAGCGAGCCCAGGAAGGTGTCAAAGCCCCGGCGCGTGGGCAGGCACTCCTTCCGGTAGAAGCCCAGGTGCCACTTGCCCACCATGTGGGTAGAGTAGCCCAGCTCCTGAAGCTTCTGAGGCAGTGTCACCTGGTCCAGGGGCAGACAGTTGGGCTGCCGAGGGCGGATGATGGAGTGCTGAAGTCCTGTGTGGATCTGGTATCTGGCAGGAAGAGGAGAGGACACAGAAATCACTGGTGAGGCAGAAACCACTGTTCTGGCTCCCCAACCTCCAACACTCACTCCGCGGTGAGCTCAGGTCCCAGCACTACCGGCAAGAAAAGTAAAGTAACTAGTGCTGTGCTGTACTTAGTCGCTCAGTCATGTCTGGCTCTTTGCAACCCCATGGACTGTAGCCCGCCAGGCTCCTCTGTCCATGGGGATTCTCCAGGCAAGAATACCAGAATGGGTTGCCATGCCCTCCTCCAGGGGATCTTCCCAGCCCAGGAATCAAACCCAGGTCTCTTGCAGTGCAGGAGGATTCTTTACCAGATGAGCTACCAGGAAAGCCCAGTAGGTATTATCAAATGTGCCCAGCACTTCGAATGCATTAGCTCACTGAACCCTCAAAATCAACTGAAGCAGGTATTTGTCATCTTACAGATGAGGAGGTTGGAGCCCAAAGTGGTTAAGTCACTCAAGCAGTATCACACAGCTAGGAAATTGGGGAGTTAAGAATTGAACCCAAGCTAATCATGACAACAACAATAAAGGCTGGTGCCAGCCACTTGTATGCTCAGTATTGCGGTGCTATGCCCTTTATAGGAATTATCTCACTAAATCCTCACTTTAACCTGGGGTGGGGTGCCTATCGTTATTATTATTCCCATCTCCCAAATAAGAAAACGGAGGCTCAGTAAATTAAATCATTTAACCAGCGAGTCACACAATTAGTAATTAGAATTGGGATTTGTATCCCCAACAGTTTGACTCCAGATTTCAGGGTCCCTACATTCTAAGCCACTAACTAGTCATGGGGTCTAGAGCAAGTCCTCCTCTCATCGATCAGTTCAGTTCAGTCGCTCAGTCACGTCTGACTCTTTGAAACCCCACGAATTGCAGCATGCCAGGCCTCCCTGTCCATCACCAACTTCAGAAGTGCACTCAGACTCACATCCATCGAGTCAGTGATGCCATCCAGCCATCTCATCCTCTGTCGTCCCCTTCTCCTCCTACCCACAATCCCTCCCAGCATCAGAGTCTTTTCCAATGAGCCAACTCTTTGCATGAGGTGGCCAAAGTACTGGAGTTTCAGCTTCAGCATCATTCCCTCCAAAGAAATCCCAGGGCTGATCTCCTTCAGAATGGACTGGTTGGATCTCCTTGCAGTCCAAGGGACTCTCAAGAGTCTTCTCCAACACCACAGTTCAAAAGCATCAATTCTTCGGCGCTCAGCCTTCCTCACAGTCCAATCTCTCACATCCATACAGGACCACAGGAAAAACCATAGCCTTGACTAGACGGACCTTAGTCGACAAAGTAATGTCTCTGCTTTTGAATATGCTATCTAGGTTGGTCATAACTTTTCTCCCAAGGAGTAAGCATCTTTTAATTTCATGGCTGCAGTCACCATCGGCAGTGATTTTGGAGCCAAAAAAATAAAGTCTGACACTGTTTCCACTGTTTCCCCATCTATTTCCCATGAAGTGATGGGACCGGATGCCATGATCTTCATTTTCTGAATGTTGACCTTTAAGCCAACTTTTTCGCTCTCCACTTTCACTTTTATCAAGAGGCTTTTTAGTTCCTCTTCACTTTCTGCCATAAGGGTGGTGTCATCTGCATATCTGAGGTTATTGATATTTCTCCTCTCCTATTCACTCTTAATGGAGAAGGCAATGGCATCCTACTCCAGTACTCTTGCCTGGAAAATCCCATGGACCCAGGAGCCTGGTGGGCTGCAGTCCATGGGGTCGCTAAGAGTCGGACACGACTGAGCGACTTCACTTTCACTTTTCACTTTCATGCATTGGAGAAGGAAATGGCAACCGACTCCAGTGTTCTTGCTTGGAGAATCCCAGGGACGGGGGAGCCTGGTGGGCTGCTTTCTGGGGGGTCGCACAGAGTCGGACGTGACTGAAGCGACTTAGCGGCAGCAGCATTCCCTCTTAAAAGTCCAGCCCAAATGTTACCATCACTATAAAGTTTCTCACTCAAAGAATGAGCCACTTTTGCTTCTGGGTTCTTACAGCATTAAGTACAAACCTTCACTGGTCCCACTTAGCCATAGGATTCTACTTGGCTGTACATACATGTTCTTGGGCCCAGTGATATTTAATGAGACTGCCCCTTACTCCTCTTTGTATTCCTAGTGCTCCGGAGATGTTTCAATGACACTCAATTACTTATGAAATGAATGAATGAAGAATGACACTCAAAGGATTTTAGAACCAGAAGGGACTCAAATCATTTTCTAGTTTATTCATCTCAACTTAAAAAGAAATTAAGGTTCAGAGGAAGGGAAAGACTGTTTAAGTTCACTCAGTGGTCAGGAGCAGAGCCAGGACCTGAACATAAAGCCAATCAGAGTCCCCAAACACAGGCCCTTTTCTGGTAGATTAGGCTGCCACTTCTTTCTCCCATGGAGGCCCCAGTTAGCTCATGTGAGGAGTGAGCTGGTTGGAATGGGACACATGTAAAAACCGTCCAGCTCGCAGATGTTATGAGACCAGTTCTCAGGTGCCTGCCTGCAAGTTTATGTGGCCCTGAGATCCAGGTCACTCACACAGGCTAACACCTTGAGGTAGGAGCAAACGGTGAGCAGAACTCTTCATTCCCCATTTATTCATTTCTATCCCATTTCTTCTTCTGTGGTCAAGGGGCCCAGGTTATCTGCTCAGACTGTCACTGTCACTCAAGCTTACAAACCCCAGCCTAAGTAAGAAGCCTGGAACTTCACAAGTGTATTAGAACCCCACACCTTTTTCTCACTCCCAGGCATCCAAGTTAAGCCAGTCATGACCTAAATTCCTGATACCTTTAAGCTGGTCACTGGGGTGCATTTTTCTGTTTTGGTTTCCTTATCTTAAAGCTGTTTTGGTTGTCAGCTATCATTAGCTACTACTGCCATTTTTAACACTATAGGCTGCACACACTATTTCACTTACTTTGCCTAAGTAACCTACAGTGAAGACTGTTATTACCTCCATTCCACTGATGATAAAACTGAGGCTCCCAAGAGTGCAGCAACAGGCCCAAGTTCAAGATGGCTGGCAAGCAGGAGCACTGAGCTTTGAGCCCAGGTCTCAGTAACTCACACTCAAAATCTATCAGTGATGTGGCCTCTGCAGACCTTGGGTTAAGCTAATGAACGATTAGATTTGATACAAGAAGTACCCAAGGGCCCCAAGTGGCAGTAGGCCTCTTTTTCGCAGAGGCTGGACACCATAGAACCCTGCTTGGTAAAGTGGGTGGGCCAGCTAAGAGTCACTAGTCTGTCTGCAAGTGAGTAACATGGGAAACTGGCTCTCTCCAGCTTTACCAAACACGACTGGATGCACTAACAAACACTAATGAGAGTAGTCAGCATCAGTCAGATGGAGCCAGCTAGCTGCAGGGGGCAGAGGGCAGACACTGCCCGGCCACGCTCAGCTAACTCTGCAGATGGGGGGGTGGGGAGGTGGCAGGGCTGGAACGATGCCCTGCATGCTGCTCATTTCCCTGCTTAAACCAAAAGTCATCTCTCGGAGAGAAAATGCTAACTTGTGCACCACTCTTGGGAATGCAGATTCCTCCTCCCTCTTCTGGAAGCCGGCTAACATTGGCTCTTTACTGTAGCCCTCACCCCCAACTCATACACTTGAGCCCCTTCCTCTTTCCGATTCTCTTTCTCAGTTCCTAGAGCTAAATGCTAAGTGCCAGGTTGAAGAAAGAAAAGGCAACTATTTGATTCCCAGCTCCAGGGCCCCTCTAAGCACCTGGCTTCTCAGACTTCTCTCCTACCCATCCCGATGCTGGGCACAGGCACCGAGTTTGGCGCTCCCTGACTCTGTGACTCAGTTTCTCCCGTCCAGGAAACAGGAAGACTATGGCTCTGGTTTCTGAGATCATGCTAGTGGCTTCTGGATGGAATTTGGGAGAAAGCACGCCTTGGACCCCATCCAAGGAGGATTAGCTTCAGCCTTGCCAAAGGATTTTCTCCTAAGTGGCCAGAGTTTGCCTTCCACACACCCACCTCCTGTTTCCCTGCTCTATTAATCCTGTAATCCTACCACCTTGCCTGTGGACAACTCCTTACAGAGAAAGCAGCACGTCTCCTTGGGGCTTCCAGCCAACTTGGGAGGATTTTGCAGATGAAAAAACAGAGGCTTTGAGAAATGAAGTAACTAGCCTAAGGCTACACAGGTCAGGCATTCTGTGTGTGCCTTTCTCCTCCACCTATCCATTCCTTGGCTTCTTCCCAATGTCATCATTAAACAATTTGGAGGCCCTAATCCTTCCAGTAACATTGTGGCTGCCATTTATTGATAACCAAGCAGCCTATATGCAACTGGTTCCATCCTCATCACTCTTTTTCAAGATTAAAAACTGTTCTTCACCCCATTTTATGGACAAGAAAACTGAGGCTTAGAGAAGTTACACACCCTGCTCAGGGCCTCAGGGTATGTAAATATTAACAGAAGCAACATTCAGACCTAGATGTCAGAGGCTTCCATGTTCCTCTAACAAAGAGATGATCAGATATCTCCTTCACATGGTATGGAGTCTGAACATCAGAGGGATTAGATCCCCAAAGATGATCCAACCCATTCAGTGTACAGGTAGGGAAACCGAGTCCCGGAAAGGGCAAAGGTCTTTACTAATGATCACACAGTCAACTGGAGACAGAATTGGCTGTGAGCCGGGGCTTCCCAGCTCCCAGTGGTGTTAATGTCAGTACAAAGTGAAACGTACAGCTGGGTTTATTTGGGGCTTGGACCGGCATCAGTGGCTTGGGTCATGCTTACCTGCCGGTGAGAAGTTGGCTCCGTGAAGGTGTGCAGATGGGCTGGATATAATAATTCTCCAACTTGACACCCTCGGCTGCCAGGCGGTCCAGAGTAGGGGTTTCGATATCTGAGCCATGGTAGCCCACGTCGTGGTAGCCCTGGTCGTCGGTGAGGATGAATATGATGTGGGGAGGCTGCGGTGGAGCAGCCGAGGGGTGCTCCACGCCAGCCTCCGCGGGCGCGTCGGCCACCAGGCTCGGCTTGGCCCAGTCCCAGGACAGGTAGCCGAAGCCGAGCAGGCTAACTAGAGAGAAGCCGGTAAGGGCGTGCATCGCCATGCCGGCCCGTGCGTCCCGGCGCGCAGCGCTCCCAGGGCCTCACCGCCTCGCGCGCCCAGGGCGCACGGCCCGCACGCCCGCCGGCCGACTGGCCCGGACGCTGCTAGAGCGCTCAGCGTCCCCTGGGGGCGACCCAGCGGTCGGTCCGGGACTGGCTGGACGACGAGGCCGAACCTGCGCGGCCGCAGCGGGGCGCTCTGAGGAGGTCAGGCCCGCGCAGTCTCCCGCCGCCCCAGCGCCCGCCCTGCGCCGCTCGTGTCCCTCTCCCCTAGTTCAGCCAGGCCAGCCTGAGACACGGTGTGGCGGCTCCCAAAAAGTGCTCTCGACCATCCTCTGACTCCCCTCTTCGTTGTAGCCCTTGATTTCTCCCGCCTCCTAATTTCTCTCGCCTCTGCGTTCCCTTTCTCCTCCTCCCGACCCTCCAGCCCCCGGCCCGGCCTCTCGCCCCGCCCGGAGTCGGGAGAACTGTCGGCTCCCCTTAGGGAGGTGGGCAGGACCCCAGAAGAGAAGAGGGGAGGGAGGCACGGGTTGGGCGGGTCTGTGGGGGACACCGCGGGAGAGAATGAGAAAAAGTTGTAACATCTGCCGGGGCCGAGCCCCAGGTGGAGGGGCGGGGCGTCCAGCGGCGGCTCCGCCCCCGGGCGGGAAGCCCAGGCCGACTGGGCCCTCCGGCTCCAGCCTCCGCCCTAGCCCAGACTGGGGAAAGGAGGAAGGGGGGCTGCTTGGAATTCGATGGAATGGCTCTGGAATGGCCTGGACAGACATTCCTCGATCAGGGAGTCTTAGCTTATCCGAGCGCCAGTCCTGGAAGGGATGTGCATCATTTTCTATTCCAACCGGGTCAGTCCGCCACTGGAGACACTGAGGCCTGGACGTGGCCAGAAACTCGTAAACAAACTGGTGGCTTCTTCCCCAGGGCTCACAGTGGCTGTCTGAAGTAGCAGTAGAGACAGCAGTGGAGAATAGGGAAGGCTGTGCCACTTGGCTTACCTCTCTCCTCAACCTCTCCCCCTCCTCATTCTTCAGTTGACAGCTAGACTGGCAGCACTAGTATCCAGAGGACAGGAGCTATTGTACACATCTCATTATCCCCAGGCTCCAGAAGCTCCATCAGTACGGGTATCGCTGGGATGAACAGATGAATGGGCCTCGAGGGTCACCCAGGCTAACACCCACTCAAAATCTCTGTACCAGGAAAGGCAAGCTTGGGGGACTCCTGGGCCAGGCAAGTATCACACATGAGTCAAGCAGAGAGGCTGCTGTGTTGCCAGAGGAAGGCAGCAGGCACATGGGGCAAAGGACCTCAGCCTTGAGTCCAGCTGACCTTCGTTATGCAAGAATGTGGACCAGTGTTTGCAGATCTTCTGATTTTCCAAGAACACCCAAATCTAGATTGTTATGAGAAATATTCCGATTGTTAAGAGCTAGTAATTCGTTTAAAGCCAAATCAAAGCACTGTACAGGCCGAATCAAACCTATCAGGAGGGACTGCCCTGGCGGTCCAGTGGTTGGGAGCCTGGCTGCCAATGCAGGGGACATGGGTTCAATCCCTTGCCCAGGAACTAAGATTCCACACGCTGTAGGAAAATTAAGCCCTTGTGCCACAACTAATGAGCCCGTGTGCTAGAGCCCACAAGCTGCAAGAAGAGAAGCCTCCACAATGAGAAGCCCAGGCACCACAAAGAATAGCACCCGCTCTCTACAGCTAGAGAAAACCTGGGAATAGCAGCAAAAAGAGTCAGAAATAATTAATTATTTATTTAAATAAGAGAAAGAGAAGATTTGCATACTGCTGTCTAAAGCTACTTCCAGCTTTTCAAGGACTGGCTCCCATCAGTTTAAAAAAAAAAGTATAGGGAATATTTTAGGCCATTGGGTGCCTGTTTGCGCCTTCCGCCCTGCATCATTGTTTTCTAGATTTTAACGAGGCTGTATTTTTTAATGGAAGAACTGAATTAAACAAAACTAGTTAGTGGTTTTTTTTTTTCCTTGTTTTTTACTACCGGAACTTCAGTCTTTAATATGCTGATCTCCAAGAGCTGTTTTTCCCAATTTTATGTAACCAAGCACCCTCTTTTTCACAGAGCTCCTCTAAGAGCCAGTGTTTTAGGAACTTTGACATACAAAGACTGCCCAGGTGGGTCTTCTCTCCCAGCATCTTTCCCCTGCCAATATTCTGCTGTGATCCCTTCTCTTTTCTTTAAAACCACTGTGTGTGGGGAAAGAAACCAGACCTCCAAAATAGCAGCCCAAAGTGAATCTGCATTTCGAAATGAGGGCTGCGTGGGGCTGGCCACTCCTGTTTGCTCAAAGCCCCATATTTAGGATGACCAGATTTATCAGAAGGGAAAACTGAGCCTGTTGTTCTGGCAGAAGAAATGTTGAGGACAGACAGGAAAAATACAGCGTCCTGAGGGGAATGCTGCTAAAATGGTGCTTCCGGAGGCTTCGGCCTGAGGCTGTCCAGGATGTCAAAGTGGGACAGGTCACAGGAGGTCAGATGGACTTGGGTTTTGCATTTTTTGCATTGTCTGTCCCAGACCTGGGTTCTTGGTTCCTGAACTGACCAAGTTCCTCCTGAGAAATGGCACAAGGAGAAACAGCAAGGGGGATGGGGTGGGGATGCAACCTTGAAGATACAGATCCAAGGAGGCCAGCTCACAGGCTGCAGATTTCTGTGGGGTTGCCATAGGGACAAGACAAGCAGAATTTCTGAGAGTTCAAGACCATGGACTCTGATATCATGCTGCTTGAGTTCAAATCCTGTCACTTATTTGGGGTTAGGCCTTGGGCAAATTACTTGGCCTCCCTCGGCCTCAATTTCTTCATCTGTAAAATGGGATGATAATATAAACGCAATACAACACTGTGCTTAGTAAATGCCTAGCTCGCAGTAAGCACTCGATGAGTGTCAGTGGTTCTGATGATTGTTATCTGTGCTTCTGAGAGAAAAGATTGAGTTCTGTGGGTGCAAGTTACTGGAAAACAGATTTCAGGCCAATTTAAGGGATTACTTTTGTAGGAAATCTGGCAGCTTGCTTAATAAAAGGATGGCAGTGATGGGTGAATCACCATGTGAAGAGGAGTGGGTGGACTCTTGTTCCCCAATATTCACATTTAAGAGTCCCTTAGTAATCACTGGAACCCACAGTGGCTTCAGAGGGTTCCATCCTTGCCTCTGATATTCTAGAGAAATAAACCCTGACCCTCAAACTCTTCCTTTAATGCCATTATACAACTGGGTCAGGGTACAACATTGAAACTAGACATTTCTAAAGGCTCAGGGATGACAAGCGGGGAGCTTAATACACAGAGTAATGTGAATCCAGGTCATGTCGCTTTCAGAAGGTGGCTCACTCTTCTCTTTGTGTTCTCTACCATGCGCCTACCTGCCCTTTTCCCTAGGACAATGTCCATCAGCACTGCCCCCATCCAGGTAGACTCTCAGGAACTCCAAGATGTCTCAAGTTCAGACCCAAGAAGTAAGGCTCAGAGAAACAGAAATTCCCTCTCCAGCTAAACCAGCCTTTGCAGTTTCTAGTTGAGAAGATGATTGACAGCAGAAATATTCACAGGGGAAATCTGCTCCCCTATTCCTATAGGAGCACACCTACCCCATCAACCCCAAAAGACAGCTATATGAAAACCCTACCAGAAGCCTAACACCCGCACACGAAATGCAGATCAGATGTGGCAGGCGTGTAGCGGCGTTACTTGTGTCGGAGATTTCCATTGATAAAATCAGACTTCAAAACGCTCTGAGCTCCTCATTATTGGAACCAGGCAACAGAGGGGGAAGGTGCCCATCTGTCCAGGAGGTAATAGGAAAGATTCCTGAACTAAAATGGGGACCAAAACTGAAGGACTTTAGGAGTTCTTTCCAATTTGAAATTGTTATACTTCTAATTCTTTGTCTCCAGAAAATTTAGGATGTCAAGATATAAAGGTGAAAAACAGGTCAGTCTTTTTTTGTGGCTTTGTCTTTCATTGCTGTGCGTGGTATATGTGTGTGTGCATTTGTGGAGGGGTGTGTGTATGTGCGTAGGTGTGTGTGTGTATTACTGTAGGGGGGATGTGTGCATGTGTGTAGGTGTGTATGTTATGTTTAGCCATCTTTGAACTAAAATTACCTTAGTACAGATATTATTTCCTTCTGATTTAATTGACCTTGGCAAAGATCTTATGCACAGATTATGCATGATGTCATCCTCTGCAACTCAGTTTGTCTATGATGGACCAAATCAAGGATCTAGAAGAAAACATAGAAGGCCTCTGGATAGACAAAAATGTCACAGAGTTCAATCCTTTAACTTGGAGCAGAGCTCCCCAGGCCTTCCTCACTCCAAGCCTGCTGACTCTTACTTCATACACTATTCTTACAAGGCTAATGATTTCATTTGTCAGCCCAAGTATATTGGGAGCAGCTCGGAGGGAATACATAAGAAGGTGGCAAGAGGCACCTGCCTGTTTCATAGTAATACAGTTTCATAGTGAAAACATTAAGGAGAAATAAAGGAATACACATAAAATCAGCCTGATAAATTCCACAAGCCTGAGAGTTTGGAGCCATCTGATGCAGAAACAAAGAGCCATATCCACCCAAACAGAATCAAGGGCATCACCAAATCACAGCTGAGCACAGAAGTAATGATGGGTTGTCCTCCAGAGTGTCAATCCTGCTCAGGATCCTCTTTTTAAGAAAGCTAGGGAAGGCATCAACTATTTTTTCCCATCCAGAATGGTTACTATGACAAGTTCATGGTGTAAGCTCAGCTTCAGCTTGTAGAGGATCCTCCCGGAAGTTGCAGGCTCAGGAGGCACTGCCTTCTGTAGTAGTTCCATGGTGATGAGGGTGCTGCACAGCTCTGATACTGGAGGTCAGGCTCAGCAACCAGGGGCCAGTATAGCTCGTCCGCCTCCTGCCTCCTCACATCTCTCAGATGCCAGCATTATGATCCCTGCACGTCAAGCCCCATAAGCCTCTGCAGCTTGAGAGGGTGCGTGGTGCTCGTCCAAGAAGCTGGTGGGAGCACGGAATTCCACTCCAGGGGCTGTTTCTGATAGTTTGCATTGTTCAGTGACCACTGGTTCTTGCTTTAACCCCTATGCTGTCAACTAGTGCATCATTAACTATAATTCATTAGTGTTAATGGTAAGGTCAGAGGTGTCTAAGAAAGCCAAGCTGGCTACCATAGGAAAATGTATTGCCAGGGCCCCAGTGAAGTGTGTGTAAGGAGTTCAGGTAAAGACTAGCCTGCCCAAGTGAGCCAGTCTCCCTGGTGGGCAGGCTCAGGGGCAGCTGAGGCCCAGTTCTTGCTGGATATTACTGTGCTGGGGCAAAATGGTTCTGGGAGGAAAAGTGCTTTCCTCCTTCATGCTGGGGCACCCCCTTTAGCATTTCCGGGGGAGATACATTCCCCCAACTCCTGCTTCCAGGACCTCCTGGTGGTCTAGCTGAGCGCCCCTTGCCTGTCAAGATCCTGTGTTAGACATCTGAGCCTGGAGTGGCAAGAGCCCATGCACCCAAAGCCCCTTGCTTTTAACCCTTCACAGGGCCCCAGCCTGGGGCATTTCAATGGCTCCTTTCTCTGGCGCTCAATGAAACATTCTTTCGAGCAGATTATTGAAAGCAGAGCTCTGGGTACACAATGGGCGCTCTGTGCTCACAGTTGCTGCCCAATCTGTTTGCCCAGCCCGACTGTGGCCTTACCTCTCCGCACGCTCCCCACCCTCCACCCACCCGACCCCGGCCCCACCTCGAGGCCAGCTCAAAGGGAGGCCATATGAAAGGACTTGTTCTCCGCCTTCTCAGAAGTTCCCGCCGTGGCATCTGCCAGCCTGGGGAGAAGTTAGTCTAACGGGTCCCAGGACTGCCTCCAGCCCATCCGTCCATCTAGCTATCTGGGGTTCCTCTCACTTTGATGTCCAGAGGCTTCTGTCTTCACTGATCAGCTGAAGTGTCCCTTTCTCTCACATACACACACAGATATGCACACGTGCACACACATATGCACATACCAGATGGGACTTTCCAAGAAAGAGGCGAAGTCTCAGACAATCAGATAGAGCGTGGGGGCCACTGAAACCCAGTCAAATTGGGGGGTTCCTGAAACAGAGGATGCCAGGCTGCCCACCAGCACTGCCGCCCCCTCCTCCCAGCCCAGGGCTCCACGTTCCTTGCAGGTTCAGGAAAGGCAAGAGCATTCGGGTTAAAGGTAAGATGCCAGAGCCAGACTGCCTGTGTTCCAACCCATCCCTTCCATTTGCTAGCTGTGTGACTTAGTTATCTGAGTTAACCTCTCAGCACCCCAGTTTTCTTATGTGTAAAATGGAAATAATAATAGTACCCACCTCAGAAGGCTATTGTCAGGATTATAACAGACAAGGCAAGCGAAACTCTTAGCACAGTGCCTGGTGCATAATAAGCTCTCGAGAATGGATGGCTATTGTTATTATTGTTACTATACTTAGATTCTATTGTCATTATATTTAGAGTCTATTCCTACAAGTGTACAGCCTCAGGGACAAAAATCCACATTCCCTCTAAGTCAAGGCATTCCTCTCCTCCAAAACATTCAATGGCTGTCCACTGACTGCAGTAAAAAGAAAAGAATCCAGCCCCCTCGGTCCAGCACTTAGGGGGAGAACTTTGATCTCCCCCTACATCATAGTCACTGGATACATGGAAGGTAAATGAGTACCATCACCATATTTCAGTTGTCATCATCTATTGTACTACTTGGAGAAACTGGCCTTTAGCCCAAATTTATAAGGAGACTCTGCCTGGGGGGGAAAAATCCCTAAATGATTCCCAGTTTGAAGTTCAGAAGTTAGAATAATAATATCTTGTGTTTATTAAACATCTACTATGTCCCTGGTACCATGCATGACACTTTACATCCATTATCTCATGCAGTCCTAAATGAAGTGAAGTGAAGTCGCTCAGTCGTGTCCGACTCTTTGCGATCCTATGGACTATAGCCTACCAGATTCCTCCATCCATGGGATTTTCCAGGCAAGAATACTGGAGTGGGTTGCCATTTCCTTCTCCAGGAGATTTTCCCATGCAGTCCTATGATGTAGGTAAAATTACTACCATCATCTTACAGATGGAGAAACTTGAGAAGTAAAGAAAGAGTGGCTCAGACAGTAAAGAATTCTCCCGCAATGCGGGAGACCTGGGTTCTATCCCCGGGTTGGGAAGATCCCCTGAAGGAGGGCATGGCAACCCATTCCGGTATTCTTGCCTGGAGAATCCCATGGATGGAAGAGCCTGGCGGGCTACCGTCCATGGTGTCACAAAGAGCCGGACATGACTGAGTGACTAAGCACAGCACAGCACAAGTCTTTTGCTCAGGGTCACACAGCAAGGAAGTGTCAGGATTTGAAGCTAGGTCTAAAATCTAATGACTGCTGTCCATTCTCCCTCCCGTTAAAGACACCAGGTCCATCTATAGTGTCTTCACTACCATTTTCCCCTTTGCATGTGAGTGGTCAAACGCCAGCTCTCCCAGTGTACTGGAATGCTCTGGTGGCCCCAAGGGCTCTGGGAGGTCTGAATGGGCCTGGAAATGTCACAGATACATACTCTAGGAGGCTCCCTCACACCAGCATCCTAGGTGGGTCTGGCTCCTGAAGGTTTTCACCCCTCAGGCCTCGAGGGGGAAGGGAACCACCTGGCAAGCCTGCTCTCAAGCCTGTTCCCTGCCCTCAAACCCCCGTCTTTGAGGCCCCACTGCCAGCTCCAGTAGCTTCAGGATGTCCCAAAGCCCTTCAAGGCACAGGCTTCCCCTGGCTGTCTGTCTTCTCAGACCCAGATGTCACCTGTCAGCTCTGCTTCCCTGTGAAACAAGAGTCAGCCTCTCAGGGCAGCAATCTTGCTGGGCTTTTTCTTTTCGGGGACAGCACAGCACAGCCCCCGCTGCCTCCTGGCCTTGGCTAGACAGCTCTAAGGCAAGAATGCGCACTAATGACAGGGACAAGGCTTGCCTCTGTTCCCATGGCAACTGCTGCGCTCTACTTAGTCAATCACTTTTTGAAGCTCCTGCTGGTGTGAAGTTATTTTGCAAAGAAATGCTTAACTCTTATCCAGGAACTCTGCTTTGGGTCTTCAGATCCTTCCAGGTCCCTTATAAAGTTGATTTTCTCTTTCCTCCCTTTGTTGGAGTCGTTTCATCTTTAAAGCTCAGCTTCAAATCCCACCTCTTCTAAGAGACCTTTCCAGATCCCCACACCCCTCCCTTCCCCATGTGGAGTCAATCTCTTGCTCCCCACACTCCCCTGGGGCGTGTTTATGGCTTTATTAGATCACAGCCTGCCTGTTTCACAGTTATTTATGTGTCTCCTTCTGAGCCCCTGGTGAGTGATCAGCCCATAGTAGGTGCTAAACAAACATTTGTTTGAATTTATTTGAATTTCCCTTTCAGGGTTTTTAAAAAATTACTATTATTAACAGTACAGGCCATTACTAATAATCCCTTATGCTTGTAAAATTATTTACAGTTTATATATAGCTTCATGCTTGAGGGCACTGCTTTAAACCCCAGCCCCACCCTTGCTAGCTAGCTGTGTGACAGCATACAAGCCTTGGAACAGCTTTCAACTATCAGTGAAACGGATTGTTGTAAATATTAAAGTAAACGTGTAAAAGGTTTACTTAGCACAGGGCCTAGTGATGCCTCAATAAATGTTAGCTATTATTATTTTTGTGGTCTCATTTGGACCCCACAAAAGCACTAGGAAGGACACACAAAAAGACTGAGGCTCAGAGAGGGAAAGAGTTGCCCAAATGTTCAGACATCAGTCGAGTTCTATGGTGGGCACCTGCTGGCTGCCTTGGAGCCATTTTCCCCTCTCCTGGAGCCAGAACCCAGATTTCCTTTGCACAAATGCTTCCCAAAAAAGAAAAATTATTTATTTTTTTTAAAAAGATTATTTCCTTGGTGGTCCAGTGGTTAAGAATCTTTCTTCCAGTGCAGGGGACTCAGGTTCAATCTCTGATCGAGGACCTAAGATCCCACATGCCATGGGACAACTAAGCCCGTACTTAGTTGCCATAACTACAGAGCCCGTGGGCTCTAAAGCCCAGGGGCCACAACTGGAAAGAAGCCCATGCAACACAATGAAGATCCCACGTGTGGCAACTAAGACCCTACACAGCATCTCTTCCCCCTCTGCAAAAAATTGTAAGTTAAAAAAAAAAAGAACTACTCTTCCCCACTGGTGGGTAAACTCCAGGGGCAGGCTTGGATAATCGGAGAATCAGATGTCCCCCTGCCACAGGGATGGACAAGGGATCCAAGTCTGTCCAGCGAGACTTGATTCTTAGATTTTCATTTGAATTTTTGATAAGATAGTCTCTTTTCTACTGGACTGTAAGCCTGGACCTGCCTGGGGCTAACCCTAACAGAGAGGAAAGCAAAGTGCAGAGGCAAACAGATCCATAATAACAGCATCTGAGCATCTGAATCCTGAAGCCAGAACCACCCTTGGGTGTGAGTGATGTGAACCCATACGGTCTTCCTGGTGCCAGTTTGTGTTGACGTCTGTCACTTGCATCTGAACAAGTACCAGCTACTGCTCCTCCACACAGAAGTCAAGCATCTCTTCATCCCATTCATTCACTTGAACACTTATTGAGCACCAACTGTGTGCCCTTCACTCAGTTGGCCTGAGGCTACAGGGGTGGACAGGACAAATGACCTGGCCCTCTGGGAGTAAATAGTCTACTGCCTTCCCACTTCACATATGACTGAGGCTCAGAGAGGGGGATGCCCCAAAGTATGTGCTGTTCACGGTGATTTAGGGGATCAGGGTCCTGGGTGAAGCTGGGCAGGGGCTGAGGCAGGCAGCTGGGACCTGTCAGTTACCAGCAGGACTGGTTTAGGAAGTCATGACTTTCTGCTCATCCTGGGTCAAAGCAGGAAGGTTCTGGGCCGGACTTTAAGTTGAATGTAGAGGCTGAAGTTCTAGTCCCCTGTGTTCAGAGATCCAGGCAGGGGACAGTTTTCTGGGAGTAGTGTGGCTCTGAGGTCTGAGTTGGGGGGATTTGACTCCCACGCTCTTGGTATAATGGATAACCTCTCCTTTTGAGCTGGAACTCTGATTGTTAAAGGTGCTCCAGCATCAAGATTATCTTGGTAGTATAAATCTGGGAGAAGGCTTCTTTTCCCAGGAGTTTTCACCACACTTTTCAAAGGGAAGGGCCCCGCTTTCCAGCCGAAGCTGAGGCTAGTTTTTCTACTTTATTTGATGACTCACACCTGGGAAAACCCAGTCTCTCCAGGGCTGGGCCCCTCGGGAAGGCTTCGATGTCTAGTTGCTTAATTTACACTCAGTTTGTTTTATCTGTCTCTGGCTCATCTGTGTCTGACACGGGGTCTGGCACACAGTAGGTGAATAAGTTTTTCTCAAATGAATGTGTGTGGGGGTTTTTTAAGACTGAGACAGTGCCTGTTCTGAGGCAGATGGACGATAAAACTAGTACAGCATAAGCTTCAGGATCCCTTGCTGGCATGAGCCCTTCCCTAATCCCCAGGAGGGGCCCTGGCCGTGTGTTCACATGGTCATGTGCTTCCGTGAAATTTGCAAAAGTCATTTTAACTGCAGTGGGCTGAGATCACTGACTCCACTCTGACCTCCTTCCTCACTGTCATATTTTCCTTGTGTCAGGATGGCCATGGCATTTTGGGGTCTGGCTAAAGGGAAGGTGAATTGGGGAAATATTTAGTCTGCGTCAAGTGACTGTGTAGGTTCCATGTACAGGTAAGTCAGCTGTGTATTGAAATATCTTTGGGACCCTCTTTCTGTCCATGGAGGCCATTCACCTGTCCAGATGTACAGGCTCAGACCTCACACAGTGATGTGAACGTGTCCCCCCATATCTGGCCACAAAAGTATGTCTTAGAGAAGAGAAACAGTTTGAAATCTAAAGGGCCAGAAACTAGGCTATGGAAAATTCTTCCAATTACCAGGCCTGCCTGGCCAATTGTAAGCAGACGATTTAGTGCTCAGAGATACTTAGACACAATGGAAATTATTTCTTGTCAGGAATATTCTTTGTCATACAGTTTATACAATTAGAAATGTACCATAAACTTTTATTTCCTTTTTAAAAAAATTTTATTGGAGCATAGTTGTTTTACAAGGTTGTGTCAGTTTCCGCTGTACAGCAGAGTGAGTTAGCAATAGGCATACACATTTCCTCTTGTTTTGGATTTCTTTCCCATTTAGGCCACCACGGGACACTGAGCAGAGTTACCTGTGCTAACACAGCAGGTTCTCATATGAAGAACGGTATGGATGTTCCTTAAAGAACGAAAACTAGAACTGCCATATGACCCAGCAATCCCACTCCTGGGCATACACCCAGCTGCTGCTGCTACTAAGTCGCTTCAGTTGTGTCTGACTCTGTGCAACCCCATGGACGGCAGCCCACCAGGCTCCCCCGTCCCTGGGATTCTCCAGGCAAGAACACTGGAGTGGGTTGCCATTTCCTTCTCCAATGCGTGAAAGTGAAGTCGCTCAGTCGTGTCTGACTCTTAGCGACCCCATGGACTGCAGCCCACCAGGCTCCTCAGTCCATGGGATCTTCCAGGCAAGAGCACTGGAGTGGGGTGCCATTGCCTTCTCCAGGGCATACACCCAGAGAAAACCATAATTCCAAAAGACATGCACCCCAGTGTTTATTGCAGCCTTGTTTACAATAGCAAGGACATGAAAGCAACCTAAAAGTCCATGAACAGAGGAACGGATGAGGACAATGTGGCGCATACATACAATGGAATTTTACTCGGCCAAGAATAAAGAGGAACGAAATTGTGCCATTTGCAGAGATGTGGATGGACCTTTTATTTCCTTTTGATGATTATCCTGTTGTTAATGAGTCGAGTGGTGTCCCTCCAAAAGGACATGTTGAAGCCCTAACCCCCAGTACCTCAGAATGTCACCTAGTTTGGAAAAGGGGTCTTTATAGGGGTTCTCGAGTTAAAATTAGGTCAGTAGGCTGGGACCTACCCCAGCATGACCAGTGTTCTTACACAAAGGGGAAGTTGGATACAGAGACACAAGCAAAGGGAAGACCCCGTGGAAAGATGAAGGCAGAGATGGAGTGAAGCATCTGCAGGACAGCGCACACGGAAGATCGTCAGCAGAGCGCCAGGGGCCAAGGGGGAGGCCGGGGCAGACTCTCCTTCGCGGCCCTCAGCAGGGCCAGCCCTGATGACGCCTTGATTCAGACTTCTGGCCTCCAGAAACGGGAGGCAGTAACACACTTCTGGCATTTAAGCCACCCAGCTTGTGGCACTCTGTTATGGCAGCCCATGTGTCACGTGAACTAAGACACCCATGGAATAGGATTGGACAGACGACCTGTGTCTCTAGGCCACCAACCTGGAGCAGTACCACAATCAGTGAGTCCATCCTGTGTGAAGTCCTGTGTTTCATGCATTCCAACGATCAGAAATTAAAAAGTACAGGGGACTTCCCTGGTGATCCAGTGGTTAAGAATCCACCTTCCACTGCAGGAGATGCTGGTTTGATCCCTGGTGGAGAATTAAGATCCCACAGGCCAAGGGGCAACTAAGCCCACGTGCCACAATTACTGAGCCAGAATTACAGAGCCACTCTTTCTTGGTTCAAGTTAAAAAGTCTTGGAGACTTCGTGGCTATATTATGAATGGGAATGTAAAACAGTGCAGCAACTGTGGAAAACAAAGAGCAATGAAAGATCCCACATGACAAAACCAGGACCCAACACAGCCAAATAAGTAAATATTTAAAAAGAAGCAGAAAGAAAAATGCAACTAACCACGAAAGAGGAAAGAGTGATTACCTTTCCATTTTCTCCATAGAAAACGGTGACAAAGTCATTTTCCTAAGATTACCTAAGTAATTTCCTAAGTTTACGTAAGATTGCCCCTGTGGCCTGCCCTCATCCCCTAAATACTACACCACTCAAGCCATCCAGAACATTTTCCCATTGTCCACAACTAGGACATACCCCAGAGGCCCTCTTCCTGGGGCCAGTGTGTGTTCCCCAGACCCTATTTAGAAAAGCAAGCAGGTGGGTTCTGTTCCCAGATCACAGATTTGAGACTCTGGAGAATGAAGGGGTCTGAATGGCATGGAGCCTACCTCCAAAACCACCTTTCCCCATCACTCTTCATCCTTTTTCCCCACCCAAAAAACAAAATCAGAGTTATTACTCTTAGAACCTGAAGGAACATTACCTTCATGTTTGGCCATGGACCCACTGTCTCAATTACCCTGTGAAAGGCCATCTAAACATTGGCAATTCTGGGTTTTTCTTTCCACATTTCCCTCCTCCTACCGCCCCCACCCTGTACCCCCCCCACCCCCGGTCTGGCCTCCAGCCTGCCTTCAGTTTTCCCAGCTTCTCAGTGTCCTCAGGAGAACCCCTGCCCGCTTCTCCCCTCTAATCCACCTCCCACCCGCCCTTACCACCAGCCTTCTTCGCTGACTCTCGTTATAGGACCAGCCAGGGTCACGTTTCCTTAGGGTCTGTCTGGGCTCTTGGCTGAAGACCTGGGGAGCAGCAGAAGGAGACTTTGGTTGCGCCGTTTGGCTTCAGGGTTCAGGCGGTATGTAGTGTCTCCCCGTGTAGAGGGCTAGGTCTGGGGCACCCTCAGCCCCAGGGTCTGGGGCTTGATGTCTCATCAAGATTCTGAATGCAGCACTGAGAAGAGGGGATCCGTCAGGACATTTGGGGGCACAGAAACCCAACCTGCCCGTGCAGGCAAGGCTTGTGTAACCGTGAGAATGGAGGTGGGACAGAAGGAAGCTTTGGGGATGACTTGCAGTCTTTCCATCTTCTACCTTTCCCTTCTGTGGGTGTCATTTTCATATCCCCAGACTCACCAGGAAGAGACTCAGAGCTGCTCTTTCTTGGTTCAAGTTAAAAAAATCCTGGAGACTTTGTGGCTATGTCATGGATGGGAGTGTAAAATGGTTCAGCCACTGTGGAAATCAAAAGTTAAACAGAATTACCATATGACCTAGCCATCTCATTCTTAGTTATATACTCAAAAAAACCTAAAAACAGGAACTCAAACATATATTTGTACATAAATATTCATAGCAGCACTATTCACAGTAGCCAAAAGGTGGAAACAGCCCAAATAGCCTTCAAGGGATGAATGGATAAACAAATTGTAGTAAATACGTACAATGAAATAGTACTCAGCTGTTAAAAGGAAGGGAGTTCTGATACATGGTACAATGTGGATGAACCTCAAAACTAATACGCCAAGTGAAAGAATCCAGACACAAAATTTCACATATTATATGACTCCATCTATGTGAAATATCTACAAGAGGTAAATCCATAGACAGAATATAGATTAGTGGTTGTTAGGGGAATTGGAAGGGGGAAATCAGAAGTAATTGCTTAACTGGCATAGGGTTTCCTTTGGCTGTGATAAAAGGGTTTTGGGTAGATAGAGGTGGTGGTTGTACAACATTGAATTGAATTGTTAACTCTTATAATTGTAGATTACATGAATTTTACCACAGTGAAATTTAAAAGTCCCAGAGAAGAGCTCTGATTGGCTTAGCTTGGAATAGGTGCCCACCCTGGCCAATCAACAGGGACTAGGGATAGATCTGCAGAAAGAGGGCAACTCCCATTGCTTGTCACATGGTTGCAGTCTGGAGAAGTTACACTTCCTGAAGAGGTGGGAGGCAGGGTGCTCTTCTGAGAAAATGATACTTTAGTTTAATAAATAAAAGAACCTTTAAAGACTAGTGCTAAAAGAGAATTGGAGAGAAGCTTAAAGTCTGTTTATAAAAGTAACATGCTCGTTGCATATACTTTAGAAAACCCTGAAAAATATTAAGAAAAAATAAATATCACCATAATTGTCATGACTCAGAGATTATTACGGTTAACATTTTATATATATACATATAGATAAATATGTATAGATATAGATATCCTCCAGACCTTTTTTTAATGCATTTCTAGCTATAAACACACATATATAGATAAAAATGCCTTTAATGCTTTTTATTCTGTCTCCTGTTTTTTTTTCACTTAATCTATTTTGGACTTTTTAAAATGTCATCAAATGTAGATTCATGCCATCATTTCCCATCATTTTAATATCTATGAGCCATGACTTTTGAGTGGGTTTCTGAAAGGCTCCTTTGATGAAGTGGCATTTGAACGGGCCATTGAATGATGAGGAGGCAGACACAGCAGCCAGGGCTTTCTCAGCAGAGGGAACCGTATGGACAAATTCAAGTCCGTGACCATCCACTCTGCCCACTAGAAGCAGGCCTTTGATGAGGGAGACAGAGCGGGGAGGCAATTTTACCAAGGTCATGCAATGAGTTGGTGTGAAGAGGCCAACAAGCCCAGGACTCCCAGCTCCCAGCTCAGGGCTCTGGCCTCTGTCCAGTCCTGTCCAGCCTCCTCACACCAACACTCAAGGCCCCACATCACCTAGCTCTCATGCACTTTCATTATCTTCACGGCAGATGACCACGGGACATGGATCATGCTTTGCTTTTTGCGCAGACAAGGAAGTTCAAGGCCCACTGAGGCTAGGGCTGTCTGAGGTCACGGAACTGGAGGGTATCAGGCTAATAGCCCTCGTGGCATGTCAGTCCCGGGACTGGGGCTTGGCGTGCACTCCACCTGGAGACCCTGCCTCCTCCTCTTGGAGGCATGCCTGTACCGCCCCTGAGTCACAGCGGCCAGCCCGCCGGCCATGAGTCAGCAGCATTCTTCAGGGCTGAGCGCACGGCAGCACAGCCACAGGCCCTCCCCTGTAACTCGGGGCAAGCCTCACGCATCCTCTGGCTAGCCCGGGTGTGAGAGCTAGCCGGGTGAGTGGCCTTGGGTCACAGCCTGACGGCCTGGGAGCTGACCTGTAGGGGGGCCTCAGGGATTTGGATGACTCAGAGAAACCTCAGCTGCCTCAGTGCTGCCCGGAAGCTAGACACTGACCCTGTGTGCTCTCAGGGAAGGGGCCTGGCTGGGAGACGAAGTGGGAGGCAGTGAGAAGATTCTCTGACGCCCCCTCCACTCCTCTTTGGTCAGGTCACTCCCCACCTCTGGGTGCAGGGGGAGTGAGGGATGTTAAGCGCACAGAATTTGCCATTAGACAAACCCGGTTTGCAGCTGGAGCTGTAATTCTGCCTCTTTTTCACATGTGACCCAGGCAAGTCCCTTAACCTCTCTGGGCCTCTGAAAATGGGAAGACCAGTCCCCACCTCATAGAGCTGCAACAGGACTAAATGAAATACTGTATATAATGCACTCAACGCAGTGCAGGGCAGAGAGAAAGCACTTAGGAACTGAATGCTATTATTAAAAAGATTGCAAATATTATCCAAACTGTTTTCTGGCATTCTTCTTTTATTCATTCACCCATTCACATAACCAATATTTATTGAATACTTACAGAGCTGAGAACAGGGCTTTCCAGAGACTAGAAGTCATCTTGTTGCTGATGTTCATGGTTGAGACCTTGGCTGAACAAAGAAAACGCAGATGTTGACAGTAGGCGTGGTCCCCACCATCATGGAACTTACATTCTAATGGGGGAAAAGTGACATCGTAAGTAGGCAAACAGATAATAAATAAGAAAGTGATAGATATGGTGGAGGGTGATTTAGGGAGGCCACTTAGATGGAGTGACCAGGGGTGACCTCTCTAAGGGAGTGACGTTTACCTAGATGAGAAGGTTGAACTGTGAGGGGCCAGCTTTTTCAAGAGGTAGGAGGGGGAGCGCTTCCACCAGGGCAAAGGCAAGGGTGAGCCCCAGCACCCGGTGAAGGTCTGCTGGGGCAGGAAGGGCAAGGAGGTGGATGAAGCTGCCAGCGTGGCAGGACCTTTCACGCTGTGTTAAAACATGTTCTTTTCTTTCTAAACGCAATTCGATGACTGTGGGCTAGGATTCCAGGGCAAGACTCCTGAATGCCTGAATCAGAAGTCAGCTGGTAGGGCTTGTCCTTTTTCCCCAGGGGACAGCCTGTGTCCTGTCCAGGATGCTGTGACCCTCAGCCCTCCCAGCACCAGCCAGGGCCTCCCTGGAGCAGGGAGACCACAGCAAAGCTGCCCAGCGCTGACTATTTCTGGCGGGGGAGGGGGCCGCCTGGGCCCAGCAGCTGCATTCCTGGAGCAGATCTGCCCGAATGGTTGGGCCTGAGGAATGCAGAACCACCCCTACCCCAGACACAAGGAGCCTTTTCTCGAACAGGCCCCTGGAATGAGGCTTTCCAGGGGCTGGAGGTCACTGGATTTCTGCTGTTTATGGTTAAGACTTTTGCCGAGCAGAGAAAACACAGCTGTCAGCCAGAGGCCCAGCACAACACCTGCAGGGAGGGACCCAGGCTAGAGAGGGGAGGGGGCTGCCAGACTCGCCTGCCGCGTTGAGTCTCACTGGCATCTATGTGACTGTCCTTAGCAGGGATGACAGCCTGCTGTAGATACTCCCCTGAACCCACTTTAAAGACAGGGAAGCTGAGGCCACTCAGCTGGATCATAATTGCTCATGTCGAGAACTTATTATGGGCCCACATTGTGATAAGAGCTTGACCAACATTTCCCAACAGCCCTGTGATGTGGTGTCTCCTATTGCTGACATTTCGCAGATGGGGAAACCGAGCCTTAGAGGGATCCCATTACATGCCTGATGTCAAGGAACTGTTAAGTGGAGGAATCTGGATCTGAATCTAGGCCTTCTGACTCTAAAGCTCCCTCTGGGATTTTTTTTTTTCTTTCTTTTTTTCCTGGTCTTGTTTTATTTACTTAAATTAATCTTTTTTTCTCCAAGGAAACTTCTTATTACTACTATTAATGAAAAACCCATCTCAGGCAAAGGTAAAAAATGCAATGAGAGCCTTCCCTGGCCCCAGTGGCTAAAACTCCATGCTTCCATTGCAGGGGGCATGGGTTCGATCCCTGGTCAGGGAACTAGAATTCTACATGCTCTGTGGCATGGCCAGAAATTAAAATAAAGAAAGAAAGAAAAATAAATGCAACAAAAATTGAATAATATGCGGGGACTTCCCTGGTGGTCCAGTGGCTAAGACTCTGCACACCCAGTGCAGGGGGCCTGGGTTAGATCCCTAGTCAGGGAACTAGATCCCGCATAACGCAACTAAGAGTCCACATGCCGCAACTAAAGATCCCATGTGCTGCACTCAACACAGCTTAGATAAATAAATTAAATACTAAGAAAAGCAAATAATGTGAGGAAAGTCTAATTAAATACTGTTGCAGTCCAAAGATCTGAGCCTGAGAGTTGCTCTCAAATGATGAGAAGGAGAGATTAACACGTGTCAGGTAGGTGTCTGTGACACACTGGCGCTGAACGGAGGCTTTCTCCTTGAAAGAATCTGAAAGCTAAAATGAGAGGGAAAAGGAAGCCTGTTTTTCCCGGTGTGCGACCCAGTCCTTTAATGCAGCTTGGCTATGTGCTCCTCATTAGTGCAGTTCACCAAACATTTCTGGATTTTTGCCCTCCAGGTTCAAGGAAGGATGACATCTTCTGGTTGCATTGTGGTTGGATGGGGCCACACGACCAGTTCTGGTCCTGAACTGTACATTATTTGAGGCTGGAACATTTATTTGCTGATTAAATGATCCTCCAATACTCTCTTTTCCAGAAAGCGGTTGCCTCACAGCCTAGGTTCCTGAGTAAGGACCAAACCAAGGAAAGTGAACACCTGGCGGAACCACAGTGAATAGATAACATAGGCAAGGAACAAGCCATTGAGGCTTTCAGGTTGTTTATTTAACACAGCACCACCTAACTATCCTGACTAATACATCATGTCACCCAGAAGCACACTGAAGATACAGTCGGAACCACAGTGAATATGTAACATAGGCAAGAAACAAGCCATTGAGGCTTTCAGGTTGTTTATTTAACACAGCACCACCTAACTCTCCTGACTAATACAGCATGTCGCCCAGAAGCACGCTGAAGATGCAGTGGGGGCTTCTTTTCAGAGCCCACAGCCTTAATCCCCGTGTGGTACTGACACTACCACACCTTGGTCTTCCTTATGGAAGGCTCTTACCCTCACCAGGCCTCCCTCCCTGGGCTCACTGCTTTAGGAAACTAGTGAAAACAGACTTTTGTCCAAAGTGCCCTGGACTCTCCTCCTCCCAGGACTTTGCTTGTCTGTCTGTCTCTGGCAGGAATAATACACACCTCCACCTCTGCCCCGGTCAGTGTCATGGCAAAGAGACAGACTGCCTATATCTGGATCCAGGCTTTGCTGATTGTCAGCTGTGCGGTCTACACTCATCACTTCACCTCCCTGGGGATGTTTCCGCATCTATAGCATAGAGATGGCAACAGAACTCTTCTATTTGCATAACTGTTGTGAGGATTCAAAGTGGTAATATATGTAAAACACAAAGAACAATGCCTGGTACATAAGAAGATATTTATAAGCATCAAGCTATCAGTATGTTCCCTCTTCATTGGAATCCTGCCCTGGCCTTGCTCCCCCTTATTCTTGAGGGTTCTTTTGAATACTAGGTGGAAAGGCTGGACACCAAGCACAAGAGTTTGCCAAGGCTCTCATAACAAAGTACCACAAACTGAGGTGGCTTAAAGCAACAGAAATTTATTCTCACACAGTTCTGGAGACTAGATATTCAAAATCAAGGTGTCCACAGGGCCATGCTCCTTCTGAGACTCTGGGTAAGAATCCTTACCTCTTCCTAGCTTCTGATGTGGCCATCGGACCTTGGCCTTTCTTCGAGAGCAGGAGCGTCACGCTAATCTCTGCCTCTGTTCTGGCACAGGGCGTTCTCCTTGTGAGTTGTATCTCCACAGGGTGTTCTCCATGTGCTTGTCTCTCCTTTTTTCATAGAGGACACCAGTCCTGTTGGATTAGCCTACCCTCCCAAACCAATATGACCTCATTTTCATTTGATTTCATCTGCAAGAATATTTCCAAACCAGGCCACTTTCACAGGTACTGAGATCAGGACGTCAACATATCTTTTGGGGAATGTGATTCAACCAGAAATGCCAGGAGTCGGGAGACATGGCCTCTTGACCTCTGACTTCCCCCATGGGACCACAGGAACTGGGACGCAGGTGAGCGGGGAGCTTTGGCTGGGGCATGAGGACACCTGCTTCAGCTCCCAGTGTGACCCTGGGCACTCCGCTTCCTGGCCTTGTTCTTCTTCGTGGTCAAACAAGGAAAAGCACCCAACCAGGTTCTTGTGAGACCCGAATAAGGTAGGAGGTGGCATGAGGGGCCTTCCCACCTGAGACCCCATGCGCAGATCAGAAGATTTCCTGACTGCTCTCCCATCTTCTCCCAGGAGCTGGGCAGACTTACCACAGTGACAGCTTTTCTACTGACTCTGCTATTTAGACGTGCCCTAGTCAGCCCCCCAACCCTCTCCATCTCCAGGGTTCTCTCATGAACTCACCCTTTCTTCTCTTCCTTAGTTCAGTTACTTGGCTCCCTAAGTCTCAGTTTCCTTCCCTGTAAAGTAGGAGGATTAGTTGCCACCTCGTATGCTAATTGCAAGGATTAAATTTAGAGGCAATGCAGTTAAGTCAGCACAGTGCCTGACACATGGTAAATTGAATAAACATTCATTAATATTGATTTGATCATCACCACAGGGAACCAGCGTATACAACATAGAGACAGTGCATCCGAGTCATTGCATCTCCCCTTAGCCCTGGGCCTTCATTCATGCCTTCATCCGCAGCCTTTGATGCGGCCCCCTACTCAGTGTCTTGCTAGGCTTCTAAGAGGATGCTCTGGTGCTTGGAAATCGTGCTGGCTGGGCTTTCTGAGAGGCCTGGGGAACGACTCCCCTCTCTCTGGTTCTCAGTCTTCTCACCTGCACAATGAGGGTTTGAGGCTGTGCAGGCTCTGGGAGACCCCACCTGCTTTCCTGTTGGGTGATTCCAGCCTGAAGTGGTCCTTGAGGGTACTGACACTGACCAGGAGCAGTTGAGGACGGGCACAGCAGCAGGGGCTCAAAGGCCGGGACTCCTGCTTCTGCTTCCTGCCCTGCCACTGGCATGCTGGGGCAATGCCTTCCCCTCTTTGAGGGTCTTTCCTCCTTCATCACAGATGAGGCTGGCTGGGATGGAAGCCCTTTAAGTCTGTCTTTCTACAGCTTAACAACCAACCACTTTGGAATATGCCAAGGTTGCCCTTGCCACCCAGCCTTAATACCTGCCATGCCCGCCACCAGTAGCTCCATTCCCCCGCGTAAGAGTGACACACCACTTCACTTCATTCCCGTCTCCAGAAGTCAGCAAAGTGTCCCCTTCCCAGCCTAAGACCACACGCGTACACACAGCCCTGACACTGTTGTTCCCTAAAACATTTATCCTTACCAGACATTGTACCTTTACTTGTAGCTTGCTGTTTCCCCGCTTCTCCCACTAGAATACAAGCCTTATAATGACAGGGACCTTCTCCATTGCATTCGACACCGCACCCCAGGGCCTAACATAACACTAGGCACATTGTAGCTGCTTGATATATGGTGGAAGGAAGAGAGGAAGGGGTAGTCAAGACCACCGAAGAAACCTTTTCTTCCTCACCATTGCTGTTGCTAAGCAAATATTTTTTAGCTCGTTTTTATCTGTTCAACCAATATTTACTGCCGGCTGGCTCTGCCCGAGGCGTGGAGCTGAGCCCAGGGGATATGGAGGTGAACTTGATGCTCCAGGGCGTCCACTCCCAGATCTTACATGCTGTGAGGAAGAGCCAAACAATAAACTCGGTTTGCAGTCAGTGCGAAAGCAGAGAACAGAGCGCCAGGCGACCGTGGACTGAGGTCAGGCTCGGGGCAGAGGGGAGCCAGAGAGAAGCTTCTCAGAGAAAGGGACTTGGGACCCGCCTCGTCACGCAGGGGATGGGGAGGAAGGCCAGGGGCTGGGTCCCCCGTGTGGACCATGGCATCCAGGGACAGTGCTCAGCCGTCCCAGCTTGGGCATCCTCTACCTGTGTTCCTGAGAATCCTGTCTCCCTGGCTGCCTGATTGGACCTTCCTGCAGGGCAACCAAGACCAGGCCCTCTCTCTACTCTGCACACACGATGGCCAGGTCCTTTCTGAGCTGTTCCTGTCTCATGGTGGACTGGCAGCTGCCTGATCCACCCCCACTCCATGGAGTGCTTCCTCCTCTCCCTCATTTGACACAGAGGGGGTTCAGGCTCTGGACCCTCTCCCTGACCTCGGCACTGCTACAGCTTTCAGACTGGGCCCCTCTCTCTCCAACTTCACCTCTGGGGTATCATCTCTCTGATTCCTTTCTGCTCTTTTCTCTCCTTACTCATCTCTTCCCTTCCCCTGAGTCTCAGGTGCAGGCCCACGTTTCTTCCCAGAGTCTAGACCTGACCGGCCCCAGGTTATGTTGAAGGATATATAAGGAGGCCATTGCATGCAGGAAGAAGAGGAAGAAGAAGGCAAAGATGGAAAAGGAAAAGAAGGAGACAGACAGGAAGAGGAAGAGAGGGGCTGCCCTGGTGGCTCAGTGGTAAAGAATCCTCCTGCCAATGCAGGAAGCACAGGTTCGATCCCTGATCCGGGAAGATGCCAGGGAGCAACTAAGGCTGTGGGCCACAACTACTGCGCCTGTGCTCTAGAGCCCGGCAGCTGCAGCTACTGAAACCCAAGCACCCTAGAGCCCATGCTCCTAAACAAGAGAAGCCCATGCACCACAGCGAGGCAGTGGTGCCTGCTCCCGCAGCCAGAGGAAAGCCTAGGCAGCAGTGAAAATCCAGCACAGCCACAACAAGCAAACAGGCAAAAAATTGAATAACTAGGTAAAAAGTGTTTAAAAGAAGAGGAAGAGGAGAAGTGCTCCCCTGCACCCTGTCCAAGCATCATCTCACTGCATCTCACAAGAGCTCTCTTGGCAGTCCCATTGTATAGGCGAAGGCCTGCAACATTGGCCTTACCTTAGTAGGTGGTTGAGCAGGGGCTCTAAGCCATGGTGCCTGCACCCAAGTCCTCTGTGCCACCTTCCCCTCATGCCTTTCAGAAGGGCAGAGTCCACCCAATCTGCACCCCCATGGTGGGGCTTGCCCGGGCTGCCAAGTGAGCCAAGGGCCTGAACCTTCTCCAGGGAATCAAGCAGTTTCCCCTGATGAGGGAGTGGGATAAGGCTGGAAGGTGAACAGAACCATAGAACTTGTCAAGTTTGGGTAAAACCTCTGGGAAGGGAATTAGGCGGCCAGCCCGCTCTCTGGACATTTTCATGAATAACACTTACAACAGCTACCATGTATCTAGGACAGGCACTGCCCTAAGCAATTACACATGCATCATCTGGCTTGATTGTCACAAAAACTACTATCCCCAGGACTTCCCTGGTGGTTCAGTGGCTAAGACTCCACCCTCCCAACACAGGGGGCCCAGGTTCAATCACTGGTCAGGAACTAGATCCCACAGGCTGCAACTAAAGAGTTTGTATGCCACAACTAAAGACCTGGAGCAACCAAGTAAATAAATATTAAAAAAAAAAAAAGACTATTACTGCCACTTTGCAAATGAAGAAACCGAGGAGAGAAAAAGTTTTATCCACACAGCTATTAAGTGATTGTGTTGTAAGTAAAACTAAGAGGCTCCAGAGTCGAACTCTTAGCTCAACTGATAGTATTTCTCAGGCACCAACGTGGCCCTTGCACACAGAATCTCCTAGGCTCATCCCCACTCCACGCTGAAACACATGAGGGGAGAGGGACCGGTCATCACAGCACAGACACCTCCAGGCCTTGTCCTCAGCCTTCGGATCGTTTGTCCTCCAGACCAGAGGCTGTTTTCTCTGTGATGGGTCTGGATGCCTTTTAGAAGGAAAACACAATTTTCTTTTCCACTCAACAAGCCCGTGTTTCTCTCCCCTACCTCCAGCCCCACTGTTTATTTCAGCAAGGAAATGGCCTTTGAAGTCCTTACTTCTTGAAAGCTGACAGGGAGAGGGAGGCACTCCAAACATTTAAAAGCATGTCCACATTTGGGTTGGAACATGGTATTTTTTAAGGGATTAATGACAGTTTTTGGAATCCACAAACCCTGCTGCTCCTTCAAAGTGAAAAAAAATAAATAAATAACCTCTTGAATATCTCGGCTGTCAGGGTCTGGGGGAAAACCCCGCTGGGGCAGAGAGCAGTGCCAAGTATGTTTTTTAGGCAGAATAAGGCAGAATCTGATGAAGAACGGCTCCAAATCTGGTCCCAGGGGAAGATGTCATAGGTCTACAGCAAAATGAGAGTAAGAACAATGTAGTTTTCCCTAAAGCGTCAGTCACTCAGTTTAAAGAATTGTCTTTTATTCAGGACTTATGCTCTTCCTGCTTTGTCTAGTATCAAAAAGTTCTTTGTGGAAATCATGGCTATCTTAAACGATAGTCTTTTAATAGTGTATTTTGTAAAAGAAAATAGCTGGCAATCCTATTTCAGTCTCTTTTTAAAAAAAAAAAAAAGCTTTTTTGTGTGTTTTTTAAATTATTTTTATTAAAGGACAACTGCTTTACAGAATTTTGTTGTTTTCTGTCAAATCTTAACTTGAATCAGCCATGAAAGTGAAAGTGAAGTTGCTCAGTCGTGTCCAACTCTTTGCGACCCCGTGGATCGTAGCCCACCAGGCTCCTCCGTCCATGGGATTCTCCAGGCAAGAATACTGGAGTGGGTTGCCATTTCCTTCTCCAGGGGATCTTCCCGACCCAGGTTCCCTCCCTTTTTAACCTCCTTCCCATCAACCTCCTTCCCATCTCCCTCCCCATCCCACCCCTCTAGGTTGATACAGCTTTTGAGTTTTAAAAGCTTTTTATTTTGTATCAGGGTGTAGCCGATCAACAATGTTGTGATAGTTTCAAGCAAACCGTGAAGGGACTCAGCCTCCCAGTTTTTAATTAAAAATGTTTTTTGAAATGTGTCTGGTCTATGAAATCCCAGGTCTGAGGAAAGAGGAAGATCTGGAAGCAAGCAGTCACAGTATGAAGTGTGAATCTCTTAGGGACCTCTGTGATGGTCCAGTGGTTCAGATTCTGAGCTTCCAATGCAGGGGGCGTGGGTTGGATTGAGGTTGAGGAATTAGGATCCCACGTGCCATGAGGCCAAAAAGAGAGAAAAAAGAGCAACAGAAAAAACGTTTGTGAGACCCTGGAAACAGAGACTTCACAAGACACTGGCCACGTGTTGAGGAGGTTCAGGGGAGGTCTCTCCAGATGTAGATTCTAGGGAAGGCTTCTTGGAGGAGTGGACACTGGCCTAGGCCAGGAAGGGCAGGGACCACCACACACTCAGGGCCAAGAGAGGGCACAGAAGGACCAGAACCACAGAGGAAGGAGCAGAAAGGCCCTGAGAGGACACCTGCCCAGCCACGGGCCCCCCGAGTAGCTGACCTTGTGTACTCCTCACAACAAGCCTGCCAGCTGTGTACTCCAGGTATCCTCATCTGACCCCTCAGGAAAGGAAGGCAAAGCAAGGTTAAGGTCACATGCAAGGTGGCCCGAGAGTCTAGCTCTTCCCTTTCTGTGCTTTTGCTTTCTATTCCATGGTGGAGTTAAGAGAAAGCAAAACTCAGATCTACAGTATACCAAATTGTTCATCAATGGTTTACCTGGGAGATGACACCATAGGTTCTGTATAACTCTTTTTAAAAATGATAATAATAACAATGACATGTGAACAGCTTTAATTATAGTAAATTTTCATTTTTTTTAAGGTTTTTATTCTGTGCAGCATGTGGGATCTTGCATCCTTGACCAGGGATCAAACCCATGCCCCCTGCAATGGAAGCACAGAGTCTTAACCATTGGCCCACCAGGGAAGTCCCATAGTTCATTTTTAATGTAAGTGTGAATTTCTTTAAAATAGAAAAGAGGTGGGTGCTTTGCTTCACTATTTTGGTGGTTTTACCAGTAGGACAAGAAGGTTTATGGAGTTTCCTGGCCATTCTCTGAGCTTCCCTTCCAGGATAGCTTGGCTCCTCTTTGTCTGTCCTTCCCTCTGGCTCCAGACCCTTTCCAGCCCCCTTACAGGGCCCCAGCCCGGCCCTGGCGTATGATTACCTATCAGGACCACAGTGTGTTGTGATAAAGCAGAACCTGTAGACCAGTGGGGAGACCGCAGTTCTAGGACAGGAGCTAGGTCTACTTCCTGCTCTGCCGGGAATGTGCTGTGTGGCCTAGGACAAGCCCCTTTCCCTCTCTGGTTCTGATGTTACAGTGGGGCCCTTTCATACAGAGTGGCCTACAGCAGAATTAGTGCAATGGTCAAGGAGGCAACTCCACCCACCAGATCCTGTCCTGAGTTTCCTTCTTTTCCACCAAGAGCAGAGAGGGAATGATGCAGGGCAGTCTGGGGAAAGGCAGTGTGGTACAGCAGGAGGAATGCTGGGCTTGCCTTCTGGAATTCTAAGTTGGAGATTCTCCATGTGGATAGAATCTAGAGCATTCTACTCCAAATTCTCTGTGGCTTCCAACTGCCCTGAGAATAAACCCCAGTTCCTCGCCATGTTCCTGCATGACCCATCTCACTCGCCTCCTCTGCTCCCACTTCTGCTCACTGGCCCCCTGCCTTTCCACCAAGCTCATATACCCTCAGGGCCTTTGAGCTGGCTATTTCCTCTGCCCAGAACACTTTTCCTTATACCTTCACATGGCTGCCTCCTTGAATCTACAGCCCCAAATGACCTGCCACTTCTCAGAGAGGGTTCCCCAAACTCCAGCCCCATCTTATGAGCCCATGTCTGCATCCCTCCCCTTCTCCCTCCCCATGACAATCAGCATTGAGCCAAGAGAGACCTTCTGTCTGATTCCAACTGTGGCCTCAGTGCTTAGACAGTCAATAAATATTTGATGAATGGGTGGATGATCAACTAGAATGGGCCTCGATTTTCCTATCAACACAATGGGAGGGTAGGTATATCTCAGGAGTTGTGGCCGCAGACATCTTTTCGAACATAACACAGCTTAGGAATCCTCTCCCCAAGAAAGCGCATTCACAATAATTTGCAACAACTTTGGGGAGAGGGGTCCTCAGTATCTCTGATAGCTATCCCAGACTCCCTGATCTTGCTGAGGTTTTCAGTTTGGGAAGAGAAAATAATGAAGATGAAACAGCTCTTCCTCTGGTTGCAAAAGGCATTCAGGATTTGGTGCTTGCCTTCTATGGGGTTTTTATTTCCTCATTTGGAGGCAAAAGTGCCCCTCAGTGTCCCCTCTCTTGCCTCCACCTCCTGGCAGTGCGGGCTCATTATGCTTGCTCTTTGGTTGGCCTCCCTGGTTCCTTCTGGCCCTTTCGTCTCCAATGCCGTGAGGATCTTAAGGCAGCAGACTCAGTGCCAGCACCCACCCACCCACCCCACCACCACCGCTCCCGGAGAAATAGTCTCCCTTAACGCCAATATGGTCCCCCATCTATAAAAACCTTTCAACTTCATAAACTCGTAGCTGCAGAAATCTGTCCAAACATTCTGGGGCGGTTGTAACTATTGGTGTTGGCTTGAAGACCTGAGCTGAGCTGCCAGGTCTTTAATGGGGAAATACTTAACAGTCCCAACTCAGGGTAACGGCCAGAGAGGGCGGGGACCCTGCCGCTGGGTGCCAAGGAGCCTGAACTGGCCTCCGTGGGACAGTGGACAAGACAGGCTATGGAAGGATTTCTCGGCAGAGTGAAGTTGACTTAATCCTGTTACCTTTTGCGGGTGTGGTTGAAAGAGCCCGAGAGGGGTCAGAGGCGGCAGGACGGCTGTCAAGATTGAGAGCTTAGCCAGAGCTGAACTTTCATGTTGAGACCCATGTAGCCAGACAGATGAAAAAGGCACTTTTTCTCTCCCGGGCTGGGGCGTGCTGTCTTTTCCATGATTAATGAAGGGAGAATGGCTTAGACACTCCTGAGGGCCGGCGGTAAGGAGAAGTGGTCCTTTTTCCCTCCTCCTCAGGCGCCTGTGTGGAAGACGGTGGAGGCCAGAAAGGGTCAGGCGTGTCGCTGGGGGCTGCTACTGGGTCACCTGGAACTTGGGGAGGAATCCACATCACGGAGCACCCAGGGCACCTGGCCCCCAGGAGGTGGGCTGCGGGCCACCTCAGGAAGAAGAGATGCTGCAGCCCCAGTCGGGCAGCTACAGAGAAGCAACTGCCCATGGCATTGCCCCTCCCACGAGCCACATGAAACAGTTCCCGGGGAGAGGGAGAGAGAACGTACTTCAGAAGTGGGTGTGAAAAAGTTGGGCTGGCAGATGAGGTGTCCCCCACGAGAAGGGGGCAGCACTGTGGCCTTGGATCTCCTGGAAACTAGCCTGAAGGAGTTCCCTGCAGTCTGGTCATCAGGAGAAAAGGGCTCATTGGCTGTATGGTTAGAGGAAACAGCTGCCTCCATGATCCCTACCAGAGACCCCCATCTTCCTACTGTGTGAGGAAGGGCTGGGACCTGGATGGGACCGCACTTAGTGCCCATGGCTCAGTAGGCAATTCTAAAAGCAAGGCACCCAGAGGCACTAGGTTGAGTCAACGCGTCTGACCTCCCATGTGGTCCAGCCTGTTGCCATAGCTTGAAGCCCCAGTTTTCAGGGCAGTTGGCCCCAAGCCAAAGAGAGCCCATAAATTTCCAGTCCCGGGAGAAAGGAAGGTCACTCTGGCAGAAGCTGGGGTGTAGGGGTCTTTCTCAACAAAGTGATGAATCACAGCTCTCAAGATCTTGCTTTGTTGACATCCTGGTTCCCACTGAGATCCTCCAAGACATCCTTGCGATGGAGCCCTTCCTTTTCCAGATAAGACCCTGGGAACTATGCTTGCAGCTCTGGGCATCAGGAAGAGTGTTGGTTGGTTTCCTAACTATTGGGCAGAAGAAGAAATTGAGGCCCCAGAAAAAAGCTGAACTAGAATCATAAAATGGATTTTCCCTTGGCAGGCATTTGGCAGCATTCTGGTCTGGCAGGTGAGGCCTCTGCAGCTCAGAGAATGGAGAGGACTAAATATGCCCCGATTCCCCCACCTACACCCCACTGCACTGCATGGGACCCCTGAACATGGCTTCCCTTTCCTCTGCTCCCACCTCTGAAGGGGTACCAGCAGCCCAGCCCTGTGCAGATGTCCCCCCAGCTCCCAGCAGAGGCCGGGCCTGGGCCAGTGGAGCCTCAAGAAATTCATCATAAGACTTTCCTAGTGGCACAGAGGATAAGAATCCCCCTGCCAATGCAGGGGACGTGGGTTCGATCCCTGGGCCAGGGAGATTCCACATGCTGCAGAGCAGCTAAGCCCAAATGCCCTGGCTAATGAGCTCCCATGCTGCAGCTACTGAAGCGCACGCGCCCTAGAGCCTGTGCTCTGAGACAAGAGAAGCCCCCGCAGTGAGAAGCTTGAGCACCGCAAGTGGAGAAAGCCTGCATGCAGCAATGAAGACCCAGCAAAGTCAAAACCAAGCAAACAAATAAATATAGAAGTGCGTATATGTAAAAAATAAAATGTAAATTTAAAGAGAGAGAAATTCGTCATAGCTGAGAAGGAAAAGAAAGTCCCAGATGCAGGGGCAGGAGTTAAGAGAGCTGATTTCAATCCCAGTTCCCTGCTAGAAAGTCCTATGACTTTAGGGGACCCTTTTCCAAATATTCTTAATGTTTGAAGAACATGTTGTGTTTTACAAGGCTCTTTCACATATGTTATTTCATTCTATCCTTAATCTCTAGGGACCTCAGTTTCCCCACATCAAAATGAGGGAATTGAACCAACAGATGGCTTCAAGGCTCTCTCCTCCACATGCAAAGATTTTGTGAGAGACTATGTTTTATAGTATCTCATATACTATATTATTCATTTTAGGGTTTATGGTTCTAAGATTCTGTGTCCTGGGATTCTATAATCCTGGGCTTCTAAAATTCAATGGTCTTTGATTCTGAGAATATGTGACTTCTTTTCCACGATTTCATGTGTCAGTATTTCCCACCTTGACTATGTAGGTTATGTCTGCAAGCCACCTGTATTATTATTCATTTAGTATTTTTCTTTAAATAGACTCTTTTTAACTTAAATGTCTTTAAAATGGAAACTTTATATCACTACCGCAAATGGAAAACCAGTCTCACCTGCCATAAATAGGAGCTAAAAGTAAAAATAAATACCATAAAAACAATGTTATTAAATTCTAACTAGATACTGTTGCCTGCCAAAGGCTCCAAGCCCAAGGCCTACTTAAAAAAAAAAAGATTTTAGTGTGTGTGTGTGTGTGTGTGTATATATATATATACACACACACACACACACACACACACACACAGAGGCTAGCAAAGCTTAGAGAGGTATTAAAGACATGTTAGCATCAAATTAAAATGGTATAATGAGAAGGCCTGAAAATATAATGGAATTTTTCATTTCATTCTCATTAAGGGATTCAGTGTGCAGCACCGTCTCTGGACATCACCTCTGTTCATCGCAGGAGTGAGTCCCTTTACTGTTCAGATCTCCTGGCCCTGCTCTGTGGATGAAGATATTGGGAACCCTCATCTGCCTGGCCACACACATATATCATCCGGAGATAATTGCCCTCACTTTTCCTGTTGGTTTCTTTATGAGCTTTATGCGAGGTCCCCTCTACATTACTGCAAAACCAGGCCCTCAGCTTTAGGCCTGGGGCTTTCTCTGCTCGTCTCCCTCTGGCTAAGAAGGGGGAGACCGGAAACCCTCAAAGTGAGCTACCTGGAGACAGCTTGAGACGTCCGTGGCCCCGAAACTGGTGGCAGGACTCAGCCAAGCAGAAGTGTGCCAGCTTCAGTACAGGGCTGAAGACAGCTGGCTGGGCTTGTGGGTGATGACTTTGCCAAGAGGGTGCAGGGAGGGCAGGCACTGACCCAGTAGGGCTGCACCCCTAGAGTCAGGGAGGGTGAGGGGCTGTGGGAACTGCCTGGCCTGTTCAAGGCTGTGCTCCCCTACCCTGAGGCTGGCTGCAGAGCTAGGGGCATCAGGCCAGACCCTGACCTCTAGGACTGCACGCATGCTCAGTGGCTCAGTAGTGTCAGACTCTTTGAGCCCGCTAGGCTCCTCTGTCCATGAGATTCTCTAGGCAAGAATGCTGGAGTGGGCAGCCATTCCCTTCTCCAGGGGATCTTCCCAATCCAGAGATCAAACCCATGTCTCTTGTGTGTCCTATATAAGCAGGCTAATTCTTTACCACTGCGCCACCTGGCAAGTCCTGACCTCTGGGGAGGACCGCAGTGGGACCTTGAGCAAATCTCTCCTCCTCAGTGGAGTCACTTCCGCCTTGCAAAATCAGGATGGATACACTGCCTCTGACCACTGTGTCTGACTGCTTGTTGGCTCCCAGCTGTTTGCATCTCAAGTAAATGGCTCCTGACATTACTGCTATAACAATAATGATTATTTGATCCTCTTGATTCTTTAGGGAAGAATTCTTTGGGTTGAGCAGCAACTCTCTCATTGAAAAGGTCAATGTGCTGAAACATATAAATGTTCTGGTACAGAGAAGTGCTTCATAAATTTGGTAACAATTATGCTTTCCTGCTGGGCCCCCTGGTTCCTGAGGACAGCATCTGTCTCTGAACTGGGCTCGGCTTCTGCAGCTGGCAGCATGACAAGTTCTCTGTGATGGTGACCTTGACCTCGCATCCAAAGCAACCTCTCTCCAACTTCAGAGCAATAAATGAAAAGCCAGGTGGCCTTCCTCCCCGCTCCCTTCACCCTGCGTGTGTTCCCGCTGCTTGTCCCCTGCCTTTGCTCGTGCCTTCACCCTCGTCTCTGCCCCTGGCTTAATCCAGCCCTCAGGACCGATCACCGAGACTAACATAAGGGTCCTGGGTGGACACCTGACTCTCTGATTACCTTAGGGAAGTCCCATGGCTGCTCTGGGCCTCAGTGTCCCCATATGAAGCAAAGCATTGAACTCAATGTCCTCTAGGTCCCTTTTGGTCATACACAGGGAGTTGGAATATGCAGCAGTGCCCACCACAAGAAGAAAGTGATCCTGGCTACTCTGACCCCCTTGAATCAACGAAGATCTATCAGACTTGCAGTCAGGAGAATGGGGACAATCAACTCTATGGCCTCCAAAGATTTGTAGCCATCACCTCTGCAGGCATCCAGAGGACACGGCCATGCCTGTATTTACCCTCACATCCTCAGCCCAGAACAGTGTTGTTGTGCTGAGCCCAATACATAAAAATTATTTTGTGAATAATAGTCAAATGAATGCATGTATGCTTGAAAAGTGGCATAAGGTTATTATTAGAAACTGAAGTTGGAGTCAAATGAAATCAAGTTAGGGCTCCTTAACTTTCAGTTCCAAGGAGAGAAGCCCCTCATTCCTTCTGGCTTTTCCTCTAGGCTCAAACTGCTACATCAGCCCACTCCAGGCATCTGTTGGGTTGAGGAGGGGCAGGTTGTGGAGGGTGCGGTGAGGAAGGGAGAAGGGAGGGACAGAAAGACTATTAACTTATTTTAGCTAAGTAGAGAAGACTCAGACTTCCCTGGTGCCTTAGACGGTAAAGAATCTGCCTGCAATGCAAGAGACCCGGGTTCGATCCCTGCGTCAGGAAGATCCCATGGAGTAGGGAATGGCAACCCACTCCAGTATTCTTGCCTGGAAGAGTTCCATGGACAGAGCAGCCTGGCAGGCTACAAGCCATGGGCCTGCAAAGAGTTGGACATGACTGAGTGACTAACATACAGAGAAAATCAGATCTACAGGCCTCCTTATCCTGCTCACTATTCATTCATCTATTTCACAAAGATTTCTTGAGAATGTCTGTGTAGTTGGAGCTATGCAAACCTCAGTGGAGGACAGATGTGAAATTCGGTAAGTCAGAACACTTGATTCTTAGCCCCAGCTCTGACAGGCACTCTGACCATAAGCTGGTAGTTTCTCCTCTTAGTAACCTTAGTGTTCTTATCTGTAAAATGGTGATGGGCAGGGGGGGCGGATTAGACTTGGTAATCGGAGAAGGCAATAGCAACCCACTCCAGTACTCTTACCTGGAATATCCCATGGACGGAGAAGCCTGGTAGGCTGCAGTCCATGGGGTTGCTAAGAGTCGGGCACAACTGTGCGACTTCTCTTTCACTTTTCGCTTTCATGCATTGGAGAAGGAAATGGCAACCCACTCCAGTATTCTTGCCTGGAGAATCCCAGGGACAGAGAAGCCTAATGGGCTGCTGTCTATAGGGTTGCACAGAGTCGGACACGACTGAAGCGACTTAGCAGCAGCAGACTTGATAATAACTAAGACTCTTTCCTTTCTTATTATCTATAACCAAAGTCTCAACCTGTGAGCTACAGATTCCTTGGTGAGGAGGATGGGGAGGAGGGCAGAGTGTTGTTTTTTTTTTTTTTAAAGAGATCTGGGAAGTCATCAGTGCATCAGGAATTGTCTGCAAACTAAATACATGAAGTTACAACTCCTTTACATGTGTTGGACTAAGGAGAAAAAGACACTTTGCAAAAGGGTTTCATATGTTAAAACGTAGAACCTCTGATGTGAATGGCACAGGCTCTAGTCCTGACTCACGTGAGATTTGCAGTTTTACATTAAAATAAACTCCAAGTCACTTGAGGACAAGGAGAGAAACAGACGCAGGTCCTGAAAGTCCAGAGACAGAGAGACCAGTGATCTTCTGGAAGCCACAGACCCCACTGGAAATCTGAGAAAAGTACTGACTCTTCCCCTGTGAAAATGTGTGCCAGCACCAAATTTCATACACAATTTCTTTTTTAAAAAACTGAGTTTGGCTGCACCGGGTCTCAGCTGCAGTATGTGGACTCTTCACTGGGGCATGTGGGCTTTTTAGTTGTGGCTTGTGGGATCTAGTTCCCTGACCAGGGATCGAAACTGTGCCCCATGTATTGGGTAGGTGGTGGGGTGGGGGGGTGGTGGAGTCTTAATCACTGGCAGGGAAGTCCTCATATACAGTTTCTTGGTGATCAAGGGCCTCCTAGTTCATTTGACAGACCAGAGGATAAGAACTCTTGATTTAGATGAGCCTGTAAGCAGAAGGCAGGTGACTCTAGAGAAAATTCCTACATTGAATTCTGGAACAAGAGCAACACAGGACTTATTGGAGAGGCTAGAGACGCATCAGGGACAATGGCTTAGGGACCTGAGGGCCCAGAGAGAAGGGGGGGGAAGCCTGGGTGAAGTAAACCATGAGCCCTCTTCTGTTCCTTTTTAGACAAAGCAATTCTGTATGCTGTTTTGAAAGACCAAACTCACAAGCTTCAAAACATAAATGAGCAGAGCCTCTTAAATCACTGGGGAATTGTTTATGAACATAATTATTGGATTAAATTGTCTTCATAATAAACAGAGACTGGACTGAAAATCTACAGCCTCTGTGATTGGATATAGAACAGCAGAGTATCAAGAAGGGCCCCTGTCCAGACGAGAACCCTGTTCAGAGGCAAGACCCCCAGCTGAAAAACTCTTTTTCCATTTTCATGAACATGGACCTCCAGGTGCTAGAATCTTGATGGGCATACAAGATTTAAAAGGTGAAAATATGCTTTTGATCCTTCAGTGGTAATCATTTTAAAAGTCATGGCCAAAGCTGCCAGCACTACTATTATACCCAGCAGTCTCGTGGCAAAGGACAAAGGACCCAATGGCCAAGTGCAGTTTGATTGAGGCTGTTTGGCAATCAAGGGCGTAGACCCCCTGAGTGGCTCTGGGGGTGGGTTGGCTGGGGAGGAGGGAAGAAGTATGTACTGCTGAGAACAGGTTTCTCACACTTCAGTTTGTATCTGAATCGCCTGGGTACCTTGTTACAATGAAGATTCTGATTCAATAGACCTGGCGTGCAACTGAGATTCTGCAATTCCATTAAGCTACCAGGTGATGCCACTGATGCTGGTTCTCAGGCCACATTTTGCTGGCGAGGTCTCAGATAACAGCTATGACTGCCAAGCATGGCTAAACCTGTGAACTTTGCAGTCAGACAAACCTAAATGCAAATTCTAACTTCTCCATCTCACTTAGCTGAGTAACCTTAGTTACTCAGCTTGTTTGAGATTCAGCTCTTTATCTGTGAAATACAGGTTATAAGGAGTATTTCCTTCATTCAACAAATATACACTTGGCATCAGCTCTGTGTCAGGCTTGTGCTGGGCCCTGGGGACACAGTGGTGAGATAATACAGGCTCAGTTCCTGCTCTCATGGAGCTGACAGCACTGGAGATGATGGATGTGAAGGACTCAGCATCGTGCCTGGTACATGGTAAGAGCTCAACAAATTACATCTATTTTTACCAGAGGAGAGGTATCATCAATTTCACGTGCCCAGGAAAGAGAACTCTTCTGTTAAATGCTGACTGCTTGAAAGGATTTGAGATTCATTCTGCTATCCTGGGGACAGAGATGTGAAGAGTACATGGTCTGTCTCCTTGAGGACTTCCTGGTTTAGTGGGAAGATAAGCATTTAGCCTGAGTGGCCCCTGTAAGCCGCCCAACTCTGCCCAGCAGCGCAAGTTAGGTAGAAGTGGGTTTACTCTGCTCATGTCCTTAGTCCTGAACCACCAGACTCCACTCAGTCCTCCAAGCTGGCCCTGGCTCTCTTGACTGTCCCACCCCCAACTTTAGTTTCCTTCCTCTGCTTCCCATTTATCTGTTCTTTGCTCACCTCTTTGACTCGAGAAATGCTATTTCCCCTCAGTAAGGATCCTGACTTCACTCTTGCTGTGCCAGCCAAACAGACTGAGAGCTCCCATTTGGAGCCAGGCACCCCCCACATGGACCTCCCTGTCAATCTAGACACCAGTGTTGTGGGATTCAGAGCAGGGAAAGTACAAAGATTCAGAATGCTCTGGAAATCTGCATGCTATCCTCAGGGGAAGGCCCAGCAGAGCCGGATAGGACTAACCAAGAGGTTGGAATTCAGGTAGGTGATGAAAGACTGACAGCCACATCCAGGGGGGCCTGGCTTTCAGGGCCCCACCCTGTGCCTTTTACCTGACACAGCCTTCACTACAGTGGGGTTGAGTCAAGGCCAGCGAGAAGACGCGGGGCAACTTCAAGGAGCAGCCAATGACAGGATAGCCAGAGGCAGCCTTAGCCTTTAAATGAACTGCAAATACAGGACAGAGGCTGTTTAAGAAACCATCATGTGCAGCTCTGGGCCCTGAAGACACCATGAGGAGCATGGCTGAGTCCCTGCCCTTATGGAGCTTACAGTCTAGGGAAGAAAGCCACCCAAATGGCCAGGCGTTTCAGTACAAGGCAGTGGGCCCCATCATCGGGGACACATAGAATTGGTGAGTGACCAAAGCAGACCTTTAGTGGGGACTTCAAGGAGCAGGAAGGTGAGGCAGGGAAGGATGAAGGCAAAGAAACCTCCACGATGGGGAACAGCATAGGTAAGAGCTGGTCCATGTGCCTCCCATGAGGAGGGTGAGGAAGGGGGTGTGCTAAGGAATGGGGCCACGCACAGGCTGTGAAAGTTTGACCACTCTAAGGAGCCTGTCACTCTCCTGGGGGCAACAGGGAGTCAGCGGATGGTTCTGCAGTATGATCCAGCAGTACAGCTACCAGCCCCCTTTACAAATGGGGAAACCTAGCCCGTGAAGGTTGGTAGGTCACTGGCCGGAGGTCACACTACTAGAAAGTGAGGGGCCAGGGTGCAACCCCAGCAGTCCAAGGCCTGAGCCTACACTTTCAAGCTCATTGCTAAGCACGTCCGCAGATAGAAATGCACATATGTTAAAATTAACTAAAAAAAATTTTTTTTAAACAACTGCACCCAGAGGTAGGGCTCAGCCAGAGGCCGTACAGGCAAACCCTATTTAAACCCATTTAACAAGGAGCCTCTTAATGATCTCATTAGCCCAGACAAGACCCTTAGGAAACTTGAGGCGAGGCCCTGCTTTTAAATGGGGCTTCTTTGAAGTGGCCACCACCTGAAGCAGCCACCTGAGAGAGTGGGAACAAAGCCAGCCTGTGAGGCCTGCGCCCGCTCGGGCTGGCGCCATGGGGCTGCTCGCACGGCAGGACTTGGCCTCTGTGTGGCCCAGGATGCCCTTCGGGTTTCCATTAGCTCGCTCCCAGCCGCCCTCTCCATAGGCTCATTCAGAGGGGCGACCTGGCTGGCCGCACATGAGGTCATGCATCACGATGGTGACAGCCGGAAGGGACCTGTGGCCTTCTCTGGGCCTCACCTTCTGAGGTCTGGACTTCCAGACTCCTCTGAACCCTGGCCCAGATCATGACAAGAGATGCCCTGAGTGTGGGCTCACTCTGACCCCTGGCTCAACCTCCACCTCCTGTATCCTCCAGTTCCTTTCATCAGTTCTCTCTTTCTCTCTCTCTCTTTTAATTCTTTTTCTTAAATTAAAAAAAAAAAAATGTATTTATTTGGCTGCACCGGTCCTAGCTGTGGCACGCCGGATCGTCGATCTTTGTTGCAGCCTGAGGAATCTTTGGTTGTGGCATGTGAATTGTACTTTGGGCATGTGGGATCTGGGTCCCTGACCAGGAATCAAATCTGGGCCCCCTATGTTGGGAGCATGGAGTCTTAGCCACTGGACCACCAGGGAAATCCCCTCATCAGTTCTCTTGTTTCTAGGCTGACACCCCCCTTCCCTTCCAGCTGCCCCAACTCTGATTTCTCCACAACCCCCTCCAGGACGGGTGCCTGATCTGCCACAAGAGCATCTGTGGAGACCCCAACCGGACATTCCCCCTTCCACATGGATGTCTGTTTCTGGGGTCAGCTCCAGGTTCTCGGGGCTCCCTCTCCCTCTAGTTGCATCCAACATGAAGCGAGGGGAGGGTCAGCATCCAAGCAGGGCCTGGCCACATGTGTTGGAGCTGCCCCAGCCAAATCTGAGGGTGACTGACCTTCCGAGAAGCGAGCACCCAGCCTATTGTTCCACCATGGGGTGCAAACTCCAGACAGGCAGAAAGAAGAGATTCACCTTTCCAGAACTGCACGCCAAGCCCTCCCAGCAGGCTGTGGCTGAGGCCCTGCCTATTAATAGTCAAGCAGCTGTTTGCCTCCCTGAATGAGACTCTTTATTGCAAGCTGCGTTGACAAAACAGATCCCGCTCCTTCCTGCCCAGAATATTTGGGGGTGGAGGGGCCACAGGGAGATGTTCCTTCCTTCCAGGGAAGTTGAGAAGGTCAGCAGTGGAAAAGACCTTAACGGTGACCCCCTCTCAGCACTCGGGAGGCCAAAACCAAGCTCATTACCACCATTTCCTTTGCCCTCAACCATGTTCCCAGCTCCAGCCAGCAGACCACTGTTCCCCCAGTATTTCCTCAAATTCTATCCCCTCCCTTGTCCCAGTCCCAATCTAGAAGCCTCAGAGTCAAGACCTCGAGTGACTGCCTCTGCTGACATCCAGGCTCTCACCTCCCAGGCCTAGGCCCCTTCAGTCCACTGTGTCTGTGGATCTCCATGCTCTACCTCCGCTCCTGGCCTTTGCACATGCCGTTTCTCCTGCCCTCTTCCCAGCTTAAGGGTCCCTTAAGTCTTGGCTTAAAAAGAGACCACTTCAGGAAGACTTGTTTCCCCATACCCAACTCAGTATGCTTCGTGCTCTGCTAAATCTTTCTCCTTGTCTGAAGTTCTAAGGGGTAGAGTGGGTGGTTTGTTGTTGTTGTTTTTCATTGTATTTCTCCACCACCCACCAGGACACTATATGACACTGAGCTGAATTTAAAAAAAGGGGCGGGGATGTGAATTGTTCCTTCCCCTTTCTCCCCCGACAATGTTACCCATCACCACACCCTGTTAATTCAACCTGATTGAAAACAAGAGATCTGGACATGGGCCGCCTGGGTTTGAATCATGACTCTGCCGCTTACCAGTTGAGAGACTTTGGGTAAATCTAACCTTGCCAAGCCTTCGTTTCCTCATCGGTAAAATGCAGCCAGCCATAGGGCCTCAGAGTAATTGTAACAGGTCAATGAGAAAATGCTTATAAAGTACTGAACCTAGTGCCTGGTACGTTCAGCAAATGTTGTTGGCTACAAAAATAACTGAACTCAATGCTCCATTCACCACAGAACCTTTCCTCCCCTCATTAACCACTGTCTATGATGGCGGGCTACAGCCCATGGGGTTGCAAACAGTCAGACATGACCGAGCGAGTAATTGCCTATGATGGCTGGTGTTGCATAGCACACACTTTGAGACCTGCCTGCCTTGGCTGACCCTCCTCCTGTTGAACAGGTGAGGGAGGCGAGGCCAGAAGGAGCAGAAGAAAGAGCTGTGACCCTCAGAGTGAGACGCAGGGGTGTGTCTGCGTCTGAGTCTCAGCCTGCGCAGCCAAGTCCGTGGCCACCTGATGGCCCACCAGCCTGTTCAGCAACCCTCCCAGGTTAGCCCCAGGCCCCAGAGGGCCCACAGTCTTCACATTGGAGCAGCCTGAGCATGAGTTTGGATTCCCAAAGCCCCTTGGGGTACCTAAGGCATGTTTGTGCCGGGAGTTGAAGGGATTTGTTTCTTCTCTGCTTGATGGGGGTAGAGAGGTGCCTGGGGTGGGGTAGAGGCAAGAAGAAGGAAGGAGGCATTCATTCAAGCCTTGGAGCTAGCACTCTCTGCTTCCAGGAGGCTGGCTGGTTGCTCCTGCTCTGCTGGGCCTCACAGCCTTCTTAAACCATCTTCAAAGAGGGAATGCATACATATCCCTGCCTGGTGCAGGATTTTTCAGTCCCCAAAGCACATTTACTTAGATGATCTCACTTGATCTCTTAGTTGCCCAAACTGTGAGCAGAATAAGGGTCTCCCCAACATGGCTGCAGAGAAGGCAATGGCACCCCACTCCGGTACTCTTGCCTGGAAAATCCCATGGATGGAGGAGCCTGGTAGGCTGCAGTCCATGGGGGTCGCTAAGAGTCAAACATGACTGAGCGACTTCACTGTCACTTTTCACTTTCATGCATTGGAGAAGGAAACGGCAACCCACTCCAGTGATTTTGCCTGGAGAATCTCATGGACGGAGGAGCCTGGTAGGCTACAGTCCACGGGGTCGCACAGAGTCGGACACAACTGAAGCGACTTAGCAGCAGCAGCAACATGGCTGATGGTAAAATTGAGGCTCAGAAAAGGCAACTACTTTGCCTAAGGTCACAGAGTGGGTGTGTGGCCATACTGAGGCTGGAGCCTAGGTCTCCTGGCTTGCCACCCAATACTCTTACTATTCCACCTGGCTGTTGATCAAGGCAGGAAGCAGAATGTTCTCTGTGGTGTCACAGACCCAGGTCCTTTAAGCAAATAACTCTAGGCCCATAAACATATGAAAAGATATTTATCCTTATTAGGATTCAGAAAAATACAAATTGAGACCTTTATGAGATATAATTTTACATCCATTAGATTGGCAAAAAGAAAAAAGGAACCCGACAATGCCAAATGTTGGCAAGAATGGGGATCAACCTGATGCTTTCTGCTAGAAGAAATGTCTGTGGGGATAAGTGATTTGGAAAATGATCTGTTATTATATTTCATAAAGTTGAACAGTCACTTTCTCTACAACCTAGCAAGTCTACTCTTAGAGATATATACTCCCAGGTATTTATTCACCAATGCTTACCATTCTGACCCCACTGATCATTAAAATTTTGAAATAATTCCATGTTGGTATTAATAACCAACCAATATTGACTGATAAACAGCTACTACTCTGAGTCTCTCCCCAATCCTTTGACCACATGATGCTCTGTGCACTGGCTACCCCAGCTCCTACCCTGGGGACCCCCCCGGCCCCCGCCAACCTCTCCAGGATCCAGCAACTACCAGGGTAACACCTGGCCTCTCAGAACACCTCCAAGACCAGGTTCCAGGTCCATGGCATTCATCCTGATTACTCAATGCCCTTATTTTTCCAGTTGTTTATTATTATTATTATGTACACCCTAGAGAAACTCTTTTCCGCATTCATCAAGAGAAACGCACAGTTTATTCATAGCTCGGTGTTCTTAGTAGAAATAACAACCACAACAACCACAATAACAGATCAACTATAAATAACCTGATGCACATGGACAGGAGATGCCCATCAGAGCTTCTTCCTCCAGCTGGGTCAGAGAAGCTGCTGGGGGCTCAGGCAGAAAGAGGAGCTGGGCCCACGCTTAGTCGGGTCCAGGCCCCATCAGATGGTCATGCTGGATAGCAGGTGCGAAGGCAATCTCTCTGGGCCAGGTGCTCTGTGCCTTTGGATTGTATCTTATTTACCAGTGGAGGAGGCAGTTACTAGTCTGCATCCCATTTTACAAGGAGGGAAACCAACATATAGAGAAGAGGTAAGGTGCTTGTCCAAGGTCACACAGTGTGGAGCTGTGGTTTGTGCTCTTGTCTGTTTGATTCCAAAGCCCAAACTCTTCTTAAAAACAAAAACAAAAACAAAACCCTTTTATTTATATTGGAGTATAGCCAATTAACAATGTTTTGATAGGGACTCAAAGAAGCTCAGCCATACATATACGGGTATCCATTCTCCCCCAAACTCCCCTCCCATCCAGGCTGCCATGAAACACTGACCAGAGTCCGCTGTGCTGGACAGTAGGACCTTGAGCCCAAACTCTTCTTCACTATTGCGTGCTCATCACCGCAGACTGGAGGTTCCTGGGATGTAAGATATTCTCCACTGGGGATCCCTCGCATCCAGCCCAGAGCCTGACATATGGAATATACTCAGCACAGAGACTCAATATAATCAATCAATTGATCAATCAATCATCCTGTTGTGTCTGACCTCAGCCTCTGGGCTGGGCTTCACTCTTTGCTTACCACTTGCCGGGTCCCTCAAATTCAAGCCATTTCTTCCCTGACTCCTTTGCTTCCTGACCTCCTAGTTTTGAACAGGGAGTTGTGAGACATGTCTTCACTGAGATGCCTCTCTGAATCTTTTTTTAAAAAATATATTTATTTATTTGGCTATGTTGAGTTTTAGTTGGGATGCGAGGGCTTAGTTGCTCCACAGCACGTGGGATCTTAGTTCCCTGTGAAGAAAAAAGTGAAAGTGTTAGTTGCTCAAGAATACTGACTGGAGTGGGTAGCCATTCCCTTCTCCAGGGAATCTTCCTGATCCAGAGATCGAACCCAGGTCTCCTGCATTGTAAACAGATTCTTCACCATCTGAGCCACCAGGGAAGCCCCTCAAACAGGTGTCCCCCTACATCGGAAGGTGAATTCTTAACCACTGGACCACCAGGGAAGTCCCATACTTCCAAATCTTTAAAAACAAAGAATGTGATGCTAGCCACACATGCCTTCATTCTCAAAACATTGATTGAGCACCTACTGCATGCAAAGCCCTGAGCTGAGCTTGGAGGAAACAATATTGACTAGACATGGTCCCTGATTTCTGAAGCTCAAAGCCTGCCCTGGATGACCCTGACCCTGAAACCACATCTCCCAGAGTAGCAGGTGCTGAAAATGAAACACACACCCAGCTCCGTGGCCCTTCACCGCAGCCAACTGGTAAATCAAAGTGTCAGGTACTACAGGGCTGGTTTGGGTGTTCTGTCTCCCGTCTGACCTTTTGCCTAAGGAAGAATTTGCTTTTGCTCCAGGAAGAGTAGTGTGGTTGTGGGGAGTTCAGTGTGCTCATTTATTTGTTTTGGTTTCCTTAATTCAATCTCTTTAACAAATAAAAATAAAGATAGTGTGTTTGCCCAAACAGTGACAGGCCCCCTCTGAGATGTTATTATTACACTTTCCAGAATTAGAATCACACCATCACTGCTAATGGCCTAGGTGCCTGGAGCAATGGAGGAGAACTAGGTGAAGTTACGAGCCTGGGTTCCTGGCCTAGCTCTGCCAATAATTGATGTTGAAAAAGTCATTTCACCTCCTCCCGCCTCATCTCCCTCCTTCATGAAATGAGAGGGCTGAACACGCTCATAAAGACTGAACTTTCACATTTACTCTCTCATTTTGCCTTTGTAATATCCTGTGAGGAAGGCATTTTGATCCCTGTTTTATTGATGGAGAAATTAAAACAGAAGAGACAGGAGAGTCCAGGTGACCCAATCAATCAGAGGCAGAGACAGGACTCACATCCAGGCTCCCAACCCTTGCCTGGCATCCTCTTTTCTTCACCAAGTTTCTGGTACTAGAGTAACGTCCAGATGCCTTTAAAGATCCTAAGAATATGTCAAGGGATCTTGACCGTGGGGCTCTGCAGACACAGAATATAAGAACCTGCTCAGTTTGATCTATATGAAATCTTTGTTTTATTCAGTGGGCTGTGGAATCCTTGATTCTCCCAGTGCCCATATGATCGTAAACACAAACACCAGCACGGGTATAGTCACATGGCCACGCAACATTACTGGACAGACAATCAGATGGTCCAAAAACATAATTTTTAGTTGTTTTAGATTATCACTGGGATGAACATTCAAAAAGTCGTACAGAACTGGTGGAATGACCCACCCCAATTCGGAGATTTTGTCAGGCTGCCTCCACGTCTCTGAAACACCCCTCCCGGTTCTAACATTCTTTGAGTCTCCCTGGTAACCATCTGCTGGTGGAAATGACAATTAAGCTGTTCAGCAGCCTTGTTCACTTAGTTCCCCCATTATGGCTCTGTGCCAGGGTCAAGAAGGCCTGGATTTATGCACCTGCAGCAACATGCCAAGGGAAGAGGAAACCTTCCAAGGTTAGGGATATATGTCTCAAAATACCGAGTACAAGAGGCCTAAACCTGGGTGGATATCATTCACTCATCCACCACCCCCGATTCACTAATCCATCATTCTTAGAACATTCACTCCCACCTGTTACATTCCAGGTCCTGAATTTTGAAGAGACAAGATAAGGTAGGAAAACAAAAAGAAGGTTTACCACTGTGTGTATAATGCGCCACTATCAATGTCATGTAAACACACATATGTATATACTCAGCAGTAATGTTGCTTCCTCCTAGGAATCTAAGGGAGGGGTGGGAAGCTGGGAGATTTACTTTTCCCTGCATCCTTTCTGCACCTTTACAGTTTTGCATCATGAGTATGTACTGCCTACTCCAGAAATCAGTTTCAAGGTAAAAAGTGTTCCTGACTGCCGTCCCAGTGCTCTGGTCATCTCAGGCTGAAACCTCCATCCGTGGTGGTAACGGTGTCAGAGGTAGTGCTTCGGGGTCAGTAAGTAGGATGAATAAATAGGCATCTTCTGGCCTTGTTGACTACAGCTCTGTGGCCTCATTCAAGAGGCTGCTGACCTGAGAGGGCTCTGCCCACCCACTCCCAGCTTGATCCCACCCCCGCAGGGTGCTGTACCCAGGATGGAGGTAACAGAGGTAACCCCTCTGCTGTGGCCTCAAGAGACCCATTTGTGTGGGCGTCATGTGGTCACGTGTGAGTGAAAGTCACCCAGCCCGTGTGCCCCTTTCTTTCCCCAACAAATATTTCCCTTGGAACCATCAGATGCCCTCCCAAGTCTGCTGGCACGCTGAGTGGGCTGCTTTCGGCCGCTGTGGTGTGCGTGCTCCCTCCTCTCCTGCCAGAACCAGGAATGCCACTCACTCGCGTCCCTGCCTCCAGAGCTGCTGAGCATGGCCCAGGGCCCAGGGGTGGTAGATCTGGATTCCCCATGGTCCAGTTCCTCCAAAGGTGCAGCCCCACTCTGAGATGTACCAGTACTTAGACTGGAGGAGACTGTGTTGATCCCTTTGGGCCAGACAAGGCAGGGGAAGACACACTGGACGGGTCTCAGGGGTCAACTTCTCCAGAGACTTTCCTCAGTGAGTCCTCCGTGGGGACCTCAGTACTGCGTGCCACTGCCCTCCCCCCCACCACCTCCAAAGAACTGGAGACTGTCCTCATCCCTAGTTTGTTATTTATTTATTTATTTTTTATCTTCGGCTGCCCTGTGAGTCTTGCAGGATCTCAGTTCCCCAACCAGGGATTGAACCCTGCCTACGGCAGTGAAAGTACCGAGTCCTAACCACTAGTTGTTGTTGTTCAGTCACTAAATTGTCCAACTCTTTGCAAGCCCGTGGACTGCAGCACGCCAGGCTTCCCTGTCCTTCGCTATCTCCCAGAGTTTGCTCAAACTCATGCCCATTGAGTCGGTGATGCCATCCAACCATGTCATCCTCTGTCACTCCCTTCTCCTCTTGCCTTCAATCTTTCCCAGCATCAGGATCTTTTCCAATGAGTAGGTTCTTCACTTCAGGTGGCCAGAGTATTGGAGCTTCAGCTTCAGCATCAGTCCTATGAATACTCAGGGTTGATTTTCTTTAGGATTGAATTCCCCTTCATCCCAGTTTTAAAAGTGAGGAAGCTGGAACCCAGAGGTAAAGTAACTTGCGCCCAAGTTCCCCTAGCCCATAAACCTCTCAGGCTGAATTCAGCCCAGGTCGGCCCAGCTGGAAAAGCCACCCACCTCTCACTCCACCACAAGGCCTCCCGAGGGAACACTACACTGGAGAAACAGGCTTGGCTTCTACAACCAACAGAAGCCCAGACCACAGAGGAAGAGATTGATGCTGCTGGTTATATTAAAATGTAAAACCCTCGTGCATCAGGACTCCATAAATAAAGCAAAAAACAAGCCACTGACTGGCATAAGATAGTAACAGCAGACCCAGGATTAGAGCCGTCACAGATCAATAAGAACGACACAAACAACCCAAGGAAACACAGCCCGGGGTACAAAGGCAATTCACAGGAGAGGAAATCCAGAAGACCCATAAAATGATGAAAATCTTTCAGTTCCAATGATCAGAGACATACAAATTAAAAAATATAAAGGAGAGGCATTTGGCCCCTCTCAGACTGACATAAATTCCAAAGTTGCAGCTTCAGCCTAGATGGGACATGGGAGAAACTAGCCAGACTCTCAGATTCTAGGATGTCCACAGCCGTGTGGTTTGTACGGCCCAAAACTGGAAACAAATGCCCATCAGCCAAAAAAAAGATTAATAAATTGTGGTACCTAGAGTGAAAAGGATTAGAACAGTGATAATGTACTCTGCAGAGCTCTGCACATTAACATGGATAAATTTCAAACAAAATGTTGAACAAAAACACATTGCAGAAGGCAAGTACAGTATTATATCATTTACAAAAACTTGAAAAATCTGCAAAGCAAAACTTTATGTGTTTTATGAATACATACATACATAGCATAAATATGAAAATGTGTACAGGAATGATTCACAGCAACCTCAGGGAATGCAGTGGCGACCCTCCGGGCTGAGGCGGTGGGCAGGGGTGGGGAAATGGGCTGGGAAGCCCCGGTTTATTTGTGATGTCATGCTTCACGATCTAGGTCCCTGGGAACATGGTATGTATTTGGCCCTGTATTTCTTCATGTTAAATGTTTTATAATAAAGAAAAACAGGGAGCTGGAAGTTGCTCCAGGGCCAACTGTCTCCCAGGTCACTAATTTCTGTTAGAAAATCCCATCTGAAATGTATCCTAGTCACTGCTCCTAATTCTGCTCCTTCAGGATCCCATGCAAAAACCCAACTATTGATGGCATCATCCAAATTGGCTCCTGCCCTCAGCAGGCTAATTGTGCAGGCTGGCAACTGCAGAGAGAAACCCGCATCTCCCAGCCACCCTTCCATTGCCACCCTCCTCCAGCCCTCATCAACCCTTCCAGCCCTCTCAGCAGATGGCTGCTCACACAGCATGTTCTTTTCTGTGGAAAATCCTTAAGAAGCCCAGAGGCAAAGGAGGCTCAAAAAAATTATGTTTGCCAGTGGCATTCTCTCTGCAGACTCTGGACCAGGCTCAGTAAGGGATACTCAGTGGGAGCAATGAGCTAGGAGTCATCAGGACATCTGTGGCTGAGTTGCTGTGTGACTCTGGGTAAGTGACACAACTTCTCTGAGCCTTGGTGTCTCCCCAGGTACACTGAGGGAGAAGCAAACCTAGGAGCTTCAGCAGGGACTGGGGAGCTTTGTAACACACGGACGCTGGGGCCCCAGAATCAGAAATGCCTAAGGTGGGGCCCTAGAATCGTCTTTCTGAAGAATTTTCCGGTGATGCTGATGCCTGGGCAAGTCTGGGAATCCTTAGATGGTCATTCCAGGTTGGACATCCACGTCTGTGAGCAAACGCTAACCACCTTGCTTTTTCTCCCATCCCCAGTGCCTTCCCGCATCCTTGTTAATCATCACCCTGAATAGTTTATGCCAAAACAGGGTGCTGGGTGAGAATGAGGGAGCAGATGAGCTCTCAGAACACAGCCCCTCGCAGCCTCCCACTCCTTAGTAACTGCAGGGAAGCTGAGAAAGCAGGCGGGGAGGAGGGCAAGAACCCTACCCTCCACGGGGAAAGGAAGGGCTGGTGGTGGGGCCCCGGCCCATCTGCCGAATTCCTGCCCCGCCACTCCAAGACCCCGCACCCCAGCTCCTAGAGCAGCTCCTTCTTCCCCGCCTCCACCCCCAGCAAGGACAGGAGTCACTGCAAATCACAGAATTCTAGAACATCAGAGGCAGACCAGTGTTTTCCCAATTGTAGCCATTCACCGTCATCTTACTACCTGTACTATTATTTAATTGATACCTTCTTTTGCATTGACTCACTGTTTTTTTTTTTTTACTTGAATGCCTACTTTAGCCCCACTTTAAGCAATAATATCTGTGAAATAACAGGTTTGATGTGCTAGTTATTTTTTTGGTCTAATACACTTTAAAATAAATACATAATGATTTCCATTTTTAAATGTCCATTTATTTCTCTCCACTTTTCAGAAACATCAAACCAGTCCATCCCTGTTGTTTTACAGAGATGCAGGGAGACGCAGGGAGAGGTGGCGTTTGCCACTGTTCGCACCACCGGATGGAACCTCATATTCCTACAGGCATACACACTGGAGAGACTAAGAGGTACACACCACAGTGGGGGGTGGCACGGGCTCCAGGCACCCTGGTGACCTTGACCTTTAGAGAGACCTTCCTTTGGTTGTGCACTGCCCCCTCCTGGCCGGTCCTTCTGTAATGTGGCTCCACCTGGACGGAGGCACCTGGAGGGCGGGCCTAGCTGCATTTAACGATGCTGAATGAGAAGCTGGGATAGTCAGGGAAGGCATCACGGAGGAGGTGGAATTTGCCTTTGGCTTTGAAGGATGAACGGACTGGGATGAGCTTGAATGTCTGTTAGGAAGCTGTGATAGGTCCCATGGTCAGTGGTTCATCTGGGGGAGGTTTGGTAAGCAGAGGAGTAGTGTCATGCCAAATGTGGTGTGAAGAACAGACAAGGAAGGGGAACTTCCCTGGTGGTCTGGTGGCTAAGACTCTGTGCTCCCAGTGCAAGGAGCCTGGGTTCAATCCCAGGTCAGGGAACTAGGTCCCCCATGCCATGTCTGAGATCCCTGCTGCAGCCAAATAAATAAATATTGTTTTAAAAGATAAATAAAAGGAAAGGCAAGAAGAGAGTTACAGGGGAGAAGAGCATGAGGGCAGAGACTGCCTGGAGGGAAGAACAGTGTAGCAGTGGTCCAAGCCAAGAGGGATGGGGCCTACCTCTGCCCCTATCCCACTGGGGACCCTTCCAAGTTGGTCTGGGCTTGTACTTTAATGGGCAAGAAGAGACAACTGGATTCCTTGCTCTCCAAGGACACTTTCAGCTCTGAGAAAGAAAATCACATAAAGAAGAAATTATGCCGATGAGACTGTGGTTTGTTACAAGCCTTTGGGCAGTTAATCTGGCTTTAGCTATTAAAATAAACCCATGCATCTCCTCTGGCCCACTTTTTATTCCATCCTACAAAAACTGAAGCTCCAGTCTGTACAAACGTATTTACTAGGCTGTTTTGAGTGGCACCGTTGTCTCAGCCAAACAACTAGAAGGCACTAAACTGTATCATGCTGTCTCCTGCCTCTGTCAATTGCCCCTCCGGGGGCTGGCTAGGGCACTCTGGCAGCCAGAACCTGTCCAAGGTGTGCCACTCCCTGGCTGTGTGGCTGAGGCCTTGACCTCACTGAACCTCAGTTTTCTTACCTGAGGGCTGTTAGGGACTTTATTGGTGGTCTAGTGGTTAGGGCTCCATATTTCCACTGCAGGGGGTATGGGTTCGTTCCTTGGTCAGGGAACTAAGATCCTTCATGCTGTGCAGTGAACAAAACGAGAACAAAAACGGGGCTGATAGCTAGCTCTATGCTTCCTACGGTGCATCCCATAGGCTTATGGTACCCACTCTACAAATGTGAGCTGCTACTATTACTCAAAAGCCCGTGGCCGAGCCAAACATCTGGAGAAACAGCTCCGATTTGTTATTAACTGAAAAAGCAAGTTGTGGACTTTTGTGTTTAGCATGACCCCTTGTGTAAAACAAAAAAGAGAGAGTGGACTAGGGAACTGAAGCCAAAGATGCCTGTGTCTGTCTGCAAGGAAGTACATGAGGCCAGGCCCCTGAACTGGTTGAAGTGGGCTGAGTATAGCGAAAATTACTGAAAGCTCAGCCTCTCTGTACACTGGTGCCGAATCAAATCTCAGAGACAGCTTTGGGTGAAGCAGAAAAGGACAGCTTTATTGCTTTGCCAAGCAAAAGGAGACACACAGGTTTCTGCTTTGAAAGACTATGTGTTCCAACCCTGGAGGAAATTTTTTTTTTTGGCCATGCAATCCAGCACGTGTGGTTCCGAGACCAGGGATCAAATTTACACCCCCTGCACTTGAAGCACAGAGTTTTAACCACTAGATGGCCAGGGAAGTCCCCAGCCTGGGAGGAAGTGATGAAGGTGATATACCAATGGTTCAAAGGTGAAGTCTCTGACATGTGAGCAGGGCCTAATCTGATCTCAGTTGGCCTCCAATCTTGATGAGATTCTCTGGTCCCTTTAACTTTGCTGCTCCTCTCTTAATTGGCAGCCATTCAAATCCGCCCTTTGGAACTCAGGGAAAGTCATGGAAGCTGGAGTCTGGTCTATAAGAAACAGGAGACAAAAGGGACTTTGTACCTGGGAGCCCCACAGGGCCTCACTTGGGTGTCAGGAAATGGGATGGGTCTATGGCCATACCATCCAAAAGGTGCCTGATTGTGTCTGATCTCAGAAGTTAAGCAGGGTCAGGCCTGGTTAGTACTTAGATGGGGGGAAGTGCGCTGGGAATGAATGAAAGAGAGAAGATTAACTCAGTCTTTATATATCTATGAACTGTTTGACTTGTTACTTCAGTAATAACTTTTCAATCTTTTGTAAGCTTTAAAAACTCCAATGAGACTGAAGGAAAAAAGAAACAGAGAAGCTGTCATCCTAGAAGAGAGAAGAAAGCTGTGGGAAACCAGCTGGCCCAAGTGACTTGGCCCAGGGAGAGCCCATGGTCACAGTGGATAAGGGGGCCAACTTTGGGTGCTGGAGGCAAAGGGAGCCTCTCTGGAGAGTGTTTGTGCTGGTTTTAGTCCAGTTTCTCCAAAGAAGAAAAGAAAATTTGAAGATCAGAGAGGGCAAGAGATTAGCCCAAGGTCACACAGCAGTGCCAGGTCAAAAAAAGCAGTTTCCTGACTCCTGGCCCAGGATCCTCTTCCTTATATTGAGCTACCTCCCACCTCTGTGCAGGAGCCACTTTTGCTGGGAAAATAAGGGAGTAGAGTCCTACCTGTTTAGCTTCCTTCCCTTCTATTAACATTCCTTCCTTCACTCATTTCCTGAGTGCCCTGCTCAAGAAGTCAAGATAACCCAGGCATACTGCCTACCCTACCCAAGAGTCACTCACAGTTGAGTGGCCTGGAAGCTTCTGGCTTCTAACACTAAGAAAGACATCTTTTCCTAAGTGGAAGAAAAATGCTCTGAGGCCAGTTTTGTGTGTGTGTGTGTGTGTGTTTCTTTTTAATGCACTGTTTTGTTTGTTGCTGCCTTAATTATTGCCATGTTATATTTTATCAGTTTAATGTTTTGATTTTATGCTTGGGCCCCCAAGGCAACTCAGTGAAGGGTATGATTTGGAAAATCAAGGAAATAAAGAAGTTGTCCACAGATGAGGCAGCCTCCCAGGAGCCAAGGACAAAGCATAAGTGCCTAAAATGAATTTTATTAGGAACAAAACAAAAACAAACAACCTGTTGCCAGACAAAAGGTATTAGACTGTCTTGGTTTGGTTTTTATTTAATTTAATAACAATTCTCCATTTCTCCCAAGGTCATACAAGGACAGAAGACTCAGTTTCTTCTCCACTGACTTGTAGAAGCCTCCCACATTTCCGCTTCTCGGTCTATACTCACATGTGCCCCGTCTGCTCTGCCCTCCTCTCTTCCTCAGGAGGCAGGCTGTAACCACCCTCTCACTGGCCAGTATTTATAGATTAAGGTTGGGAATAATGCAGCCAACAAGAGAACCACCAGTTTGCCTTCAAGGAGTTTACATTCTAGTAAGGCAGGCATTCTTAACTGGGGCCATAATGCCCCACGGGGCTGAAACTGGTTCTTGGAAGGGTTAAAAAAAAAAAAAAAACGTTGATCTTCCTAATGATTTTCATGTTTATCACCCTGTTTGCCCTCTCAGTGAGAAGCCCCACAGCCACCCAGTCAGTGGCCAGGGCATAGTCATCAATTTGAGCTGCCAATCCTCTCTGAGCTCAGGCTCCTGGTAATTGACCTTGTGGCTTCCCAGTCCATGAAGGCTTCCACTCTTTCCCTGAAAATGGACTGCATCTGTCTTCACTTTCCACATTGCCCAGCCTAGACACCAGGGCCCAAAGGTTAGGCATCTATTTTGCCAACATTTTAGACCCCTATGCCCTTTTCTCCACCCATCCGGCACAGCCCTGGGCCTGGATAAACCTCACCCAGGACTTTCCCCTGCTTGTACGTGGGTTGGTGAGCCACAGTGGGGAAATCCCCCAGCCAACAGGACAGGACACACTGGGGTTGTCAACACTGTCAGGCATTTGAAATTTTGTGGGCAAGTTTGCTCTTCTGAATGCACACTCTCCTCCTTCCTTCAAACGTCTCACCACTTCTCTCCCTCACTCTCAGCAGACCTTGCCTCCCACTTTGCAGAAAAAATAGAAGCTGAAGATGAAATCTCCCTTAACATCCCACTACAAACCTACATCTACATCTGCACCCATCCTCTCTTTGTTCCCTCTTTTGGTTTTAGAGAAGTCATCCCTCCTTCTTTCCAAGACCAGCCCTTCCACCTACGCGCCTGATCCCATCCCCTCGCGCACGCTTGTGAACATCGCTTACTGCTTGCCTCCCCTCTTTCCCACACCCTTAATTAATCTCTCCCCTCAATCTGCCATCAGCCTGAAAACAAACTCAGGTCTCTTCCACCTTCTAACATACCTCCCCTCACCCAACACATGAGACTTCCCTGGTGGCTCAGATGGTAAAGCGTCTGTCTACAACGAGGGAGACCCGGGTTCGATCCCTGGGTTGGGAAGATCCCCTGGAGAAGGAAATGGCAATCCACTCCAGGACTATTGCCTGGAAAATCCCATGGACAGAGGAGCCTGGTAGGCTACAGTCGATGGGGTCGCAAAGAGTCAGACACGACTTCACTTCACTTCCCCCAACACACACTCACACACACACACACACGTAGACACACAGGGAGCCGTCACAACATCTCTCTCCTCCCCTTCACACAAATACTTCTCAAAAGACCCACTGCCTCCCTCACCCCTCCTTCACTCATCAGATCGCTGCCATCTGACCCTCTCCATCACTTTCCACAAACAGTATTCCCTAAACCCACCACCAACAGTCCCCATGACTGTCAGTAACTGAAGCCACTGGTCCCATCCTCATCCTTCTGACCTCTCAGAGCATTGCCCCTTGACTCTCCCCACTTTCCCCAAACTCTCAGCTTCCTTCCCTTGGCTTCCTTCCCTAGGCCCACTCTCCTGGGTTTTCTCCCACCTCTTGGGCCCTCCTTCGCAGCCTCTGCAGGTACACCCTCATTTTCACAGCCACAACCTGTGGGTGTGCCTCACAGCTCCATCCTGGGGCACCTTCTCTTCTCTCTGGCCAGTCTGGGCCTCCCCCACAGCCACCTGATCATCTGTCTCCTGACAACTTCCCATCCTCGTGTGCTTCCAAACCCAGGCCCATTCAACATCTACCTCCAGGGTCCCAAAGGTCTTCCAAGCTCAACACGTCTAAAGTGGAACTTGCATTTTTCATGACCCCCTCCACAGCCTCCCATCATCACTCACCCAAGCAACTCCTCCCAGTTCACCTTCAGGTTTCCCCATCTCAGTGAAAAACCACTGCCTGTTTTCATGGAAACCTCAGAGGTCATCCTGACACTCACTCTCCATCCCCTCCTTTCCCACACATCTCTGTGATGATTTTACTTCCTGATACCTGGAACCTTCCACAGCCCTCCACCTGTACTGCCATCAGCACCACCCCTGTGATAGTCTCCCCGGATGCCTGCCTGCCCTCCTAACCCTAACCTGTCATCTTGCAGCTACTCACACACACACACACACCCCATTCCACTCTCTGCCTACAGGGGTCACATTAAAATGCAAATGTCATCCTATCCTTCTTAGACCTACACTGTCAGTGGCTTCCTAAACCTCTGAGGATGAAGAGAAAGATCCTCAATACAGAACCTGCCTCTGCCCTCCTTCTAAACTCCCCAATCCCCCTGCGCTCCCTCTGGGCCCTGTCATGAAGGCATTTTCTCACCTCTTCTCTCAGTGGTACCTTCCACCTCAGGCCCTTTGCACAGGTCCGTTATTCTGCCTAGGATTCTTCCCCCTACCCCACTCTCCCCTCACATAGTTCAGAGGTCCTCACAAAGATCACTTCCTCAGGGAATCCTTCCCTGACCCCCAAGCAGAGATAGATCCTGTCATCCTGTCAGATGATTTCATGGTGACGGCTAATGGACACACAAGTGCAGTACTATTCTTGGAAATTTTCCATGCGTTTCTGCTTAGAACTCATTTACTCCTCATGGCAACCCTATCAGGTAGAAACTATAATTACCTCTATCTTATGAGTGAAGAAACTGAGGCACCAAGAAGTTATGTAACTTAGCGAAGGTCACCTAGTTAATAAGAGACAAAGCAGGAGTTTGAACCTGGGCAGAATGACTCCAGCATAGCTGTTAAATACTCCTCTTCCATAAGAAAAAAACTCTATCCTTTTCTTTTCTACACTTACTCACCGCTTGTAACAATGTATTTGTATGTGTTTGTTTTTGTTAAATAACAAAAACATATAAATAACAAAATACATGACAAATTATATCTATTTGTTAGGTTATGTCTCCCTGTTAAACTATAAGCTCTGTTGGCGTGGAGACAGTTTTATTTCCAACAGTAGTTGTTCAATAAATATTTGCTAAATAGCTGAATGTAGATTAGTCTCCCCTCTCTTCCTCACTTACCATATTCCATCAGTTACCTGGTCCTGTCCCTATTTTTTCCTGGAGCAATCGTTCCTAAGCCTAGGGTGGTCAGGTATGTGCTTACCCCGTATCCTAAAATTGGACGGAAAACGTTATGTGTCTGTACACCTTTAGAATTTTCTACAGCAAACGTTAGGTGCTTCTTGCTCTCTTCATTTTCTCGATGGACACATGAAGTTAAGAACGGCTGGTTCAGGACTTCCTTGTTGGTCCAGCGGTTAAGAATCTGACTGCCAATGCAGGAGGCATGAATTCGATCCCTGTTTTGGGGGAGCAACTAAGCCCGTGTACCAACAGCTACGGAGCCCATGCTCTAGATCCCACATACCGTAGCCTCTGACGCCCTAGAGTGCCCTAGAGCCCCTGATCCGCAGGAAGAGAAGCCATCGCCACAGTGAGAGGCCCAAGCATTACAACTAAAGAAAGGCTGCGGGTAGCAATGATGGCCTAGCGCAGAAGACCAAATAAATAAGGAGACCCAAATAGAAAAATAAATGAACAGCCAAATAAAAATTTTAAATATATGTTAAAAGAAAAAAAAGAATAGCTGATTCAAATATTCCCCAGCCTAACTCACCCTCTCCCTGCCAATCTCCTCTCCACAACTACAGCACCCTCTCATCCAGTTTTGTTCTCCACAAATCCATCCTCTATGCGTTGGTCATAGCAATCTTTGTTTTTTCTTTTTTTGGCTGTGCTGGGTCTTTGTAGCATGAAGGATCGTCAATCTTCGTTGAGGCATGTGGACTATTTAGTTATGGCATGAGAAGTCTTAGTTGTGGCATGCAGTTTTTACTTCTCTGACCAGGAATCAAACCCAGGCCCCCTGCGTTGGGAGTACAGTCTTAGCCGCTGGACCACCAGGGAAGTCCCCATTGCAATCTTTAAAAAACACAAACCCAAGTCACCCTCCTGCATAGAATCAGACAGAGACTGGCTATTGCCCTTGGAGCAAAGTGCAAACTCTGACCAGGTGGAGCGGGTGTTGAAGGCCCTGTTAACTTGTCCATCCTTCTGCGTCCACACTGGTTCCCTCAACCCTCCAACTCAACAGTCCAGCAGCACAGACGGCGTTTTACGTTTGGGTTTCCTGGCCTGTACTGGAGTGGTTTCTCCTGTCTATATTCATGCAGTGCCCTCTGCCTGGGATGCCAGCCCTCTCCTCTGCACCTAGAAACTCCTATTCTGTCTTTAAGCCTCAGCTTAGATACCCTCTTGGGGTTAGGGGCCCCTCCTTTCTCCCATAGGCTGTGCTTGTCCCAGACAACGTGCAGAAGACATTGAACCATAGTTGCTCGATTACCAGCCTCTCTCTTCCCTGTGAGCTTTGAGGGCAGCTGCCACATCTTATATATCCCGCAGGCCTAGCCTAAGCGCTTGCCGAAGGTATGGCGCTCAATAACTATTCAATGAATGAATGAACGATGACAAATAGCACCGGTTCATGCGCTCTAAAAAGATTTGTGAAATGATTAAATGAGTGGGTAAGTGGAAGTTCGAGTCTAGAGAGAGCTGGAGAATAGGATATTCAGAGATGAGTAAAATCCGATCACAGCTGTCACACAGCTAAGAGGAAGACAAATGCCTTCAAGGAGCGAGGCTGAAGGATTTAAGAGGGAGGCATTCTAATCTTAGGCGGCCCAGGGGGCGAGTCCGGATCCGACACCCGCCCTCCCCGCCAATAGGCGGTCTCAATGCCTCCCATGCCTCCTCCCTTTTCATCCGCGGAGGCGGGGCCGGCCACCTTTGGAGATAAGACTACGCTTCCCGGCGTGCCGCGCGGCGGGCGGAGGAGGAGCCGGAAGTGGGGGTCGCGAGGTCTAAGGGCACAAGGGAAGTGGCGGGCGGGGACTGAGGGGGGCGTGCAGCTGAACGGACAGGCCGGGGGTCGCGGGCATGGCTGAGGCCAGGAAGCGGCGGGAGCTCCTTCCCCTGATCTACCAGCATCTGCTGCAGGCGGGCTATGTGCGTGCGGCGCGGGAAGTGAAGGAGCAGAGCGGCCAGGTAAGCATGCGCGGGCCGTGTCCAAGGGCCGCGTGCAAGATCTATGGAGAGGCGGCCCGCGCCTCTTGCTCTGGCGGCCTGCGGGCGCCGAGATCCCGCATCCCACTGTGCTTTGGGACGCGGCCCGGGGTGCTGAAGGGGCCGCAACCTCTGCCCCGCACCTCTGTGGCTCCCAGTTCCTCTGGGCCTCAGTTTCCTTATCTGTGGAGTGGGCGGGCCGGGAAATGAGACCGAACGCTCTGGGCTTTATAATTCCCGCGCCCCTTACCTCCACCCCCTTCCGGGAGCGACGATTTAAAATTTCGAAGTATCAGGCCACGTGGCTCGGCGCGGCCCCCTAGGGCGAAAAGGTTGCTGCGAGTCTGAGGAGAGAATCGCTACCAGCCCTGAAAGGAGCGAAAGAGCGCCCGAGAAGGGGCCTGAAGCTACTTGACTGAGCTGGAGCTCAAGCCCCTAGCAGCTTTTCTGTACTGATTGGGAGTTGAACTCGTGGTGTAGTCGCTCTTACTTCGTCCATCCCTCAAGCAGCTGTTAATCTGGCAGTGAGGGTGCTGGCGATAGAACTGCGAGGAGGGTCCCTTGGCTTACTAATTAGAGTTTACAGGCTAAATCTGCTAGGGGAGATTGACATAAATCAGAGGACCACAAAAGTAACTGTGCACTCAGCACTGCATTAACTGCCAAGAATGAGAAGCATAGGGTGCTAAGACAGGAATGGCAGATCGCCTTAGTCAGGGATATCCAGAACTGCTCTCCAGAGGAAGTGAATGCTACTTTGAGATCTGAGAGAAGGAAGTGGATGTTCCAAGTAGGAATGCAAAGTGTTGCATATGTACTGGCCGCCAGAAAGTTTATTATGACTGAAGTATGGAGTGCAAGGGTGATAGAGATCTCTGGGGAGACAGAGGCAGGAAGTGGGCTTCCTTTGGTTTTGGTAAAGTAGTGGTAAGCCACTGGAAGGTGTTAAGTTGGTGTGGTGTCTGTTGACTTGATTAGTCGGTGTCCCTCTGGCTATGGTGTAGGCTCTGGTCATGATACTTGCTCTCAGGACCTCTGGGAGAGACTAAAGGATGACAAACAAGACATCATCTGTGCTTTTCCCAATCTTTGGACCTCGGTAGCTTTTCTTACTTCAGTTATATCACTTACCAGCTACAGGGAACAAAAGGGAGTACCTATCTTCTTTGGGGCATTTGCCTAGATGAAAGAATCCTGCCCTCATGAAGCATATATTCCAGCAGGAACAGACAAATGACTGAATTTTTTTTTTTAAGTTAATGATACAGTGTATGGGGTGATGGTAGGTGCTAGGTGTAAAAATAAGGCAGGTAGAAGGGATAAGGAATATCAGAGTTAAATTATCTATAGGGTGGTCATGAAACCCGAATGAGAAGGTGACTTTGGGGCGAGGACCTGAAGAAAGTGAAGGAGTGAGCCATATAGTTGGCAGGAGAGAGCATTCAAGACAGAAAGAACAGCCAGCCCCGATGGGGGCGGAGTCCCCTGACAGATTTGAGGGACAGTGAGGAGGCCAGTGTGCCTGGGGCCAAGGAAAGTGAAACTGACACTTTTAGTCACTGTCAGTTACAGTCTGAATGTTACTGGCTGCTGTGCTGTGCAGTTACTATTGTAGACTGTCTCCTTAAGGCCTGAGAGCAGCATCTTAGATGGGTACTGCTGTTATCCCCATATAAAGAAAGAACCTGCAGCTTTAAAGAGCTGAAGACAGTAGACTATCCAGTTAACAAATTCTCTTTGCCTGTCCCTAGATGCACCCTCCTGGCCACTCTGCTTAAATCCCTGGCCCTGCATTACTCACTCAGCCTCCTTGGGGCACTTGACACTCCAGGTTCTTGACATTTGCAGAGAGTAGACTTCTGATCTTGGCTCCAGAGGGCTTTGCTTCTACCAAAGGATTGGCGCCATTTGGTTCCAGTCTCTGCCCAGTGGGTGAGCAGACAGCGTGGTTGTCTAGTCTGTGGTTCGTACTGCCTGGGGAAATTGACCAGCTTGACTTTTGAAAGGTCAGGGGTGGAAAAAGCCCTGTCTCGTGGCACCTAAGCCTGGAGAGTGCCAGGGAGGCTGGGGGCTGAATAAATGCTAGCTTGGAATATTCCCACTCTACTCTGTCAAAGGTACTTCTCACCAGAATATTGTCTTAAAAGGTTTTAGTTGGAAGTACTTGCCCTGCGTGTCTCTGAAAGGTTCAGGTGGTCCTGGCAGGGCTGAGCACACGTATTGCCCAGAGCAGAAAGACCCCCTTCTCAACCATCTCTCTGTGGCTCATGATGTCATGAGCGTGGGGCCCAAGGAGGAACCTTGCTGTGCTCAGGAGGGTTAATTGCTGCTTTCTCTTTGCTTCTCTGCAGAAAATTTTCCTGAGTCAGCCTGTAACCCTTCTGGACATCTATACACACTGGCAACAGTAAGTCTAATGGGGCTGAGGGAGTGCAAGAAGGACACCCCAAGCTCTCAGCATGAAATCAGCTAGGATACTAATCTGGTCTAAAATCTGTCCCCGTAACCCACTGTAGATACTTTTATCACCTCTAGGAAGCTACACCACAGATATGGGTGTCTGTCTGCTAGTAGAGAGGACACTGAGAACTGTGAGCAGTGTCTCTGAAGGACAAGAGCTTCTTGGCAGCTTGTTATTCATTCAGTCAATGAGCATTTATTGAGTAACTACTGAATGCCAGGCTCTCAGTACAGAGATATTGTCATGAATGAGACATGCAGGGTGGCTCCTTTCCTGGAGCTGACACTGGAGTCAGGGAGGTAAGCATGCCACAGAGAATGAGACAAATGAGTATAAAATTACAGTGGTGGTAAGGATTATGAAAGAGGTGCCTGGGGCCAAAACTGCCTGAATAGGTTAGCATCACCTCATTTGGGTGTGTAGGAGTGGCTTCCTTGAGGCGACCTTTGAGTTGAGAACTGCAGGAGTGGGGAGGTGAACTCGGCAATAGGTGTGGAAAGGCTGATGGAGTGTAGCTGGCAGAGGGAGCTGCTGGTCTGAGGCTGTAACTGCTGTGCAGTGCAGACGAGACTAGACAATCGTCAGGGACCACCCCATGACAGGCCTGATCACCCACGAGGAGAAGTTGTGTCTTTGCCCTGAGAACCATGGACGGGTGAAGTGAAGAGTGGTGAGGTCACTGGCTCGGCTGGGTAGGCTGTGGATATCAGCCTCCAGACCAGAGCTGCTGGGGCTTGAGGCAGGAATAACATACGAGGGAGACAGTTTGCAGGAATACCAGAGGATGAGATGAGGGTCTGCAGATGGTTTGGAGAAGCAGTGTAGTCAGCTCCCAGGTGTCTGACTTGTACGCTTGAATGGAAGGAACCCAACATGGAGGGAAAGATTTCAAAGACATGTTGAATGTGAAATGCCTGTGAAACACGCAAAACAAGGAGAGGGGATAATCCAAGGACTTATCAACAGAGGAATGGATTGAAAATGAAGGAGCGGGTAATCGCTCCCTCAATGAACTCGCCTGACCACAGCCAGCTACGGGAGTGAAGGACCTGCAGTTGTGACCCATGAGGAATGATAGTGAACGCGCAACTGTCTGGGTGGAAAAAAGATGGCAGAGGGGCAGTGGAGGGACCACTATCTGCACATGTGTGGAGATGAAGGGAGTGGGGTGTTCCCTAGGGCTTGAGAGAGAAGTGGGACCCATGTGAACCTGCTTTAGGAAGCCAAGTGTCAGCTTCTGCGTGAAAGCAGTTGGTCATCAGAGCTGTCCAAAACTGAGGTGGGCTACAGTAGAGTGGTGAGATCCCTGTCATCAGAGGTGTGTAAGCAAAGGCGGGCATGGTAGAGAAGGGATCCCAGCTTCCAGCAGAGAGCTAAGGTCTTTGCAAGCCCTGTCAGCCCTCAGTTCTTGGCTCTCCTCTGCTGCTAAGGCGAGCACAGGGTACACCCTCCACTTCCTCTTCCACGTGCCCAGGTGTCTGGCTATTTGTGCGGCACTTCCTTCCCCAGAGAAATGCTTCACTGAGCCGTGCCTCACACCTCCCCTACCACCAGCCTCTTCTCTGGATGAGGGGTGCTGACTTGGACAAGGACCTCACACCCACCAGAGCCAGCCTAACCTGGTGGTTCAAACCCAGCTGTATGACCTTGGACAAACTTGATCTCCCCAAGTCAGTCTCCTTCAGTAAAATGAAGATAATAATAGTAAATAAAGTGCTAAACCTGGCCAGTGGAGGCATTACTCCTCTACTCGCTTCTGTTTACTGAGCACCTACTTTGGGACAGAACTGTTCTTGATGTCGTTGGAAACAAACTGGAAGAGAAAAATCTCTGCACGTGTGAAAGTTACGTTCTACGGGGAGAAGAGAGGCAGAGTGAACCTATACGTGTGATAAATGAAACATGTTTTTGTAGGAGATTTCCCAACAGGTGGCCTTCCTGGGAACAAGGGAGCCAGGCAGCATGTCCCAAACTGTGGCAGAGCGACATCTGTCCCACATGGAGAGTGTGGCACACAGACAGTGACCCCCTCGGGCAGGAGGCTGGGCTCAGAGGATGTGATGCTTGAAAATTCTGGCACCTCAGCCATCTGAGTGCTTGTCCTCCCCAGAGCCTCAGACTGTGACTCTGGGCAGGTCAGTTAGCCGTGAGACTTAGGCTAGGTACCCTAGGTACTGTAGTGAGCTGGAAAAGGTTCTGCCAGCCCTCCCCTCCCCGGGCATGCAGTAGGGGCATCAAGTAGGAAGTAAGTAAAATGATGGGAGAGAGAAAAGTGCTCTGAAGAAAATGAAACAGGGTGGAGAATATCTTAGAGGACAGTGGTGACTGGGGAAGGCCTTTCCGAGAAGGCTGTACTGGAGTTGAGGCCTGAGGGACAACAGGGACCTGGGAAGTCTTCCAAGAGGAGGTGACTGTGGGTGCCACAAGTCCTGAAGGAAGGAGGAGCCTGGATGATTCTGTGAAGTGTATACAGTGCTGGCGCTTAGAGCTCTGTGACTCTTAGCGGCTGTTAGAAAATATGGCCCACCCTTCCTGAGTGTTTGAAGATAAACTGTAAAAATACAATGAAATGAGTGAAGATGCACAACACAAAATTGTTTCTCCACTCTGTTTCATCACTGTTTAAAGTCTCTTTATACACTTTCCCTTTGGGGTCAGGGAGGATGTGGGAGGTCTTCCTTTTCAACTCTCCTAGGGTTGTCCTTGCCCCCTGGTTGAGCTTGCCAGTCACCCTTGTCCTGCAGAACTTCGGAGATTGGCCGGAAACGGAAAGCAGAGGAAGATGCGGCCTTGCAGGCCAAGAGGACCCGCGTGTCAGACCCCATCAGCAGCTCAGAGAGCTCGGAAGAGGAGGAGGAGGAGGAGGAGGCAGAAGCCAAAACCACCAAACCCAGTAAGAGCCCTGGGTGCTGAGAGGGCCCCCGTCTCTGAGCCAGGGGCTCGGTGCAGTACCCTGCACCTCTCGGGGACCGGTTGTTGTATATTGGATTGTTCCAAGGGAGAGTCCACCTCCAGCTTCACCTTCTGTGAGCCCTTGGAGGACCAGGTCCTTTTAGAGGGAAGGTTGTAAGAGCCCCACATACCTATTTTAGTCTTGATTTGAGCCCTTCCTCTGGGCCAGACATTGTGTCCCAGGTGCTAGGAATCCAGTGGTGAACAAAAACAGGAATGGGCTCTTAGAGTCTAGAGGCATATAGAGAGTCAGCCTCTCCAGTCCAGGAACTGCGTTTTTTTAAGCCTTCTAGATAAGCCTGGTAAACACAGAAGAGCAGCTTTCATTTTCAGAAGAACTGCGAGAGAGAGTTCAGAGACGGCAGCTGGCGGGCCCCTCTTCTGTGTGCTCAGGGGCTATTTCAGCAGTTGCCTCTCTGAAGGGAGCAGGTTTAGCACCTGTACGCTGTCCCAGGCACCCTGGTTCCAGTGCGTTGGCAGGGGCCACCCTGTGAGGCCTTCACAGCCCCCTCCTATCCCCGTTCTCCAGCTAGTTTGTGCTTTAACCAACAGTGGTCACAGCTCCACAGAAGAATTACCATTCTTTGCATTATTGGTTTTTACTTACATAGAAGGTAACTTCTTAATTTTTAAATATATTTTCTCATTGTAAAAGAAATACAGGCTTCTTTATATTCATTATAGAATATGTGAAAATGACTTTTTAGAGAGGTAGTGGAAAATTACCCATATTCTTGGCCACGTATAATTTGGCAAATTATTCTTCCATTTATTTTTCCTGAGCATGTTTTTTTCAAATATTGGCGATCATACTGAATATGTATGTTATACTTTGCTTAATCTTTGAAAATTATAATGCAAAACAAGTTCTCTGTGAACTCTACAAAACATACAGAAGAGAAGTGGGAGGTTTTCTATTCCCCTTGCCTGCTCCCTTTCCTTTCCCTAAATGCATCTCCTGGAAGGTAGCCTGACGATGCTGATGACGCTCCCCTTTGCATCTGCACTCAAACAGATAGACATCCGTACAGGCCTATATCCATACTTACAAATTATTTGAAACAAAAGCTGTATAACTGCCTACTGACTGCTTACTCAATATTAATGAATTTTTTAAGCTGTAATAATGGAATTATAATTATACTTTTTAAGAGCCCTCATTGAGAGAAACCTGCTGAAATATTGTTGGGCAACGTAATATGATGTCTGGTGTATTCTTCAGGATAATACTCACTGGGATGGATGAATGCGGGGTGCAGTTGAAATAAGATTGGCCACAAGTTGATAATGGTTGGGGTTGGGTGGCTTCGTCCTCTTCCTCAGTACTTATGAACAGGCCTAAAATGTTCCAGAATTAAAAATCAAGAAAGGGCTTCCCTGGTGGCTCAGTGGTAGAGACTGCCTGCCAGGGCAAAAAACGTGGGTTCAGTCCCTGGTCCGGGAAGATCCCGCGTGCCACGGAGCAGCTAAGCTCGTGCACCACGACTATTGGTGCTCTAGAGCGTGTGCTTTGCAACAAGAGAAGCCCCCACGCTGGGAAGCCCACGCACCACAACTGGAGAGTAACCCTGCTCTCTGCAGCTAGAGAAAAGCAACAGAGACCCAGCTCAGCCAGTAAATTGGAACAAAAAAACAAAAATAAAGAGAGATGGAATTAAATGTCAGGAGAAGAATTAGATCATGTCATTCCTCTCAACAGCATCATATTTTTTAACCTAATCAACACTTGTTTTCTCTTGGCTTTATTTATTCATTTGTCTTTGGCTGTGGTGGGTCTTCCTTGCTGTGCTCGAGGTTTTCTCTAGTTGCAGTGAGGGGGTGGCTACTCTTGTTTGGTTGCACAGGCTCCTCACGGCAGAGCATAGGCTCAGCAGTTGTGGTGCATAAGCCTAGGTGCTCCACGGCATGTGGGATCATCTCGGACCAGGGACTGAACCTGTGTCCCCAGCATCGGCAAGCGAATTCTTAATCACTGGACCACCAGGGAAGCCCACAACAGCATCTTCTTTATTTCACAGCATACGTTAGAAACCTTTCCCTAACCTGAGCTCAAAGGAGACAGTATCCTGGTATCAAGGCAAAAAGGGTCCGGAAACTGACATCTAACAAGATTCCAGTCTTTTAGTTCTGCTCCCCACCCACTGGGACATGGTTTAAATTCGAGCAGCTTTCTCTGTGGACCTGGGGCTGCATGACCTGCCCCTGTCTTGCTAAGTGGCGTTCGGGGCTGCAGTGTGGCAGGTGGCCTGTGGGAATGGCATCCCTGGAGTTGTTCGGGCCTCCAGGGTAGTATGCAGTAGGTCTGGGAGCCAATCCCGTTTCCTCTGGGGCCCTCGGTATCTCCAGCCTCCAGGGAGCTGGAACCCCATTGGGGATGTAGTCAGCCCACTTCCGTGTCGCCACTCTCTCTTGCTCCTGGGGGATGTGGTTGAGCACCACCGAGCCCTTCCTCAGTCCAGGCTCAGCCTCAAATCTCATGCCAACACCAGGCAGCCATACAAATTGAATTGTTATGTGAGCTGAAACCTTTCTTCTTCCCTGAGAAAAGGCTGGTCTGGCTCACCCAATGGGTATTTGTGTCTTGCAGCTCCGAGATTAGCAGCTACCAACTCCTCAGTCACAGGGACAGTTTCGTCTTCAAATGTGAAAGAAAAAGCCAAGGTAAGTGGGACCATCTTCCAGGCTGTCACCCATGGGAGGTGAGGTGCCCTGTAGGACATGTTCCCTGGCATCAGAGAAGAACTGGGTTGTGGGTAATTGCCCAGCTTGGATTCAGATCTCAGTCACCAGCTGTGTGATCATGGTGTGTCCCATGCACCTCTCCGGGCCTCGGGTTTTTGTCTGTAAGATGGGGATGATGCCTACTGCTGTGAGCCATTGGGCACCTTACATACCTGGGGTAGACGGCTCCTGTCCTCTTCCGGCCCTGCATTCAGCTCTTCACTCAGAAAGACATTACCAATACAGTTATGTTCCAGGGGCTACATGAGGCAGTGGAGACACCATAGCAAACAAGACACCTGTGGCTTTGAAAGCTCGAGTAGCATTTTCTAGGCTGGAAACTACTTGGAAGGCAGAATATCGTTTTCCGGTCATCCACAAAGTGGTGTCCCAGATACTGACTCAAGCATTAGCAAAAAATATGTAGAAATAATCACGAGGCCATGATAACATCCACAATAAATTGCTACTTACCGCTTAGCGAAACTGCTGTGTCCTAAGAACTGTAATTCAGTTCACACCTCTGCGAGGGGAGGTACCGTTTTCAGCTCCCCCTTGACTGGCCGCAGGTTGGTGATGAATCCGTAACTTCAGAGATGAAGAAACAGAGGCTCAGGGAGGTCATGTGCCCAAGCTCACGGGTCTGGGAAGTGGCAGAGGTGGGAGCTGATGTGGTCTGTGCTCTTATCCACCTGACCATACCCAGTGGCTGTCACTCCTGTTCTCTGTAGGCAAAGACCACGAAAGCCAGCAAGACGGTGAACTCCACGACAAACCCTGCCCCGGGAAAGGCAGTGGCCCACCTCCTCACTGGGAAGTCACCCCAGAAGACGACGGGGCCCTCAGCAAATGCTGTCTTGGTGTCAGAAACCGAGGAGGAGGGCAGCGTGTCAGCTCTCAGAACCGCCGCCACACCTGGTAAGGAGCCCCAACCTCTAGGGCCAGGCCCCCGGGACATTCTGGAACTTAGGTGGTTGTCTCCATGACGGCGAGGACCACCGCCTCAGGCCACTTTCTCCTCCCCTGGGTGAGAGAGAATCTGCTACAGGGACACCTCAGGCTTTGCTGAGGGAGTGTGAGCAGCCGGGGTGGGGTTGGAGCATTTTCTGGTTTATTGCTCTCAGGTGGGTACCAGTGCTTCCACAGAGGCTTAGACGCTAAGCCGAGAGGCCTGGGTTTGCCTCTGTATCGCATGTAAAATAGGTATTTTCCCTGTGATAGGGGAAGGAGGTTTTCTAAGACCCCAGGTGCTGGCGCTTGTGTGTCAGGACCTATTGTTACACCTCTTACCAGCCCTTCGGCTGTGCAGGAGTGGTGGGGGCGGGGGGCAGTGTGGTATGCCCCTCAGCTGTTCGTCTTCCATGGGTGCAGGAGCTTGCACTCATACCTGGCCCTGAGTAATTGGCGTGGAGGGTGCCAGCGAGAGGCAGGCGTGTCTATAAAGGGTTGGCCCTCAGTCCCCTCCTTGTTTATCCCTCAGGAATGGCATCCGCCGACCAGGCTGATAGCTCCAGTGAGGATACCACCAGCTCGAGCGATGAGACGGACTTGGAGGTAATTGCCACCCATCCTCAGAGCGGCCCTCTGCAAACCTCTAACCCTCCTGGGGCCTGGCCAGAGGCCTCACCTCCCAGTGGTACCGGTGTCACCTCTCCCCATTCAGTGGGTGTTTTGGGGTGACCGGGAGCTGGAAGGCTGAGCCTGGGCAGGTTGGGAGCCAGATTTTCACTGTGCTCTGGGCAGGAAGAGGGCCTGGAGTTGGTGGGGAGAGACACCATCCTCCCTGTGAGGCGGGGGCAGACTTTCTCAGAGAGACGGCACGGGACCAGGGCCTGACGCACAGGGGGCTCCACCGGGTGGGCATGTCGGGGTGTGAGTATTCGAGCAGGAAAAGCTGCATGAGCAAAGGCCATGGGGTCAGGGGTGTGGCTGTCTGGGGTCAGACTGCTGACGAGGTTCTGGGTCTGCTGATGAGTGCTGGGTCTCAGCACTGCCTGAGGAAGTCCGTGGCCTCGTCTCTTCCATGAACCGTGGCCTGGAGTCTCTGCAGGTTATTCCTTAGTGTGCACCTTCCAAGTGGCAGGCAGGTTCCTGCTGCTGTGGGGGAGTGCAAGGGACCCTCAGAAATTTAACTGCAGTGGTGATGGTTGGTATGAACAGAAAACGCAGAAAGCCGTGAGGGGCAGTAACAGGGATGCAATGCGGGCAGAGGGGCAGCGCGGCAGGGACGGACACAGCAGATTTGGTGCTTTGCAGGAACAGGGGTCCACAGGTTCATGAAGGCGAGAGTGACGTAAGATGAAGTCGAGGGAGGCAGGGCCAGATTGGCGCCTGACCGTGAGGCCCACTAAGAGAAGTTCGGGTTTTATCCTGGGGGCTGTGGGAAACCTTGCAGGCTTTCAGGCACACAGGTGAGATGGCCTGATTTATGGTTCTAAAACATCACTGGTTGTGGCCTGGGTTGGAGGACGGTGCTTCATAAGTACAGTGAGATGGCTGAGAGGGCTGTTGGAGTCATGCTGGCAGGAGATGCTGAAGGCTGGCACCAGGGCACCCAGCGGAGAGATGGGGATAGAGAACAATAGGATTCAGGGATCAAATTGACCTGGCACCCATGGGGCTTCCAACCTTACCTTCCCACCTCAACCAGTAACCCCTGAAGATGCAGACCTAACTGTGGGCTGCTTCTCACATTCCATCCCACCTTTGGGCCCTAGTTACAGCCAGCTATAAAGGCACCCTGGGCTTCCATGTCCAGGCTCTGTCGAGGGAAGGGACACACACCTGGCCCTGGAAGCCAGCAGCCAAACACATAGCTTCAGTGGGCCAGAGCCCAGAGAGGGGAGGGGGTGTGCCCCAGGAATCTCAGCAGGCTGGTGCCAAGACTAGAGTTCAGGCCCTGGCCTCTTGGCCCTTGTGGTAGTCACCATGATCAGATACTGTGTTAATATTTGGAGGGGTAGACAAGTATGAGCTGTCCTGCTTGTGAGAGACTACCCCTCCACTGAGCCCTGTGTGCCAAGAGGTAGAGGAGGTTTGTGGTTGAGCATTCTGCCCCTTATTATCAGCGTTAGTGGTTTAACCTCTCTGAGCCTTTTGTCTTTTTCCAGAAAATGGGTGTAAAGATGGCATCTTAGGGAGTTGAGAATGAGATGGCATTAAGACAGAGCGTTACAGACTATGAAGCATCTGGCACTCCTCAATGGCAGACAGGGTTATTCTCTGATCCCATGCTCTTGTTCCAGGTGAAAGCCGCAGTAAAACCACTGCAGGTCAGAGCCTCAGCCGCTGCAGTCAAGGAGTCTCCGAGAAAAAGTGCAGCCCCAACTCCAGGGAAGGCAGGGGTTGTGACACCCCAAGTCAAAGGCGGTGCTGTAACCCCAGCCAGCAGGGCCAAGAAGCCAGAAGAGGTCTCAGAGAGCAGCGAGGAGTCCGATGAGAGTGAGGAGGAGGCCCCGGTGAGGCCCAAGGGAGGCCCGCTCCTCCGGTTCCGGGGCAGCTGTGTAAAGAGCATCTCCGCTGCCAGAGGACACTGGCCCTGGAGTTTGGGGAGAGGGAGGCAGGGCTCTGGGAGGTGAAGGGCAAGGTCACCTGACTCTGCCTCAGCTGCTTCTGGAAATTGCCCTTCCTGCCCAAAGGGAAGAACCCCGCCCAACACCCCCTTCCCCTCAGTTCCCCTGTCTAGAAAACAGGCTGCTGTCTTTGTCCCGGCTGGTCCTACTGTGAAGGAACTTGAGAAGTTTTAGTTACCTGGCCCTCTGGCTTCTCAGGCCAAATCATGGCTTGTTAGCAAACAGAAATCCAGCTCTATTCCATCTGCTCGGACCCCCTTCTTGCATGGGTGGCCAGAGCTGCAGCCGGGCATGTCCTGAGAGAAAACCAGAGGCACTGGGAAACTGTTGGAATCAGAGAGCAGCAAGGATGAGGGGCAGACTGGTGGTAAAAGGCCCTTAGAGCCCTGAGCCTGCCCAGGTGAGGAGCCTATCCACCCTGGCCATCACGGAAAACCAGTATAAGGAACTGCTCTCTTATCTGGTATCCAGGTGATATGGACGGGGGGTGTGAGGGCCCCAGGAATGAGGAGATACGGCCATCTGGCTGGCCAGTCATACTGGCTGGAGTGTCAGTCAAAGCGGGGAGTGGGGAGAGAAGGAAGGGGTCTCGTGAGCCTCACTAAAGGCTCAGGCTTTATTAAGACATCACAAGAGAGTTTTCAGAAAGAAATGAACAAACCATGCTTTCTCTTTTACCAGGTGAAGGCCTTGGAGAAAACCACCCCAATCAGAGTTGCTCCTAGTCCTGCCAAGGGGACCCCTGGGAAAGGGGCCACCCCAGCAGCCCCTGGGAAGGCAGGGCCCTTAGGGAAGCCAGAGGAGGACTCGGAGAGCAGCAGCGAGGAGTCAGACAGCGAGGAGGAGACACAAGCTGTCAAGACCCCAGTGCAGGTGGGACCTGGAGAGAGGGCCCTGGAGCTGGCACCCACCCCAGGAGGCCTCCTGAGGGCTGATTCTCCCACTCCAGCACCCTGGCCACGCACAGGGCCACGTGGAGTCTGTGGTGTCTTTGACCCCATCTGCTCTCCTGTTTCCTCGAGTCCACTGTCTGGGCTCTCTCCACTGATTCTGTTTCTCTCTCTTCAGGCAAAGCCCTCTGGGAAGATCCCCCAGGTTAAAGCTGCCTCCGCAGCACCCACCCAGGTGCTTTCCCCTAAGAAAGGGGCCCCTCCAGCACCCGCTGGCAAGGCAGGGCCTGCAGCCACCCAAGCCCAGCCCAGGAAGCAGGAGAAGGAGGAGAGCAGCAGCAGCAGCGAGGAATCAGACAGTGAGGGCGAGGCGCCCACGGCCACGCGGCAGACTACAAGCCTGGCTCAGGTGAGGCTAGAGGACGCCCAGCCCCGCCCTGGGAGTTACCTGCAGAGACCCTGTGGGCCTCTCGTTCTCTGTTCCAGAACCTCCATTCGCCCTCCTCCCCTCCTGTCTCACCTCACACGTTTCCCGCTAAGCCTCCTGTCCTGTCCTCTGTCACTCCCAGGCAAAGCCCTTGGAGAAAAACTCTCAGGTCAGAGCTGCCTCAGCCACGGGTGCGGGACCCTCGGTGAAGGGCACAGTCCCAGCGCCCCCTCAGAAGGCAAGGTCTGTGGCCGCCCAGGACGGGAAGCAGGAGGACTCGGAGAGCAGCAGTGAGGAGGAGTCGGACAGCGAGGAGGAGATGCAGAGGGCAGGGACCTCAGCCCAGGTGAGTCCTCTGCCTGTGAGGTTCATCTCTCCTGCTCAGCGCCGGAAGCCCCTCCCCTTCCCCCACCTCCACTCCCTGGACCGGGTGACCCTCTCCATCTCTGTGTCTCACTGTAGGCACAGTCCTCTGGGAAAGCCCTCCAGGTCAGACCTTCCTCAGGTCCCACCAAGGGGCCCCCTCAGAAGGCCGGGCCTGCAACCACCCAGGTCAAAGTCGAAAGGGCCGAAGAAGACTCGGAGAGCAGTGAGGAGGAATCAGACAGTGAGGACGAAGCGCCTGTAGCCAAGACTCCAGCCCAGGTAGGGTCTCGGGAGGGGCGGCTTCATGGCCTGACCCGTAACTGCCCCCACCGACCAGTCAGCTCTGCGGGGGCGGCTGTGGGGAAGAATGGCAGTGAGCTCCAGTCCTGAGGACATGGGTCCTCTGAGTCCAAGATGCTTCACGAGCTTCTGAATTGTGTGTCCCCTCAGGCAAAATCAGCTGTGAAAACTTCTCAGATCAAGGCCTCCCCAAGGAAGGGCACCCCCATTACACCCACATCTGCCAGGGTCCCCCCAGTGCAAGTCGGCACACCATCCCCCCGGACAGCAGCAACAGTGAGTACGCCCACCTGTGCGTCATCCCCAGCCATAGTCAGGCACACCCAGAAGCCAGGGGAGGACTCTTCAAGCAGCGAGGAGTCCGAGAGCGAGGAGGAGACAGCTCCTGCTGCAGCAGGGGGACAGGTGAGGCCAAGTTCATTTGGCTGGGTTGGGGCCAGCCCTCATGGGTCCTTTGGCCCCTGTGATAGGCCTCTCTCCTGTGTCATTCCAGATGAAGTCTGTAGGGAAGAGCCTCCCAGTGAAAGCTGCCTCAGCATCCACCAAGGGGCCCTCAGGAAAAGGGACCACCCCAGGGCCCCCTGGGAAGGCAGGACCCCCTGTGGCACAGGTCAAGGCTGAGGTGCAGGAAGACTCAGAGAGCAGTGAGGAGTCGGACAGTGAGGAAGCGGCTGCAGCTTCCGCACAGGTGAGGCCTGGGACGGGGCTGAGGATGGGCTAACCCGGCTGCCTTTGCCCCAGGTGTGCAGAAGCCTGAGCGGCACCCTCAGCTCACCTTATTCCGCACTTTCCGCTCATCTCCTCTGCCCATAAGAGCTGCAGGGTCGAGCTCCAGGGCCTCCTTCGTCGCCTTTTGAGCTCCCACTGAGATTTCTTTTTACGCCAGCTCTGTTGAGTACCCTGTCTGCCAGGCTCCATCCTGTCTGGGGCTCCTTTGGCCCTGGCTCTCACAGTTCCCAGCCTAGATGGGGCACATGGATGTGTACACAGATTGTATCAGCATGTATGACAGGGTTGGGATGGAGGGTGTGTGCCTAGGCCAGCAGAGCATGGCAGAGGATGGTATCTAGGGCCTTTTCAGGAGAGAAGATCTCTTGGATGAAGTGACACATAAACTGTGGGCGAAAGAGTTGGCCAGGTGATGTGGAGTTTTCCAGGCAGAGAAACCAGCCTGTGTGAAAGCCGGGAGAGTGCCTGGCTTTTTGAGTTCCCCAAGCAGAGCATTCTGGTGGGATCACTAGGGAAGACCATGTGAATGGCAAGTGGTGGGAAGTTTGGAGCTGGGCTGCCTGGGTTTAAGTCCTAGCTCCACGTCCTAGCAAGTGCTATAATCCATCAGGGCCTATGTTTATTCTTCTGTAGATTGGAAATCAACCTGCACAGAGTTGAATTTGATGAGCTCTTACCTGCCACATCCAGCCAAGGGGCTTGCACACAGCACGTTCTCATCCATCTCCCTTGAGGGAGCAGACTCAAGAGTTGTCTTCCAGACTAGGAAAGCGGGGAGAAGTGAAGATAGCTCACTCTCTGCTCACTCACCCACCCACCGTTTATTATTTTTAATTGTCTCTCTTTTTTTCACTAACCACTCAAATTAGTCATTTCTTGTTTCCCTGTACCAGAGTACACATTTCTGTGAATTTTTTTTGTCTTTCTCTCACTGTTGTCTTGTGGAACCCAAGGTCCTGTAATTCCTTTACTGAAATTTTAAGCTATTCTTGGCCTTCCCAGTCTCACCTCAATAGGCTCCTATCCTGTTTTTCCAAGCTACAGACACATTTGACCAGTGCCTTAAAAGTTTCAATGTGCTGATCACTTAAGCACATCACTTAGGTCTTCGCATTTGAGCCTTCCACCTGTCCCATGAGACAGTGTTCATTTGCTTTGGTTTCTGGATAAGGAAATTAGAGCATAGAGGAGTTGTTTGGTAATTTGATCCAGCCCCACCAGCCCCTGACTCCAAAGCCTTTCCCACTTCCTTCTACTGAGGTTTTGTTTGTTTTGTTTTGTTGGCCAAGATGCATTGTGGGGTTTTAGTTCCCCAACCAGGGATCAAACTCATGCTGTTGGAGTGGAAGTGCAGCGTCCTAACCACTGGATCGCTAGGGAAGTCCCCTTCTGCTACATCTTTACCGCGACTTTTCCAGCCACAGAAATAGTCATATTTTGGGGCATCGTATTCTCTTGGGTTGAAAAAAAGAGCAGCCAGTCCCTCTCCAGGGGCCTAGCCTTATAGCCTGGTGCTCTGTCAGACGAAACTGTCTTTCCTAACTTCAAGAGGTCTGACGAACCTCTACTAAAACAAGCAGGACTGATAAAAGGAGTCTTAATTGGCCAACTTCTTTTCCTCACCTTCATCCAAGGGATGAGGATAATAACTGCCTCTGTTGCGAGGTTATTATGAGGATTAAATGGGATAATACTTGTTCGGCCTTACCCTCAGTGCTATACATATTAACTGGTTTCTAATCAGTAGTTCTAATCAGTGTTCTCAGCATTGCTGAGGTCAGAAATTGATCTGCTCAGAGATACCCAGCCAGCTGAAAGTAAACCGTCCACTGAGGAAACTGAAGTTCAAACAAACAAATTAACAGTCAGAGGGTGGGTTCTGGAAAACCAAATGTGCCAAAGACACAGGAAGGAGATGATTCATGATTTAAATGCCGTGAATAGAAAGGTAGCCCTGGTGTGAGAAAGATAGGGGAGAGATGTTCAGTGTTTGATGAATGGCCAAAATAAGTGGTGTGGTGCCTTCTGGGCCTGAATTTGTGATGTAGACGATCTTATGTCCTGTGACATTGTTATACTTGATTATCGGTTCTAGTGACTTCTGTAGATACCTTAGGATTTTCTATATATAGACCATGCCTTCAAATTAAGGACAGTTTTACTTTTTCTTGTCTAATCTAGGTAGCTTTTATTTCTTTTTCTTGCCTTATTGGACTGGCTAGAACTTCCAGTAAAATGTTGAATAGTAGTGGTGAGAGCAGACATCTTGTCTTATTTTTAATCTTAAAGCATTCTGTTGTGTGATGTTAGCTGTAAGTTTTTCATAGACGCTTCTGATCAGATTGAGGAAGTTTCCTTCTATTTCTAATTTTTTGAGAGTTCTTATCATGAATCGGTGTTAGATTTTTGTCAAGTGCTTTTTCTTTATGAAAGTGATTTTTTTTTTCTTTTGTTAATATGTATGACATTAGTTGTTTTGGGGGTATTAAATCAACTGCAGATGGTGACTGCAGCCATGAAATTAAAAGACGCTTACTCCTTGGAAGAAAAGTTATGACCAACCTAGATAGTATATTCAAAAGCACAGACATTACTTTGCCAACTAAGGTCCATCTAGTCAAGGCCATGGTTTTTCCTATGGTCATGTATGGATGTGAGAGTTGGACTGTGAAGAAGGCTGAGTGCTGAAGAATTAATGCGTTTGAACTGTGGTGTTGGAGAAGACTCTTGAGAGTCCCTTGGACTGCAAGGAGATCAACCCTGGGATTTCTTTGGAAGGAATGATGCTAAAGCTGAAACTCCAGTACTTTGGCTACCTCATGTGAAGAGTTGACTCATTGGGAAAGACTCTGATGCTGGGAGGGATTGGGGGCAGGAGGAGAAGGGGACGACCCAGGATGAAATGGCTGGATGGCATCACAGACTTGATGGCCGTGAGTCTGAGTGAACTCCGGGAGTTGGTGATGGACAGGGAGGCCTGGCGTGCTGCGATTCATGGGGTCGCAAAGAGTCGGACATGACTGAGTGATTGAACTGAACTGAAATCAATCTTTCGTTCTTGGAATAAATCCATCTTGGGCAGAGTGCATTCTCCTTTGTATTTGTTGCTGAGTTTGGTTTGCGAATCATTTGTGAGGATTTTTGTGTCTTGTGTTCACAAAGAATATCGGTCTATAGTTTCCTTGTGATATCTTTGCCTGGCTTTGGTATTGTGTGATCCTGCCTTGTAAAACCTCTCTTCTCAGAGTTTGTGTTGCACTGGTACTGTTTCTTTTCTCAATGCAATTCAGATCCATAAGTAAAGCCGTCTGGCCCTGGCCTCTTTGTGTGTGTGGGTGAGGATTTCTGATGGCTCAGTCAGTTTCTCTAATTGATGTTGGTGTATTCATTTTTTCTTCTTGAATTAGTTTATATTTTGTACCTTTTAATACTCTGTGCACAGTTAATAATTGGTGCCATTCTAGAAACTTGTCCATTTTCATCTCAGTTGTGTAGTTGATTAGCTTAAATTTGTTCATAATATTCCTCTGTATCCTCTTAATATCCATAGGATCTGTAGTGATGTCCTATTTTCTTTCATAATTTTTGGTAATTTGTGTCTTTTGTCCTATTACTTGATCACTTTAACTAAAGAATTACATTTCATTCTTTTCAAAGGAATAACTTTTGGCTTCATTGATTTTTTTTTTTCCTCTTATTTTCCTGTTTTCTATTTCATTAATTTCCGATGATCTTTATTATTTCTTCCCTTACTTTGAATTTGATTTGCTCTTCCTTTGCTAGCCTTTTAAGATGGAATCTTATATTTTTTTCTTTTAATTTTAGATTTTTCTTTCTAATTGAAACATTTAACACAATAAATTTCCCTCTGAGGACTGTATTAGCTTTGTCCCATGAATTTTAAAGTACTGTATTTTTTATTCTTTGAGCCATGGATTATTAAGAAGTGGGTTGGGACTTCCCTGGTGGTCCAATGGCTGGACTCTACACTCCCAATGCAGGGGGCTTGGGTTCAGTCCTTGGTCAAGGAACTAGATCCTCCATGCAGCAACTGAGATGCAGTGCAGCCAAGTAAATGTCTTCAAAAAGAGGTGGGTTGAGGGACTTCCCTGGCAGTCCAGTGGTTAAAACTGTGTGCTTCCACTGCAGGGAGGCTGGTTCAATCCCAGGTTAAGGAACTAAGATCTCACATGTTATGCAGCGTGGCCACATACCAGGAAAAAAAGGGGTGGGCTAATTTCTAAATGTATGGAATTAATACAGATTTGTTTTTGTTGATGATTTTTAGTTTAATTCTGTTGTGGCTATAGAATATATTTTGTGTGATTTCAATGCTTTTAAACCAGCTGACTTGTTAGGATAACTTAGACATGGTCTTTTGTTTTTGTAAGTCTATGTCAAAGACATTACTTCCCTCTGTTAATTTGAGTTCTGTGCTGATTAGCCCCCTTTCTTCATCACACATAGACTATGCTTTAGACTGGTTTCTTTGTTCAATTCAATCATGTTAATTTCACTTGGTCTTATGTAAATGAGGGAAGCTAAGTTATGGGGCATATCTCTGCTCAGATGACATCTCTGAATGAGGTGGTCCTTGAGATGCTGCTAAATCCTTCATCCTATTTCACATTAGCAAAGTTTCCTTTCACACTCTTATTAAGGATTTTGCTCTTTGTTGCTCTTGAGTTTCTAGGTCTGTATTTGCTGGAGACACTGATAAACTTTTAGGGGATTCCTTGGACATCAGTTAAGGTTAGGTTAAGCTGAAGAAAACCTCAGACAACAATGGTCTTCCATTTTGTTCTGCCATCTGAGTACCTGGCTTCTACCTGATAGACTAAGATGGCTACTTGAGCTCCAGCTATTGCCTCAGTATTTCAGGCAGCAGGAAGGAAGAAGACACATCTACGTGTATAAGAAAGTCAAACGTACGCTTGACTTACATTCATTAGCTAATCGCATGGCCATCTAGCTGAAAGGGAGCCTGGAAACCGTTTGTTCAGGGTAGTCTTATGCTTAGCTAACAAGAAGAAAAAGTGCTCACAACAGTAATGAGTTTGAGCGCTTATTGTGTGCCAGCACTATGTTAAACACTATGATATCTCCCATTTCATCCTCACCCTTCCTCATTCCCATTTTACAGAGGAAGAAAGTGAGGCCCAGTGACGTCACATGATTTGCCCAGGTTCATACAGGTGTTATTGGAGGAGTCAGAATCCAGACTCCAGCATCTGACTCCAGAATCGGCATTCTTGGCTAACTGCTTGCATCCTTTACGTAATTAATTCCCTTTTCTCCTTCCAGGTGAAGACTTCAGTGAAAACCCCTCAGACCAAAGCCAACCCTTCTGCCACCAGAGTGGCTTCAGCCAAAGCGGCAGCACCAGCTCCTGGAAAGGGGGGCCTTGCTGTTGCTCAAGCCAAAGTGGGGTCCCCAGCCAAGGCAAGTAGGACCAGAGCCGAAAGAGGTGCCGGGGTGGAGTGGAGGGGAGGACCAAGCAATGGCCCTAGCCTCGACAAGGGTCCTGCACAGGTGGGCTTGACCTCCCCAGAACCATGCCCTGGGTGGGGTTTCACCTAAAGGGAGCCGTGCTTTCCTCTTCCTTCCTCAATACCATTCCCTCCTCCCGATTCAGGTAACCCCAGCAGCGAGAGACCCCCAGAACAGCGCTGTCTCTGGGAGCGGCCAGGTGTCCATGCCGGCTGTGGGGAAGGCAGCGGCTGCAGCAGCCCAGGCCCAGCCGGGGCCTGTCGGGGGCTCACAGGAGGACTCGGAGAGCAGTGAGGAGGAGTCGGACAGTGAGGGAGAGGCACCTCCTCAGGTGAGGCCCCGGGGGCCGGAGAGCAGCCCCGTGCTTGTCCTCTGGACCAGGAGCCGCCCACAGTGCAGCTGCATGTGCCCCAGCCGTCTCCCATCCCCCCTTTCCTGATCCTGTTTCTCTCACTCCAGGCGAAGCCCTCAGGAAAGACCCCCCAGGTCAAAACTGCCTCAGCCCCCACCAAGGCGTCTCCCAAGAAAGGGGCTGCCCCAGTACCCCCTGGGAAGGCAGGACCCCCAGCCGCCCAGGCCAGGAGGCAGGAGGAGGACTCGGAGAGCAGCAGCGAGGAGGAGTCAGACAGTGACGGGGACGCGCCAGCAGCTGCACCTCCAGCCCAGGTGAGACCTCACGAGGAAGCAGCTGCAGTGCCAGGCCTCCAAGCTTCCGCCACCTACTCCCACATCAAAACTTGGGTTCAGGGCTAGGTGAAGAAGCAAGACCAGATTTAAGCTCTGCCTCCAGGGACCTTTCCCCCAGAGGCTGTCCCCCATGTTTCCTTAGGTAAAACCTCCAGTAAACAACCCCTGCCTCGCGCCAAACCAGGGCCTCCCCAGTAAAAGGTGGGTTTGGTACTCCCATATCTGCCAAGGCCTCCACGATGCACATGGGCCCCACCCGCCCCATGGGAGGCCAGGCCAGGCCCTCAAGGATGTCCCAGAGAACCAGGAGGGGGCTTTGATGTGGTGTAGGTACCATCAGGCCCTGGGGAGTGGGAGGAAGCCAAATCTCTCACCCTGTTGTCCTGTAGGCAATGGGGCCTGGGGCCTCCTGTTGGTATGTGTCTCTCTCAGGGAGAGTTGTTCTTCTAGCTGAGTGGGGAGAGAGAAGGAATGATGACCCAACTTTTATCTGGATGATTTTTCCTCTGTCTGCTTGTAGGAGTGGCTACAACCTATAGTTCAGGGTGACAGACTCCAGGACTCACAGGGCTCAGACATGTGGTGGAAATGGCTTGAGTGGTGCAGGCCTAGTGGAGGTGATAGATGGCAGCTGACATGAAGCCTTGGTGGCAGGAGAGACTGAGGGAGTGGTGGCAACAAGGGGAAACTAGAAAGATGGTCCCTCTCGGCTCCAGCCAGTTGTGACCTGATGGACATGTGTGGCTAGATCTTTCATTCCTTAAGGGAAGCTGGGAATCCCTGCTCCAGGCTGAGCTCTAATCCCTCCTAGATTTGTGTTTTCTTCGCAAGTAAACAAGCACCAAGAGGTGTAAGTGCTCACAGCACTAACCTCTCTGCCTTCGGTGTAGCAGATCAACTCCTGAGCATGCTGTCTTGTTGACAGAGATGAAGGCATGAAAGACGTTGGCCCTGCCCTCAGGGAACTTGTAGACTGTAGGGTGAGACAAGGTGATGGGGTTGCTGGAGCTTGTTCTGGTAGTGCTCCTTCTGATGGAGCTGGGAAAATGAGTGTCTGAGAGGGTGGAGGAGGTGATTGAGCTGAGCTTGGAGGAAGACCTGGGGTTCGCTAGACACTAAAGTGGAGACAGGCTCCCCAGGGAGGAGATGGGAGAGTGTGGAAAGGAGGGGGGTTGTGAAGTCAGGTGGGCTCGGCAAAGGCCAGCTGTCCTGCAGGCAGCAGTCACTTCCAGTTGCTTGTTACCAATAGTATCTATAGGAGCCTAAATGCCAGAGTGAGACACAAGGGTCCTAGCCATGTTTTGGACTGTGATGCTTTTTGTAAAGTTTTAATCAGGTTATTGTATCAGTCAGGGCATCTTAATCTGCAAGAGAAAATAAGAACTACTTCACAAGAGCTCAGATGGTTCTTAAGAGGGTTGGTTATCTCAGGGCATGAAGTTTCATGGTAGGGCTCCTGCAAAGGTGGTCCCTTCAGCTTAGCATCGTTGGTGACAGATTTCTTCTCTCTCCATGCCTCGTCTGCCTCGTTGGAACAGCAGGGCTGCAGCATCTCCTAAAGAGAAAATCCCCCAGTTTACTTCCCCTCCACTTAGCTCCTTGACCAGATCTCAGGCATGTGTTCTACCTGTCCTCCGCCATCCCCTCCCCCCGCAAAAAAAAAAGCCACTCACTGATGCGGGGCCTGCAGTTCCCGAGATTGGCTGGGACAAAAGGGCCACCCTCTCCAAAGCCTGTGGTGGGGGCCGCCAGAACAGAGACAGGGTTGTATTAACAAGGAAGACACGGGGACTTGGCTGTTGCAGTGTGCACTGTAGTTGACCCAGTGGAAAATTGGGAAGTACACACCCAAATCAGGATCTTCTAGCTTTTCTTGAGAAATTGGAGGCTCCAGGGACTTCACTGGTGGTCTAGTGGCTAAGACTCTGCGCTCCCAGTGCTGGGGCCTGGGTTCAACCTGTGGTCAGGGAACTAGATCCCACATGCAGCAACTAAGACCTAGTATAGCCAAATAAATAATGGATTAATTCTGTGCGTGCTAAGTCGCTTAGTCGTGTCCGACTCTTTGCAACGCTATGGACTGTAGCCCCCAGGCTTTTCTGTCCATGGGATTTTCCAGGCAAGGATACCAGAGTGGGCTCCATGCCCTCCTCCAGCGGACCTTCCCGACCCAAGGATCAAACCCACGTCTCTTAAGTCTCCTGCATTGGCAGGTGGGTTCAAGAAGCTGGAGGCCCCAGCAGTGTGGGTCCTGCTTTTCTGAGTAATAAAAATTGGACCTTCACACCAATAGGGAGGTGCAGAGCTGCCCTCTGCCCTGGCCGGGCTCCTCTCTGCCACCAGCACCTTTCAGTTTAGTCCCTGCTCTAGGTCCTCCTCTGGCCTGACTGCCATCACCAGCCAGCCCCCCTTGTTTAGTCTTGGGCTGTTTGGTCAACAGCTGGTTGAACTGCTCTCAGCCGGCTCCTGCTTTTAGCTGGGGATGTAACAGCCAGATGTGAGCTGTGCTGGGGCCTCTGGCTCACCCCTGCCACCTTGTCCTGGGCGGCTGTCACCTCTCATTCAGACGCCTCGCCAGCAGCACGCTAGCCCTCGGGTTTTAGTAGTGCCTGACTCACACATCCCTTTCACGGTTAGAGTCAGCCCTGGAGGAAGGATATTCAGCGTGGAGGCCTGTGTTCCCGGTGTCTGTGGGGCATGCTGGCCACCCCGCCACACTCACTGTGTGTCAGGGGGTCATGCTGTCTTCCTGGGAGAGTGAGATCGTTATTGGTGTCTCAGTTGTGCTTCCTCTCAGCTAACGAACACCCCCTTGCCCACCATGTTCTTGTCCCCTCAGAAGGAGGGTAGCTCCAAAACTGCCACAAGCAAGACCCTGGCTCCAGCATCCCTGGAGAAGAAAGCAGAGGAGTCCTCAACCAGCAGTGATGAGGACCTGCCGTCGAACCAGGTAGGCCGGCCCTGTCCCTAAGGGCACTTAGGCTAAGAGCTGGGCAGATGCGCCTGGGAGATGGCAGGAGGAAGCGGCGGTGGGGGCATGGGGAGGGCAGGTCTGTCCCACTTACAGCGCTTCCCCATTTTCTGAGCTCTTTCTTTTTTTTTTTTAACACTTTGATCTCCACAATAACCCTGGGAGGCAGGTAGCAGAGCCTGCCAGTGGAGGGTCAGAGTTGGCTCCAGAGCCCCAAGGCGCAGGTACACAGCATGCCACCTGACAGGGAGGGCCTGTTACTACGGGAGGCACATGCTGTGTCAGGAATCAAGGCCCAACAAGCTGGAGTGATCTCCCCAAACTCTTATGACCCATAAGAAGCACAGGAAGAGGCAGGCACTGGCCCCTGGTTCCTTGTGTACCCCACTTCCTGTTGGGACTCTGTCAGAGCCCCGCGGGCCTGGTCCCAGACCTCGCTCGGGGAGCTACGGCCCGTCTCCACACGCTGCCAGCCATCCTCCCCTGGCTCCACCCCTGAGGGTGGAACCAAGCCCCCCATCTCCCCTGCTCCAGAGGCTTGCTGGCGTTCACCTGGCAGGAGTCTGAGTTTCTGTGTCAGCCCCAGGACTTTCCCACAGCCGGCATTGCCCTCTGTCCTCCCCTAGCCCCAAGGTACTAGAAGCTTCTGCCAGGCCCTTCAGAGATGCTGGAGTTCCAACCGTCAGATGAGTGGGGTCTCCCTATCCAGCTCCCCTTAAATATCATATCATACACTGATTAGTCCATCAGTAGGGCCAGGTGTCATGCACACCCATGGTATTGGGGTGCTCACTGTCTTTCTCTCCTTTAATAGCCTAGATTAGAAGAGTAACTGTGAACAACTCCATCTACCGTTGGCCACTTCCTGAGTGCCAAGGACTATGCTAGTCCCCATGTTTTCATTTGTCTGTTTAATCCCCAGACCAGCCCTATGAGGAAAGGTGCTTCTTTTATTACCATTTTGAGGAGGAAGGAATAAGTCCAGAGAAGTTGGACAAGCTGCCTGGCGTCACATGGCTGTCATAAGGGGACAGACCTGCTGTCAGAACCCAGGCTGTCCGTACTCTGCTCGCTCCCTGGCCCTGCCCTGACACTCCCCTCCCTGTGGCAGGAAGACAGCGGGGCTCGGGCCCTGCCCTTCTGGGCTCTCCGTGGAGCCTTTTGGAGCCTGCCTCCTCTGTGCAGGATCTAAACAGCTGGGAAGGAGGGGGCCGCTTCTCCCTTCTCTGCGGGGGCGGACTAACACAATTAAAATGAACATCATGCTTAAACTGAACCATTTAATTGGTACGTTGGTCCTCAAGGTTTTGGAGTCCCTGTTAGAAAAGAAAAAGGAAAAAAAAATCAGCACTTTGAGCATTCCCCAAAAGGATTCAGGGAAGCCGGCACAGCCCAGGGGAGCTGCAGCCTCCTCCCAGCTTTGGGGTATTTTAGCTCCTTAATCCCCAGCTCTCTAATTATGATTATTATCGTTATTATGCATTTATCAAGCACTTCTCTACTGATGAGTTTCACTGTTTTTATTATTAGCCCATCACTGAGAGTAAGGGATTGATACCAGGGTGGTGGGCAGAGCCCCAGGCTGGGAGGCAGAGAGGGGCTGTGGGTCCATTCCCAGGTCCCCTCACTGTGCCTCAGTCTCCCCTGCTGCAGGAGTTGGGCTTACCTCTCAAAGACAGATCAGGGGATGGTCCCTGCGTGGCTTAGCCCTGTTGTGTAGGCATTAATCCCAGACCAGAGTCTGTGCCAGGGCCTAGGGTAGGTACCAAATTTTAACAGACAAGGCCTTGCCTTTAGAGTTCCAGGTTAAGTTGGAAAGAAAGAAGAGGCCTCTAAGAAGCTGAAATTAAGGTGTTAAAGATCTAAAGTCTAGCATGGCTGGTCCTCGGAGTCCCTGTCTGGTGCTTGGAGGACCAGCTTCCAGCCCTGGCTCTGATACCAGTTTGCTGGTTACCCTGGTTGAGACCACTGGCACTCTCAACCCCTGGGGTGAGACTCCCTGAAGGCTGGTGAACCATGGAGGCTCTGGGCCACATGCCCAGGAGTGGGATTTTTCAGCTCCCTCAGGTGTGGGCCTAGGATATGCTACCAGCTCCAGACAGTTCTGGGAGAGGCCTCAGAGAAGTGCTGCCATCCAGAGCTCGGGTCCCCTCGTGTTTGTGTCCCTTGTCCCTGGGGTCAGCAGTCTAGGCCAATCCACTCCCCCACCCCCCGCCCGACTGCCATGACCCGAATGAGGGCACTCTTGTGATGCACTCAGCTGTGACTTCCAGAAGGCCACTGGGTTTGGTCCTACAGGCACTGACCCCTGCAATAGAAAGAGATCCTGTGTCTTCCCTCTGGGCCCTCACTGCCCAGCACCTACAGGGGCAGAGTGGAGGTCCAGCCAGGTGTTGAGGCTGCTTCCACTTCCAGTGAGTCTTTCCTGACCCACCCCAGAAAGAAGGTCCTTGTCACCCCATGTGTATCGTGCTTTGTGGTTTCCAAAGCAGACCAGAAGCTCTTTGGTGAGAGAGCCCAGACTAGGTTACTAAGAGCCCTTCCAGAAGGTGGGAGAGTGAGGCTCACGAATCTCAGGGGCTGGGCCACACGACGAGGTCGTGGCAGAGGTGGGGTCAGAAGTGTGTCCCATGTACCCCACCTTTGAACCTTCCTCTCCCATCCAGGGCTCCGTGGGCCCCGGCCCCCCCGCCCTGCCCCACCCCAGCTCAGAGGCAGGGCGGGCAGCGTGGGCAGGTAGAGCAGGGCGGAGGCTTCTGCTGCGGAGCTGCTTTTAATATCCCAGACGCTATTGTTTGCCTCAGTGGGTTCGCTGCCTCTCTTCGTCCCCGACAATCTGTTCCTCTGTCTTCTCACATATATATAGATCCCCCCTCCCTCAACTGAAAGCCTTCTCCCACTTCCATCCTTCTCTCTTTCATCATGTGGGAAGGAAGTCTCTGGAAGTGGCAGATCAGAGCGGCTGTGGGGGAGGCTGTTTGGCAGGGGTAGGCAGGGCCCGGGCCCGGCAGAGCTTCCCCCTCGGGCGGGCCCCTTTCTGCTTTCCATTTCATGTTGCCTTTCCTGCAGCACCCTGGAGGACACAGAGACCTGGGTTCCAGACCATGGCCATGGGCAGCTCCCTTCTGCTCTCCTGCTGCCCTCCGTCTTCCTGTGGGGTCAGGGGGTGGGGGCAGAACTCAGACCAAGTCAGCTCTCTGGGGACTGGAACGTAGGCTCCCCGAGTGTCCTTCTAGGTGGTGGGCATGTTCACTGGAGCTGTGGTTCCCAGACATCTGCCAAGAGTCCACAAGGAGTGTTACTTTTTTCTCTTTTTTTTTTTGGTGTCTTACTGGAAAATGCAGAGCATGCCCCAAGCTAGAACAGTGTAGAGTCGCCAGTCACCATCCCAGCTTTGGTAGTTCTGGACTTGTGACCAGTCTTGGTACATCTACATCTTCACTCTCTTCCCCAACACCACTGTTTTTGTTTTGTTTTTTTTTTTAAAGCACAATCACTAAAAAATTGGCCCACCTAGTCAGCGTCCCCATTTCCCCAGTTGCCTTATGACGTTTTCTGTATCTGGTCAAACAGGAATCTAGGTAAGGGCCACCAGCTACATTGGGTCCCTTTGGTCTTAGTTGGTTTTCCCTGAGCAGTTTACTTGTTGAAGGTCCTGGGCCCATGTAGTTTGGGCCACGTTCCTATGTCCTGGCAGGAGGCAGCATCAGAGTCCTGGGCATGGGGGCAACTAGACTGTGAGCAGCCCCCTAGCGACCCGTCAGGCAGCTGGCGGGGCGTTGCTCAGAGCGCCCCACACAGCGGGTGTGTGTCTCTGAAGTTAGCGAGGGGAAGGAGGCTGACCTCCACATTCTGGGCCTAACTTGGCTTCAGTTAGGCTGTGTGACCTTGGGCAACTCTCCCTCCCCTCAGGACTTGTGGTTTTCCCATCTGTATGATGGAGCTGATACTGTTGATCTCAGGGGTTCCTCTGAGGGTCGGGTGGGCTCCTGTGAGCTCTGAGGAGCTGTGCAGTGTCTTGGCGGGTGCCTGGGCTGGGAGTGAGCTGGCAGAGCCTTGGGAGCTCTCTGGAACCCTTGCCTTGTAACACCCTCCCCTACCCACCTTCCCTTTCCCCTGGCCAAGCTGTTAATCACTGGGGGGGTGTGTTTTGTTTTTGTTTTTCAAGGTGATTAAAACCCCTCTGATTTTTGTCGACCCTAATCGTAGTCCAGCTAGCCCAGCTGCTACCCCCACCCAAGCGCAGGCTACAGGCACCCCAAGGAAGGCTCAGGCCTTGGAGAGCACAGCCAGGAGCTCCTCTGAGAGCGAGGACGAGGACGTGATCCCCGCTACACAGTGCCCGACTCCTGGTGAGCACGGGCCACCCTGCAGGGCTGACTCCCTGGCTGCAGCTGCCAGACGTGTGCACACACACATCCATTGAGGTGCCAGAGGGAGAAGACACTGGCTGAGTCTCAGCAAGTAGTTGGTCTGGAGGGGCTTAGGGCAAGGTTTTGACTCTATGTTGGCTCATCCCCATGAGGATCTGGCTTGAGCAATAACTGTGCCAGGGCCTCTCTGTGCGGGTTCCAAAAGGTAGAACCCAGACTAGAGACTCGAAGCTGCATTGACCAGGTTTGTAGTTCAGGAGGAGCCTTGTAACAGCTGGCTGACTAAACTTGGAGAGGGCTGCAGGGTAGTGAGCCTCTCATTCCTGGTGGCATGTGAAGGAGATCAAGTAATCCCTAAACAGAGAGGTGTAGGGAGGAATTCCTGGAGACAGGACCAGATCTGGATTTTCTTTTGACTTTTGACAATCTGTGATTCTGACAGTGATAGCAAGAAAATAGGTAATTATTATCATTGTTGTTACCAGAACACTTTTTGATGATATTAATACCTGATCTTGGCGGGTTTATTAAGAAATGCAGATTAGCACAAAAGAAAAAGCATCACTTGTAATCCCACTGTCCAGAATAATCACTGTTAACATTTTACAGCCATTAACTTTACAAAAACCAAAGGTACAGTGTGTATTTTTAGTGAGACCATACTGTACATATGCTCAGTAATCTTGACGTGTTGTGACGTTCCATAGTCACAGCGTGATCCCCACTGGCTACAGAGTGGTCACCTGGGAATCCTGCAGTTTTTTCAGCCAGTGTCGAGTTGGAGGAAGCTAAGGGTTTTATTTGGGGTGCTGGGCTGTTACAAACAGTGCTGCAGTGAACACATGTGATTGAGCCTCTGCACATGACCACGGCTTTTCTAAGAGAGAGGGTTTTAAATCGCAGAGTCGTGTTTGGCTCCAGTGCTCTGCCTGTCATTCAGGAGGAGCAGCTTAGCCAGCGAGGGGGGCTGCAGGTGGGGAGGGGCTGAGGAAGAGGCCTGGGGTGTTGCCTACAGCTGCTGTCTCATCTCCTTATAAAACATGGAGACAGAGGCCGCTCCTGCCTGGAAGGCTTGGGAGGGGATTTAAGGGGCTTCTACCTCATGGGCCCTGGGCACTGCACAAGGTTTCCAGGATGGGCTGATAGAGCGGGTTTTGCTGCTTGGGGGAGGCCACAGGGCTTCTGTGCCCTGACATACCCCTCCCCCTCCATCTCAGCCACTAGGACCAGCGTGGTGACTGTGCCCACAGCACCTCCAAAGGCGGCCCTCAGAGCCAGTGTGGTGGGGGCTCCCAGCAGTGAGGACACAAGTCAGGGGTCTGAAGGCAAGAAGCAGGAGGCCTCAGCCACTCAGGTACCTGGTGGGCAAGGGGGCGCTGCCGGGCCAGTGGGCTGAGGGGCCCCTCCTCAACACCACTTCCCCTCAGGGTTGCTGGGTGGCACTGTAGTTGCTCTTACCCACCCTGTGGAAGCCAGGGCCTTTCCTGGCCTGGCCATAGCCCTGATCCTTGCCCCCGAAGGTCAGGAAGCATCCTCTGGCACGTGGCCCGCTGGGCAGAACCAGCACGACTCCAGCAGCTTCTCCAATACCAGGCTTTTGATTTGATTTTTCTCTCACGTTTGCCGTGAACAAAAGTTGCCCTTTGTTAATGTTCATCATAGTGACCAGTAACGTTCTTCCTAGCTTTCACTATTTTCAGTGCATTTTTATTTCTTTGGTCCTTGCTGGAACCTAAAAGCCAAGCAGGGAAGAGTTAATGGCTCATTGTTCAAAGGATGGAGCTGAGCACCACGCCCTCAGCAAGAGGGTCAAGACGCGTCCAGGATCAGGCAGGGTCGGAACCCAGGGCTCCTAGATCCTAGTTCATTGTTTCTGGGGCCCATTGCTCGTGGGGCCATAGCCGTTTGTTTTTCCAAGCCCTTGCACCCGCCCCCTCTTTTCCTGAGATGGCAGGAGCGAGAGCTGGATAGGCCAAAGCAGGACTTGGGCACCTCCACTCATTGGGGCTCATCACGACCTCTAACCCAAAAAGAACTTCCTGGGAGCTTGGTTGCTGAGTGGGTGGCTGGGTTGTGTTCACTGCGCCCACCAACCTGCATCCATTTGGCCTTTCAGCCAGCAGATGGTGCTGAGCATCTGTCCATGCTGGGAACTGGGGGTACAGCAGGAAGAAGACAGGGAGGGGCCCTGCCCTCATGGAATTCCCAAGGCGGGGGACAGCCATTAAGCAAGGAGACCAAGAGTTAAAGTACTCACCAACTGGTGGGTGCTTTGAAGGGAGCAGTATCGATGTAAGCGAGAAACAGTGGGATGACTTGCCTTAGAAAGGATAGGCCGGGGTGGCCTCTCAGAGGAGGCGATGCTGGGGCTGGAGAAGCAGCCAGGCCTGGGCAAGCTGAGGAGCCCTCCAGGCAGGGAGACCCAGGCACAGAAGCCTCTGGGGGAGCACTTGGGGGTATGAGAGCTGGGAGAAGGTGGGGGAGCAGGGGCAGAGGGGCCAGGCTTCACGGCCCATGGTGAGGGCTGAAGGGGGCCTGGGGGTTTTGGCGAGGGATCACACCCAGTCCTCGTCCCGTTCTCTCCTTGGCTGCTGGCGGATGTGGGAAACAGAAGCAGCCCCAGGGAGCCTGTTGAGGAGTCTGCTGCAGCCGCTGGTCTAGAGGCTCAGACTCAGTGGTGGGGCGTCAGGGGGCCTGAGCCCCGCCCCTTCCCTGGGCTGGGAGCTGTCTGTGGATCCTCTGAGAAGGATACTACTAGCTTATTTTCTGTCCAGTCAGTGGCAGTACCCCTTCGACCACCCCTCAGCCCTCCACTCCACCTCTAGGTTCCTCTGGCAGCTACAGGTCCCCTCCTACTCCAGCCAGGCAGGATGTGACCAGGGTGTGGCCTAGATGGCATGCCAAGAACCTGGGAGCCCCAGGCCAGGCTCTCACCCACCCATGCAGTCTTAGGCTGAGGCCAGCCCCTGGGTCTTGAGTCTGGGCCCATCCTCTTTCTGGGGGCCCTGGGCAGGGTCCTGTCTGCATGGAGCCAGGCTGGCTCCTCACCTTTGCGTTTCACAGGTGACCAAGAGGAACCTCCCGCTGACGCAGGCTGCCCTGAAGGTTCTTGCCCAGAAAGCCAGTGAGGCCCAGCCTCCTGCTGCCAAGACCCCGTCTTCAAGTGGGGTGAGCTGGGGAGTTGGGGGCCAGGCCTCACCCCGGAGGGGATAGTGTTCAGAGGCACAGGAGGTAGAAGGCAGGGTGCAGGCAGGGGCCCAAGTCCCAGCGCTGGCATTTAGCTACCCCGTGACCTCGGCATGCTCATTTACCTTCCCAGGCTTCTACTGTGCATGCCCCCCCACCAAAACTTTCTTTTTGAGGAATCTTAGTTCCTCAACCAGGGATTAAACCCAGGCCCTCAGCAGTGAAATCCTGGAGTCCTAATCACTGCCAGGGAGTCTCCAACTGCCCATCCTAGAGAGTGGTGGGAGAATTAAATGGGGCCTGTTTGCGAAGCCTCTAGTGGTGCCTGGCCCTTCCCTGAGGTATTCAGTAAGCACCAGATCTTATTTTCCCTTTCCATTCTCTCTCCTTTCCCCAAATCAGACTGACAGTGCTGTGGGAACTCTCTCCACGGCAAGTCCCCAGAGCACCCCTACCCAGGTCAGAATGGCCAACAAGCTCAGAAAGCCTGAGGTTCCTGCAGCTCAGCGGGCCACAGCTACTCCCTCGGGGCACCCCACACCCAAGGCCCCTGCAACCTCAGATGACAGCAACAGCAGCTCTTCGGGAAGCGAGGACGAAGCCAAGGGGTCCCAGGCGGCCCCGTCAGCCCACAGGCCAGGTGAGGCTCCTGGGAGGGAAATGCTGGAGGGCCTGGTGGAGCCCTGGGCTCAGATCTCTGCTCTGTAGCTGCCCATGTGCTATGACTTTGACCTAGGCATCTCATACAGGACCTCAGTTTACCCAGCTATACAATCCCATGACCAAATTGGTCCACATGACATGAACAACCTTTTTACTTGATTGTTTAGCCATGCCCAACCTTTTGGGATCAGGCTTCCCTAACTGATCCCCAGATTCCCAGGACCATACTTCTCTTGGGGATTAGAAGGTTTGGGCATGCAGGTGTCTCATTGGAAATGCTGCGAATAGCAATAGATCATGGAAGGGATCAATGAGGGGCAATGATGCCTTAGATCAGAGGGTGAGGCACGTAAACAGGGACAGCCCACCTCGGGGCCCTCCTGCTCCCAGAGCGCTCTGGCCTGTCCAGCGGGCAGAAGAAACCTGGGGTTCCCAACAGTTACCTGTGCTTCTCCCATAGGCTTAGCCCCCTCCAGGAGGGAGACCTTGGTGGAAGAGACCACAACAGAGTCCAGTGACGACGAGGTGGTGGCACCTTCCCAGGTAACTGCAAGGGAAGGGGCTGGCGGTCTCAGGAGCCTTGAGGTGGGAGCCCCAGGCCAGGCTCTCACCCACCATGCAGTTGTAGGCTGAGGCCATGCCCTGGGTCATGGGTCTGGGACCAGGCCCGTCCTCTTTCCAGGGGCCCTGGGCAGGGTCCTGTCTGCACAGCTCCTCTCCTGAGGTCCCACTTAAGCATAAAGCTGTGAGAAGCAGACTCTTGGAGTCTATAGAAAGGGTTTACCTTGATTTTAGGTGATTTCCGGATAAAAACATTCTCTAACAGATAACAGATGGGATTTCTTTTAAGGTTATCATCTTTATGTGGCAAGTGCTAGTGCTTTTCCGTTTGCGTTAGTAATAAGTTTCCTTTTTAAATGAGGCTGTTTAAAATACGTATTCATTATAGTAGTGCAGGAGGTGCGCACACAGGGCCGATGTGCCCGCCGCCCAGCTGGCCTGAGGGTCCCGGGGCTGATCCCCTCCAGTGGGCCACTGGCCTGAGGGTCCCGGGGCTGATCCCCTCCAGTGGGCCATGCACTGTTGGCCTGAGGGTCCCGGGGCTGATCCCCTCCAGTGGGCCATGCACTGCTGGGCTTCTTCACACTGGGCTTCTTCAGTCTCTCCTCTCAGGTTTTGTGACTCCTGGGCTGACTCCAGCTGGTTCCAAGACTTCAAAGGCCACTCCCAAACCAGACACCAGCCCCTCTGTTTCCTCTACTCCGGCCACCAGAGATGCCCCAGAAGGCAATCAGGAAGTGGAGCCCCAGCAAGCAGCAGGCACCATGTCCCCTAAAACAGGTGAGTCAAGAGCCGCAGGAAGGACACAGCAGGATGTGGAAGAACAAGGCAAGGAGCCCCTTTGCCTCCCTCAGGAGCAGTCCCACCAACATGGTCCTGTCTGCCAGCAGGGCCTCCCCAAGTGAGGTCTGGTACCGCTACATCAGGCCTGGAGGTTCTCGTCGAAAGTGCAGGGGCCTGTGCCCTAGAGTCTGGCTCCTGTAGTCTAGAGCCGCCCGGAGGTCGGGTTATCCAGCCCTGAGGGATGCTGGTACACCCTGTAGGCTGCTCCCTACCTTAGAGGAAGTGCATCTGGACTTTCAGGGTAGGCCTTGGCGCTCTCTAGCTGTTCCTGTTGACTTTTCTTCCTAACAAGTGGGCTCCTGGTACAGGGTGTAGGTACCTGGGATAGCTCAGACAGAAGATGGGGTCACGTTTGAAGAAGTCTTCTGCACATGGTGAAGACCCCGGGCAAAGGACTGACATGCTCTGAAGCCTCAGACAAGCCCATGGCGGCTCTGGACCTCGGTGCCTTAACCATACAGGGCAGGGGTTTGTGGGTCCATTGGTGGCACGTACAGAACATGGCACATGTGGAGAAAGCCACGTGGTATTTGGAGGGCAGACTCGAGTGCTCAGGTCACCTGGCCTAGGGTGTCAGCCACTGCTGACTGTGCCAACACTCTGGGACTGGTGTCTCAGAGGGTGTGCCTGGGCCAGCTCTCAAGGTTCCCTGGCCTTGGTATTCTAAGGTGTGTGGTAGACAGGAGGCAGAGAAGTGGGTTGCTGAGGCACCCTGTGCTCTCCTTGGTTCCCTTCTCTAGCTGACTCCTGTTCTTGCCACGAAGCACCAGAGGACTGAAGGGGGCCTCCCTCTGCCCTGGGAGCCCCCTCTGCCTACTTCCTCAGCCCCCGGGGCTCTGGAGCCAGAGCTGCTGCAGGTCCCACTGCACTCTGAAGGGAACAGCTTTATTCTCCCCGCATGGAGCCAGGGCCAAGCTCCCAGCACCTCCCAGAGCCCAGGGTGTCGCCACTCTTGTACTGTGAGACCCCAAAGGGACCTGCGAAGCTGGGGCAGTGCCGGGACATATGCTCAGCTCCCAGTCCTGGGGCCTCTAGCTGCAGCTTGCCCAGTGCTGGGTCAGCAAGAGGAGTCATTGCTCATTTTCTTCCCCAGTGTTCTTCTCTTTGTGAGAGGCGGGTGTGACAAGGAGACATTTTAGAGGGGGCTGTGGAAGGTTTTTTCACACGTGTAGTCAGCACACAATTATCAAAGGAGAGCAGAGGCGTGGAAAATTCTAAACAAAGGCTGCAGCAGAAGTCGCTCTGGCAGGCAGTAAACCTGCTTAGTCAGCCGCCGTGTGCGTATTCCCTGCACCCCCCACCCCCAGGCCAAGCCACCTGGACTCCTGACCACAGAGGGCTGCAGGTCCCCAGCGTACAAGTGGGCATAGGTTGGATGGCCACATGACCTTGGCTTTTGTTTAAATGCATCTGTGGTTTAGAACAGTGAGGGGATTTGTTGTTCATCCAATGCCTCATTTTATAAACAGTTTGGTTTTCAGACCCAGGGCCCAGGCATCCTGTCTTCCTGCCCTGGGCTCCTGACTGGAAGGTGCCGTCTATCCTGTCCCAATTCTTTGATTTTATGGTGGATTACAAGCCCTTTTGGAGAAGGAAATAGCAACCCACTCCAGTATTCTTGCCTGGAGAACTCCATGGACAGAGAAGCCTGGTGGGCTACAGTCCGTGGGGTCTCAGAGTTGGACACAGCTTAGCAACTAATACTACGAGCCCTTTGATTAACATGCTAGAGTTAATTTCCATCCCCAGCCTGAACTTGAGTTTTCAGTGTGAGGAGACATGAAAAGAGCTCTAAGTTAGAAGCAGGAGGAGAGGTGTGGGCAGGAGACCCAGCGGGTTCCCATGGTCCCATCTGTACTGCATCAGAGAAGGTCAGGTCTATGCTGGACCCCTTTGGCTTTCATGCCACCAGAGGTCTAGTCCCCAATTCTCTCAGGTCCATAACCCCAGGTCCTCTCTCCATAGGCAGAAAAGAGGCTGGTGCCACACCTCAGAAGCCCGGGAAGGGGCCTGGGAGTACCCCGGCCTCCATGCTGGCGCTGCAGAGCAACATCACCCAGCGCCTCCTGAGCGAGCCCTGGCCCCTGAGTGAGGCGCAGGTGCAGGCCTCGGTGGCAAAAGTGCTCACGGAGCTGCTGGAGCAGGAGAGAAAGAAGGCTGTGGAGACCGCCAAGGAAGGCAACCGGAAGGGCCGCCTGGGCCAAAAGCGGAAGCTGTCCGAAGACCAGACAGCCCCCAAGGCCCCCAAGAGCAAGAAAAAGAAGCAGCTGGCAGCTGCAGATGGTGGGGAGCATGTGGTCTCCTCAGAAAAGGCGCCCAGAACTGTCAAAGGGAAATCCAAGAAGGACAGAGCAAGTGGTGACGTCAAGGAGAAGAAAGAGAAGGAGTCTCCCGGCTCTCAGGGGGCCAAGGAGAAGCCAGTAGGGGAGCTGGGGACTCCGAAGGGTGACGGGGGAGACCACGGCAACCTTAAGACCAAGAAAGAGAAGAAGAAATCTGACAAGAGTAAGTGCCTGCTGCAGCCCAGAGCGCACTTCCCCAGTCCTGCTGAGGGCTGCAGCCACCACTCGGGCGGTGGCCCTCAGCCAGCACAGAGAGGGCTGAGAATGTCTTGTCCGTCTTGGGAGCAGGATGGGCAAAGCCGGAACCAGGTCCTGGAGCAGCGGAGCCACCACCACCAGGATGGCGCTCACAGCTCCAGGGCGTGTTCCGATCGCAGAGCCCTGCCCTCCCCCACGGCGGCCACAGCCACGTGCACTGGCAGCCGAGGCTCCTGGGGTCCAGGCTCCTGGATAGCAGCCGCCCCTTGCTGCATTCTGTGCTAGAGTCCTCGTGCAGCCGGGCCACGTTTAACCCCCACCCCAGCCCTGTCTGATGGGTGGTCACTCATTCCCATTTTACAGGTTGAACGTGTCTTTTTAAAATCAGTGTGTAGAAATTTTACAAAGTGAGTTAAAATGGTAACAGTCCAGGGCTTCCATGGGGACGGAAATCATAAGACTTGTGCTTCGATAGCTCCCCAGGGTGTGGGGCATGGAGAGGAGAGAGCTGTTCTAGGGCCCCCGGAGACCTGCCCTGTCTGCCCACTTTGACCCCAACCCTCAAGATTAACATCTGTTGTTTAGCAATTTTACTTTCTTCCCTTAGAAAAAAAAGACAAGGAGAAAAAGGAAAAGAAGAAGAAAACAAAAAAGGCCTCAACCAAAGACCCTGGCTCACCATCACAGAAGAAAAAGAAGAGAAAGGTAGAGTGAGTCCCAAGGAGTCCTGGGCTAGAAAAGGGGACCCAGACCCAGCCCCCAGGTGGACGTGATCCGCCCCAGCTCCGGGTGTCAGGGTAGGGGGTAGGGTAAGCCAGAGCCAGTCCCTGTGCCCCTACCATTCTCAGGGGCCCGAGCAGGAGCTTGTGTATCGTGAGACACTAGAGAAGAGCTAGGAGGTGGGCGCCACCCTGAGGGGCCCAAGGTCTGTGCACGTGGGAGCCGTGGAGCGGCCCTGTCTTGCCTGTGAGGTAGGAGGCTGTTATGACAAGTGAAAAAAGGAGAAGCCCCCCTGGGGCCGGGAGACCAGCTAAGCTGTTGCAGGTTTCTGGGTGAGAGAATAGGTTCCCTTGGATGTGTGTGCCCCAGCTGGCGGGGTATCCCCATGGCAGAAACACGGCCTGCCTCGTACATGTCAAGGGCTGACCGCCTGACCCGGGGCCCTCAGCTCCTCAAACCCAGATGCGGTTCTCAGCAGGGCCACAGCCGCGGTCAGAAAATCAGAGCGTCTGCGGCTGCAGAGTCCTGGGCTCCATCCTCCAGGGCTCGGGGGGCACCCTCCACACCCTCAGGATCTGTGTGTCCCCAGTATCTGTTCTGGGGGAGCCACAGAGCCTCGGGAAGGAACTGTCATAGCCCCTCCTGGTGGGGGTGGCGTGGGTGGGGAGACACTTCAGGTCCAACAGCATCTCCTGCTTTTCTCTTCACAGAAGAAGACGGCAGAGCAGACTGTCTGAGGGACGCCAGGTGGCAGGTACACTCCTGGCCTGGGGACCCTTGCTGACCCTTTGCTCGCTGGGGAGGGCAGGTGGTCAGCTCCAGCAACCACTGTGGTCCTCAGGAGCGAGACTGGGCCTCAGGGTTGGGCCTGAGGGGAAGGGGTTTTAGAGAAAGAGGGTTCAGTTCCTCAAGGGCAGTGGGTGATGCCAGGAATCAGAGCTGCAGAGTCAGAAAGATCCAGGAGAGTCCAGACAGTGACTGCCACTGAGTCGCTCAGGTCGGGGGAGGTGGGGGTTGCTGGGATGTGGTAGCGGAGGGGCACACTGGCACGCGTCCTCCTTGTACATGAGGGTAAGGCTTGAGGTTGGGGACAGCTCAGTCTCTCCTTTGCCACTGTCACTCCTTTTCTTTCTATTTTTGTAATTTGAGGGCCTTTCCTCATGGGAAGGAACATGTTTTACTCAAAACAAGCCATTCTGATGGCCCTGTGCTTCCCAGGTGGTGGTGAAGGGGTGGAGTGCTCCGCTTAGCTGAGCGAGCCCCAGCCTGCTGTAAACAGGGTGATACAGGCCTGGGCAGGTGGTGAGGCTTCAATGAAGCTAAGCTCTGAAGCCCTCGTCCCAGTTCCTGGGACACAGCACCACCAGCTATCCACCGTGGTTAGTTAATGCTCCTCTCCTGCACGGGGAGAGCTTTTGATTTGATTTTGTTCTCCTCGGTGGAGAAAAGGTTGGGGAAGCCTTATATCTCCTTCTCCCAGGGATTTCTTAGCCAAGTGGTGGCCAGCCCCACGCTTCTTCCCTCTGCCCAGCGATGGTGGGAATTGAATTTTTAACTTCCCCTCCCTCCCCAGATGATGGCCAGCTGCGATGTCCATGCCGGCCAAACCAGCGAGCCCTGAAGAGAGGCTGGTCTGAGGAGGAAGAAGCCTGCCTGGCTCCATGACGTCTGCTCACTGAATTCTCTCCAATGCAGGATGCCTCGGACGGATGGACATGTACAGTATATATATATATTTTTTAAGTGACCTGCCCCTCCCTTCTCAGCTCCAACATGCCTAGAGGCCTCAAGACGTTCTGCCTCTGCTCTGTAGACCCAGTGAGGCTCAGTCTGCGGCTCTTTCGGGCCCTGGTCTCTGACTGATGCTGAGGCTTTGTCCTCCTTTTGTCAGTTTTTCCCTGTTTTGTTTGTATGGGGTTTTTTTGTGTTTTTTTTGTAAGAACTCAGAAAATAAAAGACTTGAAGGAAAGGTGCAAGTTCCCAGTGCCTCTGGGCAAACGCTCTACAATTGACTGATTCTTGGAAGGGAGAGTCTGACTGACACTGGGAGATGAACAGACCTCATCTGCTCAGGATTTATTCTTGACGGTGTATCAAGACTCTGGGATACTGTACTGAGTGACACCCTGTCTGCCAAAGGAGGAGACTCAGTGAAGGGCCCTGATGGGGTATGGAAGGCTATCTAAGCTAAGGGGGAGCTTGGGCACGGTCAGGCTAGGTTACAAAGGTTCTGCTATGATGAAGGCAAGAAGTGGAGGCACTCAAAAGATGTGTCAGGGTGACATCCACAGGAGTTCGTGATGGCGGTGATGGTGGGGAGCCCACTTCCCTGGTCCCAGAGCAGTGTGAAGCACCTCTGGTCATGAAGGTCCAAGGCTTTTAGCCTTCTGCTGGAGACAGCGAGAGTCCATGCAGAAACAGCACTAAGCCTGGGGGTTCTGGGAGAGTCAGGGTGACAGCCAACTGTACCCTTAACTGGGGGCCCCTGGGCAAGGACCCCCTCCCAGGTCGCCTCTCTTCCTCTAAGTGTGTTGGCTAGAACAGAGGCTGCAGAGCATTTTCCTGTTGGGTTCCTTTGACCCCTAGCAAGTCTTCAGACTTAGAAATGGAGAGATTTCCATAAACTTTTTCATTTAGGGCTCCTATTGGAAAGTCCAGAAATGTGACCACAGGGGCTCCTCCTGGCAACAAGCGGCTGGGGCTGCACAGCGGCCACCCCTTAAGTAGGACATTGGCCCCCAGTTCCACAGCCCCCACTCCCTGGTGGTCCCAACACAAGGGCCTGCGTTGTTGCCATCTGTCATTACACTTGTACTGTTCTTAGTATAGAAATGAAAATGGGGACAGGAGAAGCTGGACCCAGAAGAGCTGGTGCTTAAAGAATTATGGGCAAGAGCCTGTTTCTTCTTCTTGGAAGTAAAGTATTCCTGTGTGTGAAACATGGAGAAGTGGTCTGTGTCCAAACACTGCAGCCCCCAGCCCGGCATCTGTGTGTGGACTCCCCAGGCTGTGACCTCCCTCCTCGACCACAGGATTCAAGGTCTTCAGTTCACCCCCTTGGGGTAGACAGACCATGCCCAACAGAACAGCTGAAAGCCGGGAGTGTTCTACTCACTACCTTTTATTCTCACAGGAGCCGTGGCCGTAGGGCTGATGACAAGCTTGGCTGTGCAGAGGGAACTGAGGGGTGGCAGGAAGTGAGGGGAGGGGCTGCAGTTTGGGGAGGCTGGTTCTTCCTGGGTGTATGATGCTGGGGACAGGGAAGGGGTGGCTCATGCCCCCAGTTAAAGGGCTGGAAAGCTGAAGCCTGGACGGGAGGGGACAGCAGAGGTGTCTGTCGTGGGACTTGGGACAGTGCCGTCCCTTCTCCCTGCACCTGCCCACCACTTCATGGGCCTCGATCTTGGAGTTCCATGTCAGCCTGCTGTGGTGTCAGCAGTGGGGGTCAGCCACACTCATGGTCCATGTCCGTGGACCTTGCATTCCTGCTAGTGAATGGGAGTTTGGGCAGCAAGTGTACTGCTAACCTATGCCGTTCTGATATGATTGTTGTGTCCAAGGATGATGGAGAGGCAGTCTCATAGAATGAGGTGCAGGGTGGGAGACAGCAAGGGGAGGGGTGTGTAAGGGAAGGAGGGGGCTGGGGCAGGGAGGGAAGCTGTGGCCTTGCAGGGCTGTCTGGGTGCTGGCATCTGCGTCTGCTGAGCTCACAGGGCGACTGCAGGGAGGGAAGCAGCAGGTTAGGGCTGGAGTCATTTGTCCCTGCCCCCTCCCAGCATCCTGTGGCCTCAGAGCAGTCGAGAGCCCTTCACTCTCCACTGCCTCCTGCTTGGATACAAGAATTGACCACCATGGCCCCAGAACCCCCAGCCCTGGTCCTCATCTGTGAGAAGGAAGTTGGAGACTGGCCTGGGGTCATCATCCACAGGCGAGTTGGCCCCTCTGGGGATAAGCTGCTGGGGACCAGATGCCCTGCAAGGGTGCTTACCTGACTGAAATCCTGCTTACACCTCTAGCCCAGATGACGGATACTCCATCTCCATTGGGTCTGCAAAGGAACAGAGAATCCACTCGTTAGCTGCAGTCTGGCCTACTGTGCCCACTGGCAAGGGGCCTGGGTGGGCTAGTTCTTCCCAACCTTGCCACAAGCCTGGTGCTTGGTAGAACAGATGTGAATGGAAGGACGCTTGTTGGATGGCTGCAAGCAGCAATGAGATGTGGCTGGGGAACTGAATGAGCGAGGCCAAAGAGGGGGTGATGAAATCAGGTGGGTGGACCTGGAGGGCCCTGGATGCACGCGTGGATGGGTAGAGTGGAAGGGTTGGAGGACAAATGAATCAAGTAGATGAGTGTGGACATAAGGAGAAAAATAACAGTACACAAATAAATAAGGAATGCACAGTGGGTGGATGCATGGCTGAGTGGCTGCTCCCCGGAGAGGGCACCTTGCGTGTCCTAGTGTGTGCTGGGGGGGCAACCTGCCCCTCCGCCTTTCTGATCCTTCCTGCTCCTGGCATAGCGGCCACTGCTTACCACTGCAGTTATGGCGCCCGCGGCTCCTGGTGTGGGGGACCTCGGTGCCGTTGGGGAAGACACACCAGCAGTAGCCGATGCTCCCATAGCACTGGAGCGGCATATAGTTGCCGTTCTCGTCGCAGTTGGGCTTGAACACGCCCGGGTGGATGGCAGGGATGCGGCTGACCTCTTCCTGGCACTGGGTCAGTACTGAAGCGACAGGCACGGTGAACACAGTGAGTGAGCGGGCTCTGTGCTGGGGTCTCAGCAGAACCAGAGGTCCACATACCACTGTGGTGTGCCTAATGCCTTCTGTCCAAGTGGCTGCACTTGCTCTACCAATTGCACAGATGGAGAAACTGAGGCCTGGACCAACCAGGTCCAGGAGCAGAGAGGAAGTGAATGGCTGTGTTGCTAATTCATCCCAGATCATGATGATTTCTTCTGACAGTCAGTACCTACTAGAGTTTAGAATTACACCTATGATTCTGATTTCTAGAGAAAAGCAGTAGACTCTTGCCAAGTCTGAGCTCCTATTACTGGCGGTATCCAAGTAGAAATGGGGGTTACCATGTGGTGAGGCTGTTATAGAGGGGATTTGAACATTAGCTGGAAGTTGGTCAAGATAACATGCAAGGTGCCCTCTCTGAATCCATGATGGAGAATCCTGGGGTTCAGGAAGGGTGGGCCCTTGATCTTCCACTTCTGAAACTGAAGCCCAGAGGGAAGAGACTTGCTCAAAGTCACATATCCAATTAGCACCAGGATGAGAACAGAGCACCCATAACGGCTTTCAGGCTGAAAACCCTGTTACACATTGCCCATGAGATGGAAGAACCCCAAGGCCCTCTTATCTAGCAGCCATGGCTGTGTGACCTGGGAGAGGTCCCTTGAAAGGGTGGGAATCATGAGCCCAGCCCTCTTCTGGGAGCCTGCAGGATGCAGTGCTGGGTGAGGAAGATCATTGCTACGACTCCTGCGATGTTTTGGGTGGTTTTTGCTCCAGGCCTCCTTGTGCAGTTCCATCCTCCACAAGGGAGGTCACCTCCTGAAGGGACAGGATGGGGGCTGGGGGCAGACGAGCCCAGAAGAACAGGCAGGAGAAACAGGAGTGAGAGCTGAGAGGCTGGGAGAGCTCTGTGCTTGGATCAGGGAGCACCCAAGGCCCTATCCCTGAGGGAGCTCCCAGAAACCCCGCCTCCCCAAGATTCACGTTCCCTTTACCTTTTGGTGGAACCTCAAAGGGCTTCTCCTCCAGTGAGTTCTTGCTCATCTCAAACAAGAGCCACTGATGCAGCCAGTTCTCAAAGAGCTAATGGAGATAAAGGCAAAGGGTCAGGGTTAGTAGCCCACTCCCACCCTATTGACTATGCCCCTGGGAACAGAGACGTGGAGGGCCAGCGGGGACCTGGTTCCCCCTTAGACACCCCACAGGGTTTCGTCAAGGTGGTTCCTCGAGTTCAAGCATTCTCCCATGGTGGGAGCTTCTTAAGTGCTGGGAAGCCGCCTCCAGCTTCCTGAGAACGGCTTCGCTGCTCACGCCCCTCGTCCCAGGGCTGCTTTAGACAGGGAGGCAGGGTACCAGTGCTGACCTTCCAGTCCAAGCCGTCCATGGAGTCCTTAAGGTGTTTCAGGTTTTCTGGCAGGCTCCCCTTCAGCTGCGGGTACACCTTCAGGGGGTCCGCCTTCTGCAGGATAGCAAAGCAGGAAGGAAGGTTAAAAAGCTTCCAGGCAGGCTAGGTTTAATGTACAGCTCATGTTGCCCTGATCTTTGGTTCTGAGGTGTGGAGCCCAGACCTCAGCACACTGGAGCTAATGCGGAAGGGGATGTGTTAAAGTAATCCAGGGGCCCAGCTACAACACCCTGGGGCTGGGAGTCGGGAGACCCAGTTCCAGGCCCAGTTCTACCAACAGTCTTCAGTCTTCTGATCCTTGCAGACTCTTACTCATCTTCCAGGTCTCAACTCCTTCCGAGGGAACCCTAGACTTCATCCCAACACTCCCGCCCCAGTTAAGTCAGATTCTTGGCCTCTTTCTCTCAAAGCCCCCTGCACATCCCTCATCACCTGGTCACTTGTCTGTCTCCCATGCTAGCCTGAGATCTCCATGGACTAGGAACTGATCTGACTGCTCCCCACTGTGGCTCCAGAGCCTTGCACAGTGCCTGGTGCTGAGTAGACATGCAGTAAAAATTTGGGAAGGAATAAAACAGGCATCTTCAGCAAGTCACTTCCAGACTCTGGGCCCTAGTTTCTCCACCTCAAACACAAAAAAGTGGGGAGCAGTGGGGCTGAACTTCATAGAACATTAAGGGCCACATTTGTGTTGCTTCACTAATCTGCGGAGCCCACGTTGAACGTCTGCTGTGAGCCGGGCCAGGGGCCTGTGGGGATGGGGTGGGAGGTGGGGGCTGCCTGGCCGGGCTCCACTCACCAGGAGCAGGTGCATCACGTGGTCCTGTGTCATGTTGCCGTACTTGGTGGCGTTCTTCATGGGCTGTGGAAGGAAGGAAGGGAGGAGGAGTCCCCAGCACTGGCACCTGGGGGTGGGGCCCAGACAGAGCCAGCAGCTGGGGTCGGGGTGAGAGTCTGGATTCCCAGATGTTCAACAAGTCCATCTCTACCACCTCCCACTGTGAGAGGTTGAGCAGGTTGTTATCTTCCTGCCTCAATATCCTGTTCCTCTACTCTGCTTATGCTTTCCTGCCCAAGGCTTTGTGGACAGGAGATAGTTTTGTGAACAGAAACATCATCTATATATCAAGGGCTCTGAAAATAGGAGGGACTGTGAGATGCTCTGGGAAATGAGAAGCATTTTATAATTTGTGGAGGGCTAGGCCTTCCTCCAGAGAGGGCCCCAAGAGGCTCTTTCCTTCTTCACCCCTAGAATTCCTGTTCCTCCCCCAAACAGCAAGGACCGCCTCTCCAGCTGTGCTTTTCCTGAGCCAGGTGTCATCCTCTGTCCCTTGACACTTGCCCTCTATCCAGGCGGGGTAAGCTTCCCTCTCCTACTGCCCTGGGGTTGGCCTTACCTCCGGGCCTGCCATGGGCAGCGCCCGCATCAGCATGGGAGTGGCCATCCGCATCTGGCTCAAAGGCTTGGCAGCTGTGGGGGCAGAAGGCACAGCATGAGTGTGGCCCCAGTGCCCAGGGACAAGGGTACTCAGACCCAGGGACTGAGAGCTCAGACCCGGATGAGGGGCTGGAATTCCAGACCAGAGGGCGAGGACAGTGGGCCCAGCTGGGGCAGGAATGAGGGTTCTTTGAGGTGAGGGGCAGGGGGGTTGTCGGGACAGAGGCAGGGCACGCACGCTTGGGAAGCTTCATGCGCAGGTTCTCCAGCTGCAGGTTCTGGGAGGTGACCGTCAGCTTGTCCAGCCGGCCCTGCTGCTGGTACAGGAAGTAGGCAGTGGTGGCCTGGCCAGCCAGGAGCAGAGCCACCAAGACAGAAAAGCCCGTGTACAGGGCTCCACGACTGCACTTGCTGTGGGGGGAGGAGGGGGACATAGGTTAGAGGAGAGTCCACAGAAGTGGCTGTCCTGGGGACTGGCTGGGAATGGGGGAATGTGCCCCCACAGTTCCAGCCCTTGCCCTCAGCTGCCCCTAACAAACACACGCTTTAAGCACAAATAAGTGCCTATGAACTTACAGCTTGACGATATTCCCCTGACCCCCTACCTCCAGCCACTGCTGCCCCTATAGCCCTCCCAGGCAGAAATCGTGGAGCTGCCCCTGTGTGGGGAAGAGCCAAGAACAAGGGTCTTGTCTTCTCGAAGGAACCAGCAAGGACAGCTGAGGAAACCCCAGGAAGACCCTGCTGCCTAGTAATTCATGAGATCACAAACATGGCTCAGTCTCATTGCCTCTCTGCTCGCCAATCCTCTGTGATTTCTGGACCCAAGGCCCAGTCCAGGGATTACTCTGAAAGGAGAATGTAAAAATCCTATGTGGAGAAAAGGAGAAAACCAGAAAGGAGGGGAAAACAAATCCTACTTTTTGGCCTTCCCAAGGAAAAGGGGCGGCCTGGCCTCTGATGTAGTGAAAAGTCCACCCACGCTTGGGTCTTCCTGAGTTCAAGCTCTATAACCTCACCTTTTCAGCAACCTCATACCCAAGTTGAGTCCCAGCTGTTCCTCCCACCTTCTCTTCTCTGAACCTCAGTTTCTCATAAGGTCTAAGATTCTAGAAAGTCATAATAAAGATGAGACCCTGTAACCTGGATTGCAATCCTGGTTCTGTCATTCCCTTAGCTCAGGGAACAGGGGCAAGTCACTCAACCTCTCTTAGTAACTTGAGGTAAGAATATCTACTCAAAGGGTTGTTATATAAAATGAGATCAGGATAAAGCTCTTGACTCCATACCTAGCACACAGTTAGCAGTCTGTAACACTGAGCACTAATCTCAAGGGAGTTAATGATTAACTTTAGCATCTGGTTTCCTTCCTCTTCATGCATCTTGACGGCCTGTCTCCTGGTTCTGGATGAGTGCCAGCTCTTGTCACTTCCTCCTTTCTACTGCCTCTTTCTTGAATAAATAACTGGCCAAAGTCAGGAGCCAACCAGAACCAGGGGGAATCATGGTACAAGTGTTGCCAGGCAGAAGTGTTCACAAAAGGGTCCAAAACAGGCCAGGACTGTTTTTAGAAGCAGTGATTGAACTGAGGGAAAACCAGACAAGGATTTGACAAGGGGGCACCCTTTCTGCTCACTGAGCCCACGATGGCTCTGCAACTCACTGGGTGGCCTGTGCTCAGAGGCGACCCATTTCCCCTCCCTGCAAATTGTGCCTCTAGAAGGGGTTCGGATGGTAGACAAACTCAAAATTTAATATCAGACTAGTCCTGGGTTCAAATTCTGGCTCCAGGATTCACTAGCTGCAATAACTTTGGTGACTCACTTGTTAATACGAGTCTCAATTTTTTCTTATGTAAAAATGGAAATAATAAAAGTACCCAACTTAAAGAGTTAGTAAAAGAATTATGATTGAGTTTAGCAGTTAGTTATATGCCCACCACAAAACTAATCATACTAATATCTAACAGGGACTGAGGATTGGTAACAAGTATACAGTGAATAGGAACTATTATCATAACCACTGTTATTATTATTGCTGCTGCTACCACTGAGACCCAGAGAGAAACTGTGATTCATACAAGTCATACACGACAGTTGCAGAACCTTGACCAGAATCCAGCCTTCACAAGAGTTGGCCCTCCTAGCCATGGGATTCCCCAAGGTTTTCACAGGCCAGGCACTAATGGTCTGTCTCTAGCTACATGTCCCACAGAATGAAGTTCCTCATGACATCTCTGAGAGTCTCTCCCAAACCCCTTTCTGCCTGGCAACTGCTGACATCACAACAAGTCCCTGTAATATGCAAATTACCTGGGAGGGGGGGAGGGGGGGGGGGGGGAGGGGGGCAGGGACATTGGGGTAGCTGTATTCTAATCATTCCCCATTTTTTTTCAGGGAAACAGATGGATAAGGATCTGGGAAAGGGTCCTCTGGATGGCTGTGCTGGCCCCTTACTGCAAGGGAGAGGGGCATGGGCAGGGCACCACCCACATCAACCCACAGCCCCCTCTGGAAATTTAGCCAGAGCCCCACACCTCACCCTTTTTTGACCCTCCTCAAACATCTCTCATTCCCTCCTGTGATAGCAAACATCATCTACTCTACAGACACCTGCAACTATAATTCCCTCAATATAAACACATATACCAACTTATGATAACTAGGAGGAAACTCCTCAATGATGAGCTGCTTCTGCCATTCTCTCTTAGAAAATCTGCTTCTCCATCTAGGATCCATAATATTTTCAAAATTCTAACCTAGGGCTTGGCCCAGCTTCAAGGGACTCTGGGAAGCTCCTGATACTGTGGGAAACTGTAGGGAATGAGTACAGAGTCTGATTTTCAGAAGAGAGGTATGTGATGCAAAGAAAGTTAAAACCCCTGCCCTAGAGGAACTCGCTCATTTTACAGGCGGGAGAACTGAAGCCAGACGGCCAGAGACTTGCCCCAGACCACCCAGTTAGTGCTGGCGTCAGAGCCTAAGTTCACGCCTCGTCCGACTTGAGGTCTAGTGCTCCTTCTGTAGCCCTGCGCACATACGTCTGTGCAGCCCAAGATTTGGCTGCTCTCTCCTACTGCTCACACATACCTCTCCTGGGCCCTGGGGCGCTGGCCCAGCATGGGCAGCTGCTCATGGTTGGAGATGAGGTCACGCTGGTCTTCCATGCTTCTGACCTCTGGTCTTTCCCCTCCTGCTCCTGCTGCTGCTGCTGCTGCTGCCTGCGTATCTGGGATGCTGAGCCCCGTGCTCACCTCTTGAAGTTGGGGCTGAGGAGGAATCTGATTCGTCCACAGGAGGCCACTCCGCCCACCCGGTACAAGTGGAAGTGAAAGCCACAAAGCTGGAAATACCCTCACTTCAGCAAGTTGCCTTTAATGGGACAGGATGAGTAGGGGGAGCCCCCACCGAGGCAGGTGAAAAGGCCAGCATGTTTCCATTGGCTGCCCAGGGCCCTCGTCACTTGTTTCTGGGCAGACCTGTGGATTCGTCAGGCTCCTTGGAGGTTTCAAGAAACGGGCAAATGTTCACTCCCTAGATAGGAAATCACTTTGAAGCAAAAAAAAAAAAAAAAAGCCGAAAATTCTTTTTGTCTCCTCTCTCACCTGTAGATGAGTGGGTACATAAAGGGGCTGCCCGCCTTTTATGAACTTAGACAAATCCTTTCCTTCTCTCAGGGCCTCAGTTATGTCATCTCAAAGCCAGGGGGAGGAAAGCTGGATTCAGTGTTCTCTCTGCACTCTGCTAATACAAGCATTTTATGAATCTGAGTCCCTGGTTCTAAGGCTCTGGTACTAATATTTGCCAGCACTTACCCAGCCCTCCTTTGAGCTGGCACTGTGCTAATCATTTTGCATGCTTTGTTTCATTTAATCTTTACAGTGACCTTTTGAGGGCTGTTTTATTGTCTCCATTTATAGATAGAGACACTGAGATTTTGAGAGGCTACATGTTTGCCCAGAATCATGCATCATCTCTTGATTTTAACCATTCCACCCTTCTGCTTCGTAATGCTCAAATTATATCATTCAAATTCATGACAGTGGAGGCCTCTACAGGGAGGGAAGGAAGAGGGTCTGGGAAAGGCTACCCAGGGGAGGTTTAACTGTTGGCATGGTTTCATTTCTCACTATCTGTATCTTATAGACCATATTTGTTTTATTAATCTTTATGTCTTTGTGTGTATGTTTAAATTTTCAGCAAATTTAAGGTCAATGAGCACATGAAAAGATGCTCCACATCATTAGTCATCAGGGAAATGCAGATTGAGGCCACAATGAGGTACTACTTCACATCCACTATGATGGCTGTAATCAAGAAGACAGATAATCACAAGTGTTGACAAGGATGTGAAGGAACTGGAACTCAGATATTGCTGGCAGGAATGTACTATGGTGCAGCTACTTTGGAAAACTATTTGGCAATTTCTCAAGAAGTTAAATATGGAGTTACATATGATCCAGTAATTCCACTCCTGGATATCTACACAAGAGAGATTAAAGCATGTATCTATAGAAAAACTTTTACACAAATGGTCATAGCACCATTATTCATAATAGCCCCAAAGCAAAAACAACCCAAATATTCATCAACTGATGAGTAAACAAAATGTGGTATATCCATACAATGGAACATTATTTAGCCATAAAGAAGAATTAATGTCTCAATACAAGTCTTATTTTTAAAAAAAAAAGGAATGAAGTACTGATTCATGCCACATAATTAATTTTGAAAGCATCATGCTAGGTGAATTTGACCAAACATCTGAAGAGACAAAGTTTGACAAAAGTTATTTTAGTAAATTCTGTTCTAAATCATCAAAGAGTGAGAAGTAATGATATGTAAATAAAATTTGCTTATCTATTTCAAGTGAAACTGAGATTAGAGGCTAAGTGTTTAAATTTGGATTGTATATACTTTAATAATGCCATTAAATTATCACGATATATATTTTAAAAAATCATGATAAGTGAAATAAAGCCAGACACAAAAGGCCACGTATTGTACTATTCCATTTATATGAAGTGTCTAGACTAGGCAAGCCATAGAAACAGAAGGTAGATCAACAGTTGCCAGGGGAAAGGGGATGGGGAATGGTTGCTGATGGGTATGGGCTATCCTTTCAGGGTGATGAAAATATTCTGGAATTAGACAGTGGTGATGGTTGCACAACTTTGTGGATACATAGGAAGACCATTGATCTGTACCATTTTAAAAGCCTGAATATTATGGCATGGGAAATTGATAGTTCAATTTAAAAAAAGATTTCTTGGTAATGATGGTTAGAACACATTATATGTTTGCTTCCTCTTTCACTTGGCTTCTGTCACTAAAATGACAAAAAGTTTCTTTTTTTTTTTTAGTGTAGATCTGTATGGACAGAGAGAAAAGGAGAAAAGAGCAGAATTTTAGAAGCTGGAAAGCAAATGGATTAGGAGTAGTCATTAACAGACCCAAGAAGGTTAATTCGAAACCTGCAGCTAGAAAAGCTGAGAAGCCACCAGTTTATGTGGTAGAACAGGTTCAGAAATTGAGAACTAGACACACTGGGTAGGAGTACAGTTAGATATCCATGTCCTGTCCCTCCCCAACTACTCCTCCCTCCCTGAAAGAGGGCTGGAAGTTTATCCCCAGGCACAGGGCAGGGCATGGGCCCAGCTCTGAAGATGAGTCCCAGCCTTCTCTCCGACCCAGTTTCCAGAATGCCAGAAGCCAGACCTTCTTTTTCTGGGCAATAAATGAGAGAATCCTTCTCTGGAGAGCATGACCACAAGGAATGACCTAAAGATTCTGATACTAGGGTTCAACGATGAAACAACCCAGCCAAATAACCTTACAGGGAAGACCTCAGCCAATAAGCCATTCACATCAGTCACAGCTTCCACTTGATTTTTTTAGACAATCAAGGCTCTTGGGACATCTGAAGAAAACCTCTAACACACAAGAGAGTGAAAAAACAAATAACCCAATCTCAAAAAGGAACCATGGAGGAAACAAATAGATATTAACAGCTTTAGGGAGATAAAGGAGATACTGCACCCATGAACAAGACGAGGATGCTATAAAGATGAATGTACGGTTAGAACAATGACGACAACGGCAAAAATACCTTGAAGATTGAAAGTACAAGGGTAGGTATTAAACAGTCAGTAGGTAAAAGATAGTTTTTTAATCTCCCAGAAAGTAGACCACCAAGATAAAAAGGAATTGGGAGAAAAAATAAGAGAATTAAAGACCAATCCAGGATGCCCAATAGCCAAATATCAGTGTTCCAGAAATAGGGAACAGAGAAAACAAAGGTGAAAAAAAAGCCAGTGAAAAAATTCAGTACAATGTCCAGAACTCAAAGACATAAATTCCCACATTGAAAGGACCTAGTGAATACTAGAGACAAAGCATGAAGATAATTTCACACCAAGGCACATCAAGTGAGGTTATAGAAAAACAAAGACAAATTTCACAGAAAGAAACAAGACAGATACCAAGGACCAGGAATCAGAATGACTTTGGACTTCTTAAGAGCAACCCTGGAAACCAGAAGAAATGGAGCAACACCTTCAAAATTCTATGAGAAAATTATTTCCATCCTAGAATATTTACTGAGCCAAATTATTAAGTAGGTATGAAGGTATCACAAAGATATTTTCAGACATTCATTATCTCAAAAATTTTTCTTTCTCAGAAAGCTTCATGAACGTATGCTTTACCAAAATGAAGGTCTTCACTAAAAATAAAGGAAGACTTGAAATATAGGATCGATCCCTGAGTTGGGAAGATCCCCCGGAGAAGGAAATGGCAACCCACTCCAGTATTCTTGCCTGGAGAATCCCATGGACGGAGGAGCCTGGTGGGCTACAGTCCACGGGGTCGCAAAGAGTCGGACACGACTGAGCAACTTCACTTTCACTTTGGAATATAGGAAGCTGAAATTCAACTCACAAAAGGGAATGGGGATTCCCCAGAACAGTGGCACAGAGAAATCCCAAGAGAAAAGCAATAGATTTGTATTGGATCAAGTCCACAGGCTCTGAAAGACATTTCTTTAAGATGATAAAATTGATAGACAGCTGATAGATCTGAATATACTGAGAGATGATTTAGATCATTTTCTGGAGAGTATGAGGTTAAGTTATGATAAATTTCACAGAAAATTAAGCAAATGAAAAAAAAAACCAAGACAACTATTTTTTGTTGGTGTTGTTTAGTTGCTAAGTTGTATCAAGACAATTATTAATTTTGGGGAAAACAAAAGTTATATAGGAAATGAATAGTCATCACACCATACTACACAGCACAGCTATAAATGGCATTCACTGTCATAATATGGCAAACTTTGAACACTGATCTAACTAAACATACAGTAGAGGCGTTTGGGGAGGATGAGAGGATAGGAAAAGTGACTTAGAAGAGAAGGAAAGAGGACTAAATCTTGGTCTTGTGTCCACAGTGAAAAGCCAACCAGATCATGTTTAAAACTGAAACAATCTGAAAGTAACAGTACCAGAAGTTATTGAGAGACATAGAGGCTAAAAACGTTTTAAAGTGGTGGGAAAAGGAAGGTAAAGGACTTCTGTTTTTTGCAGCCAGCTTTTTAGAAGGATTTGATTATTTAAATATGTGAATTTATAACTTTGATACGAAGTAAAACTCCATTTAACATCAAAGTCAGCTGATTTTGAGCTGACTGTGATAACAAAATGGCAATCTTAAAAAAAGCCTTTTCCTTGTGAAGCAGCTTTCGGTCAAAGTTCAGGGTGACCCCAAAGGTCATCCTGTCCTCGCCCACAAGAGGCTGGAGATTCCAGCTAGAAGAGTGGACAGGATGATGGTTCCCTTCTCTTCCTCTAGTAGGGTAAGAGGTCTCAGGTGTCACACAGGCCCCACTGCCCAGTGGAGGAGTCCTGTCCTACCCATTCTCTCGATGGAGATGGAGACAGAATGACAGGAAGCAGGAAGGCTTGGTGTCTGCCACACCCTGAGAGGGACCCAGGGTTAAGGCAGGATTCGGCTCCCCCACTGTTCATATGGAGAAAGTCTGACTCAGAAAGGGGAAAGGAACAGGCCCAAGGTCATACAGAGCTGGATCTGGTCTAAGCAAAAGAGCTCTGAGGCTAACTTCTTCGAATAACATCCTAGTGCCAAAATGGTCGATCCCAGGGCTGAGGAAGGGAAACAGGTGAGTTGCAGACATCTTTTTTTTTTTTCCCCCCAGAAAGCAAAGAAGTGCTCAAGGACCACTGGTATTTGTCAGAAGGACCCCGAAGCCAACTTGAAGGAGCACCTGCCAGCCAAATATGAGACAATTCCAGCATCAAGGAATAATTTGCCCTGCTTCTTCAAAAGGAACTATATAGTTCAATCCCAGTTGATAAGGAGTTTTTCTTTCTTTTCTTTTCTTCTTTCCAGAAGAATGCAAGCTAACGTAAAAGAGAAGACAGAATTAGAGAACCACCTGTTCGTAATCCCCAGTGTAACAGTTAACCACCAATGGATGCCAAAATCACGAGACAAAGGGCTGGGGGACACAAAATGCCCACCTCCCATGGCGTCTTTCCAGAGTCCTTGCTGGCTGTTTATAGGAAAAGCCACCCTACAATGGTGCAGTCCTGCGGTTGCCACCGCATGATCGGACTTTTAGCATCACCGACCGCAGAGCACTGTGACATTTTGTGTTTCCTAAAGAGGTAAGATGCTCAGCATCAACTGGGAAGTATCTTTGCTAAAAAAATTCATTAAACTGAATCTGCCGTTAGACCTAAATTCTAATTTACCAGACACAGAAGAACAAATTAAATAAAACTATGAATAAACAGAAGAATTCAGACAGTCTCCAAAGAACAACAGTACCCAAGGAAGAGTCAGTGTCATGAAAAAAGATGCCTGTGTGGGTGTGGAGAGGGTTCTGTGTTTTAAAAGATTAAAGAAACATAATAACCAAATGCAATTTGTATATTCTGACAAGATTTTGGTTGGGAAAAAAGCTGTAAGAGATATTTTTGTGAAGCTGGGGAAATTTGAATATAGACTGAACTTTAGCTGATACTTGGGGATTATTATTGCTTTTCTTAGGTACAATAATGCAATTTTAGTCTGCTAGAAAAATATATTTTTAGAGGCTAAAGACTGAATGAAGTACTTGGAGGTGACATGAAATGTGGTTTGCAAGTTATTTTCAAAATAGCTCAGGAAAAAAGATAATAGATAAAATTAACAATAGGTGAATCTAAGTGCAATGTATAAACATCTCTATATGTTTGAAATTTTGAATAATAAATGGTTGGGAAAAAATTAAAAGCAACTGTGTACAAATCCAATCCCCTCCTGTATAAAAACCGTGCTAGCTGCTCAGAAGACACTATATTTCCACCACTGTTCCCTTGACACATTCTTACATTGACAGTGGGCTCTTCCACAGCATAAGCAAAAAATGTAAGTTGTAGTCCTCCTTGAAATTTCTCAGAAATTATCCAAAGTTTTGTATTGACTAGAAAAAAATTCTAAGTATTTCCTTGGTGGTTCAGTCGTTGGCACTCTGTGCTTCCAATGCATGGGGCCTGGATTCGATCCCTGTCAGGAAATTAAATCCCACAGGCCACAGCTAAAGATCCCATGGGCTGCAAGTAAGACTTGTCTTGGCCAAATAAATAAATATTTTTTTAAAATTCCAGTTCCACTACTACAGGATGTCAGGATGTGTCATTCTGAGCAAATGACTTGACTCCTCTGTGCCTCAGTTTCCTCATCTGTAAAATGGGCATACTAACAGAACTTAAACCATTGGCTTTTTGGGATGATTGAATGAATTGATATACATATGCCTGATGTAGAGATTAAGTGTGCAATAAGCATTAAGTAGTTCAGTGATGAATTTTTTTCTGCAAACTTAAAAAAAAAAATTTTATTTATTTTTGGTTGCAGTGGGTCTTCATTGCTGCGTGGACTTTTCTCTAATTGCAGCAAGCGAGAGTAACATTGTAGTCCATTGCAGTAACTTCTCTGGCTGCAGAGTGCTGGCATTAGGGCTTCAGCAGTTGCAGCACGTGGGCTCGCAGCTGTAGCTCCCGGGCTCTTGAGCACGGAATCAGTAGTTGCAGTACATGAGCTTAGCTGCTTCACAGCATGTGGGATATCCCCATGTCTCCTGCATTGGCAGGTGGATTGTTTACCCCTGAACCACCAGGGAAGCCCCTCTGCAAACTTGCTGAATCTGAATCTGGGACTGTGCCCAGAGATCTGGAGCTGTACAACAAAGCCAGAGGGGCCCTTATCCCCACCCCCGGATCATAGGAGACTCCTATGGTGTCCCTGTTGAGCTGGTCTAGGTTGAGATGCCTGTTCTCCCTTGGTCTGGGCACTCCATTCCCCAGAGGTGTGAGTTCCTGCCAGTTCACTTGGGTGAGCCAGGAGGTGGAATGCCCCAGGACCTCTAACAATCTTGTGTTCCTTCTTGGTCCCCAAGTCCTGGGAGAGGAAAGAGCCACCCTAGGTGGTAGGCAGGCAGTGTAGGCCCAGCCCTGTCCACCACCCTACATGGCCAGGCCATCCTTTCTGTGTTGGGGCCCCTTGGATCCTAGCACATCTTGGCCAGAAAAGGTCCTCTCTATGGGGAAGGATCAGGCCCACACTACAGTCCTGTACCTGTCACGCCTGGCCTGGGCAAGCCCCTTACTTCACTCCTCTCACTTGCTCATTTACACATTTGACAATTATTTATTGCCCACCTACTCCGTGCCAGGTCCTTGGGCTACGTCAATGAATGAAGCAGACAGTATCCTTGCCCTTACGGAGTTTGCTTTCCAGTTGGAAACAAACAAGTACACTTGTTTGTTAAAGAGTAATGGCAGAGATGGGGAAACAAAAGGTATTACTACACTGCAGGGTGGGGCAAGTGGTAGTACTTTATAGGGGGCTGGGCTCAGCCTCACTGACAGGGCGAGGTTTGGGCACAGGCTTGAAGATGAGGTGGTTAACCTAGGCCATGTCTGAGGGAGGAATTCCCTGGACAGAAGGAACGGCCAGAACAAGATCCCAGTGTGGGGTGCACCTGGCTGAGGAGCAGCAAGGAGGCCAGAGTGGCTGGAGTGGAGCCACTGAGGTGGGGCGTGACAGGACGCGCAGTGAACAAGGTCTTGAGCCAGACCTTGTGGCCATGGTCACAACCTTGGCTTTCACTCTGAGTAAAATCAAGAGCTTTGGGAAGGCTTTGGGACTTACCTGGTGGTCTAGTGGTTAAGACTGTGCTTCCACCGAAGGGAGCGTGGGTTTGATCCCTGGATGGGGAACTAAGATCCTACATGCCAAAAAAAAAAAAAAAAAAAAGGAAAGAAAGAAAAAAGCACCATGGGAAGGCTTTGAGCAAAAGGTGTCATTATTCAAACTGCAGTTTAAAAGGGTGGTTCAGGCTGTGCTGAAAGTCAGTACAGCAGGGGCAGATAATCCCCACTACCTCTTGGGATTGCTGTGAAGGTCCAAGAAGGAGAGTGAGGAAACATTTTGTAACAAACGGCCTTGAATCCGCCTGAAATGTGGGAGACCTGGGTTTGATCCCTGGGTTGGGAAGATGCCTGGAGAACAGAATTGCTACCCACTCCAGTATTCTGGCCTGGAGAATTCCACAGACTGTAGAGTCCATGGGGTCGCAAAGAACCGGACACGACTGAGCGACTTTCACTTCACTTCTGATCACTTCACAGTGTTTCTGGGAGAAAGAGACTAGTTGCTCTGCTCCTTCCCATCGTACTGAAGGGACAATTGAGTGAGGAGAGGATTTGATTTGCCCTAGGTCAGATGTCCTACAACCAATTTAGGATCTGGGACTCCCCGACTCTTCTCCCAGCTGCTGTCTGGCAAGTAAGTTAATAGTATGGCCCTTGGACATGTGATCTCAGCTAGTACAACTGAGCAAGACTGATCAAGCCCTCTCCTAGGATTCATTCATCCAGCAAATATGTATCAAGCACCAGTTCTGCACCAGTCACCAGGACACGGAGCAAACAGAGACACCTGGCGACGAATGATCCTGGGCTACAGTGGCTGAGGCTGGGATTAGGGGTCAGGTCACAGCTGAGGCTGGAGGCAGGGAGATCAGTCAGGAGGCTGCGGTGAAAAGTCAAGCTGGAGAGGCAGGCCTGTTGGGGGCCACGGCTGGGAGCACTGCAGGAAAAGTACCAAAGAATAAAAATGTCAGGGGGAAAATCCACAGGACTCAGACCAAACTGAATATGGATAGAGGGGTGAGACCAAGATGTTGCTGAGCTTTTTGGCTTCGGTGACGGAGATGATGTCTTTTCCAGAAACAAGAAGTCCTTGGCACATTTGAGGAACAGAAAGAAGTGCGGTGCGTCTGAGCCTAGTGAGTGAGGGGGAGGGTGGTTTCGGATGCTGTTGAAGGGACAGGCTGGGCTGCAGCTTAGGTATTATTCCAAGGAAATGGGAAGCTGGTGGGGAGTGTCAAGCAGGGATGGGCTGGGGCTGGTTTATGTTTTTTAATGACGTATGGCATACAGATTTCCCAGGGGCAGGAGTGGGAGTGTGGAGATCAGTTAGGGGTAAAATCGTTTAAGTGAGAGACAGTGTGGAGACAAGGAGAAGCAGATGGGTTCGATAGCTGTTTTGAAAAGTAGAAATGTCAGGACTTGCTGTGGGAGTGAAGTCAAAGATGGTGTCCGGGTTTAGAGCTATGCAATGGATGGTGGCATTCACTGGGATGTAGGAGATGGGAGAACACATTCTGGGATAGGAAGACCCGAGAGGTTTGTTGTGGCTATAGTCTGTGTGACACCCATGTGGAGACATCATCGATGACTGACGGTGCCAGACTGAAACTTGAAGAGTGAGTATACATGTTTGTAAATGATCGGCTTGCAGGCAGTTTTTACCGGGGGACGAAGGTTGAGCTCTAGAGACCCTTGATGTGTAGAGATCGGATGAGGAGCAGCTCTGAGCAGTGCAGAGGAGTGGTCAGCGAGCAGAAGGGAAACAGGGAGAGGGTGTGATCACAGATCCCAAGAGAGGAGTGAAGGAGTGTCAGCTGCGTCAAACACTGCTGAGGGAAAGGCCCACTGGCCTGGGCCACCCGGAAGGCATGGGAGATCTTGACAAAGGCAGGTCTGAGAATTGGGTTGGGAGGTGACTGGGAGGGAAGAAGTGAAACCAGCACGGGAGGCGGAGCAGAGAGGTGAGGGTAGCCTCTGGAAGAGGATGCAGGTCCTGGCGTCTGAACCTGCTGTCCAGAAGGGAGCGCCGCGGGAGGGTGGCGGAGGGACCGGTGATGCTGCAGAGCAGGGGTTCTGCTGGGCTCCCGCACGGCGGGCCACCGGCACTGCCACGGGGGCTCCCGCACGGCACTGTCACTCGGCTGACCAGCCTCCCCCCCGAGGCGGGAGTGGTCCTGGAGTGTTTCTCCTCCTAGGCACCAATTCCCTGCCGCCTCTCTTTTCCTGCTCTCCTCTCAGACCTGCCTCCTCAGCCTGGCAGCTCATTTTGCAAATGCTGCCACCATCAGTCCAGTCCACTGGGTTTGAGGGGAAAGTGAAGCTTTCTGAATTACACCAAGGCCTTGGCTCCTGACTGTCCTGCCTTGGCAGAGCTCGTCTCATCTCTGAGCATAAACTATTCTGTGTGTTTCCTCATTTTACTGTCACAATAGCCCTGTGAGTCTCAGGAAGATGAGATGAGATGTGCAAATACCAGCTAAGTGCAGCAAGTGGGAAACCCAGGATGTGAACCCAGGTTTAAGCTATCAACAGAGACCATTCTCTTAACTGCTCTGCCATGCTGCTTCCCACAGACCCCTTACTCGCTGTGACCAATCTTAGTGACGGTCATGCCTCCTGTAGCCCCTGTTACCAAGGTGATGGATTAGAAAGGCAGGATTCCTTCCCAATCTCTGTGGGCAATTGTACTACCTCCATTACTCTCCAGACAAGCTTCACTAGCAGTTCACTAGCTCTGTCCTGCTCAGGCGTGATCCTTGTCTTGAGCATTTCCTCACATCTCTGGTGGTCTGTTGAAATGCCTCCAGAGACAGTGGGCTCAGCGCCTCCATGAGCAGCCCATTCTAGGCAGTAGGATGGTGTGGCAGTGCAGAGTGTCGACACTGCTTGGCTGATCTCAACTCTGCTTCCTTCAAGCAGCATGTGCCTCAGTTCCTTCACGTGTAAAACGGTGAAACAGTACCTATCTCCTAGTATGATGAGGGTTAAATAAGATGCTACATTTAAGTTGTTTAGTAAGTGCTTAATAAATTTAGCTACTGACACTGTCATTATTGTTATTTTTTCTGAGGCAGAGTTACAACTTGCTCCCTATAACTTCCACACTTTGGGCCTAGCCCTGTCCCTTGAAATTCTACCCTCTCCCACACTCCCTGCAGGTTATTCCTGCATTTCTCAGTTTTCACTTTCTCCTGACACCAGATTTTTTTCGGGAGGGCAAGCTCAGTTATTCATTACACTGACATGCTCTTCCTAAGATCATGATTTCCTCTTGACAGAGTCACTGGCTGTTAGCTGGGCAAGCTCAACGCTGCCAAACACATAACTCAGGGTGGGAGAACGGCAGCTTCAAGGCCTCTCATCTACTGCCCTCACAGGCCTTCTCCCGGGCTTTTGCACTCCCTGGATTTGGTATCCCAGTCAGTGGGTCCCATTGACTGCATATCCTAAACATCTCCTATCAGGACAGGATTATGTCAAGATGAAGAGCCACACTCTGGCACTAGACAGAGCCAAGTTCAAATCCAGACTCTTCTGCTGACCTACTCTGTGATCTTGGCCAAAAAGCCTCCCTGAACCTCAGTTTCATTATCTACAAAATTAGACTGATAATAATCTTGCCTATTTCATAGGGTGTTATGAGGACTGAGCAATGTATATAGACGGTATAGTGCACACCTCAATAAATATTTGTCATTAATATCCTAGGACTATGCTGTCTACCAGGGCAGCCACTAGCCACACATGGCAGGTGAAGCCTTGAAACATGGCTAGTCTCAACTGAGACATTGCTACTGAGTATAAAGTACACACTGGGTTTCAAGGTGTAGCTCAGGAAGAAAACAAACTATCTTGGTAATGACTTTCCATATTGATTATACATTGATATAATCACTAAATATATTGGGTTAAGCAAAATATAATTAATGTCACTTTTTATATTTATTAATAAGCTACTAGGAAATTTGAAATTATGTGACTAAGTTTTGTGGCTTGCATATTTCTTCTGGACAGTGATAGTATAGTGGGGGTTTGCAGCGGTGGAGGGGGTTTGTCGGTGATGGAATTCTGGTTTGGGGGTATTTCTCAGTGTGGGAGAAGAGAAACAGTATATTTGGTTTGGGGGCATTTGACTTCCAGTGGCCACACCTGCCTCTTATAGATGGCATTTGAGCTGCAGGGCTTCCTTAGATATTACAGAGGTCTAAGGTTCTATCTGGGCAGATGGGGAAACCACAGGCCATGAGAAGTGGGAGCTATCTGGGGTCACGGAAGCTCAGGGCAGCAGAACGCAGACCCCCATCCCGTATGCATGCCACTGCCACCTGGTGGCCACCAGTGCACAGCGCCTGAGGACGCGGCAGCCGCCGGCTCCTTCAGGAGCGGCCCGCTGCCTTCCACTCCCAATCTTATGCAAGGACAGGCAGGGCCCTCCTCTTCCTCGCCCTCAACCAGACTGCACTGAGCTGGAGCCCACCAAGGGTGTGCCAGCACAGTAATTGAGGAGGGCACACTCGGTGGTTTCAGACAAGCATAGGTTCGAATCTCTGCTCTGAACTTTTCTAGCTACGTGCCCCTGGACAACTCAATTTCTCTGACACTCAGGCTCTCTGCAGCTAAAATGTGGATAACAGTACTTGACTTAAATTCATTTGAATGCGACATCTGCAAAATGAGTCCACAAACATGTAGAAAACACCACAACTTAACGTACTGCTCCTGGTGCTGGGACACAGCAGTGACCTAAACAGACACGTCCACTGGTTCTCCAAGTGTGCTCTCCAGACCACTGACGTCAGCACTGCTTGGGGACTTGTTAGAAATACATGTCCTCAGGCCTCCATCCCAGATCTACTGAGTGTGATGCACACTCAAGGTTGAGAACCACAGGACTCAAGAGGCACAGACTCCACACTACGGTTAAGTGCTATGAATGTGGCAGGTAAACAGCTTGAGAGTGATGGCTAGAGGTGGGATGGGGGAAGAAACATTAATTGATCTGTGATGATCAAGGAAGGACTGTTTGATAAGGTGACAAGTTCCAGCAAAGATCTGAAAGCAAGTATCTAGACATTATTTAAGACATTTTCTTATAAGACCTGGGGCTGTAATACACAGCCTGGTGACTATAGTTAGGAAAAGTGATTTCTATTCTGATCAACCATGCATCCAGCTAAACACTGGGGCTGCTACTGTTCATAACAGAAGATGAAGGAGCACTAGGACACAACTGTCTCTGCCACATTGATTCTGGTTCGCTAGCCTTTGGGGGCCTGGCTCATGCTTGTATGCCTCCAATGATTAGGAAGCAGTTTTATTTCCTCTTAGCAGCTCTCTTTTAGAAAATGCTCCTTTAACTGATGCTTAAATCTCTCTACAACTCCTACCTACCCACTGGCCAAGTTCCACCACCTTAGGACTACATGCAACAAGACAGAACTTAACTTATTTGAAGTCCCTTATACATCTTCTCTTTGGACCACTTAAGGTCAGCAATGCTCCCCCTGAGGCCATGTTTTGCAAAACGTTTCCCAGGTCTTTCATTAAGAGACTGAGAATTGCCTTGGTAGTATTCTCCTGGGCAAAAGGGAGCCATGACACCATTACCCAGGTCAATGGAGTTAACTGGAAGAAAAACCACTGTCAAGACCTCAGTTGTAGGTGGCTTCCCTGGTGGCTCAGAGAGTAAAGAATATGCCTGCCATGTTGGAGACCTGGGTTCGATCCCTGGGTCGGGAAGATCCCCTGGAGAAAGGAATGGCAACCTGCTCCAGTATCTTGCCTGGAGAATCCCATGGACAGAGGAGGCTGGCGGGTGGCGCCACAAGAGTCAGACACGACAGTGACCAACACTTTCACTTTCTCCAAAGAGGACTTGCTCTTCTACAAAGAGCCCAAAGACACTCCCACCTGTGACCACATCAGCTCTGCTCTGAAATCTGAGGGTTACTGGGTTAATATGAAAGTCAAGTTCAGTTCCCTCACCTCGGGGCTGTGGTTGGGGCTGAGAGCAGAGCCCTTGGGGGATTAAGCTCACTTAACCTCCTGGCACTAACTCCAATATTTGCCCCAAGTGTTACCCCAGCTTTCTTTCCTATAGCTCTCAGCTCCCTAAAGCATTTTACCTTGATGTCCTTTTCTTTCCCATTTCTTCAATGCTCCTGGGAATTTCCTTCACTTTCTTAGAACCCAAGAATGCATGTTTGTTTCAACGTATCTAGAATCTATTAGAAAAGTCCTTCAACTGACTAAACTACAGAAGGTGAAGCCAATTCTTTCAATGATTCATCGAACAAGTCTTTATAGAGCCCCTATTTTTGCAGACTGGGAGCTGGGCTGGCAGACACTGTGTAAGACACTCTCTGCCCTCTCAGAGCTAGATTAGCAGGGCAATATGCTATTAGAATAGAGGGAGACTACTGGTACCACGAGGGGAGGAAGAGTGATGGGGGAACTGAGTGGAGAAGCACCTTGAGGGACATCCCAGAAGATAACTTTGAGAGTGATGAAAAACTGATTCTAACAAGTGAGTGGTAGGTAGTGAGGCCAAGTTGGGGAGAGAAGATACTGAAGGAGTCAGACTAAAGGCATGCAGAATCGGCAAAGAGAAAGGAACTAGGTTTGGTTTGGGCAGAGAGGGTGAAGGGTATGGCAGAGTTAGATAAAATACTGGAGATTCATGGAGACTGGATTCTAGACTGAAGATAAGAGTGAGGCATGGATAAAATAGCAGGCGTATGTGTGACAGGATCCAATTAATTTGAGATCACACAGCTGTAGTGTGGTCTGGGCATAGGCATGGGCCAGAGGGAAGACAGGGCTTCCTTGGTGGCTCAGTGGTAAGGAATCCATCTGCCCATGCAGGAGATGTGGGTTTGATCCCTGGGTTGAGAAGAGTCCCTAGAGAAGAAAATGGCAGCCCACTCCAGTATTCCTGCCTGGGAAATTCCATGGACAGAGGAGCCTGGCAGGCCCCGGTCTATGGGGTCACAAAGAACTGGACATGACTTCAGTTCAGTTCAGTCGCTCAGTCGTGTCCAACTCTTTGTGACCCCATGAACCACAGCACACCAGCCCTCCCTGTCCATCACCAACTCCCAGAGTCCACCCAAACTTATGTCCATTAAGTCAGTAATGCCATCCAACCATCTCATCCTCTGTCATTCCCTTCTCCTCCTGCCCTCAATCTTTCTCAGCATCAGGGTCTTTTCAAATGAGTCAGCTCTTCGCATCAGGTGGCCAAAGTATTGGAGCTTCAGCTTTAACATCAATCCTTCCAGTGAACACTCAGGACTCATCTCCTTTAGGATGGACTGGTTGGATCTCCTTGCAGTCCAAGGGATTCTCAAGAGTCTTCTCCAACACCACAGTTCAAAAGCATCAATTCTTTGGCACTCAGCTTTCTTTATAGTGCAACTCTCACATCCAGACATGACTACTGGAAAAACCATAGCCTTGACTAGACGGACTTTTGTTGACAAAGTAGTCTCTGCTTCACTTACGACTAAACAAAGAACAGAGGGAAGACAAGAAGATCTGTTAGGAGAAAGACTGTTACAGGAGCTCAGGTAAGGGAAAGGAGTGAGAAGTAGGGACCATCTCTATGGCCCTGACTGAGGCTGCACTTAAGTCAGTGGTTAGGCTTCCACCATCTGCAGTCTCAGGTGGGCAACAGGCCAAGCCCAACAGGCCACTTACATTCCAACCTGGACTGCACCAACTAGCTCTTTGCAACTTGCAAACAAAATCTAGGAATGAACTGCTTTCAAAAATTCCTGATTACATCCCTGGTTACCAGGAAACAGCAGGACAAGTTGCAAAGTCCCATCACAGGAAATAAAAAGAACGCTTCAGTGAGCGCCAGCATCTTCCCACCAGGATTCCAGCCAGCTGTCATTCATGATGCCTGGCAGAACTGAACAGGCATTAAGAATAGGAGCAGTTTCTTCAGTGCCAGATTGAATGCTTTAATCTTTCTTGTGATGAACTATGAGGCTGCCATTATCACAGGAATTTTCACTAAAGGGCTGAGCGGTTATGTAACTTGCCCAAGGTTGAGTCCAAATCTGGGGAACTGGGATTTCCACCCTGGAATACCTGCCTCTTGCTGGTCTGTGTACCATGCCCTGCCTTTGAAACCAGAATGACAGTAGAAAAGCAGCCTCACTTCCCCCAACCCCTGCAATGTTTATTTAGGGATACTTTTAGATTTACCAAAAAGTTGCAAGATACATTTCTGTATATGACTCATTTGGTTTCCTCTAATGCTAGTATCTTACATTTTTAACAATTCACTTGTCAAAACTAAGGAGCACAGGTACATTACTACTAACTGGACTCCAGATTCACATTTTTTTTTTTGGCTGCACTGGCCTTCACTGTGGTGTGCAGGCTCTTCATTGCAGGGTGTTTGGCTTTCCTGTTGCAGAGCATGGGCTCTGGAGCACATGGGGTTTGTTGCCCTGTAGCATGCAGGATCTTAGTTCCCTGAACCAGGATCAAATCTGCCTCCTCTGTTAAGAAGGCAGATTCTTAACCACTGGACCACAAGGGAAGTCCCTAGGTTAATATTTTATTAGTTTTTACACTAATGCCCTTTCAGGTCCAGCATCCAATGCCTTGTTATTCCACCTCCTTCAGCTCCTCCTTGTTTAACTTTTTACAATTTAAACGTTGATATGTTGTAGAATGCCCTCTAACTAGATTATGGGTTTCCAGAAATTGAAAATTCAGTTGAAGTATTCATCATCTTGTCAAGTCAGAGTACTAGTCAGATAAACATGATTTATCCAAGTGTTCAGCAACCTTAACAGTTCAGCCAGTTCAAACTTAATAGTTCATCTCCCCAAAGCTAACATCTTCCATGTTCTATTCTTTGGAAATTGAGTCACTAAGCCTAGCCCACAGGTAAGTTCACTTACTGGAAGCGGGATCAACTATTTTTAGTTTTTGTAAGATTTATGCCTTCATCTTAAGATCGCCTGTATCAGCATGGACTCATTTTATACTTTGTGTTGTAATTACTCATTTTAAAGATGATAAACATCGACTCATTTATGGCTAATCAATCACACACAGAAGTTGGTAGGAGCCATGGCAAGACTCACCTCTTCAAGGCTCTTCCAAGTGGGATGGGAGTCGTTAAGTAGATGCCTACCTGGGAAACGGATGCTAAACAGCAATAAAACGGAATGAAGTACTGAAACATGTCTGCTGGGATGAACCCTGAAAGCATCATGTCATTGTCTTGCCTCGGAGTAGAAGTCACCATCACAGGGCCCTGGGCTAATCCTCTGCAGAACACTCAGGACCGTCTGGTGCCAATGGGTACTTGGAGTTGGATGCAGGCTTCCGGAAAGCACAAACTTTTTTATCACTGATGAAAATAGGGCTTGGTGTGTATTGGTGGGTGACTGAATCTTTATGTACTTTATGTACTGATGTAGAACAACCTCCTAGATCTGCCAAGTGAGAAAAGAAAGATACAAGACAGTGTACTCCCTTTTTTGCACAGAAGGTGTGGGGGGCGAGTACCCACCCACACGTGTTTATATATGGCTGTCTGGAAGGCTCTTCTGTTCAGGCTACACTGGGCTCAACAGTTTCCACTCCATTCCCGCTCTTTAAGAACTGGTCCATTTTTGCAATCAACATCTCCACTTTCAAAACAAGGTCTCCAAGACCTTGGTCTCTTTAGATGACTGAGGCAACTAATGCCACAACCAGTAGTGTTGAGAAGACCCAACCGTAGCACCATAACTTCACCTCTCCTTCAGCTCCTCCTCAGGAAACCAGTTCAGAGAACACAGGCTCTCCCTGTCCCAGGGCAGGGGCTGGATCAACACCTAGTGTTCCTCTCTGACAGGTTATACCTATTCTCTGAAGTAATCTATCTATTAATGGCTGCTGGTTTATCAATGCATCCGTGACCTGAAGACAGCCCCATACCCTGGTTAAATACAGACAGAAAGAAGGAATCAATTACCCTCAACCAGTGGCCCCTACATAAAGGAGAGACGACTGGAGTCAAAAACAGCTTACATCAAAGCAATTTATTAACAGAAAGCAATAATTTGAGGAGTCCTGTTCACAGGCGGCGACCACGGCGACCCCCCTTCCTGCGGGTGCTGTCGGAGGGGATGGGGGTGACATCCTCTGTGGGGAGGAAGAGAACACATCATTGTCTGGAGCTGGGTGGGAAGGGGAGCAGGCCGCCCAAGGCCCGTGGTCAAGCAGATCAGCAGTGGATCCTACTGCTTCACAAGGAAGTCCTCAGTATGTAGCAGATGGGTGTGGAGATGCCTCCTCAAAACTCCTCACGTAGTTTGAACTCAACTTCCGTGAAGGGGAAACTGAGGCTCAGACAGAGCAGGCAACTTGAATAGGATGTCAGAGGCAGGTGGCAAATCCAGGTCTCTGATACCTAGCCCACTGACTCTAGTGGAAAAGTCCTCTCAAACTGAAGAATAGCTCCATTTTAATTAGGTAAAAGAAGAGTGAAAATGTTTTGGAAAAAACCTCTAGAGAGATGGACCATCAGGTGGAGGGATCAGTACACACTGCCACAGAAATAGCAGGGAAGGGCTAACATTTTCTTCCTAAGAGCTATAAATGGTCAGATCACAGACACAAGGGTATAAACACTATGCAAGTATAGAGATCTGCTGTGATTCTCAACCATGGGAGCCACTGCCTCCCCCACATATTTTTGTCACAATGACTGGCCAGCTCTACCAATACGCAGTAGTCAGCCCCCCCAAATATTGAACACAACTCCCTTGAAAACACTAGAAAGGACAATTCATCTCCCATTAGTTCCACCAGCCACCATCAGGCACAGAAGTACAGAAATGACACGGTGCTGTTCCAACGCAGGACATTCAGGTCAAGGTGGCGTGAGTGCTCAGGTAGAGAGTTTATATCACTGGGTACCTCTTGCACATCCCATTAACAAATCTAACTGCTAAGAGTTAGCAGACCAGGGCCTATATCCACTGCACAGACCGCATGCTTTCTGGGGTCACACTTGAAAGGAAACTAAGCATCAGCCAAGGAGGGGTACTCACCAATCCGCCCAATCTTCATCCCTGAGCGGGCGAGGGCTCTGAGCGCTGACTGGGCCCCTGGTCCAGGAGTCTTGGTCCTAGAAAATGAATACCGAAATTAAGAAAAGCCTTTGGCCAAGTCATTATTTGCTGCATACCTCCCCCGCACCATGGGCCACAGTTTGTGCTCCCTTTCGCCACATGCTGCGATTCTAAGTCTTTTTGGTGATCTGTCCTTTCCCACCCTCCCAAGATCAATGGATCACTTAACAACTTCCTATTTGGTCTCTTCCCAACATAGCGGCCATCTTTAACAGACAAACCAACCTCAACCTCAAACCATTACTATTAAAAAGTTTTCATGCCCAGAGATTTGCCAAGCTCACTTCCATTCCAAGACCATTGTCCCTGGCTGTAATACTCTCGTCTGTCCTTCCTTCACTGGACCAGTTCCTAATATCACAACATTAGGTCTTCATTTAAACTTTATTATCAACCCAGCCCTGACACATTTTTGCTTCCCAACATTTACTGCAAAAAGGAACCATACGCTCCCCTTCTCTATTTTATTTAAAGCCTGACTCTGCCAGCCTGAGAGCCACAGAGGATGGAAACAATACCTGTTTTCCCCCATCACTCTTTTCTAGTACTTAGAACATAGCACTTCACATGCTGTGTATGCTCAGTTAACACAGTCAGTTGGGGCCGGGGTGCGTGCAGAAACCAAATACAGGCACACCTCACATAATTGTGCCTCACAAATCATGCCTTAAAAAAAAAGTCCCTGTTACATTTTCTTTAAAGCAATCAAATATTTTTAAATTAAGGTATGCTGCATTTTTAAAAAAAGACAGGATGCTACTGCACACACAATAGGCTACAGTATAGTGTAAACGTAACTGTAATACACACTGAGAAAACAGCGCTGCTCATTTTTACTGAGATATTGGTTTTACTGCAGTGGTGTCTGGAACCAAACCCACAGTATCTCTGAGGTATGCCCATATTAATCACATAGGTACCTATGATGCCTTGCCCAAGCTCAGGGACCTCCTTCTCCCCCGAGTCTTACCTATTCCCTCCTGTGGCCCGGAGTTTGATGTGGAGGGCAGTGATCCCCAGCTCCTTGCATCTCTGGGCTACATCCTGGGCAGCCAACATGGCAGCGTATGGAGAGGACTCGTCTCGGTCAGCCTTCACCTTCATCCCACCAGTGACACGGCAGATGGTTTCCCTGGGAACAAAAGCACAGGATCCTCTCTTTCTTACCCATCGAGGATTCAGAGTGCATTATCACACCCTAAAGATAGAGAGCAGTACTGCCCAGGAAGGGCAGAGGATGAAGGTCAATCTGAACATCATCCTGATCCCACAAGACTGCCCTAGGCTCGGCAGTGAAGGTGTTCATAGATCCCAGATTAACACTGCATCAACATTTTACTCTTAGCTTTAATCTTATTACTCGAGTAATAGGAGTAATTCCTCCTCATTTGACATAAGAAGTCCCCAGGCTGTAAAGGCACAAAGTGTACCTCCTTTTCTCTTAGAACTCCAGCATCTAGATTACAGTATCTGTGCACTAATCAACCAAGCACTTATCCTTAATGAAAATATTTCCAGGGATCCCCTTAAAGTGCTACTCAGTTCCCCAGTCATTTCTAATCCCAGCCCTTGCTAACTGGGTCCTGTGCCTCCCCACGGGGGTAACTCACTTGCCAGAAAGATCGGTGACGTGCACAAAAGTGTCGTTGAAGGATGCAAAGATGTGGCACACACCAAATACATTCTCTCCTTCAGCCACCTGAGGGCCGAGGCTGATGACCTGTTCTTCCTTCTTTTCCTTCCCCTTGCGAGGTGCCATCTCTTAAGGAGAAAAAAAAAACAAATTCCAACGTTAAGGACAAAACCCCAAATGTTTACAACTCTGGGAGTACTTCCTTCCCGAGAAAGGTGAGCAGGACACTGAAGAGCTCTGGCTCTCCCGCTCCAGGCCGGCGGGAGCAGAAATCAGGGTTCCCAGGGGACTCCCAACCCACCCTGCCAAGACCAGAGTGCCCCTCATCTCTGGCTTCAGGGGCAGCAGGCGCGTGATAGGTGTTCAGCAAACAACGATGTGCAATCCCTACCCTCAATTTCTGGCTCTGAGAGACCTGCACAGAAATTGCAATGTGCCCGACTTAGCAGTCACTCGGACTCAGGAAGCACCTAAGGAAAGGCCGTTTCCTCTGCATTCCCTTCTTGAATCCTCACTACATCCCCACGGGATTCACGAGACGATTATTCCTACTTTCCAGATTCGACAACTCCAGAGATCAGAGGCCCGGGATGAGACTGCCCAGGAAAAAACCGGTTAAGGTGGGAACTCCATTAGACCAACTTATTTATTACCCAATCCTTCCCAACCACGGTGTGCTGCCGGTTAAGGTAGTGGTGGTCTTGGCGCCGGGCCTACGCCTTCAAGGCTAGATCCGAACTCACCCACACTTAACAGCTTTTTCCTAAACCAAGGCGGCCGCCTCCCGAGACAGGGCGCGAAACAGAGTCTGGGTCAGCCCGCCGTGCTCCTCTCGCCCGGCACGAGGTTTGTTTCCCGCAGAAAGACCTCAGCCCCAAGCCCTTGGCCCCGATGAGTCCCCGTGCTGCAGGATGCCAGCCGATTTTCCTTGTCCAGGGTTCCTACCTGCGCGTCTTCCCCAGACTCCGCCACCGGAAAGAGAGGGTGGAAGAGGGCGGGGCGACGGGTCACGCTCTTGTCCCGGAAGTGCACGTCTGGGGTCACGGGGCGAGGACAGCTCCCGGAAGACGCCGATTTTAGCGTTTCCAAGGAGATTAAAATGCCTGGAGAACACGGCTTACTGAAGGGAGCGCCTAAGGAGGTAAGGGCCTGGGTATCTTGACGAGCGGTCTGCTTCTAAGACTGAAAGAAGTAGCCACACCCCGTGGGTGTGGAAGGCCTGCGTTCTAAGATGGCGGTGACCGCGGCTAGACGAACTTCCACCACCCTGAGCCCGGAGCCTGCCTAGCCTGAGGGCGGCAGCTCCCCTCGCGGTGCGGAGGTAAATGACAACAGTATTTGTTTTTCGTCTCTGACTCTGCAATCCCTTCGACTGTAGCCCTCCAGGTTTCTCTGTCCATTCCCTCCTCCAGGCACGGATACTGGAGTGAGTTGCCTGCCATTCTCTTCTCTAGGGGATCTTCCAGGGTTCGAACCCCTGTCTCCTGCATTGCAGGCAGATTCTTTACAGTCTGAGCCACCAGGGAAGGCCTTTTAACTACTGAGTACTTGGCAAAATAAGAATAAATTATTCAATATTTGTTATTTTATACCAGCCTATATTCATATGCATTGCTTCATTTGATCGTCACCACGTTAACAGATAGATACTATTAAATAGATACTGTTTGACTTTTCTTTTAAAGAAAGAGATTTTCAAAAACATTTTATTGGAGTATAGATTTTGGGGTTTGGGGGGATATAGTTTATTTACAGTGTTGTGTTAGTTTCAGGTGTCCAGCAAAGTCATTCAGTTATACATATATTCATTCTTTTCCAAATTCTTTTCCTCATATCGGTTATCAGAATACTTAGTAGAGTTCCCTTTTCTATTCAGTAGGTCATTGTTTGTTTTTTACTTATATATAGTAGGGCCTGCAAGCTCTGTCAGTTCAGTGGTGCCCAACTCTTTTTCAGCCCCACTGCTCGTAGCTCACCAGGTTTCTCTGTCCATGTGATTTTCCCCTCAAGATTACTTGAGTGGGTTGCTATGCCGTCCTCCTATGTATTATTGTGTGTACCTTAATCGCAAACCTCACTTATCTACCCCCCACCCCCAACCACGTTTTCCCTTTGGTGACCATAAGTTTGTTTTTTAAAAATAATCTTACTTATTTATTACTTAATTTTTGGCCACACTGGGTCTTCCTTGTTGTATGAGGGCTATCTCTAGTTTCTGAAAGTGAGGGCCGCAGTTCCCTGCAGAGTGTGGGCTTCTCATTGCAGTGGTTGCTCTTCTTGAGGAGCACAGGCCCTAGAACTGGGGCTCAGTAGCTGTGGTGCACTGGCTTAGTTGCCTCTAGGAATGTGGAATCTTCCCGGATCAGGGATGGAACCTGCATCCCCTGCTTTAGCAAGCAGGTGGATTCCTATACCAGGAAGTCCCTATAAGTTTGTTTTTGATATCTGTAAGTCTGTTTCTGTTTTGTAAATAAGTTCATTTGTATCATTTCTTTAAAAAAATTAGGAACTTTCCCCAGTGGTTCAGTGGTTAAGAATCTGCCTTTCAATGCAAGGGATTCAAGTTCCATCCCTTGTGGGGGAACTAAGATTCCACATGCTGCAGGGAAATGAAGTCCGAATGCCACAACTCCAGAGCTTCCCACAACTGGAGAGCCCATGTGGCCCATGACCCAGCCTGCATACTGCTACTAAGACCTGACACAGCCAAATAAATAAATGTTTTTAAATAAAAGGAGTCTTAGCACCTTAAAAAAATTAGATTCCACATATGAATAATATCATATGATATTTGTCTTTGATTTACTTCAGTTCAGTCACTCAGTCATGTCCAACTCTTTACGACCCCATGAACCGCAACACGCCAGGCCTCCCTGTCCATCACCATCTCCTGGAGTCCACCCAAACCCATGTCTATTGAGTTGGTGATGCCATCCAACCATCTCATCCTTTGTCATCCTCTTCTCCTCCTGCCCTCAATCTTTCCCAGCATCAGGGTCTTTTCCAATGAGTCAGCTCTTTGCATCAGGTGGCCAAAGTATTGAAATTTCAGCTTCAGCATCAGTCCTTCCAATGAACACCCAGGACTGATCTCCTTTAGGATGGACTGGTTGGATCTCCTTGCAGTCCAAGGGACTCTCAAGAGTCTTCTCCAACACCACAATTCAAAAGCATCAATTCTTTGGTGCTCAGCCTTCTTTATGATCCAACTCTCATATCCATACATGACCACTGGAAAAACCATAGCCTTGACTAAATGGACCTTTGTTGGCAAAGTAATGTCTCTGCTTTTGAATATGCTGTCTAAGTTGGTCATAACTTTCCTTCCAAGGAGTAAGCGTCTTTTAATTTCATGGCTGTAGTCACCATCTGCAGTGATTTTGGAACCCAGAAAATTAAAGTCAGCTACTGTTTCCACTGTTTCCCCATCTATTTCCCATGAAGTGATGGGACCAGATGCCATGATCTTAGTTTTCTGAATGTTGAGCTTTAGGCCAACTTTTTCACTCTCCACTTTCACTTTCATCAAGAGGCCCTTTAGTTCTTCTTCACTTTGTTCCATAAGGGTAATGTCATCTGCATATCTGAAATTATTGATATTTCTCCCAGAAATCTTGGTTCCAGCTTGTGCTTCCTCCAGCCCAGCTTTTCTCGTGATATACTTTGCATATAAGTTAAATAAGCAGGGTGACAATATACAGCCTTGACGTACTCCTTTTCCTATTTGGAACCAGTCTGTTGTTCCATGTCCAGTTCTAACTGTTGCCTCCAGACCTGCATACAGGTTTCTCAAGAGACAGATGAGGTGGTCTGGTATTCCCATCTCTTTCAGAATTTTCCACAGTTTATTGTGATCCACACAGTCAGAGGCTTTGGCATAGTCAATAAAGCAGAAATAGATGTTTTTCTGGAACTCTCTTGCTTTTTCCATGATGCAGCGGATGTTGGCAATTTGACCTCTGGTTCCTCTGCCTTTTCTAAAACCAGCTTGAAGTCTGGAAGTTCATGGTTCACTTAGTATGATGATTTTCAGGTCATCCACGCAATCCATGCAGATGGCATTATTTCATTCTTTTTCATGGTTGGGTAATACTCCATTGTATGTATTTACCACTTTTTCTTAAGATTATCATTTTAAAATAATTTTTACGTATGTATTTGTGGCTGTGCTGGGTCTTTGTGGCGGTGCAGGCTTTTCTCTAGTTGTGTTGAGCGGGGGCTACTCTCTAGCTTCGGTGCTCGGGTTTCTCACTGTGGTGGCTTCTCTTGCTGTGGCGCGCAGGCTCTAGGGCGCATGAGCCTCAGTAGACGCAGCTCCTGGGCTCTGGAGCACAGGCGAAATAGTCGAGGCACATGGGCTTAGTTGCTTCACGGCACATGGGCTCTTCCCGAATCAGGGATCCTATCAGTGTCTCCTGCATTGGCAGGCGGATTCTTTACCGCTGAGCCTCCAGGGAAGCCCTACCACTTCTTTATTCATTCCCCTGTCAATGGATGTTTAAGAGGCTTCCGCATCTTGGCTGTTGTAAACAGTGCTGCAGTGAACATTGAGCTGCGTGCATCCTTTTGAATTCTAGCTTTCTCCAGATACATGCACAGGAGTGGAACTGCTGGGTCATATGATAGCTCTGGTTTTAGTTTTTTCATGAACCTCCATACTGTTCTCATAGTGGCTATACCAATATTACCACCAACAGTGTAGGATGGTTCCCTTTTCTCCACACCCTCTCCAGCATTTATTGTTTGCAGACTTTTTGATGATGGCCATTCTGACCAGTGTGAAGTCATACGTCATTATCACTGATTTGCATTTCTCTGATAACTGATTTGCATTTCTCTGATAGTTAGTGATGTTGAGCATCTTTTTATGTGCTTTTTGGCCTTCTATATGGCTTCTTTGGGGAAATGTCTATTTAGATCTTCTGCCCATTTTTTGATTGGGTTGTGTGTTTTTTGACACAATTCCTTGTTGGTTACTTCATTTGCAAGTGTTTTCTCCCATTGTGTCAGCTGTCTTTTCATTTTTTGAATGGTTTCTTTTGCTATGCAGAAGACTGAATTTAAGGAGTTGCCATTTTTTAATTTTTGTTTTTATTTTCATTATTCTAGGAGACAGATCCAAAAAGTATTGCTGTGATTTATGTCAGTGTTCTGCCGGTGTTTTCCTCTAAGAGCTTATAGTGTCCAGCCTTACATTTAAAGAAAGCAATTTTAACTGAAATTACACAGTTGTGGGCAATTTGGAATTCTGACTTCAAAGTCTGTGTTTAATAACTACTTCCATATATCCCTCTAATAACAGGATTGAAGGACCTTGAAGGATTGGAATGTATAGACATGAAGAAGGGACAAAAAGTAGGTCGTGTGTGTGTATGTGTGTGTGTGTATGCAGAGGTGTGTGTATATTAATATATCAATACATACATGTACATATAAAGCCTACATAGTGAAATATATATATATGATTTTTCTAACAGAATGAGCAATTATGTAACACAGCATGTAGCTCTTTGTGTACTGTAATTGATGCCATTGAACAACTTGGGCTTGATTTCAGGAGGAGCTTTTTTAAAATTCATCTATTTGTTTTTGGCTGCACTGGGTTTCCGTCGCTGCACGTGGGCTCTCTCTAGTTGCAGTGAGCGGGGGCTGCTCTGTAGTTTTGGTGTGCGGGCTTCTCATTGCGGTGGCTTCTCTTCCTGAGGAGCGCAGGCCCTAGGGTGCTCGGCCTTCAGGAGTGGCGGTATACCAGCTGAGTTGCTCTGCTGCATGTGGGGTCTTCCTGCACCAGGGATCAAACCCGTATCCCCCGTATTGGCAGTTGTACTCTCAGCCACTGGAGGAAAACCCAGGGAAGAACGTCTTTTTAAAAATGTAATGCCCTCTTTCCCCTTTATGAAAAGTAATTAATTAAAGAAAACCCATAGAATAGAAATATTCAGAGTGGAGAACAAGAAGAAAAAAGAAACGCGTCTTACCCACCACTATTAATACCTTGGTGTGTGTTCTTTCCAAACACCATCTCTGCACACAGGTTGGCCAAAACATTAGTTCAGGTTTTTCAGCAAGATGTGGAAAAACCTGAACAAATGTTTTGGCCAATCCAAAGCATACAGAAGAGGCACATTTTTTTATTTTTTAATTGGGGTATAATTGATTAACACAATGTTGTGTTAGCTTCAGGTGTACAGCAAACTGAATCTGTTATACAAATACAGATATCCACTCTTTTTTAGATTCTTTTCCCATATAGCCCATTGCAGAGTATTGAGTAGACTCCACTGTGCCAGACAGTAGGTCCTTATTAGTTATCTATTTTATATATAGTAGTGTGTATGAAGGCACTTCTTTTTTAAAAGAAAATAACTTTACAACATTTTCCCCTGATGGTATTAAAAAAGTATGCTCATTATAAACAATCCTCACACTACAGAAAATAAATAGCAAAAAGTAAAAATCATCTCTAAATTCTTTCTTCTTGAGATACCACTATTATCAGATTGGAGCATCATTCCAGAAATAATTTTGTTTACTTGTATGTATACCTATAATATTCAGTCTATGTAAATGAAATTGTGTTCTGTATGCCACGTGGTGACTTTTTTTTCTCACTCAACATTGTGGACATCCTCCCAAAACAACTAATAGAGATCTACAACATTTTTTCACAGGTATTTAATATTTCATTTATTATTTTGAATATTAAGTGCATTTACACAAATTTAAAAATTAAACATACCAGAGCTCTTCCCCTGGCATTGCCCTCTCCACTCTGTCCTAGGGCCCGGGGTGCTAAGTTGTCCTGAAAACCTCAGACTATGTCCCTGCCCTCTGGTTCTGGTTAGAACTCAGAAGAGACTGGAATGGAGATGCAGAGGGCAGACTTATGTCCCTGGTCTCTGTCAGCAAGCTGTCTGGGTCCCGTGACTTGGGCTTCTGTGGGATGCCCCTTCTCTGTCTTCAGGTCTAGAAATACTCCCTCCATTCTCGGGAGGTGACATTATCTGCTGTTAATGTCCCAGGGGCCTGTGGTTTCCCTGCATTCACGCTGCTACAACTTTATACCTAATTTGAATATTAAACTCTTCTCCCTTTGCTTAAAAAAAAAACCCCCACTTCTCTCCTGTCCTCAGAAACCCAGTTCTCTTCTTTGCAAGCAACCAGGAATTGCTGTAGGTCTTCTCTGTAGCTCAGTTGGTAAAGAACCGGCCTGCAATGCAGGAGACCCTGGTTTGATTCCTGGGTCAGGAAGATCCCCTGGAGAAGGGATAGGTTTCCCACTCCAGTATTCTTGGGCTTCCCTCGTGGCTCAGCTGGTAAACAATCCACCTGCAATGAGGGCGACCTTAGGAAGATCTCCTGGAGAAGGGAAAGGCTATCCACTCCAGTATTCTGGCCTGGAGAATTCCATGGACTGTATAGTTAATGAGGTCGCAAAGAGTCAGATACGACTGAGCGACTTTCACTTTCAGGAATCCCTGTATCGCATTATTTTTTTTTACTACTATATGGTATTCCTCTCTATAGCTGTCTCACTGTTTATCTAACCAGTTCTGTATTGTAGGACATTTATTTCCAGAATTTTGAAATATAAACAGAAGTGTCACAAACACAGTTGTGATATTCTTTTGTTGGGGTAAATTGCCAGCAGTCAAAGGCAATATATACTTTAAGTTTTGATATTTGTGGCTAAACTGCCCTCCAGAAAGTTGTTATCAATTTTCAGTTCTGTTAAACTGAGACTCTAAATCTACCTCCTTTCTGTATTGTATTTCTTCTGTAATTAATAAAGTCAGACACGTCTTTATGGATTGTTTTTCACATTTGCATCTCTTTTGTGATTTGTCTGTTTATATTCTTGGAAAGAAAGAACCATTTTGTTCTGTGGTATTGAGTTCCCCAGTGGAGAAGGTATGTTAGCAGAGACTGGAGCATTATGGAGTAAGTTTCTGCTTTGGATAGAGTTGTCTTAAGGATGTCCCTGGTGGTCCAGTGGCTAAGAATTTGCCTTACAATGCAGGGGACATGGGTTCAATCACTGGTCAGGCAACTAAGATCCCATACGCCAGGGATCAACTAAACCTGTGCAGCACAGCTACTGAGCTTTTGTGCCACAACTAGAAAGCTTGTGCCCTGCGACGCAAGATCCTGCACGCTGCAACTAAGACACGATGCAGCCAAATAGACAAATAGAAGAGTTGTACTGAACACACAGATCTCTAAACCTCAGTGAGGGAAGGCTTGATGGAGGGAGCACAGCTTCATCTTGTGGCTGGAGGCAGCCCACAGTCACCTCGGGACAAATCTTTCCATAGGAAAGTGCCAGAAGTCTTCAAAGTCACTGTTTTCAGATTCCACTGTTATTTTTTCTTTTTTTTTTTTTGAAGTCACTCAGTCATGTCCAACTGTTTGCAACCCTGTGGACTGTATAGCCCACAAGGCTCCTCAGTCCATGGGATTCTCCAGGAAAGACTACTGGAGTGGGTTGCCATTTCCTTCTCCAGGGGATCTTCCCGACCCAGGGATCGAACCCAGGTCTCCCACATTGCAGTCAGACGCTTTAACCTCTGAGCCACGAAGGAAGCCCTCCACTGTCATTGTCTAATCAACATGTTTATTATTTCAACAGAGAGTTATTGGTTGTGGGTCCTTGGGCAAAAACTGGAACCTCTCTGGGCTTCAGCTTTGTCATCTGTGGAGTGGGATAATTTTAAAGAAATGTATACTGAGAGTTATATTTTTACAGGGGGCTTAGTGCCAGGCTCTGGGACAAAGCAACAGTGGCTCGAGGGTAAGACTTGAGGGCAGTGCAGGAATTCCCTAAGCGAAGGCAGGAAGAATGGCCTGAGCATGGGCCCCAGGGTATGAAAAGGTCCCGGGCCAGGAAGGCGTTTGGAGGGCTAAAGGAATTAAAACCAGCTGGGCTGTTGTGTGTGAGGGCGGAGGGACGGGATGTCAGGCTGGAGGAATGGCCGGAGCCACCGTCTGCGGGCTCTCACCTCCCTTCTGCTGTGTCTGTTTTCCCCATCCCAGCCCACCCCACGTGCCATCAATACTGTGAGCACAGGGGCTATGTCTGCCAGCACCTCCCTTGATGATTCATGCCTTCGATGAATGCTTATTGATCACCTAGTATGTGTCTGGTCCTGCTCTAGATAATGATCCATTCTATCTTGGAGTTCCCCTTCTGGCAGGAAAGGCAGACACACTATTTAAGGTAATTTTCTGTTGTGTTAGAAGATAACCAGCACTATGAAAAAAGAAGTCCAGCAAGGGAAAGTGTGGCGAGGTGTCTGAGGAAAGGGGACGGGACAGGTAGGAAAGGGGATGGGGCATTTGCAGAATTAAATAGAGAGGCACTGACTTCCCAGGTGGTCCAGTGGCTAAATACTCCAGGCTCCCAACGCAGGGGCCCTGGGTTCAATCCCTGGTCAGGGAACTAGATCCCACATGCTGTGACTAAGACCTGGCACAGCTGAATAAGTAAATTAATTTTTAAAATATTTTTTTAAAAATGAGAGAGCAGAGTAGCCTCGTTGAGAGATTTGAGCAGAGGCATGAAGGAGGACAGGGGGCAAGCCTTCCCTTTATCGTCAGTGAACTAAGGGAAGACCATTACTGGCAGAGGGAAGAGCGTGTACAAAGGCCCAGAGGTAGAAGCCTCAGTGACATATGGAAGGACGAGCAGGGCCAGCGTGGCTGGATTTGGAGTGAGTGAGTGAGGGGATGTGGAGATGTAACAATGTAATGATGAGAAAAAAAATGGTGGAGGGACATCCCAGGTGGTCCAGTAGGTAAGAATCTGCCTGCCAATGCAGGGGACATTGGTCCCCTGGTCTGGGAAGATTTCACATGCCATGGGGTGACAAAACCCACGCGCCACAACTAGTAAGTCCGCACGCCGCAACTACGGAAGCCCTCGCACCTGGAACCCGTGCTCTTGCAACAAGAGAAGTCACTCAGTGAGCAGCCTCCACACCTCAACAAAGAGTAACCCCTCACTCACCACAACTAGAGAAAGCCCTTGCACAGCTACGAAGACCCAGCACAGCCAAAAAAAAAAAAAAAAAATTTAGAAAAAGAAAAGAGAGTGTGTGCCAAGGGCAGATTGTATAGGCCTTTAGGTCATTGTAAGGATTTTGGCTTTTGCTCTGAGTAAAAGCATTGGAGGGTTTTGGGCAGAGAAGTGACGGAGTGTGACTCAGGTTTAATAGGATCAGCACGGATGCTCTGTGGAGGCTAGTCTCCCAGTGGGGGTGGTGTGAGGGACTACAGTGGGAGCAGGGGTCGCGGTGAAGAGATGAAAGATGATTGGTCAGTCGGACCAAGGTGGCATTAGTTGAGATAGAAGGAAGTACTCAAAATTTGGTTATATTTTGAAAGGAAATCCAACAGGATTCCCTGGTAGATGAAACCCGCATCTACCAGCATTTAAGGCTGGAGGAACTGGAAACTCCAGCATTTAAGGCTGGAGGAACTGGAAGGACAGTCGCCATCGGCTGGGATAGAGAGGCTGCATGCACACAAGCTCCGTGGCTCAGTTGTGTCCGACTCTCTGTGACCCCGTAGAATGTAGCCCGCCAGACTCCTCCGTCCATGGGATTTTCCAGGCAAGAACACTGGATCCTTCTCCAGCGGATCTTCCTGACCCAGGGATGAAATCCACACCTCTTGCATCTCCTGCGTTGGCAGGTGGATTCTTTACCACTGCGCCACCTGGGAAGTCCCGGGGAGGCTGAGGGGGGAGTAAATTCTGGGAGGAAGATTAGGTGTTCAGTCTTAGGCCTGAGTTTGAGATGTTTGCTACATATCTTAAGTGGAGATGTCAGGAAAGTTTTGGGGGTAGATGAGTCTGGAATTGAGGCAAAGCTTTCAGCTGGAGGTGTACATTTGGGAGTCTCCTGCATCCTGATGAAATTTGAAATTTTGAGATTGCTTATGACCTCTCAGGAGCTGAGTGTAGATAGAGAAGAGATCCAGGAACTGAGCTTCAAAGCGTGGGGATGAGGGAAAGAGACAGCCAAGGAAGAAGCAGCAGGGAGCAGTGAGATGGGAGGAAAACCCAGCCAGGGGATGCCCAGGAAGCCAGGAGCAGGAAGGGAGGCCAGGAGGAGGGAGCGGGGGCTGTGTCCACGTGAAGAGAGGTCGAGGGAGACGTGGACCGAGAGTGACCACTGGTGTAGCAGCTCGGAGGCCACTGGGGACCTTGGCGAGAGGTCAGGGTGTGTGTGGCAGGGGCACGGGAGGGGAGTGCAAAAGCTTGAATGGAGTCGACTGAAGAAAGAAAGAGACGGAGGTACAGACGGTGCTTAAGCTTTACTGCGAAGGTGTGCCGAAGGGCAGGATGAACAGGCAGGATCAAGAGGTTCTTTTTCTTCTTCCTACTTTAATAAAACAGGAAAATATCAGTAACAGATATTTGGATGCCAGTGGGAATGGTCTAGTAGAAAGTGGAAAAAGCTGATGGAGCTGTGTCCCTGAGTAGGAAGAGGTGACCGACTCTAGTGCACAGATGGAGGTAGCAGCTTTAGAGAGGAGTGTGGATAGGCGATCTGTGCAAATGGGGAGAAGGGCGGGGCTGGAGGGTGAGCGCGTGGGAGTGGAGCTTGAGAACGTTCTAGTCAGGGAAGTGGGGTGAGAACAGCTGTGAGGCTGGGGGTGGGCGAATATTGAAGTTTGGAGGTGAGAGAAGGTTTGAAACTTCACCAAGAGCTAGAGGGAAGAGAGGGTGATTCCGGGCTGTGCTAAGGGTCCACTCAACGTTTTCTCAGCCATGTTCAGCTGCATGGATGTAGGCATAGGGTCAGCAGAGTGTTGGATTTCACTGGGGTTGCAGTTTTGCCAAGAAAAGACAACTTGAGAGAGGAAGGGGGGATTGGAAGGTGAATGTATCAGAACGTGATTGCCACTGAGCAGGTGCTAAAACTGGGGTGACTGGAGTAGAGAGTGCTTCGGGGTGAGGGACAGCAGAACGATGGTGGGGATGATAGGTCTGAGGGCCCACCGGGGCGAGGGAGGGCTGAAGGCCAGGCACCAGCTGGTACTTTGCGATGAAGGTCAAGGATGGGGGTGCGGGGGGCATGAGATTGAGATAACGGCTTGGGGTGGAGTTTCAGACCTTGGTAGTGAGTGGTTGACACTGGGGTGGAGGGGACAAGATCCTCAGGGACAGGTCGAGGGACTGGAGGCCGGGGTGATGGGAGCAGTATCCCTGTGAATATCGGAATAACCAGGAACTACAACAGGAACAAACCAGTTGAGAGTGATACCGCGGCCAGGGGCAAGCCCTCAGAGATGGGAGGCTGTGGCCCAGAGGGTGGAAGACGTCTGCGCCAAAGTGGAGGCCTGGGTGCTGCAGTGCGGAGACAAGATTCAAAACGGGCGTCCTTGAGGCAGGAGGGACAGAGAAAGCTTGAAAAGGACAATGAAGAGCAGGGAGAACAGCCTGTGGTTTCTCCCTCCCCTCTTCCCTTTTTTCTCCTATCCCCGGGCTGTGGAAGAAAAGGCCACTGGGAGGCCTGCAGGGGAACACAGCGTCCTCAGAGGAGAGCAGATTCTGCTGCAGGAGTTCTGTTGACTGGAGGTGGGGCGGGGGGGAGGTGCCGCTGAGGGGCTGCCCAGGGCCCATAGGGACTAGAGTGCTGGGCCAAGGGAGGCCCTGGGTGCCAGGTGGAGGAGAGAGGCAGTGTGAGATCAGCGACCCAGCACTGCAGTTGTTCCATGAATAACGGTGCCACCAAGCCCTTCCATCAAAAATGCACTACAGTCAGACCCCGGTGACTTGCATGTATATTCTCATTGAATCCCCTCAATAGCTCTGTGAAGCAGCAATGTTTATTCCCTCATTTTACAGCTAAGGAAATGAGTTAGCAGCCAACAGCCATCAACAGTGGTGCAGGGATTGGAGCCTAGACAGTCTGACCCCAGAGCCCCAATACTTTTAATCTCAGATCCAGGCTTTTTTTTTTTTTTAACGTATTTGTTGAGTGGATGAAAGAGGAACTGAGAATTAACCTTGAGAAATCCAAACCCATTCCTGCACCCTGAAGCACAACCTGGAAGGCCCCCATGCTTCCCTTCCTTAGCAACAGAGCATATTTTAATTTGCCCGTGGGCTTCATTCTCTGCAGGGAAGTTCTGCTGGAGGGAGCAAGGGGGATAGTGGAGAGAGGAAGCTGTGGCCCAGAGAGGGAGCGTTGGCTCACCAGAGAAACGCTGCCAGACGTCAGAGAGGAACTGCAGCTCAGTGGGAGCTGAGGCTCCAAGATGGGGCCCAGCCGGAAGTAGCACCCTGAATCCTTCCTGGAAACCCTCGGTTTCCATCTTCCATCGGTTGTGACCCACCTGCTTTGGATTTTTATAGAACTCACCCACAGGCTGAGCTTATGGGCCTGAACTCTCTCAGTACTTAGCATACAGAGTGGAGAGTTACAGGGTCTGCTATCATTGTCTTTTGTCTAGGACTTCCCAGGTGGTTCATTGGTTACGACTCTGTGATTCCACTGCAGGGGGCACGGGTTCGATCCCTAGTAGGAGAATTAAGATTCCCGCAGCACAGAAAAGAAATTGTACAAAACAAAATGCTAAAAAAAAAACACAAAAAGGTCTGTCTAAGGAGGGATATGGATGTGAGAGCTGGACCATAAAGAAGGCTGAGCTCCGAAGAACTGATGCTTTTGAACTGTGGTGTTGGAAAAGACTCTTGAGAGTCCTTTAGACAGCAAGGAGATCAAACCAGTTCATCCTAAAGGAAATCAATCCTGAATATTCATTGGCAGGACTGATGCTGAAGCTGAAACTCCAATACTGTGGCCACCTCATATGAAGAACTAACTCACTTGAAAAGACCATGATGCTGGGAAAAATTGAGGGCTGGAGGAGAAGGGGGCAACAGAGGATGAGATGGCTGGATGGCATCACTGACTCGATGGACATGAGTTTGACTGAGCTCCGGGAGTTGGTGATGGACGGGGGGCCTGGCGTGCTGCAGTCCATGGGGTTGAAGGGTCGGTCACGACTGAGCAACTGAACAGTAACAACAAAGGGTGAATACGGGCAAGAAACAACGGTGTGTGGGTCAGGCTTAGCAACAGGCGGTGAGGGGGCCTGTGGGGTCCCTGGGGGCAGCTCCGGCTTGGTCACGGGCCTCCAGGCAGGTACCTAGAGTAGGGGTGCAGAGTAGGAGCAAGGGTCAGCCAAGACAGGGAGAAGAGGGTGGGGAGAGCTCCCAGGCTGAAGTAACAGCCTGTGGGAAGCTTGAAGTGTGGGGAGGCGGGCCCTCAGGGTTTCAGGGTTAGGCCTCTGTGCTGCTGGGGAGAGGCTAAGGGCCTTGATGGGCAATGAGCAGATCCTCCACTCCTAGGCCTAGCCATTTCTTCTGGGTGAGGATGGTCCCAAAGAAAGGCAATGCCAAAGAATGCTCAGACTACCGCACAATTGTACTCATCTCACACACTAGTAAAGTAATGCTCAAAATTCTCCAAGCCAGGCTTCAGCAATACGTGAACTGTGAACTTCCAGATGTTCAAGCTGGTTTTAGAAAAGGCAGAGGAACCAGAGGTCAAATTGCCAACATCCGCTGGATCATGGAAAAAGCAAGAGTTCCAGAAAAACATCTATTTCTGCTTTATTGACTATGCCAAAGCCTTTGACTGTGTGGATCACAATAAACTGTGGAAAATTCTGAGAGAGATGGGAATACCAGACCACCTGATCTGCCTCTTGAGAAATCTGTATGCAGGTCAGGAAGCAACAGTTAGAACTGGACATGGAACAACAGACTGGTTCCAAATAGGAAAAGGAGTACGTCAAGGCTGTGTATTGTCACCCTGCTTATTTAACTTACATGCAGAGTACATTATGAGAAACGTTGGGCTGGAAGAAGCACTAGCTGGAATCAAGATTGCCAGGAGAAATATCAATAACCTCAGATATGCAGATGACACCACCCTTATGGCAGAAAGTGAAGAGGAGCTAAAAAGCCTCTTGATGAAAGTGAAAGAGGAGAGTGAAAAAGTTGGCTTAAAGCTCAACATTCAGAAAACAAAAATCATGGCATCTGGTCCCATCACTTCATGGGAAATAGATGGGGAAACAGTGGAAACAGTGTCAGACTTTATTTTTGGGGGCTCTAAAATCACTGCAGATGGTGATTGCAGCCGTGAAATTAAAAGACACTTACTCCTTGGAAGGAAAGTTATGACCAACCTAGATAGCATATTCGAAAGCAGAGACATTGCTTTGTCAACAAAGGTCCGTCTAGTCAAGGCTATGGTTTTTCCAGTAGTCATGTATGGATGTGAGGGTTGGACTGTGAAGAAGGCTGAGTGCCAAAGAATTGATGCTTTTGAATTGTGGTGTTGGAGAAGACTCTTGAGAGTCTCTTGGACTGCAAGGAGATCCAACCAGTCAATTCTAAAGGAGATCAGTCCTGGGTGTTCTTTGGAAGGAATGATGCTAAAGCTGAAACTCCAGTACTTTGGCCACCTCATGCGAAGAGTTGACTCACTGGAAAAGACTCTGATAGTGGGAGGGATTCGGGGCAGGAGGAGAAGGGGACGACAGAGGATGAGATGGCTGGATGGCATCACCGACTCGATGGACATGAGTTTGAGTGAACTCTGGGAGTTGGTGATGGACAGGGAGGCCTGGCGTGCTTTGATTCATGGGGTCACAAAGAGTTGGACACGACTGAGCGACTGAACTGAGCTGAACTGAGGATGGTCAGGGTAGGGTCCCAGGGAGCTGCCCCGCCCACCCCGCGGACTGCAGAAGGCTGGAATGCTGTCTTTCTCCTAGTTGTCCACTAGATGGCGCCCGATCACCAGGCCTCTGGGGGGACAGACAGGCTTTGGCTGGGGCTGGTACACTGGAGTGAGGATGGGGGCAGCAATAAGCTTTGTAATTTCCGAGCACCGAGGTTGCTTGGGGAGTGTAAACGTAAGTCAGCGTGTGTGTCGTCTACTTGGGACATGGCTGTGATTTGGCTTTGGTGTACATTCTCCCTTAGGGCCTCGTCACACCCCAGGAGCTCAGACTATTAGTTTTCCAAAGTGGAACGCTGAGACAGGAGAAGGTTGGTGCCGTGCCCAAGGTGACTTGGCTGGTTCAAAGTGAAGTAAATAGTGATCACCACCAGGCGTCTTAGGACAGATCCCAGCCACGTGGCAGGACCCACTCGTGAAGGACTTGCTGAAGTCCTCTGAATGGAAGAACAGAGCCCAGTGGGTTGGCAGTACTGGGATATGAATCCTGGGCATTTATCCATTTAGCATGTTTGTTGAGCACCTACTACTATGTGCCAGGCACCGTGCTAGGCATTGGTGAACGATAAAGCAACTGGTAACAGACATGCCCATGGACTGTACCCTACCAGGCTCCTCTGTCCATGGGATTTTCCAGGCAATAGTACTGGAATGGATTGCCATTTCCTCCTCCAGGGGATCTTCCCAAACCAGGGATTGAACCCTGGTCTTCCTCATTGTAGGCAGACATTTTACCGTCTGAGCCACCAAGGAAGTCCCTGAAGGCTGTCAGGGAGACAGCCAGAGTTAGCCAGCTGACAAGCAGACCCAAGAAGATTAGGGGGTTGGTGAGGGAGCCTCAGTCTTAGAATGGCAGCGACAGGACTCCGTGAGAAGGTGCAGCCGTGAGGCGGGCAGGAGAAACAGCGCTGAAGTAGAGGCTACAGCTCATGCAGAAACTGCCAAGGCGGGAAAGTGTTGAGGGGCTGCATAGGGATGGGGGGCTGGGGGGAGAGGGGAGGGAGGGGAGGTCATCCCTGGGGCGGAGTTGGTGGGGGAGAGGGTGTCTGACGGACGCTGGTGAGGGGTGTGTATTGCCATCTACATACCGTAAGAAGGGGGAGGAGCTGTAGGCAGGGCTCGCACAGTGTGATTTGCATTTCAAAGTCCACTCTGGCTTTGTGAAGATGACCACACAGGTGAGAGACGATGGTGGCTCACAGCATGCTGGCAGCTGCGAAGGTGGAGGACAGTGTCTAGGTTTGAGAGGTACTTTGGAAGTAGAATCAGCAGGATTTTCAGATGGATTGCATATAGGGGTGAGGATGATTCCAGGTTCCAAGCATGAGCAACGGTGGACAGTGGGGCCATTTCCCAAGGTGGGAGAGCCTGGGGAGGGTGTGAGCTGGGTGGAAGATGGGAAACAAGGTCAGGCTCTGTTATTTTGAAGCCACCCCTGTGAAATCCTAGTAGAAAGATGGGGCAGGAGTTGGGGCTCCTTGGAAAGGTAGAGACCGCTGAAATAATCTCCAGAGCCTCTGTTGTTCATTGTTCAGTCGCTAAACAGCGTCCAGCTCTTTGTGATCGCATGGACTGCAGCACACCAGGCTTCCCCATCCTTCAGTATCTCCAGGAGTTTGCTCAAAGCCATGTTCCTTGGATTAGTGATGCCATTCAACCATCTCATCCTGTCACCCCCTTCTCCTCCTCCTGCCTTCAATCTTTCCCGGCATCAGGGTCTTTTCCAGTGAATCAGTCAGGAGTCTGTAGATTGTACTTATTAGTCTTTAAATATTTAGTATTTATTTAGCTGCACCAAGACTTAGTTGCAGCGCTTGGGACCTTCTCTCTTTGTTGTAGCACGCACACTCTTAGTTGCAGCATGTGGGATCTAGCTCCCTGACCAGGAGCTGACCCTGGATCCCCTGCTTTGGGAGCATGGAGTCTTACACACTGGGGCACCAGGGAAGTCCCTAGGTTGAACTTAATGTCAAGGGCCTGGATGCGCTCACTCAGCCCAAAGGCCAGGCAGCTCAATAATGGGAGACTGTGAGGAGGGCCCCATGGCTGCAGGTGTGACGGGGAGCCTGCTGGAGGTGTCGATGACTGGTGGAGAGGGGCGGCCTCTGTGAGGGCGGTGCAAGGAAACAGCCCCTGAGGATGTGAAAGACCAGGACTCAGGTGGCCCTGGGGTCGCGTGGAGGAGCCGGACTTGCTGACTCTGCCTCTTTGTCTGCTGAGACCTTCCTTCGCAGGAGTGCTTCCCCCACCACCATCTGGCAGATGGCCCCAGGGACACAGACCCTGGTCCGGAGCTAGGGGGGAGGGCGGCCTCTGGCATGGGGCTGTAATTTCAGTTGGGGGCTGGGCTCCTGGGTTTCGGTGCCACCTGGTGTGAGGTTCCTCTTTCTGGCACCTCCCCCACGGCTGTCTCTGCTGACCGCCCCACCCCCCTGCTGCAGTTAGTGAGCCTCCCGCAAAGGAGGGGAGGCGGGCCAGGCCCAGGGAGTGCTCCCACCTGGAAGGGGCTGCCAAGTTTAATTAGTGCTTGTGAAGCCCTGGGACCTGCCTCTGAGAGCACCACCCCCCTCTCCCCGGACTTTCATCTTTGAAAATTCCCCACCAGCCTGGATGAAAAGGCCAGGGAGGGGCCAGGTATTAATAGTAATTATTAGTTTCACAAATAAAGAGGAGAAACAGGATTATCCCCAAGCCCAACCAACTCGTTCGCCCCTCTTTGTGTGCCTCCTTTCTCCTTCCTCTGGCTCCATTTCCTTTCTCTTTCCACTTTTCCTCCTCTTCCCCTCTCCTCCCTGCCTCCGGGGCTTGCCTCTTCTGTCTATCCCCATCTCAAGGCCTCAGGATCCGCCTGCCACCCCTCGGTCTCTCAGCTCTCTGTGTTGGGATATCCGGAGCACCAGGACATTGAGGGAGCACCCCTGTGCTTCTCTGGGGCGCAGAGGCAGAGTGAGCAGGCAGAGGGGGTGGAAGGGTGTCTGTGTCCATTCATTTATTCACTCACTGTTTTCCAAACAGCTATTGAACATCTGCCATGGCCCAAGCACTGGACTGGGCCCTTAGGACTCAGTGTTGGACAGGACAGACACAGCCCTGCCCTGGGGATCTCCCGGGGAGGCTAGGTAGTAAACAGTAAGCTGACAGGTTACACTTGAGGGCACAAATAGATGTCTGCTCAGTTCAGTTCAGTTCAGTTCAGTCGCTCAGTTGTGTCCAACTCTTTGCGACCCCATGAATCACAGCACGCCAGGCCTCCCTGTCCATCACCAACTCCCGGAGTTCACTCAGATTCACGTCCATCGAGTCAGTGATGCCATCCAGCCATCTCATCCTCAGTCGTCCCCTTCTCCTCCTGCCCCCAATCCCTCCCAGCATCAGAGTCTTTTCCAATGAGTCAATTCTTCACATGAGGTGGCCAAAATACTGGAGTTTCAGCTTTAGCATCATTCCTTCCAAAGAAATCTCAGGGCTGATCTCCTTCAGAATGGACTGGTTGGATCTCCTTGCAGTCCAAGGGACTCTCAAGAGTCTTCTGCAACACCACAATTCAAAAGCATCAATTCTTCGGCGCTCAGCCTTCTTCACAGTCCAACTCTCACATCCATACTTGACTACTGGAAAAACCATAGCCTTGACTAGACGGACCTTTGTTGGCAAAGTAATATCTCTGCTTTTGAATATACTATCTAGGTTGATCATAACTTTTCTCCCAAGGAGTAAACAGCAGCTGTGATGCAGAGCTAAGGGTGGGGCCCCCGTGAGGCTTGGGGATGAGGGAGGCATCCCCCCGAGGAGGTGACGTTCCAGCTGAGAGCTGAACAATGAGAAGGACCTCAGGAGAGAATTGTTGAGAAGTGTTCAGGGCAGGGAGAACAGCCTTTGCAAAAGCCTGAGGTCAGGACTGTGGACCTTGTGAGAATGTGAGAGGAGGATGAGGTGGCAAGAGGTGGGGTCCAGAGAGCGAGGCCAAGGTGCGCTGGGGCCGGTGGGCCAGCAGCCGGGCCCCGGTGCACTCACCGGGGCCCTGTACCTCACTGAATGTCCTGCTGCCCCTGTGTTGGAATTCTTATTTATTTATTTGGCTTCATCAGGTCTTAACTGTAGCATGTGGAATCTTTCATGCTGGCTCATGAGCTCCGGAGTGCTCAGAGGCTCAGCAGTTGTGGCACAGGGACCTAGTTGCCCTGCAGCGTGTGGGACCTTAGGCCCCCGACAAGGGATCGAACCTGTGTCCCTTGCATTGGAAGACAGATTCTTAACCACTGGACCACCAGGGAAGTCCCATTGGAGTTCTTCATTTTTAAGCAAGGGGTTCTTCTGCGTTTGCATTTTGTACTGGGTCTCATCAGTTATGTAGCTGTTCCCTGCTTGGGGATGGAGAAGGAGATGGCACCCCACTCCAGTACTCTTGCTGGGAAAATCCCATGGATGGAGGAGCCTGGTAGGCTGCAGTCCATGGGGTCGCGAAGAGTTGGACATGACTGAACAACTTCACTTTCACTTTTCACTTTCATGCATTGGAGAAGGAAATGGCAACCCACTCCAGTGTTCTTGCCTGGAGAATCCCAGGGACGGGGGAGCCTGGTGGGCTGCCGTCCATGGGGTTGCACAGAGTCAGACATGACTGAAGTGACTTAGCAGCAGCAGCAGCAGCTGCTTGGGGAGGTCAGCAAAAGAAGTGACTTAAAAAAGAAAGTAAATATATATAGAAATATGAAGGCTGGTGGGTTGGTGTTTGGTGAATGAAGGAAGGAATGGAGGAATTTGGGTGCACACATGTGTGAGCTCACCTATGAGGCTGTCACTGGGCCACGTAGGCCTGGCCAGGAATGCTACTCACACACAGACGTGGCCCTGATGTGCTCCTGAGTCCTGCAGCGCCTGCTACATTTCTCAGGGCCGTCGCCAGAGAGGCTCCAGGGGATATGTGCGCCAAGCCCAAAGCAGCACCGTAAACAGGGGTGGTGTGGCCAGGCTTCTTTCAGGCCCCGTTTGGGGAAATAAGGTGACTCCTCTACCCCAGCTGGAGGCAGCCCTGTCTTCCCTGTGAGACCCGAGACTTTGGAGCCAGAAATATTTGAGCTCAAACTACCTTCACATCCTCACAAGTGGATATGTGGATGCAGATAACTGGACTTCGGGCAGGTGATTTGCTTCTTCAGTCCTCAGTTTCCTCATCTGTAAAATGGGGATCACTACTTAGAATTTCTGAGATGATTCAATGTGGGAATGAAAGGGAAGATTTTGGCAGAGTCAGAGCTTGGTAAATATTTGTAATAATAATAATAATAGTTTTTATACCCATACAGTCTCTGGAGACTTGGGTAAAGATTTGCTTCTGCCCCCAAATGTCTCATAATCATGAACAAGTCTCTGAATCCTCCTGGTCCTCAGCTTCCTCTTGTGTTAAAATTGGGGTGATAACAAGCTAACTCGTCTCTAAGCAGGGTGATCAGGACAATCCCACACATTCACTGTGGAGCTTGTTTGAGAACTGATGTGCCCATATGACTTGTTGGCATGTTCCTGACCCCCACCTCCCCCATCTCGGGGCAGATTTTCTCCAAATATGCCCGTTCCTCGGAGAGAAAAGTGTCCCCCCGCCTCCCCACACCTCACCCAGTTCTTGGCAGTGCATGGAACCCAGTCCCTGGATTCCCAGCCCCGAGGGTGGTTGTCCTCAAGCTAGAAAGTCTGCCCGGGAGTGACCCTTAAGGTCAGGGTCTGAAGTTGGGCAAGGAAGAGGAAGGTCCACAGCTGGGGCAGCGTTGGCGCGGGGGAGGGGGGCGGGGGGTGAACTAAAGGCAAACAAAGGAGCTGGAGCCCCAGTCCCGGCGGTCTGGCTTCCTGCCTCCCTCTGGGCAGGAAGCAGCCAGAAAGCTGTGAGAATCAGTCTCTGACTAAGGGCCCAGGCGACAGTCTTGGAGTGGGTAGAGCCCCGACTTCATCTCCCACGTTCACCACCAAAAGCTGATTTTGGGAGCCTCCAGAACCCATGGGAAGCCCTGAGCAGCACCCAACACCAGCCTGGGAAGGGGAGCCCCTCCTGATAGGTGCCCTGGCCAGAGGAGACAGGAAGGGAGAGCTACAGGGTCCTCGGCCACCCGCGAGTGGAGACCCGGTGGGCGGGGAGGCTGGGTCTGTGTCCAGAGGCTGCGGTGAGCCAGCAGTGTGACCACCGGTCACTGAGCCTCTCTGTGCCTCAGGCCCCTCGTTGGGAACGAGGGGGTAATAGTCACGCCTTCTCAGAGTGTTACTGGGAGAACTAAGTGCCCTAAGATTCTTAACAAAGCCTGACACATAGTGAGTGCTTTGGAGAGGCTAGTTATTATTATGGGCTTTAAAAAAATGAGGCCATGCCGTGAGCCACAGCAGAGTCTGTCAGATCTCTGGATGGACGAGTTTGGCGCCCTCCCCGTTTTGATGTTTATTTTTTGGATGTGCGAGGTCTTCCTTGTTGTGCACGGCTTTCTCTAGTTCTCTAGCTGTGAGTGGGGCTACTCTTTGTTCTGTAGGTGGGCGGGCTCCTTGTCGCAGTGGCTTCTCTTGGAGCACAGGCTGTGGGTGCCCAGACTCCAGAGCGCATGGTCTTCACGGCCGCTAGAGTTGTGGCGCGTGGACTTAGTTTCCTCGAGGCATGTGGAATCTCCCCCGACCAGGGATCAAACCCATGTCCCCTGCATTGGCAGGTGGATTCTTAACCACTGAACCAAGCAGGAAGTCCAGCCTTCCTCCATATTTTGCTCTATGCTTGGCTGGCAACAGTCATTCATTCGTTTATTCAAGAAGTATTTATGGAGCATTTTTGTGGCAGCAAAGTGGTGGGGGATCCCAAAATGGATCGGTTCTTGGACGGGGCATTTGGGCTAGAACGAACTGTGGGCTTTGTTTCTGTATACTCAGATACCCACTGCCCTGGAGCTGTGTGTCAGCCAGTTCACAGAGCAGGGAGCCCAGGGGAAGTCACGGACACATGATCACACAGCTACTGACTAGCAGTAATGGAACCGAACCCTGGCCCACATCAGTCCAAAGCCAATGCCTTTCCAAATCAAGGTTCCAGGGCTGCCTCCCTGCGGCACCCTTTGACCGCCGCATCTGCACCCCCACTTTGGCAAAGCCAGAGGCGACCCCGACTCCCTGGAGGCCAAAGGTTGGGCTGTTTTCTGCAGCCCTCTCCAGCAGGATTTTTGTCATTTCCTCCCTGGTTCTCCTGACCATGCAGAACAACCTTGGGGCTTTCCCCAGAGGGGAAACCCAGCCTGGAAGCAGCCCAGCCTGGAAAATGTGGCTGTGGGTAACTCCTGATCTCCTTAGTTGCAGAGCATCTGAGTGCCCGGGAGTGGAGCAGGACCAGGAGTGGGGTCGCGGTGGGAGGGAGGGGTACTCCCTGAATGGGTGCTGAGCCAGTGATTCCCCTCTGGCTCTGTAGCCTGAGATAGGTCACAGCCCCTCTCTGGGCCTCAGTTTCCCCACCTGTGAAAAGTGGAACAGTAACAAAGCTACAGCACCGGGCCATCTGCATGGCCTTTGTGCTGGGAGTTGACAGGCTGATGGCAAGTTCTCCCGCCCATCTTTCCTCTTGGGCTTTTGTGAGGATAAAGGAGACTGTGGCTACAAAAGGACTTTGAGACAGAGGACAGAACTGGATACCAACTGATGCAGAAGTTGATGGCTGTTGATGGAGACCCTCCCCACCAGGTCCAGCTTCTGCCTCACCCAGACTCTGTCTATGCCCAAGCTCCCATTCCCCAGATCCCCTGTAGAATCTGGGGCAGGAGGAGCCTAGGCAGAGCCTGGTTGGAACCAGGAAATCCTGGACCTGGCACAGCATCCCCAAGCTACGGGATCACTCATTTGGCTGCAACCCCCCGGTGGACCTTCCAGCAGCCTCACTGACACCCTGCCATGCCAACTTTGCACCTTGACTTTCCCACAGGTAGAGGTGGGGCAGGGAGAGCAGGAAGAGGAGGCCTGTGGCTAAGCAGGAGGCCACCTTCTGGCAGATCACCACACTCACCTTATGCCTGGGTGGGCCACAGTTTCCCCATCTGCATTGTTCAAACATATATCACAGGACCTCACAGAGCCTTCTGAGGTACAGTGGGTGGGTCTCCAACTTCTTGCCATCCTCAGACCTCCAGGCCCTAGCCTCGAACAGATGGAGACCAATTCCACCCTTGGCCTTCCATCTGGGATCTGAACCACAATCCCCAGCCCCATCTGCTTGCAGCAGCCTCCCAAATGCTCTCCAGAATGGCCGGAAACCAAGGGTGAGGAGGTAGGGGCACGCCCCCTCCCCAGGAGGACTCAGAGGCAGGAGTCTTACTGCCAGGCTTGTGCGCACGGATGGAGAGGTGACGAGCCGGAGGGATGGTGGGAGAGGCAGCGCCATGTGGAGAGGCCAGTGCCCTGGGCAAACAGACCCACCCACCCCCGTTTCCTCCAGCTGGGCCAGATGGTACGGGCGGCGAGGAGAGGGATCCTCGCTCCTCTCTTCCCCCACCCAGGGGCTCTGCAGGGGCCTGGATTTCTTTCCACACGAAAGACATGTGGGGAGGAGCCTTACCCACACGCAGATTTGGGGCAATACGTTAATCCGGTGGAATCACATTTGAAGTGTTACAGAACCTGAGTATGCTGGAGAATTCTAGAATCTCAGAGGCACAGCATCTCAGAATTTTAGCAAAGTGAGTCATAGATTGTAGGTTTCTAAACTGTGCTGTGTCAACACTGTAGCCACTGGCCATGTGTGGTTATTGAGTCCTTGAAATGTAACTAGTCTGAATTGAGATGAGCTGTACATTTAAAATACATAGCAGATTTTGAAGATTTGGTACAAAAGAAAGACTTTCAAACATCTCATTAATAACATATTAATTACATGTCAAAATGATAATATTTTGGATATAGTGGGTAAAATACAATGTATTTCTAAAATGAATCTCACTTTTTTTCTTTTTTGCTTTTAAAACATGACTGCTAGAACATTTTAAATTTCATGTGTTTCATTTCAGAATTTTAAAGAGATGGAATTTCAGAACCCAGGTTTCCAGATTTTTATATCACTAGCTGACTTTGAGCCTTAGATATTAACTTCCAGAGCCTGGGAGAATCTGAGAAGAATCTTGGTCCTCTCCCAGCGCAGGGATCCTCTAGCCCACCCTGACCAACACTGACCAGCCTTTGCCTACCCATTCCCTCCTCCAGTGGAGAACTCAACTGCCACCATGGCTGCCAGGCTTTTAGAATGGCTAGAGTTTCCGGGTGTCGGCTCGCATCTACTCCCCACAGCTTTTTCCACCCTCGTGGTTGGCTTCCAGAGCCTCTTCCAGGGTCTTCCAGGACAGGCCTGCATGCATCCTTCTTCTCCGTGAAAGGTGTGGAATTTGAGTTCTGACCGCCCCCCCTCCCCCCGCCCCCCGCCGCCCCTGCCCCAGGCCGCTGTCCTGCAGGCTGCAGGGTCTACCTCGACCCTTGTTCCCCTACAGGTGAGCTTCAGGGAGTCTCAGCTCCTGATGCCTCTGTCTCTTAGCAGAACCTGGGACCCCAGTGATCAGGTGAGGGTCTTCCAGCCTCTCCCAGTCTATAGACTATCCTGTCTGTCTGTCTGGGGAACTGCCTGCCCTGTGCAGTCTCCAGGCCCTGCCCTGTTCCCAGCTCCAGAGGATGTATGACAGTGACTGCTGGTGCTGGGATGTGGGGGTGACACAGGAATCGGGGAATGGATTCAGGGTGCCTCAGATCCGCCTGGAAAATGCTTTTTCCGATTTTAAGAGATGGTGGGGAGGAAGAAGGAAGAGGTTTTCTTACTGACAGACTCAGGAATTCCAATCCAGTACTAATAGGTGACTCACTCAGCACCTGAGCAGTTCTGAGAAGGAAGATCGGAAGTCAGTCAGGGAAGGCGTCCTGGAAGAAGTGGGATTGGAGCTAGGACTTGAAGGAAAGGAGGGGGTGTTAGAGTTGCGAAGAGGTGGAGGTGAGGGCATTCTCCTTGGCAGGAAGAATGCTGGGCACACGTGGCCGGGACCCAGGCCTTGGGGGTCCCAGGTTGCTTGGAGTAGAAGGGTCAGAGGGCAGTAGGGCTGTGAGGATGAGTCAGCTGGCTGAGGGCCTCTGGAGAGGTGTGTGTGTACAATAGAGAAAGGGGGAATCCCAGTTAGCTGTCGGAGTATGTTGGGTAAAATAACAGTAACAACTATAGCAGCTATGCCAGGCATGGTGCTAAGTGGTTTCCTAATATTTCATTTATTCTTATCAATAACCCTATGATGTAAGTACTGTTATTCCCATTCTACAAATAAACAATTGAAGCCATGGTAAGTGACAGTAAGTGTTGACTGACCTTGGATTTCCACACAGGATAGTCTGGCTTCAAAGCTCTTAAGCATTGGATGAAGGGAGGTTGTGGGGAATGGAGATTGGTGTGGTGAGTGGTGTGTGCAGTGGGTAAGTGAATGGGTGTGACCCTGTTGTAAGTAAATAAGGAGGGGTGATCCCCACTGCTTCCCTCCTGCTTCCCTCACCCAGCCCCAGCTCTGTCTCAGGATAGACTCAGCCCAGACAGGTCTGTGTGAAGATGGGGCCTTGGAATGATAAGAATTTCCATGCCTGTTGGAACAGATAGCCCCAGACAAGAGTCTGGTCACCATGGCAGTTTTAGAGCCAATTTCCCACTGGGGTCAACACTGCCCTTCCCTCCCTTCCTTATATGCTGGCACAAGTCCGGGACCCAGGAATGGTGTCTAGACTTGACCCTGGGTGCCACCTCCTTCTCAGCTCCTGATGCACACACAGCTGGGCAAGTGGGAGAGTTGCAGGCAGGCGCCTCCTCCGGGTGTCCTGGCTTGGCTGCATCGCCGGTGATGGAGGCAGGCCCCTGTTCCTCTCTGGGCCTCAGTTTCTTCGTTTCCGTAAGCAAGCAGAGTGAATTAGTTCAGGAATCATTAACTAAGGTGATAAGGTGGCCCAGGAGGAGAATGCAAACGAATGAGGTGAGGTGGGTAGGGGTGTGTATGTGTGTGGTAGGGGTTGAGGGGCCAGGAGGACTGGAGGCAACCTCCTGACCAGGTGACTCGGCCTGTCCTCCCTGCTTCATTTGGTGGAGCCCCTGGGACCCTGAGACAGTTTCTTTAACTGGGAGTTGTGGTGCCTACCCCATGGGAGTGGTGAGAATGAACTGATGAGAATAATTGATAGGAATCTTGAGGAGAAATGCCCCCCAGCCTTTGATGAATATAATCTTTTTATCTGAATCATATTAAAAGTATTTATGTCTAAGCTCATATAGCTCAATATCAAAAAACAATCTGACTAAAAGATGGGCAAAATACCTAAATAGACATTTCTTTCTCCAAAGATGATATACACATGACTGATAGGCACATGAAAAGATGCTCAGTGTCAGTAATTTTTAGAGAAATGGAAATCAAAACCACAATGAGGTATCAGCTAACAATGGTCAGAATGGCCATCATCAAAAAGTCTATAAGTAATAAATTCTGGAGAGGGTGTGGAGAAAAGGGAACCTTCCTACACTCTTGTTGGGAATGTAAATTGGTGAAACCACTATGGAAAACTTCTCAGGGGGCTAAGATGGTAAAGAATCTTTTCTCAGTGCGGCAGATCCAGGTTCGATCCCTGGGTCAGGAAGATCTCCTGGAGAAGGAAATGGCTACCCACTCCAGTATTTTTGCGTGGACAGAGGAGCCTGGTGGACTACAGTCCATAGGGTCAAAAAGAATCAGATACGACAGAGCAGCTAATACACACACAACATGGAAAACAGTATAGATGTTCCTTAAAAAACTAAAAATAAAGTTACCATATGATCCAGTGATCTCACTCCTAGGTGTACATCTGGAAAAAAATGAAAACTAAACTGAAAAAGGACATGCACACCAATGTTCATAGCAGCACTATTTACAATAGCTAAGCCATGGAAGCAGCATGTGTCCATCAACAGATGCCTGGATAAAGAAAATGTGGTATATATGAACTGTTGAATATTACTCAGCCATAAAAAAAGAATGAAATAATGCTATTTGCAGCAACATGGATGGACCTAGAGAGTGTCAGAAAGAGAAAGACAAATGCCATGTTATCATTTATATTGGAAATCTAAAAAAAAAATACAAATCTAAATAAAAAAACAGAAATAGACTCACAGATATAGAAAACAAATTTATGGTTACCAAAGAGTAAGGTGGGGGAGGAATAAATTAGGAGTATGGGATTAACAGATATTCGCTACTATACATAAAAATATATGTTGTTGTTCAGTTACTCAGTCGTGTCCGACTCTGTGACCCCATGAACTGCAGCACGCCAGGCTTCCCTGTCCTTCACCATCTCCTGGAGCTTGCTCAAACTCATGTCCATTGAGTCAGTGATGCCATCCAATTATCTCATCCTCTGTCATCCCCTTCTCCTCTGGCCTTCAGTCTTTCCCAGCATCCTGGTCTTTTTTAAGGAGTCAGCTCTTCTCATAGGTGGCCAAAGTATTTAAGCTTCAGCTTCAGCATCTGTCCTTCCAGTGGATATTCAGGCCTGACTTCCTTTAGGGTTGACTGGTTTGATCTTGCAGTCCAGGGGGCTCTCCAGAGTCTTCTCCAACACGACAGTTCAAAAGCATCAATTCTTTGGTGCTCAGCCTTCTTTATGATCCAGCTCTCACATCCATACATGACTAGTGGAAAAACCATAACTTTGACTAGACCTTTGTCGGCAAAGTAATGTCTCTGCTTTTTAATATGCTGTCTAGGTTTGGCCTAACTTTTCTTCCAAGGAGCAAATGTCTTTTAATTTCGTGGCTGCAGTCACCATCTGCAGTGATTTTAGAGCCCCCCAAAATAAAATCTGTCACCGTTTCCATTCTTTACCCATCTATTTGCCATGAAGAGATGGGACCGGATGCCATAATCTTCGTTTTTTGAATGTTGAGTTTTCAGCCAGCTTTTTCACTCTCCTCTTTTACTTTCATCAAGAGACTCTTTAGTTCTTCGCTTTCTGCCATAAGGGTGGTGTCATCTACATATCTGAGGTTATTGATATTTTTCTCCTGACAGTCTTGATTCCAGCTGTGCTTCATCCAGCTCGGCGTTTTGCATGATGTACTTTGAATATAAGTTAAATAAGCAGGGTGACAATATACAGCCTTGACGTACTCCTTTCCCACTTTGGAACCAGTCTGTTGTTCCATGTCCAGTTCTAACTGTTGCTTCTTGACCTGTATACAGGTTTCTTAGGAGGCAGGTAAGGTGGTCTGGTATTCCCATCTCTTGAAGAGTTTTCCACAGTTTGTTGTGATCCACGCAGTCAAAGGCTTTAGTATAGTCAATGAAGCAGAAGTAGAAGTTTTCCTGGAATTCTCTTGCTTTTTCTATGATCCAACAGATGTTGACAATTTGATCTCTGGTTCCTCTACCTTTTCTAAATCCAGTTTGAACATCTGGAAGTTCTCAGTTCACATATTGTTGAAGTCTGGCTTGGAGAATTTTGAAAAAATTTGAAAAATATATGTAGCAATAACAGTTTACAGCTCAGGGAATCATATTCAATATCTTACAATAACCTACAATGGAATATAATCTGAGGAAATATATATAACAATCACTTTCTATACATCTGAAACTAACACAATATTGTAAATCAACTTTACTTCAATTAAAAAAATGTATTTAGCACCTGGGGATCAAATGAAGAGAACTGAAGAATGTGGAAGCCAGATAGAGGAGGAATGGATGAGAAATGGCCTGGGGGTGAAGGCAAGACCAGTGCAGAGCCCCTCTGGAGAGGTTGGCCAAAGAGCAGATTGCTTGCGACCCTTGGCTTCTGTCCCCAGATTGGCAGGCTGTAACTGGGCCCTGCCTCACCCTCAGAGGACTTTGAGCCTATTGCAGTTACCAATTTATTTACCAATTTATTGCAGTTTAGAGACCACAAGTGCTTGTGAATGTTTTTCTTTTGCCAGGTTGTAATTGGTGCATCACAATGAACACAGTGAAAAAGGGAAATTAACCAATTTACATTTGTTTGCAGAAGCCATTATCTTCTCTGTGTGAAGATTCTGAAGATCTTTCACCCTCCATCCCTGTTCTCTTGGTCAAGTTGAACCCTGTAAGGATTTGGAAGACTGCAGTCCAGTGGCCTGAAATCCCGTTCAGCTGCAGCTCAGCTCTTTGAACAGCCGAGGGGATCTCCCACAGGTTGGCCAAACCTCCGTTTTCTCCTCTTTAAAATAGGGTGAAAAATCCTTCACTGTGAAAAACTCTCAGGACTACTGTGGGGTCACCAGAAACTGCTTTACAGAGTGGGGAAATGCTTTAGAAAACACGGGGAAAGTGCTGCACCTGCAGAGGATTGTGCTAGCCGAGTCCTCGGCCCAGGCTGCTCCTGGGAGTGAAGGATGCGCTGAGGAAAGCGGGACACACATCCGTGGGTGGGCTGTGCCTGAAACAGGAAGCCTGGCCCCAGGGTCAGGACTGCTTTGGAAACCAGCTACAGATGCTCTTCAGCAGCAGCAGCGTAGATGAAAGTGGAGGTGCAACAGGGAAGGGTTGGGAAAACCCTATGGAAGTGAGGAAGTAGGGCACGGAATCCAGGTGGTCCTGCACAGTTTGGGGACTCATTGTCCCTGGGCACTGAGGGGTGGGGTAAATGGTAAGAATGTAGCCTTTGAGTTGGGTGGACCTGGATTTGAAAACTCCTCTGCCACTCCTGTCGGGGAGACCATAGGGCAGTTTTTTTACCTCTTTGAGCTACAGCTCTCTGGGTGCTCAATAACAAATGGAAAGCAGGTAGCATGCAGCAGAGTAAATGATTCAGTGCTGTTAATTGCTCCCGTCTCCCACCTCTGACCATCTTTTGTTGCATTCCAGGACAGTTTATATCCATTTTCCATCTGATAACCCGCCCATTTCACAGATTTTTTTCCTTCATTTGTTTAACAGAAAGCAAATGGTCCCCGTATTTGAAGAAGTGTGTGACTGTGTGTAGGAGAGAGAGAGAGAGAGACAGGAAACTCTTACAGCATGTGGTCAGTGCTGTAATTACGGTGACCATGTTCTCCAAACCACAAATCAGGTCACATGGTCAGACAGAGGCTATTTTCTGCCTCCACTGAAGTCCAAACATGAAATCACACGTAGTTCCACATTCATTGAATTACCTTTTACTCTTTTAGAGAAGCAAATGACATGAAATTTGGATTCTCTGTGACAAATCCCATCATTGTCCCAGAAAATCACTAGAGCTGTGACTAAGTCCCATACAGAGAGCCCTGGCAGGAGCAGGAAGACTTCTTGTAGGAGGTGCTGCGTAAGTGGGGCCTTGATGTTTGAATAGGAGGTCTCCAGGCAGAGAAAGATGGGGTGACCTTAGTGCCCTTGGGACAGGACCTACCCTTTCTGTTCTACAGAAAACCTTGTTAGAAACTGGGGGTGGAGGTAAGTAGGCAACAGTGTCTGTTTTTAGTTACTTTTCGCTTTCATGTTCCAAAGATCTCCTGGGAAATAGAGTTGTTACAGGCCAGTACAGCACAGTTAGAGCGCGAGCGCGGCATAGCTTGTGACTCATTTACATGCTTGTCTCTGCAGTGGACTGTACATTCCTTGAGGACACGGGCCACATCTGTCTTGTTCATCTCTGTGTCCCTCTACTTCCTCTTCCCCACAGGATGGTGTGAGGAAAACTCTAGGAGAGGTGCTGCTGCTGCTGCTAAGTCGACTCTGTGCGACCCCATAGACGGCAGCCCACCAGGCTCCCCCGTCCATGGGATTTTCTAGGCAAGAGTACTGGAGTGGGGTGACATTGCCTTCTCCGAGGAGAGGTACTAATCGATGTCAAATGAAAAAAAAAATGTACAAAATGCTATAAATGGGCATTTTGTAGGCAGATATTGTTCTTTGTTTTGTGATGAATCTGTTGACTTTTATTTTGTTTAGTTAGCAAATATGTGACAGTTGCCGACCTGCCCTGTGCCTAGCACTGTGTGTGGGGGTTCAGAGCTCAGCTGGGTCTGAGACAAATGTGGTCCTGCCCCCGCACAGCTTGCACTCTAGAGAGAGGCAGCCTGCAGGTAACTGCAAGGGTGATGAAGAGGGACTATGACAGGCAGACCTGGAAGTGGTCTTAGTAAGGGGCACAGGGAAAGCCTCAGGAGGAAGTGAGATTTAACCTGATGTCCCCCAAATAAAAATTAACCATTTAGCTAACATTTTCAGTTCAGTTCAGTTCAGTCGCTCAGTCATGTCTGACTCTTTGCGACCCCATGAACCACTGCACTCCAGGTCTCCCTGTCCATCACCAGCCCCCAGAGTCCACCCAAACTCAAGTCCATTGAGTTGGTGATGCCATCTAACCATCTCATCCTCTGTCGTCCCCTTCTCCTTCTGCCTTCAATCTTTCCCAACATCAGGATCTTTTCAAATGAATCAGCTCTTCACATCAGGTGGCCAAAATATTGGAGTTTCAGCTTCAACATCAGTCCTTCCAATGAACCCCCAGGACTGATTTTCTTTAGGGTGGACTGGTTTAATAGAGCTTATTATGTGACAGGGGCTTCCCTGGTGGTTCAGTAATAAAGAATCCACCTGCCAATGTAGGAGACATAGGTTTGATCCCTGGGTCAGGAAGACCCCCTGGAGAAAGGAATGGCAACCCACTCCAGTACTCTTCTTGCCTGAGAAATTCCCCGGACAGAGCATCCTGGCGGGTTACAGTCCATGGGGTTGCAAAAGATGTCAGACACGACTTAGGAGCTAAGCAACAACTTCATGTGACAGGCACCATTCTGAGAGCTTCTTTACATGTTTAACTCATTTAATTCTCACAATGGCCCTATGAAGTGCAGACTACCATTATCTCCTTTTAGAGATGAACACAGAAAGTTTGAAAAACTGGCCCATGGGCACACAGCTTGTAGAGCCAGAATTCAAACCCAGTTAGTCCACACACTTAACAAGGAATTAGGTAAAGGGGAAGGCCAGGCATATCATGTAGGACAAGAGATAAGGCTGGACAACAAGTTGGGGAATTTATCGTGAGAGCAATGGGAAGCCATTGATGGCTTTAAGTAAGAAATGAGCATGGTGAGGTTACCTTAGAGGAGGCAAAGTTGGGGGAAGGGAGCTGTTAACATGGGCCAAGGCAGACAAGACGGTGACTTGGACTAGAGTGGTAGTGATAAAGAGAATGGGATCGGATTGGGTTAGAGAAACAACGGGAGGCAGAACCAATGGAACTGGCTCATGGATGGGATGCGGGGAGAAGAGGCTTGTGTCAGATTTCTGGGCTGGACATGTGAACTGGACATGTCCATGGAGGAGGGGGAGAAGCAGGTTTGAGCAGATGCAGGTTTGGAAGTTCAGCCTTGATTTATGGCGTTGGATAAAGGGGACCTTGGGACAACCAAGGAACATGGCGAGTGGTCAGTGAGGGGAACAGTTGGATTGAGGAGAGGGTGTGGGCAGTGGGGGTTATCAGAACAAAGAAGGTCCCCAAAGCTCCGGGAGATGTGGGTGGGTCCTGAGGGGATGGAGGAGCAGGGCATCTCGACAGTCCTCCTCAGAACCCCCTGGGGTATGGTCAGAAATGGGAGTCCTCAGCTCCACCTTGACCCTAGGCCCAGGGAGGCCAGTTCCCTAGGTGGGGCCTGGGCGTGGCCTTTTTGCAGGCTTTCTGGGTGACACTAAGCAGGAGGGCCTTGGGCCCAGCTTGGTGAACAGTAACTCTGAGGACTTGAGAAGAGCCGGAAGAACTGTCAGGGATGGGGAGTTACCCCGGCTCACAGCCTCCCTCCCCCCAATTCCTCAGCTCCATTGATGAGATGCTGGCCTTGCCTAGCTTGGGCAGGAGGATAGCTGGTGGCCTGACCGGCCTCATGTAGCCTGTCTCCTATCACCTCCTTCACCTGCGTACAGCCTGCTCACTCCAGCTGGCCCTCAGGATACCATCCCTTCCATTGGACCCCTCATAGCAGGTCACCCATAAGCCGCTCCCAACCCACCTCTCCAGCTTTCTTGCTCATTCCTTCCTGTTTCCTCCCCCTTCCCCCTACCCCTGTCCATGCAACACTCAGCTTTTCCTGAATGCTTTCCATGTGGCCTGTAACAGGTTGTTCCTTATACTGGGAATGTCATCTCCTCACCCCGATCCCTTCCGGTTTCACTGGATCCTGCTCAGAGGCTGCTCCCCTCTTACTGTGGGCTACAGCACTTGCCCTAGGTTTGAGGGGATGGAGGAGCAGGGCATCTTGACAGTGTCCCGCAGAACCTCCTAGGGTATGGATTAGAAATGCGAGTTCTCAGTTCCAACCACACCCAGGGAGGCCGATTTCCTGGGTGGGGCCTTTTTGCAGGCTTTCTGGGTGACAGTGAGCTGGAGGGCCTTGGGCCCTCAGCTCAGGAAGCCTCTGGACACAGAGAGGGTCATGCAGATCATCTCCAAACACACCGGGACACTTCTTAAGAGTGCAGATCTGTGTCCTTTCAACTCTGCATCTGTTACCGAGAACACAGGCCCTGACACAGGGAAGACGCCTGCAGGACCTCATGTGGATGAAAACGGTTTTCTACAGCAGATTTGAGCATAAGATTTTGGGGCTTGTTTAACCTGCCCAAGACCCAGACAGTATTCAGGGTTTTTAGATCGTTGACTGCAGGAACATGGATAGTAAAAGAGAATTTGCTGGTGGATGCTGATTTCCCTGGCTAAACTGATGGCATGGCTGGAGTATGCCCTAGGAAGTCACAAGCCTATCTTTGAACAAGGCCTGCAGTTTGGGCCTGTGGTCACCAACCCTAGGCTAAGTCCAACTGACTGTGCTCCATCTAAAGCTGTCACATGGACAGGACTGGTCTTGAGCCTGGTCCCACCCCTCAGTAGCATACTTGCTCAGGCCTTTGAGTCTTTCCCTCTCTGAGACATGAGTGGGCTGGCTGAAATCCCTTCTCCCTCTCACCCCCTCCCCCCTCCCCACCGCAACCACAGGGCGGTTACTCTTTAGGGAAATTGGGGTGAATCTGTCTTACTCTTTAAGTGACCGGCTTAACTTTTTTACCTTTCCTGGCTTTGCTATTTTTTTTTTTTTCACTTATATTTTTTGTTTTATTGCAAGATATTCACTTTACAGTATTGTGCTGGTTTCTGCCACACATCAACATGAATCAGCCACAGGTATATATTTGCCCCCTCCCTCCTGAACCTCCTTCCCATCTTCCACCCCATCCCATCTCTCTAGGTTGTCACGGAGCGCTGGGTTGAGCTCCTTGTGTCACAAAGCAAATTCTCACTGGCTGTCTGTTTCACGTATGGTAATGGATATGCTTCCATGCTTCTCTCTGGATCCTTGCCACCCTGCCCCTCCCACACCATGTCCACAAGTCTGCTCACTGTCTCTCCACTGCCGCCCTGCAGACAGGTTCATCAGTACCGTCTTTCTAGACTCCATACATGTGTGTTAATATACAATATTTGTCTTTCTCTTTGACTTACTTCACTCTGTAAAATAGACTCTAGGTTCATCTACCTCATTAGTACTGACTCAAATGCATTCTTTTTTTAAAGCTGAGTAACATTCCATTGTATGTATGTACCACAGCTTCTGTATCCATTCATCTGTCAGTGGACATCTAGGCTGCTTCTATGTCCTAGCTACTGTAAGAAGTGTTGCAACGAATAATGGGGTGCATGTGTCTTTTCCAGGTGTGGTTTTCTCAGGGTATATGCCCAGTAGTGGGATTGCTGGGTCATATGATAGTTTCATATATATATATATATATATATATATATTTTAAGCTTTGCTCCTACAGTGAGGTAATCTTGAGCCTCTGAAGGCCCTTAGGAAACCACCAATCTGTTGCTTTCCAAATTTGCTCTAGTCTCACTCCAGGCCTATGAGTCAGACCTGTAGGGTAGGGTAGGGGCCTGGTGATCTACATCATTAAACAAACTCCTTATGGCTCCTAATCAACCAATCAACTAATGACCCAGCCCCTCATTTTACAGACAGGCTCATGAATGGCAAAAAGCCCCACCTGGAACAAATACATCTGTGTGCAGGCTCCAGCTCTCAGCCACTTAAGAAACTCCCAGAAATCATTTTGTCTTTCTGGGCCTCAAGGTTCTTATCTGTTTAATGAGGATGACCACTGTAATCCTGCCTAATTTGCAGGGTCCTTGAGATCCTTGAAATAACACTGGAGGTAGGAAACTGAGGCTCAGTGGGAGAAGAGATTTGCACAATGTCATCCATCTCTTCATCTGCCTGTTACGTGCCAGGCGCTGGGAATTCAGCTGGGAACAACTTGTTGGGGAAGATGATTCTAGTAAACAGTGAAACCAATAAATGAACAAGATAATCACGATAAAGGGAATAAAGGGGTTTTCGAGGGTAAGGGCAAAGGGGTAGGGGGTGCGGGGAAGAACTGCGCACGCAGGTGGGGTCACTCCAGCAGAGACCTAGTTGTTTGGGAGCCGTCAGAGGAGGCCCTGGAGGGCTGTCACAAGCCTAGTGGCGGCAGAGCCACGAGGCCCCTTCGGGCCCGGCGGGCCGCTCCCAGGGCCCCTGGAAGCACGGCGGGCGCGGGTCTTTGTCTCCCTCGGTCTCTCTGCAGCGTCTCCGACCCCCCAGTGCTGTTCCCTCCTTGACCCCGAATAACTTGTTGGCTTCACTCGGGCTTTGTTTCCTCGAGGTCACCGCCTCCGGGACTCCCGGCAGCCGCCTCGGGCCCTCGTGGGTCCAGCATCTGACACCCCTCCCGCCCCCGCCCCCCCCCCGCCCCCGCCCCCGCCCCCTACCCGCTCCGAGACTGGGGTCAAAGGCAGCCCGCGTCACGTGGTCGCCGAGCAGCACCGAATCGGCCGGGAGAGCCGAGGGAGAATCCGGGTGGAAGCCGAGAAATCCAGCCCCGATAGCAGCGCCCAGTCCCGCCCCGGCCCCCGCCCCGGGGTGCTCGCCGCACGCCCGCCGGCCGCTCGGGCCTCCGGCGCTGATCTCCGGCCGGCACCCACGCTCCATCGCGGGATCGAAACCCGCCTCCACCGCCGAGATTCGGGGAGGTAGGCGCTGGGCCAGGAGGGTGTTAGGGGAGGCAGGTGGGGGGGTCCCTTGGCGCGCGGGTTCACCCCTCTGTGCTCCGCGGGCCCGCGCGGGGGCGAGGTGGCGCGCCCCAACTTCCAGCCTCCTGGGAGACCCCTCCACCTCCCACCGCGGGATGAGGGGGAAGGCTGAGCGGTGCCCCAGCGCAGTGCCGGGGGCCGGGACTGGGGGCTGGGCACCGGGAGGGAGGGCCTAGGGTGGAGAGCCTGCGGAAGGCGGGGCGGCGGCGGCGGCGGCGTGGAGCGGGGGTGGGAACGGCGGGAGGCGGCCGCGAAGGGGTTAACCCCGGCCCGGGCCAGTGCCCCACGGCGCGCGCTCGGCCCGGGGGACCCAGGCGTCCGGCGGCTCGCCGGGAGCGCCCCGTCCCCCGGGTGGAGCCCTAGCCGAGGCAGGTAAGACGCTGGGAGGGCCGGGGCCGGCCAGTCCCCTGTCGCCGAGCCGGCGGGGCCCGAGTCGAGCCGGGCGTGCAGGCCGCGCGGGGCCCGAGTGGCTGCCGGCTCAAGTTTGGTGCGGGCGGGCGCCGGCCGGGCTTGCAGCGTCCGCGGGGCTCCGCGCACGGGGGTGGGAGGACAAAGGGGTGGGGGACCGCGCGGGGGCCAGGGGCAGGCCGGGGTGCGGGCGAGGGCAGCGCGGCAGCTGTAGGTCACGGATAATGTCACTCACGAGGAATGCCCCCTCCCCCTCCCCACTCCCGAACAGGGGAAACTTTTGTCTAGCGAGGGAGGGGGTTAGAGGCCGGGTCCCCGCTTTGGGAAGGGTAAGGCAGCCGGACCGGTTTTCCCTGGGTAGTGATCCGTCTGGTCTCTTAACTCCTCTCCTGCCTCAGGTTCTCGGGAGCAAGGACACCCCCGCTTTGAACGCTGCCCTTTAACAACCTGGGACGAGGTAAGAAGGGGGCGTATGTGGACTCGAGGGCTCTGGGACAAACTGGGAAACTGGGCACTGGCCTCCTGGCTCTTTCCCAGACTCAGGCCCCGGTGGGTCAGCGAGGAGCCATGCCAAGCCCAGGGGATACAGAGCCCCACCATCGCACCCAGCTGCTGTACCCACCCGCCCAGAGCATTTGGAATGGCCTGGGCATTATTTTCCCTGGTTTGAGGTTCAAATTGACTTGGGTGCCTGTCACTTCCCAGCTCTGTAAGCTTGGGCTGATTCCTTACCTTCCCCTAGCCTCAATTTTCTCACCTGTAAAATGAGCAAAGTGTAAGAATGGGCCAGGATAAGAATGAAATGAGAACCTGGGGTACCTTAGCAAACAGGAGCATGCTTATATTCAACAAGTATTTGTCCTGTGTGTATTACACTCTAGGCCCTGGGCTAATTGCCTTATATACTTCATCTTGTTTAATTCTACCATGTGACTATCAGCAAGATTTTACAGAGGGGCAAACTGAGGCACAGAAATCGGGAAGGTTACACAGGTGAGAAGCGGTGGAGCTTAGATTTGACTCCCCTCCCCCAGCCTGAGTCTCGACTACAGGGCTCTGTAAAGTCCTGCTGTGACTGATCTCATTTTCCTCTGAAATTATCAGGATACCCTTGGCCTTTCCCTTACCCCCAGGTGTTGCTCCTTCTGTCCAGTCTCGTGAGGGCTGACGTCTTGTGCCTTGGTTCTTATTATTGTGGGAGGCTGGAGCCTGGGCCTGGCGCTGGATAATGGTCCAAGTTCTGTTGCTGGCTGGGTCCATGGCAGCAACTAGCTTGTCGTGCGGGTGGTGCAGGGAGGTGCTCTGCCCAGGGACAGCTGGTGGCTGTCTCTTCCCAGTACCCAGGGAACCGAAGAGCTTACCAACTCCATTCGGACCAGGTCACTTTCAGATCAGCAAGGGGCAGAGGTAGGGCCAGGAGCGGAGCCCTTGGGGTGATGAGAGACCTATGGCCAAGGGACTTACATTCCAGGTGTCCTCAGGTGTGACTCATTAGCAGGGTCCTCACTGCAAAAGTAGTGAGCTGCTTTGGTGCCCCAACCCCAAGCATCCTTGAGGATAGTCAGGAAGGGTGGATTTTGAGCCCATGTCTCGATTGCAGAATCCTCATGGAAAATGCATGAGTTTCTGAGTCTAGAGGACACTGTAGGCCCTCAGTAAATAGCCGAGGAATGAATGTGGGGTGGCCTAGACTTTCACTTGCATAAGTGCTTTGTGCTAGCCCAGTCTTCTGGTGGCGGTACCATTCCATGACTATGTATCAGGCTCTGAGTAGGGACCTTGAGAAATTTATTTAAAAATAGAAAACAAATTGCTGGTTAGTAAATGACATATTAAAACAATAGAGTGGGAGTAGACAATGAATAAAGTTTTGGGGAGAGGAAAGTTTGTGCATTACTGTTCTATCTGCTCCAAGGGGGCTGTTCCAGCACCGAGTCTGGGATTTGCAGTGTCCATAGGCTTTTCCTGGACCCTGAGAGTAGGGGGTCCTCTTGGACTGACAGTTCATTGCCAGTTTGTAGGAACAAGGGGGGAAATTCGACTACTTAGCTAGACTTTAAGGGCACTCAGAAATGTGGGGGATTGAAGAGTCCTGAGGGATGGGAATGACCCTTGGCGTGTGGTCAGACTCTCTTTGTCATGATCAGAGCAAGAGAATCAACAGGTGAAGGGAGGAGAAGCCAGCAAGAATGAAAAGATGGATGGTGAACTCCGGCCACAGGAGTATGCAAAGACAGTTTTACAATCACAAATCGAGGATGTGGTTAAAGGTATGAAATCATAGGCTGGGGGTTGACCTAGGGGCCAACTGAGAAACCCTGCATGTGAGACACTTAGGAACTGACTCTGGTTTTCGCAGCTTAGAGCTTTCTCTGCCCTGGGCTCTGGACCTGCGTGACCCGTCTTCCAAACTTTGAGGTCAAAAACAGGCCTGTAAGTCTCTGGAGATTGGGCAGACTTCTGCTGGCTTGGGATTTGGTTTAGGATATGGCTTGAAATATCTGGACTGTTTGGAGAACTTGGACATTCTTTACTTGAAATGGAACGTTCGGGTAATTTGTTAAATATGTATGGAAAATGCCTGTGGACGGGGGTGACTGGGAAATGAAATGTGGTGAGGTGCTGCTGCTTTCTGACTGGAGAGTCTGCTAATCTGATGGAGGAGGGAAGGCAAGGATCAAGTGATGGCGAAGAGGCAGGATGTGATCAGTGATAGATGGGCTTTGGAAGGTCAGTGGAGGGGAAAAGCTTTTCTGGTTATTAATGTCGACAGGGCTTCCTGGGGGAGGAAGTGCTTGTGAGGGTGCAGGCAGCGGGAAGGGGGGCAGTGGGAGGCAAGATCAGGTCATGGGGAGCTTGCAGTATCCTGCTCAGGAGTTTGGATTTTATTCTGTGGCTGGTGGAGAGGACAGAGGGTTGTAAGCAGCTCATTGAGTTGGTGCCTGTTACTGTGTCTTGTGCCAGGCTCCTTACAGATGCTTCATTGAAATCTCACAATAGCCCTGCAAAGTAGCTTTTTGCTGCTCACCCCCAACCCCACCCCATCTTCAGATGAGGAAATGGAGGCTCAGAGGGGTTGAGTCACTTGCAGACCTGTGTTTGAGCCCAGGCTTGAACTGTTTCTGCCCTCTTGTGCTGCTTCTCTTGGGGGTCATTTGGCAGGAGATGGTAGCAAGACTGGCAGGGTTGAGACCAGCTCAGAGATGATGCTAATTGTGGTCCAGGAAAAAGTTGACCGGCATCTGACTCAGGCCACAAGATGGACTGAGAGGGAAGGAGGGGGAGGCTACAGGACTTTGTAGGTGCCTTGGGGGTGGCGTCATCACAGGTGGCCTAAGGTTTGGGGAAGGACCCATAAGTGGCCATGTCACTGCTTTCAATTCCCTACAGGGCTAACAGTGACACTAATGGGCATAAACTGCCTGGGAAAACAGCAAAGTCCCATTGCTGACAGCACACAGAGACTCTGGAGAGGGTGCAGAAAGCATGTGCCAGGACGGTCAGGCCTGGGTGACTTCTCTCAGTTCCCTTTTCACCCGAGAATCTCGGCGTTTAGGGTGTGCTTGACCCACTTCCACTTCATTTTTCTCATAGCTTTTCAGAACTGCCCCTTCTGTGCATTTCTAGAAGTTCCTCTGCGGTGCTCTCCCTGGGAGAGCCCTTGCCCCATGGAAACCCTCAGCCCAGCTGCCCTTTCAGAGGCCCCTCAGGATTTCTAGAGCAGCCACCAAAGCCTGAATTGCCAGGGCCTGTGGTTTCACATAGGCCTGAAACCTGCTGCCTTCCTTTCTCAGTCTGTGAAATGGGTTCAGTCTGTCTTTCCTCAAATATGAGGAAATAAGGCTGAATCATGAATCAGGCTGACTCAGTTAGGGGTTGGTTTGAAAGTGAGGAATGGATGGGGTGGGATGTGTGTTGCGGGGGGGTAGGGGGCAGGGGTATCTGCCTCTGTCCCCTCATTAGAGGTTAAAGTAGAGTCTCCCAGTCTCAGGGCTCACCAGCCAAGGTACTTTCTTCTGCCTGTGGGCCTGTCACAAGCGCTGTCAGCTTGAGCTTGGAGGTTGGGAGCTTGGAAGAAGGGGTGGAGGGGGGTGTCTTGGACTGTGTGGTGTTGGGGCTAAAGCCAGTCTGTCACCAAAGGGATTACAGAGGTCCCCAATGGCTCAGCGAGTGGTAAAGAATCTGCTTGCAATGCAGGAGATGCAGAGATTTGGGTTCGGTCCCTGGGGTCCCTGGGTCGGGAAGATCCCCTGGAGGAGGGTGTGGCAACTCACTCCAGTATTCTTGCCTGGAAAATCCCATGGACAGAGGAGCCTGGCAGGCTACAGTCCATGGGGTCACAAAAGAGTCAGACATGACTGAGCGTACACACACACACAGCCTAACGCTCTTATCTCGATGAAGAAAAGTTTGTGTCCAGTTGCCTCCTGGACCTTTTTATTCCTGCTTGTTTTATTTGTTGATACAGATTGGATTAGTCTAATTTTAAATGTGCACTGCAAATGAACACTTATTTGAGGGCCAGGTGTGGGAGGTGGGTGGCTTGCTATGTGACTACAGTGCTCTGTCTCCCAGTCCCCCTTGACCCTCACAAAGAAACTGTCCCCTTTCCCTCCCTGTGTGCCCAGTCCCTTCCTGTCTCCACATCTCTGCTCACAGAGAGGATGCTGCACCCTAGTCACTTCCGCTCACCCACCCCAGAGTCCCTCCCCAGCCAGTACCCAGCTCCAGCAGGACCTCTTTCTAAATCCACCAAGCTGGCACTACCTGCTCCCTGCTTTCCATGCACAGTCTGTTATCTGGGCCTCTACAGGGACCTTCATACACCTGGTTTTGAATTCTGGCTCCTTAAGAACATGTCTCATCTCCTCCAGGCTCCATGCTCTGGAGGCAGTGGCTGCAGGCAGCCCGTTTCTGTCCCACTGGATTTGGGCAGCTTTGCACAGTGGAGTTAGAAGTCCCAGGTTCACTTCCCAACTCTGTCATCGTTAGCTGTGTGATCTAGATCACACTACCTAACTCTCGGCATGGTTTTCCTCAACTGCGGAATGAGGATAGTAATAGTCCTGTTTTACCAGGGAGATGGAGTAGATCTCTGCCTGACCCAGTGTCAGAGCCCAGTAAGTGGGAGCTGTTCAGAGATAACAGTGGTTATCATAATTATTGTTTGTACCTAGGAGGTGATCTCTCTTTCTAGAGATGAAGGGAGGAATCTCTGGGATTTCTAAGCTTTCTGTCTTAAGTTACTTGAGGCTTGTATGGGTGAGGAAACTGAGACTGGAGAGAGGGCAATGTGCATGGGGCATGGCAGCTGCCCGTCTCATCCTGGAAGCCTGGCAGGATCTCACTCTCTTGGTTACATCTGATTTTCCTTTTTTTAAACTAATTGTACTTATTTTTACTGTCCTGGGTCTTCATTGCTGCACAGGCTTTTCTCTAGTTATGGAGAGAGGGGCTGCTCTCTGGTTGTGGTGTGTCGGCGTCTCATTGTGCTGGCTTCTCTTGCTGTGAAGCCCAGGCACGAGGGCCTCAGTGGCTGCATCCAGGGGACTCAGTAACTGCAGTTCCCGGGCTCTGGGACACAGGCTCAGTTGTTGTGGTGCATGGGCTTTAGTTGTTCTGTGACATATGGGATCTTCTCAGGGGATTGACCCTGTGTCTCCTGCATTGGCGGGGGATTCTTTATCACTGAGCCACCAGGGAAACCCGTTCTTCTCTTCTTTCCTGGTTAAGATGGTCAAGTTCTATAGTCCCAGCCTCCTCCTTGGTGGCCCTGTTGAGTGGTATCTAGAACTTGTGCCAGATAGATTGGCCCAGCTGGCAGGCCTCATGACTGCCCTCAAGACCAGGGGCCCATACTCTAGACTGTGGGCAGCTGTGGAGGTTGCAGCCTCTATGGGCCTCCTGCCCAGCCTCCCTGTGCCCCAGGAAGGGGGAGAGGATGGTGGCAGGGAGAGGTGACCTGGGCTGGGTCTCAGGGTGGGCTGATGGGGACACGCATTGAGAAGAAGCTAGGAACCAGGCTCTGGAGCAGGATAAGCTGGGTTCGCATCTCTACAGGGCCACTTCCTACTTGGTGGGACCCTGGGCGAGCAGTTGTAGGTTCTCATCTGTACAAAGGGGATAACTGTCCTCATTTCACAGCATTTAGAAAGAAAACATAAGGAAGATGCTTAACTGCAAGCCCAGGCCAGAATAGATATGGTTATTGTTGTAGCTGATGATGTAGTTAATGACCAAGGACCCCATTTTCATTCTCCCAACAACAGAAGGAGATGGGCACTGTTATCACCCCCCTTTAGCAGATGTGGCGACTGAGGCCCAGCGAGGTGGATGACTTGGCCTGGAGAGGTTCAGACTTGGCAGGTCCGTCCTTGGTGTCTGGTGGTTTCTGAGGGAACTGCTCCGGTCAGACGAAGCTGACTTGCATGAGGCGCTGGAAATGAGGAAGCAGTCTGAGCTGGCCGAGATGGAAGGGGATGTGTCTGGATGGGTGTCTGGAGGTATGGAGCAGAATCCTGCTGTTCCTCGCTGGGAAGTGGTGGAGACCTGAGAGTTCTGGCTCTGTGAGGCGTAGCATGGATTCTCCTCACCTGCAGGCCAGCCGAGGATGGGCCTGTCAGGGCAGGTCTGGGGTGGCGGTCGGTGGAGGTTTGCTGTGGTTATTGCGCAGACACCTCTGGTTTATGCTGCCTGCCCAGGCAGAGGCCAGGTGAGGAGAAATGAAGGTCGTCTTCGCAGGGCCTTCTCTCTGGCTGCACCGTCTGCCCAGGTCCCCTTCCTCCTGCCCTTACACCGGGCAGCTCCTGCGTGTGTATTTACAGGACTGTTAGCATCACCTGTTCACAGACGCTCCCCCTTACTCACCTGCATGTTAAGTCAGTGGTTCTCAAAGTTGGTTTCTGGACCGTTGGCATCAGCATTACCTGGGAACTTATTAGAAATGCAGATTATCCAGCCCCACCCCAGACTTACTGAATCTTAAACTGATGAGTTAGGGAGGGGAATCCAACAATGTAAGTTTCTCAGGTGATTCCGATGCATGCTCAACTTCCAAAAGTACTTGGTTGGGTAATTAAAAAAAAATTGATGCTTCTCTGGACTCTGAACATATTCAGATACCAGCAAATGCAGGGGACCCAGAGGAAAGCCGGTTTCTCTCTAGCCTGACTTCAGAGAGTCTCCATCTTGTAACAGCTTCCACTGCCTGGGAAACAGTCTTGTGCCACAGTGATGGGGTTCAAGAGAACCCCAACGTGCTTACAGGAGACAGTGCCAGGGCCACTTGGGAGGTTGGGGAACTAGCAGGTGGCAGACTCTGTGGGTGGCAAGGATGGGTGCCAGGAATAGGCTGGCTGTATTCTAGCACTGAGGGCAGAGAGTGGTTCCTGCTGCAGGGAAGGGTGTGTGCTGGGGTCGGGGGCACATGCATGCCTGTGTGGTCACAGTGGCCAGATGTGGTCCAGGAGGGCCACGGGGCCTTTGCTGTTACCACCAATGGTTTTAAAGCGTCTCAGTCATTTTAATGATGGTGATTGTATAATTGCCACTCACATTTGTGGAGAGCTTGTCAATGCTTGCTAGGCACATCCATGTAATCTCTGGAGTAATCCCCAGAGTAATCTTGTAAGGTTGGCATCATTATTGGCCCCATTTTACAGATGAAAATACTGAAGGCACACAGCCATAGGTGGTAGAAATCTAGGAATTTTATTGTAGGGGCCTTAGAAGCATGATCTCCTTGGAAGAGAGGCTGTGGAGGATTGTTTTGGTGTGTTTGTGTAGCAGGCTTTATAGAGCTGCATTCTATCAAAGGAGTAAGTCGGGCTTTACTGAGGAGGGGTGATGGGATTGTGTGGGGGTGGTTAGGGCTCAAGCCTCCAAATCATGGCCTCCACTACAGACACTGTCACTTTCCCTGTCTCATGGATGGGCCATTTGAGGCTCAGAGAGGCGCTGAGCTGAGTTCCAGGCCCCACAGCTAGAGCAAGAAATAAAGTCAGAAAAAACCTGGGTCTCCTCCCGTTTTAGCAGGAGGGTTTGGGGAGTCGTGATCAGAGAGCCCAGTGTGCGCCCTGCTGTTCTTATCTGCCTCCGTGTCTTTGGGTGCAGTGCAGGAGCATCCCTGACACAGTATAAGAAGCCCTTCTCTCCGTGGGGAGCAGGGACCCACACAGGGCCACCCACCATGTCACGATTGGGACCAGACCTGCAGCGTGCTCTGTTCTGTCCAGGGGAGGCTTTGTTTCCTGAAAACTGTCTCTGCCCCCCACCCCTCCTTTGGCAGGCTGGGTAGCCATAGCCCTCAGGGTGGCCCAGACCAGTGCTGGGGGTAGAGAAGGGTGTGTCCGGAGGAGAAAGCTGCCAAGGAGGGTGGGGCGGCATCCAAGGGGAAGAACACCAAGAAGCCCAGACCCCAGACGGAAACCAAATGTATTTTCTAGGTCCTGAGAGGATATTTGAAACAATGGAAGTAGAATGGGGGAAGTCAGACTATAAAAAGGGCTTCTTGATATCTTTACAGGAAAAAAAAAAAAGTCTTTAGGTTTGACTTTTGTTTCTCCGAAGGATGTTTATGTAACTTCCTGAAAGCAGGATCCCAAGGCTTTGTCAAGTGTCGGTGCTACTGTTTATAGACTTGGGGCTGTGGCGCTGGGTGGGACTTGATGCGTTGTCTTCCCAATTTATAGTTGGTGAAACTGAGGCTCTGACAGGTGGGGGTGCTGCTTGCGGTTGCACAGTGAGGCAGCAGGAGGCTTGGGATGGGAGCCTGGGTCTTGCGGTGCCTTGTAAGGGGCAGTTGTTGTCACCTCTTGCTCCCATGGCGCCAGCTGGCCTGGAGCCCAGTGGAGACTGTGGAGGGTCCCCTCTTGGAAACAGAGCTACTATAGTCTGGGTAAGGCCAGGTCTAACCTGTAGACAGGTGACCCATTGAATGGTGACTTGCAGCGTGGGGAAGCATGGTGGTAAGCTTGGCGATGCCACCCCCGTCCAGATGCTGGGGCCCAGCTGTGCACCGTCTGCCTAGCAGCTGGGAGCTGTGAGTCACTCCCAGTGGGTGCAGAGGCGGGGGCTATTGTATATCGTGATTCATTCTGTTCTCCCAGCCCTGAAGGGATGACTAGGCCCTGGGCCCTGATGCGTGCCCACGCCTGTGGACTAACGTGGCTGTCCATTTGGGCTCAAGTTCAGAGATGAGGGGGCCAGAGAGCCTCGGGGAGTCCCCTTCCTCCATCTCCCTCCAACTTTGGAGTATTCCATGCTTTGGATCTGCTTTGGTCCCCAGCACAGGGCTGTGTGAGCCCCTCAGATCTCCTGCAATGTTTTGTAGGCATTTCTGTGGATTATTTTTCTGCAGAGAGAATCTGTAGGTTTCATCAGGTTGTCAAGAGGACTCAGTGGTCCCCAAAGTGCTGACAGGAGGGCAGGGGGCTGCATGCATGCCCTATGGGCTTGAGAGAAGGAAGCTGAAAGGCAGTGTGGTTCTAGCAGAAAGTAGCCTGATGGCAGTGTAGTTTCGAGGTTCGTTGTGTGGTCTTGGAGGCCACTGTTGGGTTCTGAAAACTGGCTCCTCCTCTGAGCCAGCTCCGGCATCACCTTGGGTAAGTTAGTATATCTGTGCTTCAATTCCCCCATCTGTAAAGTGGGAAAAATGAGAGTAGTTATCTACAGGTGTTGTAGACTTTTTAAATAAGATAAAGATAATGTGTGTAAAGGATTTGCGCTCTGCCTGGCACAAAGTAACCACTTGGTTAAAGTTTGCTGTTATTATCAGTTTCAGCTTTGTTGCTAATTTGCTGTGTGATCCTGTTAAGTGCCTTATCTTGGGGTCTTAGTCTCCACCCACAGCTCTGCTGTGCTTTTCAGGAGCTGCAGGGCAGGGTTGAAAAGCAGCAGTGGGCAGGGGAAGGCGGGGTGGCGGGGGTGGGGGGGAACCTTCTGCGTCCTGGGTCTCCCCAGCCCAGGCCCTCACTGGTGCCTTGAGGCAGGATTATGTAACCAGTGGGGCCTGGCCAGGCAGGACTGGATTCTCAACCTCATTTTGTCCTCCATTGTCTCTTCCTCTCCCTTCCCCCGTGGGGCTGTTACATTAGCTGACCTGTTCCTCAGGCTCCAGGGATGAAATCGAACCCGTGCTATTCTGCCACCGACTGGTTTAGTTAGGAGGTTGCTGGGCAAGTGGCCCCTTCCCCAGCCACCTGGGGACAGACAGAGATGACACCTCTGTACTTGCTTTGGGGATGGGCAGGCTATAGGCTGGGGGGTGGTGCCCTTGACCCATGGCTTGAATTGGTACACCACTTCCCCCCAACCCCGCCATGACTCGCTTCCCAGGAGTGACCTACCCATCCCTGCAGCCCAGCGCCAGGCCTCCTCTCCCAGGAAGCCTTTCCTGGTAGCTCGGCTACAGAGATCTATCTCTTCTCTTCTGAGCTTTGCGTTCTGTTCTCTTTAAGAAAACAGAGGCCGCAGACTGGCAGGACACATCCACCCCAGGGGCAGATTTTACTTGGCCCACACCAAATATTGAGCTAGTTGCCAACAGGAGATTTTACGTAAGATCTCAACTTCTGGCTTTACTTCAAAAATGAGAAGATTGTAAAACTTTGAGCCTAGTTCCCCAGTGGCTGCTACTGGAGATGAAGCACGTAAGCTCCACTTTGCCCCATCCCTCCCGAGCCACTTGGCACACTTACACAGTCTCTCTAGCCTCCTAGGCATCTGAGTTTTCGACCCTGTCCTGTAGGCATGGCTGGTTCTCTCGCCTGTGCTGTGTTATGGTGCCCTGTCTGTCAGCTTTGTGGGCTCTTTGAGGGTGGTTGGGGGTAGCTGACTCCTCTCTCTGTCCCTCGAAGCACTGTGCTCAAGCTCAGGACTACATACACAGCAGGAGCATAATAAGTGTTTCCTTTATGAACGAAGGCAGGGCATTGCTGAACCTCACCAGCTGTGAAGATTCCATTTAATGGAAGCCTCTGGATCAGCCTGCCCCGTGGCCTGAGAATCCTCCTCCCAGATAAGCTGTGACTGCTTAGCCACTGACCCCGGCAGCTTCTTAAGCTGGGGATAAACAGTCACTCAGAGAGTCATCCCCATGCTGCGGTATAAGCAAGGAGAGGGACATTTCCCCTGCAGCTGTCTCCACCTTCCACTCTCCCCTGGGGCTTAGAGGAGCTTCAGGGCAGAGAGAGGCTGGGATCAGCAGCCTTTGGATGGCATCAAGTGCAAACCTCTGAATCCTGGGGAGATGGGAGATGGTGGGGGAGAGTCAGTTCAAGTGTTTACTGGACTGGGTTTCCCCTCCTTCAGGCCTTTTTCTGCTTTATTCTTCTAGAGAATGTGCTTTAACCCCCAGCTTCTTTGTTCAGCTATCTATCTATGCAAGGCTTATTTTACTCTTTTAATGGAAATCCTAACCTTCCCTGGAGACCAGCTAAGATGTCCCCTCTTGGAAGAGGTCTTAGCTGAGAGGTCACAATTGTTCTGGGTACAAGAAAAATCTGGGAAGCTTTTTTTTTTTTTAAAAGAAAAAAAGCATGCAGGTTTCTGGCCCTCATCTTTGATTCCTTCAGTCCAGAGTATAGTGTCCCCCTCCTAGAGGATTTAGACGCGAAGGTCTATAGACATGCCTTGAAGACCCTATCTTGGCTCAGGGAGCCCAGGGCTGGAAGGGTGGACCTCTGGGTACGTTTGAGCTATGTGACATCTCGTGTCCCTTTCCCTCTCTGAGCTGCTTTTTCACCTTCTGTGCACTAACACGCTGGGTTCCTCTGGTGGTTGTGACTGAAAGTGTCTGGAGCACCATCCTGGGAGAGGCTGACAGGGGCATCTGGGCAGGTGTCAGAGTCTAGGCCAAGCCCAGAGGGATTTAACACTGCTCAGGTGACAGACAGCTCAGGAGAGGAGGGCCCTGATGGCAGGGGAGGAGGCAGGCTGGAAGCCCGGGTCCCAGTGGGCAGGGCCTGTGCCCAAGAAGGTTGGAGGACTATCCTGGGCTGCCAGTGACCTGGCCACAGGCTCAGAGGCATCTCGCTGGGTGGTCTGGTGGCAGACAGGTTGAGGCTTCAAGCACAGGCCGGCACAAGTCATTTACAGATGGATACGTTGAGGTACGTGGAGGGAGGGACATCCCCCGTGTCTCACGTGATTATGTGGAAAGCCAGGCTTGGACCCAGGTCTTCTGACTCCCAGGCAAGGATCCACTCCTCTGTCCTCACCTCCCTCCTCAGGGTCAGTGCCAGGCCCCCCGAGCTGGGACAATTGTCTGGTTGTCTGTGACAACCTCGAGGCTTGGCCTGGAAAAGCGAAGCCACCATCGTCATAGCCACCCTGGAGGCATGAAACTGGTTGGTTGTGCAAATTACCCCTCAAACATCCTCCATCCCATTTTTTTTCATTTTTCCTTAAACTGCCTCCAATGGGCCAGCTGCCTCTGTGCCCGTTTCCGCCTGGCACTGGGCTTCTTGCTCTTTATTCTGAGAACAAAGCTTCCTTCTGATGGCCCTCCTGCTGACAACAGGAAAAGGGCAGGCGTGGCACTGGGCCTCCCTCCTCCGCTTCCCCTGGCTGGGGGCGTGGGGCAGCCTTTGTCAGATGCCGGACCCCAGCAGCACTGGTGGACTGGCGGGGGGAGCCCAGCTGCAGCCCAGTCCGTGTTCCCGCGGGGATGGGAGCTGCCCCACGGGCCCAGCTGTCAGACCCAGAAGTAGCCAGAAGACTGGGCACAGGCATCAGATAGGGACCAGTGTAAGTCCTGGTCAGGTCCAAGCAGTTACTTGTTCCAGGACTGTTCATGTGACAACTGTCAAGATTCCAGCTGATACAGGCAGAGTCTCACTTCACCTCCAGGCTCTCCTGGTCTCCTCGGGGCTGAAGAAACCAACAGATGCTCAGATGAGGGCAGCCATAGTCCTTCTGCCAGCACATTTTTATTGAGCATCTATTTTGTTCCGGGCACTGAGAGACAGCAGTGAACAAAACAGCCCAGGTCCCTACTTTGGACTTAGGGGTGACATTCTAGTGGTGAGAGAGAGTCAACAAACTGATGAATAGTGGCTATTTATCAGGTGGCCAGAGTGCCTGCCACAAAAATAAAGCTGTGTTGAGTGGTGGCTCTGCTGTGTTAGGGGTGGGGGTCATGGAAAATCTCTGGTGAGGGGACGGGAGACTCCAGGAGGGAGCTAGGGAGCCACAGGGTGTGTGGGGAAGAGCATTCCAGGCAGAGGGTGCGGCAGCACAAGGCTTCGCAGCAAGAGGGTTTGGGATGTGCTCCAGGAGCAGAAGACTGGCGTGGGCAGGGGCAGAGTGAGAGCGGCCCTAGGAGGAGAGGTGGCCAGCCATGCCGGGGAGGACCGCCTAGGGCCTCTCGGGCCTTCTAGAGGACTTTGCTATTGAGTCTGAGTTGAGGCGAAGCTGCCGAGGGGCTGGGGCCGAGGGCTGACTCACGTTTGCGGGCAGGGAGAAGTCAGGAGGGTGGAAGCAGGACATGGCCAGGCCGGGAGGGAGGGAGGGAGGTGTGGTGGTCACACAGGTGGCAGTACAGCTCAGCGTGGCAAGGGGTCGGGCTCCGGATGGGTTTCTCAGGATGCTGTGCTGATGGATCAGATGGGCGGCGTGGGAGGAAGAAAGTGTCAGCGGCAAGGTTTCTGGTCTGAGGGACCGGAAGGACATTTATGGAGACAGGGAAGGCTGCAGGATGGCAGGTTTAGGGAGAGAAGTGGAGATTTCAGATCAGATGCGCTAGTTAGGGGCATGCCCAGGGGAGGGGAGATGCGCGAGTAGAGGCTGGTCCTGGGCGTCCTGTTGTTGGAGGGGTGTGGGGGTGCCCGTGAGGACCTTCCAGACTCTTGAGAACCTGTCAGTAAGAGCAGCATTTCCTGGGCCTTTCATGTGCTTTTTCTTTCTTCGTAAACCTGCTCCTTTTTCCCCCTTCTTTCTGGACAGAGGAAGAAGGCAGATTCTGAAGACTCATTGTCTTGGCGGTGGTCCTGGCCTTTCTGCCTGGTGTGCTTCCTTGGGTGAGGGCTCCTCCTGGGGTGGGTGGCGTGGGGGGAGTCCTCGAAGAGGAAACCAGAAGCCCCAGGCCTTTCCCTGGCTTGGTTACCAACAGAGAGAGAGGTTTTTCTCTGTGCCTTGGTTTCCCCTCTGGCATATGGAATTGTTAAGCTGGCCCCAAGGTTCTGAGGGTGGCAGGGAGCACTTGAAGAGGCCAAAAGCACAGGTTAAGAACCTGGCTTAAAGTCCAGTGTGGATGTGAGTCCTTGTTCTGCCACCTGGCTGTGAGACTCTGGGCCACTGGCATAACCTCTCTGCGCCTCAGTTTTCTCATCTGTGAAAACAGGCCAACCATAGTACTTGCATCCTGCATCAGAGAGTTCCTGTGAGGGGTTAATGAGAAAATGCACATTGCCACGGCCTCAGCACACACCACACGCAGTGGATAGAGGCTGTTAGTGACAGTGGCTGTGCAGTGGGTCAAGTTGAGGGGCTCTGCCCCGTGGGTGGTGGGAGCCACGGCAGGCTGTAGAATAGGAGATTGGTCCACACGTGCTCTGAGGAGGCAGCTGTGAGTTTGCCTGAACCCCGTCCACCTGCAGGAGTGACAACTGAGGGCCACCCCGATGGACTCTCCGCCCTTCTTTTAACTGGTGGTCTTCACTGACTTGGCGTGGGCAGCTTCTGCCTTGCACACGTCCTGTGGGAATGGAGGTTGTCATTTTCCCTCAGAGCTCCTACAGAACCCTTTGTCTCTACATCCCAGTGGCTGACCTTAGGGAATGTGAGTGTGGGGCTTTGAGGGGTGGGTGATGTTGAGTGTCCTTGGGTTGTCTGAACAGGATCAGGGCAGGCCTGGAGTGACATTCCACTGGGCACTTGGATGTGACCTCGGTTCCTGGTCTGGGTCCAGCCTGGGTGCTTTCTCCACTGGAGCCATGGAGGGGTTGACAATGGGTGGAATGTGGCCCCCTTAGGACCCACACTTCAGTGGTGCCCAGGCATGCTGACCGAGCCTGTGCTTTTGCAAGCCTGTTACCCAGCAGTTGAATCGTGCCAGGACAGCCAAGGACATTTCAGATTCCCCTGTGGCTGGCAGCCAGGCTGTCACCAGGCATTGCTTGTTTTCCCAGGGTCCAAGAGTTTTTCGAGGTGGAGAGGGCTCTGGAGATATTCCAGGGACTTTTCTTAACAGCTGGGTAAATTGAGATCCAGAGAAAGCAAGGCACTTGACCAAGGTCTCACAAGGCCGCCTCCCTCCCATCTGTCACCTCCCTCTGTTCCCATGTCCCTTGCTCAGACTCCTGGCCTCCTGCCTGGACGTTTGTAACAGCCTGCATCTTCTGGGCTCTCCAAGAGCTTTGTTTGTCTTCCTGTTATCCTAATCTCGCCATAACCTGCAGGCACACATGCTGTTTGAGTGTGTCTGCTGTCCTTTCCCCTCTGGTCCCAGAGTGAGCACAGAGATTCCAAGTGCAGGCCTCAGAGCCAGACTGACCTCCGGTTGAATCTCCGCTCTGCCCCTTTCTAAAATGGTGAACTGGGGAAGATATGCCATATTTCTGAACTGCAGTGTCTCTGTGAAATGAGAACAGTGGCAGTAGTTTGTGAAGCTGTCTTGACGGTTAAATGAGATAACAACATGAAATGTGGGTGTAACACCAACTTAATGGACACGAGTTTGAGTAAACTCCGGGAATTGGTGATGGACAGGGAGGCCTGGCGTACTGTAGTCCATGGGGTCACAAAGAGTCAGACACGACTGAGTGACTGAACTGAATACCTGCACAGAATGAGCTCTCAGAAACATTTGTTAGTGGGAGCTCCTTGGTGGTCTAGTGGTTAGGAGTTAGTGCTTTCACTGCCGTGGCCCAAGTTCAATCCCTCATCAGGAAACTGAGATCTCACAAGCCATGCAGCATGGTCCAAAAAAAAAAAAGTGGTTGTTATATAGGTCCATCAGTGCTGGTTGACCTGAAAAGTCAGGGGCATGGAGCAGTAGACAGCTCCAGACCTAAGGCAGAGGGTGTGGGCTCCAAGTTCACTGCCAAACGTTGCCTCACTGTGTTCTTGGGAAGTCACTCTTCCTCCAGGAACCCCACTTTCCTCATAGCAGAAAGAGGGAAGAAATCCCTGCCATGATCTTAGAAGCTTGTCATGTGATGCCAGAGCAGCATCTGTGAAAAAGCTTTGCATCTGTGTGATGGTTTAAAAATGGCACAGTGGTGGCGGTGGTATGCTTGTGGTGACGAGGACTTTGTGGCCACAGTAGTGGACAGCTGGCCAGGCCGGAGGCTGGTCAGTCTGCAGATGCTGAGCACCCACACAGGCTTCCCATGCCTGCCTCTGCTCCCGCCACCTCCGGCAGCCCGCCTTTTGCATTAGCCTCAGCATTGCACCCTCAAAGACGTGGGAGGTGCAAAGACCCAGTAGCATCTTCTGAGCTGTAGTGAGTTCTGGGTTATCTGGCAGATCCCGTGGAATGTAGGATTACAGCCAGGCCCTGGTTCGAATCTCAGCTCAGCACTTCCCGACTAAGCTTGAGCCAGTTGCTTCACTCCTGTGAGCCTCATTTTCCACATTTGTGAAATGAGGGCTTGATGAAGCAGAGGCCAAGCATTTAGGAAAGGGCAGAGCACATGGTTACACAGAGGTGTTATACCATGTTTTCTGCCTGGAGCGTGGTGCCTGATGGGCTTCTGGATGGCGGGAGTAGGGGCCATTGTGCCCGTTCCTGGGGCTGAGTGTGGAGGTTGGTTATGCTCCCTGCAGAATTGCCCAGCTTGGAGTTAGATTGGTCCTTGGAGTCATCTGGCACCATTCCATTTTACTGGTGAACACAGCAAGGAGGGAGTGCTTGGCTGGGCTCACTGGCAGGTTAGTGGGAGGCTGGGCCTAGGGTGAGGCGAGGGAGGCACTTAGAGGCAGACTGAGACGAGCACTCAGGTGCCTCAGTGAGACTCCTGGTGCCGGGCAGGTGCCCGCCAGCACCTGAGAGTGGGCGCCTGCTGCCTGGATGCCTCATCCTGGCTCAGTGGAGGACTAGAACACCAGTCTCCCGACTCCAGAAATCAGCCCCTGAGCCTTGGGGGTGTGCGGACACCTGCAGGGTGCCTTGTAGAGCCTTATCCAGGCCCCTTGGCCTCTTTAAAAGGGGCCTTGGATAAGTAGTCACCGGCCTGGTGCTGTTTACTCTGTCTCTGCTCTCGAGCTGTCTGTGACCTAGAGAGAGCAAGGCCCTCCCCCTCCCCCTGCCTGCTGCCCCTTCCCCTGCCAGCTGCGCCTCCGTGTGAGCATCCGAGCCCTCACCCAGGCGGGGAGGCATGTTGGCAGCAGGCTCCTGTCGTGGTGACAAGCCCCAGCGAGTGTGGAGAGACGAGGGCGCTTTCATGCAGGCCCTGATGAAGCCTCCTTGGTATCAGCAGGCCTGGCTGGTACCCACCAGGCCTCTAGGAGATTAGGGGGCTTCTGGGGCTCCAAATGCCTCAGGCTTTCCTTTCCTCCGTGTTGACCCCAGAGCTCCTGGCTTCCCTCCACTCTGGCCATGGGGCCCGGAGGCTTCTCAGCATCCCCCAGGCTTTTGTGCCTCTAGGCCAGGCTCCCCATCACTACCGCTGGGCCACAGGTGACTTGTTAGGAGGTGCCCAAGGCTGTTAATCCCTGCAGGAGTTCCTGGGATCACTGTGGGCTGGCAGGAGCCTAGGCCACCCTCGTGGTGTGATGTGAGTAGCCTTGGGCAGTCAGCAGTGTCCATCCCCAGACCCTACACTTTCAAACATGCCATTAACACCCCCCTGCCCAGCTGCTACTCTTGGGGCCTGAAACTCTGCCACTGAGCAGGTTGTCTTGTGTTCTCCTTGGCATCCTCTAAAAAGGCAGATACGTTCGCAGGTGGACGTTCTTACATGTTTACTGCTGAAGAGCAAACCCAGGCTGGCCTTAATCCAGCTGCCTATGTGACCACGGCCCAGTTGCCCCTCCTCTCTGGGCTTTGTTAAGGCCCTTTTCCACTCTGGAACCTCCGCGCTCTGGCAGTTACCCTTCTTTCTCCTCTGTTGAGGTTGGTGGGGGCAGTGACAAGGGCCTGGCAGCTGGGGTGGGGACCAAAACGAGGCGCTTTGACCACCTGCTGGCCCTGTAGGGGCTATCAGTCCTGCTTCCTCTTCATCTCAGGACAGGCGGGGAAACTGAGATCTGGATTGGGGGGCAGGGCCTGCTTTGGTCACATAGGAAGTCAGGCAGAGTTGCAGTCAGAGCTCAGTTACCCTTGCTGATGGCAAGGGCTCATCCGCTCCAGGCTGCCACCCTTGAGAGGAACGCGAGGGCCATCGGCATAGGGTCAGGGATATACTTTCTCCTCTTCCGTGGAAGCTGCCTCTGTCAGGGCATGGGTGAGGGCGCAGGGTCCCTGCCTGCTGTAGGGTCCCCAGGCGTGGGATGGAGTCGGACGAGACATCCTCTTCCTGAGGTTTAGGAGGGTAGGAATTGGTGGCCTCTGGCAAGGGATGCAGTATGGGGGAGGCCTGGAGGATTCCTGGAACGTGGTTGGTGGCGTGGGGTGCCCCCGGGCCACCCCCTCCCTCCCTCCCAGGGAGGGAACTGGGCTGACAGTAATGCCATTTGTCCTGGCTCTAGGATTAGGCGCGGCTGTGTTAAGTGAGGAGCAGGGAGCCATTACGAGGACGCGGCGACCTAAAGCGGAGCGGAGCTGAGCGGCTGCTGCCTGGAGCTCTGGTGGGTCCTGTCATTTTTCTCCCTGGCCTCCCTGCCCCATCTGACCACGGCCTCGTGTTCCCTCCCTCCTGTGCAGTCCTCCCAGGTCTGTCTGATGTGTGTGTGCCCACAGTGTGTTCATGTTCATACCAACGCAGGACGGGGCCTGGGGTGCAGGAGTGGCCCCCAAGCCTGGCCCTGGGGGTCCTGTCTGCATACAGGACCAGAAGCGGGTACCTCAAGGATCTCCACCACCAGGACCGCCCCAGGGAGACAGCCTAGGGCCGACCTGGCAGACTCCTGACTGAGGAGAAGGAGACTGTGGCTGAGGGGTGGAAAGGACGGGCTCAGCTTCTCTCTGAGCTTCTCCTGACAGCTCAGCAAGTCCACAAATCCACCTGAGGCCAGCAGGTCTGGGAGTTAAAGATTTACCACAGGCCCTGGGGGAGCTGGCGTGGTGAGGTCCCAGGGTGCTCCGACGTTACCTTCGTGGCTTCAGTCCTGTCTAGATGGTGAGGATATGGCTTGTCAAAGTCAAAAGGCTGCTGCAGACTTTCTGTGTTTGTTCTTTGTTTTGACTGTGCCGGGTCTTCATTGGGGCATGTGGGATCTAGTTCCGTGACCAGGGATCGAACCTGGGCCCCCTGCATTGGGAGTACGGAGTCTTAGCCTCTGGACCACTAGGGAAGTCTCTCTATGATCTTAACTTGACTTTTGGGGAGGGAGTTCACAGTCTCTGTGAGTTTGTATGGAATGTGGCATCTGTCTGCGAAGAGTCTGCTGACAGCCTTCACAAGATTCTCAAAGGGTGCCGTAACCCCCAGAGGTCACAAACTTTTGATCTAATCTGTACCCCCTTGTTGTCCAGTTGAGGAACAGGCTCAGAGAAGGGAAGGTATTGCCTGGAGAGAGCTGGTGGACACACTGGGATGCTGATGGTACTCCAGGCCCATGTGGAGTTTGCTTCCACCTCCAGGAGTTGGAGGCCCCCACCCCATCCGGAGTACACATGTTTCTCAGGATCTGTCCAGGGGTCATATGGCAACCTGGGATGGACAAGAGGTGGAGGGCAGGGGCTGGAGTTGGCCAGTGTTTCCCAGCTCCCCTGCAGGGCTGGCAGACGGGGAGGAATGAATAACGGTAAACTTGTGTGTACTTCTTGAAAGAAAACGACGAATAACTGAGGTCACGGTTGGGCACTGCTTGCCGTAGTAGCTGGTGTGTAGCAGACCTGTGAGGCATGCTGGTCCCCAATATCCTTCAAGTTGGCCTTGTTAACTCGGATCTCCTGCTTCTGACCCTCACCATCCAGCTCTCCCCTTCCTCAACATGAGGCCTCTGCCTGGGGCATGGAGGCAGCCTCCCTGTCTCATGTTGTGGGGTCTCTGCCTGTCTGGGATGGGGCAGGGGATGGTCAGGACCCTCAGGCTGAGGTCCTGCCTCTCTGGGGACCTGTGGTGCCTCATCTGTCCATGAAGGAATGCTTTCCTGTTGCTAGGGATGCCGATCAGCCTGCATTGAGGCAACTGGGGCCAGTCACCTGCAGGGAGCAGGAACCTACCCGTCCCTGGGTAGGTTCTGGGCTGCAGACCTAGTTTAGGAATGGTGTGGAGTGCTGGGCAGCTGCACAGAGGCTGGGGCTCCAAGTGGGCCGGCTTGGGGTAGTCCTAGCTCTGTCCTTGCCCAGCTGTGTGACCTTGAGTCAGTTGCTTCATCCCTTCTCTGAGCATAGATTTCCCTTCTGTGAAGTGCACGTATCAGTGACACCACCTCTCAGAGTGTGAGGATTGGGTGTGATGAATCAAGGGAAGCCAGCGTCTGGCTGGCAAGGTACCAGGAGTTCAGTCAGTGCCGGCTGCCATCAGCGAGGGAGGTTAGGATATTTGCAAAGAAATATCTTACTGTTTGGTCCCCCTCCCCCGCCCCACAAGTGCCAGTGATCCAAGCCTGAGAGAAATAACTGGGAATGAATTTGACTGCATAGATGGATTTGGGCGTTGGGTGGAGAGAGCCCTATTTTGAGGAGTTCTGGGGGCTAATGAAGAGCTTGCTCTATGAGGGTCCTGCCTGCCTTGGTTTGTTTGCCTGAGAGCTCCAGTGGGGCCAAAGGGCAGAGGTCCTGTGCCCTCTCACTCCCCACTTTGCCGCCCTGCCATCTTGTTTGTTTGCTCAGTAAACCCCGTTTTCAGAGCTGGTGCAAAGGTACACTCTCAACTCAGGCCTTGCTGGAAGAAAGACAAATTCTCAACAAGTAGGGAGTGTCAATTCTTGAGAGTTTTGTTGGGCATTCCCCTCCCGGGAACCCAGCACAGACCCCAGGTTGGGAGCCGGGGAGTGAACCAGTGCTTTATGGTCTGTTTGCTTGTTGATTGATGCTTGATTTGTGGGTCTGCTTGCAGGCAGGATCATGAGAGGCTGCTTTTGATGTTAAAACACGCATAAGATGCTTGAAAACAAAAACAGAAAGCGCAGCATTTGAAGGGAACAGAGGACGGGGTGTGCAGGCGCTGGCCTGTGTCAGCTGTCCTCTGTGGACTTGGAGGGCGCATGCTGCTGAAGGATGGATGGGCTGGGGAGATTCCCAGTTACCACTTGTTAGCGAGCCCCAGACTGCTCTGGGCCTCGGTTTCCTCATCTGTCAAATGAAGGGAATGTTGTTCATAGTGGTGTGGTGTGGGGTAAGTAATAGCATGTAGTACAGGCATATCATGTCTAATACATGGGAGTTCACACTTTAATACGTTTAGCTTGGCAGTTCCTTGTAGCAGATTGAAAAAGGGAAAGGTCATTGGCAGGGGCACTTCACTCTTACGTACCTACCGTGGGTGGGTGATCACTTCGCCTTGGAAAGCTTTTGGTGAAGTTGGGGCCCGGTGTGCTAGTCTTGATTGCAGCTGACATCTCTGGCACATCAGTCTGGCCCTGTGTGGTGGGGTACAGGGCAGGAGAGCTCATCCAGGACTTCTGAAATTCAGAGCTGGAGGAATCAACTCTCAGCTGAGGCTGGCCTTGGAGGAGGATGTGTAGGCTTTTTTGTGGATAAGAAAATGGGCCAAGGCAGGTGGGGGTGGGGCAGGCCTGGTAGTGCAACCCAAGGTGGTCCTTTCATCTCTCTGGGCCTCCTTGTCCCCATGTGCTCACCGCAGGGTGGGCCATATACTCTGCAGTCCTGAGACCCTTCAGCCAGACTGCCGACCGTCCCTTGGTGGCAGCCGTGGACTCCAGGGTGACGGATAGGCAGCCCTTTGGCCCCCAGCCAGGCGGCGCTGCGGGGCTGTGGGGGATGGGGCAGGCCGCAGATTCCAACAGAGGAAGGGATTTGCTTCTGGTCTCGGCCTCCCAAGGGTGTGATTGCGCCAGAGAAACTCCTGCACAGCTGGGAAGCAAATGTGAAGGATTTTCTTTGCTATACATGTGGTGGGTGGGGCAGGCTGGGGCTGGGTAGCTGGTGGAGCAGGGTGACTGTGAGGTGCGGCTGGGTAATGGGTGGTGGTGTGACTGTGCTGAGGGTGTGACAGGCTGGGAGGGGCCAAGTCAGCTGTGGGGAACGGCCCTGGGATTGCATGTGGGGCTCCCAGTGCCCAGCCGGCAGCCACTCCTCCTCCCTGAGGCTGAATGCCTATTCACACACTTTTGAGCCTGTTTGCAGGGCTCTCCCCACACTTCTTCTCAACTCCCCACCCCATCCTTGTGCCTGTGGCCTGGAGGCCTGTGTTGATCCATTTGAACATCTCAGCACCATGTAAGTTTGCTTGTCCATTCATGTGCCTGTGAGTGTGGAGGAAGTAGGGGGCATGGTCAGGAGTGACCCAGGCAGGAAATAAAATCTGGGCTGGGTGAGCATGTGGGGCTCTGGGTACCGGCCTCCATTCAGCCCACAGCAGCAGCATGCCAGAGACCTAGGACCTTGGAGCCCAAAAGTCTGCACCTTCAGTGCCCAGTGCCCAGTTCCCTGCTTGGTACCTGGCGGGGCTCAGTAGGAACAGAATGAGGAAACAGGGAATGGGTCATCTGCTTGTTCCCAGCTTCCAGTGTGCGCCCAAACCTGACCTCTCTTCCTGTTTCTGGATCCACTATCAATTTGATGTGTGGTCTTTGGCCAGTTCCTTCTTGAGTCTCAGTTTCCAAATCCATTAAGTGAATAATCATCTTGTTAGCCTGTAATCACCACGTGCCAGGCACTGAGCGGTTTTACACAGATCATCTCTCTCAGTCTTGGCAATAGCCCTGCAAGATAAATAATTTTACGCTGGGGAAACTGAGACTCAGAGAGGTGGAGAGATTTGCACAGAGACCTTTAACAAGGATGCTAGCAGCTACCGCATCACTGCCCCTCAGATGTTTGGGATGACACAGCATGACGCATAGCGCTCTTCACAGGAGGCCTGCTGCACGTGGAGGCAGTGAGTGCGGGGGACCTGGGTTGTTAGGTGCACTTCACCATGAAAGGCTCAGGGAGCTCTTGGTCTCACTCCAGAGCCCACCTGTCCATCTAGGGCAGAGCTCAACCTCCTCCCCAGTCCTCCTCTCTAGACAGCTTGGTTTCTGAGAGGTTCCTTGTAGCCTCTGCCTCTTTTCTCTTTGGGTCCTAGAGAGGATTCTGGGGGCACCTGAGTGTTTTGGAATGGGGGGTGGGGTCATGAGTGACTTTCAACAGAGCAGTGGCCATAGTTACCGTGGTATTTCCCGAAAGTGCAGTGTTGCCATGGCATCTCCATGACAACCAGAGCATCTCATTCATTATCCCCAGCACCTTGGCAGGGAAAGCTGGGCCTAGGGCTGAAAGAGCACAGTGGAGGCTTGGTTGAGGGCTTGGTAGCTGAGGTCCCCTCATGCTCTCCCCTATCCCTGCCAAGATTCCCCTGTAGACTCTGGAGCCATCACCATTTCAGGGGGTTTGGATTCAGATTTCATTTCTGCCACTGACTAGCTGTGTGGTTTAAGTGGCTTAACATCTCTGAGCCTTATTTTCTGCAACTGTAAAGGTGAATGACAGTATCAGTTGTAAGGATTAATTGAGATAAAGTATGTAAAAGTGCTTAGCACAGTGCCAGGCACAGGTCATAAGTTCCAGTCCTGCCCCCATCTGCAGGCTCCAGGGTACAGAGCCGTGTGTAGAAACACTCCAAGTCTGCTCCGCCTGGACTACACGCGCGGGTGTGCTCAGGGGTTGGTGTGTGTGTGCACTTAAGTGCTTAATTGCTCAGTTGTGTTTCACTCTTTGCAACCCTTTGTTGCTTTTTACTTTTATTTATTATTTTATTTTTGGCTGTGCCGGATCTTTGTTGCTGTGTGTGTCTTTCTCTGGTTGTGGTATGAGGGCTTCTCATTGTAGTGACTTATCTTGCTGTGGAGCATGGGCTTTAGGGCTTGCAGGCTTCAGTAGCTGAGGCATGTCGGCTCAATTGTTGCGGCTCCCTGGCTCTAGAGCACAGGCTCAATAGTTGTGGCACACGGGCTTAGTTGCCCTGACTGTGGGATATTCCCATATCAGGGATCGAACCTGTGTCTCCTCCATTGGCAGGTGGATTCTTTACCACTGAGCCACCAGAGACGCTCTCTTTGTGACCCAATGGACTGTAACCCACCAGGCTTCTCTGTCCATGGAATTTTCAGGCAAGAATACTGAGTAGATTACTATTTGCTTCTCTGGGGATCTTCCTGACCCAGGGATTGAGCTTGCATTTCCTGTGACTCCTGCATTGTAGGTAGATTCTTTACCTGTTGAGCCATCAGGGAGCTAAATGAGGGAGGGAGGTCAGCTATGGGACTGTGTTTACCAACCTGAGGCTGGAGCTTGAAGTATAAGCTACAAAGGTAGCCAGTGCGTGTGCATGCCCCGTGCTTAGTTCAGCCATTCAGTCATGTCCAACTCTTTGTGACTCCATGGACTGTAGTCCTTCAGGCTCCTCTGTCCATGGGATTTCCCAGGCAAGAGTACTGGTGTGGGTTGCCATTTCCACAGGCCTAGTGTCACTAAAATGTGTGTGTTTTTTTAAAATGGACTTTTTGTTTTTTATTTTGGCGCACCACGCAGCATGTGGGATCTTAGCTCATCAACCAGGGATTGAAACTGTGCAGAGTCTTAATCACTGAACCGCCAGGGAAGTCCCTCAAATGTGCTCTTTTTCAAGAAGTTGGAAGTTCTTTTTTTTTTTTTTGTCAGTAAACAACTTAGTATTCTATTTGCCTAAGGCCAGCTGTTGCAGGCACTGAGGCCCCAAGACTTCCAGAAGGGATGAGGGGGGGTGGCGAGCCATCCTGCCTCCCAGCTGCTGCCTGCCCCATCCTATTCCTGCAGGAGATGGGAGAGTAGATGAAGTGTACCCTTTCGCCATCAAGTATCTCCTCAATTTTGTGTGTGTCAGTAGCTCAATCGTGTCTGACTCTGCCACCCCATGGACGGTAGCTCATCAGGCTCCTCTGTCCAAGGGATCTCCAGGCACGAGTAGTGGAGTGGGTTGCCATTTCCTTCTCCAAGAAGTTGTGAGTTCTGACTTTTATATGAAATCTCCTGATTTTAAGATGCTGATAGCTAGTCTCAAAGAAAAATGCTGTCAAAGAATTTTGCATCCTGTTTTGGCTGGAGAGTCCTGGTTCTCAGCTTCTATGCTATAGAGTAGGATGGGGCAGGAGCCCGAGGAATGGGATGTGGGGACAGGAAAGGGGTTGGTGGGTGGAGATGACTTCAGAGACATGATGATATTGGAACTGGGGTCTTGAAGGATGAGTAAGTGTCCCAAGGGGTAGGGGAAGACATTCCAAGCAATGGGAACTTCATTAACGAAGGCTTAGATGCATGACCGAGACTGGTGACTGGTTGGGCGAGGCTGGAGTTTAGGAAGATGGCTGGTGATGTCGGCAAGGCCCAGGCAGGCCCAGGGCGGGAGGGAGGTGTTGAGGCCTCAGCCCCTAGATGTCCTTGAGGCCTGCCCGGCTCCACGGAAGTTTGAAACCTTTGTTTGGCATCCCTTGAGCCACAGGGGTGCAGGAATTCAGGCAGGTATGGAGGGCCTTGAATGGCTGGTGCTGGGCCCTTGAAGGGTTGCAGTAGGGGCCGCACTGGAGGCCCTCGTGGCCAGCTCGATGGTGGTCCGCGATTTGCCAGCTACCTGGCCTTCTCTGGGGCCAGGGGCTAGTTGGTCACTCTCTTTCCCTCTTTACCCTCTCTTGGGCTTGAGCTTTGCATGGCCTTCTCTCTAGCCTTCTGGCTTCTATATGGCCTCTGCTCATCCATCCAGTTCCCCAGCAAGGCATGGCTTCTGAAAGTGGGGATTTGGGATTCCAAGGGCTGTTAGAGACTTAGAGAGTGCCCAGAGCTTGACGGTGCTTTGTGGGCTCAGGTGTTACTCACGTTATGAGTACGCTAAATAGGAATACATGAAAACAGCAGCTGGGCTTTCCTCAGGGTTATGTGCCAGGCATGACACTTCCTATGTATCCACTCATTTAATTTTCACAACTTTGGAAAGTATGTCAAGTTTTCCAGTTTTACAGATTAGGAAACTGGGGGCACTTAAAGAATCTGCCCAAGATTACACATTTACTAGGTGGTAGGGCTTGGGTTTGAACGAAGCTGCCTAGCTCTAGTCTGCCCGCGTAACCTTTAGGCTCTATTGACCTAGGGCTTTAGGGAGTTGGAGGCACTGGGTTTGGACTATGAAATTGTTACATTTCCCAGTGTACGTGCATTTTTTTAAAAATAGGGAAATGTCTGATTCCCACAGGGGTCGGTGACCCCAAGACGCCTGAGACTGCTGGTTGTGTCATTAGCACACATGTTGAAAGGCTGTTAATGCAACAGGCTGAAGGCCGGTGACCAGAGCACCCAGGCCAGCAGGGGCAGTGGGGTTAGATGGCCTGAGTAGGCAGGTGCCTCCCCACCCACTGTGCTCCTGTCCTGGCCCTGGGCCAAGGGGTGGGGCTCACTGTGGCCACAGGGCAGAGGGCTGCCCTTATCAAAGGGGAACGGGACTTGGGTACACCCTGGGAATAAGCTGGGCCAGTCACCCCAGCTCTCTCGGCTGCACCCGGGAAGCCTGTCCCGCCTTGCCCTGCCCTCAGATGGAACTGCAGGGACTCCCTGGAAAGCTCTGCCTGTTCCCTTACGCCTACGCTGTGCTATGCATCCCTCCCTCTCCCTACCCTGGGCCAACCCTTGCTTGGCTTTCTGGCCAGTTCAGGTACCACTTCCTTCAAGGAGCCTTCATTGATCCTCCCCAGGGGGATTAAGTGCCCCTCAGTTCTCTCAGATACCCTCCCTCCTCCCACTGTCGCACTCCCTGCATCGTGGGTGCCTGTTTTCTTGGCTGCGTTGGGTTCCCTGTGATGCTGGTACATCGTAAGAGACTGAACTGTAGAATATCAGAGGTGGAAGAGTCCCCAGACATCATCTGGCCCAGGCCCCTTGCTGACTGACGAGAAGCCCAGAAAGGGGCAGAGTGTGCCTGAGACCACGCAGCACGTTATGGCAGAACTGGGAGCAGACCCAGCGGCTAAGACATGTCCTCATTTCATACCCCTGCCTCTTTGCTGAGCACATCTTTTAAAAATATTTGTTCTCACCTATTCACGAGATAACAAATGATTATTATACAAAATCTAGGAAACAAAGGAAAAGAAAAGTCAGAGATAATTGTTACTGTTTTTTGTTTTGATTTTTGGATTTAGTACCAGTTTCTGGCTTACGTGTAAAATTTTTCACAAAAGACAGTATGGTCTTATAAAGATGTTTTCTACTTTAACAATATATATGGTAATTATATTTCTGTGTCGGTAAATGTCCTCCTTCAGCATACTGTAAATGGCTGCCTGGGATTCCATCACATGCTTGCATTATAATTGCTAAAGACAGCCCCCTATTGTTGGGCATTTGCTATTATAAACAACACTCTATGCTATTATACAGAACGGGGATTGGATTTCTTGTGGGGAAATCTTTGCACACTTCTGCAATTACTACCTCTAGGATGAGTTCCTAGAAGTACAGCTGTAGGGTCTCTGGTAGACTGTGCCCACGCTGAGCAGACCATGTAGTCTGGGGGCTGGGAGCGGGTTTGAGGATCTTCATCCCTGCCTCTGGGTCTGAGACTCACATTCCCCTCCTGGCTGCGCCAGCCCAGTCCCTCACACCTCCTGCCCTCCCATCCTGCAGGGGAGCTCTCCTGCCAGCTTTCAGCAGCTGCCTCCACTCAGGTTTAAGGGAGACTAGAGGGCCGTGGTCGGGGTGCTGTTTGGGTGAGGATGTTGGGCGAGCTTGAGATCCTCAAGGCAGGGGGTTTGGTCGCCTGCTGTGCTGGGCTGGTGTATGCCACTGTGGGCTTGTGCCCTGAGGATGAGAGATGCCTGTTGTATTTGGGGCAGATAGCGACAGCTGCCGTTTCTTACATGTGGCTTACGCCGTCCTCCTCCCGTAGGTTTCCTCAGTCACCCTCGGCCACAGCCCGGTGCAGCAGGCCTGGTGATTTCACACGTGAGATCGCTGATGCTTGAGAGGGCCTTCTAGCACAGCCAAGCCGCTGATGCCTCACAGCCTAAGTCTGAATCCTAGTCTTAGCCTTAGGCTTTAATCTGTCAGATGGCACTGCTGGGCGCATTCCGAGAGAGAAATGGGTGGGAAGCATGCGGGTAAGGGAGTGAGGGAACGCGGCGTTGGGTCGTGATTTAGAATTCCACCTCTAGCTGCCAGGCCTTGTGAACGCTTATCGTCCCACTTCATTCTTCCTGCTTCTGGAGTCTTCTTGGTGCAGTCTTGGACTCTGGTAATCATGATAAACCGCATCTATCACTGTAGACACCATATGCAGGTAACTGCTCAGCGTGATGTATGTATCATGGGACGAAACCTCCCAGCCTCTGGTGAGGCAGGTACTGTGGTTAACACATGGAGAGACTGAGGCTCAGAGAGATGAAGAAGCTTGCCCCAAAGCATGCACCCAGGTCGAGCAGCAGTAGTTGAACTCGGGCCGGCCTAGATCAGGTCCTGTGGGTCCACAGTCGGTGGAGCCCCCCAGGGCCCACACTCTGGCTTTCCACCTTCTGATTCTCCTTCTCTCTCCACAGCCTTGGCCCCAGGGGCCCCACTGAGTGAGCGGCATGCGGCGCCCCCAGGCCTGCCCAGCATCCTTCTGCCGACTGCCCAGCACCCCCAGGAGGCCCTGACGCCCTGGGGCACTTCTGCTGTGCACAGGACCACGTGGGGGTTTGCCATGGTGACATAAAGGGGTGCGGAGGAAGGAAGGAGCGCAACCAGCCGTGGACTGCGCCCCTGGCTGGGAGGAAGGGCCAGGGCCCGGATCCTCCTCTCCCCTGCCCACTGCGGGCCTCACTCACTGAGTCTCTGTGAATCTCTTGGCCGGTGGACAACTCGGGCATCTCCTCCTGCGTGGGGCCTTGGGGCAGGCCGGGGCCCTGGTGGCCACGGTCTCGGGGGCCAGGATGCCCGCCCTGGCGCGCCTCCGCAGGTTGTGTCGGCATGTGTCCCCGCAGGCCGTCCTTTTCCTGCTGTTCGCCTTCTGCCTGTTCAGCGTTTTTGTCTCGGCCTACTACCTTTATGGCTGGAAGCGGGGCCTGGAGCCCTCCGCGGACGCCCCCGAGCCTGACTGTGGGGACCCTCCTCCCGTGGCCCCCAGCCGCCTGCTGCCGCTCAAGCCCATCCAGGCAGCCACCCCTTCCCGCACGGACCCGTTGGTGCTGGTGTTCGTGGAGAGCCTCTACTCGCAGCTGGGCCAGGAGGTGGTGGCCATCCTGGAGTCCAGCCGCTTCAAGTACCGCACGGAGATTGCACCGGGCAAGGGCGACATGCCCACACTCACCGACAAGGGCCGCGGCCGCTTCGCCCTCATCATCTATGAGAACATCCTTAAGTATGTCAACCTGGATGCCTGGAACCGGGAGCTGCTGGACAAGTACTGCGTGGCCTACGGCGTGGGCATCATTGGCTTCTTCAAGGTACGCGGGGAGCAGGTCCGAGCAGTGAGGGGCTCCAGCCGAGCTCGATTCTCATCCCACCCTTGCTGGCTGAGTTCCTGACTTTCCCACCTGTACAGTGGGTGTAATGACAGCACCTCCTCCCAGCTTGTTGGTCGTGAAGGGTGAGCGGGTGAGTGTTGGTAAGGTGCTTGGGGTACATGGTGCCTCGTGTCTGATCGGGCCTTCTAAGTATTAGCTTTATTAGGAACCTTGCCTGCCTTACACAGGCCTTGCATGCTGCTGGCCCATTCTTAAGAGTGGCTCTAGGGATGGGTGCAAAGGAGAAGAGCATGTGCTCTACTGGGTCATTCAAAACCTGTCACAGCAGTTCTCCCAAGGGCGGGGCTATGTCCCTGTTTTGCAGATGGGCAAACCAAAGCTCAGGAGGGTGAAGTTAGGTTACAGGAGGCTGTGCTGCCTGTAAGTGAGAGAGTCAGCCTCTGAGCCCAGACTCAGATGGTTGGGACTCTGGGTCCTATACCCTTTCCTCTTGGCTGTGGAGGGGTATATGGAGTTCATGCACCCCTTAAACCAGAGCCATTTTGCATTGGAGGAAGGAAGGGAAAGAAATCCCAGAGGACAGGTGAGCTGCTCTGGGCTTGTTGGGGTACTCGGAGCAACTGCTGGGACCACGGTCCTTTCTGAAATTGTCATGGAGAAGCTGTCCTTGGGGAGGAGGTTGGGGACAACAGGATAGGAGATCCAGAGGCTCAGGCCAGAGAACCCTGAACTGCAAGGTGGGTGACTGGGACTAGCTGGGTGCTTGAGGGTGTATGTTCCTCCATTCAGCAAATATTTACGGAGTGCCTACCATGTTTAAGTTCTTCGGTGGGCACTGGGGACACAGTGGTGATCGAAGTGTGCAAAGTCCCTGCGGTCGTGCTGCTGACATTTCTGTGCAATGGGTGGGGTGGATGACTAGACAGTGGGCAAATAAACATACCATGTGGCAGGTGGTGATAAGGACAAAAAAAAAATAAGCAGGAAAGGGCACGTGGATGATGGATATGGGCAGTGATGCTGGTTTTGATAGACTGGCCAGAGACGTTTTCTTTGATTAAGTGACTGGAAGGGCGTGAGAGGAGCCCATGACTCTGTGCAAAGGGCCTTCCAGGCAGAGGAGACAGTAAACACACAAGTGCCAAGGTCAGCCCTTGTGTGGCGTGAGTGGACAGAGGAGCAGGAGATGGGTCAGAAGTAGCCCATGTGCACCAGTGGCTGCTCGTTCGTGCCCAGGCGTTGGTGGCACAGCCACGCTGTGCTGGGAGGACTGTGGTCTAGATGAGGGTGTCTCACGGTGTATTCTTTCACACACTAATGGAGTAGGATGCTCTGCCACTAGAAAAGGTTTTGTGGGCCAAGAAATTGAAGGCCCTTAGAAGTCCTGCAGTGGACCAACCTGGTGAGCTTTGTTCCCCAGCTGGCTTGATGACAAAACCCTTTATTTCGTGTCTCAGCATCTGGGGAATGCTGGCCTGGTTTATGGCTGGGCAGTGGCATAGCGTCAGACGGCTGCATTGTCTGCTTTCCCTTTGCTCCTGGCCTCTGTTCCCTTTCCTGCCATGAGCTTCATTATGCTCGATGCAGAGCCCCAGGCCTGAGAAACGTCGGCGTGGCTGACAGCTACGGAGTGCTCAAGCACAGCCACACACATCCTATGCACTTTATGTGAACTAACACATTTAACACTCATAGACCATCCTCCAAACCAGATGGAAGTCATCTTGATTTGAGAGAGAAGGAAACTGAGGCACGGAGGGGCAAAGCAGTGTCCCCACACTCAACACCTCTAATGAGCGTAGGCGTAGGATTTGAACCTAGGTGATCTGGTTCCACAGACTTTATTCCCAACACTGGGATGGGTCCAGGAGCATTGAAAACCACGTATTTAGTAGCATTTGCACCAGAGGCCACGCCCAGTGCCCAGAGCTCCCCTGGTTTCTGGGGACTAGTCAGTGGACTCTGGTCATTGGGTGCAGTGGGTACAACAGAGCTGGGATCCTCTCAGGCCCTGGTCCGTTGCTATACAGAAGGTGAACATTTGGCCCAGGGAGGGGCAGGGGTATGCTGAGTCTCCTGTGGGGCCTGTGGTCATTCCAGTTTTCCATGCTCTTTCCACCCTTCTTTGTAAGACAAGACCCCCTCTGTGGTTTTCATCAGGGGCTGGTGACTTTCCATTCTGACTGGAGCCATCTGGTGGTCAAGCTGCGTGTTTCTGCTCTTCTGTAAGAAACATGTGCTGCAGGTCGGGGGTTGGAACTCCAGGGGTCTGGAAGCGCCCACTTTCCAATGCCCACAGCACTGGACTCCCTGGTCAGTGGGAGAGCAGGGGCTGGAGAGTCCAGACTGTGGGTCAGCTCTTTCTGTCAGTTATAGACAGAGTGACCTTGGGCAGGATATTCAGCTGGTCTATGAGATGGAGCCAGTCACAGCACCCGCCTTTGTTGTGCCACATTGAAGACAGGACAGTGGACAGAAAGCACGAGCACAGTGCTTGGTACCCAGAGCCACCCAGGAAATGGCAGCTGGCTTGCCTTGTCATCTTACTCAGCACACACAACTGGGGGTGGATCTCTGTCTTGTGGCTCAGCCAACATGTGCCCCTGAAGTCCCTGAGGGCAGAGTCGGTCTTCATCAGTAGCCCTGTTTCCTGGCTGAGCCTGGCAGCTCCAGGTTCCCCTGGGTTGAGCACATCCTGACAGAGGCCTGACAAGGGCCACTAATGCTTTCTGTGCACACTTGTGTGTGTGTGTGTAAGTTACCTCAGTCGTGTCTGACTCTTTGCGACCCCATGGACTGTAGCCTGCCAGGCTCCTCTGTCCATGGGGATTCTCCAGGTAAGACGACTGTAGTGGGTTGCTGCATGCTCCTCCAGGGGACCTTTCAGACCCAGGGATCAAACCCCTACATTGGCAACTGGAGTCTTTGCCACTAGTGCCACCTGGGAAGCCCTGTTTGTACACTTACTCTGTGCCACACCCTCAGCTTATTGCCCTGCAGGCCTTGTTGTTCAGTTGCTCAGTCATGTCCAACTCTTTGTGACCCTATGGACTGCAGCACTTAGCATGCCAGGCTTCCCTGTCATTCACCATCTCCCAGAGATTGCTCAAACTCATGTCCATTGAATCGGTGACACCATTCAATCATCTCATCCTCTGTCACCCCCTTCTCCTCCTGCCCTCAATCTTCCCCAGCATCAGGGTCTTTTCCAAAGAGTCAGCTCTTCCCATCAGGTGGCCAAAGTGTTGGAGCTTCAACCTAAGCGTCAGTCCTTCCAATGAATAATCAGGGTTGATTACCTTTAACATTGACTGGTTTGATTTTCTCGCAGTCCAAGAGATTCTCAAGAGTCTTCCCCAGCACCACAGTTCAAAAGCATGAATTCTTCAGCGTTCAGCTCTCTTTATGATCCAACACTCACATCCATACATGACTACTGGAAAAACCATAGCTTTGACTAGACGGACCTTTGTTGGCTAAGTAATGTCTGTGCTTTTGAATACCATGTCTAGGTTTATCATAGCCTTATTTCCACGGAGCAAGCGTCTTTTAATCTCATGGCTACTGTCCCCATCCCCAGTGATTTGGGAGCCCAAGAAAATAAAGTCTATCACTGTTTCTACTTTTTCCCTATCTATTTCCCATGAAGTGATGGGATGGATGCCGTGATCTTAGTTTTTCGAATGTTGAGTTTTAAGCCAGCTTTTTCATTCTTCTCTTTTACTTTCATCAAGAGGCTCTTGACTTCCTCTTCGCTTTCTGCCATTAAACTGGTGTCATCTGCATATCTGAGGTTGTTGATGTTTCTCCTGGCAGTCTTGGTTCCAGCTTGTGAGTCATCTAGGCCGGCTTTTCACAGGATGTACTACTCTGCATACAAGTGAAATAAGCAGAGTGACGGTATACAACCTTGACGTACTCCTTTCCCCGTTTTGAGCCAGTCCATTGTTCCATGTTCGGTTCTGTTGATTCTTTTCCTGCCTACAGGTTTCTCAGGAGGCAGGAAAGGTGGTCTGGTATTCCCATCATTTTAAGAATTTTCCACAGTTTGTTGTGATCCACACAGTCAAAGGCTTTAGCATAGTCAATAAAGCAGAAGTAGATTTTTTTTTAATTCCCTTGCTTTTTCTAAGATCCAGCGGATGTTGGCAATTTGATCTCTGGTTCCTCTGTCTTTTTTGGATCCAGCTTGAACACCTGAAAATTCTTGGTTCACATACTGCTGAAGTCTAGGTTGAAGAATTTTGAGCATAATCTTGCTAGCATGTGAAATGTGCAATTGTGTGGTAATTTGAACATTCTTTGGCATTGCCCTTCTTTGGGATTGGAATGAAAACTGACCTTTTCCAGTTCTGTGGCCACTGCTGAGTCTTCCAAATTTGCTGGCATTTTGGGTGCAGCACTTTAAACAGTATCATCTTATAGGATTTAAAATAGCTCAGCTGGAATTCCATCACCTCCACTAGCTTTGTTCATAGTGAGTTTCGTAAGACCCACCTGACTTCACATTCCAGGATATCTGGCTCTAGGTAAGTGATCACACCATCATGGTTATTTGGGTCATTAAGACCTTTTTTGTACAGTTTCTCTGTGTCTTCTTGCCACCTCTTCTTCATCTCTTCTGCTTCTGTTAGGTCCTTGCTGTTTTTGTCCTTTATTGTGCCCATCTTTCCATGAAATGTTCCCTTGGTATCTCCAATTTTCTTGAGATCTCTAGTCTTTTTGTTGTTTTCCTCCATTTCTTTGCATTGTTCACTTATGAAGGCTTTCTTATCTCTCCTTGCTATTCTCTGGAACTTTGCATTCAGTTGAGTATATCTTTTCCTTTCTCCTTTGCCTTTCTCTTCTCTTCTTTTCTCAGCTATTTGTAAGGCCTCCTCAGACAACCACTTTGCCTTCTTGCATTTTTTTTTTCTTAGGTATGGTTTTGGTCAGTACCTCCTGTACAGTGTTACAAACCTCTGTCCATAGTTCTTCAGGCATTCTGTCTACTAGATCTAATCCCTTGAATCTATTCATCAACTCCACTGAATAATCGGAAGGGCTTTGATTTAGGTCAGACCTAAATGCTCTAGTGCTTTATCATATATAATTCTCATAAGTCCTGGTGAAGTGAGTACTTTGTTTTCAGGTGAGGAATTGAGGCTCCAAAAGTAACATGGCTGTCTAGACTGACACAGCTCATAAGTCTGAGCCAAGATTCAGCCACCACGCTCAGCTCTTTTAGCCCACTTGCAGGAGCAAACTGACCAATGGCTGTAAGACCTGAGGCCCTAAGAAGTAGTGCCTTGGGAAGTAGCACCCTGAGGTTTCCAAGGTCATGCAACCAGTTACTTCAGTCTGTACTGCTGCTGCTAAGTCGCTTCAGTTGTGTCCGACTCTGTGCGACCCCATAGATGGCAGCCCACCAGGCTCCCCTGTCCCTGGGATTCTCCAGGCAAGAATACTGGAGTATTGCCATGTCCTTCTCCAACGCGTGAAAGAGAAAAGCAACTCTCCGTGACCCCATGGACTGAAGCCCACCAGGCTCCTCCGTCCATGGGATTTTCCAGGCAAGAGTACTGGAGTGGGGTGCCATGTACTAGGCCTCCCCATTCCCAGGTCAGGGCTGTTCCTTCCTCTGCCTGATGACCCCACTGGAAGACTTGGTGTCTCCTGTGTGGGTCCCCAGTGCTGAAGAACAGGAATGATTCCTCTCCTTTGGGGCGAGCCCCACAGTGGGGATTCAGTCTCTGCCATGCTTATGGTTACTTTCCCTTCCCTTCCTAGACATTTGCTTTCACTGCAGATTGGGGTGGACAGTCAGTGACTTGGCTTTCTCCCTTCCTCGTCGCGTCCCAGCAGGCCAGCTGCCTGAGCTGCCAGCGCCTGGCAGTCAGTTCAGGATCGGGGCTTTGAAATGGGATCCCCCAGTGCCTGTGGTCCACTGTGGCCTCCCTGGCCACAGCAGGTGATGGACAGGGTCTGAGATGTCGCTGGCTCCCACTGCCTTTGTCCTCGGTGCTAGCTTAGTAGTCTTGGGGACTCTGGGGCTGGGGGAGGGGCCTCTCAGTTTGGGACTCTCAGCACAAGGGTGGGGAGTTGGCATGTGTTCCTGGTGTGTGGAGAGTGGAACACAGGCCCCTTACCTCAGCTTGTGAGGCCAGGGCCCTCCAGAGCCTTACAGAAAAGCACTTGTGCATGGAGGTTATTACTGAAAGGTGCCCTAGCACAAGGCTCGGCCCTCTCAAGTGTCCTTGCATGGCGCTCACAGGCCAGCTCTCCAGCATGGCCCAGCACACCACCCTGCCTCCCTCTCCAACCATTTGGCACCCTTTGTCCACTCTTGCTTTGTCCCACCGCACTCATTCCTCACACAGTGGTCAGATGGACCTTTAAAATGCAAATAGGAACCTGTCATCCCTCTGTTCAAATCCCATTGATGGAGTCTGTTGGCTTCCCAGTGCCACTTCCATCCTCCAGGGTCCTGCAGGTCTGGCCCCAGCTGACCTTTCTGCCTCTTCTCCCTGTTGATCACTCTGCTGGCCTTTCCATGTTCCTTGACTGTCGCACTCTCTCCAATCTCAGGACCTTTGCACTTGCTGTTCTTTGAACTTGGTTCCCACCTCTGCCCTAGTTGACACTTACTCATTCTTTAAATCTTAGTTCAGAAGTCCGTTTCCTAGCGAAGCCTCTCTTGAGCTAGCTGACTATGCTCAGTTACCTACTCTTCTAGAGCTCTGAACCTCTTCTGTGTAGTTGTGCCACATTGACGTTTTATGTGCATTTCCGCTATTTTGATTTCTCTCTTCTCTGCTTGCCTTTATAGTTCATAAGGGCAGGAGCAGTGTCTGTTTTCTCACCACATGCCTGTTACTTAACACAGTGCCTGGAATAGTGAATAATTGTAGGTTAAACAAATGAAATGTGTAATGAACAGCTGGCATGTGCCAGGTATTCGGGATCTGTCTGTTCTTTCTTTTTAAAAATTCAGTTGCTCATCAAATATGCCTTTTCTCCCACTGGGTGTCAAGCCTGTGCTGGCACCAGGGATCCAAGGTGGAAATGACATCATCCCTGCCCTTGAGAGGGCACAGACTGGCAGAGAGACTCTGAACAGATAGTGCCGCAGCCGAGGTGAGAGGTGCTGCAGCTGAGGCTTTAATATGGTCCCAGGGATGAGAAGAGGGCAGATGCATTGGGTTTTGAAGGATGAGCAAGAGTTTGTCAGGCCAAGAAGACACAAAGGAGCTGGCACAGGGACAAAGACAGATTGTACTACAACCAGAGGAAGGTGACTGGGAGGGTGAAGGACAAGGGGCAGGGGCTGTGGGTCTAGGGAAGAGGAAGGAGAGGGTGCTGTGGGTACTGTCTGAAGGTCCCTAGAGAGCTGGCAGCAGTGGATCCTGGGAGGAGACAGAGGCACAGGGAGCTGGACTCCTGCAGGGCGTGGCCTCGGGAGTGCTGGGGCGTCTAGGGGTTGGGAGCACTTTGCGGCGGAGTATCTCTTCCTGTACCCCCAGCAGTCTCCTGTGCTCTGATCTCTTCTCCGTGGACATTCGCCCAGGCTTTCTCCTGAAGGAGAGATGGTGTAGCAGAAGCCAGCTTGGAAAGCCCAGGCAGGGAACCCGGTGGTCAGGCGGGCGGGCTCTGGGGTCAGCCATCTGGCTGTGCGGTGTGGCTCGTCCTGACCACTGTGTCACCCAGGACGGCACCGCACTCAGAGCCTCGGTGTCCTTGCCTGTGAAGCGGGGCGACAGAGGCTGATGTGAGGACTGAAGGAGCGATGGTGACGCCGCCAGCCCTGTTGTGATCACTTTGCCAGGCTTAATGCTCACCCTCCACCAGCCCTGAGGGACTTGCTGCCATTCTTGGCCATGTTTTATAGCAGAGGAAACTGAGGTGTGAGGAGTTTACATAACTTGCTCAAGGTCAGGCAGACTGGTGGCGGAATCCATGTGCTCCACTGCTAGCTTTCCCATGTGTGATTTTGGACAGGTTACCTAGCCTTTCCGGACCTGGTCTCCTTGTCTGTATATCGGAGATGCCTCCATCGTGGGGCTGCTGGGAGGATTACAGGGCCCCTTCATGTAAAGTACGCAAGCCTGGCTCCTGGCTTTGGGAAGCCGTCCTGTGTGTTAGCTGGTGTAGTACTGAGATGGGCGGAGTGGGGCATGCTACATTCACACAGGCTCAGGAGTGTGATGAGGCCTCCGGGAATGAGAGCGGGTACTGCTGACCTTCCTGTTCTCTGCCCATCTCAGTATTACACCTGAGATTCCATGGTCCCAGGAGGCTGTGGATCTGATGGCTGTCTTCCCCCTCCCCTCTCCTCCCCTCCCTGCTGCAGGCCAATGAGAACAGCCTGCTGAGCGCGCAGCTCAAAGGTTTCCCCCTGTTCCTGCACTCGAACCTGGGCCTGAAGGACTGCAGCATCAACCCCAAGTCCCCGCTGCTCTACGTGACCCGGCCCAGTGAGGTGGAGAAGGGCGTGCTGCCCGGCGAGGACTGGACTGTGTTCCAGTCGAACCACTCCACTTACGAGCCGGTGCTGCTGGCCAAGACGCGCTCGTCTGAGTCCATCCCGCACCTGGGCGCGGACGCCGGGCTGCACGCCGCGCTGCACGCCACGGTGGTCCAGGACCTGGGCCTGCACGACGGCATCCAGCGTGTCCTTTTTGGGAACAACCTCAACTTCTGGCTGCACAAACTCGTCTTCGTCGACGCCGTGGCCTTCCTCACGGGCAAGCGCCTCTCGCTGCCTTTGGACCGCTACATCCTAGTGGACATCGATGACATCTTCGTGGGCAAGGAGGGCACACGCATGAAGGTGGAGGACGTGAAGGTATGGCTGGGGGTGCCAGCGGGGGCAGGGGACGCCTCAGCACCATCAGCGTCTGCTGTCCCCACTGTGACTTTGCTCTCTGTACCTCCTTTATGCTGTCTGTCCCCCTCCCTTGGCTGTTTGGTTCTATTGTCTTCTTCGCAGCAGGTTGCCATTTAAAATTATTTGAAGTACTGAATATAGAGGAATTTTGCTTCTGGATATGTGGGGCTCAGGAACATAACTACTGAGAGATGGGAGCTGTGCAGAGTTGTTTACCTACCTCTTAATCCAGACATGATTTTTAACTCTCAAAAATGTGTATGTCAGTATCAAAGCTCCTCCAAAACTCATAAAACAAGAATTAGAGCTTAAATTATACACAAGGCATACTTTAACTGAGCTCTGTATAGATGGTGGAAGGCATGTATTTAATTAAAAAAATGTTTACCTAACTTAACTAACTGTATGTAAAAGCATTTTGCAAGCCATGAAATTTTACACGTTTCACTGTAAAAGAGACACCTACAAATTAAGACCATTAAGCATTCTCTAAAAGACAGCTTCCATCTACTCACTATTTTACTCAGGGTTATGCAAAGGGAACAACATCACTTGTGTAAATGGGGAAATCAGTATCACATGCCATAAATAGAGGGCAGCCATAACAATGGATCCAGTGAAAACAAAACAGGGGATTAAATTCTAGCGAAGTCCTGCTGCCTACTGACCGCCTGTCCTCTCTTATGTGAGATTAGTGAGAGTTAGAAATGTATTAGCACCAAACCAAGACTTTTTTTTTGATGTTAGGAGGAGTGAAAGAGACTTTACAGGAATGCTTTCCTCCCATGGGTGTTGTGTTGGGATTCTCTGTAGGTCCTGAAAGGGCCATAGTGGGTAGGGCCCCCGGGGTGAGGGGCAGGGGGATGTGTTGACTCTTCCTTGGTCCAGAGTGAACTCTCTGCTCCTCCTTACACCTCCAGAGGAGAAGAGCAGAGCAGGGACTGTTGGGGAGCAGGCAGTGTCTGGGGAGTCAAGACCTGGGTTCAAGTCCCAGTCTGCCCCTAAGTGGGTAACCTGAGTACACCCCTTCCTTTGTCTGAGCCTCAGCAGTGAAATGACAAGATGGGGTGGGTGGGAGGGCCCTGGATGGCTGGGGTGGGGGTGGGGTGTGTGTGCAGGTGCCAGGCTCTGAGCTCTCTGCCCCACTTTTAGGACAGGGCAGTATTGCTTTTTTACATGTTTGCTTCTGAGATTTCACCTCCTCAAGGGCTCCTCTGTTGGAAGAAAGTTTTGTGACAACTCCTCGTGAGCCTTCCAGCTGAGGCTTCATACAATGCCACAACCCACCTCCCACAGAGTAGATTACTCTGTTTTCTACCTAGGTCATTCTTCCAGTGGCCCAGCCTTGCTCTTTCCTCTGTAACTTAGGTCTTTGCTCCCTGTCCAGGATGAGTCCTTGAGAGGTCCAGGGTTGGCCCCAGAAGGAAATCAGGCTGCCAGACTCACTGTGTCTCCCATGAACCCCAGACTTGGCCTCTTGGTTCTTATTTTCCCCATTTTTAGAGTGAGAAGAGTGCTAGCAGTTTGGAGCTGTTTCTGTAGAAGAGTACCAACAGAGATGCCTTCTTCCACGCACGCAGCTCAGTGGAGACTGCTGAGCCCTCCAGCAGCGGGTCCCATTTGCCTTAAGCATCCTTTTTAAAGTCAGAATGGACAGCTTAAAAAAATTTTTTTCTTCAGTCCCAAGCACTGGTGACAACTGAGCTTTTCTTTCAGAAACATGAATGTTGCCTCATTAACTTGTACAGTACGAGCTGTCCAGTACAACTTAAGTAATACCAACAGCAGCTTTTATTCAAGGCTTGGCAAGCTCCAGGCTCTGTGTTCAGCCCTTTCTGTGTGTTGCCTCATCTGATCCTCACAGCAGCTTTGTGAGATGGATATTGTTTTAAATCCCGTTTTACAGAGGCAGATACTAAGATTCAGAAAGGTGAAGTGACTGGCCCAAGGCAACACAGCTAGGGCGTGGATATCCATGAGGTAGTGCATGGCCCCAGGAGAGCCAGGACTTTCTGTTTGCAAAGTGTTCTGATAGCAGGCTCTTGCAGGTTTCCCAGCAGCCTTGCACATCATGCCTGGTAGGGATTTTTTGAGTCCCTACTCCAGAGGACAACTGTTTGTTTGACAAGGGTCAGCATCCCTTCACTGACATGCAAAGCACTGGGTGTGCCATGCATGGAAACGCTGCATTGCTGGACACACAGTACATCTTTGGAAAAGTTGTGGTCCTTTGATATCAGCCTTTTAGTCACCAGTGAGGTGAAATCCCCCTTATTTGGCAGATGGAGACGTGAGGCTCACAGTGGCAGTGACTGCAGGCGTGGCGATGCCACCATTTTTCATCATTTGCCAAAATGCCAGGCTGTTTTACATGTAGTATCTCATTTAGAGTCCCATGAGAGAGCTGTTGTTATCCCCATTTCACACCTAGGGAAACTGAGGCCTGGAGAAGTTGCTAAACTTTCTCAAGGACACAGCAGTACCAGGCTTAGGGTCTAGGCCTTGTCTGGCTGGAGGCCTGGTGGAGGTGGCGGCACAGGCTGGCTTCGTGGGAACGGGGCGTGCACAGTCACAGAGGGCCCCATGCTTTGAAGACGCCCACACAAGGTGATCCTCTGCTGTTGCCTTCCTGACATTTTTAACAATTTTTGTGCAAACATCCCTATTCTTATTTTTCCCTGGGCCCTGCAGCCTTTGTAGCTGGTCCTGTTGGAGCCAGACCCTTGATGTGGGCCCTCATGGGAGGAGCAGGAGCTCCTGGCTTCCTCTCACCCCACTGTCCCCACTCTGCCTATCCTAGGCCCTGTTTGATACACAGAACGAACTACGGACACACATCCCAAACTTCACTTTCAACCTGGGCTACTCAGGGAAATTCTTCCACACAGGTAAGTGGGCCTGGCTCTGCCCCTACTCACAACTTCCACGGGCCCTTAGCATCCGGACCCTCGGAGTGCAGTGCCGTGGGGACAACAGGAGAGTGCATGGACCCATTTAGGGTAACATTTGACCTGACCCCTGTGGCCTCTTCCAGAACCACACAGCCCACAGAGCAGTCACAGCCCTAGGTAGAGGGCATTTGGGGGTAGCAGTGATGTGACGATAGCCCCCAGTTCATCCCCAGCCCCCAGGCTCTGCTGTCCTGGGAGTGGGCATCTTCTGCCTCTCGTCTGTCTCACCCCCACCTTTAATATTCCTTGTACTACTTCTGCCTTACAAAGGAATTGGTTGAATTTTAAGAATATTACAGAAATATATAGCAGAGAAAGTGAAAAGGCACTATAATTGTACCCACCCCAGAGATGAGCACTGTCATGAGTTTATTTTCTTTCTTTTTAAAATTTTATTGATGTATAGTTGATTTACAGTGTTGTATTAGTTTCAGGTGTACAGAAAAGTAATTCAGTTATACATATATACATATCCATTCATTTTTAGATTCTTTCCTCATATAGGTTATCCCAGAATATCGAGGAGAGTTCCCTGTGCTATACAGCGGGTGCTCGTTGGCTCTCTCTCTCATTTATGGTCGTGTGTACATGTTAATCCCATACTGCTGATTATCCCTCTCCCTTCTTTGGTAACCATAAGTTTGTTTTCCATATCTGTAACTGTTTCTGTTTTGTGACTAAGTTCATTTGTATCATTTCTTAGAAATCAGATTCTGCTTATGAGATACGATATTTACTTTGGCTTATTCAGTGTGATAATCTGTAGTATCCATGTAGCTGCAAATGGCATTATTTCATTCTTTTTAATGGGTGAGTAGTAGGTACTGTCAGTTGCTCAGTCGTATCCGACTCTTTGCGATCCCATGGACTGTGCCCTCCAGGCTCCTCTGTCCGTGGGATTCTCCAGGTAAGAATACTGGAATGGATTGCCATTCTCTTCTCCAGAGGATCTTCCTGACCCAGGAATTGAACTTGGGTTTCCTGCGTTGCAGGCAGATTCTTTACCATTTGAGCTACTATATGTGCCTCCTCTTTATCCATTCTCCTGTGGGTGGACATTTAGGTGGTTTCCTTGTCTTGGCTGTTGTAAATAATGCTGCAGCGAACATTATGGTACATGTATCTTGTCAAATTATGGTTTTCTCTGAATATGTGCCCAGAACTGGAATTGCTGGATCATATGGTAGCTCTATTTTAGTTTTTTAGGAAACCTCCATAACATTCTGCCTAGTGGCTATACCAGTTTACATTCCTGCCAACAGTGTAGGAGGATTCCCTTTTCTCCTCACCCTCTTCAGCATTTACTGTTCGCATATTTTTTTGATTTTTTTAATTGGAGCATTGTTTTACAGTGTTGGGGGGATCTCTGCCTTACATCAGTGAAAATCGGTCATGATCATATATGTATATATATCCCTCCCTCTAAGCCTCCCCAGCCCCCTGGCCTGCTCCACTCCTCTGCATCGTCGCAGAGCACCGTGCAGAGCTCTCTGTGTATTGTTTGCATAGGTTTTGATGATGGCCATTCTGACTGGTGTGAAGTGATAGGTCACTGTATTTGGCTTTCCATTTCTCTGATATTTAGTGATGTTGAGTATCTTTTCATGTGCTTTTTGGCCATCTGTATGTCTTCTTTGCGAAAACGTCTGATCTTCTGTCTATTTTTTGATTGTGTTGTTTTTCGACCTAGAGCTTCATGAACAGTTTTGTGTCTATTTTGGAGATTAATCCCTTGTCAGTCACTTTGTTTACAAATATTTTCTCCTATTTTGTGGATTGTCTTTCTGTTTATGGTTTCCTTTGCTGTGAGGAAACTTTTGAGTTTGAGTCCCATTTGTTTATTTTTGTTTTTATTTTCATTACTCTGGAAGGTTAATTCAAAAAGATCTTGCTGCAATTTATGTCAGAGTGTTCTGCCTGTGTTTTCCTCCAAGAGTTTTATAATGTCCAGCCTTATATTTAGTTTTTGATCCATTTTTAGTTAATTTTTGTGTCTGGTATTAGAGAATAATTTCATTCTTTTGCATGTAGCTGTCCAGTTTTCCTGGCACCATTTATTGAAGAGACTGTCTTTTCTCCAGTGTGTAGTCTTGCCTCCTTTGTCATAAGTTAATTGCGCATAAGTGCGGGGTTGTGTTTCTGGGCTTGCAGTCCTGTTCTGTTGACCTGTATTTCTGCTTTTGTACCAGTAGCATGCCTCTTGGTGACTGGGCTTTGTAGTGTAGTCTGAAGTCAGGGAGCCTGATCCCTCCGCCTGCATTTTCCTTTCTCAGCATTGCTTTGGCTATTCAGTCTTTCGTGACTCTGTACAAACTTAAAATATTTGTTCTAATTCAGTGAAAAATGCTATTGGTAATTCGATAGGGATTGCATTGAATCTGTAGATTGTTTTGGGTAGTACAGTCATTTTGACAGTATTGATGCTTCCAATCCAAAACCATGGTGTATCCCTCCGTTTCTGTCATCTTCTGTTTCCTTTCATCAGCATCTTATAGTTTTCATAGTACAGACCTTTTGTCTTACATGGGTTTGTTCCTAGGTATTTTATTCTTTTTGATGTGATGATAAATGGGATTGTTTTCTTAATTTCTGTTTCTGACCTTTATTGCTCGTGTGTAGGAAAGCAAGTGATTTCTTTGTATTAATTTTGTACCCTGCAACTTTACCAAATTGATCAATGAGTTATAGTAATTTACTAGTACCATCTTTAGGATTTTCTGTGTATAGTATCATGTCATCTGCAAACAGTGGCAATTTTACTTCTTTTCCAATTTAGATTCCTTTCATTTCTTTTTCTTCTTTGATTGCCAATGCTAGGACTTCTAAAACTATGTTGAATAAAAGTGTGGCAGAGGACATCCTTGCCTTGTTCCTGATTTGTAGGGGATGGTTTCAGCTTTTCACTATTGAGAATGGTATTAGCTGTGAGTTTGTCATATATGGCCTTTAGTATGTTGAGGTAAGTTCCCTTTATGCCCACTTTCTGCAGTGTGTTTTTTTTTTTTTAATCATAAATGGGTGTTGCATTTTGTCAAAAGCTTTCTCTGCATCTGTTGAGATGATCATATGGTTTTTGTTCTTCAGTTTGTTAATGTGGCGTGTCACATTGATTTGTGGGTATCGAAGAATTCTCGCATCCTTGAGATAAATCCCACTTGATGGTGGTGTGTGATCCTTCCAGTGTATCGTTGGATTCAGTTTGCTGCTATTTTGTTGAGTGTTTTGTGTCTCTGTTCAGTAGTTCCTTTTGTGTGTGCTGTGTCTTTGGTTGGTGTCAGGGTGATGGTGGCCTCATAGAATGAGCTTGGGAATATTTCTTCTCTGCAGTTTTTGGGAAGAGTTTCAGAAGGATAGGATAGGCATTAACTCTCCTCTAAATGTTTGATAGAATTTGCCTGTGTAGCCCCCTGGTTATGGACTTTTGTTTTGGGAGTTTAAAATCACTGTTTCAGTTTCAGCACTTGTGACTGGTCTGTTCATATTTTCTGTTCCTCCTGGTTCAGTCTTGGAAGGTTGTGTCTTTCTCAGAATTTGTCCATTTCTTCTAAGTTGTCCGGTTTTTTTTTTGCATATAGTTTTTGTGCGTATGTGTGTGTGGTCATCTTATGATCCTTTGTGTTTCTGTGGTGGTCATTGTATAACTTCTTCATTTCTAATTTTATTGATTTGCACCCTTTGCCACTTTTTTTCTGAGAAGTTTGGCTAAAGGTTTATCAGTTTTATCTTTTCAAAGAACTAGGTTTTAGGTTCATTGATCTTTTCCATTGTTTTCTTTGTCTCTATTTCACTGATTTTTTGCTGTGATCTTTATGATTTCTTTTCTTTTACCAACTTTGGGTTTTGTTACTTCTTGTTTCACTAGTTGCTTTAAATGTAAAGTTAGGTTGTTTATTTGAGATTTTTATTGTGAGGTAAGATTGTATTTGCTGAGTCCCATAGGTTTGCTATTTTTTTATTTGTCACTTGTCCCTAGTTATTTTTTTATTACCTCTTTGATTCTTTCATTGATCCGTTGGTCGTTTAGTAACATATTGTACAGTCTCCACATATTTATGTGTTTTACATTTTTTCCCCAGTAATTGATTTCTAATCTCATAGTTTTGTGGTCAGAAAAGATGCTTGATGTGATTTCAATTTTCTTAAATTTACCAAAGCTTGATTTTGGCCTATGATGTGATCTGTCCTGGGGAATACTCCATGTGTACCATAGAAGGTGTTTCCTGTTTTCTATAAATATCAACTAAGTCTGTTTGGTCTAATGTTTCTTTTAGGGCCCATGTTTCCTTGTTTATTTTTTTCGTCTGGCTGAAAAATCCCCCACTATTGTGTGTCACTGTTTCTGCTTTTATGACCATTAGCATTTACTTTATATATTAAGGAGCTCCTATTTTGAGTGCTTATATATTTACAACTTAAAAAAAATGACAAGAAACAAGGAAGGGCACAATGTAATGATCAAGGGATTAATCCAAAAACAATATATGACGATTGTTATATACACATACCCATTATCCTTTAAACTCTTTCCCATCCAGGCTGCCATATAGCATTGAGCACAGTACCATATGCCATACAGTAGGATTTGATGCTTATCCATTTTAAATATAGCGGGTGTGTTCACATGTATCCCAGACTCCCTACAACCCCTTCTCCCTGCCCTTCACCCCTGGCAACCATAAGTCATTCTTAAGTCTGTGAGTCTATTTTGTTTTCTAAATAAGTTAGCGTGTATCCTTTCTTTTTAAATTCCCCATACAGGGAATATTTTGTGGTATTTCTTCCATCTCTGTCTGATCTTCTTTACTCAATATGAAAATCTCTCTGTCCGTCCATGAGGCTGCAAATTGCATTATTTCATTCTTTTTAGTGGCTAAGTAATATCTCCTGAATAGGTGTTGCACTTTTTCTTTCTCCATTCCTCTGTTGATGGACATCTAGGTGGCTTCCAAGTCTTGGGTATTGTAAACAGTGGTGCAGTGGACCCTGAGGTGCGGGTATCCTTTGGAATGCTAATTTCTTCTAGATGTATGCCTTGGAGTAGGATTGCTGGATCGTGGGGTAGTTCTGTATACAGTTTTATAAGGAACCTCGGTAGTGTTCTCTGTAATGCGTGTACCCATTTACACTCCCTCCAGCAGTGTAGGGGGCTCCATTTTCTCCACACTCTCTCCAGCATTTATTGTTTTTAAACTTCTTTTTATAATGGCCATTCTCACCTATGTGCAGTGGTATCTCATTGTAGTTTTAATTTCCATTTGTTTGATAATTAGTGATGTTGAACATCTTTTCATGTTCTGTTGGCCATTTGTGTGTCTGCTTTGAGATGTGTCTGTTTAGGTTTTGGGTCCAATTTTGCATTCTGTTGTTGGCATCTTTTATATATTCTGAACATTAAACCCATAGGAGGCCTACAGTGTTCCAGCATTTTTGCCCTCCTCTAGGTTGTCTTTTCACTCGTGTGAGAATGTCCTGTGATGCGTGGAAGTTTCTTATTTTTTTTTTTTTTTTAAGGCCAATGTCTGATTTTCATTGTTTTCTGTGCCTTAGGTGTCAAATTGAAGGTTCCAACACCAAATTGAAGGTCAGGGAGATATTCAGCCTTTTTTTCTTCTACAGTTCTATAGCTTAGTTCCAGCATTTTAGGCCTTGAGGCATTGTGCATTAAATTTTGTGTATGGTATGAGGGAAGGTCCACTGTAAAGGTTTTGCACGTGAGGTCTGAGTTTTGCAGTGCCATTTGTTGGATCTGTTCTTGGCCCAGCGACCAGTCTTAGCACTTCTATCAGAAATCAAGTGAAATTAGAAGTGAAGGTTTGTTTCTTTGTTCTCAAGTCTATTCCATGGTCTGTATGTCTGTGCTACTGCAGTAATACACATCTGGAATACTATTTGGCTTTTCAGTGTCCCTTGGAATTCCATGAGAATATTATGATGTTTTTACCAATTCAGAAAACAAAATCAGATTGAATAGGAATGAAATGAATCTCTATTTTTACTGAATAGTATTATTATTTGAACATTACTAGGCATTCTAATATATTTAAACATGTTGTTTTCCAATTATTTAGGTTTCTTTAAGCAGTGTTTTAGAGTGTTCAGGGTAGAAGTGTTTCACATCCTTGACTGAATTCTGAAATATTTTATATTATGTTTAATTTTTTTTGAAGTATAGTTGTTATTCAATGTTGTGTTAGCTTCAGGCATACAGCAAGTTGAATCAGTTAAATTATTCGTATATCCACTGTCTTTTAGGTTCTTTTCACATAGGGTTAATGCAGGATACTAAATAGAGTTCCCTGTGCTGCACAGTAGGTTGTTACTAGTCATCTATTTTATATACAGTAATGTGTGTATGTTGATCCCAGTCTTGTAATTTATCCCTTTCAGCCACCCCTCACTTTCCCTACTGGTAACCATAGGTTTGTTTTCTGTATCTGTGTTATCAATAATTGCATTTATGGCAACATTTCAGATTTTGGATATAAGTGGTATCATGTGGTATTTGTCCTTTTCTGTCTGACTTACATCACTGGCTGTGAGAATCTCTGTGTCCATCCATGTTTCTGCAAAGAACATTATTTTGTTCATTTTTATGGCTACTAATACTCCATTGTATATATGTACCACTTTACCCATTGTCTGCTAGTAGGTACCTGTGTGGCCTCCATGTCTTTGCTATTGTAAACAGTGCTGCCATGAACCCTGGGGTGCATGTGTCTTTTTGAATAATAGTTTTCTCTGGATATATGCCCTGGAATGGGATTGCTGGATCTTATGGTATTAATAGTTCTGTTTATTGTTTTTTAGGGAACTTGTATTTTCTTCTTCATCATGGTTATACCCGTGTACATTCTCACCATTTGTGTAGGAGAGTTCCCTTTTCTCATTACCCTCTCCAACATTTATTTATAGATTTTTAAAAAAAACTTTCGTATGCATTTATTTTTTGCTGTGTTTACTCCTGGACTATCAATTTTTATTTATTTACTTTCTTCTGGGATATCTTTTTCTTCTGCACAACCTCCTCTTCTGGTTTAGGAACAATGTTTTCTTCCAGTTAGCATCATCTCAGTGTGGCAGGGAGGGCTCACTTGTGGGTCGATCTGACCATGAGTCTCTAAGTCCTGTGCTGCCTCCTGGGGTCTTTGTTCACCTGAATGTGCTCAATGACCACAGAATCTATATCTTTGCCCTTAAGTTCAGCACTCTCTGCATTTCTGAGCATGTGCAGTAAAAATTCAGCAGTCTTTTTGGACCACTCTTTGGCCTGTGCACACCTACCAACTCCACGCTGGAATGATGGAATGGCACGCATTGCCTCTTTACGGTGACATCCTTCAGATATTGGTGGCTTTTCAGATATGCATACACTTAATGGCCTGGGTGGTTTCTCTAGTGTTCTTAAAGTGAACACAAAGATTTGAACCTCTTGATCTGTGTGATTTGTGGGGTTTTCTGGGTCAAGTGTGTTGTGCTCCATTTTTAGAGATAACATCAGACCCTGTTGGTTTTATGATGATGGCCATTGTGACCTGTATGACAAGACATCTCATTGTAGTTCTGATTTCCATTTCTCTAGTAATTGGTGGTATTGAGCATCTTTTCATTTGCTGTGGGCCATTTGTATGTCGTCTTAAGAGAAATATCTGCTCAGATTTTCGGATCACTTTTAAATTGTGTTGTTGGCATCTTAAACCCGTAGCAGGCCTCTGGTTTGTAAATATTTCTGCCAACCTCTAGTTGTCCTTTCACTCTCATGAGAATGTCCTGTGACACATGGAAGTTCTTAACTTTTTTGATGACCAGTATATCTAATTTTCATTGTTTTCTATGCCTTTGGCTTCACATTTTAGGACCCATAACCCAGGCCATTGTCATGGAGATGTGTCTGTTTTCATCTGTAGTTCTTAGTTTACGCTGAGGGTTTCTTTCTGTGTTCCAAGTAGACTCGATGGTTTGTATGTCTATTTGAATGCAGTAACACACTTTTGCAAGGTAAATTTGGCTCTTGAGCATCCGTTGGAATTCCAAATAAATATTAGGAATTTTTCTCCCACTTCAGGGGGAAAAAAAAAAATCTCTGAACAGGAATGAAATGAATCTGTATATTGGGCTGACTAATATTGTTATTTGAGCAAAAGTAAGCATTCTAATATTTAAACATGGGTTGCTTTCCAATTATTTAGGTCCTCCTTAAGCAATGTTTTTGAGTTTTCAAGGTAGAAGCTTTTCATTTCCTTGATTGAATTCTGAAATATGTTATATTATGTTTAAATTTTTATTAGAGTTTAGTTGGTATACAGTGTTCTATCAGTTTCTGGCATTCAGCAAAGTGAATTAGTTAGATCTATACCTGTATGCACTCGGTTATAGATTCTTTTCACATAGGAATTAATGCAGAATACTGAATAATAGAGTTCCCTGTGCTATATAGTAGGGCCTTATTGGTTATTTGTTGTATAGATATAGTATAGATATATAGATATAGTAGTGTATATATGTTGATCCCAGTCTCCTAATTTATGCCTCTCAGCCACCCCTCACTTTCCCCTCTGGTAACTATAGGTTTATTTTCTATATCTATTTTGTAAATAAGTTCATTTATACCAACTTTTTAGATTCTGCATATGAATGATATCACATGATATTTATCATTTTTTGTCTGACATATCACTGACTATGAGAATCTCCTGGTCCATCCATGTTGCTGTAAATGGTGGTATTTCATTCATTTTTATGAACTCCATACTCCATTGTACATGTGTACCGCTTCTGCTTTACCCATTTGTCTGTCACTGGATACTTAAGTTACTTCCATATCTTGGCTTTTGTAAACAGTGTTGCAGTGAACCTTGGCATCCATGTATCTTTTTGAATAATGGTTTTCTCTGGATATATGTCTTCGAGTGGGATTGCTGGCTCATATGGTAGTTCTGTATACAGATTTTTAAGGAACCTGAATATTCTCCATCATGGTTGTATCCATTTACATTCCCACCAGTAGTGTAGGAGAGTTCCCTTTACTCCTCACCCTCTCCAGTGTTTATTGTTTGTAGATTTTTTGATGATGGTCGTTCTTTTTTCTTTTACCTTTTAATTTTGTATTGGAGTGTAGCTGGATACCAATGTGATAGTTTCAGGTGGCTAGCAGAGGGACTCAGCCATACATATAAATGTATGCATTCTCCCCAAACTCCCCTCCCATCCAGGCTGCCATGTAACACTGAGCAGAGTTCCATGTGTTACATTATAGGTCCTTGTTGGGTTATCCATTTAAACTATAGCAGTGTGTACTTGTCTATCCCCAACTAATTATACCCTCTATCCTTCCCACCTGGGAGTTACAGGTTCATTCTCTTAAGTCTGTGATTCTGTTTCTGTTTTGTAAATGAATTCATTTGTATCATTTCTTTCTACATTCCACATACAACAGATGTTATGTGATATTTCTCCCGTGTGTTACTTACTGTATGACAGCCTCTAGTTCCATCCATGTTGCTGCAGATGGCATTGTTTCATTCTTTTTAATGGCTGAGTAGTGTTTAATTGTACACATACCACATCTTCTTTATCCTTTCCTCTGTGAGTGATCATTTAGGTGGCTTCCATGTTTGGGCTGTTGTAAACAGTGCTACCGTGAACGCTGCGGTGCATCTGTCTTTTAGAATACTGATTTTTCCCGATAAATGCCCTGGAGTGGGACTGCTGGATCGTATCGTACATAGTTCCATACATAGTTTTTTAAGGAACCTCTATATTCTTCTTCATCATGGTTGTACCCATTTACATTCCCACCTGTAGTGTAGGAAAGGTCTCTTTTCTCCACATCCTCTCCAGCATCTATTGTTTGTAGGTTTTTTGATGATGGCCATTCTGACCTGTGTGAGGTTGTATCTCATTATAGTTTTGATTTCCATCAGTCAGTTATATTCTGCATCTTTTATGTGCTCTGGGCCACTTGTATTTCTTTTCTAGAGAAACGTTTTTTTAGTTTTTTGCTAATTTTAAAATTGTGTTGTCGACATCTTTTACCTATTCTGGATATTAATCCCATAGTCAGTCTGTGGGTTTGCAAACATTTTTTGCCATTCTCTTGCTTGTCTTTTCACTCTTTTGAGAATGTCCTGTGATGCATGAAGATTTATTTTTTTGAAAGCCAGTGTATCTATTTTTCATTGTTTTCTATGCTTTTGGTATCATATTTAGTGAACTCTGAACAAAGCCAAGGTCATGGAGATGTTCATATATGTTTTTTCTACATAACTGTAGGTTCAGTTCAGTTCTGTTGCTCAGTTGTGTTCGACTCTTTGCAACTCCATGAATCGCAGCATGCCAGGCCTCCCTGTCTATCATCAACTCCCGGAGTTTACCCAAACCCATGTTCATTGAGTTGGTGATGCCATCCACCCATCTCATCCTCTGCTGTCCCCTTCTCCTCCTGCCCTCAATCTTTCCCAGCATCAGGGTCTTTTCAAATGAGTCAGCTCTTCGCATGAGGTGGCCAAAGTACTGGAGTTTCAGCTTCAACATCAGTCCTTCCAATGAACACCCAGGACTGATCCCCTTTAGGATGGACTGGTTGCATCTCCTTGCAGTCCAAGGGACTCTCAAGAGTCTTTACAACACCACAGTTCAAAAGCATCAATTCTTTGGCACTCATCTTTCTTTATAGTCCAACTCTCACATCCATACATGATCACTGGAAAAACCATAGCCTTGACTAGATGGACCTTTATTGACAAAGTAATGTCTCTGCTTTCTAATATGCTCTCTAGGTTGGTCATAACTTTCTCTCCAAGGAGTAAGCGTCTTTTAATTTCATGGCTCCAGTCACCATCTGCAGTGATTTTGGAGCCCCCCCAAAAAAATCAGCTACTGTTTCCACTGCTTCCCCATCTATTTCTCATGAAGTGATGGGACCAGATGCCATGATCTTTGTTTTCTGAATGTTGAGCTTTTAGCCAACTTTTTCACTCTCCTCTTCCACTTTCATCAAGAGGCTCTTTAGTTCCTCTTTGCTTTCTGCCATTAGGGTCATGTCATCTGTATATCTGAGGTTATTGGTATAGCTCCTGGCAATCTTGATTCCAGCTTGTGCTTCATCCAGCCTGGTATTTCACATGATGTACTCCGCATATAAGTTAAATAACCAGAGTGATGATGTTCAGCCTTGTTGTACTCCCTTGCCAATTTGAACCAGTCTGTTGTTCCATGTTTGGTTCTAACTGTTGCCTCTTCACCTGCACACAGGCTTCTCAGGAGGCAGGTAAGTTGGTCTGCTATTCCCATCTCTAAGTGTTTTCCATGATAGGTTTGTTTTCTATATCTGTGACCCTAATTCTGTTTGTAAATAAGTTCATTTGTACCAACTTCTTAGATTTTGCTTATAAAGTGATATCATATGGTACTTGTCATTTCTGTTTGACTTAATCACTGACTATAAGAATCTCTTGGTTTATTTATGTCGCTGCAAATGATATTATTTTGCTCATTTTTACTGCTGGGTAATACTCCATTGTATATATGTACCACTCCTTCTTTACCCATTGGTCTGTTGATAGATAAGTTGCTTCCACGTCTTGGCTATTGTAAACCTGCAGTGAACCCTGGGATGCATGTATCTTTTGAATAATGGTTTTCTCTGGAATATGCCCTGGAGTGTTATTGCGGGATCATGTGGTATTAATAATTCTGTATATAGTTTTTTAAGAAACCTCTGTATTCTTCTTCATCATGGTTGTACTCATTTATATTCCTGCCAATAGTGTAGGAACATTCTCTTTTCTCTGCACCCTTTCTAGCCTTTATTTTTTGTAGATGTTTTGATGATGGCCATTCTGACCTTGTTGTTCAGTTGCTCAGTTGTGTCCAACCCTTTGCGACCCATTGGACTGCAGCATACCAGGTTTCCCTGTACTTCACTGTCTGCTGGAGTTTGCGCAAACTCATGTCCATTGAGTCAATGATGCCATCCAACCATCTCATCTGTTGCCCCCTTCTCTTCCTGCCCTCAGTCTTTCCCAGCATCAGGGTCTTTTCCAGTGAGTCAGCTGTTCACATCAGGTGGCCAAAGTACTCGAGCTTCAGCATCAGTCCTTCCAGGAATAATGAAGGTTGATTTCCTTTAGGGTTGACTCATTTGATCTCCTTGCTGTCCAAGGGACTTTCAAGAGTCTTCTCCAGCACTGTAGTTCGAATGCATCAGTTCTTTAGCCCTCAGCTTTCTTTATGGTCTAAATCTCATATCTGTACATGACTACTGGAAAAACCATAGATTTGACCAGATGTACCTTTGTTGGTAAAGTGACGTCTGTGCTTTTTAATACAGTGTCTAGGTATCATAGCTTTTTTTCCAAGGAGCAGGCATCTTTTAATTCATGGCTGCAGTCAGCATCCACAGTGATTTTGGAGCCCACAAAAATAAAATCTGTCATTATTTCCATTTTCCCCCCATCTATTTGCCACAAAGTGATGGGACTGGATGCCATGTTCTTCGTTTGTTTTGGTCTTGAGTTTTAAACCAGTTTTTCACATTCCTCTTTCACCTTCATCAAGAGGCTCTTTATTTAGTTCCTCCTTGCTTTCTGCCGTTAGGGTGGTATCATCTGCATATCTGAGGTTATTGATATTTCTCCCGGCAATGTTGATTCCAACTTGTGCTTTATCCAGCCTGGCATTTCACATGATGTTCTCTGCATATAAGTTAAATAAACAGGGTGACAATATACCGCCTTGACGTACTCCTTTCTCAGTTTTGAACTACTCTGTTGTTCTATGTCCAGTTCTCACTGTTGCTTCGTGACCTGTATACAGGTTTCTCAGGAGGCAGGTAAGGTGGTCTGGCATTTCTGTCTCTTAGAATTTTCCACAATTTGTTGTGACCCACACAATCAGAGGGTTTACTGTAGTCAGTGAAGCAGAGGTAGATGTTTTTCTGGAATTCTCTTTCTTTTTCTATAATGGATATTGGAAATTTGATCTCTGGTTTCTCTGCCTTTTCTAAATCCAGCTTGTACATCTGGAATTTCTTGGTTCACATACTGTTGAAGCCTAGTTTGAAGGATTTTGAGCATTACCTTTTAGCATGTGAAATGAGTATAATTGTGTGGTAGTTTGAACATACTTTGGCATTGCCCTTCTTTGAGATTGGAATGAAAACTGACCTTTTCCAGTCCTGTGAGCTCTGCTGAATTTCCCAAATTTGTTGGCATATTGAGTGCAACACTTTAACAGCATCATCTTTTAGGATTTTAAATAGTTTGCCTGGAATTCCATCACCTTCACTAGCTTTGTTTGTAGTAATGCTTCCTAAGACCCTTCCTAAAAGAGTCTGTTGTAAATAGCATATGTGTATATGGGTCTTATTTTTGTATCCATTCAGCCAATTTATGTCTTTTGGTTTGAACATTTAATCCTCTTACATTTAAGGTAATTATCAATATGTATGCTTTTAATGCCATTTTGTTGTTAGTTAGATTTATTTCTAAAGATTTTTTTTTCTTCCTTTCTTCTTTTGTTCTTTTCTCTTGTGATTTAATGTCCATCTTTACTGTTGTATTTGGATTACTTTTCCTTTTTTGAGTTTGTATCTTTTGTAGATTTTGTGTGTGTGTGTGATTTCCCCGAGGTTTCGATATAGCAGTCTGCATACGCACAAGAGTGTTTTAAGTTGTTGGCCTCTTAATTTCCAATATCCCTCATTCGCACTCTCCTCTCTTCTAGGTTTATAGTTTGATGTCAGCTGGTATAGGGATGATTTCCTGCCTTTACTTTGTTTGCCTTTACAGTGAGCTTTCCCATTTTGTAATTTTCCTGATTCTCGTTGTCCGCCCTTTATTTTCTGCCTAAAGAAGTTCCTTTAAGATTTGCCGTAAGGCTGGTTTGGTGGTATTGAATTCTCTTAGCTTATGCTTGTCTATAAAGCTTTTGATTTCTCCATTGAATTTGAACGAAAGCTTTGCTGGATAGAGTATTCTTGGCTCTAGATGTCTCCCTTTTATCACTTTAAATATATTGTGCCATCCCTTCTGGCCTCCAGAGTTTCTGCTGAAAAATCAGCTGATAACTCTGGGGGAGTTCCTTTGTATGTTATTCGTTGCCTTTTGTTTTTAATATTTTTTTGTCTCTAACTTTTGTCTGTTTTATTAATATGTATTGGGACGTTTATGGTCCTCCTTGGGTTTATGTTGTATGGGATTCTTTCTGGACTTGGGTGATTATTTTCTCATGTTAGGAGACTTCTCAGCTATAATCTCTTCATATATTCTCGGTCCCTTTCTCTCTCTCCTCCTTCGGGACCCTATAAAGCGCATGTTGGTATATTTAATATTATCCCAGAGATTTCTGAAACTGTCTTCATTTCTTTATTTTTTTCTTTTTCTGTTCCATGGCTGTGATTTCTATCATTCTGTCTTTCCACTCACTTCTTCTGACTCAGTTATTCTGCTATTGATTTCTTACAGTGTATTTTTCATTCCAGTTATTGTATTGTTTTCATCTCTGTTTGTTCTTTAAATCTTCTAGCTCTTTGTTAAACATCTTTTGTATTTTAATGATCTATGCCTCCATTCTTCTTCCGAGATTTTGAATCATGCTTACTATCGTTACTCTAAATTCTTATGCCCTGGTGGCTCAGAGTAAAGTATCTGCCTACAACGGGGGAGACTTGGGTTTGATCCCGGGGTTGGGAAGATCCTCTGGAGAAGGAAATGAAAACCCACTCCAGAATTCTTGCCTGAAGAATTCCATGGACAGAGGAGCCTGACAGGCTACATACAGTCCATGGGGTCGCAAAGAGTCAGACAAGGTTGAGCAGCTCACACTTCAGCATCTTTAAATTCTTCTTCAGGTTGGTTGCCTATCTCCACTTCATTTAGTTGTTCTTGTGGGGTTTTATCCTGTTCTTTGCCTGGAATGAGTTTATTTTCATGTCTTAAGGGTTGAGGTTGAAGGCTGAGGGCTCTCTGGTTCATACTTGCCCTCCTCTTGGTGACTTTCCCTCGTTCCTCACATGCTACCCTGCAGGACTGGGCAGGAGGGAAGAGCCCATGAGTGGTCATCTGTAGTGAGTATTCACTTGAGCTGCCACCTGCTTGGGCCACAGTGAGGACAGCCTCTCTTAAATTCTAGGCAGACTCTCCTGGTCTGCAGCTCTGGGAGGAAAGTCTGCAGCTTAGCGCCAAAGCCAAATAAGAGCAACATTGGGTTGTTAGTATTCTTTTGTTCTTAACCCTTAACGGGGCTTCCCAGCTGGCACTAGTGGTATAGAATCTGCCTGCCAGTGCAGGAGACACAAGAGAGGCAGGTTCCACCCCTTGGAGTAGGAAACGGCAACCCGCTCTAGTATTCTTGGCTGGAAAATTCCATGGAGAAAGGAGCCTGGCAGGCTGCAGTCCATTGGGTTGCAAACAGTCAGAGATGGCTGAGCCACACACACACAACCCTTAGCATATCAGAGGTAGTTGGGGTGATATACACAAGACAGCGTAAACATCCTGTATATATACAAGAAACATCTATAAGTTAATAAGTAAAAGACAACACAGAAAAACAGGAATAAAATCACAGCAAGCAAGTCAGAGCTAAAGGAAACCATTGAGATCATTATATCTGAACTGCATATTGAACAGATAGACCTCGAGGGCACAAATATGGGGGAACTTGGCCAAAGTCATCCACTGACTCAAGGCCACATGGTTCCAGGACCTGGACTGGGGCTCTCTCTGTGCTGCCCTATAGCTCATAGAACTGCTCTGAGCAACTTTTGGGTGGGCAGTGGCCTTCCACGCCCATCCCTGGGCCTTGAGGCAGGTGGGCTGGGCTGAGCTGCCTGTGCTTGGGCTATAGGTACTGATGCTGAGGATGCGGGGGATGACCTGCTACTGTCATACGTGAAGGAGTTCTGGTGGTTCCCCCACATGTGGAGCCACATGCAGCCCCACCTTTTCCACAACCAGTCTGTGCTGGCTGAGCAGATGGCCCTGAACAAGAAGTTCGCTGTCGTGAGTAAGATTCCCTACAGGGCAGAGCTGGGTGGGCTTGGGGCTGGACTGGGGGTCAGAACTGCTGGCCTCCTGCTGCTTTTGCAGTTCCATGTGACAGCTTTTTATTAACATCTTTATAGCCACTGTCTCATTGAGGACTCATTGATACCCAAGAGCCCGGTGTCTTGATAGCATCATTTTAGATAAGAAACGGAAGCTTGGGGAGGCCACCCCAGCTTATAAGAGGTCTAACCAGAACTTAAACGCAGGACTGTTGGCTTCTGGAGCCAAGCTCTTGTCTTGAGGCTAGACTAGGAGCCCTGGACAGCTGGAGGAGGTGCCCAGCAAGGAGAGAATAAGGCCTGGTGCTAGTGCCCCCTGAGCTACCAGCCAGTCATAGAGACCACGAAGGCAGAAGGGTGCCCATCCTTGCTTCTCACTCCTGGAGCAGGAGGAAGTGAACACTGGGCTGAGAGCTGAAGTCCCGGCTCGGCCGGTGCTTTCCTCCAAGACTCTGGGCCCCAAGCCTCAGCTTCCCCATGTGCACCTCGAGGTCTCAGACCTGCCGTCCTGCCGTCCTAGTCTCTGACTTCTCTCCCCTGCCCTACAAAGGGGAAGTAAGGCCCAGAGGAGCAGGAACCCTGTGCTCACCCTGCCCTGGCCCTCCTCTCCCCAGGAGCATGGCATTCCCACAGACATGGGGTACGCGGTGGCACCCCACCACTCGGGCGTGTACCCTGTGCATGTGCAGCTCTACGAGGCTTGGAAGCAGGTGTGGAACATCCGCGTGACCAGCACGGAGGAGTACCCCCACCTGAAGCCAGCCCGCTACCGTCGTGGTTTCATCCACAACGGCATCATGGTGAGTGCGGCCCGGAGCCTGAGAGGCAGGATTTGGGGGACCTGGTTAGGGGTTTCTGCTGTCCCCTCTGTCACCTGAGGCTCTCTATCCCAGGGAGGGAGGAGGCCAGTCTGCCTCTTTAGTGAGCGACTCTTATGCTTTTGTGACAGGATCAGGTGGCTGAACATTTTTTAAGAGGCCTCTGATGAGGCCCTGGGACAGGCCTCTGTCTCATCCATTTGTTGGCTTACGTGAAATGTGTCTGTCCCTTTTTTACACACTGGGAATACTGAAATCCACAAAGTCAACAGAAGTCCCCACCTTTGTAGACCTGACATTCTAGTGACAGGAGACAGTGCATTCATGACTGTGTAAAGTATATAACGGTCAGATGGTATAAGTGCTGTGAAGAAGAGTCAAGCAGGGGGATGGAGAAAGGGTGGGCTCAGAAGAGGAGAGGGCTTCCCAGGTGGTGCTAACCTACCTGCCAGTGCAGGGAGACGTAAGAGGCTTTGATCCCTGGGTCGGGAAGATCCCTGGAGGAGGGCCTGGCAAGCTAGTCCTGTATTCTTGTCTGGGTAATCCCATGGACAGAGGAGCCTGGAGGGCTATGGTCCATAGGAGTTGCAGAGTCGGTCATGACTGAAATGACTTAGCATGCATGCGGGAAAAGAAGAAACTTAAACAAGATGGTTACGGAGAGCCTTTTGGGGATGGAACCAGGCTGCTACATGAGGAAGAGCATGCATGGCAGAGAAAACAAGCACAAAGGCCGTGAGGCAGGCTTGTGCAGGTGGTTTTGAGGACCAACTAACAGGCGACTGTGGCTAGAAGACAAGTTGGGAGGTGGCAGGTGATGAGGTCAGAAGGGCGATTGGTGGACCGGGTCATGTAGGGCAACTAACACCCCTGGATGGGCTTGAGCTTTAGTCTGTGTGTGTGTGTGTGTGGGGGGGTGGTTTGAGTGGAGTGCTCTGATGACCTGACTCATAAATTAAAAGGATTTCCATCATTCTGGCTGCTAGGGGGTAAAGTCGGGAGCAGGCGGAGGCTGCTGCAGTGTTCCGGTTGAGGTGCGGTGGCTTGGCCCAGGGTGCAGTGCTGGAATGTGTTCAGATTCTGGACTTAGTTAGTAGTTAGAGCATACATGAACTGCTGATGAGTTGGACATAGCATATAAGAGAGAGAAAGATTACTCCCAGTTTTTGACCTCAGCCACTGGAGTGGCTAGATAGTTCTTATCAGTCCAGATGGGCAGCTATGGAAAGGCCAGAGTCACACCTCCATCCATCCGGCCACTGACCTCCTCCTTTCAGGCATTCCTACTGACCCTGGGGATGAAGGTGGTGACGGAGAGGGTGGATCACATAAGAAACAGCTAAATCAGTGCACAACCGAGAGTGCCATGAGGCAAGTGCTAAAGCCAGGAGAGGAGTCACAGAGCGTGCCTGGGGGTGCTGCTCTAGAGAGGGAAGGGGCCCTTTCTGGGCACACAGGCCAGGTTGCCAGAAAGATTCTCCCTTGCCAGTCCCTATTACCTTGGAGTCTGCTCACTTTGTACAGAGAAATGTGAAAAGTATTTACGTGTGTAAACTGGCAAGGCCAGGTGGGCTCACCTGGGGGACTGTCACAGGCTGCAGACATTCTTTGGTGGGGAAGACCCCCAAGGGTGGGGGCTGTGTGGTCACATAGGAGGCTGCCTCTCTGGCAGGACTCTGCCTGCCACCATCTGGACCTGGAGAAGCCATAGCTCCTCTCCCGCCCCATCCCTAGGTCCTCCCGCGGCAGACCTGCGGCCTCTTCACACACACCATCTTCTACAACGAGTACCCGGGTGGCTCCAGTGAGCTGGACAAGATCATCAATGGGGGCGAGCTCTTCCTGACCGTGCTCCTGAACCCTGTAAGTGCTCCCCAGCCCTTGGCTGGGGTGAGGAGGGGCAGCTGGACTGCCATCCCTGGGGGAGGGTGGGAGCAGGTGTGCAGCTGGGAGTTAGAAAACCCGCATTCCAGCCCTGACCCTGTCCCCACCTGCTGTGTGACCTTGGCAGAGAATCTGAGCAGCCTTTGTTTCCTTTTATCATCTTACACTTCTGTACAATAGTGTTGGCATTTTTCTCCATGTTCTTTTTCCAATCTTTGTGTGTGTATAAATATATAAATATTGCATATTAAAATATATAATAAACTGAATATGTTAAACTATATATCACTACCTGTATACATTTATATATATGTACTGATAGATAAAGTTTAAAAGGCACTCGCTATAGATGTAGAGTGCATTTTAAACTTTTCACCTCTTTTCCTGGGCCTCTCTTTCCTTATCTGTAAAATGGAAATAATCATCCATGCTTTGATAATGTTGGATAGATATCAAGTGGTGGTGGTATCAGCTTTGTGGGGTAACCGTGTATTCCTATGGTTCATGTACCCCCTCACCTTCCTGCCAAAAAAGTACAAAAGAGCACCCATGTGTCTGCACAGGAGGTCAGCTTCCCTTTCGGGGATGCTGTGCTTGGTGTCAGACTGAATTCACCTGGTGCACCTAGTCCAAGGTCACGTGGCATGTTGACCAATGGCCCCGGTGAACCGTGGACTGGTCATCGAGTGGCACCATAAGCTTAAGCAAGGCCAGTGGGTCAGAAGTCGGGGTGAAGGTAGTGAAGGGGGCTCAGAGGCTGACAGCCCCTGCCTCCCATCTTCCTCCCTGGAGCAGATCAGCATCTTCATGACACACCTGTCCAACTACGGGAATGACCGCCTGGGCCTGTACACCTTCAAGCACCTGGTGCGCTTCCTGCACTCCTGGACCAACCTCCGGCTGCAGACGCTGCCCCCGGTGCAGCTGGCCCAGAAGTACTTCCAGATCTTCTCCGAGGAGAAGGACCCGCTCTGGCAGGTGAGTGGGGTGGGTGGCCTGGATACCTCGCTGCAGGGAGGCAAGGCCCAGCACCCACAGGCCTGCGCTCCAGCCACAGGCTCAGGGACTCGGTCCTCAGGCCCGCGTGCTCTCTCGAGTGTAAACTCAGCTGTACACTTGCTCACCAGCGGGGGCACTGTCACTTGTTCTTGTGCACATGAGACCTCCCATGCAGAACCTATGTGAATGCACACTCAGACACAGCCTGTGAAAAACAGTGTCATGGGACTGCAGGTGGACATGGTATAAATGAGTGTGGGAAGCAGCTGCTGGCCTGCCTGGATTCAGTCTGTTACGTCCCTTCTCACTCCAGTAGGCCCTGGGCCCGGGAAAGGGGGCCAGTCAGAGAGCTTAAGGGACAGTCCTTCGGGAAGTCCGCCCCAGTTGTTCAGTTGCTCATTCGTGTCCAACTCTTTGCAACCCCATGGACTGTGGCATGCCAAGCTTCCCTGTCCTTCGCTGTCTCCTGGAGTTTGATTCAATGGACGATGCCTTCCAACCATCTCATCCTCTGTCACCCCCTTCTCCTCCTGCCCTCAATCTTTCCCAGCATCAGGGTCTTTTCTGATGAATCTGCTCTTCGCATCACATGGCCAAAGTATTTGAACTTCAGCATCAGTCATTCCAATGAGTATTCAGGACTGATTTCCTTTAGGATTGACTGGTTTGATCTCCTTGCAGTCCAAGGGACTCTCAAGAGTCTTTTCCAGCACCACAGTTCGAAAGCATCAATTCTTTGGCTCTCAGCCTTCTTTATGATCCAGCTGTCACATTCGTTCATGAGTACTGGAAAAACCATAGCTTTGACTGTATGGACCTTTGTTGGCAAAGTGATGTCTCTGTCTTTTAACACATTGTTAGGTTTGTCATGATTTTCTCCCAAGGAGCAAGCATCTTAATTTCATGGCTGCAGTCACCATCCACAGTGATTTTAGACCCCAAGAAAATAAAGTCTGTTTCTGTTTCCATTTTTTCCCCCATCTATTTGCCATGAAGTGATGGGACTGGCCATGAAATTAAAAGACGCTTACTCCTTGGAAGAAAAGTTATAACCAACCTAGATAGCATATTCAAAAGCAGAGCCATTACTTTGCCGACTAAGGTCCGTCTAGTCAAGGCTATGGTTTTTCCTGTGGTCATGTATGAATGTGAGAGTTGGACTGTGAAGAAGGCTGAGTGCCGAAGAATTGATGCTTTTGAACTGTGGTGTTGGAGAAGACTCTTGAGAGTCCCTTGGACTGCAAGGAGATCAGCCCTAGGATTTCTTTGGAAGGAATGAGGCTAAAGCTGAAACTCCAGTACTTTGGCCACCTCATGCGAAGAGTTGACTCATTGGAAAAGACTCTGATGCTGGGAGGGATTGGGGGCAGGAGGAGAAGGGGACGACAGAGGATGAGATGGCTGGATGGCATCACTGACTCGGTGGACGTGAATCTGAGTGCACTCCGGGAGTTGGTGATGGACAGGGAGGCCTGGCGTGCTGCAATTCATGGGGTCGCAAAGAGTCAGACGCGACTGAACTGAACTGAACTGATGGGACTGGATGCCTTGATCATAATTTTTTGAATGTTGAGTTTTAAGTCAGCTTTTTCACTCTCCTCTTTTACCTTCATCAAGAGGCTTTTTAGTGCCTCTTTCCTTTCTGCTGTTAGGGTGGTGTCATCTGCATATCCTAGCAATCTTGATTCCAGCTTATGCTTCATCCAGCCCGGCATTTTGCGTGATATACCCTACATGTAAGTTAAATAAGCGGGGTGACAATATACAGCCTTGACGGACTCCTTTCCCAGTTTTGAACCAGTCCATTGTTTCATGTCCAGTTCTAAATGTTGCTTCTTGACCTGTGTACAGGTTTCTCAGGAGGCAGGTTAGGTGGTCTGGTATTCCCATCTCTTTCAGAATTTTCCAGTTTGTTGTGTTCCACACAGTCAAAGGCTTAGTGTAGTCAATAAAGCAGAAGTAGATGTTTTTCTGGTTTTTCCTTTTCTTTTTCTATGATCAACAAATGTTGGTAATATGATCTCTGGTTCCTCTCCTTTTCTAAATCCAGCTTGTACATCTGGAAGTTCTTGATTCATGTACTGTTGAAGCCTAGCTTGAGGGATTTTGAGCATTGTGTTGCTAGCATGTGAAATGAATGCAATTGTGCGGGAGTTTGAATATTGTTTGGCATTGTGCTTCTTTGAGATTGGAATCGAAACCAACCTTTTCCAGTCGTGTGGCCCCTGCCGAGTTTTCCAAATTTGCTGGCATTTTGAGTGCAGGATTTTAACAGCATCATCTTTTAGGATTTAAAATAGCTCAGCTGGAATTCCAAGACCTCCACTAGCTTTGTTTATAGTAATGCTTTCTGAGGCCCACTTGACTTCATATTCCAGGATGTCTGGCTCTACATGGGTGATCACACCATTGTGGTTATTGGGTCATTAAGATCTTATTTGTACAGTTCTGCGTATTCTTGCCACCTCTTCTTAATATCTGTTGCTTCTATTAGGTCCATACCATTTCTGTCCTTTATTGTGTCCATCTTTGCATGAAATGTTCCCTTGATATCTCTGATTTTCTTGAAGAGATCTCTAGTCTTTCCCATTTTATTGCTTTCCTCTATTTCTTTGCATTGTTCACTTAAGACTTTGTTGTCTCTCCTTGCTATTCTTTGAAACTCTGCATTCAGGTAGGTGTATCTTTCCTTTTCTCCTTTGCCTTGCCCTTCTCTTTTTTTCTCAGCTATTTATAAGGCATCCTCAGACAACCATTTTGCCTTTTTGCATTTCTTTTTCTTGGGGATGGTTTTGATCACTTCTCCTATACAGTGTTACAAACCTCTATCCATCGTTCTTCAGGCACTCTGTCAAATCTAATCCCTTAAATCTATTTCTCACTTCCACTGTATAATCATAAGGGATTTGATTTAGGTTATATCTGAATGGCCTAGTGGTTTTCTGTACTTCTTCAACTTAAATCTGAATTTGTCAATAAGGAGTTCATGATCTGAGCCACAGTCAGCTCCTGGTCTTGTTTTTGCTGCCTGTATAGAGCGTCTCCATCTTTGGCTGCAAAGAATATAATCAATCTGATTTTGATATTGACTTTCTGGTGATGTCCATGTGTAGAGTTGTCTCTTGTGTCGTTGGCAGAGGTTGTTGGCTATGACCAGTGTGTTGTCTTGGCAAAACTCTGTTAGCCTTTGCCCTGCTTCATTTTGTACTCCAAAGCTAAACTTGCCTGTTACTTAAGGTGTCTCTTGACTTCCTACTTTTGCATTACACTTCCCAGTGATGAAAAGGACATCTTTTTTTGGTGTTAGTTCTATAAGATCTTGTAGGTCTTCATGGAACTATTCAAGTTCATCTTCTTCAACATTAGTGGTTGGGGCTTAGGCTTGGATTACTGTGATACTGAGCGGTTTGCCTTGGAAATGAACCGAGACCTTTCTGTTGTTTTTGAGACTGCACCTAAGTACTGCATTTTAGACTCCTTCTTTGACTATGAGGGCTACTTCATTTCTTCTAAGGGATTCTTGCCCACAGTAGTAGGTACAATAGTCATCTGAATTAAATTCACCCATCTTTGCATGAACTCTTGCCATCTCCTGCTTGACCATGTGCAGTTTACCTTGATTCATGGACCTAATGTTCCAGGTTCCTGTGCAATATTGTTCTTTACTGCATCAGACTTTAATTTTACCACCAGACACTTCTGCAGCTGAGCATCATTTCCACTTTGGCTGTCTGCCCCAGTGGGGACTGTCAAAAACTAGGAGCAGAAGCTTGAATTGATGGTCTCACAGTTCAGACCAGGTGTCCACAACCTAGCTTTTAAGTCAGTATGGCCTGCCCTGTGGTCTATTTTTGTAAATAAAGTTTATTGGAACATGGCCATGCTCATTCTTGTACATACTGTCTGTGACTACTTTCAAGCTCCAATAGCAGAGACCGGATAGTACCCAAGCCTAAAATATTTAATAAACATTTCAAAAGATTTACTATACTTCATAAAGTTTTCTGACCTCTTGCTGACCTTTTAAATTCAACAGTGGGAGCCTGTGAGCTCCTGTTATGCGCCAAGTGCTGGGGTGAGCATTTTCTAAGGCTTTGTCTGGGAGTGGGAGACTGACCAGAAATCATTGCTGCCTACCAGTAGCTCAGTGTCCTGAGGTGGGGTGTGACAAGGACACGTGTAGTTACACTTGTCACTCAGGGCTGTAAGAGCCACACGTCCGTGTGCAGTGGGAGTCTGGAATCCACTCACGGAGTCCATTCTCCCGCCCCGCCCTGACATCTCTTCCACTGTCATTTCAGGATCCCTGCGAAGACAAGCGCCATAAGGACATCTGGTCCAAGGAGAAGACGTGTGACCGCTTCCCAAAGCTCCTCATCATTGGCCCCCAGAAAACAGGCAGGTCTCTCCACTCTTGACCAGCTTCCCTTACTGTCTTGACAGCTTCCCCTGCTGTCCCAGCCACACAATTCTGGAGACCGTCGTGCCCTGGTCCCACTCTCCAGTAATCTACACGCTCTTTCCCAGGAAGTGGGACCGAAGCTGGGGTGACCATGAGTTGCCCATCAGTGTGGAGGTGGGAAGGGTAGAGGTTGGGCATTGAATTCTCCTGTTGTGAACCACAGCCTCAGGGAGCTCTCTTGGTGTCCTCTTGGGAGTTTGGGTCCAAGCAGAGAAGCCCAGATCAGATGCTTTGCAAGACTGAGCAGTGCTTGGCAAAACTGGGTCAGGGCAAAGAGACCGTGACAAGTTAGGACTGTGTGCAGTGGTGACATGCACACTGCAGGGTATGGATGGCTGTTCCCATGTTACAGACAAACACTCCTGGCTCTCAGAACTTGTCACTTTCTCTAACACATTTAGTTAGAAGATGGCATATCCAGGTCTGGAACTCTGGTCTCTGTGCCCCCAAAATATATACTCTGAACCACCGAACTCTGAGGTCTCTTCTCTTCTGAAACCTCTCATTAAAGCATGTTAACTGTAGATCCGTGTAGGAAAGGAATGGACCCTCTAAAGGGAGAGGGTCAGCCCTGTACTGTTGAATGGGGAGGGAGTGTGAGTGAAGGAAGGGCACTCAAAGAGGAGGCATCTGGGCCAGATTTCTTAGCCCTTCAGGAATTTCCCAGCAGGCTGGTGAGTCTGGAACTCCCTTGTCCTTGAGTTCCTCCCAAATGCCAGAGAGGACCGAAGCCCAGGGCTTGAAGGGGCCAGCAGAAACCATCTTCTTCTGGGGTTTTGAGGGGACAGTAATCAAGTGGATGTGAATGCTGGAGTACAGTGCTGAGAAGGATTCTGAGGCCAAGTCTTTGTGATGAAGAGTGCTGTGATGGGCTAGTGATGTCTGCAGTGGATTCAAGAGTTGGGGCACCCACCTATAAGCTCTGTATTTGCCTGTCCTGAGTTTAGTGTGTTTCCCTCATGGTAGAGACGAAGAAACTAAACCCAGAGAAGAGAAGGGACTTTTCCAGTGTCTCCCAGCGAGTAACAGAGAGCCAGGACCAGAACTCAGGATTTCAGACTGTCTTTTCACTGGGGGCCTGGGCCCAGGTCTCACCTGCCTTCCTTCCCTGCAGGCACCACGGCCCTCTATCTGTTCCTGGGCATGCACCCTGACCTCAGCAGCAACTACCCCAGCTCCGAGACCTTTGAGGAGATCCAGTTTTTTAACGGCCACAACTATCACAAAGGCATCGACTGGTGAGTGGGTCTTTCTGTCAGCAGTGGGACAGGACGGCCGCCATGGAGGCTGCCAAGGAGGAGGTCTGCTGAGGCCACAGCAGGAAGCAGCTGGTGCTTGCTCACACGCAGCTAGTTCCTGTAAACAGGGACAGAGTGCGGTGACCCTTGAGTCATGATGTTGGAGCCTGTACACAGATGGGACACTTGATGAGGAAGCCCTTTGCCCCTTTGTATTATTGCCTGGACTCGGAATACTAGACGTTAGAGTCCCTCCCCTTCCTTGCCTTCACGAGTCCAAGAAGAGAAGAGGGACACGCCTGAGGCCCTGAGAGCTGAGGACAGAGCAGGGGTTAAAAATCCAGGTGTTCTGACCGGAAAGCTGGCCCTTTCCACTGCGTGTGACTGACCGTGTAGCAGGAGGCGTTCTTGTGAGCCCTTCAGAGGTGGCTTGTTAGGTCTTCAGGGAGTCTCCTGGGAGCGTGGCTGGAGTTGTAGATTCCTACCAGAAGCTGTCACCAAGAGGCTACCCCAGGGTGTGGGTGCTGGGGGGGATGCTTCCACACCGTGTTTCTTGTTTGCCTCTCCCTTATTTGTCTTTTCTAACCTTATACGTGTATTGTTTATCATTATTTTTATGTCTGTGGTTTACCTGAGTAGAGGCCTCATGGGCATTATTCTGTTTTCTGGTATTTCTTTGTGTATTACCAGCAGCCACTTTCTGTTTCTTCCTTCCAATCATCTGTCAGGCAATCTAGCTGTCTTTTTCTCTCTCTGATACTGCCACAATCTCTTATCTAAAATCCGTTGTAACCAGATGCATGATTGGAAGTCACCTCTTTCTGGATTTAGAGGGACATAGCATATTTAACAGCACCTTCACCAAGGTCTGGGGCAGCACCCATTAGCAAGTTTATTAATATATCTGTAGCAAAGTATGTGAACATTTATGCCAGGTAAGATTCTGAAGTCAGGGTTTGCTGCTGGATGGCTTTGCTACAGACTTAGCAAAAAAGCTTCTTTCTCAGAGCTTTCTCCCTTTAGGTATAACCAACAATGAACTGTGAACGTAAAGGTGCTATTTTGTAAAGAAATTTTGGAAATGTGAGAGAACTAGCAATTTCTCAGCTCCACTCCAAATATTTTGTTTGTAGGGGTACAGAAATCCCCCAGGCCCCCGGGTAACTCTGAAATCTGATAAATGGGTCTCTGGGACCACCCAGGAGAAACCTCGCCTCACAGGATAGAGTAGGGATCCTATGCCCTCAACTAAGACGGGCTCTGTGGGCTTTGGTTCCCAGAAACTTCCGAAGCTGTAGCTCCGTCTTGCGTGAGTAGGTGCCCCTGGGAGGGTCTGGAGTGTTTATTTTCTTTTCTGAGGGGCCCTCAACCTAGAGGTGATCTCAGAGGACTGGTGTGGACAGTCACTCTGGGCGGGATGTGGGAGGTTCATCTGGGAAGCTGTGAGGTTCACCCATATGAGGCAGGCGGAGTGTGGGGGGACAGATGGTAGGCAGTCAGTCACCTCCCCTCCTTGTCTGCTGGTCTACAGTAACAGCTTAGAAAGTACCATCAGGTCAGGAAGGAAACCCTGCAGCCTGGAGGCAGCAGAGGGCGTCCTTCCCCTCAGTGCTGGGGTTCCCGGGTCAGAAGCGTCCCCGCTCGCCCCCTAGTGGCAGTAAGGGTTAGGGCTCTGTCAGGTTCGCCCTGGGAGCATCCCGTTTAACAAGAAAAGACACACCCCCTTCCCATGCGTACACACCTCCCCCTGCCCCCAGCCCCGCCACACACATCACACCCACAAGTCTTCAGATCCTCTTGATCCTGAGGTCTCCCCGAAAAAGCAGCTGATTCATAAGGAGTCTGCCAGTGGCCACTCTGCCTTGGATCCTGGCAAGTAAGGGATCCTGGCAAGTAAGTCCTCGTTAGACCCAGAGCAGCGTGCCTGCTTGCGTTCTCACGTTCCACCCCTCAGTGAGCCTGGCCTTCCCGGCTGCATTCCCCAGGCCCCTCCTCCTGAATCTTGCCTGTGAGCCCTCTTCTGTGGGCTTCCTGCAGGTACATGGAATTCTTCCCTATCCCCTCCAACACCACCTCCGACTTCTACTTTGAGAAAAGCGCCAACTACTTTGATTCGGAAGTGGCTCCCCGGCGGGCAGCTGCCCTGTTACCCAAGGCCAAGGTCCTGACCATCCTCATCAACCCAGCGGACCGAGCCTACTCCTGGTACCAGGTGAGCTGGGGAGGGGCCCTGGGCAGTGGCACGGGCTGTGTCCTCCACTCAGCCACTAATAAATATCAGCGAACACTTTTCCTGCGTCGTCTTTGTGCTCACCCTCAGCTGGCTCCTGCAGTGCACTGGTGGGTAAGAACAGGGTCCCCTCCACTGTGCTCCCAGCCCAGAGGAGCAGCCGGGCAGAAATCCATGCTGAGTCCCAGCCAGGTTACCTGCTCCCCCTCCCAGCTTCATCTGGGGACCTGCTCTGACTCTGATTCTCCAAGTAGAGGTGGAGGCTGGTTTTGTCTTGCTGAAGCCAGGATTTGGCGAATAGTGATCCAGGCTTCATGCTATCTGTGGCCGCCTCACTGGGCTCTGGGTGGGGCTGGGAATTCAGAGAGGGACAGAACACAGGACCTGCCATTCCTAGTGGAGGATGCAAATGCCTGATCAGGGAAGGAAGTTACCTGGACTGTGGTTTGTGTGAGGGAACACAGCTTCTAGTTTCTACTTGATTGTGTAAGAACTAGAATTTCCTGTAATATCAATGACCTGACTGAATTTTTTCTGAGCACCTTTCCACTAGGCTTATAGGAAAGCTTAACCTCGGGTCTTTTGGGGGGTTTCCTCCCCTACCTGCCAGTCTTGCTGGAATTATGCTTATGCCAGAGTGGGGGGCTTCCTGCTCTAGAGCTGGTCCTACTGTAGGCCTGGCTACTCTCTGAGCTTCCTCTCTGGGGCTTCATTGTGACCACAGGCTGGTAGGAGTCTGGGTGCAGATCCCCCAACAGACCTCTCCCCTCCTCTCCCTCCCAAGCCTGGTTACCCTCCTTTTCTGGTGTACAACCCCACTCTTCCTCTCACTTATCTAGGACTTTCTGTCTATACCCCAGTATTCTTTCCTCTGGGCTTTGATCCCGGGGGAACAGAAGCCATTTCTCTTGCGTGCCCTGCTGCCCCCTACCCTGTGCCCCGGCAGTGAGCAGAGACTGACCATCTGTATTTATGAGGGGAGGAAAGAGGAAGGAGAGGGAGGCTGAGGGAAAGCAGCCCTGGGTGGAGGCATCCGGGTTCTGTCCTAATGCACCTCCTCCTCTAGAGGGCGGAGAGCTTTGTGTCTCCTCTCACAGACAGGTTCATCAAGCCGGTGACTAGCTCAAGTTCATGTGCTGGCGTTTTGAACCCAGCTCCTCCAGGTCTAAGCCCCTGTTCTTTCTTCTGTCTGTGGCTGAGGCGGGATAAGGAGAAGGGGGGCTGATTCCTCCCAGGACGGTCCAGGGAGGTCCAAGGAAGGGAAGGGAAGGATGATGGCCTGCTTCAGAGGGGAGATCAGGAGGAAGGGGGCTGTCCCCCAGTCCCTGGCCCAGGCTGTGTGTGATGCTCAGTGAGGGTGTGGGGGCTCCTGAGGGTCACCCCTGGTGAACAGGCTCGTGATCTCTGGACTTTGGCACTCTGCAGATGCTGACTGCCTGGGGCATTATTTCAGGTGCTTCAAACCTGGTGTTTTCCCCTTTCCAGTTCTTCCCCAGTCCTTCTGTTTTAGTCTGCTTGGGCTGCCACAGCAAATATTATAGATTGGGTGGCTTAAACAGCAGCATTTTTTTCTCGCAGTCCTGGAGCCTAGAAATCTCAAGTCCAAGACTGAGGTACCAGTCGGTCTGGCTCCTGGTGAGAGCTCCCTTCCTGGCTTTTAGACAGCCACCATGTCACTGTGTCATGGCAAACCACCTCTGTAGTGTCTCTTTGTACCAGGGCACCAATCCTATCACGGGCTCCGCCTGCCTGACTGCATCAAGGCTTGGAGCAGACATTTGTATCTGCCTGGTGTGTGAGCACATAGCTTTATTTTTATTGTATTTATGAATGATTACCTTTATTATCTTTATATACGACAGCTGGTTCTAGTTTTCTGTCTGTGAAGGCAGTATTGAGTTTTATTTTGAAATGCATTTATGTGAATAAGATGTGTCCACATAAAGACAATCCTGTTGATTTGGCTTGCACAGGTGGGCATGGCAGAGACCACAGAGATGGTGTGAGGGGACCAGCATTCGGAAATTCTGACCTAGGCTGACCCCCATCTTGCAAAGATGGGGAAACTAGGGCTCCAGGGGGCTGTGACTTCCCTGAGGTCAAAGGGTAATGACAGGTAGAGCCAGATCTTGAGGCCAGGGCTCCTGGTTCCAGCTCGGTGTCCTGGCCACCTCCTAGTCACTGCCCCACAAAAGCCTCTCCCTTTGGTGCCTCCATGTGACACACTGACCCTCTCTCCCCGCTTGTCTGCAGCACCAGCGAGCCCACGATGACCCGGTAGCCCTGAAGTACACTTTCCATGAGGTGATCACTGCTGGGCCCGACGCATCCTTGAAACTGCGCACCCTCCAGAACCGCTGCCTGGTCCCTGGCTGGTACGCCACCCACATCGAGCGCTGGCTCAGCGCCTTTCATGCCAACCAGGTAGGCCTATCCCTGACTCTCGGGAGGGCAGCTATAGCACTGACTTGGGGCAGTTAGCTGAGGGCCTCAAGATCCCTTTTACCAGTGACAGGGCCAGAAATGCAGTCATTGGACACTTAGGTTTTTGGGATCATCAAAGGTTTCAGTCTTGTTTATCCCAAGCCCTTGTCCCATCACAGCAGGCTCTGTAACCCTAAGGGGACCCAGAAAGCCCTGGAATAGGCCCTGGGAGGGAGGGGAGAGCCCAGTTGGAGAGGTAAAGAGCCAGGTTGCTAAGGCATTTTAAGGAAACCCTTGGAAGGTTTAGGCAGGAGAGTGACATGTAGTCCAGAAACTTGGAGAGAGGCAGAGAGGGTGGTGTCGTAGGGGCAGGAGGGAAAGACAGGGTCTTGGTGATGGATTAAATGCTGGGAGAGGACGGTGTCAGTCAGAAGAAGGCAGGGAGCAAGACTGCCCAGGACTGAAGCACAAGGACGCCTCCTGTCTGAGGAGGAGGAGAAGGCACTCTACAGAGCGTAGGGTCCCCAACCCATAACTGTGGCTGCTGACCCAGAAGACTAGGGGCCTGTTGGCCACCGGAGTGAAAACAGGTTCAGATCACACTCTTTTTTTTTCCAGATTCTGGTCTTGGATGGCAAATTGCTGCGAACAGAACCTGCCAAAGTGATGGACACAGTGCAAAAGTTCCTTGGGGTGACAAACACCATTGACTACCACAAAACGCTGGCGTGAGTGTTATCTTGGCCTTTCAGCAGGGGGATGTTCTAAACAGGCACATGGGCCCAAGAGCCGGAGGCTGGAATGATTAGGAGAGAGACACAGATTAAAGTCAGCAAGTATGAGGAAGTATGCGTGGCCCTGATGGCAGTTTAGCAGAAAAGTTAATATGACTTGAGTCATATAAACAAAGGTATTGACTCAAGAAAAAGGGAGGTGATGACTCTGTTCTCTTCTGGTAGTTCTTCCCCTAGGGTGTTCTTTTCAATCTGGACTGAACATTTTCAGAATGTTTAAGTTAGACCAGCAATGAGCAGCTCTAATACCCTTAAGGGTTTCTCAGCATTAGTTTATGACTTAAATATAATTTAAGGAAAAAGATACTATAAATATTGTCAACAGTTAATAATTTTCATCACGTAAAACCCAGTGCAAGGACACTGAGAATGCCCTCCCAAGGTGAATAAGTGCCAGCCTTTGTTGAGGGACTCAGGGCTGAGGAGGGGCTGTCTTCGAGGGTGAATCTCAGACCCATGACACACAGCTGGATGAGGGGGTCTCAGGAGGAGAAATAAAGTCTCCTTCCCCAGCTACCTTCTCTGGAAAGCCCTGCAGCAAGAATATCGCCATCTCCCTACTTTGGAGGATGAAGGTAGAGAAAGAAAGTCAGTCCTTTGCTCTGAGGGTAGAGAGGAGCAGCAGCTAAGGGCATAGCTGTGGGAGCAGAGATGCCTGGGTGAGGATTCCAGACCCATTACTACTTTAACTGTGGGACTTTGAACTTGTGTCTTAGTTCCTTCAAGCCTCACTTTCCTCCTCTGTAGGTTGGGGGTACAGATAATAATAATTCCTATCTCCCGAGGGCCACTATCTTGTGGAGCTCTTGGCTTAGTGCCCAGAATGTACTAATCTCAGTAAATGACAGCTGCCCTCAGCATCACCATGCCTGCCCTGTGACCTGTTCAGAAACCCCCATCTCGCTCTCCTGCCAGAAGGAAACTATTCTCCTGCTGTCCTAATGCCCAAGAATCTCCAGATAGTTGCTGATCTGGGACTGAATTCTGACATCACTATACCTCCCCTCCCGGTAACAGTACCTGCTCTCCCCAAAATACCCTGGAAGGCCCACATGACTTCAGATTCTGAAGGCAGTCTTGCTTTGTCAGTTCTGGAGTTTACTAAACAACAGCAACTTTCCAGATATACACATGCTTAAACACAATTGTAGATAGAGCATTTCTTGATAAAGATTGAATTTATTAAAAAGCAAAAGAACCCCCACTAAACGTTCTTCTACTGGGTCTGGCCCCTGAGTTGGAGAGTGCCAGGAGGGCTTCCAGGCTGAGGAACGATGAAGGCTTTCCCCACCTCCACAGGTTTGATCCAAAGAAAGGATTCTGGTGCCAGCTGCTCGAAGGAGGAAAAACCAAGTGTCTAGGCAAAAGCAAGGGCCGGAAGTACCCGGAGATGGACTTGGATGTAAGTAGCAGACATGCCGCCTGTGGCAGGGGAATAAATGATGGGGCCCCGTACTGGAGACAAGCTTCTCTTTACCTGACACCCAGTGCTCAATGCATTGCCTTGACATTTCTTGGATAGCTTTCTTAGGAGGAAACGTGGGCTAGGATTTAACAACTCAGAGTTGATCTAGTTAAACAGTATTTCCTTTCGCAAGGGCTGAATGCTATGGGGCTTTGAGAATGAATCAGACATGTTCTTTGCCTTCAGGGAGTTCCTAGTCTAGGAGGAAAATGAGTCACACCTGCCAGTAAGTAGAATACAAGGCAAGAAGCGATTTGTGTAGTTATGTGTGCACATGTGCGATGGGACTTCAGAACAAGGACGCACCCTGTGAAGCTGGATGGGCAAAGGCTTCTCAGATGGGGTGGGGGCTGACTCTGGAGCTGGGCCTGGAAGGATGGGGGAGCATTTGGACCTATGGCATGGAAGGATGAGGCATTCTTGTAGGAGAGGACATCCTTTATAGTATAAATGTATGGTAAAACGTACGTAACTGTGACTGTGGTTATGTTTCCCAGTTTTTTCATTACCCCTTGCTCATTTTTTAAAAATCCAAGTATAGTTGATTTACAATATTATATGTTTCAGGTATACAGCAAAGTGATTCAGTATTTATATATATACATATATATATATAAATTTTTCAGATTATTTTCCCTTATGGGTTATTACAAGATATTGAATATTGTTCCCTATGTTTTGCAGTAAATCCTTGTTACTTATTTATTTTATATATAGCATTGTGTATCTGTTAATCCCATACTCCCAATTTGCCCCACCCTGCTCCCTTTCCCTTTGGTAACAAATAAGTTTGTCTTTTGAGTCTGTTTCTGTTTTGTAAATAGATTTACTTTTTAGATACCACATATTAAGCGATATCATACAGTGTTTGTCTTTTTCTGTCTGACTTCACTTAGTGTGATAATATCCTGTAGGTCCATCCACATTGCTGCAAAGGGCAATGGTTCATTCTTTTTAATTTTCTTGTGTATATATACGTGCCACATCTTATCCATTCATCTGTTGATAGTCACATGGGTTGCTTCCACATCTTGGCTATTGTAAACAGTACTGCTGTGAACGTGGGGTGCACACATCTTTCCAATGCATGTATGTGAAAAGATACATGCACCTCAAGGAGTTATTTTCTTTCTGGATATAAGCCTAGGAGTTGGATTGCTGGATCATATTGTAGATCTAGTTTTAGTTTTAGTTTTTAATTGGAGGAAAATTGCTTTATGGAATCGTGTTGGTATCTGTCATATATCAGCATGAAGCAGCCATAGGTATACATATGTCCCCTCCGTCTTGAGCCTCCCTCCCAGTCCTCACCACATCCCGCCCCTCTCAGTCATCACAGCGCACCTGTGTGGGTCCTGTGTAGCTCAGCAGCTCCCCACTAGCTGTCTGTTTAACATATGGTAATATTTGTGTTTTAATGTTACTCTGTATTTGTCTCACCCTCTTCTTCCCCCACTGTAACCACAAGTCTGACCTCTGACTGTGTCTCTGTTCCTGCCCTGCAAATGAGTTCATCAGTACCATCCTTCTGGGTTCCATATATATGTGTTAACATATGATATTTGTTTTTCTCTGACTTCACTCTGTATAACACGCTCTAGGTTCATCCACCTCACTAGAACTGACTCAGATGCATGCCTTTTTATGGCTAATATTCCGTTATATATATGGACCACAACTTCTTTATCCATTCAGCTGTCAATGGACATCTAGGTTGCTTCCATATCCTAGCTATTATAACTAATGCTGCAATGACTAGTTTTTAAAAAGGAACCTATTGTTCGCCATAGTTCTCCAATTTGTGCATCCCCACCAACAGTATAGGAGGGATCCCTTTTCTCCAGTTCTCTCCAGCATTTATCTTCTGTAGGTCTTTCATGTTGTCCGTTCTCATCTTTGTGGAGTGCTCTCATTGTGGTTTTGATTTCCGTTTCTCCAGCACTTAGCCATGCTGACTGTCCCTTCACGTGCCTGTCAATCATCTGTATGTTCCCTTCAGAGAAGTGTCGGCTCAGGTCTGCTCTTTCATCCGAGTTGCTTTTTTGATACTGAGTCACATGAACTGTTTGTATGTTTTGGAAATTAACTCCTTGGCTGCATTGTTTGCACATATTTTCTCTCCTCATTTTGTCAGTGTTTTCTTTGCAGAAGCTTTTAAGTTTAGTTTGGTTCCATTTCTTTATTTTTGCTTTTATTTCTTTTGTCTTAGGAGACTGACCTAAGAAAACATTGCTATGATTTATGCCAGAATGTTTTGCCTGTGTTACTCTCCTGGGAGTCTTGTGGTATCATGCCTTACGTTTAGGTCTTTATATCATTTTGAGTTTATTTTCATATATGGTGTTAGGGAGTGTTGTTTTTTTTTTTCTAAATTTTTATTTCATATCGGAGTATAGTTGATAAACAATGTGTTAGTTTTAGGTGTAAAGTGACTCATTTGTACATATGCACATACCTATTCTTTCTCAAATGCTTTTCCCGTTTAGGTTATTACAAAATATTAAGCATAGTTCCCTGTGCTATACAGTAAGTCTTGTTGGTCATCTGTTTTAAATATAGCAGTGTATATATATCAATCCCAAACTCCCAGTTTATTCTCCTCCCCCTTTAGTAACCATAAGCTTGTTTGCAAAATCTCTGAGTCTGTTTCTATTTTGTAAATAAGTTCATAAATGCTGCAGTGACCCCTGGGGTGCACTTTTTTTCCTTCTCACTACTGTTTCCTTCAGTATATGCCTAGGACTGGGATTCCTGGATCACATGGTCGGTCTATTTTTAGTTTTCTAAGGCACTTCCATACTGTTTTCCACAGTGGTTGCACCAATTTACCCTCCCATCTACAATGTAGGAGGGTTTCCTTTTCTCCACATCTGCTCCAGTATTAATTGTAGATTTTTTGATGATGGCCATTCTGACTGGCATGAGGTGATACCCCACTGTAGTTTTGATTTGCCTTTCTCTAGTAATTAGTGATATGGAGTATCTTTTCATGTGCTCTTTAAACCATCTTTGCTTATGTCTTCCACCCATGCTTTGATTGGATTGTTTGCTTTTTGATATTGAGCTACATGCGCTGTCTGTATATTTTGGAGATTAATCCCTTGTTGCTTCATTTGCAAAGATTTTCTCCCGTTCTGAGGGTTCTTTTTGTTTTGTTTATGGTCCTGTTTGTTTATTTTTGTTTTTATTTTCCTTACTCTAGGAGGTAGATCAAATAAGATCTTGCGGTGATTTATGTCAAAGAATGCTCTGCCCATGTTTTCTTCTAAAGAGTTTTATAGTATCTGGCCTTACATCTAGATATTTTCTTTTCAATGCATTGGTAAATAGGATTGTTTCTTTATTTCTGATATTTTGTTGTTAGTGTATAGAAATGCAGTAGATTTCTGTGTATTAATTTTGTATCCTGCAACTTTACCAGATTCATTGATGAGCTCTGGTAGTTTTCTGATAACATCTTTAGGATTTTCGTTGTATAGTGTGTCATTTGCAAACAGTGATGGTTTTACTTCTTTTCCAATTTGGATTCCTTTTCTTTCTTTTTTTTCCCCTCTGATTGCCGTGGCTAGACTCCCAAAGCTATGTTGAATAAAAGTGGCAAGAGTGGACATCCTTGTCTTGTTCCTGATTTTAGAGGAAATGCTTTCAGCTTTTCACCATTGAGAATGATGTTAGCTGTAGGTTTGTCATATATGGCCTTTGTTACGTTGAGGTAGGTTTTCTCTATGCCCACTTTCTGGACAGTTTTTAATCATACATTGGTGTTGAGTTTTGTCAAAAGCTTTTTCTGCATCAATTGAGATGATCATATGGTTTTTATTCTTCAGTTTGTTGATGGGGTGTATCACACTAATTGACTTGAAGATACTGAAAACTCCTTGTATCCCTGAAATAAATCCCACTTAATCATGGTGTATGATCCTTTTACTATATTGTTGGATTAGAATTGCTAGTATTTTGTTGAGGATAAAGATCAGAGCAGAAATAAATGTAACAGTGATGAAGGAAACAGTAGAAAAGATCAATGAAACTAAAAGCTAGGTCTTTGCAAAGATAAACAAAGCTGATAAACCATTAGCCAGACTCATCAAGATAAAAAGGGGAAAGGGTGTAAATCAATAAAATTAGAAAGGAAAAAAGAAAAGCTGCAACCGACACCACAGAAATTCAAAGGACCGTTGGAAACTACTCTCAGCACTTACCTGTACACCAGCAAAATAGACACCCTAGACAAAAGGGACAAATTCTTAGCAAGGTACAACCTGCCAAGACGGAACAAGGAAGAAATAGAAAATAGGAACACACCAATCACAAGTACTTAAGTGGAAATTGAAATTGTGTTTTAAAAACTCCCAACAAACCAAAGTCCAGGGCCAGAGGGCTTTACAGATAAATTCTATCAAACATTTAGAGAAGAGTTAACAGTTAACCTTCTGAAACTCTTCCAAAAAATTGCAGAGGAAGGAATAACTCCCAAACTCATTCTGTGAGGCCAGCATCACCCACCCTGATACCAAAACCAGATGAGGATACTACCACAGAAAAAAGAAAATTATCAGCGAATATCACTGATGAACATGGATGCAAAAATCCTCAACAAAGTACTCTTGATTAATTCTCTTTTCTCCCAAACACGAGTTTTGACCTTGTGCACTACAGTTTGGTGCTTTACTATATGTTTTCTTTTGAAGGTTACCATTTTGAAGAAGGTTGTGAATAACTAATGGGAGTGGGCGATGATGGCAGCGGGGTGCTGGTTTTCCAGAGGCAGGGGCGGGGGTCACTCCAACCAGCACATGACCAGCGTCTGAGCTTCCCTTCCTGTTGCAGTCCCGTGCCTTCCTGAAGGACTATTACCGGGACCACAACGTCGAGCTTTCCAAGCTGCTGTACAAGATGGGCCAGACACTGCCAACCTGGCTCCGGGAGGAGCTGCAGAACACCAGGTAGCCGCGGCCCCCACCGCCGGACTGAATGTGACGGCAGGGATGTCCCGCCACACGCTGAGCCAGACTGACCTGCAGAGTGGGGAGTGGGACCCGGCTGGCCAAGCACTCACAGCAATACTCCGCCACGGCCCGGGCCAGCCAGGAGGAGAGCCCAGGCAGGTGCCCACGTGCCTCAGAGCATCCAGCACGCCGTCGGTGGCCTCTCGGACCTCCCTTGCCACCTGTGGTCTGTTCCGCTCACAGTCTTTCATGGGGAGGCCACTTCCTGTTGGTGGAAGGCCACAGGCTGGTAGGAAGGAGGCACAGGACTCTGTTCTCTGGCCCTCACTGTGTCCTACCCACCGCGCTCTCCCCATCCATTGCTCCCTGCCCCTGTAGGGCGTCCACTCAGTATTAGCTGCCACGTCGTCTCTGTCCTCCTGACAATAAGGACAAGGGTCCAGCTGGGGCCTCTGGCAAACCAGGGAGAGAAATTGGACGTGTCACTGACGTTTCAAGCCAGGCTCTTCAGAGGGGTCAGCTGGAAACCCAGAGGCAGCCACAGGTGGGGTGTGAGGGTGGCCGCCTTGAGAGAATGCTGGACCTCCACACCCATTGCGGCCCATACCTTTGCATCTCATCTTCCCGCTTTGGGGATAGAGCCGCTGGTTCATACAGTACCCACCCGGTTCTCAAGGCCACCTTCAGGGCCCCAGGGGCACTGCCATGCCATTTGGACCCAGAGACCCAGTCCTCAACCCTGCCCCCTCTCCCCCCCTGGGATATGACATGCGTGGTGTTTCCTGTGGTAAGAGACTGAGGCGGTCGTGGGGCCGGCTGTATACATGCTCCAGTGTACATTTGTTGCCCCCAGGCCCCTGCCTTGACCCCAGGCAGATGCTGGACAGAGTTGGTGAGACCACCACCTCTTCCTGACGCCAGCTCCCTGGGGCCGAGGGTACCTAGAGCTCCCCTTAACCTCCCAAGTACTAAGAAGCTAAAGTATTTTAATTTTTTTTTTTTCTTGGTGCCAGAGTTTATACCCTGGGTGCTGGGGTTGCACTGTGTTACATATATATATATAACTGTGTGTGTATATATATATATATATATATATATTATATTTTTTTGGTTGGGTTTGTTTTTAATTCAGTGATATAGAATGGTGGCAAGCCCCAGTCTCAAAGGGTGTCCTATCTCAGTGCTAGAGCACGGGATGGGGGGGGGCGGTATGTATCTTCACGTGTGGGGGCCTCAAGGACACAGAATGGATGTGCCCTTGGAAAGGTCAAGTGTCATGGCTGCCCGGCAGCTACTCCAGGGGAACAGGGGTTGTAAGATGCAGAGGAAAGACCTGTTGTCTCCAGGAAGTCTGCCTTCATGAAGTGCAGTGATCCCAGGGACTTCTGATCAAAGGAAACAGCCAGGCTGAGGTAGGAGACCCCGGGGCTGAATGCTGGCCTGTCCCCCTTCCCCTCACATGGTGCTAGGTGGGGAGCTGCCCTGGGAGCTTGGGGGCCCCCAGGACCCCCCAGAGCTGTCTCCAGCCCCTCTGCAGACAAGCGGATCTCTGGGCTAGTTTCTGGTGGGGGCCTGCTCCTAACCCCCTCTTAACAATGTGAAGTGACTAAGGCTGGGGTGCCTTTTCCCCAGTCCCTCCCACTGCCAGTTCAGCTTTGAACTGACACTTCGGAAATCCTTTCTAGAGAGCCTGGTCTTTGTTCCTAGGATGTTGGGGCTGAGGAGTCCTTCAACGGGTGTGGACACAGCTCCAGAAAGGGGAGGTGGCCTCCTGGGCTGACGTCACAGAATTGACTGGGAGCAGGGCCAAGAAGCGAACTTGAGGCTCCCGCTTCCATGCCCAGAGCTCCTCTTCCAATGCCACACTGCCTCTGAGCCTGTCCTTGGGACCCTGCCCTGCCAGGTTGCTGTCCCTCCAGCGGTCACGCCTTTGGTCATTCCAGGATATGGGGACAAACCACTCCTTCCCAGCCCGGTGCCTTCTCAGTCCCAGATCTGCATTCCTGTCGTGCTCGCCCCACCTCAGAAGGCCCTTCCCCAGCCTGGAAACCTGAATCTTGGTTCCTGGGGTCTCCGTGGAATGGAGAAGTGGAGTGTTCTGCGGAGCCGGCCGCGTGTGGTTCTACCGTCCCCCGAGGGGAGTGTTCCCATTATGCTTTTCACGGGGCCTTAGAACCTGGCGCTGCCAGCCCGGCGGGGGCTGAGGAGCAGAGTGTCTGAGGACTGGGTGGCATGCCTGCGTGCATGCTTGTGAGGACTTACTGGCACCAGGAACCAGACTCCCAGAGCTGGCAGTGGCTTCCGCAGTGCAGAGCCCAGCCTTCAGTGCAAGGCTTGTGTTCTGTGATGAGGACCTCACAGCTCCCACCGTCTGAGGTCTGTCCTTGAGCAGCGGGTGGGTCCGGTCCCCTTCTCCTCCGGCCTGAGGAAGAAACAGGCAGGTTTGAGACCCTGAGGGAGCAGAGGAAATCCTAGGGACTTGACCTCTCACGTGTTGTAAGTTTGTCTGGTCACTGCTACTTTTTCCCTTCCCACTAAAGGAATTTGTCTCAAGGACCCCCCTGCCAGGACTTGGAGGTACTGGGGAGGGAAGAGAGCCCTAGGGGCTCTTTGGCTACTGAGTACACAGATCCCCCTGAGAGGGGAAGAAAACCAGAGGTCAGTGGTGCAGTGTCCTCTGCATCCTCCATGTCACTAAGTCACTGTCTGGCCTGAAAACAAGAGCAGAAACTCTGCCCCCCTTCTGCCGTCTCCTCCACACGCCTGTGCCCCAGGCTGGGAGCGGGTGTGCTGTGTCACCGGGGTTCTAGAGCTGCCCACGGCAGGCGCCTTGCACTTGGAGAAAGAGTCTGAGGTGTAAGGATGGGTCTCTTCTGCACCTCTCAATAGGAGCAGCCAGTGCCTCTGGGGCCCAGCGAGGGAGCAGTGGTCTGTTCCCAGCAGGAGGAAACTGCTGGGCTGACCTGCAGAGACCAGTTGGTCCCAACATGGAGCTGTCCCCACAGGTATGTTAGAAACAGCAAGTAAATGTTGTATCCAGTATTCTATAGCTAACTCCCACTACCCACGGTTTAGACTCACAGTGAACATTTTGCCACATTTTTTTTATCTTTTGTCTGTACACTTTTTCTGAACTAGTTTAAAAGTTGCAGTTATCATTAAGACTCCACCCCAAATACTTCAGCCTGCATCTCCTAAGAGATAGGTCATTTTCCTTCAGTTGGCCCTCCATCACACCCAGGACAGCAGTCATTTCCTAGCAACATCAGTCCCTATTTAAAGTTCCCCCAAATAATTTATGCCTGGTTTTAGAATTAGGACCTAGTTAAGGTACACAAGTTGCATCTTGGAAGTGTGTTTTCTAAAATCTCTTTCAAGCCAGTGAAGTTTCCATTCTGCTCACTTTGGTTTTTTAAATGACGTTATTTCTGAGGCTCGACGTCCCGCAAGCTGATCTGTTTTTCAAGGGGTCTAGTTCCTCTAAGCCTTGTACTGGCAAGGGTGATTTAGGCTATGGGGAGTGTTACCTTTTGTTGCTGACTTAAAAACTTCAGTCCCTTTGCTGTCACCTGTACCAAGTGCCAAATCAACAGAGGGGCTGGCCAGAGCTCCTGGAGAGGCCGGGGGAGGCAGCTTCACGACTGGGCTGGGAGAGTTTAGAAGGAAGAGGCCGCACTCGTGGAGGCTGGGCCTGCTGGAAATGAGGCATCTTGGACTCATAAGGTCCTGTGTTTTCCTTCTGATCCTGGAACTGGAAACAGGGCACCAAATAGTATCTCTTTCTCTCTGTTTTGCATCTCTGGGTTTTCGCTTCCTGGAGGCCCATGGTCTGTGTGCATGAGGGCAGAGCCGCAAGGATGCACCAAAGAAAGGGGAGGGCGCATTGCGCAGGCCGCGGTTAGGGAGAAAGAGCGCTGGGCTGAGGCAGGAGATGTGAAGTTTTGTCCGAGTTGTGTGCACTGAGTAGCTCAGTGACAGTTTTCCTCCCAGGGGCTTAATTTCCCCATCTAGAACAAGCAGATGGGGCTGCAGCATGGGCTTTTCAGACATCGAAGAAGGAAGGGGTCTGCTCTCGTTGAGGTGGGGATGGAGGCCCCCTGCTCTTGAGGCAGTGCTGGGCTTCTGGCTTGCTTGCCTGGCTGGGGTTGCCTGTCCCCATGGCTTCCCTTCGCCAGCTCCCACCAGGGAGAGCCATGGGCCTCGTGTGCAGTCAGTGTCGAGGGCGCAGGGAAGACTCTGGCTGTGTTTCATCCTAATAAGTTCATCCCTCCCTCCCTCCTCTCTGTGGCCCTTGAGGAGAATGAGGGCGGTGAGGGTTTTCTATGACTGTGCTAGCTTTTATTATGAGCAAGAGGGCTCCTTTTGTAATTTGTGCATGAAATTCATGTCATTTCCTGGGGAGAGAGGAGAGTGCTGACTGAGAGGGTGGGGGGCAGGTTAGGGGAACAGGCAGAGGTTTCCTTCCTTTGTGGGTGGGGAGGAGAGAGGAGGGTGCTTCCCCACTCAGCTGATCAGGGCTCTCAAACCAGCCGTTTTGGGTTGTGTTGAACGTGGGAACCTTCCTCCATTAATGTACAATCTTGAACTAACTGCTAATAAAGTGGGGTTCTGTTTGTACACCTTGGTCACATCTGTCTGTCTGATCTTTTTTCAAGGCCCACAGGAGTGGTAGAGAGAAGGGTGTTCGCACGGTGGCTGCCGTGGCCACCCCTGTAATCACAGTGACTTTATCAGATCAAAGACCAATCCCACAGAGGATAAGCCGCAGCCAGTAGGGGCCTGTCCCAGGACAGCCAGATGGGGTCTCTCAGGTGACAGAGAGCTCTCAGGCACGCTGGACAATAAGTGCTGGAGTTCTGTGCTGCGAGGAGCCTCTGTCTAGAGAGAGTTCTGCCCTCAGCGTGTGATGTGATTGAAGACAAGTCACCCTTACGCTTGAATCTTCAGTTTCTCTCACCTCTTAGGGGCGTGGAAGGTGTTGGGCTCAGTGGCCACTCTGGAGAGCTTGATTCAAATGCAGATTCCCTGTCTGTGCCCCCAAGGATTCCTCCGTGGCAGATGCGTGTGTGACCCGAGCACCTGCATTTTAACAGCCTCTCCAGCACACTGAGGCGCCCCACTCAGGAAACCCTGGTTCAGATAGGTGGCTCCTGCAGGTTCTAATTCATGAATTCCAATTAATTCCTCCTACTGCCCAAGAAGTGAAAACTTTGGATGAAATGAATGACTTCCTAGTTCTCCCTGCTTGGTTGACGTCAAGTTTGCCGGGGCGGGGCAGAGGTGGGGAGCAGAGAGGCAGAAGCCGCTCCCTCAGAGGCCGCTGGGGAACTTTACAAAATGCACATTCCCAGCCTCCCCCAGTCCTGTCCACTCAGAACCTCTGGGAGAGAGATCCAGAAATGTGGCTTTTAAACAGTCCCTGCCTCACAGGAAGGTATGGGGACACTTGAGTCAAGCCACCAAGGGTCATCCTGAGAAGCTCCCCAGAATTGGGGACGGCTGCCTTGGGGTCTGCTGGGACACAGCTGGGAACATAAGTGCTGCCTCGGTGTGGACACTGCCTGTAACAGCAACTCGGCACTGAATATTCACAAGGCCTGCCGCCCCGGCTCTCAAGAAATATCCTGGGAGAGGTAATCGAAAAAGAATTCAAATCAGGACGACTCTCTGGAGGCCAATTTCAAGAGGTAAATATTAGTTTCACTATTATTTAAAAAAGAAAAAGCACAGGAAAAGATGGTTAACATGGCTAATGATTAGAGACAGGGGACTCAAAATTGCAACAAGGTATCACCTCCCACCAGACAGAGTGATTATCTTTAAAACATCTACTAAGGATACAGGCTGAACAGGATGTGGGGGAAAGGGACACCTACATTAGAGATACCAAGGGAAAATTTCATGCAAAGATGGGCTCGATAAAGGACAGAAATGGTATGGACCGAACAGAAGAAGAAGATATTAAGAAGAGGTGGCAAGAATACACAGAAGAACTTACAAAAAATACCTTCATGACCCGGATAATCATGATGGTGTGATCACTCATCTAGAGCCAGACATCCTGGAATGTGAAGTCAAGTGGGCCTTGGAAAGCATCACTATGAACAAAGTTAGTGGAGGTGATGGAATTCCAGTTGAGCTGTTTCAAATCCTGAAAGATGATGCTGTGAAAGTGCTGCACTCAATATGCCAGCAAATTTGGAAAACTCGGCAGTGGCCACAGGACTGGAAAAGGTCAGTTTTCATTCCAATTCCAAAGAAAGGCAATGCCAAAGAATGCTCAAACTACTGCACATTTGCATTCATCTCACATGCTAGTAAAGTAATGCTCAAAATTCTCCAAGCCAGGCTTCAGCAATATGTGAACTGTGAACTTCCAGATGTTCAAACTGGTTTTAGAAAAGGCAGAGGAACCAGAGATCAAATTGCCAACATCTGCTGGATCATCGAAAAAGCAAGAGCATTCCAGAAAAACATCTATTTCTGCTTTATTGACTATGCCAAAGCCTTTGACTGTGTGGATCACAATAAACTGTGGAAAATTCTGAGAGAGATGGGAATACCAGACCACCTGATCTGCCTCTTGAGAAATCTGTATGCAGGTCAGGAAGCAACAGTTAAAACTGGACATGGAACAACAGACTGGTTCCAAATAGGAAAAGGAGTACGTCAAGGCTGTATATTGTCACCCTGCTTATTTAACTTCTATGCAGAGTACATCATGAGAAACGCTGGACTGGAAGAAACACAAGCTGGAATCAAGATTGCCGGGAGAAATATCAATAACCTCAGATATGCAGATGACACCACCCTTATGGCAGAAAGTGAAGAGGAGCTAAAAAGCCTCTTGGTGAAAGTGAAAGTGGAGAGTGAAAAAGTTGGCTTAAAGCTCAACATTCAGAAAACAAAGATCATGGCATCCGGTCCCATCACTTCATGGGAAACAGTGGAAACAGTGTCAGACTTTATTTTTTTGGGCTCCAAAATCACTGCGAATGGTGATTGCAGCCATGAAATTAAAAGACACTTACTCCTTGGAAGGAAAGTTATGACCAACCTAGATAGCATATTAAAAAGCAGAGACATTACTTTGCCGACTAAGGTCCGTCTAGTCAAGGCTATGGTTTTTCCAGTAGTCATGTATGGATGTGAGAGTTGGACTATGAAGAAGGCTGAGCGCTGAAGAATTGATGCTTTTGAACTGTGGTGTTGGAGAGGACTCTTGAGAGTCTCTTGGACTGCAAGGAGATCCAACCAGTCCATTCTGAAGGAGATCAGCCCTGGGATTTCTTTGGAAGGAATGATGCTAAAGCTGAAACTCCAGTACTTTGGCCACCTCATTCGAAGAGTTGACTCATTGGAAAAGACTCTGATGCTGGGAGGGATTGGAGGCAGGAGGAGAAGGGGACGGCAGAGGATGAGATGGCTGGATGGCATCACTGACTTGAACATGAATCTGAGTGAACTCTGGGAGTTGGTGATGGACAGGGAGGCCTAGCGTGCTGCAGTTCATGGGGTCACAAAGAGTCGGACATGACTGAGTGACTGAACTGAACAGTGTCCTTGAATGTGAAGTGTAAAGAGTCCCCTGGAGAACAGCACCACAACTTCTCAAGAAACTGAAAATAGAGCTGCCAGTTGATCAGATATTCCCACACCTGGGGATGTATCTGGAGAAAAGACACAGGCACCCCAGCGTTCACCACAGCACTATTTACAATAACCAAGACACCAGAGTGGCCAGAATGTCCGTGGACCAATGAATGGATAAGGAAGAATAGAGAGACAATGGAATCTTAGCCATAAAGAAGAATATGATAAGACCTTTCTCAGCAACATGGATGGACCCAGAGATGATCATACTAAATAAAGCTAACCGTCATGTGATATCACTTAAAGGTGGAATCAAAAACTCATTCCAGATGAACTAATTTGCAAAAAAAAAAAAAAAATAGAGACTTGGACAAGAAACTTGCTTACCAAAGGGGAAAGGTGAGAGGAAAGGATAAATTAGGTGAAAGAAACCTATACACACTAATATATATATATATATTATAATAATTATGATAGATCATCAACAAAGACCTCTATATCACAGAAAATTCTATTCAGCATGCTTTAATAACTTGTATGGGAACAGAGGCTGAAAAAAATTGGCCATGTATAGATGTATAACTGAATCCCTTTGCTGTACACCTGAAATAAAACATTGTAAATCAACCATACTCCTAGAAAAACTAAAAATAAGAAACACCACCTCCATGAGAATTCCCTGGTGGTGCAGTGTGCTTAGGACTCCATGTGTCAATGCTGAAGTCCTGGGTTTGATTCCTGGTTGGGGAACTAAGATCCCACAAGCTGCATGTTGTGGCCAAAAATCCCCCCAAAGGACAGCAAAAACAACCTCGATAGCACAAGGGTGGCGCTTTCAGACACTTCTTGGGGTTTGTCGGCTGGGAGCTTGGTAAAAGTCATGGCGCAATGAAGATAACACGGGTGGGCGGTTCCCTGGTGGTCCAGTAGCTAGGACTCCGCACTCCCAATGCAGGGGGCTGGGGTTCAATCACTGGTCAGGGAATTCGATCCCACATGCTGCAGTAAAGATCAAAGATCTTGTGAGCCCCAGCTAAGACCTGGTGCAGCTAACAAATATAAAGAGCATGGGTGTAGCATTAACAGGAGCAGTGAGGATGCACGGTCCAGATGGGATTCCTGGGCCAGGTAACCAGTCAAGCTGTAACAGAGAGTTTTGAATTAAGAATTCTTTTTTTTAAAGAAACGTAATTGAAACCCAGGTAGAGGCAGAGACTTCTCACTGGATTTGGGGTGAGTATCAGGACTCACCAGCGCATCTCCTCCGTGTCCCTGCACTGTTTTGGAACCCGAAGAATCCTTGGAACACCCCGGGGAAGCCCAGCCCAAGTATTCTCAGAGGTCCCAAGAGTCCTGCAGTTCTAACAGTCTGAACAAACACATCGAAACCTCCTCATCTCCCACGTGAGGAGTCCTGACTCAGGGAGCATCATGCCCAAGGGGCAGTGTCAGATCCTGGAAATGGGTACTCCCTCAGAGAAGCCCTGGAAACAGCTTCGATGTCCATCCAGAGCATTGGCTAAATAGCCACTGCTATGGCCGCATGCTGGAACATGGTGATGGAGGAGAGAATGAATAGCTTAGGCCCCAGGTCCCCATCCAGGGAAATTTGAAGAATGTGACCATCTGTGGAAAGAGGATGCCGTACAGCTAAGTACACGTACATGCTCTGCTGGCTCCGACTGCTTAGGCCATTCTGCACTGCTTTTCCTGGCAATGTAGCTAGCTCACTCTCACACTGAGCTGATAACTGGCTACTTGTGAGGGAGAAGGAAATGGGGAGGGGGAAGCTTTCAAAGGGGACTTTAGCTTTGTCCCAAGTATTCTACTAAAAACAAGAGAGATGTATGTATCATTTGTGGAATGAAAATGTCATAAAGATAACTTTAAGAAACAGAAATGGGCAAAGCAGAAAATGCAGTCCAGAGAGCAGGACTGTTGTGGGATGCTCACCGTAAAAACAGCCCTGCTGCTCTCCCAGCCCACAGGCACCCAACATGCAGGGCCAGAGGCGGCCCTGGCTGTGGGGGGAATTCTTGCCTTGCTGCAGGAATCCTGAGCACCTGTCAGGCTCCTGACCTGGGGAGCCTGACTCGCTGTGTGACTGTGGGTGACTCGGCTCCACATGCTCACACGAGGGAGTTGGAGTGAACATCAGTGTTGGGACAAACCCAGCCTAGCACCTGTGAAATTCATAACATGAATCTACCCAAGAAGAAACAGCTGCACATCCATATTGAGGGACATTTTTGCAAAATAACTGGCCTGAACTCTCGAAATGGTTGAGGTCATGGAAGGTCAAGAAAGGTTAAGAAATGCTTCAAGGAGATTAAAGGATGCTAAAGATACTAAAGAGCCTTGGCAAATCAACCATCATTTATAATCCAGGAGAGTTCCTAGACTAGGAAAAGTTACTTGTAAAGAACACCATACTAACAGTTGGCAAAATGTGAATATTTTCTGTGTGGATTGGCTAATACTTATTATACTGTTATGTAAGAGTATATCATTGCTCTTAAGTAGAACATGCTGAAATATTGATGGGTGAAAGGGAAGAAACAAAGCTGAATTTTGACCCCTGCGTTTTCTCTAATGGGTCTAATTTATCTGGCACAGTTCAGACCATGTCCACCAGGGGACACTGTCGCCCCACCCTCTGACAAACTAGAGTTGGCTTGAACCTCCTCTGGGAAGACTGGGCTGGTGATCAATGGTGGTGAGGTAATGAGACTATAAATAATTCAATGACAGGATTAATTAAAAACTTTCTCACTCTGTCAGGGAGGCCTTCTGCTCGTCAAGTGCGCTCTCTCTCAATCCTTGCCACAACCCTCTGAGGTAGGTATTATCCTTACTCCCACTATGTAAATGAGGAGTCTGAGATTCGGAGAGGTTGAATAATTCTGCTAGGATCACAGAGCTGGGAGTCCTTGGTCTGTGAGATTCCACTGCCTTGAGCCCCCCGGGTGGTCCTGCCTCCTGTCATGAGTCAGACTGGGGAGAACGCACTGAGCCTGCCCCTGCCCGTCTATAGGCTGAGCACTTAAAAGTGTGTGTGTGTCCCACCCATGAGTATAAAGCAAGCACAACGCCGCCTACAGTGAGACCTAAGTCCAGCTCTAAACAGCAGCCCCACCCCCCTGACCTCTAACCCACCCCAACCCGCACCTCTCCCAGGGAACGACTACCACCAGTGTCTCTGGATCTTTCCGGAAATTATTTTTCAAATGTGACAGCTCCGCACACACACACCCTCTGCTGGCTTGCCCTGCTCATGCACGTTCTGCACGCTGCTTCTTCCCTGGTGCTGGGCGCTGTGTGGCAGGTTTTGCTGCTTTCTCAGCAGTGGATGGAGATTCTGGTTTAGGCACTGAGGGGGCTCCACTCTATCAAACGTTTGGAGGAGGAGGGAGGGAGGGATAAGCTGGAGCTTAAGTTCTCTAGGAGCTGTTCCCTGTTCTAGGGAGGTGTCCCTTGGGAAGGGAAGAGGCTGTGTAGCATAGTTGCTGAAATATGCACAGATAGCAGACCTGATTTCAAGTAGGTCTACACTGGTTTTGTGACCTTGGGCAAGTACCTTATGTCCCTGAGGCTGTCTTATTGGTAAAATGGGAACAGTGATGGGTGGCAGGTGCCAGGGCTGCTGTGAGGAGTAAGGCCTGCTCCACACTGAGCACTCGGTAAAGCCTGATCCAGTTCTAGGCACCCGACTTTGGCGGCTCCCATGCCTTGGCCTGGGGCTGGCACTGCCACCTTTGTCCTGAGGCTGAGAAGGATGGGGCTGAAGAGCCAAGAGGAATGCCCAATGGGGAAACTCATCACGTGTGATTGTTCTCTCTGGGACCCCTGAAATCAAATCGGTTAGGTGATCTAGGACACTGAGAATGACCCCGCAAAATATACATCCCCTCAAGTACCAACTTCCCAGAAATGCAAAGGATCATAAAAGAATACTATGAACTGCATGTCAACAAATAGAGAAATGAGCAAATTCCTAGGAATACCCAAGCTACCAAAACTGACTCAAGAAGAAAGAGAAAATCCGGATAGAACTGCAGGTCTAGAGACTGGACTTCCCTGGCGGTCCAGTGGTTAAGAATCCGCCTGGCAATGCAGGGGACACGGGTTCAGTCCCTGGTCCAGGAAGATTCCACATGCCGCAGGACAACTAAGCTCACACACCACGACTAATAAGCCCATGGCCCCGGAGCCCACGCTCTGCAACCAGAGGAGCCCCCGCAGCGAGAAGCCCGCAACGAGCTTCTGGAAAACTGCAACATCCACTCCCAATAAAAATTCTCCAGAAAGCGGGCGTTAGGGAACCTACCTAAACACGATAAAGGACGTTACCAAAAATGCACAGCTAACAGCATTCTCAGTGGTGAAAAGCAGCTAACAGCATTCTCAGTGGTGAAAAGCTGAGCGTTTCCTCTGAGACCAGGAACAAGACAAGGATGTCTTGCCACTCATACAACATAGTTTTGGAAGTCCTCACCGCAGCAGTCAGAGAAGAAAAAAGGAATTCAAACTGTAAAAAAACTGTCCCTGTTTGCAGATGACAGGATATTATATGTAGAAAATCCTAAAGATAGTACCAGGAAACTGTTAGAGTATCAGTGAAGTCAGTAAAGTTGCAGGATACAAAATTAATACAGAAATCTCTTACATTCCTATACGCTAATGATGAAAGAACAGAGGAAGGGAGACATTAAGGAAACAATTTTGTTAACCATCGCATCAAAAAGAATAAAATAATGCCATTTGCAGGAACATAAAAGGACTGAGAGATTCTCATACTAAGTGATGCAAGTCGAAGGAAGACAAATATGATATGGTATCGCTCATGTGCGGAATCTAAAAAGATGGTACAAATGAACTTATTTACAAAACAAAAATAGTCACAGATGCAGAGAATGAACCTATGGTTACCAAAGGAAGGAGGAGGTTGGCAGAGAGTGATAAATTAGGAGACGTATAGGGGGATCAACAAATACGCAATACAACATACATAAAACATGACTAATAGGGGCCTGCTATAGAGCACAGGGAACTCGACTCAGTATTGTCTTAACCTGTATAAGAAAAGAATCTAAGAGTGGGTATACATAGGCATATGAATAATTCACTTTGCTGTACGCCAGAACTTAACAAGATATTGTTTATCAACTAACTTCAATAAAAATTAAAAATATAAAATATTTCAGAATTTATAAAGTGAAAGGACTGTACCCTGAAGCCTCCAAAAACATTGCTTAAGTTAAAAGGACCTAAATAAATAGAAAACAACACATGTTTAAAGATTAGTATGCTTAATATTGGGCTTCCCTAGTAGCTCAGTTGGAGAAGGCAATGGCACCCCACTCCAGTACTCTTGCCTGGAAAATCCCATGGATGGAGGAGCCTGGTAGGCTGCAGTCCATGGGGTCGCTGAGAGTCGGACACGACTGAGCGACTTCAGTTTCACTTTTCACTTTCATGCATTGGAGAAGGAAATGGCGACCTGCTCCGGTGTTCTTGCCTGGAGAATCCCAGGGACGGGGGAGCCTGGTGGGCTGCCGTCTCGGAGGTCACACAGTCAGACACGACTGAAGTGACTTAGCAGCAGCAGCAGCAGCAGCAGCAGTAGTTCAGTTGGTAAAGAATCTGCCTGCAATGCAGGAGACCCCAGTTCAATTCCTGGGTTGGGAGATCCACTGGAGAAGGGATAGGGTACCCACTCCAGTATTCTTGGGCTTCCCTGTGGCTCAGCTGGTAAAGAATCCGTCTGCAATGTGGGAGACCTGGGTTCGATCCCTGCATTGGGAAGAACTCCTGGAGAAGGGAAAGACTACCCACTCCAGTATTCTGGCCTGGAGAATTCCACGGACTGTATAGCCCATGGGGTCACAAAGAGTCGGACACAACTGAGCGACTTTGACACACTCACTCATGCTTAATATTGTTCAAATATTGTTCACTCACGCTTAATATTTCCCACAATAACATATAGATTAAATCCAATCCCTGTTAAATCTAAGAGTTTCTCTATTTTCCAGTTTGTATTTAATTTTAAAAAACATTTTGTGTTGGAGTATACTTTATTAACAATGTTGCAATAGATTTAGGTAGATAGCAAAGGGGCTCAGCCATACATATCCATGTATCCAGTCTCCCCCAAACTCCCCTCCCATCCAGGCCGCATGATATTGAGCAGAGTTCCATGTGCTATATTGTAGGTTTTTATTGGTTATCCGATTTTAATTATAGCAGTGTGTACATGTACATCCCAAACGCCATAACTATCCCTTCCCCCCATCCTTACCCTCCTCCTGGCAAAATTACCTTCACTAAGTCTGAGTCTGTTTCTGTTTTGTAAGCTCATTTGTATCATTTCCTTTTAGATTCCACATATATGGTGTGTCATACCACATTTCCCCTTCTCTGCCTTTCTCCACTCGGTATGACTATCTCTAGGTTCATCCATGTTGCTGCAAATGGCATTATTCCATTTTTTAAAAAAGACTTTGAGTAGTACTCCATTATATAACACACCACACCCTCTCTATCCATTCCACTGCCGATGGACATTTAGGTGAACTCCATGCCTTAGCTATTGGAAACAGTGCTGCAGTGAATATTGGGGTGAATGGATCCTTTTGGATCATGTTTTTCTCGGATATATGCATAGGAGTGAGACTGCTGGATCATATGACAGCTCTGTTTTTAGTTTTTCAAAGAACCTCCATACTGTTCTCCATAGTTCAGAGTTACTTTTTTATCTTAAAAATGGGGAAAAATCCTAATATTCTTTGGAATTCCAAAGGTCGCCAAAGAGCCAAAAATCTTGCAAAACAGTGGTAATGTGTTATTAGAATAGACTTACAGACCATGGGACAGATATGAGAATCCACAAACAAAACCTCACTTCTATTTTCACTTGATTTCTGATAGAAATGCTAAGACTGGTCCCTGGGCTAAGAACATTTCCAACAAATGACATTGCAAAACCTGGACCTCATGGGCAAAATCTTGAGGGTGGACCTGACCTCATATCATCCAGAGAAGTTAATACAGAGTGAGTCACAGCCTGAATTTTGGAGCTAACCTATAGAAAAACATCCGTGAACATCTTCATGACCTGGGCTTGTTCATAGTTCATTAAAAATGACACCAAAGGCACAGGAAACAATGAAAAATAGATACACTTGCTTTCAAAAAAAAAAAAAAAAAGCAAAACTTCCATGTGTCGTAGGACATTCTCAAGAGAGTGAAAAGGCAACCAAGAGAATGGCAGAAAATGTTTGCAACCCACAGGCTGCTTATGGGATTAATATCCAGGATATATAACAGATGTTGACACCACAATTTAAAAATGCGAGACAGCAAGAGACACAGAGATAAAGAACAGACTTTTGGACTCTGTGGGAGAAGGTGAGGGTGGGATGATTTGAGAGAATAGCACTGAAACATGTATATTACCATACGTGAACTAGATTGCCAGTCCAGGTTCAGTGCATGACACAGGGCACTCAAGGCTGGTGTGCTGGGACAACCCTGAGGGATGGCGTGGGGGGGAGGTGGGAGGGGGGTTCAGGATGGGGGACACGTGTGCACCATGGCTGATTCGTGTCGATGTGTGGTGAAAGCCACTACAATATTGTAAAGTAATTAGCCTCCAATTAAAATAAATAAAATTTTATAAAAAAGAACATTTAAAAAATGAGCCCCAACCTAAACATTTCTCAAAAAAGTACAAATGGCCAAGAGCACATAAAAGATGCAGGATATAACTGATTATTAAAGAAATGGAAATCAAAGCTATGAGATACAACCTCACACAGGTCAGAATGGCCATCCTCAAAAAATCTACAAACAGTAAGTGCTGGAGAGGATGTGGAGAAAAGAGAGCTCTCCTACACTATTGGTGGGAATGTAGAATGGGTACAAGCGTGATGAAGAATATACAGATTTCTTAAAACACCATATATAGAAATACCATATGAGCCAACAGTCCCACTCCTGGGCATGTATGCAGAGAAAACCATTATTTGAAAATATACGTGCACTCCAGGGTTCACTGCAGCACTGTTTACAATAGCCAAGACGTGGAAGCAACCTAAGTATCTATAGACAGAGAAATGGGTAAAGACGAAGGGGTACATCTATACAATGGAGTACTACTCAGCCATGAAAATGAGCGAAATGCTACCATTTGCAGCAACAAGGATGGACCAGGAGATTCTCATAGTCACTGATAGACAAAAAGGATAAATATCATATGATATCTTTCATATGCAAAAGCTAAAAAGTTGATATAAATGAACTTATTTATAAAATAGAAATAGAGTTACAGATATGGAAAATAAACCTACAGTTACCAGAGGGGAAAGGGAGGGGTGACCAGGAAGGATAAATTAGGAGCCTGGGATCAACGTATACACACTACTCTATGTGTAATAGATAACCAATGAGACCTACTGTAGCACAGGGAACTCTATTCAGTATTCTGCATTAATCCCTATGTGAAAAGAATTTAAAACAGAGTGGCTATATGTGTATGTTGAACTGATTCACTTTTCTGTATGCCTGAAACCGATAAACATTGTACACCAACTATACTCCAATAAAAATTTATAAATAACATAACATTTCAGAATTCAATCAAGGAAGTGAAAGGCTTCTACCCTGAAAACTCTAAAGCACTGCTTAAGGAGGACCTAAATAATTGGAATACAGTCCGTGTTTAAATATTAGAATGCTTCAAATAACAATACTAGTCAGCCCAATAGACAGGTTCATTTCACTCCTATTCAATCTGAGAGCTCTCCCTCCTCCCCCAAATTGGGGGAAAAAATCCTAATATTCATACGGACTTCCAAAGGACACTGAAGAGCCAAACTTATCTTGCGAAAGTGTGTCACTGCATTCGAATAGACATGCAGACCATGGACTAGACTTGGAGCACAGAAACAAACCCTCAGCCTAAGCTAAGAGCACTGGCGGGACACTGGCGAGACACTGACACACGGCTTCATCATCTTGGCTTGGGTTTGGGTCCTAAAATATGACGCCAGAGGCACAGAAAACAAGGAAAGTTAGGTTCACTGGTCCTCAGAAAAATGAAAAACTTCTATTAGTCATGGGGCATTATCATGAGAGTGAAAGGACAGCTAGAAAATGGTAGAAAATGTTTGCAAACCATAGGCCTGTTATGGGTTTAAGATCCAGAATACATAGAGGATACCAACAACACAATCAAGAGTGATCCAAAAACCTGAACAGCCATTGCTCCTAACAAGACATACGAATGGCCAACAGCACATGAAAAGATGCTCAACACCACCAATGATTAGAGAAGTGAAAATTAGAACTACAATGAGATATCACGTAGGTCAGAATGGCCATCGTCATAAAATTTACAGGGTCTGAAGTGACCTCTAAAAACGGAGCGTAATACACTTGACCCAGAAAGCCCCACAAATGCAGATCAAGAGGTTCAAATCTCCGTGTTCACTTTAAGAACACTTGAGAAACCGCCCAGACCATTAAGCGTATGCATATCTGAAAAGCCACCAAGTGTCTGAAGTATGTCACTGTAAAGAAGCAATGTGCGCCATTCCATCATTCCAGCGTGGAGTTGGTAGATGTGCACAGGCCAAACAGTGGGGCTGCACGCAGGGTCAGTGGCCTGAAAAAAATGCTGAATTTTACTGCACATGCTCAGAAATGCAGAGTGCTGAACTTAAGGGCTTAGATGTAGATGTTCTCTGGTCATTGAGCACATTGAGCACACTGAGCACATTCAGGTGAACAAAGGCGCCAGGAGGCAGCACAGGACTTAGAGACTCATGGTCAGACCCACCCGCCCTGCCGCACTGAGATAATGCTAACTGGAGAAGAACACTGTTCCTAAACCAGAAGAGGAGGTTGTGCAGAAGAAAAAGATACCCCAGAAGGAACTAAAGAAATAAAAACCGATGGCCCAGGAATAAACACCGCAAAAAATAAATGCATTTAAAAGTAAAAAAATCTATGAATAAATGTTGGAGAGGCTAATGAGGAAAGGGAACTCTCCTACACTAATGCTGGGAATGTAGGTAGGCACAACCATGATGGAGAAAAATACACAGTTTCCTTAAAAAAACAATATACAGAACTATTAATACATAAGATACCTCAATCCCACATCAGGGAATATATCCAGAGAAAATGGTTATTCAAAAAGATAGATGCACCCCAGGGTTCACTGCAGCACTGTTTACAATAGCCAAGACATGGAACCGCTCTAACTGTCACTCAGCAGACAAACAAGTGCAGAATGAGTGGTACATGAAGACAATGGAGTATTACTCAGCCACAAAAATGAACAAAATACTGTTATTTGCAGAAGCATGGGTGGACGTAGAGATTCTCACAGCCAATGATGTAAATCAGACAGAAAATGACAAATATCATATGATATCACTTATATGCAAAATCTAAATAAATGCAGTTATCAATAAAACAGAAATAGAAACACAGATATAGAAAACACACCTATGGTTACCAGAGGGGAAAGTGAGGGGTGGCCGGAAGGGATAAATTAGGAGACTGGGATCAACATACACGTATTATTCTATATAAAGTAGATAACTAATAACAACCTACTCTACAGCACAGGGAACTCTATTCAGTATTTTGTATTAACCCCTGTGTGAAAAGAATCTAAAAGACAGTGGATATACGAATATATTTAACTGACTTACTTTGCTGTATGCCTAAAGCTGATATAACACTGAACACCAACAATACTCCAATAAAAATTTAAACATAATATAAAATATTTCAGAATTCAATCCAAGAGGTGAAATGGTTCTACCCTGAAAACTCTAAAACACTGCCTAAAGAAAACTTATATAACTGGAAAACAACTCATATTTAAATATTAGAATGCTTAGTAATGTTCAAATAACAATACTATTCAGTAAAAATAGATATTCATTTCATTCCTATTAAATCTCAGAGTTTATCTTTTTCTGAATGGGGAAAAATACTCTAATATTCATATGGAATTTCAAGGAGGCCAAAGAGCCAAAATAGTCTTCCAGATGTGTGTTACTGCATTGGGAGAGACATACAGACCATGTAATAGACTTGAGAACCAAGAAACAAACCCTCTCTTCAATTTTTACTTGATTTCTGGTAGAAGTGCTAAGACTGGTCACTGGGCAAAGAACAGATCCAAAAACGGCACTGCAAAACCCTGACATCACGTGCAGAATCTTGAGGATGGACCTGACCTCATACCATACACAGAAGGTAATGCAAGATGAATCAAGGGCTAAATTTTGGAGCTAAGCTATAGAACAGGGCAGGGCAAAGGAGCAGGCAAAGGCTAATAGAGTTTTGCCAAGAGAATGCACTGGTCATAGCAAATACCACCTTCCAACAACACAACAGATGACTGTACACATGGATATCACCAGATGGTCAATACCAAAATCAGGTTGATTTTATTCTCTGCAGCCTAAGATGGAGAAGCTCTATACAGTCAGCAAAAACAAGACTGGAAGTGACTGTGGCTCAGATCATGAACTCCTTATTGCAAAATTCAGACTTAGAGAAACTAGGGAAAAGCACTAGCCCATTCAGGTATGACCTAAATCAAATCCCTTACGATTATCCGGTAGAACTGACAAATAGATTCAAGGGATTAGATCTGATAGAGTGCTTAAAGAGCAACAAGCTGTGGAAAATCCTTAAAGAGATGGGAATACCAGACTACCTTACCTGCCTCCTGAGAAATCTGTATGCAAGTCAAGAAGCAACAGTCAGAACTGTTGCTGGAACAGACTCATTCCAAATTGGGAAGGGAGTATGTCAAGGCTGTATATTGTCACCTTACTTATTTAACTTATATGCAGAGTTCAGTTCAGTTGCTCAGTCATGTCCAACTCTTTGCGATGCCATGAACCGTAGCACGCCAGGCCTCCCTGTCCATCACCAACTCCCAGAGTCCACCCAAACTCATGTCCATTGAGTCGGTGATGCCATCCAACCATCTCATCCTCTGTCGTCCCCTTTTCCTCCTGCCCTCAATCTTTCCCAACATCAGGGTCTTTTCCAATGAGTCAGCTCAGGTCGCCAAAGTATTGGAGCTTCATCTTCAACATCAGTCCTTCCAATGAACACCCAGGACTGATCTCCTTTAGGATGGACTGGTTGGATCTCCTTGCAGCCCAAGGGACTCTCAAGAGTCTTCTCCAACACCACAGTTCAAAAGCATCAATTCTTCGCTGCTCAGCTTTCTTTATAGTCCAACTCTCACATCCATGCATGACTACTGGAAAAACCATAGCCTTGACTAGACGGACCTTTGTTGGCAAAGTAATGTCTCTGCTTTTTAATATGCTATCTAGGTTGGTCATAACTTTCCTTCCAAGGAGTAAGCGTCTTTTAATTTCATGACTGCAATCACCATCTGCAGTGATTTTGGAGCCCAGAAAAATAAAGTCAGCCACTGTTTCCCCATCTATTTCCCACGAAGTGATGGGACCAGGTGCCATGATCTTCGTTTTCTGAATGTTGAGCTTGAAGCCAACTTTTTCACTCTCCTCTTTCACTTTCATCAAGAGGCTCTTTAGTTCCTCTTCACTTTCTGCCATAAGGGTGGTGTCATCTGCATATCTGAGGTTATTGATATTTCTCCAGGCAGTCTTGATTCCAGCTTGTGCTTCCTCCAGCCCAGCATTTCTCATGATGTACTCTGCATAGAAGTTAAATAAGCAGGGTGACAATATACAGCCTTGATATACTCCTTTTCCTATTTGGAACCAGTCTGTTGTTCCATGTCCAGTTCTAACTGTTGCTTCCTGACCTGCATACAGATTTCTCAAGAGGCAGATCAGGTAGTCTGGTATTCCCATCTCTCTCAGAATTTTCCACAGTTTATTGTGATCCACACAGTCAAAGGCTTTGGCATAGTCAATAAAACAGAAATAGATGTTTTTCTGGAATTCTCTTGCTTTTTCGATGATCCATAGGATGTTGGCAATTTGATCTCTGGTTCCTCTGCCTTTTCTAAAACCAGCTTGAATATCTGGAAGTTCACGGTTCACGTATTGCTGAAGCCTGGCTTGGAGAATTTTAAGCATTACTTTATTAGCGTGTGAGATGAGTGCAATTGTGTGGTAGTTTGAGCATTCTTTGGCATTGCCTTTCTTTGGGATTGGAATGAAAGTGAGAAATAGATTTAAGGGACTAGATCTGATAGACAGAGTGCCTGATGAACCATGGACGGAAGTTCATGACACTGTACAGGAGACAGGAATCAAGACCATCCCCAAGAAAAAGAAATGCAAAAAAAAAAGAAAGAAAGAAATGCAGAGTACATCATGCAAAATGCTGGACTGTGTTAAGCACAAGCTGGAATCAAGATTGCAGGGAGAAGTATCAATAAACTCAGATATGTAGATGACATCACCCTTTTGGCAGAAAGCAAAGAGGAACTAAAGAGCCTCTTGATGAAAGTAAAAGAGGAGAGTGAAAAAGTTGGCTTAAAACTCAACATTCAAAAAACTAAGATCATGACATCTGGTCCCATCACTTCATGGGAAATGGGAAAACAATGGAAACAGTGACAGGCTTTTTTTCCTTGGACTCCAAAATCATTGCAGATGGTGACTGCAGCCATGAAGTTAAAAGATACTTGCTCCTTGAAGAAAAGCTATGACCAACATAGACAGCATGTTAAAAAAGAGACATTACTTTGCCCACAAAGGTCCATTTAGTCAAAGCTACAGTTTTTCCGGTAGTCATGTATGGATGTGAGAGTTAGACCATAAAGAAAGCTGAGCACTGAAGAATTGATGCTTTTGAACTGTGGTGTTGGAGAAGACTCTTGAGAGTCCCTTGGACTGCAAGGAGATCAAACCAGTCGATTCTAAAGGAAAGCAGTCCTGAATATACATTGGAAGGACTGATGTTGAAGCTGAAACTCCAGTACTGTGGCCACCTGATGCAAAGAACTGACTCATTGGAAAAGACGCTGATGCTGTGGAAGATCGAAGGCGGGAGGAAAAGGGAATGACAGAGGATGAGATGGTTGGATGACATCACCAACTCGATGGACATGAGTTTGAGTAAGCTCAGGGAGTTGGTGATGGACAGGGAAGCCTGGCATGCTGCAGTCCGTGGAGTCGTAAAGAGTCGGACACGACTGAAGGACTGAACTGAATTGAAGTGGTTTGGCGGTGCTGAATTCTCTTAACTTTTGCTTGGGTTGTGGGTCTAAAAGTATGACCAAAGGCAGAGAAAACAATGAAAATTAGATACATTGCTCCTCAAAAAATTAAAAACTTCATGTGTGAAAGGATGTTCACACAAGGATGAGAGGACAACTGAGAGAATGGCAGAAATGTTTACAAACCATAGGCCTGCTATTGGTTTAAGATTCAGAATATATAAAGGATACCAACAACGCTATTCAAAGGTGGTCCGAAAACCCAAACAGACATTTCTCCTAAGAAGACATACAAATGGCCAACAGCACATGAAAAGATGGTCAGCATCACTCATTATCAGAGAAATAGAACTTAGAACCTCAATGAGATATCACATCACAAGTCAGAATGATCATCATCAAAAAATCTACAAACAATAAATGCAGGCTAGTGTGCAGAGAAAAGGGAACTCTCCTACACTACCAGTGGGAATGTAAATGGGTGCAACCATGATGGAGAAGAATATTGAGGTTCCTTAAAAAGCTGTATACAGAACTACCATATGAGCCAGTGATCCCACTCACGTGCGTACATTCAGAGAAAACCATTATTTGAAAAGATACATGCACCCCACAGCTCACTGCAACGCTATCCACAGTAGCCAAGACATGGAGGTCACCTAGGTTTCTGTCGACAGACAAGTGAAGAAGAAGCGATACTCAACAGGAAAACTTGTGATCGCTTTTTAAAATCAAGACACAGAACAGAATTATCTTGGAATATTTTGAAAAATGCAAATGTTCAGGTAAAGCTGTTTTCCTCCAAGGCAGTGTTTCTAATGGCAGCCATGTTGAAAGGCTTCTGGACTGCATGCTGGTCATTCACCTTTGTCTAGTTTGTTTCACTTTTTCCATTTCATGTTCGGTGCTCCCATTTCATTCACTTTATGTTTTCCAATTTGTCTGTCTCTTTTTGTGTTGTTGCTTTTTCTCGAGCATTTATCAAGTGTAGTAGTAAAGCTTTTGTACACAGATACATATACAGTATGTATAATAAAATGGATATATATATATTTAAATTCATGAATTTTTGCCTAGCTAAAATTTTTTTTGACATTTTGATTATACTTGTTTGACTCAACATGGCTAGAATGCTAGACTTTAATTTATATTCACTCAGAACCTTTATATAATTCCATGTATTTTGGCATCTAGTATTAGTGCTAAAAATTTATCTTAGCGATTTAAAAAAATTTGAATGAGACTTGAAATTTCTAATCTAGTTCTAAGAATATAAAGATATATGATGTTTAAAAAAAGGAAATAAGTGATGCAGTATTATTAACTAAAGTACAGATTTTGTTCAAATATTACAAAGTTTTATGCCAGTATCCATTATATGTTTTAATCCTTATCAAGATCCCACATTGTATTTAGCTGCACCTTCAGCTGGATGCAACAAATTCTGATAAATTCTCTTTTCATTTTGATTTTATTACAAATATTTTCTAATTTTCCTTGTTTGGCTTCTTAGATACAGCCATTATTCAAGATTGGACATTTAATTTCTAAATACATTGGATTTTGTTTAAAGTATCTTTAATATTAATTCACATTTTGATACTGATTTCTCATTTTAATGATTTCTTCTCTGCCATCACCCTCTGTTTTTCTCACTCTAACCTTATTGAGGCTTTGGATGGCTAAGTCAAAGATCTCTCTGATAAATGTCATGTTTTATATGAAAATATGTGGGTTGCTTTCAAATATCTTTTGATATTCATTTCCAGCATAATTATACAGTGATAAGAGAACATGCTCTCTACGAGTTCAGTACCTTTCAGACCATGAAATATTTACACCTTGTGCTATGTCCCTGGATATGATCCAGTGTCTTGTAGTTTACAGTCTATGGGAACTTGAGTAGAATTTTTATTATGCTGTTGTTTGAAAATTGGATAAACCTTAATTATGTTGAATTGGTGTGTAGCATTTCCCAGATCTACTCTATCCTTCTACTTCTCTGTATATTCACTGTATTAATTTCGGGGAGACTGACTTGAGACTCCAAATAAAAATATTAATTTACTTAAAAGATAATTGTAATAATGTGTTGAACTGTATATAAACTTGTTCTGCATTTTCCAAGTCTTTTATAAATGTGTTATCATACTTTCATAATTTAAAAATAAAAAACTTTTTTAAAAAAGAAAACACTGGTACATACATACAATGGGGTAATACTCAGCCAGAAAAATGAGTGAAACACTACCATTTGCAGCTATATGGATGGCACTAGAGATTCTCATAGCCAGTGATCTAAGTCAGACAAAAAATGACAGATATCATATGATATTGCTTATATGCAAAATCTAAAAAGTTGGTACAAATGAATAAAAAGAAATAGAGTCAGAGGTATAGAAAACAAATGTATAGTTACCAGAGTGGAAAGTGTGTGGTACTTGGAAGGATAAATTAGGAGATGGGGGAATATATACACACTACTCTGTATGTAATAGGTAACTAATAAGGACCTATTATACAGCACAGGGAACTCTCTTCAGGATTCTGCTTTGACCCCTTTGTGAAAAGAATCTAAAACAGAGTAGATAGAGATGTATGTCTAATTGATTCACCTAGCTGTATGTCTGAAGCTGATACAACGCTGAACGACAGCTATACTCCAATAAAAACTTAAACATAACATAAAATATTTCAGAGTTCATCAAGGAGGTGAACGTCTTCTACCCTGAAAACTCTAAAACATTGCTTACAGAAGACCTAAGTAATTGGAAAACAACCCATGTTTAAGTATTAGAATGCTCAGTATTGTTCAAGTAACAATACTAGTTAGCCCAATGTACAGATTCATTTCATTCATATTCAGTCTCAGAGTTTCTTTACTTTTTTTGACAAATTGACAAAAACATCTTAATATTCATATGGAATTCCAAGAGATGCTGAAGATTCAGAATACTATCCCAGATGTGTGTTTCTGCATTAGAATAGGTATATAGTCCATTGAATAGACTTGAGAACCTGGAGACAAACCCTCACTTCTGTTTTCACTTGATTTCTGATAGAAGTGCTAAGACTGGTCACTGGACAAAGAACAGATCCAACAAATGGCACTGCAGAACCCTGACCTCACATGCAGAATCTTGAGGGTAGACCTGACCTCATACCATACACAGAAGGTAATTCAAGATGAATCAAGACCTAATATTTGCAGCTAAGCTATAGAACGGTAGAAGAAAAAACAACTGCACATCTCCATGACCTTGGATTTGGTGATGGTGCCTTAAATGTCAGACCAGAGGCACAGCATACAACAACAACAACAAAGTATAGATACAGTGGCCTTCAAGGAAAAGATGAAAACTTTCCATGCATCACAGGACATTCTCACGAGGGTGAAAAGACAACCTAGAGAAGGACCAAAAATGTCTGCAAACCATAAACCTGAATGGATTTACTCTGCAGAATATGTAAAAGACACTAACAACAATATAATTTGAATATGGACCAAAAACCCAAACAGACATTTCTCAAAGGAGACATACAAATGGTCAAATGAACATGAAAAGATGCTGAACACCACTAATTATTAGAGAAATGGAAATTAAAACTACAGTGAGATACTACCACACAAGGGTCAGAATGGCCATCATCAAAAAATCTGCAAACAATAACTGCTAGAGAGGATGAAGAGAAAGAGGAGCCCCCCTACCCTGCTGGAGGGAGTGTAAATGGGTACGCCATTTATGGAGAACTGTGTGGAGGTTCCTTAAAAAGGAAACTATATAGAGAACCTTAAAAAGGAACCTATATAGAACCTCTATGTAGAATTACCGTATAATTCAGCAGTCCTTCTACTAGGCATACATCTGGGGGGAAAGTCAGTATTTGAAAAAAATACTTTCATTGAAGTGTTCACTGCAGCATTGTTTACAATCGCCAACATGAAAGCCATCTGTGTGTCCACTGACAGAGGAATGGATACAGAGAAAGCGGTCCATCTATGCAATGGAATAATTCTCAACCATTAAACAGAATGTAATAATGCCATTTGCAGCAACATGGATGGACCTGGAGATTTTCATACTGAGTGACAGAAGTCCCACTGAGAAGGAGAAATATTGTATGACATCCCTGGTATGCAGAATCTAAAAAGAAAGGATACAAGCGAATTTATTTACAACACAAAAGCAGACTCACAGACTTATGGAACGAACCTATGGCTGCTTAGGGGAGAAGGACAGGGCAAAGGGATAGTTAGGGAGTTTGGGATCGACATGTACATACTGCTATATTTAAAATGGATAACCAGCAAAAGTCCTACTGTATAGTATAGGGAATTCTGCTCAATGTTATGTGGCAGGCTGGAAAGGAAGGGAGTTTGGGAGAGGATGGATACATGTATATTATGTATGGCTAAGTCCCTTTGCTGTCCACCTGAAACTATCACTACATTGTTAATCAGCTATACTCAGTGTAACATAAAAAGTTTAAAACTAAAAACAATAAATAAATAAATTAGATACTACCATTTGCAACAACATGGATGGACCTAGAATTTCTTATAAAAGGAACATTAAGTCAGATAGAAAAGAGAAATATCATTTGAGATCTCTTACATGCAGAATCTAAAAAGATGATACAAATGAACTTATTTACAAAAGAGATAGAGAGTCATTTAGATAGAAAACAAATCTATGGCTATAAAGGGGAAAGTGAGAGGGTGGCAAGGAAGACTAAGTTAGAAGACTGGGATCAACATATATGGACTGCTGCTAAGCTGCTAAGTTGCTTCAGTCGTGTCCAACTCTGTGCGACCCCATAGATGGCAGCCCACCAGGCTCCCCTGTCCCAGGAATCTCCAGGCAAGAACACTGGAGTGGGTTGCCATTGCCTTCTGCAATATATATGGACTACTATATATGTATTAGTAAGGTCCTACCATATAGCACAGGGGACTCTACTCAATTTTCTGTACTAACCTGCAGGAGAAAAGAATTTAAACAAAGTGGATATATGTATAACTGGTTTACTTATCAAAGCTTATTCACTTTTTCACTTCAGGTGCTGTGCACCTGAAACTGATACAACATTGTTAATCAACTATACTCCAATAAAAGTTTAAAAATAATAAAAAGTATTTCAGATGCCAAACAAGGAGGCAAAGACTTCTACCCTGAAAACTTTAAAAACACTGCTTAAATTAAAGAGGACCTAAATACCAGACCACCTAACCTGCCTCTTGAGGAATCTGTATGCAGGTCAGGAAGCAACAGTTAGAACTGGACATGGAACAATAGACTGGTTCCATATAGGAAAAGGAGTACGTCAAGGCTGTATAGTGTCACCCTGCTTATTTAACTTCTATGCAGAGTACATCATGAGAAGCGCTGGACTGGAAGAAACACAAGCTGGAATCAAGGTTGCCGGGAGAAATATCAATAACCTCAGATATGCAGATGACACCACCCTTATGGCAGAAAGTGAAGAGGAGCTAAAAAGCCTCTTGATGAAAGTGAAAGAGGAGAGTGAAAAAGTTGGCTTAAAGCTCAACATTCAGAAAACAAAGATCATGGCATCTGGTCCCATCACTTCATGGGAAATAGATGGGAAAACAGTAGAAACAGTGTCAGACTTTGTTTTTCTGGGCTCCAAAATCACTGCAGATGGTGATTGCAGCCATGAAATTAAAAGGTGCTTACTCCTCGGAAGAAAAGTTATGACCAACCTAGATAGTATATTCAAAAGCAGAGACATTACTTTGCCAACAAAGGTCCGTCTAGTCAAGGCTATGGTTTTTCCAGTGGTCATGTATGGATGTGAGAGTTGGACTGTGAAGAAGGCTGAGTGCCGAAGAATTGATGCTTTTGAACTGTGGTGTTGGAGAAGACTCTTGAGAGTCCCTTGGGCTGCAAGGAGATCCAACCAGTCCATTCTGAAGGAGATCAGCCCTGGGATTTCTTTGGAAGGAATGATGCTAAAGCTGAAGCTCCAGTACTTTGGACACCTCATGCGAAGAATTGACTCATTGGAAAAGACTCTGATGCTGGGAGGGATTGGGGGCAGGAGGAGAAGGGGATGACCCAGGATGAGATGGCTGGATGGCATCACAGAGTCGATGGACGTGAGTCTGAGTGAACTCTGGGAGATGGTAATGGACAGGGAGGCCTGATGTGCTGTGATTCATGGGGTCACAAAGAGTAGGACATGACTGAGCAACTGAACTGAACTGAAATAAACAGAATACAGTCCATGTCTGAAGATTAGAACACTTAACAGAGTCCAAAATAGCAATACTCACCAGAACAAATACAGATTTAATTTGATCCCTATTTAGCTCAGAGTTTCTTTTTTTTTCCCTGTTGTTTCTCAAATTGGGAATAAATTCTAATATTCATATGAAATTCCAAGGGACACCAAAGAGCCAAAATTACCTTGCAAAAGTATGTTACTGCATTCCCATAGACATACAAACCATGGAATAGACTTGGAACCCAGAAACAAACCCTAAAATTAAGCTGAAAATCACAGATGAAAACATAGACACACATCTCCATGACATTGGCTTGGGTTATGGGTCCTAAAACATGACTCCAAAGGCATAGAAAACAATGAAAATTAGATACGCTGGTCCTCAAAAGAATGAAAAACTTCCGTGCATCACAGGACATTATCAGGAGAGTGAAAGGACAACCTAGAGAGAGGCAGAAACTGTTTGCAAACCTTAGGCCTGCTGTGGGCTTAAAATCCAGAATGTGTAAAGGATGCCAACAAAGCTATTCACATGTGGTCCAAAAATCTAAACAGACATTTCTCCTATAAAGACATAAAAGTGGTCAGAGGCACAATGAGAGATGCTCAGCATCACTAATTATTAGAGAAATGTAAACTAGAACAATAATGAGATACGATGTCACAGAGCTAAGAATGGTCATCATCTGAAAATCTCAAGACAATAAATGCTGGAGAGGGTGTGGAGAAAAGGGAACTCTCCTACACTATTGGTGGGAATGTAAATAACAACCATGATGGAGAAGAATATGAAGATTCCTCAAAAAAATATATATATATAAAAGTACCATATGGTACAGCAATCCCATTCCAGGGCATGTATCCAGAGAAAATCATTATTTGAAAAGACACATGCATCCCATGTTTCACTACTTCACTCTTTACAATAGCCAAGACATTGAAGCAACCTAATTATCTTTCAACAGACAAATGGGTAAAGAAGAAGCTGTACTCACTTATAGAAAAACTTGTAGTCACTTTTTAAAATAGCCAAAGCAATCTTGAGAAAGAAGAATGGAACTGGAGAAATCAACCTGCCTGACTTCAGGCTCTGCTACAAACCCACAATCATCAAGACAGTATGGTACTGGCACAAAGACAGAAATATAGATCAATGGAACAAAATAGAAAGCCCAGAGTTAAATCCATGCACCTATGGACACCTTATCTCTGACAAAGGAGGGAAGAATATACAATGGATTAAAGACAATCTCTTTAACAAATGGTACTGGGAAAACTGGTCAACCACTTGTAAAAGAATGAAACTAGAACACTTTCTAACACAATACACAGAAATAAACTCAAAATAGATTAAAGATCTAAACGTAAGACCAGAAACTATAAAACTCCTAGAGGAGAACATAGACAAAACACTCACCAGTGTAAATCACAGCAGGATCCTCTATGACCCACCTCCCAGAATATTGGAAATAAAAGCAAAAATAAACAAATGGGACCTAATTAAACTTAAAAGCTTCTGCACAACAAAGGAAACTATAAGCAAGGTGAAAAGACAGCCTTCAGAATGGGAGAAAATAATAGCAAATGAAGCAACTGACAAACAACTAGTCTCAAAAAAATACAAGCAACTCCTGCAGCTCAATTCCAGAAAAATAAACGACCCAATCAAAAAATGGGCGAAAGAACTAAATAGACATTTCTCCAAAGAAGACATACAGATGGCTAACAAACACAGGAAAAGATGCTCAACATCACTCATTATCAGAGAAATGCAAATCAAAACCACAATGAGGTACCATTTCACGCCAGTCAAAATGGCTGCAATCCAAAACTCTACAAGCAATAAATGCAAGGGTGTGGAGAAAAGGGAACCCTCTTACACTGTTGGTGGGAATGCAAACTAGTACAGCCACTATGGAGAACAGTGTGGAGATTCCTTAAAAAACTGCAAATAGAACTGCCTTATGACCCGGCAATCCCACTGCTGGGCATACATACTGAGGAAACCAGAATTGAAAGAGACACGTGTACCCCAATGTTCATTGCAGCACTGTTTATAATAGCCAGGACATGGAAACAACCTAGATGTCCATCAGCAGACGAATGGATAAGAAAGCTGTGGTACATAGACACAATGGAGTATTACTCAGCCATTAAAAAGAATACATTTGAATCAGTTCTAATGAGGTGGATGACACTGGAGCCTATTATACAGAGTGAAGTAAGCCACAAAGAAAAACGCCAATACAGTATACTAACACATATATATGGAATTTAGAAAGATGGTAACAATAACCCTGTATGCGAGACAGCAAAAGAGACACAGATGTATAGAACAGTCTTTTGGACTCTGTGGGAGAGGGAGACGGTGGGATGATTTGGGAGAATGGCATTGAAACATGTATAATATCATATATGAAACGAATCACCAGTCCAGGTTTGATGCATGATACTGGATGCTTGGGGCTGGTGCACTGGGATGACTCAGAGGGATGGTATGGGGAGGGAGGAGGGAGGGGGGTTAGGGATGGAGAATATGTGTACACTTGTGGCGGATTCATGTTGATGTATGGCAAAACCAATACAATATTGTAAAGTAATTAGCCTCCAATTAAAATAAATAAATTTATATTAAAAAATAAAATTAAAAAATTCAGATACATTACAGAATTATCTTGGAATATTTTGGAAAATACAAATGCCCAGGTAATACTGTTTTTTCCCAAAGCTTCAGATGTGTTTCTAATGAGCAGCCACGTTTAAAAACAACTGGACTATGTGATGATCTTTTACTTTTAACTAGTTCATTTCACTTCTTCTATTTCATATTCAGGACTCCTGTTTCATTCAGTTTGTTTTCCAATTTGTCTATTTTTGTTGTTGTTGTTCTTTCCTGAGCCTTTATTAAATGTAGTAATAAAAGCATTTGATTACATATGTATAGTATGTATAATATTTATATTTATAAAATTTATGAATTTTTGCCTAATTATAAAAATTTATGACATTTTGTTCTACTTGTTTGATGTACTGTGACTAGAATGTTAGATTTCTAGTTTATGTGCACTCAAAACTTTGATATAGTTCCATGCATTTTGGCATCTAGTATTACTGCTAAAAGTCTAGAAAATTTATTATCTTAGAAACTCAAAGTAAATTTGAATGAGGCTTGAAACTTCTAATCCAATTTGAGAATATAAAGAAATATTATGTTGTAAAAAAAAAACACACACACACCAGGAAATTAACAAGTGATACAGGATTATTAACTAAAAAGTACCAATTTTGTTCAAATTTCACAAAATTTTATGCCAGTGTCCATTATTTGTTTTCATACCTCACTCAAGACTCCGCATTGTATTTAGTTGCACTGAGCAGCTTCAGTCGCATGCAACAGACTGTAACAAATTATCTTTTCATTTTTACTCTATTACAAATATTCTCTAATTTTCCTTGTTATGGCCTCTTAGATATACCTATCACTTAAAAATGGACATTTAATTTCTAACTACATGGGATTTTGTTTAAAGGATCTTAATATTAATTACTTATTTTGCTGTTAATTTCTCACTTAAATGCTTTCTTCCCTGCAATTGCCGTCTGTGTATTTTTCAGTCTAACTTTATCGAGGCTTTCATTGGCTAAGTCAAAGATCTTTCTTGGTAAATGTCACATTTTACACTTGAAAATATGTGTGGGTTATTTTCAAATATCTTTTGATACTGATTTCTAATGTAATTCTACAGTGATAAGACAATAGACTCTGTATGATGTCAGTACTTTCAGACCATGCAATCTTTGCACCTTGTTTTATGTCCTGGATATGTTCCAGTGTCTCCTAGTTTACAGTCGATGGGAACTTGAATAGAATTTATCTCCTATTGTTGTGTGAAAATTGTGTAAATCTTAATTATGTTGAAATGGTTCATAATTGCTCCCAGGTCTACTATATCTTTCAACTTCTCTGTATATACACATTCTACTAATTTTGGTGAGTATGATATTGAAACTCTAACTAAAAAATTTATCTAAGTAAAAAAATTATACAGTGAAACTATATATAACTTTGTCCTGAACTTTCTGTGTTTTGTAAATGTGTTATACTTTCATAATTTAAATAATGAATTACTCAGCCATAAAAATGAGTGAAATGCTATCATTGCAGCAACATGGCTGGATGGAGAGATTCTCATAGCCAGTTGTGTAAGTCAGACAAAAAATGACAAATATCATATGATATCGCTTATAGGCAAAATCTAAGAAGTTTATACAAATGAACTTATTTACAAAAAGTAAATAGAGTCATAGATATAAAAACAAACCTATAGTTGCCAGAGTACAAAGTGAGGGGTGGCTAGGAGGGATAATTTAGGAGAAGGGGATCAACATATAAACAATACTCTATGTATAATAGATAACTAGTAAGGACCTACTCTATAGTACAGGAAGCTCTATTCGGTACTCTGCCTTAACCCCTATATGATGAGAGTCTAAAACAGTGGATATCAGTATATGTCCAACTGATTGCTTTTGCTGTATGCCTGAAACTAATACAACATTGAACACTAACTACACTCCTATAAGAATGTAAAAATAATATAAAATATTTCAGAATTCAATCAAGGAGTTGAAAGGCTTCTACACTGAAAACTTTAAAACATTGCTTAAAGAGGACCTAAATAATTAGAAAACAACTCATGTATAAATATTAGAATGCTGAATAATGTTCAAATAACAATACTCTTCAGATCAATATGGAGCTTCATTTCATTCCTATTTGGTCTCAGAGTTTCTTCTTTTCAGAATTGGGAAAAACATCCTAATATTCATATGGAAATTCAAGGGATGACAAATAGCCAAAACTGTCTTGGAAAATGTGTGTTACTGCATTAGTGTAGACATACAGATCATGGAATGAGAACTGGGAATGAGAACCCAAAAATAAACCCTCTCTTCTATTTTCACTTGATTTCTGATAGAAGTGCTAAGCCTAGGCACTGGGCAAAGAACAGATCCAACAAATGGCACTGCAGAACCTGGACCGCATGTGCTGAACCTTGAGGGTGGACTTGACCTCATACAATAAACAGAAGGTAATGCAGGATCAATCAAGGCCTAAATTTTGGAGCTAAGCTATAGAACTGCAGAAGAAAAAGCAGCTGCACATCAGATTCAGAGATGGTGCCTTAAATCTCAGACCAGAGGCACAGAAAACAGTGAAAATAGACACACTGGCCTTCAAAAAAAAAGAAACCCTTCCGTGCCTCACTACAGCAGAATCTTAGCCAGCCACTACAAAGAATGAAATAGTGCAATTCGCAGCAACACAGATGGGCCTAGAGATTTTCATGTCGAGTGAAGGAAGTCAAACAGAGAGGAAGGAATACTGTATGGCATCCTCTGGATACAGAATCTAAAATGAAAGGATATGAGAGTATGATATTGAAACTCCAACTAAAAATCTTAATCTATCTAGATAAAAAACTATACTATATGGTGGCTTTATATAGAACCTTGTTCTGTATTTTCCAAGTCTCTGGTGAATGTAGTATCATACTTTCATAATTTAAACAATAAAAAAATTTTTAAAAAGAAGAAAAAGTGGTAATACATACAATGGAGTATTACTCAGCCATAAGAATGAGTGAAATATTACCATTGCAACAACATGGTTGGACCTAGAGATTCTCATAGCCAGTGATGTAAGGCAGACAAAAAAATGACAAATATCATATGATAACATTTACAGGCAAAATCTAAAAACTTGGTACAAATAAACTTATTTAAAAAAGAATTAGAGTCATAGATATATAAACAAACCTATAGTTACCAGAGTAGAAAGTGAGGGGAGGCTGGGAGGAATAAACTAGGAGACAGGAATCATCATATACCTACTACTCTCTATATAATAGATAATTAATAAGAACCTACTGTATAGCATAGGGAACTCCATTCAGTATTCTGTATTAACTCCCATGTGAAAAGAATCTAAAACAGAGTAAATGCATGTATATGTCTAACTGATTCACTTTGTTGCCTGAAGATGATACAACAGTGAACACCAACTATACTCTTAAAAAAATTAAGAATAATATAAAATATTTCAAAATTCAGTCAAGGAGGTGAAAGGTTTCTACCCTCAAAACTCTGAAACATTGCTTAAAGAAGACCTAAGTAATTGGAAAATAAGCCATGTTTAAATACTAGAATGTTTAGCATTGTTCAAGTAACAAAAATATTCAGACCAATATAGAGATTCATTATTCTTGTTAAATCTCACCGTTTCTTTTTTTTTCTGAATTAGGAAAAAGGTCCTATATTCATATGGAATTCAAGGGAAGCTAAAGAGACAAAATTATCTTGCAAATGTGTGTTCCTGCAGTAGCAGAGACATACAGACCATGGAATAGACTTGAGAACCCAGTAACAAATTCTAACTTCTATTTTCACTTGATTGCTGATAGAAGTGCTAAGACTGGTCCAAGAACAGATCCAACAAATGGCACTGCAGAACCCAGACCTCACATGCAAAACCTTGAGGGTGGACCTAACTTCATACCATGCATGGAACTTAACACTAGGTGAATCAAGCCCGAAATTTTGGAGCTAAGCTATCGAACTGTAGAAGGAAAAACAGCTGCACATCTTCATGACCTTAGATTTGATGATGGTGCCTTAAGTATCAGACCAGAAGCACAGAAAATAATGAAAAATAGAGACATTGGCCTTCAAAAACATAGTGAAAAAATTTCCATGCATCACTGAATCTTCTCATGGGATTGAAGATACAGCCTAGCGAAGGGCAGAAGATGTTTCCAAACATTAGCCTGCTACGGTTTTAATATGCAGAATATGTAAAAGCCTCCAGCAACACAACTCAAAAATGGACCAGAAACCCAAACAGACATTTCTCAAAGGAAACATATAAATATCCAGCCACTCATGAAAAGATGTTCAACATCACTAATTATTAGAAAAGTAGAAATTAAAACTGCAATGATATACCACCTCACATGGGTCAGAATGGCCATCATCAAAAAATCTACAAGCAATAACTCCTGGAGAGGATGCAGAGAAAAGGCAACCCTCCTGTACTGCTGGAGGGAATGTAAAATGGGTATACCAAATACTGAGAACAGTATGAAGATTCCTTAAAAAAACTATAGATAGGATGGCCATATAATTCAGCAGTTCCATAGCAAGGCATACATCTGGAAATAAAAATTAGTATTTAAAAAGATACATGCACCCCAAGGTTCACTGCTGAAGAGTTTACAATAGCCGAGATACGGAAGCTACCTAAAAGTCCATCAACAGAAGAATGCATAAAGAAACAGCGGTATATCTGCACAATGGAATATTACTCAGCCATTACAAAGAAAGAAATAATGCCATTTGCAGCAACATTGATGGGCCTAGAGATTTCCATACTGAGTGAAAAAAGTCAGATAGAGAAGGAGAAATGCCGGGAGCCAGCGTGAGGAACTCCGCCCATGGCAAAGGTCATGAGGAAGGACGCTTCGGCATACGCAAGGGCGGGATCGAGCCTCAGGAAACCCCCTGTTCCCGAGCATCTACCCCCAAAACCAGAGTCAACCTACTTTACTGTTTCATGTGCTCACCTACACCTCTGACTTTATGGGGGGGCTATTCCCCACCAGTTCTCTCAGAGAAGGAGTAAACTTGCAGCTCCAGTCAATAAAAATTCCTCGGCATGACAAGGGTGTCTCAGGTCAAACTCTCTGCTGGCAGACTAGCTTGTGTGACAGGATTATCCACGCTCCTGCCACTACGCACATGATTGTTTACTATCTCTCAACCATAAACAGCACAGAGAGTTTGGAGTATTTTGAAAATCTTAATTAGCATAGGGCTTTTCTTATTGTTGAGTCAATGATTGCCACCAGGCCTCCATATCCTTAGGCACCTGGGACTATATTAATGTATTTGGAATATAGAAAAGAAAATATAGTAGTTTTTGATGTTAGCAATACTAGACTTGTTGAGTTAATGAATTTTCTCTTTTGTTATAGATCACTGTACTTTGTTATAAATCACTGTGTCCTTGCTATGCAAAAATGTAACTTTATCACTAACTTAAGACTAAATAGATCTTAAGGGGAACATTGGTGAAGGGTTTTCATTTGTTGGGCTGATGTTTGCTGCTAAATCTCCATATTCCCTGCCCTTATAATGAATATAACTAGCATATAGGAGAAATAAGTATTAACCTTTAAGATTAATCATGTTAACCTTAGGTTAAATAAATTCCTTTCTTAGTTGTAACCCACTACACCCTCACCCTATAGGAATGCAACTTTATCTGATACCTTCAGAGGGTGGCGCCTGGTTTAAGAAAAAACACCCTTGGGAAAAATAAGTTTTTTGGTTATCAGAAAGAAAGGGTCATAAAATGTCAGCAGGCCTCATAGCCCGAAGATGATGTAAAACCCCTAAGACCTTTTTTTTATACATTTGTGTGAAGCACCTGATTTTGATAAAGGTCAGGACTGCTGACCTCTGCATGACTTTAAAATTTCCATTTGTCTCTATGTGTAACAAAAGGTATATAAGCAAACCTAAAAAATAAAGAAATCGGATCAGTTTCTGGAAAGACTGTTTCCCCCGTGTTGTTCTTTCTTTCCCCTTCTGGCTGAATTCCCATCTGGAGCGTGGGTACTCGCCACGTCTACTTACCTGCCCCGGCTTTTAAGTTTCACGTGAGAAGGAGCCCAAGGAGGGGCACCTTCTGATATTCAAGTGGTGCTGGTGGCCCAACGTAGATGGTGCAAATTCCTTGTCTTGGAATTTTATTGGTATTCCACGTAAACCAAGTTATTCAGCCTCTTTTTCTCCACTAATTTTCCTACTACACTATCCGTTTCTAATCTCTCTATATATCTGTAATTAAATAAGTTTTTTCCTAGGTCGTCGATTCCATCTCCCCTTCGAATTACCCTGGATCCACCGGGGCTGGACCCCGGCAGGTGGTGCCCCCTCCGAGCAACTAGGGTCATCAGCCCTGTTGTCCCCTTAGTACGGAGCAATTAGGGTCATCAGCCCTATTGAATGACCTCCCCTCTATGAGTAATCAAAAAAGAAGGCATATAAGTAAACTTATTTACAAAACAGAAACACATTCACAGATGTAGAGAATGAGCTTATGGTTGCCAGGGGTGAAGTATGGGGAGAACAGATAGTTAGGGAGTTTAGGATTGACATGTAGATACTGCTGTGTTTAAAATGGATAACCAGCAAGGTATAGCATAGGGAACTCTGCTCAATGTTTTGGGGCAGCCTGGATGGAAGGGGAGTTTGAGGAAGAACAGACACATGTATATATATGGCTGAGTCCCTTTGCTGACCACTTGAAACTATCACAACATTGTTAATTAGCTACACTCTAATAAGCAGTTAAAAGTAAAAATAAATAAATAAATGAAATAGAGCCATGTGCAGCAACATGGATAGACCTAGAGATTCTCATACAGAGGAACATTAGTCAGATAGAAAAGAGAAGTATCATTTGATATCTCATATGCAGAATCTAAAAAGATGATACAAATGAGCTTATTTACAAAAGAAAAATCGAGGCACAGATATAGAAAACATACCTATGGCTACTAACGGGACAATTGAGAGTGTGGAAAGAAGTGTCATGTGAGTGTATGTTCCTCGGTTCTTTGTCTCGTCACAACAAAGATTTGGAGCGACGGACAGAAGGAATAAACTAGGAAATTGGGATCAACATATATACACTATTATATATAATAAATAACTAACAAGTACCTACCGTAAAGCACAGGGAAATCTACCTCAATATTCTGTATTCACTTATATACGAAAAGAATCTAAAACAGAGTGAATATATGTATATGTATAACTGATTCACTTATCGGTGTTTATTTACTTATTGACCAGCTGCTATACACCTAAAATTTTCAACAGTGTTAGTCAGCTATATGCTATTAAAAATTAAAAAATAATATAAAATATTTCAGAATTCAAACAAGGAGGTGAAAGACTTCTACTCTGAAAACTCTAAAGCATTGCTTAAGTGACAGAAGACCTAAATAAATGAAATTCAGCCCAAGTGTGAAGATTAGAACACTTAATATTCTTCAAATAACAGTACTATACAGAACAATATACACAATTCCCATTCAAGCTCAGAGTTTGCTTTCTTCTGTTGTTTTTTGAATTGGGAAAAAAATCCTATTATTCATATGAAAATATGAAATTCCAACAGATCCTAAACGGCCAAGATAATCTTACAAAAATGTTACTGCATTCTCATGGGCATACATACCATGGTATTGACTTGGAAACCAGAAACAAATCCTCAGGCTAAGCTAAGAACTACAGATGAAAACACAGACACACACACACACACAGACACACACACACACACACACACAAACACAGGCACAGATCTCCATGACCTTGGCTTCGGTCATAGGTCCTAAAATATGACACCAAAGGCATAGAAGACAAAATTAGATACACTGGTCCTCAAAAAAAATTAAAAACTTTCTTGTGTCACAGGACATTCTCAGGAGAGTTAGATGACAACCTAGATAATGGCAGAAAATGTTTGCAAACCATAGACCTGCTTCGGGTTTAATATCCAGAATAGATAAAAGAAGCCAACAACACAATTCAACAGTGGTCCAAAAATCTGAACAGACATTTCTCCTAAGACATACAAATGGCCAACAGCACATGAAAAGATGCTCACCACCACTAATTATCAGAGAGATGGAAATTAGAACTACAATGAGATATTCATCACACAGGTCAGAATGGCCATCATCAAAAAATCTACAAACAATAAATGTTGGAGAGGGTGTGGAGAAAAGGGAGCCCCATACACTGTTGGAGGGAGCATAAATGGGTATACCATTTATGGAGAACAGTATGGAGGGTCCTTAAAAATCTATAAATAGAACTACCCTGTGATCCAGCAACACCACCCCAAGGCATACATCCGGAAGGAAAACCTGTATTCGAAAAGATGCAAGCACTCCCAGGTTCCTTGCAGCACTGTTTACAATAGCCCAGACATAGAAGCCTCCTAAATGTCCATCAACAAAAGAATGGATAAAGAAAATGGGGTACCTCTATACAATGGAATATTACTTGGCCATTAAAAAAGAATGAAATACTGCCATTTGCATTGACATAGATGGCCCTAGAGATTCTCATACAAAGGAATGTTAAGTTCAAAAAGAGAAATATCATTTGATATCTCTTATAAGTGAAGTCGTTGAGTCGTGCCGACTCTTTGCAGCCCCTTGTACCAGGCTTCTCCACCCATGGGATTTTCCAGGCAAGAGTACTGGAGTGGGGTGCCATTTCCTTCTCCAGGGGATCTTCCTAACCCAGGGTTCGAACCCAGGTCTCCTGCATTGCAGGCAGACGCTTTACCCACTGAGCCACCAGGGAAGCCCTTATATGCAAAATCTAAAAAGATGATAGGAATTAACCTATTTACAAAAGAGAACTAGAGGCTTATGGTTACTAAAGGGGAGAGTGAGAAGGTGGAGGGTTGGAATAAACTAGGAGACAGGACAACATATATGCATTAATACACATAATAGATAACTAAAAAGGACCTACCATATAGCACAGGAATCTACTCAGTTTTCTGTATTAACCTATACGGGAAAAGAATCTAAAACAGAGTGGAAATAAGTATATGCATGACTGATTCACTTATCAGTGCTTATTCACTTATTTACTTCAGGGGCTGTACACTTGAAACTGATACAACACTGTTAATCAACTGTAATCTCATACAAATTAAAAAATAATGTAAAATATTTAATAATTCAATTAAGAATATGAAAAGGCTTCTACCCTGAAAACTCACATTGCTCAAATGAAAGAGGACCTGAAAAAATAGAAGGCAACCCAGGTACGGAAAAGAGAACACTCAGTGTTGTCTAAATAGCAACACTCTCCAGAACAATATACAGGTTCAATTCGATCCATAGTCAGTCTCAGGTTTCTTTTTTTTCTGTTGTTTTTTGAAATGGGAAAAAATTCTAATATTTTATGAAATTCCAAGAGACACTGAATGGCTGAAATAATCTTGCAAAAATGTGCTACTGTATTAGCATAGACACACAGACCATGGAACAGACCTGGAACCCAGAAATAAACCCTCGAGGTAAGCTGAGAGCTACAGACGAAACATAGACACACATTTCCATGATCTTGGTTTTGGTTCCTAAAAATGACACTAAAGGCATAAGATACAATGAAATTTAGATACACTGGTCCTCAAAGAAATTTAAAACTTCCATGCATCACAGGACATTCTCATGATAGTAAAAGGACAACCTGGAGAACGGCAGAAAATGTTTGCAGGCCATAGTCTGGCTACAAGTTTAATAATCTGAATATGTAAAGGGTGCCACTATCTGGGTGCCACTATCTGGTGTCACTATCCAGAAGATAATAAAGGACAAGGAAACCTGTGTGCTGCAGTCTATGGGGGTCACAGAGTCAGACTTAGCGAGTGAACAATATCAACACACAGAGGATGGCAACAACACAATTTAAAAGTGGTCCAAATATCTGAACAGACATTTCTCCTAAGAAGACATACACATGGCCAACACTACATGAAAATAGGCTCAAAATCACTAATGATTAGAGCAATGGAAATTAGAACTACAATGAGATATCACATCATACAGTTCAGAGTGGGCACTGTCAAAAAATATACAAACCGCAAATGCTGAAAAGGGTGCGGAGAAAAGGGAACTCTCCTATACTATTGGTGTGAATGTAAATGGGTACAGCCACGATGGAGAAGATATGGAGGTTCCTCAAGCTATATGCAGAACTACCATATGAGTCAGCAATCCCATTGCAGAGCATATATTCAGAGAAGACCACTATTCGAAAAGATACTTGCACTCCAGGGTTCACTGCAGCACTGTTTACAATAGCCAAGACAGGGAAGCCACCTAAGTATCTACAGACAGATGGTTAGAAAAGTGGTACACATAAGAATGGAATACGACTCAGCCACAGGAATGAACATAATCCTGCCATTTGCACAACATGGATGGACCTAGAGATTATAGCTAGTGATATAAGTCAGACAGGAAGTGACAAATACCACTTATATGCAAAATACAAAACAACGGTGCCAATGAACTTATTTACAAACAAGAAACAGAATCACAGATACAGAAAACAAACCTGTAATCACCAGAGGGGAAAGTGAGAGGTGTCCGGGGGAGATAAATTAGGAGACTGAAATCAACACACACACACTGCTCAATGTATAATAGATAATAAGGCCCTACTATATAGCACAAGGGAACTGCTATTCAGTATTCTGCTTTAACCCCATATGAAAAAGATCTTAAACAGAGTGGATATAAGTATATGTACAACAGATGTACTTTAATGAATGCCAGAAAGTAATACAACATTGAACACCAGCTATACTCTAGTAAAAAGTAGGAAATAATGTGAAATATTTCAGATTTAATGAAACAGGTGAAACAAATACTTCTACCCTGAAAACTCTAAAAAATTGCTTAAAGAGGACCTAAATACATGGAAAACAATCCATGTTTAAAGATTAAAACACTTAATATTGTTCAAATAACCATACTATCTAGAACAATATATAGATTCAATTCAATCTCTATTCAATCTCAGAGTCTCCTTTTTTCTTGATGCTTTTTGAATTGGGAAAAATTCTAATATTCAAATGAATTTCCAAAAGATGCTGAATGGTGGAAATAATCTTACAAAAGTGTATTACTGCATTAGCATAGACATACAGACCATGGGACAGACTTGGAACCTAGAAACAAACCCTCAAGCTAAGCAAAGAATTACAGAGAGAAATACAGACGCACATTTCCATGACCTTGATTTTAGTTATGGTTCCTAAAATATGATGCAAAAGGCATAGAAAACAATGAAAGTTAGAGGCACTGGACCTCAAAAAAAATGGAAAACTTTCATGCATCACAGGATATTCTCACAGAAGTGAAAAGACAAGTTAGAGAATGGCAGAAAACATTTGCAAACCATAGGCCTGCTTTGGGTTTAAAGTCCAGAATACGTAAAGGATGCCAATGAAACAATTCAAAAATGGTCCAAGGGGCTTCTCAAGTGGTACCAGTGGTAAAGAACCCACTAACCAATGCAAAGCTGGTCCAAGGCTTCCCAGTGGTAAAGAATCTGCTTGTTGGTGCAAAAGACACAGGTTCAATTCCTGATCTAGGAAGATCCCACATGCTGCAGGTCAACTAAGCCTGAGGGCCACAGCTGATGAGCCTGTGCTCTCAAGTCGGGGAAGTGCAACTACCTGGACCCAGATGTCACAACTGCTGAAGCCCACTTGCCCTAGAGCCTGTGCTCAGCAACAAGAGAAGCCACTTCAGTGAGAAGGCCACGTGCCACAACTAGAGAGTAGCCAGTCCCTGATGGTCACCACAAGAGAAAACCCACTGCATCAACAAAGACCTAGCACAGCGAAAAAATAAATTAATTAAAAAAGAATTTTTTAGTGGTACACAAACCTGAGCAGACATTTCTAAGAAGACATACACATGGCCAACAGCACATGAGAAGATGTTCAACATCACTAATGATCAGGAAAATGGAAATCAGAGCTACAGTGAGATGTCAAGTTACATAGGTTAGAATGGGCTTCATCAAAAACACTACAAAGAATCAGCGCCAAAGAGGATGTGGAGAAAAGGGAACTCTCCCATACTATTGGTGGGAATATAAATGCGTACAACCACGGTGGAGAAGCATACGGAGGTTCCTTAAAAAACTGTATGCAAAACTACCAAATACAGGAATAGACTTGAGAACCCAGAAATAAACCCTCACTTCTGTTTTCACTTGATTGCTGATAGAAGTGCCAAGACTGGTCACTGGGCCAAGAACAGACCCAACAAATGGCACTGCAGAAGCCTGACCTCATGTGCAAAGCCTTGAGGGTGGACCTGACCTCATACCAGGCACAGACTGTAGTGCAAGATGGTAATGCAAGATCAAGGTAATGCAAGAAGGTATCAAGATGCAAGATGAATCAAGGCCTAAATTTTGGATCTAAGCTGTAGAACTATAGAAGAAAAAACATCTCCATGACCTGAATTTGGTTTTGTTTCCTTAAATATGAGACCAGAAGCACAAAAACAATGAAAAATAGATACAGTAGCCTTCAGAAAAAAAAAAGAAAAGAAAAATTTCCAGTCATCACAGAACATTCTTAAGAGAGTGAAAGAATAAACTAGAGAAGAACAGAAAATGTTTGCATACCATAGGCCTGCTGTGGGTTTAATATGCAGAATAGGTAAAAGATATCAACAACAGAATTCAAAAATGAACCAAAAACCTAAACAGATGGCCAATGGCACATGAAAAGGTGCTCAATATCACTCATTATTAGAGGAATGGAAATTAGAACTACAATGAGGTATCACATCATACAGGTCAGAATGACCATCATACAAAATCTACAAAATATAAATCCTGGAAAGGGTGTGAAGAGGGAACTCTCCTGCACTATTAGTGGGAAGATAAATGTGCACAACCATGATGAAGAAGAATATGGAGAGTCCTTAAAAAAACCTGTATACAGAACTACCATATGATCCCACAAACCCACTCCAAGGCATACATCTGTAAAAACCAGTATTCAAAAAGATACATTCACCCCAGGGTTCACTGCAGAAGAGTTTACAATCGCTAAGGCAGGGGTTGCAAAGAGTCGGACATGACTGAGCGACTGAACTGAACTGAACTGAAGGCAGGGAAGCCACCTGAATGTCCATCAACAGAGGATTGGATAAAGAAAATCTGATAGATCTGTACAGCTGAATACTGCTTGGCCATTGAAAAGAAGGAAATACTGCAATTTGCAGCGAAATGGATGAACCTAGAGTTTTGCATACTGAGTGAAGGAAGTCAGAGAAGGGGACATCTCATACGACATCCCCTGTATGTGCAATCTAAAAAGAAAGGATACAAGTAAACGTATTTACAACACAGAAAACAGACTTAGAGAATGAACTTATGGTTGCCAGGGGCAAAGGACAGGGAGAAGAGATAGTCAGGGAGGTTGGGATCAACATGTACACACTACTATATTTAAAATGGATAATCAGCAAGGTCCTCCTGTATAGCATAGGGAACTCTGCTCAATGTTACATGGGAGCCTGGATGGGAGAGGAGTTTGGGAGCGATGGATACGTGTATATGTATGAATGAGTCCCTTTGTTGTCCACCTGAAACTATGACAATATTGTTAATCAACTATGCTGCAATATAAAATAAAAAGGTTAAAAGTAAATACAAATGAATAAATCACTGGAATGCTATTTGCCGTAAATGGATGGACTAGAGATTCTCATACAAAGGAAAGTCAGATAAAAAGAGAATCATTTGATATCTCTTATGTGAAGAATGTAAAAAGATGATTCAAATGAACTTCTTGAGAAAATATAGTTACTAAAGGGGAAAGTGAGAGGGTGGCGGAGAGGAATAAATTAGGAGGTTAGGATCAACATATATATACTACTATACATATAATAGATAACTAATAAGGACTTGGCTTGCAGCCCAGAGAATTCTACTCGATATTCTGTATTAACCTATATGGGAAAAGATCCAAAACAGTAGATCTATGTATATGTATAGCTCAGTGGGTAAAGAATCTGCCTGCAGTGCGGGAGACACAAGAGACACGGGTTCCATCCCTGGATCAGGAGGATCCTCTGGAGAAGGGTACGGCAACCCACTCCAGTATTCTTGCCTGGAGAATCCCATGGACAGAGGAGCCTGGTGGGGCTATAGCCCGTAGGGGTGCAAAGAGTCAGACATGACTGAAGTGACTAAACACATAACTGATTCACTTATCAGGGCTTATTCATTGATTCTCTTCAGGTGCTATATACCAACCGATATAACATTGTTAATCAACTGTTCTCCAGAAAAATTAAAAAATAATACAAGAGCACTTCTCTGGTGGTGCAGTGTGTAAGAATCTGCCTGCCAGTGTAGGGGAAACGGGTTAGACCCCTTGTCCAGGAAGACTCCACAGGCCGTGGAGCAATTAATTCTGTGCTGCGCAATTCCTGAGCCCATGTACAACAACTGCTGGAGCCCGTGAGCCTCGAGCCTGTGCCCTGCAACAAGAGAAGCCCCTCAAGGAGAAGCCTGCTCACCACAGTGAAGTGTAGCCCCCCTTGCTGCAACAAGAGGAAGCCTGCCCAGAAGCAGAGACCTAGTGCAACCATAAATAAATGAATGGCTTACACATCATGTGCAGCATTTCAGAATTCAGTCAAGGAGGTGAAAGGCTTCTACCCTGAAAACTGTAAATCGCTGCTTAAAGAGGACCTAAATAAATGGAAAACAGTCCATATTTGAAGATTAGAACAGTAAACAGTGTTCAAATAACAATAGTATCAAGAAAAATACAAAGATTCAGTTCAATCCCGGAGTTTCCTACTTTGTTGTCCTTTTTTGAATTGGGAAGAAAAAATCTAATATTCATATGAAATTCGAAGAGATGCTGAAATAATCTTACAAAAGTGTGCTACTTCATTCAGATACACAAATAGACCAAGGAACAGACTTGGAACCCAGAAAAAAACCCTCAGGCTAAGCTAAGAACTATAGACGAAAACACAGACACACATCCCCATGCTCTTGGCTTCGCTAATGATTCCTTACATATGACACCAAAGGCATCGAAAACAATGAAAACTAGATACACTGGTCCTCAAGAAAATGGAAGAAGTCCATGCATCATAGGATATTCTCACGAGAGTGAAGAGACAACCTAGAGAACGGCAGAAAATGTTTGCAAACCGTAGGCCTGCTATGGGTTTAAGATCTGGAATACCTAAAGGATGCCAATACCACCATTCAAAGTAGTCCAAAAATCTGAACATACCTTTCTCTCAAGAAAACATACAAATGGCCAATGGCACGTGACAACATGCTCAACATCACTCATTATTAGAGAAATGGAAATTAGAACTACAGTGAGATATCACGTCACACAGGTCAGAATGGCCATCATTTAAAAAAATCTACAGTCAGCTATCACGTCACACAGGTCAGAATGGCCATCATTTAAAAAAATCTACAGTCAGTGCTGGAGACAGTGCAGAGACAAGGGAATCCTCTTGAACTATTGGTGAAAATGTAAATGGGCATAGCCATTAAGGAGAAGAATATGGAGGAATATTAAAAAACATATATGGAACTATATGCACCCCAGGGTTCATCTTAGCACTGTTTACAATAGCCAAGTAATGGAAGCCACCTACATGTCCAACAACAGAGAAACGGATAAAGAAAAAGCGGTACATCTACACAATGGACTATTACTTAGCCATCGAATAGAATGAAATAATGCAATTTGTAGCAACATGGATGAACCTGGAGATTTTTATACTGAATGCAGTAAGTCAGACACAGAAGGAGAAATCTTGAATGACATCTCCTACATGCAGAATCTAAAAAGAAAGAATACAAATGAATTTATTCACAAAACAGAAACAGGCTTACAAACTTAGAGAAAGAACTTGTGGTTGCCAGAAGGGAAGGACAGGAAGAAGAGATTGTCAAGGAGGTTGGGATGGACATGTACATAGTGCTATATTTAAAATGGATAACCAGAAAGATCTTACTATACAGCATGGGGAACTCTGTTCCATATTGTGTGGCAGCCTGGATGGGAGGGAATTTGGTGAGGGGGAGAATCAATACATGTTTATGTATGGCTGAGTCCCTTTGCTGTCCACCTGAAACTGTCAAAACATTGTTGATTGGCTATGTGTGTGAAGTCGTTCAGTCGTGTCTGACTCTTTACGACCCCGTGGACTGTAGTCCACCAGGCTCCTCTGTCCATGGGATTCTCTGGCTATAAAATAAAAAGTTTAAAAGTAAAAACAAGTAAATGAATACTGCTATTTGCAGCAACATGGATGCACTGAGAGATTCTCATACAAAGGAACATTAAGTCAGATACAAGACAGAAATATCATTCGTATCCCTTATATGCAGAATCTAAAATGATGGTACAAATGTGCTTTTTTACCAAAGAAACAGGCACTAAGATATAGAAAACAAACCGATGGTTACTAAAGGGAAAAGATGACACCACCCTTATGGCAGAAAGTGAAGAAGAACTAAAGAGCTTCTTGATGAAAGTGAAAGAGGAGAATGAAAAGGTTGGCTTAAAGCTCAACATTCAGAAAACGAAGATCATGGCATCTGGTCCCATCACTTCATGGCATATAGATGGGGAAACAGTGGCTGACTTTATTTTTGGGGGCTCCAAAATCACTGCAGATGGTGATTGCAGCCATGAAATTAAAAGACGCTTACTCCTTGGAAGGAAAGTTATGACCAACCTAGGCAGCATATTAAAAAGCAGAGACATTACTTTGCCAACAAAGGTCCATCTAGTCAAGGCTATGGTTTTTCCAATAGTCATATATGGATGTGAGATATGGACTATAAAGAAAGCTGAGCGCCGAAGAATTGATGCTTTTGAACTGTCCTGTTGGAGAAGACTCTTGACTCCCTTGGACTGCAAGGAGATCCAACCAGTCCATCCTAAAGGAAATCAGTTCTGGGTATTCATCAGAAGGACTGATGTTGAAGCTGAAACTCCAATATTTTGGCCACCTGATGCAAAGAGCTGACTCAGTGGAAAAGACCCTGATGTTGGGAAAGATTGAAGGCAGGAGGAGAACGGGATGACAGAGGATGAGATGGTTAGATGGCATCACCAACTCAATGGACATGAGTTTGAGTGGACTCCGGGAGTTGGTGATGGACAGGGAGGCCTGGCGTGCTGCAGTTCATGGGGTCGCAAAGAGTTGGACACGACTGAGTGACTGAACTGAACTGAGAGAGTGGCAGGGAGGAATAAACTAGGAGATTGGAATCCACATATATACAATGCTGCTGCTAATAAGGACCTACTATACAGCACAGGGGCCTCTATTCAACAGTTGGTATTAACCTATATTGGAAAAGAATCTAAAACAGAGTGGATGCATGTATATGTATAACTGATTCACTTATCACTCCTTATACACTCACTTCAGGTGCTGTACACATGAAACTGATACAATGTTGTTAATCAACTACACTCCAATAATAATTTTAAAATAATTTTTTAAATCTCAGAATTCAATCACAGAAATGAAAGGCTTCTACCCTGAAAACTCTAAAACATTGCCTAAATTAAAGAGGACCTAAATAAATGAAAAACAACCCATGTTTAAAGATTAGAACACTTCAGTTCAGTTCAGTCACTCAGTCGTGTCCGACTCTGCGACCCCATGAATCGCAGCACACCAGGCCTCCCTGTCCATCACCAACTCCTGGAGTTCACTCAAACTCATGTCCATAGAGTTGGTGATACCATCCAGCCATCTCATCCTCTGTCGTCCCCTTCTCCTCCTGCCCCCAATCCCTCCCAGCATCAGAGTCTTTTCCAGTGAGTCAACTCTTCTCATGAGGTGGCCAAAGTACTGGAGTTTCAGCTTTAGCATCAGTCCTTCCAAAGAACACCCAGGACTGATCTCCTTTAGGATGGACTGGTTGGATCTCTTTGCAGTCCAAGGGACCCTCAAGAGTCTTCTCCAACACCACAGTTCAAAAGCATCAATTCTTTGGCACTCAGACTTTTTCACAGTCCAAGTCTCACATCCATACAGGACCACAGGAAAAACCATAGCCTTGACTAGATGGACCTTAGTCGGCAAAGTAATGTCTCTGCTTTTGAACACGCTATCTAGGTTGGTCATAACTTTTCTTCCAAGGAGTAAGAGTCTTTTAATTTCATGGCGCAGTCACCATCTGCTGTGATTTTGGAGCCCCCTAAAATAAAGTCTGACACTGTTTCCCCATCTATTAGCAGTGTTCAAATAACAATACTATCCAGAACAACACACAGATTCAGTTTGATCCCTATTCAATTCAGAGTTTTACTTTGTTGTTCTTTGAGTTGAGAAAAAAAAATCTAATATTCATATGAAACTTCAAGAGATGCTGAACAGACAATCTTGCAAAAGTGTGTTACTGCATTAGCATAGATATACAGACCATGGAACGGACTTGGAACCCAGAAACAAATGCTCGAGCTAAGAACTACAGACAAAAACAGACGCACATCTCCATGACCTTGGCTTTGCTTATGATTCCTTAAATATGACATCAAAGGCATAGAAAAAAATGAAAACTAGATACACTGGTCCACATAAAAATGAAAAACTTCCATGGGTCACAGGACATTCTCTGAAGAGTGAAAAGACAACCTGGAGGATGGCAGAAAGTGTCTGCAAACTACAGGCCTGCCATGGGTTTAAGATCAGCAAAATGTAAAGGATGCCAAGAACACCATTCAAAAGTGGTCCAAAAACCTGAACGGACATTTCTCCTAAGAAGACGTACAAATGGCCAATGGCACATGACAGCATGCGCAACAGTAGTCATTATTAAAACTGAAATGTTAGCCCCTTCAGTTCAGTCGCTCAGTCGTGTGCGACTCCTTGCGACCCCATGGATCGCAGCACGCCAGGCCTCCCTGTCCAACACCAACTCCTGGAGTTCACTCAGACTCATGTCCATCGAGTCAGTGATGCCATCCAGCCATCTCATCCTCCGTCGTCCCCTTCTCCTCCTGCCCTGAATCCCTCCCAGCATCAGGGTCTTTTCCAATGAGTCAACTCTTCATATGAGGTGGCCAAAGTATTGGAGTTTCAGCTTCAGCATCAGTCCTTCCAATGAACACCCAGGACTGATCTCCTTTAGGATGGACTGGTTGGATCTCCTTGCAGTCCAACGGACTCTCAAGAGCCTTCTCCAACACCACAGTTCAAAAGCATCAATTCTTCAGCACTCAGCTTTCTTCACAGTCCAACTCTCACATCCATACATGACCACTGGAAAAACCATAGCCTTGACTAGATGGACTTTTGTTGGAAAAGTAATATCTCTGCTTTTCAATATGCTATCTAGGTTGGTCATAACTTTCCTTCCAAGGAGTAAGTGTCTTTTAATTTCATGGCTGCAATCACCATCTGCAGTGATTTTGGAGCCCCCAAAAATAGTCTGACACTGTTTCCACTGTTTCCCCATCTATTTCCCATGAAGTGATGGGACCAGATGCCATGATCTTCGTTTTCTGAATGTTGAGCTTTAAGCCAACTTTTTCACTCTCCTCTATCACTTTCATCAAGAGGCTTTTTAGCTCCTCTTCACTTTCTGCCATAAGGGTGGTGTCATCTGCATATCTGAGGTTATTGATATTTCTCCCGGCAATCTTGATTCCAGCTTGTGTTTCTTCCAGTCCAGTGTTTCTCATGATGTACTCTGCATAGAAGTTAAATAAGCAGGGTAACAATACACAGCCTTGACGTACTCCTTTTCCTATTTGGAACCAGTCTGTTGTTCCATGTCCAGTTTTAACTGTTGCTTCCTGACCTGCATACAAATTTCTCAAGAGGCAGGTCAGGTGGTCTGGTATTCCCATCTCTCTCAGAATTTTCCACAGTTTATTGTGATCCACACAGTCAAAGGCTTTGGCATAGTCAACAAAGCAGAAATAGATGTTTTTCTGGAACTCTCTTGCTTTTTCCATGATCCAGCGGATGTTGGCAACTTGATCTCTGGTTCCTCTGCCTTTTCTAAAACCAGCTTGAACATCTGGAAGTTCACGGTTCACATACTACTGAAGCCTGGCTTGGAGAATTTTGAGCATTACTTTACTAGCGTGTGAGATGAGTGCAAATGTGTGGTAGTTTGAGCATTCTTTGGCATTGCCTTTGGGATTGGAATGACAACTGACTTTTTCCAGTCCTGTGGCCACTGCTGAGTTTTCCAAACTTGCTGGCATATTGAGTGCAGCACTTTCACAGCATCATCTTTCAGGATTTGAAACAGCTCAACTGGAATTCCATCATCTCCACTAGCTTTGTTTGTAGTGATGCTTTCTAAGGCCCACTTGACTTCACATTCTAGGATGTCTGGCTCTAGAAGAGTGATCACACCATCATGATTATCTTGGTTGTGAAGCTCTTTTTTGTACAGTTCTTCTGTGTATTCTTGCCACCTCTCTTAATATCTTCTGCTTCTGTTAGTCCATACCATTTCTGTCCTTTATCGAGCCCATCTTTGCATGAAATGTTCCCTTGGTATCTCTAATTTTCTTGAAGAGATCTCTAGTCTTTAGCCCCTTAGTCGTGTCCAACTCTTTGTGACCACATGGACTATAGCCCACCAGGCTCCTCTGCCCATGGAATTCTCCAAGCAAGAATACTGAAATGGGTTGCCATTCCTTTCTCCAGAGGATCTTCCCAATCCAGGGATGAAACCCAGGTCTCCCACATCGCAGGCAGAGTCTTTACTATCTGAGCCACCAGCAAAGCCCTGATGGGTACAAGCATGATGGATAAAATACGGAGGGTCTTTAAAAAACTATATATAGAAATACCATATAAGCTAGCAATCCCGCGCCAAATCATACATCTGGAAAAACCCATTATTCCAAAAGATACACGCATGCTGGGTTTCACTGCAGCACTGTTTATAATAGGCAAGACAGAGAAGCCACCAAAGTCTACTGATAGACAAATGGGTAAAGAAGAAGTGGTACATATATACTAATGGAATGTTTTCCAGCCATAAAAATTAACAAAATACTGCCATTTGAGGCAAAATGAATGGACCTACAGATTCTCATAGCAAGTGATATAAGTCAGACAGAAAGTGACAAATATCCTATGATATTGCTTATATGCAAAATCTAAAAAGTTGGCACAAATGAACTTATTTACAAAACTGAAATACAGTCAGAGATACAGAAAACAAACCTATAGTTACCAGACCGTAAAGTTAGGGGTGGCCGGGAAGGATAAATTAGAAGACTGGCATCAACATATACACAGTACTATATATATAATAGATTAACTAGTAAGGGCCTGCTATATAGCACAAGCAACCCTATTAAGTATCATGCATTAACCCCTATGTGCAAAGAATCTAAAGCAGAGTGGTTACATATATACATATATGTATACAACTAATTTAACGGTTCATGACCATCACCAGGGCAGATGTTTCCCTTTAATAACCTGGCAGTTGGAGCCACAGTGGCCTGAAGATTAGAAGAATCACTAGCTGGGGTGGGGGCGGCACGCACAGGAGCAGGAGAACAGCCATCTTGAGTGGTCTGACCATACACTCCGCCCCTCCTTACCACGCACAACCTTTACCATCGTAGTCTGCCCCTCTTGTGCTCTGTCCCTGAGCTCAGGTGTGTAGAGGGGTACTGCAGCCAAACAACACACGTGTCGTACAGGCAACTGCAGACAGAGAGTGTCTAGAGTTCAAGAGGTGGGCAAACTTTGGAGCCAGGCACTTATCAGGTCAGTTTTTCTTGGAATTTGAGGACAACAATGGCATCTCAGTGCAGACCCAACAATGAAACTCATTTCACAGTGAGGCCTCCATTGTCCCCCAGGCCCCAAACAGATTTTCCCCTCACTGGACTACTGACTGTAACCAACTGAGCAGGACCAATGGGGCCTTCCTGGCACAGAGATTCCTCCGTGTCTACTTCCTGTCTCTTTGTAGAAAAACTTGAGCCTCCAAGGCCTTCCTGAGTTCCAAAGAATAAATTTAACCTGAGAAGATGCAGAAACCGAAACAGTCAAGCAGGAGAAAATAATAATTCAACCATTAAACAAAATCAAGGGCCTTTAGCTCATCCTCAAGGGTTATAGATAATATTCTGAACCAAATCCTTTGAGCTGTTTGCAGATATTGAAACGGATGAAACGTAAGATGTTTAAGAGGTACAATACAGGGAAGGTCATGACCATTAAGCAAAATATAAGTAGTAAGAGCATTCTGAGATAATAGCACCCCTGCCTGAGGTTTTTTCCTGGCCTGCGGTACCACACCCTCTGTCCACTGTGTTCCCACAGCCAGTGCCCAGTACTGGAGAGGCAGTATAATAACAGACGATGGGTTAATATAATGTGAAAGTGTTAGCCGCTCAGTCGTATCCGACTCTTTGGGACCCCATGGACTGTAGCCCATCAGCCTCCTCTGAACACAGAATTCTCCAGACAAGAAGACTGGAGTGAGTAGCCCTTCCCTTCTCCAGGGGATCTACTTGACCAAGGGATCAAACCCAGGTCTCCTGCATAGCAGGCAGATTCTTTACCATTTGAGCCACCAGGAAAGCCTAAAATATAATTTAATATAATATAAAGAAAGCTGAGCGCTGAAGAATTGATGCATTTAAACTGTGGTGTTGGAGAAGACTCTTGAGAGGAGATCAAACTACCCCATCCTAAAGGAAATAAATCTTGAATATTCATTGGAAGGACTGATGCTGAAGCTGAAAATCCAATATTTGGGCCATCTGATGTAAGGAACTGACTCATTGGAAAAGACCCTGATGCTGGGAAAGATTGAAGGCAGGAAGAGAAGGGGATAACAGAGGATGACATAGTTGGATGGCATCGCTGACTCGATGGACATGAGTTTGAGTAAGCTCTGGGAGTTGGTGAAGGACAGGGAAGCCTGGTGTGCTGCAGCCCATGGGGTCACAAAGAGTGGAACACGACTGAGTGACTGAACTGAACTGACTGAATATAATATAATAAATATAATATGTTTTTCTCCAGTGGGGGGCCCAGATTAGTTACTTTAGTAGTCTTAGGTGGGGCCAGGTAGAAGACAGGTGAAATCTGTAAGTCCCTTTCTAATCCTATTCCCCATGAGGTAGCAAACTCAAACCACCAGTAACCTGCAAGTTCCAAGGCCATTTTACAGTGTGTTCCCTTGGGGAAGTGAGTTATTGTCCTGACGAATAGTTGGCAGCGGTCCTCTGGTGGTCAAGAGTTGAACTTGGATTGTGTTGACTAGTTGCTGCTTGGTAACAGGGCAGAAGCACTGGGATGTGTCCATGAGTTGAGAAAGCCAGTTTCCTGTCTCTGTAGTTGTTTAAGTCCATTCAGAGCCCAGCAGCAGTGAAACTGCCGTTTGTATCAGCCCATTCTTAAACTTCATGGTTGGTAAAATGTGTTCCTTGGTTACTATCGATTTCCATGGAGGGCCTTATGTCATGCACAGCTGTTCTAGACCCTGAATAGCGGCCTTTTCCCATTATTCAACTTTTGTAGCATTGTTGATCACATGTGGCTACCCTTTCATCACACTATATCATTGCTCTGCCCCTTTTCTTGCTGGGACCAGAAGACCAAGAGTACTCATATCATTTTTCCACTGCCACTGACTGCATCCATATCGTTCCAGGTAACCAATACACAATCCTGTCCCTGAGTTAATATCCCTGAGACTTATGTCTGTAACTGTTTAATAGTGTCAGAGGTCTCCTTGTCTTTTAGACCAGTTAACATTCAAGTATTTGATAGATAATCCAGGTCCTTACATTTTGTCTGTACCCACTAGCTGTCCTCATGCAGTCAGATGAGCCACGAGCTGCTACTTTTAAACTGAAAAGGCTCTGAGGTTAACAGGATAGCATTGGCTTTACGGAAGAGAAAGACATTTTTGTGGTAGTCAGCTGCACAGGACTCCATTCAAGTGGCGGTCACCCTTACTCCCACAGTTTTCCATTCCCTGGCCTTATTTCCTGACATCTCAGTGCTCCCAGGAGTTTCTTGGGCTGGCTTGTCAATTGTTGGGCTGTACCCCAGCAAGTGTTGTAGTTGCCCAGCCTCAAGACTAAAGAAAGGCTCTGGAAGTAGTGACAGAGACATCAATGGTTTATTGGACGGGATTTAACACGTCCAAAACAAATGGGTCTGGAGCAACACCCTCATTGTGAGTGGCAGCCGGCAGGCAGGACATGGCAAGTAATCTGAGCTACTATGAGGAAATGGAGGCCACCATTTACAGGGGGAATTGACGTCAGGTTGGTTCCTCAGTTACCATGGAAACCAGGAGCTGGGGCACCTCAGGTTCATGACCATCACAAGGGCAGATGTTTCCCTTTAATAACCCGGCAGTTGGAGACACTCTAGCCTGAGGATTAGAACAGACACTAGTTGGGGCAGGGGGACAGCAGGCTCATGTGAGTAGGGCTAGGAGATACAGGGCTGGTGGAGCAGCAGATACAGTAACAGGAGAACAGCCAGCTTGAGTGGCCTGACCATACAAGCAGACACACAGAAGGCCAAACGTCGTATGGTTCCTCCAAACATCTAGAATGGAAAAGTCACAGGTAAAGTAAACTAGAGGTTATCAGAGGTTGAAAGAAGAGGGAATGGGGAGTTTAATGGTCCAGGGTTCCTGCTTGGGGTGACAGAAAATATTAGAAATAGAGAGATGTTTGCACAACACTGGGAAGGTAATTAATGCTTGAAAGTGGTTAGAGTGGGGACTTCCCTGGTGGTCCAGTGGTTAGGACTTCATGCTTCCACTGCAGGGGGCATGGGTTCCATCCCTGGTCAGGGAACTAAAATCCCATGTGGCGTGGCCAAAAAAGAAAGTGGTTACAATTGCAAATTGTATGCTATATATTTTTTAGCACAATGAAAATACATACATGGCCATTAAAGGGAACTTTTTAAAAAATGAGATAAAATAATGCTTTACATTCCATAAAATAATGCTTTAAAGTATACAACCAGTGGGTTTTAGTATATTTGCAAAAATATACTAAATTGGTGTATTTTCAGTCATCACCACTCTAATTCTAGAACATTTAATCACCTCAAAAAAAATAAAAAGGTTTATATCCATTAGCAGCTGTTCCTCATTCTTCCTTCTTCCCAGTCTCTGGCACACACTCAATTACTTTGTTTCTCTGGGTCACTTATTCTGAAGATTTCACATAAACAGAATCCTACAATATATGGCCTTTTGTGTCTGGTTTCTTTCACTAAAACATAATGTTTTCAAAGTTTATCCACATTGAAGCATGAATCAGTACTTCAAACTGTTTTCCATAGTGACCAAACCAGTTTGCATTCCTGCCAGCAATGTACAAGGGTTCCAGGTTTTCCACATCCTTGCCAAAACTTATTATTTTCCATTTTAAAAAATTGTATCTATCTGAGTGGGTGCAAAGTGGTTTTTGATTTGTGTTTCTCTGATATTAATGATCTTGAGCATCTTTTCATGCGTTTGTTGGCCATTTGCATGTCTTTGGGGAAATGTCTATTCAAGACCTTTTGCCCATTTAAAAAAATGTTTTAAAATTTGTTATTTATCTTGGTACTTGGCTGCACTGGGTCTTCATTGCTGCTTGAGGGCTTTTTCTGGTTGTGATGAGCAGGGCCAACCCTCCAGTTGCAGCGCTCAGATTTCACATTGCGGTGACCTCTCTGGTTGTGGACCGCTGGCTCGAGGGCACACGGCTTCAGTACTTGCAGCACAAAGGCTCAGTACTTGCAGCTCCTGGGCTCCAGGGCACAGGCGCAATAACTGGCGCACAGGCCCAGCCTCTCCACAGCATGTGGAATCTTCCGGACCAAGCATTGAACCCATGTCTCCTGCCTTGGCGGGTGGATCTTTAACCACTTGACCACCAGGGAAGTCCCGTTTGAATTGTCTTTTTTTTTTTTTTTCTTGAGTTGTAAGAGTTCTTGATACATTCTGGATAAATGGAGCCTTCTCAGATAGGTCATTTAGGTCTTTGACCCATTTTGAGTTGATCTTTGTGTACTGTGTGCAGCTTGGGTCCAGCTTCATTCCTTTGCGTGAGGCTAGCTAGGCACAGAGGAGGATTAAGACTCATGAGTGTCACCCCCACCACGTTCTCTCCACAGACACTGAGAACTCTGGGCCAGCGGTTCCCAAACACCCATCTGTGCCAGTCACAGACACTTATGGCCTCAGAATCAATTGGGCAACTTCCAAAATTCAAATATTCAAACGCCCCAAATCTTGATTCAGGAACTCTAGGAAGGGCCCAAGAATCTGTGTTTTCCAGGTTCCCCAGGGGGTCTTTTGTGCATCCAGGTCTGGGGGCTGCTGGGGCTGGCAAGTCTTGATCACTGTAACCCAGTGTGCTTTCTTCCTGCCCTCTGCTGTACCAGGCTGTGTGCTTCTAGGGTGGCGTACAGACATGGATCCCTGTCCCAGATGACCCGTCCTAAAAGACCCGTAAAATCCCCTCTCTTTCAAGTCTCTTTCCTTCATCTCTTCCCTCCTTTCCTCTGCCTGCCATATTTACAGCCCTTAAATCTCTCTTCTTATAGGTAATCTTCCTGGCTAGCCTCTACATACTCTGATCACAGATATTCATAGTCATTTTGAAATTATAGAAAGAGAATTTCTATAAATTATAAAGAGTATGATACAGGACTTCCCGGTGGTACAGTGGGTGAGAATCTGTCTGCCAATGCAGGGGACAAGGGTTCCATCCCTGGTTCTGGAAGATTCCACGTGCCACGGAGCAGCCAAGCCCATGCCCCACAACTACTGAGCCCACACTCCAGAGCCGTGTGCTGCAGCTACTGAAACCCTAGAGACTGTGCTCTGCGAGAAGAGAAGCCTCTGCAGTGAAAAGCCTGCACCCCTCAGTGAAGAGCAGCCACCACTGCTCACAACCAGAGAAAGACTGTGCGTAGCAACGAAGACCCAGGGCAGCCAAAAAAATAAAAATAAAAAATTTTAAAAATCACTTTTATAAAAAAGAGTATGATACTATAATTTATAACGAATGGGTTACGTTAGAGGTAATATTGTTATAGCATATGTTTACATTAGCATATACATATTTTTTAATCATATTACAGACTTTTAATTGCAGGTATTTCGTCCCAGTGCGTAGGTATATGAGTTAAGCATGATGTGGTAGAGCTGAGAAGGCCCATCTAGTCTCTTAGTTCCTCTCTTCTCCATTTTTCAGAAGGGGAAATTGAGGCCAAGGGGCATAGATAATAGGGCTCAAATGACTTTAAGGACCCTTGGCCCCCACACCCCTTGCTCGCTTGGCTGTAAGCTCACCCAGGACTCACCCACCCAGTTCTCTAACTGCCTGATTCATAGCAGCCTGTGGCCTAAGTAGGGGAGGTGGAGGCCAGTCCTCAGTGGTCTGCCCAGCCCCCATCCAGCTTCCAGCCTTTACATGAGGGCCAGGGCCATCTACACAGCTGGAGTCAGTTATCCAGATGTTTATGGGTCTTTGCCTCTGGTGTTTATAGTTCCGCCTTTGGGTCTGTTTTGCATCCCACTCTAATTAGAACAATACCCCAGAAGGCGGTATGAGGGGGGAACCACTGGATGGGGAGCCGTGGGCTGGACCTGCGCCCTGGCTTCTGCCTAACATCCATTTAACAAGGTCTTCGGGCCTCTTTCAAGGATGCAGGAAGGACAGCAAGATGGCGCCAATTAAAAGTGGATGAGAAAACAAGCACACAAGGAGGGGGAGAAAGGAGAGGCGAGAAAAAGGCTAACGATGCAGGCTGCCGTGACTCCAGCGCTCCACACAGGGAAAGCCTTGGGCCAAACCTTAATCACAGAAGTTATAGATGTCCACTTGGAAAATTGAAAACATATAGACAAATCAGAAAAAAACAAAGCTATCCATACCTTTGACTCTGGAATAATCACTGTTAATATTTTAGGACTTTTCCTTTCTGTTGTATAAATTCATTTTGTAGAAATGAGAATATACCAACATTCTATTTTGCTTTTCAATCATAATAAATTGTCAACATCTTTTTGTTGTTGTTTAGTCTCTCAGTTGTGTCCAACTCTTTGCTACCCCATGGACTGCAGCCTGCCAGGCTTTACTGTCCATGGGATTTCCCAGGCAAAAATACTGGAGTGGGTTGCCATTCTCTTTTTTAGAGGATCTTCCCAGACTCAGGGATCGAACCCATCTCTCCTGCTTTGACAGGTGAATTCTTTACCACTGAGCCATCAGGAAAACCTCATCAACATCTTTACATGTTATTAAATATTTTCCTACTATTAACATATCAAATTGTCTTATTTCCATTTTCATCAAGATACACGATTGTTGGCGAAAGAATAGCAGCCATCAGTGAAGTGCACAAAATCTAAAGCATAAGGGTCTCTCTTTTCTGGGTCCCTGGGCTAACACTTCTAACTCTTTGGTGGGCTTCCTTCACAAGCTCTCCTATGCACATTATAGAGCTGTATTATAGTTTATTTAAATGATCCCCTTGCGTTGAACACTGAGGTTAGGCACCCGGCTGTGGCTTGAAGCCCATGAGCAGCCAATATGGTTGGGGAATCTTCCTAGGCCCAAAAGCAGATGAATTTCTCTCAGAAAATCCCATCATGTATCATAATGAATAATGTCCTCCGCACCATGCTGGCAGGAACCACAGAAACGAGTTCCGCTACTCTGTTTCCTTGGGAATTCATGTTTGCTTTTATTTTTCAAATTAATGCAAGTAATACACATTCAATTGCAGGGGAAAAAATGTAAATACAAGCACGCAAACCTAAGAAAACTGAAATGACTCATAATGCACTTTGTTGTCTGTAATCATAAAAGCTAGTGTTTACTGGATGCTTGCTCTGTGCTGGTCACACTGTGCTAAGGGCCTGCACACATCACAGAGGCGGGGTCATTCATCTTGTAGAGCATGCAGCTTGGCTTTGAGGTTTGGTGCCTTGTCCATCATCTCCTGGCTACAGGGTGGCAGTGTCTGCCTTTGGGCGAGGCCTTGTAGCTTCCGAATCTACACTCTTACACCATACCTCCTGCTTCCTCTATGTGTCTGCCTGAAGGTTTTCTTCTGCTGCTTTATTTTTCTGACCATCCCCTGTATCATTAAATATTCTTGGAATTCAGTTTTTTGTGAATGTCCCACTCTTTAATTGTTGACTGTGTTAAATCTTTAGTATCATAAACAAAGCCACTTGAACATTTTTGCAGCTTAACCCTTGAGCACATCTGCAGTTATGTCCACAGAGCTGTTTTCTCCAACTGCCCTCGCTGACCAATCACAGCAACGGGCATGGGGGTGAGGGTGAGGGGGGACACTAGTGAGATGTGAGCACCAGCTGTTGGCTCTGTCAGCTCACCTGGAGGGAGACGTCCTACTCTACGGAGCAGACAAAAGGGGCGGCTCATCTTAAAACTGTCCTCCAGAAGTGGGTTCTCAGCAGAGCTCAGAGAACCACTGAAAGGCTAAGAGCTAGAAATGACTCCCCTGTAGCCATATCAATACAGCCCCCTTGATTTCCCAGATGGTTGAGTCAGAAGAGGAACAGAGAAAACCGATCTAAGGGGAAGGGGTGGGCATCTTCAACAGAGGGGAAAGGAAGCTCTCATTTCTCTGGGGAGACTGATTCGGAGTTTGGAGCCCAGCCCATAGAACAGCTCACAAGGCTCCAGGGCTCTGTTCCCAACCCTCTGGAAAGTGAGGAGGGTGTGTCCCAGAGCCCAGTGGGGCAGATGGGGCATCTGGTCTACCTGGGTGCTTGGCTGAGTCTTGAAGGACTGGTCAACCCGGGTGGAAAAGGAGAGGTTCCAGGCAGGTGAAAACAGGAACAAAGACTGGAGGAGAAGGACAGAGGGCCAAGGGCTGCCGAGGAGCTGAAGGCCTTAGTCTGGAGAGTGGGAGTGGGGACGGGGGTGAGGGGAGAGGAGGGATGAAGCTGGAGACTTTTGGCAGGTAGGTCCTTGGGGCCTCATCCAAGGTATAAGGAGTCTGCACTTTATCCCGATGGTGGCAGCACTGCCACCCTGGTTTGGTAGAAAGACACATGGTTTGTGCCTCCCCCTGATACTTCCCCCTCCCCTCTGTTGTCAAATGCCCAGGAGCTGCTCCACCATGCCAGGTGCTGGGAGAGGGGTGGGGAGGAGGACCTGGGTCCTGGAGCCTCTAGACAGGGCCAGAGACCCTCAGGGAAGGTGCTCTCAGCTCCTGTGGCAGGTCACCCCATGCCAGCCGCCCTGTGGCAGGTGGTGTGGCAGCAGCAGCCTGGTCCCTGGAGCCTCACGCCCAGCTCTGCCTCTCCCAGTGGCATGGCTGCAGCCCGGCTGCTTACCTTTCTGAATGAGTTTTGTTGCGTGTAAAATGGAAACATTAATAGGAGGAGGAGGAGAATCATGTAAGGCACAGAGCGCAGCACCCAGAAAGTGCGTAATGTGTGTTAGTCATTCAGTTGTGTCCAACTCTTTGCAACCCTGTCCATGACTCCACTGTCCATGGGATTCTCCAGGCAAGAATACTGCAATGGGTTGCCATTTCCTTCTCCAGGGGATCTTCCCAACCCAGGGATCGAACCCAGGTCTCCTGCATTGCAGGCAGATTCTCTATCATCTGAGCCACCTGGGAAGCGCTACGATCATTATTCCCATCCTGTGCCATAGAGGAGGGAGGCCGGCCACCCCCTGCTTGCCTGCCTCCTTCATGAAGCTGAGGTCTGCTTCTCTAGCTCGCTTGGTGAGGCCTTTGCAAGTGTGAGGGGAGCGGATGGAACCATAGAGGTGGCTGTAGCCCTCCCCTGTTCACAAGGAAAGTCATGATGGAGACCAGTCCCCTTGCTCCAAGCCGGGGCCCTTTCCCTTCCCCATTAAATTGAGTATGTGAGCCCCCTGGTCCCCTGACAGGCTGGACTCTAGGAGCCAAGTGCACACCCTGTTCCAGGCCCTTTCTCCATGCTAAGCTCCATCTCATTGAAACCCCCGCAGGCCCGGGAAGGGACTCTGTTACTCCCCTCTACACGGAGGGTGGCGCCCGGCCCAGAGAGCTTCTGTGCATTGCTCAGACTGAGCCTGTGGGTGGCAGGGCCAGGACGCCTCCCTTCTCTGTCTGACCACAGGCCCTGGCTCTTAACAGAGGTGCAGCCGGTCCCCCCAGCCCAACCCCCGCCCCGAGGTCCCCTCACACGCCTCCCTCCCCGAGGCTGCCCACCTGGCCCGGCCTGTGCGGAGGTGAGCCCTGCCGGGCTCTCACAAGGCGCCATTCATCCAGGCAGGCTGTTGATGGAAACCATGTGTGGTGCGGCCGGCCAAGGTGGCGGCAGCTCCGGAAGCTGGGCCTGGCCGGGGGCCTGGGGGCCCTGGGAGGGTTGGGGGAGGAGGTCCAGCTGACCCACAGGCTGTCGGGATGCGCGAGCTCCGGGCGAGACTGACCTCCCCCTCCTAGGCACACACCAAGGGGACCCTGAGCTGGGGTCCTGATTCCTGCATCCCAACTGGGCATGTGGGGGGCAGAGAGGCCCCCTCCAGGTACAGATGGGGAGCACCTTGGAGCCCTTCTAACTGGGCAGGGTTCTGTTACTGAGGATGGTGTGCTCGTGTGTGGCTGCCCGTGTGCTGACACCCAAGGAGGGTGTCCTGAGCCCTCGGGCTCACGAGCACATCAGGCTTTCCATAAGCACATTGGTGCAGTGGTTAAGACCATGGGCTCTGAAAGCTCACAGGCCTGGGTCTGAATTCCACCTCTGCTGCTTACTGGCTGTGTGACTGGAGACAAGCTGCCCAGCCTCTCTGATCTCTCCTCCTCATTCGCCAAAGGAGGCCTGGGGGCTGGTCAGAAGGCTGGAGCAAAGACACAGTGAGTGGGCGTGGTGTGGGGTTGGGGTTGGTTCTGGGCCCAAGCCCCCAGCCCCAGGGCCCCTGAAATCATTTTAGCCCTGACTCCTGACCTTACCTGTCTGGGAACTGGGAAGGTGCTAAGTGTGGGTGTCTGGGTCTCTTCTGAGGCCCAAGGTGCCAGATAGTGAGGGTGAGTGGGGAGCACTGGATCGCCAGCTGATGTGAAGTGTGGCTGAACTAGCCACCCCCTCCTGGGCCAAGAACAGAGCTGGGCATTGTTCACAGGGCCTCCTCCTTGGCACTGAGGCCCCCACAGGAAGGGGTGGGAGGGCCAGGCCACGGCCAGTGCTGACCACAGGCTTGGCTGAGCCGGGACCCTTCAGGGCCTTGGTGTCCCAGAAGGCACCCTGGTTTCGCAAGGAATGCATGTTCCATGGGGCGCCTCAGGCCTCGCCCCGTCTGAGGTGGGGGGAGACAGACACTTTGAGAGCACTTGGTCCTGGCTGAGCGTCTCTCGTGGATACCCTTGAGACATCCCCAAGGATTAGAGTTGGCCTGGAATACAGCACCCAGAGATAGGGGTCCCCAGACTCCACCCTCTCCTCCAAGGACAAACCTGGAAGGCCCTGTCCCCACTGACGCAGGACAATGCTGAGGCCAGGGAGGAGGGGCGCCCGTGTCACATGGCGCTCAGGGGTGGACGCCCAGCATTTTCCTTTGGGGTGGTGGCTGCGGTGAGGGGGAGTGAGCAGATGGCTATTGTGAGGAGGAGGACCTGAGCTGATATGGAACATCCCTCCACTTCCTAGCTGAGAGTCTGGCGCAGCCACATACCCTCCTTAAAGCTCCAGTTGCTTCTATAGCAGAGAACAGGATCCACCACACAGGGTTGTATGAGTGCTTTTCTGATGCAGAAACTGAGAGTAGTGGGACCACGTGCTGGAGGGAGCCTGGGTTCAAGCTCCCAGCTCCTCCTTCTCAGCTGTGTGAGCTTGGGCAAGTCATTTTCTTCTAGAATAAAAGAGTTTGAAAAATCTTCCGAATGGTTTTGTTAGAGAAGCAAACCAGCTGACTTGGACTTGGCATTACATCTGGCCCTGGTGGTCAGCTTTATGTGTCAACTAGGCTGGCTGCAGCCCCCCGTTATTCCGGAAGGGTATCTTGTAAATGCGATTAAAGTACATAATCAGTTGAGTTTAAGTAAGGGAGATCAGGGGGCTTCCCAGGTGGCATTAGTGGTAAAGAACCCGCCTGGCAATGCAGGAGACATAAGAGACGTGGGTTTGATCCCTGGGTCAGAAAGATCTCCTGGAGGAGGGCATGGCAGTATTCATGCTTGGAGAATGCATGGACAGAGGAGCTTGGTGGGCTACAGGCCATAGGGTTGCAAAGAGTTGGACTGAAGCAATTTAGCATGCAGGCAAGGGAGATTATTTTAGATAATCTGGGTGGTCCTGACTGGATCAGTTGGTAAGCCTTAGTAGCAGAGCTAAGGCTTCCTTGAAGAATATATTCTACTTGTGCCTGAGAATTCTAGTTGCCCTTCCTGACAGACAACCTGTATTACAAAGGGTACTCCAGAGAAACAGAGCCAACAGAATGCATATATACGGATACCCACAAGTAGTGTTGGTACGCTCAGGAGGGGTGATGCTATAGCTCCAGCTTGAGTCTAAACACCTGAGAACCAGGAGAGCCAATGTTTCAGTTTGAGCCCAAAGGCAGGAAAAAGCTAACATCTTAGTTCAAAGACTGTCAAGCAGAAAGAATTCTCCCTTACTCACTAGAGCATCAGTCTTTTTATTCAGACTTTCAATTGATTAGATGAAGCCCACCCACATTAGGGAGGGCTGTCTGCTTTACTTGGTCTACTGATAAAAATATCAACTTCATCCAAAATCATCGTCAGAGAAATGCTCAGAATAATGTTTGGCAAAATATCTAGACACCAGATCAAGTTGACCTGAAATTAACCATCACCTACGGATATCATGCTTGCCTAGCCAGCTTCTACAGTTGTGTAAGCCAGTTCCTTGCAGTAAATCTCTTAATATGTCCCTCCTACTGTGGTTCTGTTTCTCTGGTTGAACACTGACTCTAGCAAATAGTAAATTAAAATAAGAATATTAGTCATTATCATCAACATCTTTGACAATTCCCTAGCCATGGGCCTGCACAGTGTAGGCTCTTGGCAAATGTCATGGAGCCCTGTCTTAAAAGAAGCATAAGTCATGTCAGTTTCTTTCATGACTCGAAAGGAGCCCAAGCAGCAAGGACAAGTCCCTTCCCAAGCCCCCAGCAATGAGCAGCTTCACAGCCCCATTCCATAACTGGGCTGGCATCTATGGGTGCCAAGGCCACATACATAGCTCCACCAGGACCTCTACTAAACACTTCACTTATTAACTAATTTAATCCTCATAACAGCCCTGTGAAGCAGCCACTGTAATTCTCCCCATTTTACAGAAGGGAAAACTAAGTCACAGAGAAGCTCATGGTGTACACAAGATCCCAAAGCCAGGAAGTAAAGGATCAGGGGCCCATCCTAAATCACACTCTTCCCGCGCTGCTTTCATGACAGCGCAGGACCTGCCACCTCTAGAAACTAAAAGAGGTTTTGGAGTGACAGTGTCAGGCTACTTTTGTCTTCCCTCTTTAAAGATGCTAACATGGGTCTGCTTGAACTTTGACCTCAGTTTGAATCCCAGCTTTGACCCTTCAATGCCTGATTCATCTTTGGATCCTGAGTATTTGACGCAAGGAAATGGCAACCCACTCAAGTATTCTTGCCTAGGAAATTCTATGGACAGAGGAGCCTGGCGGGCTACAGTCCATGGGGTCGCAAAGAGTTGGACACAACTTGAAGCAATGTAGCATGCATATACAGGTGTCCAGTAAATATTAATTGTTACTTCTTTTTTCTGGACCTCAGTTTTCTCAGTTATACAGTGAGGTTCCTGATATATTCCTTGAGCTTTTAGGTGTCCAACTGATTTCCCTCTTTCTCATTTTACGTTTGTCCTTCCTTATACCACATTATACCACCTGATGTGAAAAGCCCACTCACTGGGAAAGACCTTGATGCTGGGAAAGACTGAAGGCAAAAGAAGGGGGTGGCAGAGGATGAGATAGTTAGACGGCATTACCAACTCAACGGACATGAATGTAAGCAAACTCCAGGACATGAATTTAAGTGAAGGACGGGGAAGCTTGGCATGCTGCAGTCCTTGGGGTCACAAAGAGTCAGACGCAACTGAGCGACTAAACAAGAACCACCACCTACTTACACATACATCCTCCTCTCCTGGTACACCTACCCTCACCGCTGATTGGTGGGGGGCGGGGAACAGAGGGAAAGGCAGCCTGAAAAGGAAGGCGGGATGCGGCACACAGAGAAGAGAGGGGTCAAGGCCGGGACGTCTGCTCTGGCCTCTTCTCTCAGCATTGTACTGGAGGTTCTAACAGGACAGCCACACAAGAAAAAGAAAGAAAAGGCATCCAGATGGGGAAGGAAGATGTAAAACATGTCATGCAAAGGACACGATCTTGTATCTAGACTAGCCCCAAGAATCTACTACAAAACCATTACAGCTAATGAAAGAGTTCAGCGAGTTTGCAGGACACAAGTCAATCTACCAAAATCAACTGTACTTCTACACATTTGCAATGAACCATCTGAAAATGAAATTAAGAAAACAATTCCATTCACAATAGCATCTAAAAGAATAAAATACATATGAATAAATTTAACAAAAGAAATGTAAAATTTATGTCTGAAATAAAACATTGCTGAAATAAACTCAAGATTTCAAGAAATGGAAAAACATCACATATTTATGGGTTGGGAGATTCCATTAGCATTATTAAGATGGCAATACTGGGACTTCCCTGGTGGTCCAGTGGGTAAGACCCTGTGCTCCCAACACAGGGGGCTTGGGGTTGATCCCTCGTCAGGTAACTAGATCCCACATGCTGCAACTAAGACCTAGCTCAGGCAGATATATAAATAAAAATACTTTTAAGAAGATGGCAATACTCCTCAAATTCATCTACAGATTTAATGCAATGCCAATCAGAATCCCAGCTGACTTCTTTGCATGAATTAATAAGCTGATGCTAAAGTTCAAGGGATCCAGAATAACCAAAACAACCCTGAAAAAGAAGAATAAAGCAGGAGGACTCACACTTCTAAATTTCAAAACTTACTACAGAGCAATGATAATCTAGATGGTATGGTATCAGCCCAAGGCTAGACACTCAGAGCAGTGGAATAGAAGTCACAGTCTCCTCTAGAGATAAATCCATATGTCTAAGTTTAACCGATTTTGACAGGGGTGCCAAGACCATTCAATGAGGAAAGAGTAGTGTTTTCAAGACTACTTGAAAAAACAAGAAAAGAAAAGGCTTGGTTTGGGGATCAGGCAGCCTCCGCCATTGTCTTGCTGTGTGACTGAGCAGTGAGTTAATCTCTCGGAGCCTGAGTTTTTTCATCTGTTAACATGAAGATAATGAGAAAGTGCCCCTCTCATAGCTACAGACATGCGAGATAACCTTATGTGAAGTGCGTAGCTTAGATCTGGCTCCTTGAGCAAACCCATGGGCAGGGTGGAGGACCCAGGGTGGGACAGGCTGGTGAGGGTTAGGGTCTGGCACTTCTCCTAGGCCCCCCTGGGGAACCTCTTTCCCCAGGAAAAGGCAGGGCTGCTGAGGTCTGAATGTGCACACTGTGCTTGGCAGAGCTCTGTGGGTTGGTAATAAATGGACAGGAAAGGAGATTCCATTACGCAGGAATGTCTGGGGTGGGGGTGGGGAAGGAGCCGGCTCCCTTCCCAGCATCAGCCAGCCCTGCAGCCTTGATTGATGTGCCTTGCATCACAGCAGCGATGGGGCCTGGCGGAAGGAGGCCCCTCCGCCACTCACCCCTCCTGGAGCAAGGCCAGCAGCCAGATGTTCCTGGACTTTGGGGAGCTGGGATGGGGGCAGGGAAGGCCGGCCAGGGGGCAGCCACCCGGATGTTGAGCTTCTGCCTCCTTCTCTTTGGCACTTGAACGCAGGTGGTGTTGGCTCTGCTGTTGACCTTTGGCCAATGGCCACATCTCCTTGGGACCTGACTGTTCAGAATTGGGGATGGTGGTCCTCCCCTGCCCTGTTCTGCTGGGAGAGGCACATAACCACCTAGGAAAGGGCTTTAAGCTCCGAAGAGGAAAATGTCCCAAGAGCCTGCCCAAAGCTTTTGTGTTACTCTGCCCAGAGCCACAGAGAGAGGTGTGACTGGGGCCTGAGCCCTCCATGAGGTTGGGGGATCCCAGTGAGGGCCCTGAATTTGTGATTTAGTGAATGGGTCTCAAGGCAGATTCTGGGCAAAAAGGTGGTTCCACCAGCACTAAGACAAGACCCAAGACTTATTGCCTCGTGCTCCTCCTGTCAAGCCCTGTGACTGTAGCTAAGACTTACACAGCATCATTTCCAATCTGCTAATGATTCGTAGTATTAAAAATATAATAATTAGAGGAGAACAGGAAAAAACATAAGGAACAACAACAAAAAAGAGAACATCACTCCAAGATTTACCATGCAGGATAATTAACTGCTAACATGTTCACATAAATTCTTCTTTTACTTATATTCTAGACCTATTGATATAAATATTTAGTTAGGTATGCACATTTAGGGGCTTCCCTGGTGGTTTAGACTGTAAATAATCTGCCTGCAATGCAGGAGACCTGGGTTCGATCCCTGGGTCAGGAAGATCCCCTGGAGCAGGGAATGACAACCCACTCCAGTATTCTTGCCTGGAGAATTCCATGGACAGAGGAGCCTGGTGGGCTACAGTCCATGGGGTCACAAAGAGTCAGACATGACTGAGTGACTGTTCCTTTCACTACGCACATTTTCCCAAAAAGTGGGATCATCATATATTTCAACTTTGTAACCTGCCTTCCTTCCCAGCAGCATGTGGTGACCACCTGCCCTCTTCCAGGATTGGAGATCCCCACAGCCTTGTTGATGCCCTTCCCTTGTGTAGATACCCCATGTTCTTGGCTTTTGGGTGATATCCAAAATCTCCCCAATCTGGACAATGCAGCCCTGAATCGCTTTGTACCAGTACCTTTGTACACACATGGATAACTTCCTTAGGATAAATTCCAAGAAGTAAAATTGGTCAGTTGAAGAGTACATGATACATGGGATTTGGGGGACACCTGATGAAACTGACTTCCTGAAGCTTGAGTCACTCTCACTCACACACACAGGTCCTGGTTCCCCCAACTTGGCTCACCTGCTTGTTCCCACACCTGCCCTCCATGTCCACCGAGCATGGCCCCCCACTTTGCAGGAAGGTGGTGGGCAGGGCCCACAGTGGCCAGCCAGGGTCTGTCTGTGGGCCCAGAAACACATCCTTCCCTGTTGTTCTCAGGAAGGCAGCAGGGGTTGGGGAGTCCCGGGTGGGAACTGAGGGGACCTTGGATAAGTCCTGTCTGGTCCTCGCTTTGCCCATCTGCAGACTGAGGGAGCCAGTGTCACCGTTCTCTTCCAGCTCACGGGGCCTGTGAACCCACAACATCACTGCAATGCTACCCAGCTGGCAGGGATGTCTGTGACTCAGGTGGGGATGGTGGCAGCCACAAGGGCAGGACGTCGTCTCCTGAGCACCCAGCCCAGGCCTGGGCCTGTGTGGTGACAGGCCTGCTCACCCCTGACAGACACGAAGACCAGGCTGGGTGAGCAGCCTAGCCCTCAGGTAAGCCGCCAAGGGAGGCCCCGCTGTCTCTTGGGGTCCCCTGGGAGAGGAGTATATGCTGACTCAGAGGAGCCGTGACTGCTCAGAGAAGCACCAGATGTGGGGGTGGCCTCGGAGGTGACTTCTCAAGGCGTCCTGGAACCCAAGAACCCCATCAACGGCATGGAACCTGTGCCCTTCCTGACATTCCCATGCACAGTCAACATCAATTACTTCTGACAGTATTCCAAGTTTCCTTCATATGTGTACATGTGAGTGAGCATACACATGTGCACTGAAGCCTACAGTTTCATTGTTCCCCACACTCCTGCTCGTGGCTTAGACGTACATTAATGATAATAATATACAGTAACATTTTTACTAACACAGTGATTGAGCATTGACTATGTGCCAGGCACTTCCCAGGCACTGTCTGATCACCCCCAGAGCAGGCACCGTCACTAGTTCCTTTGCATGGCTGAGGTGAATTCACCCGCCTGAGGTCACAGAGCTGGTGGGCAGAGGAACCCTGCCCTTGGCACGTACACACGCGCATACATACACACGCGCACACACACGCACACACACACACGGCCCCTCTCCACCAGCTTAGACACACCCAGCCCACTCCTGCTCCCTGCCTGCTGTCTTCCTGCCCAGGCTGGGTCCTGGCCACACAAACCTTTCCACAAAGCCTCTCCCAGCGCTTGGTACACAGTGAACAGACTCGGTTTGTTCGGATTCAGGCAGCTGGAGGTGCAGTAAATCCAGGCTCTAAACCCCTTCTTGGCATCTTCTGTTTCCCCAGCCCTGAGCTGCGGAACTGGAAAGAGGCCGCACCATCACCGGCCCCAACAGGTCCCTGAGCCCTTTACCTTGCCGCTCCCCCCTCCCCCCTTCTCCTTTTCCCTCCTTCCCTCCTCTCCCCTCTTTTTCCCTCCTCTCCCCTCTTTTTCCCTCCTCTGCTCTCTCAAGCCAGTCTTGGGGACCTGCTTCCTGTGTGCCTGGCAGTGGGGCTGGGCTGCAGTGGGGAGGGGAGCCCAGGTTCCCCTCCTCAAGGGACTGACAGCGCCTCCAGTCATGAGGCCGAGAGGATGGGCTTGCTCAGGGTCACACAAGGACGGAGCGGCGGTGGGGCAGAGCGGCGGTGGGGTCAGGCTGGGGCTATTGCAGAGACACAGCCTCTCCCGCCAGGAGATCTGAAGGGTGTGTGAACCCTGTGGGAGATCAGAGCAGCGCTAACACTGACTGTAGTTCCAGAGTGTTGGGTGCTGCCGGGCGGCCATTCTTTTTATGCCTTCTCTCCTTTACTCCCCTAAAAACCCACCGCAGTGGAAACTAACATTACCATCTCGCCCCCATCTGACAGATAAGAAAAGCAAGGCTTACAGCCAGACAGGACTCAACCCTAGCAGTGTTGCTCCAGTCTTCAGGTTCTCACTAGGCTGCACTCACAGGCTTGAATGAGGAAGAGACCAGGGCATCAATCAGGTGAAAGCTTTGGGAAGCTGGGATTTGAGCGGCTTTTCAGAGGATAGGGGAAAGGATGGGAGGGGAGAGGGGTGCATTCTAGGAAGTGAGTGTGGCTTGAACCAAGGCATGGGGATGGAATGTCCCCGTGAGCCCTACACCAACGAGGGGACAGATCAGCCCGAGGGGGGCTCATGGCTAAGGGAGATACACACGGACTTCTGTCATCCCTTGCTTGAAAGAGGGGTGACAGGCAAGCCTGGCCCTGGCATCCTATCTGGAGAGCTCTTGGGGACCCTGCCAGGGTTGGCCTTGAGCTGGGCAGAGGTGTCCCTGGTGTCACTAACCAGGACTCACAGAGGGAGGACCCAGGAGGCCCCTCGTGACTCTGCCACCCCCAGAGAGGGATGCTACTAGGCAGCGCAGGGACCGGGTCCTGAAGGTCCTTGGGACACATCAGCATCAAGCCCCTGGCACAGACCAGTGTTTCAGGCAACACAGCTGAGTGCCAGGCAGAGGCTGGAGATGGAGGAGGGAAAAGGCGAATGGCACCTCGCCAGTTGCTTCCATGTGAACCCTGCAGGAGATCAGGGTGCTGCCCCCAGGGCGGGGCAGCTGAGCCCAGCCCTGCGATGTGCTCAGCCAGATCCCCAAGTCACAGGGGTTAGAGTGGATCACACTGCAGAAGCAGGGAATGATCCAGGCAGAAGCCCCCTCAACCACAGCCTGTGGGGTCACACTCTACTCCTGCTTCCCGTCTCCTAGGTAGCACCTCCTCCTCTTTCAGGCCTCAGCTCAAGCGACCCCTCCTGGGGGAAGCCTGCCTGATACCTGCCTCCAAACCCCACCACACACTGGAGTGCAGCCAAATTCCCTCAGAATAGCATTCACAGAGCTGGGGCTTCTCCCAGAATGGTAGGTAATTAAACTCTCATCTGTGGGGTTATTTGGTTGATATTATATTCCTTCTAGCTGCAAGCTCTGGGAGGGCAGGAGATGTGTCTGTTGTGTTCACTGGTATACCCACCAGCCCTGGAAAATAGTAAAAACCCATATTTGTTGAGTGAATGGGTGGGTGGATGGATAGATGAATGTCTGTATGTTTATATGGATGGATGGGTAGATGGGTGGGTGGATGGATGGTTGGAGGGATAGATGGATGGATGGGTAGACAGATGGATGGATAGGTGGATGAATGTGTCCTGGATTGGAAGGTAGATGAATTGGTAGGTGGACAGAAGCACAAGCAGAGAGATGGTTGGGTAGAACTGTAAAACTCTAGACTGCTAAACTGAGATGCTTTTTATTTATTGTTTCATTAGAATAAAATAGCTCAGCATCATAATTAGAAGGTGCAATTACAGAACTCAATTTCCTCTTACAAGAGATGGACAGGTTCAGACAGGTGAAGTTTTGTCTGAGATCACCCAGCAAATCTGGTGACCCTAAGTCCATTTTCTGTCATACAAAAACAGCCTCCAAAAATGGGGTTAGAATCGCTTGTTTCAGTCCTGTCTCTTCTCGGGGTTCCGTGTGATCTAAGGCAAGTCACTGGGCCTCCATTTTTCCCTTTAAAAGAAGAGGTTGCAAAATCTAGGGTTTCCTTTGCATTCTTGGGAAGGCCAGCTTCACCACTGGGTTTTGTCAGGCCTGGTACAGATGCCCTCCCACACCTTCCTCAAAGCCCGGTGGGGCTGTCAGGGTGGACTCCAAGGCCCTGGGAGTATGGTGCATGAGGCCCCAGGTCTGGGGTGGGAGGACCAGCCAGCCTCTCCCTCTTGAGTCGGCCTGGCCATCAGCTGTGTCTCAGCGTACAATTTTCTACTCAGGTGTACCCCCAGGGGGCTGCAGGTTGTGGAAGGAGCCCCCCCATGAGTTTCTGGCTCCACATATCCTGCCTGGAACTTCCTCATGCTCATGGACACCTGCACTCGGAGCCCTAAAGCTGGGGAGCGGGGAGTGTGTTTTGTGGAGGTGAACACCCCTAGAGCCAGCCTTGGGCTGCCTGGCCCAGGCGCAGGCCAAGGTACAGCCCTGGGAAACAGTGCAATCGAATGTTTAGTAAAAAGTAAACTTTCCTTCTCTGCCTCCAGTTCCCTCCCTAGAAGGCAAAGAAGGGGCCTTGTGGACTCAGAGGCCCCAGATGCAGGACTGTAGGAGTAAGGAGGAGGGGAGTGTGTGTGCACACGTGCACGAGTGTGTGTGTGTGTGTGTGTGTGTCCCTAGACACAGGACTGTAGGAGTAAGGAGGAGGGGAGTGTGTGTGTGCACACGTGCATGCATGCATGTGTGTGTGTGCGTGTGTGTGTGTGTGTGTCCCTAGACACAGGACTGTAGGAGTAAGGAGGAGGGGAGTGTGTGTGTGCACACGTGCATGCATGCATGTGTGTATGTGTGTGTGTGTGTGTGTGTCCCTAGACACAGGACTGTAGGAGTAAGGAGGAGGGGAGTGTGTGTGTGCACACGTGCATGCATGCGTGTGTGTGTGTGTGTGTGCGTGTGTGTGTGTGTGTCCCTAGACACAGGACTGTAGGAGTAAGGAGGAGGGGAGTGTGTGTGTGCACATGTGCAGTGGGCAGTTGGTGTGTGTGGCACACATGTGCATGCATGCATGTGTGTGTGTGCGTGTGCGTGTGTGTGTGTGTCCCTAGACACAGGACTGTAGGAGTAAGGAGGAGGGGAGTGTGTGTGTGCACACGTGCATGCATGCGTGTGTGTGTGGTGGTGTGTGGGTGGGGTGTGGTGTGGTGTGTGCGTGTGGTGGTGTGGTGTGTGGTCCCTAGACACAGGACTGTAGGAGTAAGGAGGAGGGGAGTGTGTGTGTGCACATGTGCATGTGTGTGTGCATGCATGTGTGTGTGTGCCTGTATACCCAGACACAGGACTTAGGAGTAAGGGGAGGAGGGGATCGTGTGTGTGTGTGTGTGTGTGTGTGTGTGTAAGAGAGAAAGAAAGAGGAGACAGTCACATGCCTCGTGGCAGAGGTGTGGGGTGGGATGCGGAGCCGAAAGGGTCTGAGGAGAGAACAGGGGGCTGGAGCGGCTGTCACAGGGGCTCCCGGGGCCATAAAGTCAGGCTGAGGCCTTTGGACTTTATCCCCTAGAGTAAGGAATCTTTTTTTTAAAAGGCTTTCATGTGTTTTTTTGACACTAAAAAAGTTTAAGTCGCACATTCATTGTAAAAAAAAAAAGGGCAAATAGTACAATTAAATGTTAAATAAAAAATAAAAATAAATTTCTCTTCTCTGACACCAGTTCTCTCCCTAGAAGGCACCCTTACTGCCAGGTCTTTCATATCCTTGAAGAGAGATTCTAGGTGACATATGTCCAATGTATCCATCTCTCCTTTTTACACAGTGGAAACCTATCCTACCCACTCTGCTGGGTTGTATGTTTTACACATCATTTCTTAATACAGATCTGAGCACCAAGTGCCATCTGGCTACACGGACACTCTGTACTTTGGTAGCTAGTCCCTACTGATGGACAGTGACATGTTTTCTAACCTTTCACTTACACGAATAGTCCCGCAATGAATATACCCTTGTGCCTCCCCCTTTGAGCACATGGGCTGGTTTATGTTGGATGAATTCCTAGCCATGGTACTGCTGGGTCAAAGGATACATGCATTCAACACTCAGGACACATCCCCAAGCTGTCTGCTTGAAAAGTCTCAAGCAGAGGGATGACAGCCCTCCATGGTCTGGTCAGTTGCTCCTGACACATTTGACAGGGATGGAAAATGCAAGGTATTGAATTATGAGCCGCACAATCTCGAGGTCTGAGGTGGGCTAAAGGATCGTCAAATGAGGGTCCACTTGTGAGCTCCCAGCTCTCCGCTATCTGCCGTGCCTTCTGGAGGCTGAGAGAAAGGGGCCCCTGATGACATGTCCCTTTGCTGTGGGGGGAGGCTTCCAGCCTGGAGGTCGTACACTGGATCCACACCACCACCACCCCTCCCGACCCCATGGGATGGCTGCAAACAGCCTAGCATGGAGAGGACAGGCTGCCGGCAGCTGTGAGGGGCGCGAGTTCAGCCAAAGCCCGAGCAGAGGGCTGCCAAAAGCCTTTTCTTTTCATTTTTCCAAGCCTGCACTTTGGGCTGGGCACGCTGTCATCCTCATGTTTCCTATTACTTTACAAGGCTCCGCATCAAAGCGCCAGCGGCGCAGGCCCTTTGATGTCTGGGCCCAGCCTGCCTCCGCCTTTGGGAGAAGCATCTCTGCTGAGGATCAAGAGGGGAGTCAAGCTGAGATGGTCCCCGGCCCTCCCTGGCCAACGTGGTCCCCTGGATCCACGGACACTGAGACTGAAGTCTCCTGGGGGAGGGTAGAGGGACCATCACAGCCTGACTGAGGCCCCTGTCATTGAGTCCAGAGGGGACCCAGAGGCCCAGAGAGAGCAAGGGGCTACCCCAGGCCACATAGCCATTTGGTGAAGGTGGATCAGATGCTGGTGGAGGGGATTCCTATTGGATCAGGGGAGCCAGGCGGCCCCTCGGTTGTTGATCTCTCAGTTCCCCACTTTGCTTCCTAGACACTTTCTGGTACTGATACCCTGCAGTTGAGGGAGGTAGCTCAGTGAAGGTGTCTATAGTCACCCTGCGTTGGCTCAAATCCTGGGCTCATTCCTTTCTGCTGTGTCACCTTGGTCAAGTTACTTAACTCTTCTGAGCCTCAACTTTCTCTTCTGTAAAATGGGATAAAGACGTTTCCTATCTCAGAGGGTCCTTGTGAGGGTGAAATGAGAAGATTTATCAAAGTACTTAGCTCAAATGCCTGACACAGAGTCTCCAAAACACACACACACGCACACACACACACACACAAAAAACCTCTTATCACTTGATGAGAAAAAGATCGGGGAAGGGTTTTCTAAGGAGAGGGAGCTAGTGTGAAGCTGACTTGCTAATACAGGTCCCCAGTCCTGCCCAGTCGTGCTCTGAGGAAGAGCTGGGGCCATCAGTGACATCCAGGGAATTAAGTCCTTCCGCGCTCCTCTCCCAACTCCCCAGCTCCAACTCAAGGCTCTCTTCTGAGCCTCAGCTGGGGGTGTGGAGGATGGATTTGGACAGGGTGCCAGGCCCAGGGTGGGAGGTCTGGGGAAGGGGTATGTGGGAGGACACAGCCCTACAGCCCCTACTCCCCGCCCCAACTCCAAGAGACAGCCAGAGTGGGGAAGGAGGGGTAGTTTCCTGGCATAGCTGAAAAGGTTTGGATTTGACTTGGAAACACATTGAGAAGTCCCTGGAGGCTGCCTCCACAGAAACAGCCTCTCTGAAGTGGAGCCCGGACTGGGGAGGCTGTTTTGTATAAAGGGGCTCCGGGGACCTCAGTAATGGAAGATGGGCTGAAACCTCTACCCCAGAATTTCGACACAGGCAGACCAAACCTCTGCACTTCACAAGGGCCTGCCTGGGGCTGGGAGAATTCCATCCTCAAGCCTGTGCCAACAGGGGACTGAGGACTGAGCCCGGAAAGGAGGGTCCCTGCCCCCGGGAGCCCGCAGATGGGGGAGGAGGGAAGCCCCTTCTCAGGCGGCCCCAGGACTTATCCCTGAGCTGCCACCTTCCTGGTTTGGGCCATATCTAAGTTTAGCCTGCGATTTTACTTATACAACTTTTTTCCTTTAAATTGACTCACCTTTAAAAAACTTGAATATATTTCTTTTAAAAAGAACTTTATATATGCTACCATAAGTGGAAGACCTGTATCACTTGTCATACACAATAACCATATAAATAGAGTACAATAAACAATGTTAAATTCTAGCTAGAGCCTGAGACTTGTTCTTTCTTTGATTAAAAAATAGAAGGGAAGATTAACCAGTATGAGAACTGTGTTAAAAACGGGCTAACGCCCAACAAAGACGTTTTCCTAGATTAGCACTGCCAGATAAAATGCAAGATGCCCAGTTCCATTTAAATTTCAGACAATCACTAGTATTTTTAGTATACCTTAAATATTTTATAGGTCACACTTAGACTAAAAAAATTATTTGCCATTTAACTGCAATTCACATTCAACTGGGCATTATGTATTTTTATTTGCTAAATCTGGCAACCCTATCCTCAATGAATGTAAGATATTCTTTTAAAAGAATAACTTTCTCAATGCTGAGAGGTTAGATGTTTGCGCATGGTGTCCCTATGCCACAAAAAATAATCTTGAGAAGAACTGTTCTGATTCAAGGTGGAATTGGAGTGACAAAACATACTAGTGTGGGAACTTGGAGGTGGGGAAGACAGTTGCGGCTGGGAGAAATTCTGAAAGGCTCCCAGAGGAGAGGGAGGCATTTGGGCAGTACTCTAGGGGCCAGCGAGGGCATGGCAGCGATCTCGGGGTTCTGAGCACCCCCCCCCCCCACTGGCCCAGGGCTTGAGCGACAGAGGACACTCAGGAATAAAGCCTTGACTCTGCTCTCAGAGGACAGAGGGGCTTGTGTTGGCGTGACTGTGGCTTGTGAGTATGAGTGACTGTGTGTGTTTGCCCAAATCACACCCTCTTGGGGCACAAAAGGGCTTTTGAGGGCCTCTCCTCTCACACCACCCCCAACCCCCGCCCGCCCTATGTGGAAATCTGAAACTTGCTTGCATTTCTCCAGTGATGGGCCGCTCGCTACCTCGTAAGGAATTTCTCATCATTGGGCAGGGTTGACTGCGAGAAAGCTCTTCCTTAGCCCGAACAGCAATCTGCCTTCCTGTAGACTCCCTCTGTCCTGCGACAGTCCTTCAGAGGTTTGTCATCCATGATGACAGCCGCTGGAGTCTGAACAGACCCATTTCTTTGACCTGCACCCCTTACGACTTAGTTTCTGACTTCCTCATTTGCAGGGAAACAGGCTTAGGGCCTGGGACTGGAGACACTGCCTGGACAAGGAGCAGTAAAGAGGTTGTGTGTGGGCAATGCTGGGAACTGAGGCAAGGACGCACCAGCACACGGAGGGGAGTTCCTTTTCTGCAGATTCTCAGCCTTCGGGAGCTGCCCAAGAGCACTGGGCTCTGTGCCCTGTTCAGCCCCCGACTTGCTGTGTGCCTTCAGGCAAGTGTCCTCTCCTTTCTGGGCCTTAGATCTCTGCCTCATGCCCTGTGAATGCACTGTTCTTACAGGTGAAAATATCTGTGTCTGCTCTGATTGACTGGTACTGTGCTGAGATAAGAAGGATTCTGAGGCAGTGTCTGGGGCCAGAGGGAAATCGAGCCATGCACAGACAGTGCAATGGTGGCCCAGGAGCTGCATATGGCCAGTGAGCTCTGGCAGGGCACGACTCGGAAATGATGAAGCAGGACAAGCCAAGGTGCTCGGTGAACTCAGGTACGGGGCAGGGGCTGACCCCGTGGGGAGCAGGGAGGAACCCTGCACAATTTTGGTGGCCTTGGCCCTGTCTTTGCCCAGCCTACTGTGGACTCTCACACGTGTGCTGGCCCACACCCTGCCACCCAGAGGATCAGAGGACAGAGTTGCTCTGTGGAATCCTGTGAGCAGGCCAAGACTCGTGGCTGGAGGGCTGTGTGGAAGGCGGCAGGGGAGGCTGGCAGGGTGGGGCTCGGGGAGTGCAGATGAGGCTTCTCTGCCGGGGGCAGCTCTTTAGGGAACAGAAACAGGGGTCAGAGCTGGGGCTTGGTTTCTACACAAAGGGGCTTTCTGCCCATCCCTGCCCTGCAGGGCTGGGAGGCTGGAAGAGGGCAAAGCCCAGACTCTGAGTATCTCAGAGGGCTCAAATTGAATTTCCAAGCTGGGTAAAATCTCTTTTTTGTTCTTCAATTGCCAAGTCATGGTCCGACTCTTCATGACCCTATGGACTGCAGCACTCCAGGCTTCCCTGTTCCTCACCGTCTCCTGGAGTTTGCCCAATAAGTGCAACTGTCTGGTGGGCAAAATCTCTACAGATCAACAAGTCCTCACTCCAGTCTATGGACAGGCTTTCTGGACAGACGGCAACTCTTACTCCAAAGGTGGTGGAAGAAGGGGGTTCCTCCATCTTCCTGTCTCTCTCCCCTTGCCCCTGGTTCATGACAACTTTGTCAAGTTCCTTCCCATTTCTCTGGGCCTGGCTTCCCCCAGTTGTATGAGAAAGGAGGGATGGTCTTCAAAAGGCCTTCCAGGTCTCACATTTACAGACTCCAGTTTCTCAGGAATGATGATGATGGTGATGAAGAGCTCTTAGGGTTTACAGAGCACACCCTCCTTCCCATTTAGTTTACCTCCTAACAGTGAGGTGGTTAGTGCAGTGAGCATGGTAAGTATTAGTCCCCTAACTTTTTTAAGATGACAAAACTGAGGCTCAGAGAGGGCAAAAGGGTCTTCCAGGGACTTCTCTGGTGGTCCAATGGGTAAGACACCATGCTCCCAATGCAGGGGACCTGGGGTCAATCCCTGGTCAGGCAGCTAGATCCCGCATGCCACAACAAAGATCGGGCACAGCAAAATAAATAAAGAAAATAAATAACTAAGGGCCTTCCAAGTTCATACAACAATGTGGTGGCCGAACCAGGACTTCCCTGGCCGTGTCCAGACCTTGGTCCATTTGTAACACTGGTTTGCAGGCTCCCCGAGTGGGACAGATGGGGCCTGGGCCAGAAAAGCCACGGTGGCTTCACCTGTCTGTTTTCCATGTAGGAAATATTTTGAGGAGCAAATATTTGTGTCTAAAAAGAAATGAAAGCCTTGTGCTCTTCTGGGATTTCTCAGGTAGGAGCTGGGAAGGACCCACTTCTCAGCTGCACAGACTCTGGGTTGGGTAGTTCGTCTGGGGTTTAGCTGAGAGCTTCATGTGTCTAATGGAAGTGAAAGGGATCTGCACAGTTTTAGTATGTGATGGCATTTGGGTGAAAGCTGGAAGTTTTCACAACGTAGAGAACCCCACAGTATGAAAATGCCAGTATCACAAAGTGTTAAAGCTGGAAGGATCTTTAGAACACATCTGGTTCATGCATCCCTCCCCACCCTTTACTGAGGGGAAACTGAGGCCCAAAGAAGGAAAGGGGTTTGGCCCAGGTCACACAGCATCAGAGACAGAGACAGGACGTGGGTACCCTACTGCCCAGAGATTTTCGGCACAGACCACTTTCTGGGGCAGGGGAAGGGGAAGAAGCCGAGGGGGCTGCAGCCCAGGGACGGTCAGACGAGAGGTATGTGGGACCCAGCCGCCTGCTGATAAGAGACCCACAATGCCTTTCCAAAGGGATAGTTTATCAAGATGTAATTTTTCTCGCCGCAGACACTATTTTCTTTCTTGCAGACCATGCTGGCCTTCGCGATAAGGCGCCCAGACATGTTCACACTGAGGCAGCCAAAACATGAGACAGGAGGAAAAAAATTCCCTTCTTAATCTACCCCCCCACCCCCCGCCACCGTAGCCCAATACCCCCCCCATTTCCTCTCATTCTCTCCAAGTTCTCGTGCCCGCCGCCCCCCACTCCCCACCCACACCCCCACGGCTGGCTGGCCTCTTCCTGCCTTCCAGTAAGTCAGCCCCAAGGAGCCAGGAAGGTATGTGGCCTAAGGAGGTCAAAGGAGAGACAAGGAGGGGTCTCCCCTGGGAGAGGAGGCCCAGACCACAGGCTCTCAGGCCGTGTGCAGGGGTGGGTGGTGCCAGGAGGGCTTCCCCTGGAGCCTCTGCCTGCCCTAATCCCCACAGATGCAACACAGAGCTCTCCCTGGTTTGGGGGTTTTAGCTGGAGGTGATCCCCAGATGCTTTACCTCCTGACCCCTACTTCTGACCTCCTAACTCAAGGGTTGATGGGAATTTCTGGGGAAGGGGCCACCCTGCCTACTTCTATGCAAAACCCCCCCGATTTAGGAGATCTGGGACCCACCAGTCATGGCTGAACCAGTCCCTTCTGTTCTCTAAGCTCTCAAGGCCTCAGTTTCCCCAACTGCCGGCTACAGGGGGCTGGATTCAGATGCCCTGGCCCTGAAATTCTCCTTCTGAACTTTTCAGAAGATGGAGTTGTATCCCAGGCCTCCCGGGTGCTTGGCAAGTTGGCTGCATGCCCCTGTGTATCAGTACCCCGCCTCTGCTTTGCTCAGGAAGTCCACCCCGCCCTCCACATCTGGATGGAATTTACCCCCCAAAGCAACCCAATTACCGGTGATCTGATCAGGACGGATCATGTGTCAGAGGGGGCCCTGGTGAATGCTGCACTGCCAGAGATGAGGGTTCCTAGACCTGTGATCTACCCCTCAAACAGCCCAAGGGCCCTTCCTGGGGCCCCGAAGACACTGGGCCAGGTGGGCAGTGTTCTGCTGAACAGGAGACTCAGAAGGGGCTGCCACCCCCTTCTCTGTCCTAGGCTCCCTATTCAGTTAAGACCAAATCAGTGCATAAAAGCTTAAAGGGGAAGGAAGGAGCTGTATGAATTTTATATTTTTGATTCAGCCAAGTGTCCACTCAGTGGTGTTTGTGAGGGTAGCAAACCTCAGGCCTTCTCTTTACACTCTGATCCCTGACAGGGCGCCCTGGAAGGTAAAGGATGCCTGCAGCTCACACGCAGAGCTGCAGCAGCAAGGCCTGGGAACCCGGTCCTGGGTCTTGGCATAGCCTGTTTGGGAGAGCCCACTGTATAGCACAGGGGACTCGATGCTCTGTGATAACCTAAATGGGAAAAAAATCTAAAAAAAGAGGGGATACGTATGTACGTATAGCTGATTCACTTTGCTGTGCAACAGAAAGTAACACAATATTGTAAAGCAACAATACTCAAATACAAAAAAAAGCAGGGATTTCCCTGGTGATCCAGCATCCAGTCATTAAGAATCCACCTTCTGATGCAAGGGAAACGGGTTCGCTCCCTAGTAGGGGAACTAAGATCCCACATGCCATGTGCTGCAATTGGAGAAAGCCTACAAACCATAATGAAGAATCCTTGTCACAACGAGGACCCAGAGCAACCCAAATAAAATAAAAAATAAAACTTCTGGCTTGAGCAACCAGAAAAAAAAACAGAAAAGACAATCCCTGCTGTCTTCCTCTGGCTTCTGCTAAATGGGTGAATGAGGGGCAGTGGACTTGGAGGTTTCCTATTTCTTCAGGTCTGCCTTCAAAACCCCTTATTCTGAGCTCAAGAAATGTTTTCCTGGACATGAGGGCTCCCAGCCCCTCAGTATCCACATATGAAGGAGGGTCATTGAGCCCTCCTGTGCTCCAGGCACTAGTGCTCTGTGCCCATCTGTATAGTGACCTCCCGGGAGCAGGGAGCACCAGGTTGAACAGGCCTGGGTTGAAAGTCCAGTGGATCAAGACCCTCATGCTCAGCAGCCCCAGGATCACATGTGAGTGCCCACTGCCTTCCAGCTGACATGGCTCCAGCACCCTCCGTGTGGGCTGGGCAGGCCTCACCAGGCCGGAGAAGCAGGGCACAGATGCACAGACACGCCACCTCCTTCCATCAGAAAATCAACAGCAGCAGCCCAGCCAGTTGACTCACACTGGTTAAGAGCAAAGCGCTGAGCTCAGTGCTAATGCGGGGAGGCTGAAGAGGCTGAGGCCAAATCTCACTCCTCTGGAGGCCCACACTATCAATGGGATGGAAAACACTGACCCAAAGGCAGTGAGGAGCCCAGGCCGGCGCCAGCAGGCCCTGCATGAGTACGACTATGCCCCGTGCAGGCAGAGGGCTTCAGGCCAACAGGTTAGCCTCCCTACCTTCCTCTTGCATTGTTAGGGTGTCAGGAGCGAGCAGATAATGCGTCTGAAACGCTAGCGAGTACCTGGCACAGAGTAAGTTCCCCATGAAATACAAAAGTTATTTTATTGTCCATCTTATGAAATAATGAGCATCGAGGCAACCACCTCTCACTTGCCTGGAAACCTTCCTACGTAAAAGAACACAGCCAAGAACTCGTTGGAAGCTCCCCTTCTAAAAACGCCTCTGAGCTGTCACCAGTAAAGAGTAGCCAGCTTGTACCCTGAAGTTCATGGACCTTCACATCAGTAAACTGATGATAGAAGCAGGAGTGATGAGCAGGTGATGGAGGTGCTGATCACTTGGAGAAGGGAAAGCTTTCTGGAGGCCCAAGGATGCCAAGCTGATGTGGGTAGAGTGTCTGGGTTGGGAAGGAGAAGGGAGGCTCAGATTCGGACCAGGTTCCTAGAGGTCATGATTGCCCCTTTAACTCATTGACTGCTGTGGGGTCACTGTGGGGGTGACAAGATGAAGGGACTTCTTCAGGAGGCTGATTCTGGGGGCTGATGTGGGTTCCAGCAAGGGGTACCTCCTGGTAAGGAGGCCAGTCGGGGCATGTTGGAACCTAGACAGGACTGAATGCCAGGATCCATCCATGATGTAAAATTCCAGACAGGGAAATCACCATGTACATGGTAAATCCCCTCTCACATCCTTTATATCACATGATTTTCATGATTCATCTTCCCTCCTACTTTACAGAGGAGAGAAACCATGTCCTTAGCAATGGGACCTCACACAGCTGTTAATGGCAGGGCAAGGCCAGGAACCTAGTGTTCCAGCTCCGGCATCAATGCTCCTCTTTTATGGAAGTTTTGGGGGTGCTCTGCCTGCCTGCTCATATTACCTATAGAGATATTTAATAATAACACAGTGATGGACAGTCTTGGGACCAGGACACGGCAAGTGATGAGTGAGCCCCTAGAGGGTAACAAGCATTGATTCTGGAGTCAGGAAATCCTGGTTGGAGGCCCAGCCCCATTACCTACCACCAGCGTGGCCTGGGGAAGCATCTGAACCTCACTGAGTCTCACTTTCTCCCAACTGGGGAGAAGATGTCTGTAAAGGAGGCTCTTTCTCTTCCACGAGCCCTGGGAGGGTATGGGCTTGTCCCTTGTGCCTGGCATGGGGCTTGGGGCAGGGTAGAAATGCAGTCAATACCATCCTAATAAACTGTTCACGTTTACGGTGGGAATTTTTTTCATGTGTCAAGCATTACATTAATTACTCAACTAAATGGATGGTTAGATAGTTGGTAAGAAGAGATTGGACTCTGAGAAGAATGGTGGGGGCTGGGGGGTGAATACACATCAGTTGGGGGAGTGCAGACCAGGAGGACGGGGCCCTGTCTGGAGGCAGCTGAGGACAGAGTTTGAAGACACAATTTCTCACTCTGTCGTCATCTTGCTGTGTGACCTTGGTCAGGGACTGACCCTCTCTGGGCCTCTGTTTTTTTTTCTCAAAGGGGACAGATGGAAGGCACAAGGGAGCTGGGAGCCAAGCTGTCAGGGAGGGAGGCTCCCTCACCTGAGGTCTCCAGGCCTGTTGGGATCTGCCAGCCTGAAGGGGATTTCCTGGGGCCGGCCCAGTTTCCAGCCCAACTGACGTCTCCCCTGGATGGGTGCCCAGAACAGCTCTCTAGTGGAAAAGGCAGGCGGGCATTCTCCCAGCCCACACCTCAGCCCTCCCTCTGGGGTCTCCCCACCCCCAGCCCGACGTGGGGAAGTGGGGGATCCCTCCTGATGAAAGAAGAAGGCACTGCCCCTTGGCTCAAGCTCCTGATTTGCAGTGTGACCTCAGGCAAGTCCCTGCCCTTTTCTGGGGGCCATGAGGAGGGCAAAGATTTCAAAGCTCTGTGGGGACTCTGACACTCTGGGATCCTGCTGGGGGCTGGAGGGGCAGGCTGGGAAAGAGACTTGAGATGGGAGCTGGACCCCAGGGCCTTGCTCTTCTTGCTGCAGAGTGGACGGTGGAAGGAGGGCAGTGGGAGGCCCCCAGGTGACTGTGAGAGGGGGCAAGGCGAGCCTGGGGTTTGGGAAACATATTTACTTTTAAGTGTCTGGTGTCACCGGGGGTTTTTTCTTTGGGTTTTGAAATGCTCCAGAAGTCAGCGCTCTTCTTGTGCGTGTTTGCCGAGCAGAATATGGGCTGTATTTATTCATCCTTTAGCCCGAGCCCTTAAAAATATAGACGGCTAATGTCTTCAGTATGTATGAAATATCCCATATGCTCGGAAACAAAAGGGGCTCTGTTATTAAAGTTTCATTTCCACACGCCCCCTCCCCTCCCTCCCGCCCGCCCCCCTGACACCCTGCCCTCCTCCCATCCCGCTCAGCCTGCTCGAGACAGAGCGGGAGTGAGGAGGCAGGCGGGCAGCCGTGGCTGGAGCCTGGGCACAGCGGTCCCCACGAGAGAGGGTGCTGATTCGGCTCCAGGTGAGGTGGAGACCATGGAGGACGAGAGCAGGGTCTTCCTGGGGAGAGGGGCCTCTGGGGCTGCTGGGATGGCCAGTGGAGGGATGGGGGCCAAGGTGGCCCCTCTTGTGGGCGCCCTTGGGGCCAGGGCCTGGCAGGGCCCTGATGTCTGGGACGGAAATGCCCGCTCTGCTGCTAACTGAAACCACATGTGTCTCCCAGGCAGCGGGACAGAGAAGCCGCCAGGCCTAGGGCTGGGGACTGGGGGGAGGAGAGATGCAGGCTGGCCCCCACTGTGTGCCCAGGGATGGCTGGGGGTAGGGAGGTTTGGGGTCATTTGCATGTGTACAAGAGTGTGCGCGATGCATGAGTTGTGTGTGTTCACGTTGCATGGGTGGGTGGGCGGGGTGTGTGTGTGTGTGTGTGTGTGTGTGTGTGTGTGTAAGCATGTCTGCAGGTTGGTGGGGTGTCTGCTCGCAGGACCAAATGAGTCTCCCCTGCGGCCTCCTGTGGCCTGAGTCCTGGGCAGACTCCTACCTAACACTCAGTGCCTGGGACCCTGCTGGCTGCCCCCCAGGAGGGTCCTCAGGGGATGAGGAGACACCCTGGCCAAGCTGGTGGCGGCCCTTCTCCACTGTTCTCTGTAGCCACCATCCTCCTTCCTTTTGCCTCCAGCCCAGCTCAGTCCCCTCATACCTGCACCATCTCTGCCCATTTCCCAGGGAGGAAGGCTGAGGCATAGAGCAAGGGGCTGACAACAGTCTCGTCTCCCTCGTCCACCTCATCTTTTTCAGAGTGCTTGCCTCCAGGAACTTGTCATCTTCACTGTAGCCCTGGGAAGTGAGGAAACCAAGCCCAAGATAGGGAGAGCTTGCTCATGGCACCAGCAGGACAGAATGGGGCTGCCCCAGCCTGCAGGTGTCAGGGGATAACTGGGACAAGGGTTCCTTGGAGAACAGCTGCACCCAGATTCTGTGGCAAATAGGGGCAACCCTCTGCCGGGGACTCTGTGACCTGAATCTTCTCTTCCAAAAGAGCAAGCCTTGGTGGGAGCTGGGCTCTGGGTTCTGGGGGTGACCCTGCCACTGCCTTGCTCTGGATGTTACATGGGCTTCCTCCTAACTCTGGGCTTCAGTTGCCCCATCCCCCCAGTAGCAAGTGTAGACCAAAATAGTATTTTGTGCACAGCATTGGCCACTTGGAGATGGTGCCATGGGGACTGCCAGTTTTCATGTTAACAAAGGTTGTGTGTTATTTATACCCGCCCCCCCCCACATTAGGGGAAAATATATAAAATCCAAACCAGGGAGTGGATTTAAGAAAAATATAAACCACCCAAATGAATGAAGACTGAGGATTTCTGGGAGATCCCTGGGGTCCTGTCCATTTTGGCAACAGGCTCTCTTTATGTTTCTACCATTTTTAACATTCACGAGAGTGTGGGTTCTTGTTATCCAGGATCTAAAATGTGATCTGCCAAGTAGATCATTTTTTGGCCTCCACAAATTAGCAGCCCTGAAATTCTGTGATTGGAGTAAAAAGCTCAGGTGTCACCTTGCAAGGGGTGGCAGGGTGGGGAGGAGAGAGATTGTGGTGTGTGTTGTGTTGTCTTGTGTAGAAAGGGACCGCAAATGGAATTGGAAGATCTGGAGAAAAGATCAGCCCATCTGAGGTTGAGGCTGTGTGCCCAAGGTCAGAGGCAGGGAGTTGGGGAAAGAGATTGTTCCCTGACTGACATTTTCAAGTGCTTTGTCTGGCCTCAGCCTTGCATTGAATCGTCAGGATGGGTGGGTAGGCAAGGGGCCGCCCTAGCTTCAGCCTTTCCTGCCATTCAGCCCCAGCTCCCCGGCCATTTGGCTGCATTTTATGTGGCCACCCAGGGCTGGCCCAGGAGAGGTGCCCTGGGAGGGTGTGGGGGTGTGGGCAGCCCCTTCCGTGGCAGGGCACCGCCACCTTTCCAGGCTGGGCTGGCTGGAGCTGGTATCGCTGAGGATGTACTCCCTCAGCTCCACCCTCAGCCCCCGGAAGGCTCCCTGTTGCTGCTATTGTTGCTCATGATGATGCCTCCTTTTCCATGGATTTCCACTGGTGATCTGTCTCATCACAGCCCTCTAGGCTAGCACACAACACCCTGATGCAGGAAGCTCACCTCCCCAGACTGCCTGTTGTGTGTCATCCTGCAGTGGGAGGAGGGCATTCAGAGGGCTCACGGATGTGGATGGCATCCTTGTGGGGATGAATGCATGGCCTCTTCTTGGGGAGGCAGCAGGTGCGGAGGAAGGAGCCCAGGGCAAGCGCCCTGACCATCTGGGGCCTTAGTGCTCCCACTGACCTCAAGAGGCTGAAGTAACTTTCTAGTTCTGCCCTGGGATGGACCAACACCCATCTACCTCTAGAGGGTTCTTGCTCCTCTGCGTGCATGCCTGCGTGTGTGCGTGCTCAGGCACTTCAGCAACGTCTGACTCTCTGCAACCCCGTGGGCTATAGCCCACCAGGCTCCTCTGTCCACGGGATTTTTCTAGGCAAGAATACTGGAGTGGGTTACCATGCCCTCTTCCAGGGGATCTTCCCAACCCAGGGACTGAAGCCACATCCCCTGTGTCTCCTGCACTGCAGGTGGATTCTTTACTGCTGAGCCACTGAAGAAGCCCTCTTGTTCCTCTACAAAAGTGCTTTCCCAGGGAAGGTGGGGGACAAACCACGTGAGTTTGGCGAGGAGCTCCCTGAGCAAGGAGGGACCACATGTAGTCATCCACACTCCTTGGGCCCAGGTTCCCTTGGGGGCTAGACTAGCTATCTCAAACCCTGGGGAAGCAGCTGGCTGGGGTCATGGCCAAAGTTCCTGCTTGCAGACCTTATCACATTCTAAGTGACTTTCAGTGGCCTTGAGAATGACCAGCAGCTACACCCAAGACCAAGGGCAAACGGAAACCTGGACAGTTTTATGGGCATCGTTACAGAGAGATCAGCCCGGCCTGGGAGTGGGAGGTGGCCCTGATTAGCAGGGAGGACATGGGCTTAAAGAGCAACTTCTTCCTAAGGAAACATTCTCATCTGGAAAATGAAACTGTTCATATGACCACTGTGTGCTTAGACATACTCCCATGGTGGACTCAGCCATGGATTCGAATGGAGGGAGAGGATTGTAGTTAAACTTGTTGGTGCTTATCTATCCATAGGGATGCCCGAGAGCTCTGCTTCCTTGGATTTCATCTTGTTTTTCCTGGGTTTGCTGCACACAGGGTATGAAGCAGTGACAAAGCAGTCAAACCCAGATCTACTGATAATATTGACAGGAGGCAAAAGAAAGCTGAAGTTTGTTCTTGGGTTAGGAAAAAAAGAAAGGGATCAGGTGACCCTGAGCTCTTCTTCTACCACAGCAGTGGGACCTTGCCAGGTCCCTGCATCTCTCTCAGCTCGACTTTCCTGATCTGTAAAATGGGCTGTCACGAAGAGTCAGGAGGTAATGGCACAGAAGGTCTGGCACACAATGTATCCAGCACTCAATAAATAGCATCTCCAAGGTATCAGGTCTGACCTAGAGAGGGCGTGGCACTGCCACTTCATGGAGGGCAGGGGACATGGGGAGCAAGCAGTGAGACGAGGGAAGAGCACGGGCTCCCCCAGGCCTGGCTCCCTGGCTTTGCACCTTCCAGCACCTTCCTTCACTCTCTGTAAAACTGGGCCAGGGATAACAGCTACCAACCTCGTGGGACAGCTGTGGTGATTAAACAGGCCAACCTAGAACTTCTAGTGAATAGCAGATGCCCAGAGAGCACTGCTCTAGCTGAGTAGGCACCTGCTGCCAGGTCCTGGGCTGACCCCAGGGGCCAGGCCCCTCAAAATCTTCACTTCAAATTGTCCCACTCATGCCTGGTCAGGGCCAAGGCGCCGGGAGTAGGAAGGCCAGGTGGACAGAGGCCCCACAGCCCGGGGAGGGCATCCCCCTAGACTGGTTTCAGAACCTGCCACGCACACCACCTCCTGGAGCTCCGACCTGTCCCCGGGCGGAGGGTGGGCAGCAACAGGGCTCCTGTCCCTGCCAGCAGGCCTGTGGGGCAGGCTTCCTACCTGAAGGGTCTCAAGAGAACGGAGGAATCGGAAAAGTGAGGCTGAGAGGGAAAGGGGCCTGTGTGGGGTCCAAGTGGGGCCAAGGCAGGGACCGGAGGGGTGGAGGCGAGAGGGTGGAAACCCTGCGGGGAGAGGGAGGTGGGGAGGCCCAGTGCCGACCCTGCCAGGGCCTCCTTCCAGCTCTGCTCCCTGGAAGCGGGAACCGGTTGAAGGAGAACCGGAAAGGAGAGAAAGAAAGCAAACAGACTCAGAGAAAAGCCTGGAGCTCCGAGCGCTGGGGTTGTTTGGTCTGGCGGAGCCACCTCCTGGGCCACTCCCAGCCGTTCTGCAGACAGACTCCAACAACCCCCGCCACACAGGGTGTGTGCACACTCACGCACAAACACACATATACACAGATACAGATATACAGGCATATAGACACACACATACACAGACATGTTTGTGTGTACAGACACACACACACACACTCACACGCATACATACAGACACAGTCACACACACATATTCACAAACACACACACAAGGCACATAGACCCATGCACAGATACAGGGCACAGAGGTCTGAGGGTGAGGGTGGGTGCTGGGGACAGAGGGTTTCCATAGCATCTTCCAGCTTAACCACCTCGCTCCTCTCACCCCACAACACACACAGCTCAGCCCCTCGCTGCAATTACAGTAACACCTCCCATGCACTTAGCCTGAGCTCTAAGCTCCTTACTTGGATAAACTTGTTTAAGCCTCACAGCCACTCCACAAGGCGGGCACTGTAATTAGCCCTGGTGTGCAGATGGGAAAGTGGTCTCGGAGCAGCAGGGCCCGGAACACGGTGCCCCTCACTGACTCTGAGGGCACTAAAGCCCTGGCTCTGCGCCAGGCCCTGAGACCAGCACTCTCACCCCCACGGTCCACACCACGTGACTGGCAACATGCTGCTGCCCTTTTCTCAGGCCCCAGGAAGAGAGGGCACAGGAGAGTGGAGGCTCGGGGCTGGATGTCTGTGTGTGCTGAGCAAGGGTTAGCGGAGAGGAGAGGCAGGGAGTCGGGGCAACACAGACTCTCACACTACACTCAGGCTCCATGCCCTCAGGCCTCTTCTTCCAGCATCTCTGCCACAGCTCCATCCAGTCACCTGCCTGAGTGAGCCCTGAGACTCAATCTGCTCCTAGATCTTACCATCCCACGTCTCTCACCCTCACATGGTTCAGCCAGCCAGCCACTGCCTCAACAAGTGTGTCCTGAGCTTCTTAATGATAGCTCGAGATGCCTGTTGACAAAACATTCCATTATTTTATTTCATTTTTCGTGTGTGTGTGTGTGTGCGTGTGTGCGTGATGGGGGGCTTATTATTGTCTTTCACCTTGGCTCCACCACTCACTGAGAATTCTTTCAGTCGAGAATCAAACTAAAATATATATATATATATATATCAGAGTCCTCCACTGGGCTCAAAATGCCAACTGCACAAGTCCAGGGTACGGGAGATGCGGCAGAAAAATAGCAGCAGCATAGTGATGTCTTTGTGAACCGTATGGACAATATAATCCAGCAGAGATAAAGCTGTTGAAGGGGGGAAGTTATTCTGATGTTGTTCGGTTGCCAAGTTATGTCTGGCTCTGCGACCCTATGAACTATAGCCTGCCAGACTCCTCTGTCCTTCAGTATCTCTTGGAGTTTGCTCAAATTCATGTCCAAAGAGTCAGCGATGCTCTCTAACCATCTCATTCTCTACCGCTCCTTTCTCCTGTTAGGCATTAATAAAGATAAAATGCCCAGAATGAAGGAGGTAATGGTCTTGCCGTAATCTGTGCTGGTTTGATTTTCTGGTTTATCATGTTAGTTCTGGGAATCTGACAAATAGGCTGACAGTAGAGGAGGGTCAACAGGATGGAAGGGGTGAGAAATTCTTTCCTGTATGAAAGTTGAAGGGACTGAAGTTTAGCCTGAGGGAGAGAATAGAAAATACTCAGAGGATGGGGTTAAGCTCAGTAGGATAGAGTGCGGGGAGATTTCACCTCTCTGGAAAAGGGACACTAAAGATGGAATGAATGAGCTGCCCCTCTAGAATGAGCTGCGCCTCTGACACTGAAGACGTACAGGCCAAAGTTGGAGGACTGAGTGAAAGAGGCCAAGATCAGTGTCTCCTGACTCCAGCTCTTTCAGTAGGTTGTGCTGAAGGGAAGGGGTCCCCAGGGAGTCTTGAGCACACCCGCTCCCTTGGTCTCTCCAGGGCCTCAACTCCTGCCCCCGCTCCATGGCCCACCAGGACGAGGACAGAGTCTCAGACAGGGTGATCCACAGGGAGGGAGGAACCCCTGGGCAGCACCCTTGAAGGAGGGGTGGGTGAATGGAGGCAACGGAGGAGAAACGGTTTGCCCGAAGTCAGTGGCTTGGACAAGGCAGCAGATCATAGCCCCAGCTTGAACCCAGACCTCCAGCCCTGGTTGCTGCCTCCCCAGCCTGCGAGGTCATTGGTGGACCGACAGTCTGGTTCTCTCCCGGAAGGCTCCCAAGCAGAATCAGTCCACTCTTTCCCTCACTCCACAGTGCCTCTCACTTGAGGTCTGCTCAATGTGCATTTATTGAGCACCCCTAAGTGCAGGCGTTACACTGGCACCTAGGCGTGCGATAGCAGCTGCGCTAGAGCAGGGGTGAACTTCCTCCGTCTGTCATCTACAGATCACTTCTCGTTTTTGAAAGTACTGGCTTATTTATTCATCTGATGGCTTACTGTCTGTCTTTCCTGTGCCACCCTGCCCTGCTCTCAACCTATCCAAGCCCCCACTGTACTCCCAGATTTAACAGCAGTCCAGGCTCATAGGATGTGTTTAAAAACTGCTTGCCAGGGGCTTCCTTGTCAGTCCCAGTGCTTAGGACTCTGCAATTCTATTCAGGGGGAGCGAGTTCGATCCCTGGTCAGGGAACTAGGATTCCCTATGCCTTGTGGAGCAGCCAATTAAAAAACAAAAACACCCTGCTTACTGAATAAATGAATGGGGAGCAAAACTCACATGATGCCAGCCCCTGTGGAGCCAAAGTAACAACCAACACTTCCCGAGCCTGTCCATGTGCCAGGCACAGGGCAAAGTGCTTCTCCTGCGTCATCTCATTTCATCCTTACAACAGTGCCTAGAAGGTCGCACTATCATTGGTCCCATTTTACAGATGGGGAAACTGAGGCTCAGAGAGATTGAGGCCCTCATGACCCTTGTCACCTGCCACCTTGTATTATAGCTGCTTACGCCCCCATCTCATGCCCTCTGCCCACACTAGACTCCTGAGTGGCAAGAACCACATTTGCTCTCCCTCTGATATCCCCAGTGTCCTGCACAGGGCTGGCTTTTCATGGCACATAAAAGCATTTAGTATATTCAGTTGGGTTGAGTGAAGATTTGTGAAAGGAAAGGAAGACATAGTGAGTAAGAGAGGGTGAACAGAGAGCATCAAGCAAGGGGCATGAGTGTGCGCTCAGTCGCCTCCAACTCTTCGCGACTCTGTAGCCTGCCAGGCTCCTCTGTCCATGAGATTTCGCAGGCAAGCATACTGGAGTGGGTTGCCATTTCCTCCTCCAGGGAAGCAAGGGCAGACAGCAGCATAATGCAGTGTCAATGCTGGGAATCATCTTCAAAGATCTTTCCACCAGTGTCTCTCCTACCCACATTCAGGTTGGGGACTCCCTCAAGAGCAGCCTGCCAAGGAGTTTCCAGGCTCTGCTTGTTTACCACCAGTGACAGGGAGCTCAGCACCTATGAGGTAAGAGATGACCCAAGGGTATCACTTAGCCCAGGGTCAGGTAGTCCTCTGACAGCTCATTTCTACTGAGAACTTTCTCTGTGCCAGGCACATTAAATCCGCAAGAGGTGGGTACTATTATTATCCTAGTTTGACAGATGAGGAAACCGAGGCATGGAGAGTTGTATAACTTGCCCAAGTTCTCACAGTTGGTAAGTGGTGGAACACAGAGTATAATTCAAAGCCCAGGAGTGTGGCCCTGGAGAGCCTGCCCTCCCAACCTGATACCGGTGCTGTCCATTGAAATAAATGCAAGCACATACGTAACATTACATTTTCTAAAAGCCACACTAAAAAAGTAAAAAGAAACAGGTGGGGGAAAAGGAACCTGAGAAATTTATCTTAATAATACACCCACTTGAATCCAAAATAGTATCATTTTAACATGTAATAAATCTAAAAAAGTCATCCATGAGACACTCTATGTTCTTCTTTGGGTTCTAAGTCTTGCAAATTTGGTGAATACTAGAGTACAGCTTAATTTGAACTCATCACATTTCAAAAGCTAAGCCGCCCTTGTGGCTAGCGGCCACCATATTGGACCTCACAGTCGAATACTAGACTGCCTTTCAAGGTGCTTGCTGTGCTATATCCTAGAGCACAGGAAGCAGCCAATGAATGTCAGGCACTATGATGATTATTTTTATCATTGGTTGTTGTTGGTGATGGTCCAGGGGGAAGCTGGGGTGAGGCCCCAAGCCCTTGGCATAAGCACTGATGTTTCTATTCTTAATGTGAGTCCTTCCAGCCAGCAGCTTGATGTCTCCCAGGCTAAGCCAAGCTGTGTGAGCCCTTGGCCTGTAGGTCGAGAAGAACCAGCCTCATTCACTCTAGGATGGGAGGGAAGATCCAGGCTGAGGTCTCCCATCTCCCCAGCAGAGAACCACATGAAGTGAGGCTTCCTTGGGGTTTGTAAGCCTGTGGTCCCTCTGCTGTGGTGTGTGGGGTGGCCAGGCTCACATCTGGAAGGGAGAGTGTGAAGGCCCCTCCTTCTGGGGTCCTTAGAAGGACCACACCCTGCTGTAGCACCTCCTGTGTGTCTTAGGCAGACTAGGCCTCTACACAGAACAAACAAACAAATCCCCACCATTTTTAAAGTTTTTTTTCCATGAGACCCCATGAGTTAATTGGAACAAGGATAAGGAGTCAGCATGGTCCCCATTCCTCTGAGGTCCCTGGATAGTTGCTGAGTACAGGCAGAGTGGTTCCCAAACCTAAATTTCAAAACCTACCAAGCCTCAAAGGTTATCATCAAATTGGCCTAGGGTGTGGCCAGGGCTCTGGGATGTGTAAAAGATCCTATCTGCCTGATCTATCAGGCAGACAAGTTTGGAAACTGTGCTAACCCTTTGGCGCACAAGCTCATCTAATTCTCGCAGTAGCTGGGTGCAGGCGTGGTTATAGTTCCCATTTTACAGGTGGAAAGAGGCTCACAGAGGTAAAATAACCAGCCCAAGTTCAGACAGCCAGCAAACAGGCATAAGTAGGGGTTTACTAGCAATGGTCTTAGCCAGTGGTGTGCAGTTAAAAGTTTAACAAAATTATGTGGACAGTGACTGCAGCCACGAAACTAAAAGACGCTTGGCTCCTTGAAAGAAAAGTTATGACAAACCTAGACAGTGTATTAAAAAGCAGAGACATTACTTTGCTTACAAAGGTCTGTATAGTCAAAACTATGATTTTTCCAGTAGTCATGTATGGATGAGAGAGTTGGACCGTAAAGAAGGCTGAGCACTGAAAAACTGATGCTTTTGAACTGTGGTGTTGGAAGAGACTCTTGAGAGTCTCTTGGACAGCAAGGAGATCAATCCAGTCAATCCTAAGGGAAATTAACCCTGAATACTCATTGGAAGGACTGATGCTGAAGCTCCAATACTTTGGCCACCTGATGTGAAGAGCCAACTTTCTGGAAAAGACCCTGATGCTGGGAAAGATGGAGGGCAGCAGGAGAAGGGGCGACAGAGGATGAGGTGGTTGGATGGCATCACCACCCCAACGGGCATGAGTTTGATCAAACCCAGGGAGATAGTGAAGGACAAGGAAGCCGGGCGTGCTGCAGTCCATGGTGTCTAAGTCCATGGGACACAACTTAGAGACTGAACAACAGCTACTCAGGAGGGAAAAGCCCTGATTCGTAGCATTTGCCTACATCCATGGGAGGGGAAAGCCCTGATTCGTAGCACTTGCCTACATCCATGGGAGGGGAAAGCCCTGATTCGTAGCACTTGCCTACATCCATGGAGTAATGACTCCCACCACAGCTCACCTCAAGCTGCTGAAGCGATGTCGCTGAGCACAGAGCTGGGAACTGCTCCACACAGCCGGCCTTTGTGTCAGTGCTGGGCTCCAGCACACGGCCGGGCCGGGCACATGGTGAAACGGGAGTCCTGCTGAGTGGGAAGCAGACATGGTAGTAACGTGCTGAATTTTTAGTCATGGAACACTTCCTCAAACGAAACATTTGAAAGCCCCAACATTTCCAACACATAAAAAACATATGTTATCAAAAGTAGAGATTCATTTTATGAATATAAACGATAATATCTTGCTCTTGTTAAACTAGGTGAGCCCCAGGGCAGGGTGAGGACTTGTGATCCTGGGCAGAGTAGAAGGGGTAAAGAGCAGCTTCTTCTCAGAATCAGGAGCCTTGTGGGCCAGGCCCACTGCTGACCTCACTGTCCGTGTGGCCATGGGCACGTCCTTGCCCCTCTGGGCCTCCATCTTCTTGTGTGTCCAGGAGGAGTCTGGACTGCCCACAGGACCCCCGGGGTGTGGCTTTCCAGGCTGGCATCGGCTCTGCCACACCCCCTGCCCAACCCCAGCCAGCCTTGCCCTGTATTTATAGCCATGACTTCAGGCTCTCCAGTTCCACTGAAGCTAGTTCCCAGGCCACATATTTAGAAACCCAGCAGCGCAGAAATAGACGTGACGCACAGAGAACTTGGCTGACTTGGTGAGCAGGCTGGATTTGGTGTGTCCGATGGAATGGACTCAAGCCCCCACTATCCTGGGTACCAGGACGCATGGGCAATTCAGAGCTGGAAGGGCACTTGGAGACGCCATGCCCAGCCCTGTGTTTGTGTGGCTGGGGGTCACTGAAACCCAGCAGTGAAGAATGTGTCCGGGGTACAGAGGGCATGGCAGAACCAGGCCCATTATGAAGAGATTTTTGCTTTGTGCAAAATGGCTCTCCTCAAACCCTGGGGGACCTTCCCCCATCAATGACCATACCAGGTAACATTCAGGTGCCAGCTTGGTTTTTTTCTGCTCTGGGACAATGAAAAGAGATTATCCTCTCTCAGCCTCTGTTCCCCCATCTGTTAAATGGGAATAGTAGTAGGTACCTATTTTATAAAGTTGTTGTGGGAAATAAACAAGAGCATACTTGATATCACATACCTGGATGGTGCCCAGCACACAGTGTTCAGTTAAATATGGCCCTTGTTCTAATTATATCCTCAGTCACCCCTTAACAAACTTAACAATTATAATGACAGCAGCTGCCTCTTCAAAAGCATCTACTCATGTTACCTTATTCCGTCCTCACCACAGCCATAAGATATCCTTATTATTATCCTCAAAATCATGGAATAACATGTGTTTCACATACAGGAGACCCTCTATCCACTTAATGAAGTTGGGAAAGAATTCTCTCAAAGAAATAAAGCTAATATGTAAAATCGCATTTTTATACACTGGACCATAAAAATACTCAATCCTAAATGGTAAAACAGGTTCTTAGCGGGACACGAAGGTTCTAAAGTGATGAATGATTGAATAATCAGAATGTGAGCATAAGACATATCTCAGGGGCTTGCAGGATTTGTGTTCCTGAGTTTTCCATCTAATATGGATTTTATGTATTTTTAATTGCATGTGAGAATTCAACATAATAGGGAACTTGAGGGACTTCCCTGGCAGTCCAGTTCAAAACATAGTAAACTTGAAATACATATGCCATATAAACAAAAGACAGCACTACACGTGTTTGTGCGTGTGTGTATACATATTATGATAGCACTACATATATATGTTTTTGCCACACCGCCACAGTATGTGGGATCTTAGTTTCCCAACTAGGGATCGAAGTCATGCGCTCTGCAAGGGAACCGCAGAGTCTTGACCACTGGGCCTCCAGGGACGTTCCAAGATAGCATCATATTAATGCCACTGTTTTTTCTGTCCTAATGATACACACACTCTCCAGTTCCCTTTTCTGCTTAATTATTTTTCCATCACACTTATCACCCTCTGACATATTTATTTATTTTTCTTCAATTCCAACTAACATGTGAGCTTCGCGTGGGCAGGGTGCTTCTCTCTCTCTCTCTCTCTCTCTCTCGCTCACTGTGTGCTGCCAGGACTTAAAATAGTGGATGGCGCAGAGCAGGCGTTCAGTAAATATGTGTCAAAAGAATGAATGAGTAAGTGACTGTGTGCGTCTCCATCCTACAAGAGAGCAACTGGAATTCAGTTCCAGTTCAGAGTGGCTGGCCCCCAATTACCCAGCTATCATGAGGCTTCACTGGGGCCTGCCTGACACTCCTCTCTCCTGAAACCAGCCAGTGCATCCGGCTCAGGAGTTCTTCCCAGCCTCTCACAGCCACCTCTTGTTAAGGGACGGTTTCCTGATGCTTCTGGAGCTCTCCCACGGGATGCTCATCCAACACTGGCTCCTCGTGTCCCAGGAGTAGGAGGGGAACCCCGGGAGGAGGGAAATGGGGAGGAAGGAAGAGCAGTCAGAGCAGGCTGGGCAGCCAGAGTGGTGAGGGCTGCAGGTCAAGACAGGAAGAAAGGAGGCTGTGATTGCTCAGTCTGTCCCACAGGTCTGGAGGGACGGGTCAGTAACGTGGGGTCACATTTGCACATCTCTTGGGGACTGACCCTGCCCATTGGAAGATGCCTGGAGAGGGCACACCCAGTGAGGATTTGGGGATGCCTTCAACCTTGCATACTACCATCCCCACCAACCACTCTGCCTTTTTCTGTTGGGAAAACTGAGGCTCATTGAAAGGAAATTACCCTTCCAGAACACAGAGCAAGATAACTTCAATTTGCGGGCTTCCTCAACCTCACCAGTTCTGGGGTTTAAGATTCTCCCTTTGGAGTCAGTGGGGAAGAGATCCCACTCCAACCTTGGCTCCCACCCCCTCCTGGAGAGAGAAGCACTAAGGCAGGAACATACTCTCAGCTCAGACACCTGAGTCCCACAACAGCTCTCCTCCTAGTGGCAGACAGAACTCAGCTCCGGACAGTCCAGACAGTAACCCCCACCTCAGCCCTACTGTGAGGTGCTGCCAGATGGGCGGGGCAGGTAGGTGCACCCTGAGCCATCTGGATCGGTACTGGATTAACCCTTTCCCCAGGGTGACTCCATTTTCATCCCTAGCCTGTACAGTTAGTACCTCAGTCACACTCATTACCACACTTGATAGATATTTATTGAGTGATTCCTGCGTACCAGGCTATGTACCAGGCATTAGAGATAGTCTTTCCCTTCTCCCCCTTCCATCCTCCCATCCTTCCTTCTCATTCATCCATTTGTTTAGTAATTACTTTAACCATTAAAGCAGCACATTCTATGGATATGAGTGATATTTGGAGCTAGACTATCAGGATATGACTCCTGACTCAGTCACTCACTAGCTGTGTGAGCTTGGCCAGTCACGTAAGTTCAATTTCCTTATCTGCAAAATGGGGATAATAATAGCATCTTTCTCACAGGGCTGTGATGAGGGTAACATGAGTTAACGCACACTAAGTGTCTGGAATAGCACCTGACGTAGTAAACACTTCATAAACTGCAGCTATCATCCTTGTCATTGTTATTATGTGCCTGGCCCTGTGCCAGGTGCAGAGGAAGTTCTTCCAAAATGCTGCTCTCACAGGGATGCCTGCACGCCAGCTCTAGCTCCAGCCTCCACCTCCTGCTCTGGCCTTGCTGCCTCCAGTTCCACCCCCAGAACAGGGCCTTGCACTGGCTCCCCCAGCCCAGCAGGGCTACCGTCTCCATCACCTCTCAAAGCAGCAGGAAAGAGTCCAGGCAACTGAAGTCTGTCACAGTTTGACCATGTCCTCTCACCTCTCTTGGCCCTGCCACACACGCCTTAGCCTGTACCTATCCAGGCCCTTGCAGTTCTCCAGGTTCATCCTCAAATGGTCCTGCTTTCTGGGCTTCACTGGGTCTTGATGGATGGAGTACTCTCCACTCATCAGAACGTCAAGCACTTCCTGCCACAGTCCATCAAATTCAACTGAAACATCATCCTTCATCCCCAGGAAGCCCTCCTTCCTTCCCCTCAGCCAAGAATCACGAGATCTGCCTTTGAATCTGCATTTCCCTTTGTTTGCAACTTTTCTTTATCCCATGATCAATGGGGAGCCACAGGAGGTTCCTGAGCGGGTGAGCAGCACACTCAGAGATGCACTTTAGAAGAATGGACCAGATCTTACAGAGGATGGATGGAGACAGGGAGAGTTTGCAGATGGGGAGGCCAGGGATGGTCTTTCAGAGGAATAAGAGTTTAATCTTCCTAGACTCCTTCTCCCCTTTCTGCCTACTCTAGTCTCTTCCTTACAAATCCAGATCCTGTGATTTCCGCAGCATTGACTCAGTAAGTCAGAGGAAAAGCCAAAAGTAGAACCCCAGGCCTGAGCCTGCAATGCATCCACTTAAGCCCTGACCCTCTGCATCCCCTCACTCCGTTTACTTCCTCTGCAGCTGCAAATGCAGGCTAGGGGCCCTGCAGATGATGGAGAGTCAGGGGAGGCCAGACTGGGCTTTCCATTCACCCAGCCTGTGAGCCAAGTATCCCTAGAGCCCCACAGGTGAGCAGCACACAGCCCTGATCCCTCATCCACTGCTGAGTGAAGAAGGAGCCTGTATTTCCCTCAACAACCCTGGGAGGCTGGCTGTGTTTTAATCTGTTTTACAGAAGGGAAAACCAAAGCTCACAAAGAGTCGGGCAGCCAACAAATGGAGGAGACAGAATTCAAACCCAGATCTGATTCCAAAGCCAGCGCCTTTCCCCCACAACACAAGGAACGGCAGAAGGGACTATGAGGCTCCAAGGCCATGTTCCCTGGGCCCACTCATGGCAGAAGCCATCCACAGAAGGAGCCCGGGGAGATCCCAGCAGCAGACCCTCTACAGCCTCGGACAGGGGCTGTAGAGATCAGATGCTCAGCTAGGCTTCCGGTCCTGGGGGCCCTGCTTGCACTCATGGGAGGTCAGGGGAAGGAGGATGGGACCACTCAGGAGGCAGCAGGGGTTATGTGAGGGGCTGAAAGCAGGTGACTTGACACTTGGGCTCTAGCACCAAGCCTGCATCTAAACTTTCTCTACAACCTGGGTGATCCCTTCCCTGTTCTGGGCTCAGAGCCCCCCTCTCCGAGGTAAGCACTGTGGGTATGCTGGACTATTGGCTCTGTGCTAAGGCTGGATGGCCTAGAACCTCGGCCTGCATCCAGAGCAGGGCTGTGGCTTTTAGGGAAGCTGATATTAGAGGACCTCCTCTTGTGTCTGCTGAGACTGGAGCGGGCTCTCTCCTGCCCATGGTGGAGCCCATACCGACGGTGTACTATGTCTGAGTGCAGCCTCAGGGGCCCTGTGGGGTGTTGCAAATGAGTCGGAATATGTGAGTAAGAAGACAGGCCCAGCAGCTCTGCCACTCACCGCCCTGTGACTCTGGATGCTGAAGGTACCTCTACGTGCCTCAGTTTCCCCCTCTGTAGACAGCACTCATGCGGCTGACCCACAGGAGCGTCAGGTCAAAGCCCTGGCCGAGCACCAGCAGATGCTCAGTAAGTGGTGGCTGCCATGATTGTTCTGGGTCCTGACACCCTGCCTTGGCCCCAGGCTCCCGAGTAGGGTGAGTGTTCCAGGGCTTGGGCCCACACGGGGCCTGCCCAGACCCCCCAGCTGGGTTGGGAGTCCTCCCTCCTTGGGAGGGAGATTTGAATTGGAGCGCTCCTGCCAACTCCTCCCCCCCGGCTTGGCAGTGTGAAGACAACGCCGGCCAAAAATATTTGTGTGGGTGGCGGAAAGTTAACTTTTCCGCCTCTCTTTTCTTTCCTGGAAACCGTGGCCACCGTCAAATAGAGCAAAACAGAAGCAGGCATAGAGTGAGGCGAGGCCCCGTGGGGCGTCAGAGGGAGCCCTGCCCCCCCACACCCACTCCCGCCTCCTGCCATCTGGCTCTCTCTCTGGTGGGGTGGTGGCAGTGCTGGTAGGGAGAGCCAAAGGCTTAGAATCATGGAATCCCACGATGCCGGGGTTGGATGGACTCTCCAGCATCATCTGGCTTAAGCCTGCCATGGTGCCTTTGGGCAAAATGACTCCAGAGGGCAGAAAGCACCTGCCCAAGGTCACAGCAGCTAGTTAGGTCTCAGAATTCTCCTGGCCCTGCATGAGATTCTAGATTCTTTGAAACTGTAGTGGCATAAATCTGGCAGCAGCTGGTGAGTGAGAAGGAATTTGGAGACGAATGAGACTCTGGAGCCTCTATTCTCTGGGTCCATCACAGTCAAGGTGCCAGATCTAGGTTCAGAGATCAGCCTTACTAGTTGCTAGCTGTGTGACTTAGGCCGGAAGTCACTTGGCCTCTCTGATCCTCAATTTCCTCACCTCTGAAATGGGATAATAAAAACAGTACCTCCCTCACAGGTGGCTCTGAGGATCTCTTTTGATAACCTAAGTGAATAACCCAGCGTAAGATAGGTGTTTAATATCATGAGTGCCCATTCTCCTCCAAGCAGAAGGCTGGCTTCTCTGTACTGATTTCCCTGCCACTGAGGCTGCTGTAACAGGTGTCTCTTATCTTTCTGACTGAGGTGCCTGTTGGCCTCCCCCTGGTTGGCACTGATGTGCCGTGGCACCTGGGAACATGCTTATCTTTCCTCTGGTCTACCACACTCTGCCAGCACAGCTCCAGCCAGAAGCCAAGGCCTTGACCCAGCCTGCTGAGGTGGAGGATGCCTGACCCTGCCTGTGGACAAAGGTGTGGCCTCCAGGCACTGCAGCAGCAGAGGTCAGCCCAGGCTCTGAGGTTGCCAATGTCCACGGTCTTTCACAGTTCTCAAGATTCTCACCATCCATGGGGCTGCAAGGATTCTCTCCTCCCTGTTTTGCAGTAGGATAAGAGAGTTATAGAGAGTTCAGGTTCTCCCAAGTTCACACAGCTAAGCAGTAGTGGAATACGAGATCTGGTAGCCAATATCTGTAAACTTCAAGGTTTCCTCCCAATGCAACTGGTCATCGACCCTGTCGTAAGCTCTACCTGCCTGTCCTGGGCCATCCGGCCCATCCCTGCCTGGGGCCTTCACAAGTGATGTTCAAATTCTTGTCTCCAAACTGGAACTATCCCCAGCTCTTTAGGCCTCTGTGGAGCTGACTGTGTGCATCTCCCCCGGAAATCCCAAACTGAATTCCCTGCTCCCCTGAACACCTGCTCCTTCCCATTTATTCCTGATCTCTATTAACGAAATCACGCTGTCACCAGAGTGACGAACTGGGCTGCATCCTAGCCTCCTCCCTCTTCCTCCACACCCACTCTCCATCTGCCTCCCAGCCCAGCCAATTCTTCCGCCCAAGTTTCTCTCCAATCTCTCCTCCTTGCATCCCTATAGGAAGCCTCCATCCCCTCTCTCCTGGATTATTCTCATTTTTAACATTTCTAAGTGATCATACTGTTATTATTATTGGCCCTGTTGTCATCCACAGCTCCCCCATCCACAGCTTCATGAGTCAGAGTACCATATCTTCTTTATCCCCATTGGGTCGCCAGGACTTTTTATGGTGTCTAAAATGTAAATAGGAGCTCAAATTTGTGTGTGTGTGGAATAAAAAGAATAGTTGATATGTATTAAGTTATGACTCTGAAACAGTCTTAAACCCTCTGCAACACATTTCCTCACTTAATCCTCATTGCAACACTGAGATGGAAATATTACAGTTCCTGTTTTACAGATGTGGATGCTGAGGTTCACAAGGTCATGTGGCTTGTTGCCCATCACACAGGTGGGATTCTAGCTCAAAGCCTGGGCACCACATCCTTGGTGCAGAGCCTCCTCAGGGGGTTGTGCCCCTTGTTCGTACCCTCTGCACCAGCATTCCTGTGATTCCTGTGGCACAGGTACCTTTGGGCCACATGAGAGAATTTTTTCTAGGAGGTGCCCAAATAAATATTTTTAAATAACTAGATATTTATTTAATGCGTATTAAGGGGGGGGGAATGACTTAGCACAACATAATTGTGGTTTTCTGCAATTACTGCTTAAGATAAGTCTAAAATAACAGAAGTTATTTAAAGTTGATTTATGGGAAGATAAAAAGCAAATAAAGTGTCAGGTGGCATAAGGGTATAGCAGAAATTGGGGGTGTCGAATGACTAAAGCTTGGGACTTTCCTGCAGACACGTGAGACCCAAATCCCAGTCAGTTCTCAGGGTCCCCCTAAAGTGGACTCAGAAATTCTGGCTGTAACACCCAGTGAACCATCTCACGCAGTTTCTTTTCTCCCTCTGCAGATAGATCGTCTTGAAGGGGAGACCTCACAGACAAGAGACAGGTTAAGAAGGAAGCCTTGGGGGTCCACCACCACCCCCCCAGCCAGGAAGGCTTGCAGTTGGACCCCCTTCCAGCTCTGTGAATTGGCTGAGGAAGGAAGGGCAACCAGAAGCCAGAGAAGGCCCCAGGAAGAGCAGAGACCAACAATCACGCAAGCGTCTCTGGCCCCAGCCCCAGTGTGGGCGCCAGCTTCTTTGTGTCCGTGAGGAGAGGCTGAACCATGCTGGGCCCCCACCTCCCATCCCTACCACCGGCACCCAGCGAAGGCAGGTCTACACCCTGCGCCTTTGGGATCCCTGATGGCAGCTACAGGTGTCTGGCCTTGGAGGCCGAGGAGAGTGGTGGTGAGGAGGGCCTGCAGGGAGAGGCAGGGCTCACAGACTTGGAGGAAGACCGAGTGGCCAGCAGGAGTGGGGACAAGGCCTGCAGAGCCACCCAAGGGCCACCACAGCTTCCCAGAGCCCTGGGCACCCGGCCATCCAGTTGCTCCAGGGAGGCACGAGGGGTTTCCCAGCTTGACAACAGAGCCAATCAGGCCGGGGACACCATGAAGGTCCAGCAGGTGATGACAGCCAGCCTTAGCCCCAGCCTGGGGCCCAGGATTGCCCAGAAACCAGGTAAGCTCATGGCCCTTTTCCCCTGAACTGCCAGAGTCATGGAGGACCCCACAGGGGCTTAACATGTACACACACCTCTGGCCATATTTTCCCATGGTACACAAGAGTCCATCTGAGTCTCATGGGCCTGCACAGACTAACAGTCGTGGAGACACAGGGGAGGCTGTGCCATCCGTGTCATTCCAGCTGGACCACATCTAAGTGCACTCTTGGCTCTGCCAAAGATGGCACGTGAGAAGGCAGTGAGAGAAAGCCATGTTATCATGCTTGGTTAAAAAAAAGCCCATCGCTCACTCTTGTCTGCCTGTTAATCATTCCTGGTAACAAATGACCTTGGAGTGGGAACAACTGATGGGGTGGGACCATCTCGCTGAACGCACTGAGCACAGCTAGTTGAGGGTGCTGGGGACGCAGTACTGGGCCACACAGGTGTGGTCCCTGCCCTCATGGAGCTTTTGAAGTAGAGACTGAGCCTCTGATCTAAACAGACCTCCTGATATTACAGGTGGGAAACTGAGGCCCAAAGTGAGGAAGAGACAGCTCCTGGTCAGCCTGTGGGTGGTTGAGGTGAGCCCATATTCCTCATCTGGGCCTCAGTTTTCCATCTGTTAGAGGTGACAGAGGTACGTCACCAGGACTGCAGTGAGGGCCCAGTGACAGCGTGTAGGGGAGAGCTTGGTGAACGTGGCACGAAGGAAGGAAGGAAGGGTGATCAATTTCCTATGGTGGCAGGAGACAGCTGAGCAGGGCGGGACAGGGAAACCCACACTGAGTCACCTCCACTGCCAGGCCCATGGAAACGCTGAAGTGGGTCCAGATGGGAAGGACATGAGCCGGACCACGCTCACTCAGGCATGAGACGCTGCCAGCAGATCCCGGGGTGCAGGGCATGTGGGGGACCCAGGCCTGGGAGGGCTCGTGCGTCAGGAAACTGAAGGAGCACTTCATTTCTGTGCAGGCGTTGCTGACATCCAACCTGGCATCTCACCAGCCTCCTGCCCACTCTCTTTTCTGAAATAATTCTCCCCAGGGTCTGACCAACCCCCACGGCCACGGTTTCCTATTCCCTTACAACAGGGAGCAGGGAGGAGGGGACATACAACCAAGGAGAAGACTTTGATGCACCTAGCTCAGGAAGGGCGGAGGGTCCCAGGAGGATCCAGCAGCCTTGAACTTGGAGACAGACCTCCAGGTCCCCTAGAGCTGGGAGCCCCAGGATCTGCTCCCTCCCCTCTCATAGACCATGGCTAGGGTCAGGAGACATGGGTGGCAGTTCTGGATCCCCTCAAATCCTTTCCCAGTTTCTTCATCCATGAAAATAAGAACATGAGCCCTATCTACCTCACAGAACTATCATGAGGTTGCAGGCTAATTTAGATAAGCATGTAAGGGATGCTGATAGCAACTAAAATGATCATCAGCAGCTCAACAACACAATAGCTATTATTTGTTGAGCCCTTCCCCAAACAGTAACGCTGAAGAAACTGAAGTTGAACGGTTTTATGAAGACCTACAAGATCTTTTAGAATCAACACCCAAAAAAGATGTCCTTTTCATTATAGGGGACTGGAATGCAAAAGTAGGAAGTCAAGAAACACCTGGAGTAACAGGTAAATTTGGCCTTGGAATGTGGAATGAAGCAGGGAAAAGACTAATAGAGTTTTGCCAAGAAAATGCACTGGTCATAGCAAACACCCTCTTCCAACAACACAAGAGAAGACTCTACACATGGACATCACCAGATGGTCAACACCGAAATCAGATTGATTACATTCTTTGCAGCCAAAGATGGAGAAGCTCTATACAGTCAACAAAAACAAGACCAGGAGCTGACTATGGCTCAGATCATGAACTCCTTTCAAATTCAGACTTAAATTGAAGAAAGTAGGGAAAACCGTTAGACCATTCAGGTATGACCTAAATCAAATCCCTTATGATTATACAGTGGAAGTGAGAAATAGATTTAAGGGCCTAGATCTGATAGATAGAGTGCCTGATGAACTATGGACTGAGGTTCGTGACATTGTACAGGAGACAGGGATCAAGACCGTCCCCATGGAAAAGAAATGCAAAAAAGCAAAATGGCTGTCTGGGGAGGCCTTACAAATAGCTGTGAAAAGAAGAGAGGTGAAAAGTAAACGAGAAAAGGAAAGATATAAGCTTCTGAATGCAGAGTTCCAAAGAATAGCAAGAAGAGATAAGAAAGCCTTCTTCAGTGATCAATGCAAAGAAATAGAGGAAAACAACAGAATGGGAAAGACTAGAGATCTCTTCAAGAAAATTAGAGATACCAAAGGAACATTTCATGCAAAGATGGGCTCAATAAAGGACAGAAATGGTATGGACCAAACAGAAGCAGAAGATATTAAGAAGAGGTGGAAAGAATACACAGACGAACTGTACAAAAAAGAGCTTCACGAGCCAGATAATCATGATGATGTGATCACTAATCTAGAGCCAGACATCTTAGAATGTGAAGTCAAGTGGGCCTTAGAAAGCATCACTACAAACAAAGCTAGTGGAGATGATGGAATTCCAGTTGAGCTGTTTCAAATCCTGAAAGATGATGCTGTGAAAGTGCTGCACTCAATATGCCAGCAAGTTTGGAAAACTCAGCAGTGGCCACAGGACTGGAAAAGGTCAGTTTTCATTCCAATCCCAAAGAAAGGCAATGCCAAAGAATGCTCAAACTACCACACAATTGCACTCATCTCACATGCTAGTAAAGTAATGCTCAAAATTCTCCAAGCCAGGCTTCAGCAATATGTGAACCGTGAACTCCCTGATGTTCAAGCTGGTTTTAGAAAAGGCAGAGGAACCAGAGATCAAATTGCCAACATCCGCTGGATCATGGAAAAAGCAAGAGAGTTCCAGAAAAACATCTATTTCTGCTTTATTGACTATGCCAAAGCCTTTGACTGTGTGGATCACAATAAACTGTGGAAAATTCTGAAAGAGATGGGAATACCAGACCACCTGATCTGCCTCTTGAGAAATCTGTATGCAGGTCAGGAAGCAACAGTTAGAACTGGACATGGAACAACAGACTGGTTCCAAATAGGAAAAGGAGTATATCAAGGCTGTATATTGTCACCCTGCTTATTTAACTTCTATGCAGAGTACATCATGAGAAACTCTGGGCTGGAAGAAACTCAAGCTGGAATCAAGATTGCCAGGAGAAATATCAATAACCTCAGATATGCAGATGACACCACCCTTATGGCAGAAAGTGAATAGGAACTAAAAAGCCTCTTGATGAAAGTGAAAGAGGAGAGTGAAAAAGTTGGCTTAAAGCTCAACATTCAGAAAACGAAGATCACAGCACCTGGTCCCATCACTTCATGGGAAATAGATGGGGAAACAGTAGAAACAGTGTCAGACTTTACTTTTGGGGGCTCCAAAATCACTGCAGATGGTGACTGCAGCCATGAAATGAAAAGATGCTTACTCCTTGGAAGAAGAGTTATGACCAACCTAGAGAGCATATTCAAAAGCAGAGACATTACTTTGCCGACTAAGGTCCATCTAGTCAAGGCTATGGTTTTTCCTGTGGTCATGTATGGATGTTAGAGTTGGACTGTGAAGAAGGCTGAGCGCCGAAGAATTGATGTGTTTGAATTGTGGTGTTGGAGAAGACTCTTGAGGGTCCCTTGGACTGCAAGGAGATCCAACCAGTCCATTCTGAAGAAGATCAGCCCTGGCATTTCTTTGGAAGGAATGATGCTAAAGCTGAAACTCCAGTACTTTGGCCACCTCATGCGAAGAGTTGACTGATTGGAAAAGACTCTGATGCTGCGAGAGATTGGGGGCAGGAGGAGAAGGGGACAACAGAGGATGAGATGGCTGGATGGCATCACGGACTCGATGGACGTGAGTCTGAGTGAAATCCGGGAGATGGTGATGGATAGAGAGGCCTGGCGTGCTGCAATTCATGGGGTCGCAAAGAGTCAGACACGACTGAGCAACTGAACTGAACTGAACTCATGTGCCAATTCCACTGTGCTAAGAGCTTCACACATATCATTTCATTTAATCACAAAACAATTCCCTAAGGGACATACTGTTACCATCTCCATTATACAGACGAGAAGACTGAGGCCCAGAGACTATAAGTAACTCGTCTAAGACTCCCAGCTAGCAAGCTCCAAGGCCATAATTCAGTCACAGTGTTTGCATGTGGGCTTTGCTCTTGGCTACCACTGTGTTCTGGATCTATATGGGAGAGTGCTGGGGAGAGAGCTGTCTGCTGACACCTTGGAGGGGAAGAGACCATGTATGCAGAGACAACCATTAATGGGTTCTGTTGGCTTCTCACACGGAGCTGGTCCATTTCATGATATCTCATTCTTATTGGTCTTACTCTGGCCTTTCAAGGTAGGTTTTATTATCCCCATTGTACAGGTGAGGTAATTGAGGCTCAGAGACTTAAGCCCAAGGTCCTAGTCAACACTGGAGCTGAGACTATGATCTTTTTCTTCTTGCTCACAGTCTGGTTCATTCTTCTCTTTAACATCTAGCCATATGGTTATCTAGTTATGTCCTGAACATTTCCCAGGACAGAAGAGGCAGGAGTGACCTCAGGAGGATGGAGTGGGCAGGGAAGACTTCTCAGAAGTAGAGGCAGAGAAGAAGCTGGGTCTTGCAAGAGAGCAGAAACCTGGGTGGTCTTGGGTCGGAGCCTACACTAGCCTTTCTGCTCCCTTGGGAAAGGGAGTGGCCACAGTCCCTTCTCTCTGCCTGGATATCCAGAAGGAAGAGGCCTGTGGAGCTGCCAGATTATTAGTGGGTTAGGGCTTCCTTTTAAAGCTTCCTCCCATTACTGCCAAAGGATTATAAGCATCTTCAGACAATTACATCCATCCTTCCACAATTATACCTGCCTCTCTTGAGTGCTCCCTGGAAGTTTTAAGCATGGGCCAAGGCATCTTCTGCCATTGGGCATCCAGCACTTGGGGTAGGTGGGATCCAGTGGCATTTCTCTAAGGCCTGGGTACCAACTGAGCAGGGTCGAATGGGGTCCTTAGCAGGCTGGAGGGTCAGGGGATGCAAAGAGATGAAGTGGGCAGCAGACTGCAGCTCAGCTTTCTTGCCATCAACTGCTGCCAACTTGAGAGAAGAAACGTGGGAAGGAAAGTTACCTAGCGCTCCTCATCAGCGCTAGTCAGTCTATAGCTCACCAGAGAGCCCCTCGCTGTCCTTTCCACAGAGTCTCAGCTGATCATAACTGGCAGGGCTTGCTGAAATTATCCTATAGTTAATCTTGTGGGGATTCTAAAGTCCAGAGATGGCAAGTAGCTTGTCCAAGGTCACACAGTAAGCTGGTGGCAAAGCCAGAGAGGGAACCCAGGGTTTCTACCTCCCAGTTCAGCTGCCAGGCCCTGGGCTTAATGCTTTGTGTGGGCTATTTCGTCTCATCCTCTAAACAACCCTAAGAAGTGCACGCTTTTCTTAACTGTTTCACAGATGAGGAAACTAAGGCATATCAAGTTTAAGTGACAAGTCAAAGTCTTAGGCTGGTGGGTGGAGGAGCTGACATTTCAACCCCGGGAGGTCTGGCCCATGCTTTCAACCACCCTCTGTGCTGCGTTGTCTCCATGGAGACAAGGCAGCAGGCTGTGTTTTCCACCCACGGGGCTGGGGAAGGTTGGGCTCTGAGGGATGGTGGGGGATTCTGCCAAGCCATATCCTCTCCTCCCAGGGAGACCAGGGACCCACTGCCAGTCCAACCCCTTCTCTGCCCAGGGCTTTGGGAGACCCACCTTCCCTCCTCTCCAGGCCATTGTTTTTGGGGGCCTGGGGTATCGGGAGGATTTGGAGACCCTTCCAACTCTACTGGACATAGCTCCGAGCCTCTGGGGTGGAGATGCGGGTATGGATCTGGGTTGTCAGGGTAGCCCTGCCCCTGGCCACATCTATCCCATTGAGGTAGAGGAGTCAGTGTCCATGGTGAGAGCTGACAGTGGTCACTGGGCCAGGGACAAGGCCCCTGCTCCTCAGGCCCGTGGAAGAGAGGCCAGAGGCAAGGTCCCACCTACTCCCCTTCCCTCCCTTCACCAAGGTGACCATAATAGGGGGTGATGGTATAGAGGCAGGGCTCACAGGTTCACATATACTTCACGCATGTACCCACACATACACGCTCACACCCCCTGCAAGCATAGGTACAAGCAAATGATGTCTACACACCATGAAAGTGAAAGTGAAGTCGCTCAGTCGTGTCTGACTCTTTGCGACCCCATGGACTGTAGCCTACCAGGCTCCTCTGTCCAAGGGATTTTCCAGGCAATAGTACTGGAGTGGATTGCCATTTCCTTCTCCAGGGGATCTTCCTGACCCAGGGATCAAACCCCGGTCTCCCACATTGTAGACAGACGCTTTATCGTCTGAGCCACACCATGTTCTTACGCAAATACTCATGGGTATATATTCACATCTGCACACATGTGCATACACGTACGTGCTCTCAGACACCAACACACCCGTGTATAGGGTAGGCATTGGCCACATACCCTCCCACAGACCTCTGCCTCACTCATGCAGGTCTAACTTTCACATGTGGGCACATCCATCAAATTTGTATACATAGCAGTCCCATCAGTAAACATACAACCACACACATTCCTTCCCTCAGACAGAGGTTAGAAGCATGTTCTTCTCTCCATTTTCCTGTGCTCACACACCTACACTGTGCAATCTCTCTTGCAGGCACACACGTTTTTTCTGCAGGCATATCCACTCTGCACACCCACTGTCACACGCCCACATACAGACCGAACCGCTTTCTGTCCTTCCTTTTCTCCATCTTTTTCACTTTCATACCCACCCACGCAGTAATCCTAGCCTCCCTCCCTCTCTCTCTCTGTCTCCCACACAGTTTGTTTCCTGCTTTCTCACAGGCTGGGCTATAGCGTATGCACTCACAGAGCAGGCAATATGCTGCCTGATGCCAATCCCCCAACCCCTTCAGGGCCCGCTCCCCCACCATGCCAACTGGGGCAGCCCTGGCACAAGAGCAGCCACTGGGTCAGAGGAACTCTCTGTGGCCAAGAAGCCAAGCAGAGGATCAGGAGAAGATGGGGAGGGCTTGTCCTGTCTGTGAACTGACCCCATGCACTCCAAGTCCATCTGCGGAGGAAAGGGGACATCTCAAACCAGGCCACTTGCGGCTCTGCCTTTCACAGAACCTCAGGTGGGTGGGCTTACGTCAGCACATTTCCAACTTCCTCTAGCAGAAATCGAAACACAGAACCCTGATAGAAAAACCATGCAAGTGGAATCATCCTGGTTAGGGGGGTGGGGCACTTGGAACCCAGGGAAACTTTGGTGAAAACCCAGGACAGAGTTTTTCCAAGTGTGGTTTTGTTTCAGAATTGCTGGGGGAATGAAGAGTGCTTATTATTCCAAGTCCACTGCCAGCCCTTCCACCACTGGGAGGAGGCACCTGATGGTGGAAATCTCAACTTTCCACAGCGTCCCTGTTTGATTCTGATGCACAACGACCCCTGCCATGGGCCTCTGAGCATCACTGCCTCTGTTGTTGCTGGCCCACCAGTTAAGTCAGGGGATGGCCCCAGACAGCCTGGAAGGTGACAGTCCTCCTCAACCCCCCTTTGCCTAAGTCCTTGCGCAGTCCTGCCTGCCCAAGTCCTGAACGGTTATTCTAGTTACTGCTGCTGAGGAGCGAGGGGATGGGCCTGAGAGGGTAGGCATCTGAGTCTGAAAGGAAACGGGCTGGTGAGACTGGAGGTGCTGTCAGTTACGGGGGACAGGATCACAAAGACAGATTTAAAATGGAGTTAATGGGAAGGACAGAGGAAAGTGGGTGGGGGTGAATAGATGCGAGAGACAAGAAGAAACTGAGCGAAATAGCGGCAGAATTTAGGGACCGACCAAGAGAGAGAGAAATTGAGGAAACAGAGACACTCAAGCAGCAGAGAGTGAGGCCAGGGAGAGGAAAGAGGGGAGGAGACCCACGGGGAGGCTGCAGGCTGAGCCCCAGGGGGAGGGAATCGCACCTCCGAGGGCTGGGCGGGGCGCGCGGGGCGGCGCTAGGGCCCCGGGGAGCGGGCGGCTGGAGCTCGGCTCGCCAGCCCGCCCAGCCCTCCCGGCTCCGGGTCCCCGCAGCCCGCTAGGCGGTGGTGGAGGGGGCCGTGGCGGAGGCTCCGAGGGGCCAACCTGCGTGGGGTGGGGGCGGCGGCGGGGGGTCTCGCTCAGGGTGGGGCGCGCTGATGGACGCGGCCAGGTGCGCGGAGGTGGCGGCGCTGGTGAGATCTGGGACCAGGCGCCGAGGCTGGAGGTGAGTGAGGGGTGCCGGCCCGGCAGGGGTGCCGGCGCCCAGCAAGCCTCTCCCCTTCCCACCTGTGTCGGTCCGGGTGCCGCCCAGGTGGAGGTGCAATCTGGGCTCCAGTCCCCACAGGCAGGGTGACCTTGGCCAAGTGGCTGCTACACGCTGGGCCTCAGTTTCCCCACCTGTACAGTGGGACGGCAGAGGAGGGGGGCTGGGGAAATCTCGAAGCCTCGAAGCAGCTCAGCGGTGGAGGAGGGGGTCGCGGGGGAACACCCCCGACGCCGGGCACCTACTCCCCGAGGCTGCGTGGGAGATCCAGCCCTTGAGCCCCAATCCGCCAGCAGATCACGGCTGGGACAGCCCGGGCTCGCAGGTGGGCGACAGCCGGAGGTGTGCGCACCCATACCAGTTCTGGGGAAGAGGGGAACGGCTGGACTCTCTAAAGCTGAAAGCCGCGGGTTGGGTTGGGCTCCTTGCTGGGTTGACCAACATGGGCGCCTGTGGGGCAGAGGGAACGGCGTGTGCTGGGCCCGCGCCCCCCCTCTTCCCGCGGGCGGGGCGCCCACCTCGCTGTGCTGGCTAGGCACGCAGGATCTGGGCCCCGCAAACCGCGCGGGGGGGCGGAGGGGCTGGGGACCTGCGCAAGCCCCACCTAGGGAAATCGAGGCCTCTCCTGAGTGCCTACGGGGGCGAGGTGGAGCTGCCCTCCAGGCTCTACATCACATTCTCACAATTCGCCCTGTGTGCCAAGGTGATTGCTGAGGCCGGACAGCTGAAGGGTGGGGCTCCTATCTAACTTAACCACTGCACCGCCGCCTCGGCGGGCTCCGGGCTCCGTCCAGAGCCCTGACAGGACCTTTCTGAGAACTCAGAGGAGAACGTCTCCCTCCCTCCCCACCTCCACTCCAGGTTATAAGCTAATTCTGGCCGGGGACAGGACTTCCTGTGTTCCGTGGGTCTGGGTTGCTCACAAAGGACAAGAGCCAGTGGGGAAGCATCGTGTAAACCGGTCCCACCCTAACCCGCCTGGCAGGTGGCACGGGAATCCAGCACTTTGCTCTCTGATCTTGGGCCAAGCACCCTGCCCTCTCCGACTTCCAGTGAGAGGGTGGGCGGGTGGCCTCTGAGGGGCTACCTGCATTGAAGACAGCAGCCACTGGTAGAGGCTTTAGGGGCAGTCAGAGGTTACCCCACCCTTATCATGGTGCAAGGATCAGGATGAGATAGGATGCTGCTCAGAGGGACTAGGGTACGCTAGGTAAGGGATTGGAAGCCTTGCAGGCGCCAGCCTGCCTGTCCCCAACCCCAGGCCTGGGCCCCATCCTGTCTTGGGGAACAGCACCACAGACAGACTGATGCCCTCTTCCTGCTCCCAGACCTGTTGTGTTATGTCAGACAGTGGGGTGGCACCTTGAGGGAGATGAAAACACTGTGTCTGCATGGGGCGGGAATCCCTGCCTCTGTCTCCCAGTGGGATCTTGCACTGGTTCCTCCTCTCTTCCTTATCTGTACAATGAGGGCAATGGACTCAGATCACGCTAGATATTCAGAGAACTTCCCAAAAGTGAATTGTTTGCTGCTCTGCCAACCTTGGCTCCCAATCGCCACTTTGCAGGCTGGCCCTTGGGACCACCCCCCTTCTCTCCAGTCTAGTACCTAAATGAAACTGTGGTTGAAATCAGGATTTACATGGTTAAAATAAGGCCTTTAACTCCTTCCTTCCCTTGTTATCTGTTACTTTTCCCCTAAGGTGAGAAAAAAAGAAAACTAAATAAATAAAGACAAAAAACCCTGTGGCATTTCTAGCCTGGCCTAATCCCAGCTAATCCCTAGCCTCTTCAGTCAGCATTTTATCTAATCTCTCCATTTTAGAGCTGGGGAGACTGAGACCAGGGAATGGAAGAGATTGGCTCGGGGGGTTCTGTGAGGAGAAGGCAGCAGAGCCCCCTTTCCTTGGGACAGAGCAGCTCCTTGACAAGCAGGAGGGCCAGTGTGGCCAAGGAGCCTCTGGAGAGATGGGAGAAGTGCAAGAAGAGTCCCCTGCACGTCTCCTCTCCAGCCCTAGTCATGCCTCATCTCCCTGGGTGACACTCGTTTCCCTGAGCCCACCCCACATCCCTGGGCACTGGGCTGGGCAGGGGTCAGCCCACTTTCTCCACCTGCCAGGACAGCCGTGGGCCAGGCTGAACACACCTCCCGGCCTAGGGGCCTGGCCTGGGAGGCACCTTCTCCTTCAGGGCAGCTCCCAGGCTCCCAGACATGAGCTCATCGGAGCTGCTGGTGCCAGGAAGGGAGGGACTGAGGGGGAAGCAGGCCACACTGCCCAGACTGGGGCACTGAAGGCCCCTGGGGCAGTGGAGAGGCTCAGCGGTCCAGGCCTGGCAGGCTCTGGCCCCACTGTAGTGTGAAGGCAAGGAAAAGACAGGTCAGCAGAGGGTTAGCTGGGGTGGGCATGGGGGCGGGCTTCGTGCTGCGGGGGCCCCAGTGCAGAGGTGCAGGTACCAGGCTGACCTCTGCCACTTGTCTGCCACATGACCTTGGGTGAATCCCTGTATGGACCTCAGGGTCCCTGTCTAATTAGCGGGTGCAGGGTCCTTAGGCACTGGCGTTACAATAGTGATGATAGACAAGTCCCTGCCCTCAAATTGCATTTTGAGAGAGAGAGAGAGAAGAAAAAGGAAAGCAAAGAAATCAGCAGGACAGTTTTAGATAGATAAAAGTCGTAGGAAAAACAACAGAAGGCCATGTTGCAAATTTGGCGAGTGCTTAGAGGGGCTTCTTCGTGCTGGTGGGTAGGGAAGGCCTCTCACCGGAGGGGACACCTGAGCGGAAACCTGAATGGTATTTGAAGGTGTGGTCATGGCAGGCTTTGTGGAGTTGGCTTGTCCAGAACTTGGGTCTAGAAGAATGGTAAGAATTTGGTTGGGAGGAAAGATGTTTCAGAGGACGGTAAATACTCTAAACTAAGAGCTGGGGGTGCAGAGTTGGATGGGCATGGGCTGTGGGTTACGAAAATGCCTTCATCCCTCAGTGCTTCGGGCTGTGAACCCAAAGGAACCCAGGCCCGTGAGGGTCATGGGGTGGCTGGGCTCTGCTGAGTTAGGCCTGTGAGTGTGAGCTCAGAGTCTTTTGTGAACTGTCATTGGACACTGTGGCTCAATTGCTACCCAGTGCGGCCAGAGGAGGAGTCAGCATGGGGACAGCCTCCAAGCCCTGTAACTCCAGAGGTGCACAAAATCCCTCTCTCCAGAATGAAATCTTCACCAACTGGCTGCTGCCTGAAATTCCACCATCCTAGCTTCATCTTTTCCACTCAGTGAGGCAGTGTAGTATAGGGGTGTGTTGACCCGACCCTACCCTACCCAGCCCTCTAGGGCTGCTGCCGGTGAAGCAAAATTCTGTCTACTCCTGTGCTAGCCACTTTCTGCATGCCTGATATACAGACCCTGGGGCTGGACCCCTGGACTCTCTCTGGCTTTCTGGGAGATCTTGAGCATGTTACATAACCTCTCTCGGCTTATGTTTCCTTGTCTATTACCACAGACACAATAGCAGACCCTATCCTGTACTGTTGTTCTAAAAATTTAACGCGAAGATAAGAATAACTATTACCTCTTAAATAGTATTACCATGTTTTGATCTCTGTTAAAATAGCAAGCCCTGGAGAAGACGGACACTCGCTCAAGACTTGTATCTCAGTGTATGTTACTTTTTGACGTTTAGCCAGGAACAGGTTTTGATAGTGGGAGGATGGGCACAGTATAGTGGATAGGGCCTGGATTGAGCTTCAGGAATAGATACTTGAACCCCCTGCCTCAGCTAACAGGCTGGTGGTCTTGGACAAATCATTTGCTCCCTCGGGGGCTCAGGCTTCGGTTCTGAGCTACTATGGAATGGACTAGGAAGGATGGAAGGGGATTGTGAGTGGGAAAGAGCTCGACAGACACGAAAACCACTGGGCTGGCAGGAGGGGCAGCCACCAGGGTGGGGGAGGAGGGGACAGGTCAGATGCGCCCCAGAGATAGGAGAGGGGGCTGACGTGAGACTGAATTACGTGAGACTGCATGTAATCCTCTGGAATAAAATCTCTTGGAGACTAAGTGTTTGACAGATAAAAGCCAAAGTTCTTGGGAAATAGTTATCTTTTAGGGTTACTGTGTGCCAGAGTGTTTTAAATTCTTTACATGTCAGCAACTCTGTGAAGTAAGTACTATTATAAGTACTATTATTATCAACAGTTTACAGATGTGAAACAAAGGCACAGAGAGGTTAAGTGAGCTTCCCAAGGTCACTCAGCTGGTGACCGGCCACGTTCAAACCCAGGCCTTTGGCCCCAAAGCCTTCGTGTTTAACTCCTGTACAGCATGCTCTCTCCTGCCTTATGGAGTGCCAGAGGCTCAGAGGGGCCAAGCCACGTGCCTGAGAACATACTTCATTCCCCTCTGACCCTCATCATCCCTGCCCCCTAGGTGCTGGAAGGAGGAGCCTCCCTGGGTCTGGGGTTCTGAGGTGCACCCTTGAGCCAACTCAGCCTCTTGTCTTCCCCGCTCTCCCTCCTCTGGGAGCAGGTTGGGGAGGATGGAGGGCACTGGGAGTGCTGTGGACACAGGAGGCTCTGCCAGGGCCTGATGAGCGGGCGTCCTTAGTGTCGGTCGTGACACCTGAGTGGATCCCAAAGCTGGAGCTGTAATACACGCCCCCCACGGAGTCTGGCATGACTCCATCACTGGATGGATGGCAGAAACTGAGGTCGGAGAGTCCAGGGACAGGCCCCAGGCCCGAGTCTCCTCTCATGCTTTCCAGGCTGCTCAGGACTCGTGGGCTTCATGAGGATGTGGGACTTGGGGACCCTCCCACCGATGGCCAAGGTGGCCCCTGGTCTCAGCCAGGATGTGATTCCTGACATGGCGCCTTTGAGGACGGCACATGAAGTTGGGGGAGGGGGAGGGTGCTGATTAAAAAATAGACTGTCACGCGCATGAGGAACAGGCCTGCCACCGCCCAGCTCTTGCCAGTTGGCTCCCAACACCCAGCTGCCAGGCCCCACTCAGGGCTCCTCCAGGAGGCCCCGCCTATCCCAGCACTGGCTCTGGGCCTGAGGCTGGATGCTCCCAGACACCTCGCCTCTCCTCCTCCACCTCCAGGTGGATGGTGCCCTCACTGGGCCTGGGTGGGCCTGTTGGCTTTAAGCTGTGCAGGGGGTAGGGGGGTGGGAGTCTGGCATCCCCACACACTGGCTCTGTGGCCTTGAATGCGGCCCTTTGCCACTCCGGCCTCAAACACGGAGGAGCAATGTTACCAGCTAAAGCTCATTCCTGCTTCCAGAGCCTTTTCTCAGATTCCCCTGCTCGTTTAGGCCTGACCACCAGCGCTCCTCGTTTAGAGAGGTGATGTGCCCTGTGAAGCCCACTCAGCTGGAGTGTAGTAGGGCAGAGGGTTAGAACCACATCATCTTCCAAGTCCTAGTCCCTTACAGCTTCTCCAGGGTAAGAAAAGGCGTTGAGAGCCACGGAGGTAGATGTGAACGCAGTTCTTATTCATTTATTCCCTCATTCAGTCAGCAAATGTTTATTCAGCCCAACTATGGCCTAGACCATAAGACTGGAAAAGGTCGATTTTCATTCCAATCTCAAAAAGGCAATGCCAAAGAATATTCAAACCACTGTACAACTGCACTCATTTCACATGCCAGCAAGGTAATGCTCAAAATCCCTCAAGCTAGGCTTCAGAAGTACGTGGACCAACAACTTCCAGATGTACAAGCTGGATTTAGAAGAGGCAGAAGAACTAGAGATTGCCAGCATCCACTGGGTCATAGAAAAAGCAATGTAATTCCAAAAAATATTCCTACTTCTGTTTCATTGACTATGTTAAAGCCTTTGACTATGTGGATCACAACAAACTGTGGAAAATTCTTAAAGAGATGGGAATGGCAGGCCACCTTACCTACCTCCTGAGAAACCTGTGTGTGGGTCAAAAACAACAGTTAGAACCAGACGCGAAACAATGGACTGGCTTAAAATTGGGAAAGGAGCATGTCAAGACTGTATGTTGTCACCCTGTTTATTTAACTTATATGCAGAGTACATCATGCAAAATGTTGGACTGGATGAAGCGCAAGCTGGAATCAAGATTGCTGGAAGAAATATTAATCACTTCAGATATGCAGATGATACCACTCTAATAGCAGAAAGCAAAGAGAAATTAAAGAGACTCTTCATGAGGGTGAAAGAGGAGCATGAAAAAGCTGGTTTAAAACTCAACATTCAAAAGCTAATATCATGGTATCTGGTCCCATCACTGCATGGCAAATAGATGGAGGGAAAGAGGAAACAGTGACAGATTTTATCTTCTTGGGGTCCAAAATCACTGTAGACGGTGACTGCAGCCATGAAATTAAGAGACATTTGCTCCTTGGAAGAAAAGCTATGACAAACCTAGAGAGCATATTAAAAAGCAGAGACATCACTTTGCCAACCAAAGTCCGCATAATCAAAGCTATGGTTTTTTCAGTAGTCACATACAGATGCGAGAGTTGTACATAAAGAAGGCTGAGCACTGAAGAACTGATGCTTTCAAACTGCGGTGCTGAAGAAGACTCTTGAGAGTCCCTTGGACAGCAAGGAGATCAAACCAGTTAATCCTAAAGGAAATCAACCCTGAATATTTACTTGTAGGACTGATGCTGAAGCTCCAATACTTTGGCCACCTGATGCAATGAGCCGACTCACTGGAAAAGACCCTGATGCTGGGAAGGACTGAGGGCAGGAGGAGAAGTGGGTAACAGGATGAGTTGGTTGGATGGCATCACCAACTCCATGGACATGAGTTTGAGCAAACTCTGGGTGATAGGTCAGGGAAGGTCAAGGAAGCCTGGCGTGCTGCAGTCCATGGGGTCACAAAGAGTGGAACACGACTTAGTGACTAAATAACAACAAAAAATGGCCTAGGCATTGGGGCAGGGATACAGCAGAGAAATGATAGTCGAGGCCCCTGCCCTGAAGGGGCTCCTGACCACGGGGCAGGACAGACTGACATTAAAACAAATATTGATGGAATTACAAATCTCATGAGAATTTGGAGGAGAGGTAGAAGGTGCTGTGGGAGGAATGTGACCTCCCAGGGCAGGTACGTCCTCCCTGAGACCTGTCAACAGACCTCAAGGAGAGGTATAACCAGAAAAGGACAACTGAGGGGCATTGGGAGAAAGGGTTCTAGGGAGGAGTGGCAGCTAGTGCGAAGGCCCCGAGGTGCAAAGTGCTCGAAGGAAGGCCAGCATGGCTGGAGTGTAGGGAGGACAGACACCATGAGGGGAGCTGCAGTGCAGCCTGGAGGGGCAGTGAGGCTCGTCTTGCGGGGCCTGGAGCCTGCAAAGGGGCTTCAGGCCGAGCCTAGAAGGGAGGAGCTGTTCCTAGTGCTGGTCTTAGAGGCTGGTCTTGCTCCTTTCTTTTCAGTTTTCCCTCCCATTCCCATCCTGACTGCGCAGCAGACCCCACCCCACCCCCCACCCCCACGGCCCCGCCCCCCACGCTCCCCCAACCACTTCTCAGGATGACAGTGCAGAGTGCTCACACCTGACCTTCCTCTGCCTGGATCTTGTTTGCGTTCTAATAGCCTGCAGTTTCATCCTGCTTCCCAGGAGGGTTCCAGTCCCTGAGGCCTTGAATGCAAGCTGATGAGGGCCAGATCTCGGGCTGGAGGCTACTGTCTTTCTAGCTGAATGCCTCTGTTCAGGTGGGAGCCTGTGGACCAGGAGGTTCAGCTTTTGGCTGAATGAAGGCCTGCCTGGACAGAAGCCCACTGCCTGAAACTGGCCTGTCCCCCATTCCACTCCAGGCACGTCCATTCAACCCCAAAGCCCCACTAAGCCCCAGCCCTAGGAGGAGTTAGGAGGCCTGCATTGTGAGCTGAGCTCTGCTGTACGCTTTCAGGCATATCTGCATTCATTTCTGGACCCTGGTTTCTCCATATATTTTATAGGGAAATACTTGAGCTTTCCTGCACTCATTGTGTGGCCATCATGGATGCAATATCAGCATCACCCAGAAGCTTCTTAGAGATGCAGACTCTGAGGCCGCACTCCAGACCTCGTGAATTAGAATCTGCAATTTAACCACATCCCTGAGTAATTACTATGCACATTAAAGCATGAGAATCACTGTTCTAAGTCAGTCATTTTTAAACTTAAAAAATGTTTTAATTAAAAGCTATAGGATCTTCCTCCCTCTCCAAAGTCTTGTAGATGAAATACATAAGAGGGGAACCACCCACTCTGTACTTATTCATCACATGAATGAGGGGGGGATCGTGTGGGGCTAGGCCTGGGGCACGGGCTTTATTGAGACGGCATCAGAAGGGAGGAGGAAGAGAAGCAATTCTGGTGGGAGAGGGTGGGTGGTGCCTGACTGCCCAGGCCATTCATGACCAGGTGCCCCTAGGAGCTCATTCAGCTCTGACCTCCAGGGTCTTCAGCCTTATTGGTTTGGATAAGTGGGCTTGAAGAAAGGACCCTTGACAGTCCACAGTCTAGCAATGCCTTCTCCGCCTGTCCCCATCTTGGTGTCCTACTCTGTTCCCTGAGAAATCCCTGAACGGGTAGCTGGTGCTATTCTTAGCGTGACAGGATGGTGAGGAGAGAACATGCTGGTGCATTGTTTATGCCTCTGAGTCAACAGGATTGCATTCAGGCCTCCCAGAACACGGCCCTCCCGGCAGCCTTCATCACTGCCTTCCCAGGACCCAGGACCCAGGGCCCCTCCCACTCCGGCCCTGACCATCCCTGCTCCATGCCTCCAGCTCCCACATTGGGCAGTGGGTCATGAAAGACAACGGCGAGCTGGGAATCAGAAAGAAGTTCGCGATATCATCTCATTTCTCACCCATTCGGTGCATATTAACCGAGCATACGGCACGTGGTAGGCGTGGGTTCCTGCCTTCCAGGAGCTCACACTTGGCCTGCGAGTTAATGGTGCTTTGTCATCGCAAGAGCCTGTGTGCCAGGCCAGATGCTGCAAACTTCGCATGGAAGACCTTACCCTCCCAATCATCCTTCAGGATGGGAATTAGGAGACCCCTACACCGAGGAGGGAACTGAGGCTTAGCATATACCAGCTAGTGGTTGCTCAGCTGGGATCTGAACTCAGGTTGGCTGGAGCAGAAACACCATTCCAGATCAAATGGTAGCATGGAGCATTAGGGCTTTGGGAAACCCCTGCACTACCTGGTGAGAAGGGTGTTTCAGCTGGAAGGAGATTAACTGGCTGAGGTTGTCCCATTGTCAGTGAATCCTGAGTGACTGGAGAAGCACCTGGGGTGGAAGGACTGTGTTTGCTGTGTACACAAAGCCCACTGTGGGCTGGAATGCAACGCCTTATGGGATGAGGTGACAAGGACACTGGCTGGGAGCCAAAGACCTGTGTTCTGTGAGATTCCAAACTTTCTCTGCCTCAGTTTTCTGGTCTGTAAAACAGCATCACAATCTCTGCTCTACTTCTTTCTCTGCTGATGTGAAGCTGCTAGGAAAGCTATAAAAGTGTGTGCAGGTTAAACGATAATTACTACATAGAATTATTTATATAAATATATTTTCTTAAATGTATTTTCTGTTGACATGGGGTCTATTTGCCAGACTCTGTTCCAAGCATTTTCCTATTTGTTAATTTACTTATAAACATTTTTATAAAATCATGAGCTCTAGGGACTTCCCTGGTGGTCCAGTAATTAAGACTTCATACTTCCACTGAAGGGGGTTCGGGTTCAGTCCCTGATTGGGGAATTAAGATCCCTCATGCCACAGCCAAAATGTTTCTTTAATTAAAAAATAAGATAAAATCATTAGCTCTAAAGCCCATTGAGTCCCCAACCTGGCAGTACTTCAGAACCCCTCAGGGAGACTGTTGGCATGAATAGTCTGTGGTCCGGGCTCTGGGGCACAGCCCAGGAATCAGCATTTTGGACATATACACCCCCCCACCCCAAGAAATTCTGCAGCACATGTAGGTTTCTGATCTGGGCCAGAGAGGTGAAGGGACTTGCCCGAGGCTTTACAGTGAGTTGGAGACCAGATTGAGACTAAAACTGAGGCCTGAAGTTCCTGGTCTGGCCCTTTCCTCCTACTCATCAGCTGCCCCTGAGCAGCTTAAAGGGATGAAGCCAGGGATGCAGATGACTTTGATGAGCAATGATGCCAGAGCTGCTGATACCGTTTACAGTGCTGTGCTAGGCATTTTACATGGCTTTTCCATTTAATTGCTGAAGGGATAGAAAGGGGGACATTTTCCACAGCAACACGATCCCTTAGGACATTTGAGCATCATGTGGCCGATTTTAATGTTGACCTGGAAATGGGAAACCGTGACTGAGGTGCAGAGATGCAGAGAAGGGAATTTGAAACCACACATCAGGTCATGTGCCCTCCAGGCAAGGGTGGTCTGGTGACTTGGTTACCTGGAGACAGGGCAGGCTGGCAAGAGGGAGACACGTGTGTCCGCCCACAAGGTGTGTACCTGTTGTGTCTGTGTCTCCTGAGTGCCTGTGTGTCTCCACGTGCATGCGTGTGGTTGTTCTGTGTGCACACACTGGTGTGTAGGCTCTGCCACCTCTGTGGGTGCATGCGTGTGTGTCGAGGAGGATATGCTGTTGCCGTCTAGGCTCTCGCCAGCATTAAGGAGGTACTGAGAAGGTGAGTGTTGCAGGGTGTGTGTGTGCACACAGATAGTTGCAATGCAGGGGAGTCCCCGAGACCCTGCAGGGCAGGGGTAGAAAGGCCACTTGAGAAAATGTTTTCCTTATTCACGTTCCACCTCCACATCTCGCGCACCATCCTCAAACCTGCAGGGTGTGAGCCTGCCTCTGGACCTTAGCCCCAGCAGTTCCCTCTGCCTGTTCTCCCCCGACACGCACAAGCCTCTCACCTTCTTCGCTACTTCACTCAGACGTGACTTCCAGTGACGTCTACGTCGATTACCTTACGCACCTTTGCACAGCACTCTCCACCCCATGCCATCTGTGTATCTCCCTCCCCTGCCTTATTCTTCTCTATAGAATTTAACATGTGACTTAGTTGTACAGTTACTCATACGTTTATTATTTGGCTCCCCTGCTAGAATGCAAGCAGGGATTTGTCTGCTTTTCTTCATAGCTATGAACAGTGCCTGACCCTTAGCTGGTGAGCAATAAGTATCAGTTGAATGAATGAGTTCATGCACCACCTGTACTTACTTGTTTCCTTTAAGTTGTCTAACTTTTGTTACTGAGATAGCCACTTTTACCTCCCCCTAAGCAGTAATATACCTTTGATGTGTTTATTATACTCCTTTTCCAATACACGCGTGAAATTTGCATAACTAGTAAGATGTTGAGTATCAGGGTACCACTTAAATTCTTTTGCTCCCACTCAAGGTATGGAGGTACCACACTCTGGGGATCACTGCTTTCCCAATGAAGAGGGTAACTTCACTGGGAATCAGAGAACTCTGATGTCTTCTCTGAAATGCATGAATAAAATGAAGCTCAAAGAGGATCAGGAACTAGTCCAACATCTCGTCCATACTGTGACGGAACAGAATTTTCTGATCTCCAGTCTGCTTTCCTTTTGCAGTGTGAGGGACAAGGCGAGGGTGGTGGGGCTGGATGGTTCAGCCTCTCCTCTGGCTGGAGGGGAGCCGGGTACGCCCAGTAACTGGCGAATGGCATGGGAGGTACTGGTGGCCTTCTGCCCACTCAGGGCTGCAGGACTACATACTGAGTGGTGGGAGCCTCAGCCACACCTCCCCTCCCAGGAATCTTGGGTCTGGGGGGCCACTCTCAGGGGGCCTGGGCACCCAAATCCAGCAAGAAACAGACCTGGGATTCAAACCTGATTCTCCCCTGCCACAGCATGTTAGCTAGAGGTTGACACTAGAGTACCCTTGCTGAGAAGATGCTGGAGTGGGAGGAGTGTCCGGGGGAGGGAAAGGTTGCACTGTGCCTGATGGTGAACAGAAGAAGGAGACCAGACCCAGAGACAGCCGGAGGAGGGAAGGAGACACAGCAGCCTAGCCTGGGAGAGTTATACAGAGGTAGATTTGTGCAAAGGCTGAATTTAGATTCCCCTCAGGGACGGGGGAGCCTGGTGGGCTGCCGTCTATGGGGTCCACAAAGTCGGACACGACTGAAGCGACTTAGCAGCAGCAGCAGCAGGTTTGTGCAAAGGCTGAATTTAAATCTCCCTCAGGTGTGTACCGTGTTTTCATGTTATAGAAATAATTTCTGCATTTCAGTTGCTCAGCAGTGACTCTGCAAAGCAGATATAATCAGCTCTAGTTTCCTGATAAGGAAGTTGAGACCCAGAGGTGAAGTGACGTACTAAAGGCAACCCTCACAGGATGCTCTGTTGAGCAGGACATGGGAAGGGAACAGGCTGCACCTCTGGTTGGATTTGGTAAAGGAGGGCTGTCTAAGGGAGGGCGGGCAGGCTGGATAGATACAGCAGTGAGAGGGTAGACCACTTAAGATTCCTAGCACCTTCCTCAGCAGATATGAGTGAATCTGAGACCAAAGTGAGTTGACAGGGCTAGGGGAGCTGCAGGCAGGTGAGCTGTCTATCCCAGGGCCTGCAGTGAGGATGCCTCCTAGGGAGAAGCAGCAGCGTGCCCACCCTCATCCCCAGGATGGGCTCTGCTCTACAGGGCGGGCAGGGCAGCGAGCTGGGACTGCTGCGTCCTGGGGCCGTCATTATCATTCCTCCAGAGTTTTTTATTCTCGTTATTTATTTTTCTGTGAGGAAGGAATGTGGGGAATTTACCACAGGGCGCTGGCCTTGCTTTCGGCAGTGCGGTGGCCTCCTGTATGAGAGGGAAGCAGCACAGACAGATGGCTGGGGAGGTGGAGGCGGAGGAGGGTCCCGGCTGAATCTGTGGCCCCAGCAGTGGGGCGGTTATGTAACCCACCCGGAGGCCCAGGGAAGATACCACGGTGCTTCTGGGCTCTGAGCATGAGCCTGCTCATGTACATAGCTCCCTGGAACTCAACGTGGACCATCCCAGTCACCATCAGCCTCTGGGCAAGCCTAATGAGTTGGGTGTATCCCCTTGTCAGAGGTGCTTTCCTCTCCAGCTGTCTTGACTGGGGTTATGAGTAGAGGGGAAGCCAGGTGGGGATTGTCTTGAGTTTTCCAGCCTCCACGAGGCTGCCCCCTTGCTTGGAATGCTTCCACAACTCAATCTTTTCAGAAATAGGGCATATGCCACCTCCTCCAGGAAGACTTCCCAGACTGCTTCATCCTCATTCGTCTTTTAGACTCTATATTCTCCTGGCACTCAATGGAATATTTTGCCTCTTGGATCTAATACTGCCATTTGAGTTTCATCTCCCTTTTCACCCACAGGCTTACTACCTCCCTCTTTCCTTTCCCTGCTTCCTCCAGAAACCACTCTCTAGATCTGGGATCTAGGATCTCAAGGAATCTGAGTCCTAGACAAATCTAGAATTCATCTCCTGGGATGCCTGGTGGAGTAAAATGGGAGGTGGATTTGGATTGTGGGAGCCCTCCTGGGTGATGACCTCTGCTGAGTCTGGAGAGGATGGGAACAGCTCTGGCCACAGGCTGCCACAGAACCAAGAGGAAAGGCTATATCTGGGCTTTCCAGGTGGCATAAGTAGTAAAGAACCCTCCTGCCAATGCAGGCAGATGCAAGAGATGTGGGTTCGATCCCTGGGTTGGGAAGATCCCTTGAAAGAGGGCATGGCAACCCACTCCAGTATTCTTGCTTGGAGAATCCATGGACAGAGGAACCTGGAGGGCTTCAGTCCATGGGGTCACACAGAGTTGGACACACTGAAGCAACTTGGTACACCGGGGCTGGGTGCTGGGGACCCTGAGATAGACTAGACACCGCTCTACTTGTGGGAGAGGCACAGGTTGGGGGGAGTTCTCTCTCCTCTGCCCTCGCTCACCACTTTTTTGTCTCCTGGATCAAATGTTTTCTCTGGAAGGGTAGGGTGCGGTTGTCCTTTCTGTACACTCAAGGCTCCCTGAGCTGGGAAGATGGAGGCTGCTGCAAGGAGAGGGTTTGGGGGCGGGGGCAGGCCTGGCTCAGCAGGGCTTGACTGGGAGGGGCAGCCTGGGTCTGAGCTTGGCCCCCTGGGAACCAACCCTTTCCAGTTTGCTGTGCATCTGGGGCTGAGCTTGCCTCTACTAGCTAGTAGAGTAGGTGGAGGAAGGTGGTGGCTCCTGGCCTTCAGCAGAGGAGGACCACACAGCATCAGCCAGCAGTGATCAGCGCCTGTGGCCTACCGGGTTAGCTGCTCACCAAGGCCCATGCCAATCTGACCTGGGGGCCCTCGACTTGGCCCACTCATCCTGTGCTGCCTGATCCCAACCCCTTGCCAGCAGGAGATACAGGAGTTGAACCAGTCCCAGCCTCTTTCTCTTTGGGCCTTGGTTCCTTGGCTTTCTCAGTCTGTTTCCTCTAAACCCCCTTCTCTTGGAGGCCCCTGGGCCAGGTGGAGCAGGGCAGGAGCGTTGATCTAGGAGTCTGGATGGATTGATGGGAACTTCCTGGAGGAAGCAGCAATTGGGCTGGGCCTGGGACAGTAGGTGGGGAGAGTGTGCTTTGTGGGCAGAGCTCTTCAGAAGGAGGGGCCTGGGTGTGGAATCAGTCAGACTCCCGGCTCCAGCTCCACTCTGCCTGTCCCTGGCTGGATGGGAGACCTGGGGTGAGTTTGCCGATTCTCTGGTCTTGTTTTTCTCATCCCTAAAACAGCTGTAAGGGGGCCTCCTTTATGAGTTGCCGTGAGGATTTAATGAGAGCCCACATGCTACACTTTTGGCTTGGCAGCGTTTGGAGCAACTCACTTGGCTACGGCATCCTCATCGACTTCATCATTTCTACAAGCCCCCGAGAAATGTGCGAGGGACAAGGCAGAAGCAGCTGAGACCCTTGTCCCTAGGCTCTTGCTCTCTCTGGGGGAAATCAGACCCAGACCCTGACTGCTGCAAAGCAAGACATTGGGAAGAGTCAGCATGGCCCATGTGATGGGTCCTAGGCTGGGTGCTGGGCAACCCTAGGTTCAAATCCCACCTCTGCCTCTGACTAACCATGCCACCTTGAGCAAGTCACTTCACCCCGAGTCCATTTCTTCTCTAATGCAGAGCTGAGGGGACCACTGTCCTCCTGGCCGCTGTAAATGAAGGAAAGGCCTAGCATGGGGCATGTGGTGAGCATGCCCTGGAGGAGAACTCTCACTCAAATGAATAATATGCAAAATATGAGGTTGTTAAGTGGTGCAGATAAAACCTGGATGATCCGAGGACTGAACCTATAGAAAGGACAGGAGACAGAGCAGTGTTCTGGGTGGAGGGGTCTGTGCAGACCCATAGCAGAGGCTGGAACTCACAGGGCAGGTGAGGGAAACACATGCCTTTGGATCCCCTCTGACCCTTGCTAAGGACGCAGGGAGCAGTGAGCAAGCTCTTGGGCAAGCCCTGACTGCAGGGATGAGGCCTGGGTGCTTGATGCCCCATGTCCTGGAGAGGAGGAGAGAGGCCCGGCACAGTGGAGTCAGGAGAGAGAAAGATGAATCCGGCAGCACGGGGCGGGTAGATTGGCGGGGGAGAGACTGGAGGCGGAGAGGCCATTTAAAAGGCTGTTGCAAAATCGGTTTTCCTGATAAAGAGCTAGGCTGAGTCATCTGTGGAGGAGAGAAGTCACATCCAGCTCCTCTGCGTTGCCATCAATGTAGGATTTTCCTCTTTGTCAGCTAGTCGATGGGCTGCCTTTCCAGGAGGCTTTCAGAATCGAGGCCGGCTCGGCATCCAGCGGGGCGCAGGGCAGCAGGGAGGACCCTGCCAGAGTGAGTACAGTGAGCCTCGGTGGCTTGGGGTATGTGACTCAGGGCACAGGGCACCCTTCTCTGGTCTCAGGTCCCCCCCCAGGCATTAAGGGAGAGGCATGCAATGACTTCTGCCAGCCTGTTGATGGCGAGGCTGGAGCTAGGTCTGGGGCTCTCCACTTTCATTCCTATCATCTCCCGTTCTGGCAGTCCTTCTCACCTTAGTATGAATTATTCGCCTCTGAGAAGAGACCTGGCAGTCTGCCAGGACTCAGTCAGGTTATGCTCACCAGGACTTTGGCGTGGATGGAGAACTCCCCAGGGAAAGGAGCCTGTGTCATTTCCTCCTTTCAGTAGGGAGGATGTGGGGCAGGGGCTGGCAAGGTAGCCAGGCCATTACTCAGTCCCAGTTCATCTTCCTGCCCCCAGCTGAGGCCGAAGTTGTGCAGCGGCCAGCCATTGGTTCCTTCCTGACCCCACAGGGGGGCAGTTTACCCAGCCTGTTTACCTGTCCCATTGCCAAGACTTCCAGGCAGCCACAATGGGCTGTCTCCAGCCAGTCTCTCTTCCTACCTCTGGCTCCCCGACCCTCTCCACCCTGCTCGGGGCCCGGGCACTCCCATTGACGGCAGCCGTGTGAAGAAGCATTTCCTTGAATTCTCTCCCTGTCCTGACCTTCTGCTCTGGCCTCCGTTCCCCTGCCCCGCCTCCCTCCTTTGGCTCCTCGGTCAAGAGGCCTGACGGTCAGCAGAACAGACAGCTGCCAACAGAAGTGATGGGGTGAGAGAAAGGGCTTATCACCGCCTGGGCACAACTCGAGCTCAGGTCTCCTGACTCCTCACAGTACTCTTTCCACTCCACTAGGTTTTTATGTCCTAGCAGTCATTTTCCCCTTAGTAACAATGAGTTTATCAGCTCTTCTGCTGAGAGGAAGAAGGGGAAGAAAGCATCAGCCGCTCTAGGCAGCTGCATATGCAGAGGAGAGAACACCATGGTGGGTGCTGATTACCAGTTGTGGGAACAGAGGGGCCCGCAGATCAGCACTCGGGAGCACTAGAGTCTCTATCCATACTCCTCCCACCAGAGTCAGGGTCTGGAAGGCAAGGTGGTTAAGAAATGAGATTCAGCAACCAGGCTTGGGAGTTTTGAATCCCAGCTCTGCTATGTACAAGTCATAGGACCCTGGGCAGGTTTCTCTGAGCTCTAGTTTTATTTGCAAACTGGGAAGAATAATAGTACTTATTCCTCGGGATTGTTGGGAGGATCGAATGAGATGATGGGTATAAAGTGCATGGCGCAGCACATTATAGTGGGCCGTTGAGGGCTCAGTAATTAGAGCAGCCACTGCGATCTTCACTCTAAGGGGTGTACTCAGGGCTTCTCATTCCCCTTCCCCACTTAGGGATTCAACCCTGTCGGACCCAGATCTCCAGACCCCAGGGCAGCTCTTCCTTGAGTCTGCCCTCATCCCTTCATCTCCTAAAGGCCTGTCTTCAGAACCCCCTTATCCATTGTCCAGGGTGGGTCTTTCAAGGACTACCACTGAAGAGGCTGGGAGAAGAGGGGGGTGTTACGACTTTTACAGGTGCAAGAAGATTGAGGGCTCAGCAAGGGGGCTGCCCCCTGTGGGCCACAGCCATCTCTTGTGTCTCTGACACTGGGGACCACAATCTTGAACCCAGCTGGCTGGGGCATCACCAGGGGTGGCAGTTCCCTAGTCTGGGGAATTTGGGGTGGAGCTGCTGACCCTGATGCCCTGCACTAGGGGGATCTGAGGTGCTTATAGTTGGCCCAGCCCCCCATTCTCTCAGCTTTGTTTGTGCAGGGTGGCAAAAGTCGTCTGGATTGCTGGCTGGGTCTGGTCCAAGCCTCCTGCCAAATTCCTTTTCCATGGAGTCACTGCGGGCTGGGATGGGGGTACGGGAGCTCCCTCGGAGACAGGGCTGTCTCACCCCCTGGCCTTTTCTGCTGGGTTCCTCTGGTCTGGGAACAGTAGTGTGGGAGAGGGTCCCAGGCTGGCTGGAGGTCAGCAGACCAGGTCCTGGCCCATGGCCTTCTCTTTGACCCTCTCCCTCTCTAAAGCCTCCCAGGCCAGCTTATCCCTGAGGGCCCTTCATGCTCTGACACTGGAACATTTTCTAGCCCTGTGACCCTGAGAACCAGCCCTGGGATAGGACTGAAACAGAGAAGCGAAGAGAAAAACAAAACAGAAGCACAGAGGCTTTGGAAGATCTGAATTATACGCACACTGAGGCCCTGTCTAGGAGCTTGGCACTGTGGAAGCTGCTGGCTGGAAAGACTGGTGCCCCCTGGAGTCCTGAAGAGCCAGGGGTGAGCCCGCCCCACCCCTGCTTCCTGGCTCTGTGACCTTGGGCATTATCTCTTAGCCTTGGTTTTCTCATCACTAAAAAGTGAATCACAGGGCTTCCCTGGTGGCTCAGTGGTAAAGAATCCACCTGCCAGGGTAGGAGACACAGGTTTGATCCCTGATCTGGGAAGATCCCACATGCTGAGGAGCTACACGCGCTACAACCACCGAGTCTGTGCTCTAGAGCCTGGGAGCCACAGCTGCTGAGCCCAAATGCCACAGCTAGAGAGCAGCCCCCACTCCCCACAGCTAGAGAGAAGCTCACGCAGCAACAAAGATCCAGCACAGCCAAAAGCAAATAAATAAAATGTTTTGGTTCTTTAAGTGAATGATAGTAATTTGTGCTTCATAGAATCGTTTTGGGAATGAAATAGGATAGTATGTGTGAAGTCCATGTCTGGGTTCACAGTAAGAGCCCAATCAGTATGCGCTCTGATGGCTGTAGCTGTGTCATAAGAGCCGCTGGTGGGCCCAGGGATGTTTGTCCTTACCGTGCCCTGTGGGATGGGACTTGTGGCTGAAGTCTCCGCAGGGCTGTAAGTTGGAAAGAGAAAACTCTTTATCTGTGTGGCGGTGGGGGGCAGAGTCATGTCAAGAGGTGGGAGTTAATATAAGGATTGACTTTGGGGCTGAAGAATGTTAATTAGTAGAAGGCGCATCCTTAGGGTGGTGAGCACTATGTCAGTTGAGTGTGTAAGGCTTAGACACTTAGGGACGTGGTTGCAGGGGTGCAGGAATTGTGTGGGGCGCTGGACACGGTGACAGCCATCCCTGAGATTCTGAGGTTCTGTGACTTGGGGCAGTGATCCCTGCCTGCTGATCACTCTGGAATCCCCTGCTGTGTGACCGCTAGAGAGTCATATACCCTCAGGACTATGATCTGTGGAATGAATCTCCTTTGCTAGAAGCAGCTCTGACCCCTTCCAGGGAGTCACGTGCGGTCACCAACTGCCAGCTCCATTCCAGGGAAGCATGAGGCCTCTGTCCTGTCTACTTGGGCTGAAAGACAATGATCCCCCTGGCATCTGTGACCTCATCGTAGCCTCCAAACCCTAATGTCAGTGCTTTTATTGCCTTCTTCTCAATTAAGGAAACTGGCTCCGAGAGGAGCAGTCACTTGCTAAGGTCACACAGCTAGCAAATAGCAGAGCCTGGATTTGGCCCGGGAGGTCTGGTTTCTAAGCAGAGCAGAGGAGAGGGACATCGCGTGAGCTGAGCAACTCCTCCTGTGTGGCTGGCCTGCCCCTACCTAAGTTCCCCGCCGGGAAGCAGCCTGGCTCAACCTTCAAAGCTGTCACCTTTTATCGATGGGGTGATCCAGGCAGGAGAGGAGCCCTACCACGAGCAGAACAGGTATCAGGGGCACATGGGGCAGGCTGTGTTGTAGCTGTTCTGCACAGGTGGGCACAGGTGTGTGTGGTGGGGAGCCAGGTGGTGATGGGAGGAGGGAAGGAGGAGGTTGGGGCCAGAGAGCCTGTGGCCCCTTGAATTGGCTGTTGGCAGTCACTGTGCTCTGTGTGGGCCTCCCCTGGTGTGAGCTCCACCTTGAGTCATCTCCAGACCTTGATTTCTTCATCTATAAAATGGGGGTGATAGTGAAAAAGCTCCTTTGTAAGAGCCCTTCCAGCTCTGAGAGTCCATGAATTCTGAGCCTTGCTGGCAAGATGCCTAGGAAAACTGTCCCGGGAGACCCACTCAGCATGTCACAAACAGTGCTAATGAGGGCAAGGTAGGAGGGAGGGCAAGGTCAGATTCCTCAAGAACTAATTAGCTTCCTCGGTGGGGAGGGGTGACAAAGGGAGCAATTTTCCCAGCCGCCGACTGAGCTGCTAGCCCTGGCCACAGCCTGTGCCATCCATCTGTGCACAGGTCCATTTGTTCATGTGTCCATTTCTTCATTCCTTACTCAATAAACACAGAGTGAACACTGACTGTGTGCCAGCTGGGCACCGGCGATAGAGAGAGGAATGGTGGCCTGTGGTGAATTTACAGATTAATAGGGCCTGACCCCACCTGATCCCTGACCTCAGGCCCCAGATTGAACCCTGACTTCCACCAACTCTGTCCCCTGTAATTCCCAAAAGGGGTGTCTGGGACAAGCAGGCAGCTTGAGCATGTGCTGTGGCCCATATAGAGCTGGTTCTGACTCCAGCCTTGCCACCCTTTGCTGTGTGATCTTGGGTGAGTTACTTACAAGTCTCTGGACCTCATTTTCCATTTCTGTGAAATAGGGGTTTCTAGGGTTCTTGTGAGGATAAGATGAGGTAATGTGCTGTTCTAGTATAGTCACTGCTGAAATTCGCTCAATTTATTACTTTTATAACATTAAAGTGTGAGAATTTTTAAATGATTGTTTAAATGAAAATGGGAAGAAAATTTTCAAGGACTTAAAAGAAACCATTAACTGTTGCTACCTGATTTGTGATGTGGAGCACTTGGAGGTAGAGGAAATTTTTTATCACCATATACTTTTTAATGTTTTTAAGTTTTTTTAGTCCATGTAAATACATCACCTATTCTAAAAAGGGAAAGCATTAGTATTAACAGATGACTATACTCTGAAAGTATAAAGGGCCCTAAGAGATGCAGAGAAGATGTCCTGCCAGTTCATTCATGCAGATAGTAATGCTTACTGAGTGCTCACTTTTTGCCAGGCACTATTCTAGGGGCCAGGATTAAGGGATGAACAAGTCAAGAAAGGTCATTTCCCCCTTAGAGCTTACGTTCTAGGCAGGGAGATGGATAATAGACAAGGAAACTTATAAAGAAGATAATACTGAATTGTGTTGATTGCTATGAAGAAAACAAAGAGATGGGTTAGGAAAGGGTAAGGCTGATTATAGAGGAAGACCTCCATGCCCCCCCCAGAGAGGTGAGTCCTGAGTGATAAGAAGGAACTCGGAATGCCCCCTGGGAAAAGATCATTCCAAGTAGAGGGAACTGCAAGTGCGAAGGCCCTGGGCAGGAACAAACCTGTCATTTTCAAGGACCAGAACGTCAGCCTGGGCAGAGCCCAGCGAGAGAGAAGGGTGGCATAAGATGCGTCCAGGATGTAGTAGGGCCGCGACTGCTGGGGTGAGGCGTTCTTGCTGAGTCTGGGAAAGTGCCTTGTCAACAACCTTCAGGGGGAATCCAAGCAAGGGGTTGGTGAATACTGAAAGGGTAATCCAGGAAGGTTTTACGCGGGTGGTGGCATTTGAGTTGGGCCATGGTGGTTGGGTCAGGGATCTTTATGAGGAGAGGAGGTTCTAGGAAACGGTGAGTAAAGATCAAATTCCAGAGGAAAAGGTCACCTGTAGTTGGGGAGCACGGGTGACCATCTGTCTGTCTGTGTACCGCTGTGGCTCAGCAATCCCATGTGCTAACTGGCCCCCTATCTCTCCCGCAGCGCTGGGCCGGAGTACTAGCCTCACCGAGAAGGATCTAAACGAGGCCAAGGCAAGGAGCCAGCAGATCGCAGCCCAGCTGACCACCCCTCCCAGCTCCAACTCCCGCGGAGTCCAGCTCTTCAACAGACGCCGGCAGAGGGTGAACGAGTTCACCTTGGAGAGCCACGGCCAGAGGGGGCCGAAGTCTAGCCAGGAGCCCCTCAGAGTGCCCCCCGCCAGCCCCACAGGCCATGCCCCGGGGCTCCGCCTGAGTCCCACCTCGCTCCCTGAGCCAGGCCTTCCAAGAAACCCCGCCTGCCAGAGCGCTGACACAGGGGTCCCCAGTCACAGCATGGAGGGCTGCTCGGAGGAAGCCGGCCTGCTCCGGCACCTGGAGAAGATGGCCAGCGAGGAGGAGGAGGTACCACTGGTGGTTTATCTAAAGGAGAATGCAGCCCTGCTGACGGCCAACGGGCTCCACCTGTCCCAGAACAGAGAAGCCCAGCAGAGTCCCCCAACCCCACCTCCAGAGGAGGTCCACAGCCCGGCTGCAGATGCCAACCAAAACCTTCCCTCAGCCGGCACCACGCTTGTCATGCCAGCTTCTAACGGCAACCACAACCTGCCAGCCACAGATGTCAATCAGAACCTATCAGTAGCCATCACCCCACAGAGCCTGCCTCTCTCCAGCGTCCAACAGAATTCTTCCGAGGTGCAGCTTCCTCCAAATGATGCGGTGCTGGATTTCAAACCCAGCACCCCGTGTGCTGGCGGGCAACCCCAGGAGCCAGCCGTGGAGGTGAGATCCAGCACGCTCCTAATTGATAAGGTATCAGCTCCACCTACCACTACCAGTACCTTCTCTAGAGAAGTTACTCCCATCTCCAGCTCCAGGCCCCTGGGCCCAGATTTCATGTCCAGCTCCCTGCTCATTGATGTCCAGCTTGGAGCCCCAGTGGTGTCCACAGAGCAAGAGATGTCCGGGCGGACAACCACCACCACGCCCACCAAACTGTACAGCGAGGTCCACCTCACACTGGCCAAGCCTCCATCTGTGGTCAATAGGACGGCCAGGCCCTTTGGGATCCAGGCACCAGGCAGCACCGGTCAGATGGAGCGAAGCCCCATGGTAGAGAGACGACATCGTGGGGAGAAGGCCCCCGTCCCCCAGCCCCCCAGTGTGGCAGACAGGAGCCCCCGGCCACAGAGACACGTAATGTCCCACAGCCCCATGCTGGAGAGGAGGCCCGTGGCACAGCGAAGCCCCGCCTTGGAGAGACGACCCCTGGGAAACTTCACCCCACCACCGACCTATGCTGAGACCTTGTCCACAGCCCCCCTGACTTCCGGGGTTAGGTCTCCCCCATCTTATTCTGCCCTGTACCCTAGCTCTGACCCCAAGCCTTCTCATCTAAAGGGCCAGGCAGTCCCTGCCAGCAAGACGGGCATTTTGGAGGAATCGATGGCCCGCAGGGGCAGCCGGAAATCCATGTTCACCTTCGTGGAGAAGCCCAAGGTGACCCCGAATCCAGATCTGCTGGACCTGGTACAGACGGCTGATGAGAAGCGCAGGCAGAGGGACCAGGGGGAGGCGGGCCTGGAGGAGGAGCCCTTCGCCCTTGGGGCCGAGGCCTCCAACTTCCAGCAGGAGCCCGCACCCCGGGACAGGGCCAGCCCCGCCGACGCTGAGGAGACCGTCCCAGAGTGGGCCTCCTGCCTCAAGTCACCGCGCATCCAGGCCAAGCCGAAGCCCAAACCCAACCAGAACCTCTCGGAGGCCTCGGGGAAGGGGGCTGAGCTCTACGCCCGCCGCCAGTCCCGGATGGAGAAGTACGTCATCGAGTCTTCGGGCCACACTGAGCTAGCCCGCTGCCCGTCACCCACCATGTCCCTGCCTTCTTCCTGGAAGTACTCCACCAATGCGCCTGGCGGCACCTTCCGAGTGGCCTCCCGGAGCCCAGCTCGGACCCCGCCTGCCTCACTCTTCCATGGATACCTGCCTGAGAATGGGGTCCTGCGTCCAGAGCCCACCAAGCAGCCGCCCTACCAACTGCGGCCCTCCCTTTTCGTCCTCTCACCCATCAAAGAACCTGCCAAGGCCTCGCCTAGAGCCGCCTCGCCCGCCAAGCCCAGCTCCCTGGACCTGGTGCCCAGCCTGCCCAAGGCGGCTCTCCCACCGTCACCTGCCCTGCCTCGGCCCTCCCGCTCCTACACCACCACTGGCCAGGACGGCCTCCAGCCCACCACAGTGAGCCCCACCTACAGCAGTGATATCTCGCCTGTGTCACCCTCCAGGGCATGGTCTCCCCGAGCCAAGCAAGCCCCCAGGCCCTCCTTCTCCACCCGGAATGTGGGGATCGAGGCTCAGGTGTGGAAGCCATCCTTCTGCTTCAAGTAATGGACCCCGCAGGGATCCCACTGCCTGTCCGAGCCCCTGTCCGGGGACCGGACGGAGAGCAGGAAGTGGCACAGGGCTGAGTCAGGAGTACGGGGACTCAGGGCTGACGCTGCCACCAGCTAGGTTTGTGCCGTTTGGGCAAGTCACCTCCCCTCTCCGAGCTATCACTGCCCCTTCCCTCCCACAAGGTGGCTGGACTCCACGTCTGAGAGATCTGAAGTCTGCTACCAGTGGGGAGAAGGGTCACAGAGAGAGGACCACTTGGCCGGCCCTAGTGAGACTGAGGGCTTCTTCACCTGGCCTTTGTGAGCTGTAGGGCTGCCAGCGTCTTGCTGAGGAAAGGCCTAGAGGGGCCCTAACAGGGGCTTCTGCAGCACACAGAGCTTGCCCTTGTGGTGGGACTGTCCAGCCCAGGGCCTGCCGCCCCGGGGGCTGTCCTCACCGTGGGCCTGGCTCCGGCCTCTTTCTGCCTGTTGCTGGATTCTGTCCTCACCGTGGGCCTGGCTCCGGCCTCTTTCTGCCTGTTGCTGGATTCTCACCTACACGGGTCTGTTTCTTCCACCTCTGCCTTCCGGACACTGTTTGCTCTCCGCTGCTTCAGAGACCTCTGCCTCGGCCTCCACACTATCTCCTCTCCCGGGTTCTGCTGGATGAGGACTCAGCCCACCCCTGCTGGCTGACGCTTTTCTTCCTGACCCTCTGCTCAGCTGCCTTCACGCCCTTTTCAAACATCTGGCTCTGCTTTCTAGACAGCTTATGCAGTTCATCCCAGACCTCAGTCCTGGTTCCACCTGGCTTGCCCTCACTGTTCTGGGGTGTGGGAGGTCCCCGGGGATCCCCGAGAGAGAGCCCAGGAGAAGACTTTGCAGAGGTGGGTGTGCAGTTGGGAGATAGGTTCCTAGAAATAGATCCATTGGCTGTTTTGTTTTCACCCTCAGCCCAGATCTGCATGGCTGAAAGAAACCATCTACGTGCCACAGAAAGGGGCCCCAAGGAGAGAGGCATCTCAGCCCCCCATTTGCTGTGTGACTTTGGTTAAATCACTTTCCCTTCCTGGGCCTCAGCTTTCTCATAAACACGATGACAGTCTGTGAGGAATGAGAGGACAGGACAGGCTGGTACTTTGGGAGAAAGGTCCTGTAAGTGACAAGAGAGTCCCCTGGGAAGAGAGGGGAAGGAAATTAGCACAAAGGTGTCCTAGGACAGATGGGAAGTAGATGTCTGTAAGGGCGTCCGAGGAGGGTGTGGCTGGAGAGGCCAGGAAATCAGAAGTTTAGGCTCAGGTTCAGGATTGCCTGGAGACAGACCGTGGGAGCACAGCAAGGACTGGGGCAGGAGCACGGCAGCCCGGGGAGGGGACAGAGGAGACCTTGAAGTCTGGAGGAAAAGGCTAGGACTTAGGAGATCTGGATTCTAAAATATGGCCTCCATGTGTATCTTTGGGTCTCGGTTTCCCCCTTCATACTGTGAAGGTTTTGAGTCAGGTAGCCTGAGATCCTTCCCATCTCTGACACCTTTGATGTGCTGCAGCCCCCCAAAACCACATTCTGTGGGGGTGAGAGAATATAGACGCAAGAGGCAGAATTCAGATGGAAGCCTCCCAAGACCGGGGGCTGAGCACCACCCACCCTCTCTTTCCTAGCCCTATTTCTGGGCTCCCCAGCGGATCAAGGGGTGGTGGAGGCGGTGCCTGTGCTGGGCTGAGCCTGCAGTTTTCGTGAGCTCTCGGCTCGTCTCCATGGGAACCGGGGGTGCCTTCCCAGTGAGTTCATTCTGCCCGGAATGTGGGGGCATGTGTGGGGGAGTCAGGAGTGAGCTCAGCTCCTTCATGCCAAGCCCCTCCCAGGACAGAGTGAAGGCCATGCTCCGGACCCCTGCTCCCTTCGACCCCCAAGGGCCAGCAAAGGAAGAGCCCACCCTCCATCCTGCAGTTCCTTCGGCCAGGCTGTCTGAGCTCTGCCCTCAACTTTGTTTCCTCTCCTGTTCTCAATATACTCTGCCTCAAATCTGTCTCGCTTCTTCTTTTCTTCCACGCTCACTGGCTGGTGGTCTGGGCCCCCACCCTCCTCCCCGATTCTGGCCCAGGAAGTGGGGTGGGACTGTCCAGGTACTGTGTGTGAGCCTGTGGTGAGAGTCCACGTGCTGCCTGCGTCTGCTGAGTGTCTGGATCTGCTGTGGGTACAGGTGTGTGCTGGCGTGGAAGTAAGGGCTGCCTTCTCTCTTCCCCGGGTCGGCACTCAGGGAACCAGAATCCCTTGGAAGACACGTTCTGTTTTCTCCTTCCTTTGGAGTTTGGCCAAAAAGTCTGTAGATGGGAAAAACCCATGCCCCTTATGGTCCAGATTTATTTGAATTCTTTATAAGTGCCTTTAGCCACAGCATATACACTTTTTTCCCCCTTAGTTTCCCTCAGCATCCCACTCTCCCATTATCTAAATCTGGGAGCTTCCCAGTCATCACTGCATACAATAAGTTTCTTCCCCTCATGGAGCCGAACAAACTGCCATCAGGAGTCAGAAAAAATGGGTTCCAGCCTCAGATCTGCACCTGACTCCTTGTGTGACCCCCAGGCTCCAGGCTCCCCTTCCACACAAAGAGAGGATTACAGAAGTTGTGGGCTGGCTGGCTGTCTTTGGTCTGTGATAGTCCTCTTTGCTCCACTCATGCCCACCTCACACACATGCCCTGCTTTGGGGCTGGTGCTGGGTTAAGTGGGTGCTTCTTTCTGAATTTTCACCCATGTGCATTTCCAGGAAGCTCTGAGGTATATGATGAATTGAGATCTTTTTCAGAAAGTGAATAATTCTGATTCCCTGCAGCATGTTTGTATTATGCACTCCTCCCATCCACGGTGTACATGGGGACACACACACACACACACACACACACACACACAATCAGTACCCAGACAGGGCAGTTCTGATGAGGTCAGGCCTTGGCCCAATGCCAAAAGAGGAGAAGTTGCTCACCATTGCCCCCAGCATTCCAACCTACACATTCTGAGAAGTAAGTTCTGTTACTCCTTCCACTTACTGGCCCTAGCCTTTCCCTTGCAGCCACCAAAGGCAAAGGCAGTCCTTAGAAATGTCAGACAGTTATCATAGCTCCTTCTGCCTCAGCCTGCTCTTCTCCTGGCTGAAAGCCCTGGTTCCTCTGCCTTAGTGCTTGTTGATAGGCTTGGATCATGAACTCTTGGCCCCACTTCCCACAGCCCAGCTGATTGAAAGATTCCTGAGATGGCTCACAGACAGCAGCTCGCTCCGTTTCTGGCTCATATATACACAACTGTGACCCTGGAGTAAAAGGGGTGGAGCCCATGCTGAGCTTTAACTTTCCTACTTGATGATTGGAGCCTTGGATGTCCCCAGGAGGTCCCTAACATTACCAATCCCATGAAAACTCTTTAGACTGTGATACATTCCTCTTTAGGTTAAAAGTCTCCATTTCTGAGTCTGGGCCCATCTAGTAGCTGCTGCATTGTTTGGAGAAGACAAATAATTTATCACTTCTTTTTGATTGAGAGAAATGAGATTCTGACTAGATGAGAGGTTGACTGGTTAGGCTGTGAAAGTTTACTGATTGGATGAGAGAATGGAGCTTATGAGTGGTTCTAGATTTTGATTGGGCAGGAGACACTGAACAGACCAGCTAGTTCTGGACTCAGAGATGACTGCTGGTTCATTTGGATTGGATTGCAGACTGATTGGACTGACTTTTGCTGGAATCTGATTTGCTAAACAGATGGATGGTTTAGTACAGTAATCCTCAACCTTTTTGATACCAAGGACTAGTTTTATGGTTGACAATTTTTCCACCAGGTGGGAAGGGGTGGGAGTGGGATATGGCTTTGTGATGATTCAAGGGCAGTAGAGTTCATGCTCTTATGAGAATCTAATGCTTCTGCTGATCTGACAGGAGGCAGATCTCAGGGGGTAATGCAAGCAGTGGGGGGCAGGGGGTGACTATAAATACAGATGAGGCTGGCTCGCTGGCCACTCATCTGCTGTGTGGCCTACTCCCTAACAGGCCACAGACCAGTACCAATCCATGACTCGGAGGTAAGGGACCCCTAATTTAGCAGATACATGCTGAACATGGGTCCCCAAGATCTATACTCTCAAACCAGTTCAAACTACTTAAGCCTGCCTGCAGCCTTTGAGCAGCAGTCAGTCACACACACATTTCCTGGTGGGGCAGAACACACCAGATAGCTATTTACACCTCTGAACTTCATTTCATCGCTGTAAAATGGCTTGTGATAACACTGGCTACCTCACCAGGCTGTTGTGAGGATCTGATGAGAGAGGAAGGATGAGAACAAACTTTGTAGACTGGAAAGTCCCTAAGGAGGTAGGAAGCAGGGATGATTGTGCACAGCAGACCAGCGCTTTATAACTTCAAAGAGGGCCACCAACTTGGCCTCACCAAATCCACTCTCCCCTACCCCATGCTGGCAAGAGGTCCAGGGAACGGAGCAAAGACCCAACTTCCTTTTATGTTTTATCTGTCAGCAGGAACGCACATGATCAAGGATCCAAGGAGCTACTAGGAGGTGACCATGCCAACACAATGGGGGGATTGGGAGTGAGAAGGCCTTTCCCCAAGTCCAGTCTTAGTAATAATGATCAATACTTTTGGTTTTAATTTTTTTAATAGATAGTATATCCATATGGTTCAAAACCTTAAACTTATATAAAAAGCAATACATTAAAAGTCTTATTCCCACCCCTGTGGCTGTGTACCCTGCCCAGTTCACCCTACTTCCCAACAGAGACCCACTCTGGTTAGTTTCATGTATATCCTTTCAGTGTGTCTTTATGGTAACTAACATCTGTTGCACACTTAACCTGGTTCAAGTAAATCTTCTCATACTGTGGTATTCTTTTACATAAGTTATCTCATTTACTGCTCACAACAACCCTCTAGGGTACAGGCTGACATTATACTCCCATTTCACAGAGGAGGAAACTGAAGCCCAGAGGCTTCCAGTTGCTTCTGTTGCTGGAGCAATTTGACGAAGTTCATTCATTAAACAAAGGGGTCTATCTCCAAAGTGAGCGATCTTAAACCACCCGGCTCTCTGTGACGCACAGGGGCAAGCAGCATGGGCTCTTTCAAGCATCTGAAAGATGAAAGTTGAGGCACCTGCATTTTACTGCAGGCACTACTAACTTCAGTCCAAAACCCCGGTATAGAGGAGGTCAGCACTAACACCTGCCCCCAACCTCTCTGCTCTCTCCCCAGGACCGCCGGGAGAGCCTGCCCACCTCCCCACCCTGGACGCCCGGCGCATCCCGGCCCCCCCCCCCCCCCCATCCACTCCCCGCCACTCCCCCCTCCCCCCTCCCCCCCCCCCACCCGCCCCCCCCCCCCCCCCTCCCCGCCCCCCCCCCCCCCCTGCCCCCCCCCCCCTCCCCTCCCCCCCCACAGCCCCCCCTCCCATCGCCCCCCCCGCCCACTCACGCTTCGCTCGAACACCCATCCCACCGGCCCGCAAAGCCCTCCCCGCCGCCCCGGCCCAAGCCCTCCGCCCTCCCCCCACTGCCCGTCCCCCCACCCCTCCCCCCACCACCCTCACCGCGCAGCCCCCCCCCCCCCCCTCCCCCCCCACCCCGCCCCCCCCCACCCACCTCCCTCCCCACCCCCCCCCCCAGCCCTCCCCCCCACCACTCCCCCCTCCCCCCCCCCCCCTCCCCCCCCCCCACCCCCCCCCCCCCACCCCCCCACCCTCCCCACCCCCGCCCCCCCCTCTCCCGCCCCCCCCCCCTCCCCGCCGCCCCCCCCGCCCCTCCCCCCTCCCCCCCCCCCCCCCCCCTCCCCCCTCCCCCCCCCACTCCCCCCCCTCCCCCTCCCCCCCCCCCCCCCCCCCCCCCCCCCCCCACCCCCCCCCCCCCCCCCCCGACCCCCCCCCCCCCCCCCCCCCCCCCCCCCCCCCCCGCCCCCCCCCCCCCCCGCCCCCCCCCCCCCCGCCTCCCAGCAGTCTGGACGGCTGGGTGAGCCCGGGGCCCTGGGAGCCGGGCCGTGGGGGCAGCATGAGCAGCCCCCCGCCGCTGCCGCCGCCGCCGCCCATGTCCCCCTCGTGGAGCGAGCGCTCCGTATCCCCGCTGCGATCTGAGACGGAGGTGCGGCCCCCCAGCCGCCAGCTGCAGGCGCTTCTGGCTCGAAACATCATCAACGCGGCCCGGCGCAAGAGCGCCTCCCCGCGGCCAGCGGGCGCCGAGAGCCTCCGGCCCTTCTCCCCACCGAGGGCGCCGCCGCCGCCGCCGCCGCCGCCGCCGCCACGCATGCGCTCGCCGCAGCCTGCCCGTGCGGGTCCAGCCGCGGCCCCCGGGGCCACGTTCGCTCCCATCCCTCGGAGCCCGTTGCCTGCACCACCTAGGCCCTTCCCCTACCGCCGGTCGCCCACGGACTCCGATGTGTCCCTCGACTCCGAGGACTCCGGGGCTAAATCACCTGGCATCCTCGGCTACAACATCTGTCCCCGCGGGTGGAACGGCAGCCTGAGGCTCAAGCGTGGCAGCCTCCCCACCGAGGCCTCCTGCACCACCTAAGCCTTCCCTGCCCGCACCCCATCCCTGCCCTGGGAGGGCCGAGCGGGCAAAAGTGTCATCGGGCTTGGGAGATCCCAGCACCATGTCCCCAAGAGGTCTGGCTACTTTGACAGCCCCAGAGATCAGGGGTCAGCGGGAGAGAGCTCTGGGCTTGGGGGTGGGGTGATGATCCAAGTTTGGGTTCTAGCCCTTGCTCTATCATTCAGTCATTGTGGAAAGACCTTTCCAATGCTCCTCAGCTTTCCCATCTGTTTAACAGAGCTTTGGCCAAGGCAATCTCAAACCTCTAAATTCCCCCTTCTATTAGTACACACAAGGCAGGGCATTGTATATATGGCCCCTAAACTTGCTGCACTGCAGGATTCCATACTCCGCTCCCACCTTTCTGGCTCTGATCTCTAGAGCCTAGCAAATGAGGGGGTGTGTTCTGAGGATCCTATGCCTGAGTTGCCTGTCCAAGTCCTGGCTTGACCATCCGCCTCCCTGGCATCAAGTCCCAGGGAGCAGCTGTTTTCCATCTCTTCCCAGACAGGCTCTATTTTTACCATGATGACCTTTAGAGAGGGTCTCCCAGGCCAGCTCAAGGTGTCCGGCTGGCCTCTCTGGAGAGAAGCAGGAAGATTCCTCCTCTCAGATCCCTCTCATGTTTTCTCCATCGCAGTTCAGACTGCCTGGGACATCTGTAGCCAGAGAAGAGAGTTGTAAGGCAATATTTCCCCCAGGCCCAGGACTTGGGCCTCCAGGAATGCTATAGGTGTCTGCAACTCATCTGTCCCTTCTGGGCCCTTTCATGGCAGACTCTGGGCTCAGAGCTGAGCTAGAGAGAAAACAGTTTGACCTGGAGCTATCTGTTATCCTCTGGCTTTACTTGATAGCCCTGAGTTTGAGGTTGCCCACTTGGAAAGAGGGAGGCAAAGAGTTGTTATGGGCAGTATGCAAGCCATGGCAAAGATGCATAAAGGAGATTCTAGTAGGGAATGAATTGGCCCAGACGGCCTCTGAGGGCTCTTCCAGTCCTGAAATGCTTTCCATAGTATTAGGAAGGAAGGGAGAGTGAGTAGTACTGGAGGACTGGCTGGGCAGATGAGTTTGGGTAGGTGATTTAGGGGTTAGACCAGAGTCTGCCTGTGCTTCTGGTTCCTTAGGAATTACCCCCACTCTTCAGTGTCAGGCTCAGCGTCTGTATTGTACCCAGATGAGTAGGCACTGTTCTGCCTCATCTCTTTCCTATCACACTCTGGGCTAGCCAGTGTCTGGTGCCCAGTAACACTGGGGAGCCTGGCTGCAGGCCCTAGCCTGTCCCTTAAGCTGTAGTGACTCTGGTTGGGAAGCCCAGAAGGGACACAGGGAGGAATGTGCCTCAGTCCTATAGTTTCCAGAGCTGGCTGGTGGTGCCCTCTAGAGGTTTAAAATATCAGTTTCAGGATCCTAAGGGTGGGGGTGGGGGTTGGAACTGGGTGAGGATCAGAGGTATGTATGTAAGTGAAAGGATACCAGGATGTTGCTAAAGGTGAGGGACAGAGGGTGATTTTGGGGGTTAGGGGTAGACTTACCCACCCCTCAGGTTGATATTAGACCTGGAACCCCTTAGTGAGGCTAGGGCAATCTGGGGTCAGGATGGGAGAGAGAATCAGGATGAGGTGCTTTGGAATAAAGGACTGATCCCAGAGGATTCCTCAGGCCTCAAGATTGGGAACATAGGCTCTGGTGGTAGGAAGTTGAGAGGGTGCTCCAGCTTGTCAGTGATGAGTGATCACATTACTGAAGTCCCCTCCTGCTTCAGGGACCCTTGTAGCATGGGAGGCTGGAGCTAAGGGCCTTTTTCAGAGAAAAGACACCATCAGGTTACCTATGGTTAATGCAATGACACAGAAAAAGCCACTTCTACCTGCATTTCCCACAAAGAGTCAGCAGGAGGCAGCCTCGGGAAGCTGCAGTTCTGTCTGGCTGTTCTCCCTGTCACCGCCTTCTCCCCTAGTCCTCTTCTCTAACCCACTAGAAATTGCCTGGTCCTGCCTTTTGCCTCCTGTAGAATTCAGCTCTGGCCCTCAATAAATGCTTCTTGCATTCTTCTGTCCCTTGTGTCATTTTCAGCTATGTCTAAAGCTCTTCTCTTTCCCCAACCACGGAACAGCCCATGGGCTGTGGGGTGGATGAGAATGTTTGATACCCAAGGGATGGGCGCTTGGAAAGTAGCAACCCTGAGGAGAGACGGGGAACATAGATAACACTCTGGGCCACAGGCGAAGTCCCTGGGTTGAAGTTCTGGTCTTATCACCTACTAGCTGGGTGACCCTGGGTAAACCCACTCCTTCTCCAGGCCCCAGCATCCCTATCTGTATAATGAATGAATGGGGTGAGGGGATGTCTCAAGGTGGTATTGCCTGGGCCCTGACCACAAGACACTGTCACTGCATCAGGGCCCAGCACTCTAGGGCTGCTTCCTGATGATGGGCTTCAGGCAGGAGGAGGAGCTCCTACAAGAGGTAACATCAGAGTCCAGGCAACCCTACAGAGCTCAGGACCCACACCATTAGCAGTGATCCTCTTCTGATGGGGGTGTCCTTTGCCCAGAGAAGGGGATCATGGCTCTACTCACAGGTGAGGCCAAGCCTGCCCTAGAACATCCCTCACCTTCCTCTAGCAGAGACAGAGCAAAGGACTCTGAGGGTCAGGAAGCTAAGTTCAGGTGATCCACAGCAGAGTCCAGGCTTCTTAAGAGAGATGCCCTTGGACAATCTATCTGGCACAGGTACAGGAGATCACTTCCCTGGACCCAGCACACCCCTGCCCGTCCCACCTTTCCCTGGCAGTGGTTAATGTACCTCTGACACAATCTTTATCTTCAGCAGATGCCTCTCCTGAGCACAGTGTCCCCCTGCCTACTGGTGATCCTGGTGCCCAGACACCTCAGACCAATTTCATTCCAAACCAATTTCATGCCAAAGTATCTGCCCCCCACCACCATTGTTTTCCTTGAACAACTCAAGCCAGAAATGGGAGTGGCTCTTTCCTCATCTCCTGCAGTCAGTCTCTCACCACAACCTGGTAATTCCCCAAACCCCTCAAGCCCCTCTCCTCTTCTCCATGCCCTTTGTCATCGCCCCAGTCCAGCCACCCCCTGGCTCTCGCTTGACCACAGTGAAATCCTCCTGCCTCCAGTCTTGCTCCCGCCAACCCACTTTCCACAGGGCAGCCAGATATATCTTTGGAAAATGCAATCTGACTACTCCATTCCATTGCTTTAAACTCCAACAGTCCTTTACAAAACTTTGCTTTTGAAAAGCCTGCTGTGATCCAGCCCCTGCCCACCTGTCTGGCCTCATCTCTCAGCACCACCCCAGCCCCCAGTCCTAGCTGGCCCCTAATATCCTTATACGTGACGCAGCCTCGGCCTGCAATTACCCGTGCCCCTCTCTGCCCCGTGAACTCCCACTCATGCCTCGAGGCCCAGCTCAAATGTCTCCTCCTCTGGGAGGCCTTCCCCACCCCCAGGCTGAGCGGGTGGCACCCTCCCCTGGGGCCTTCCTAGAGCATTTCCCATGATGCGCTGCAGAAGCTGTTTACGGGGCTGACACGGGCCTGGCTGAGCTCCTTGAGGACAGAGCCCTGCCTTATTTATTTTCAGTCCATAGAGAGAAGCTCAGAGAATGTGAGAAGGTAGAGGGAGAGAGAGAAGAAGGGAAGAAGGAAGCAGAAGGAAGAAAGGAAGACAGGAAAGAAGCAAAGGAAAGGAAAGAACAAGTCAAGCAAAGAAATTGGGGGATAATTCATTCATTCACCTACCCACCCATTCCATCGCTCATTCAACAAATATCCACCCAGTTCCTAGCAGGCCCCACTCCAGGCACTGAGGATATCATTAGCAAGCTCAGGAGACGGTGATCACTCCCAGCATTTTCAGGTGACTTGGTGTGTGCATGTGTATGTGTGTTGAACATGTGCATGCAAGGCCTTCTGTGTGCGAGGGCTTGCTGCCGGGGCACCTGTCTTCTCTGGGGCCTGGTGCTTTTAGCATCTGTCCCTGGATCCTATTGCAGCCCGAAATAAGGCTGTGAGCCACCACAAGGCAGGGGCGACTCTCGTCAGCTGAGGCCGGAGCTGGCTGCAAGGCACACCCAGCTCGCTGACTGCCTGCACAGACACTGACCACTCGACTCTCAGCTTCCCGACAGAGGTGTTAATCTGAGGGTCTGACACCCCCTCCTGCCCACTGTGCTTCCATCTCTCAGGTACCAGGATCCGAGGGGAGCTTGAGGGCTGTGGGGAGTGGGCGGTGGAGAGGAGTAATTCCAGAGCCCCTTCCACCCACAGCAGAGCAAGGACCCTGCAGAAGGGCCAGGAGTGTGGGGCCTTGTGGAAGCCTGGATCCTGAATTGGGAAGGGAGAGATCCTAAGTTCTGGGTTAAATGGGGAGGGGTGGCTAGGATTCCAACTAGGGGGTAGGTTACAACTCTGCTCAGATGTCAAGATCTTTCAGCAACAGAGGGAACAGGGTCCCTGTCTGTAAAATAAGGGATCCTTCCCGATGTCTGTAAATTTCTGTAGGGAGAGTATTTGTCAAGAAACAGATCTAGGAACTGTGGAATCCTAAGTGGTCATGGCTGAGCATGCTTCACAAGCTCATGGGCCTCACCCCAATGTGCGCACGTGTGCTCCTGTTTGCAAGCAGCTCTAGGTGGCACAGAGAGACTCAGAGCTGGAGCGCCGCTCGCTCACACTTACCGAGGGGGTCAGAGAGACTGATTAGAATCCAGGTTGCCAAGCGCAGCACCCAGTGACCTGGGGCCGGGTATGGGAGGGGAGATAATGGATGGAGGCAGATTGTTTTTCTAAAAGAAGGAATATAGAAAAACCTGGCAGCAAAGCAGAGGGGCATAGAAGTGCGTAAGGCTGTCAGGAGGCTCAAGGGCTCTGCCTTCTCTCCTGAGGGCAAGATAGGGACCCTAGACTTGGGGCCTGCAGGGCTTCTCTGCGGCTTTGGACCTCATTTTATTCTAAATCACCTCCAAGATTCCTGGGACACACCATAGATGCAAATGGGGGACTGGTGGAGGGTGGAGAGAAACAGAGCACCATGGAAGTGAGCCGAAGGATGCGGGCTACGAAGGGGCTGATGGCTCTTTCAGCTTCCTTGCACCAGCCTGTGCCCTCAAGCTTCAGAGCTGAATACTGGGGACATGAGGGGCACACCTTGCAGACCCCAGTGCAGCCCCAGCCCAACTGGCCATACTCCTCTCCCCCAGACTTCAACCTTCAACCTCTTTAAGCCTCTGAGTAGAGCTCACCTGAGTCAGTGGACAACAACAGTCAGACACCCCCACCTCCCCTTCTAATGTCCCAGAAACTACTCTCGATGACCCTGTGCTTCCTTAGCAAACTGGAAGCAGACCTGCATGACCTTGAGCATCTCCCTTGCCCTCCATGGACCTCAGCCTCCTCTTTCCCACTTGGACAGCCCTTGCTTGAGACTGGGGTGAGCTATGGCTATGTGGGGCTGAGGCTGGGGACCAAGGGCTGGGAGGAACGGAGGCAGCTGGACCCATCTATAGGGGTGTCTCCTCCACAGGATGATCCCCAAGGAGCAGAAGGGACCAGTGATGACTACCACGGGGGACCTCACTGAACCAGGTAAGGCTGACCCAGCCCCTGGGCATTCCTCAGATCCCATCCTTTCTTGGTCCCAGGCTATAGCCATTCAGCCTGCTGGCCCCAGGCCTGGGCAAACAGGTGTGAGTTCCAGGCCAGCCTGTGGAATCTGCCGCCTGGGCTGGGAAGTTTCCCGAAGCATTGGGAGGGGCCTGGCCCTGATTTCGGGACACACGAGAGCTGAGGTTGAGTGCCATAGACTGGGCACTGGCTCCACCTGAGCCATTCCCTCAGCCCCAGATTGAGCTCTGAGGGTCCCAGATCAAACCCTACCAATGGCCCAAGCTTCCCACATAATTGCCTGTGTTTTAACTGGGGGTCCCACTGAGCAGCCACAGCACGAGACAAGCGGGGCAAGAGCAGGCTGCCCAATCTGAGTCAAACCATTTCACGTAAAAGCTGATTCAGCCAATGGATAAATCATCTAAAATACATATTTATCAACTTTATAAGACCTCTTCCAGAACTCTTGGCAAAATTTTGGAGTCTTTATTTGGCCTATTTAGAGCATTTTATGTATTTTAAAAACAAACTCAGCTAAGTCAAAAGTCTCACACTTTTCTGTGAATCATAGTGACATGGCGCTGTTGCTTAAAAGTACAGATTACTGAGGGAGCACACAGTTACTGAGGGAGTCAGGGGGCCGATCAGAATCCAGGTTGCCCAGCTCAGCACCCACTGACCTGGGGCCAGGTATGGGAGGTACAGATGGAAGCAGGCTATTTATCTAAAAGAAGGACTATAGAGAAACCTGGTGGCAAAGCAGAGGGGCATGGCAGTGGGTAAGGCTGTCAGGAGGCTCATCCCAATATCCCTACCCAGGAGTTCTGATCCAGGGGACCTAGGGCGGAGGCCAAGCATTAGCCACTTAAACAAGTACCCGGATGGTTCCCGTGCAGGAGAGCAGTGAACCAAGCTCTGATAAATCCCTGCCTAAGGACTTTGCTGCAGTTTTGCCTCCTTCGGTGTTCTAAGAGGTGTTTCATCATGTGGACAGCTTTATCTGTGAGGCATACTTTTAATCCGTTTTCTGTGTTCTTGTCTCCTTTTGTTGGTTTCATTTTTTTTCATTCCATGATTTTCATGCTGAAATATGTAAGCTTTGTGAGATGTCGACACTCTAAATAGAAGAACCAGGCTATGCATTATTCTTTTCTTTTGTCTAATTAGTTACAGACCCCCCAGTGTTGACACGCATCATTTATGCCAGACTGGAAATAAGTTTTTTGTTGTTGTTGTTGTTGATTATTGCTAGAGTATTAATTAAGGACAATTTTGAAACTAAAGAAAAGTAGAAAGGTAAAAAAATCGCATGAGCTCATCACCAAAAGACAGCCTTTGTAAAATAATAATAAAACACCGTTCTTGTGCACTTACTATGTCTCAGATACAGTTCTAAGAGCATTTGAACTTTTTGTTAAATATACAGCCCTCACAACAACTCTGTAAATTAGATACAATTATACCCACTTTTTAGATGAGAAAACAGAGACTCAGGAAAGCCAGGAAATCACATCCTCAGTAGGTACAGAACAGATTTGACCCCAGATCTTTTTGTCTCCAAAACTGCTCCTTTACCACATGGTTACATAAATAAAACATTCATTTTATAAAATATTCATTTTATAAAATATTCATTTTATAAAATATTCAGACAAAACAGATATGAATGACTTTGAAAGCGAAAGTTCCTCATAATGAAACCATCTGGAGATAACCATTGTTAGCAGATTTGTGTAAATCCTTCTTCTGTTCATATATAAACATTTATATAAGCCCATATACACGTGGGCTGAATACTATACACTGTGTTCATCATCTTAAATTTTTTTTCACTTTGCAGCACACATCTTAAATTTTTTTCACTCAGCTACATACCACATCTTAAATTCTTTTCACTTAGCAGCATACCACAGACTTCTTCCCGTCTTGGTGTAATTTATCTCACCCCTCCCCTCCCCTCACTCCCCCAGCATATAAGATATTATATATATTTATACACCCTCCCCCGACAAGGAGGCCATGAAGGCTTGACTAAGTTTAGGGGTAGAGCCTGAGGATTCCTGAACAAGTGACTTGTTGAGATTGCACTCCTAGGAGAAGGGAAGTGACAAAAACTGGACTGGGCAGAGGAAATTGCTAAGTAAGGAAGTGGGTTCCAGAGCATAAATTAATTGCCCTATAGAAATCATCTCAGCTTTAGCAGGGCGGCTGTTGCAGCCTCTACTCACCGGGGCAGTTCTCTGCAGAGGTGGCCGTTGTGAGCTGTTAGTCACTGATAAAGGGTGTCCAGGCAGCATCCCCCATAAGACTGATTCCCCGTTTTCATAATCTGACACCCCACTGCAGCAAACATCCTCGTACGTATATCCTTGGAAGTATTTATTCAACTTTTCTCCCCGAGGATGAATGCCTAGAATTAGAATTGCTTAGTCAAAATAGGTTTCATCTATAGCTTTTTTTTTTTTTTTTTTGTCTTTAAATATTGAGCTCAGTTCATCTGAACAGCACTTGAGAATATATGCTGGGGGACCTTTATCACATATTTAGGTATAAATGGTCTTTCATCTGTTTAAGACAGAATGCATTGTCTCATTTGGAAAAAAAAAAAAAAAACAAAAACAGTGCGAACAATCTCCAGCCCTCCTCCTTTGTATATCCCATAAATAGTCACTGCTCATATTTGGCATGTCTCATTGCAGATTCAATACATGCATAAGCATATACTTATTTTTTTAAACATATGAGTGGGATCTTAGAATACAAATTCTTCAGAAATTTGCTTCCCCCTCACCCTTAATCTATAGTGGATTTCTTTCTGATTCTAATATATAGAAGTTTCTTTCTCTACATTTGCTGAAAGAATGAAAAAACTATCAGCCTCCTTTTTTAAAAGGCCATTTTGGATTCCGCTGAGTGGGATGAAGCACCGCTCTTGCACGGCCCTCAGTGCTGACTGGCGACCACATCCGTCTCCCTGCCCCAGTCACTCTCTCTGCTGTTCTCTGGGACAGTTTCAGCAACCGTTCTTCTCAAACCTAAAGTACCTCCTCCCCCACTTCCATTCTCAGCTAGTGACCTTGCTTCTTATTTCACTGAGGAAAGGAGCCAAGAGAGACTTCTGCAGGCTCCCGCCTCCACATCTGTCCGCTTGTCTGCCCCTGTGTTCTCCGTTTTCCCTCCTAGCGTGCCAGATGACCTCTCCGTGCACCTGTCCGAAGCCAGCGCTCTTGCTGGGCGCCGGACACCCTCCCTGCCCTCTCCCCTGCTCTAGGACATTCTTTCAGTAATTCTCCTCTTTAAAAACAAGCAAGCAAACAAACAAATCCCTCTTGTTTCCATAGCTGCCTCCAGCCGTGGTCCTTCAGAGCACAGCTCCTCAAAGCTGCTGTCTTTACTTCCCTCCTCTCTCTCTTTTTAACATTTTATTTAACCAACTTACACACACCAAAGTAGAGAGTTCAAACCCCCAAGGTCCCCCTTTTATTCCTGGAGTCCAGAACAAATCCCAAGAAACATGTCATTCCACGCAACCGCCCCCCCCCCCCCCGCCCCCACCAAACACTTCACAACGCATCAAAAGTAATAAAAAGCACATTTCCTTACAGGTAAAGGTATTAACACACTGAACAAAATGAGAAATACTGATTTAATACTATCTAATAACCAGTCCTGTAGTCAACTTTCTCCAATTTTCTAGTTTGTTCATGGGTATCTAAATAAGAGCCACTTTGCATTCTAACATTATCTAGTTGCATGTATACAACATTATATTTCTACTTCTGTACACATTAGAGCATGAAAAGTGAAAGTGTTAGTCCTGTCCAACTATTTGAGACCCTGTGGGCTGTAGCCCACCAGGCTCCTCTGTCCACAGAATTCTCCAGGCAAGAATACTGAAGTTGGTAGCCATTCCCATCTCCAAGGGATCACCCCAACCCATGAATCAAACTCTGGTCTCTCATATTGCAGGCAGATTATTTACCATCTAAGTCACCAGGGACGCCCATACACTATAGCATGCTCACCACCAAAAGTATAGTTTCTACCCTTCACCACAGTTGACCCCTCTATTCATCTCACCCTCCCTCTTGGCCCCATTCCCTTCTAGTAACCGCTACTCTGTTCTCTGTATCTGCATGTTTGTTGATGTTTGGTTTGGTCATTCATGGTGGCTTTTGTTTATGTTTGTTTTTATATTCTGCCTGTGAGTGAGATCATATGGCATTTGTCTTTATCTGACTTATTTCACTTCGCACAGCACCTTCAAGGGCCCTTGTTTTTATTTGGTAGCTATGTCTCTTAAATCTCCTTTAATCTAAATCATCTTCACCCCCTCCTTTTTTTCCCATGTCATTCACTCCTTTGAAGAAACTGGGCCAGATGCTCTGTACAAGCCCCGCATCCTAGGTTTGGCTCATTGCTTCCTCGCGGTATGGTTAAACTGTTCCTCAGTCCCTTTTCTCTTGAACCTTTTCCAATAAGGCTTTCACACCCAAGTACACCACAGGGACTGCTTTTGTGGGGATTACCAATAATAACCCCATGTTACTAAATATAATGGTCAATTTTCAGGCCTCCTCTGACTCGACACGTCAGCAACATTTGACTCTGTTGATCAGTTCATTGTCCCTGAAACGCTTTCGTCCTTTGGTCCCAGGACACCACAGTCTTTAGATTCCTCCTGCTTCTCCCCAGGCCCAGGCTGTTTCTCATCTCCTTGATCTAAATGTTGGAGGCTCCGGGGCTCAGTGTGTAGATCTCTTATGCATCCCCATAACCTTGGTGATCTCAACCAGCCTCCAGGCTCAGAATGTCATTTAGAGAGCTGGAACATGAATCCACTTGGATCTGATTTTAGAGATGACAAACAACTCTGCCTGTGCTGACCATACGTATCCCTCTCCTGCCAGCGTCCTCATCACCTTTGACACTTCTATCTTCTGAAAGTCTCCCTTCGTTGGGCCAGTGTGAAATGTGCATTTTGCTGGTGGGGAAAGCACAAAGGATATGGATAGGCCCCCAAACTACTGACAGTCATCAGCCCCGAAATCCTTCTACATGGCTGTAATGACTGGTCCTAACTATGAGGAAAGAAATCAACAGAAATCTTTTCACTAAAAAACAACGATAGCAAATACCATTTGTATACTCCTAATGTCCCAGTTTTTACATACAAGTCAGTTTTCTCCCACAAACATTAGACTCACATATCCCTCAGCATCTCCACTGGGATGGCTACAAGACTCTTCAAACCTTATTCTCAGTTTTGGAGACCATTAGGGGAGTTTGAATATGGGTTAGGCATTGCATTGATATAAAACAAAAATTCATGCACTTGGAAAGGAAGAGAGCTTTGAATAAAAGCAAGTTACAAAGAAGCTATGCTATGATTTCATTTTGGTTAAAAAGTCACAAGACTATATGGTCAGTTAAGAAGACAGGGGGCTCCCCTTGTGGCTCAGTTGGTAAAGATCCACCTGCAATGCAGGAGACCTGGGTTCGATCCCTGGGTTGGGAAGATGCCCTGGAGAAGGGAAAGGCTCCCCAATCTAGTATTCTGGCCTGGAGAATCCCATGGACAGAGGAACCTAGCAGGCTACAGTCCTGCTAGGACTATACTCTGGACTGTATAGTCCATGGGGTCGCAGAGTCGGACACGACTGAGTGACCTTCACTTCACTTCACGAAGACAGTAAAGGCATATACACTAACGGGTTAGGAGTGGTAATCTCTGGATGGTAGAAAACGGTGTTCTTCTTTCCTTTTTCTCTTATGTCTATATTTTCTAACTCTCTTCAATGTACACATATGCTGTTTTGGTGGCGCTAATGGTAAAGAACCCACCCGCCAGTGCAGGAGACGTAAGAAATGGGAATTCGATCCCTAGGTTGGGAAGATCCCCTGGAGGAGGGCATGGCAACCCACTCTAGTATCCTTGCCTGGAGAATCCCATGGACAGAGGAGCCTAGCAGGCTATAGTCCATACAGTCGCAAAGAGTTGGACACTACTGAGCAACTTAGCATGCACACACAGCACAAGATGATAAAAGGCTATTTTAAAATGAAAAGAAGACATGTCTAGACCTGAATGCTTGGTCTTCCCCACACCTCCTCCTCCTCCAGCCTTCCCATTTCAGAGAGCAGGCTGCTGCATCCTCCCAGCGGCTCAGGCCAGAAACCCTGCCATCACCTCCACTCCCCTGTCTGTCTCTCACATCCCACCCCAGGGTCCTTCCTTCAGAAGATATCTAGAATCTGATCATTTCTCATCACCTCCACCACTATGGGCACAGAGCTGCACAGGAGATTCGGGGACTAAATACATCTAGCCAAAGAGTATCTGAAATGATGCTTGATTTCAGCATCAAACACAGGCAATCACACTCAGAGGAGTCATCTCAGCCCACTGGCTGGGCAAAGAATCCACAGAATGACACCCAGTGTCAGCAAGCACAGGGAGAAACTGACATTCTTGTACATAATGGATGGTGCTGTGAAGAGGTCCCCTTCGAGTCAGCAGCCGGAGTACCCTGAAAGTTTGGTAGTAAGAGCTCTCTCTGTCCTCTCCCGCAGTTCCTTTGCTGGACCTGGGCAAGAAACTGAGCGTGCCCCAGGACTTGATGATGGAGGAGCTATCACTGCGTAACAACAGAGGGTCCCTCCTCTTCCAGAAGAGACAGCGGCGCGTGCAGAAATTCACCTTTGAGTTTGCAGCCAGCCCTCGTGCTGTGAGTAAGCTCCCACTGTGCTCACAGGGAAACTGAGGCCCAGTCATCAGCCTAGAGCCAAACAATGAGCCAAGTGAGAATGCCTGGCCCCTACGGGGGCCCCTCAAGTCCAACGAGGGGATGACCGTGGCGTCGCCATCAGACTGACGCCTGCCCTGCTCTGCGATCTTAGAAAAGAGTGAGCTCTTCAGGCATTTCTCCCCAGACACAAAACACAAAGTGGGTTGGACAGGGTGAGCCATGCAGTGAAGGGACCCTGGCTCCTATGGAAAGTGCTGAAGGACAGTCAGGTGCTCTGGGCTGAATGTGCAGCAAGCAGGATTTAGATTAGACTTGAGCTTGATCTAAGATGGAAAATACAGAACAGCTCTCTCTTCTTCCCATGGAAGAAGGTAAAGTCATCTAAAGAATGGGGCTTCCCTGGTGGCTCAGTGGAAAAGAGCCCGCCTGCCCACGTAGGTGACAGTTCAGTCTCTGGGTCAGGAAGATCCCTTGGAGAGGGAAATGGCATCCCACTCCAGTATTCTTGCCTGGGAAACTGCATGGACAGAGGAACCTGGCGGGCTACAGTCCATGGCTTGCAAGAGAGTCAAGACATGACTTAGTGACTAAACAACAGCAAAGAAAGGAAACAAGAATGACCTGCCCGTGGACTTCAGAGAGGCGGCAGGCAATCTCAAGTACTTCTGATGAACTCAGGGCCTGCCATCCTGCTCCAGGAGATGACGAGAGGGCACCATGTGGCAGAATAATAAAATGACAAAACATCTACTTTGCTATGTGTTTATGACAGTGCGAGCTAAGCGGTTGGCGTGCGTCATCTCATTTAATGATCAGAGAGTGACAGTATTATCATCACGTCCACTTTACAGAGAAGGAAACTGAGGCTCAGGGAGGTTAACAAAAGTCCAGGGGCAATACAACAATAGCCACTGACATATATAAGAGCACTTCTCTGTTCCAGGGTCTAGCGCTCTACATTATGAACTCATCCCCCCAACATCCTTGGGAGGAGGGCTCTAGGATTATGCCCCTCCCCACCCCCTGCTTATTTTAGTGGAGGCAGAACCCTGGTGAGCCTACCTGTGGTTTACTTGCCACCCGCCCCCCCAACCGCACAGGTCGTGGCAGGAAGTGCAAAGGAGAAGGTGACTGGAACAGCAGAACCTGGGACGGTGAGTGTGGACAGAGACCCCTCCCCCCACGAGGAGGGAAAGCCCGGGGGAAGGGGTCAGGCAGCTCAGATTCTCTGAGCTTTCACTCCTGTGCCCAGGTTGCCAACAGCCATGAGGGGCAGAACTACCGCTCTGAGCTCCACATCTATCCCGCCTCGCACGGGGGCCCTGGGGATGCTGAGTCCATGGCCTCCCGGCCACAGCGCCACAACCCCAGCGCCCTGGCACCAGGTAAGTGGCCTCCCCACGTCCCAGGGCCAGGGCTGGAGGACCAGAACATGGGTGTGTTCCCTGATGGGGCAGGAAGAGCACCCAGAGAGTATCTAGTCCATCTCCTTACACACGCACACCCCTCTCTGCAGACACAGCACAAGCCCAGAGAGCTGCAGCTGTGTCAGCCGCAGAGCGCACCAGAGATGAGCCAAGACTCGAGTCTCTGCCCCAACTTGCACTTCCCTTACTCCATCCTCCCTGTTTCCAGGGATGAGGAAGCAAAGTCGCTCTTTGCTGGAGCGACTTTGGCATTACATTCCACTCCCTCCCTCGACTTCCCTTTCCTAGGTCCTTCCTGCTCATCCCCAAACAGTGTCCATGGGATGGGTGTGGGGGCCAAAGGAGAAGGGAACCCAGGCAGCCCACTTGCCTGCCTGCCACGTGTCATACTCCAACCCTAGGTTATGCTGAGCCACTGAAGGGCATCCCACCCGAGAAGTTCAACCACACAGCCATCCCCAAGGGCTACCGCTGCCCGTGGCAGGAGTTCATCAGCTACCGGGACTACCTGGGCGAGGGCGGAAGTCACACCCCCAGCCTGGCGGAGTATCGAAATTTCAACAAGTAAGACAAGGCGGGGCTGCTCAGGGAGAGACCTGGAAGGAGGATGCCCTGGAGCCAGCCACAACCGCAGCAGCAGCTGCATTTCCTGAGCACTTTCTACGTGCCAGGCTCTACCCCAGTGCCTTGTATACATTTATTGAATTCCTGCTAAAAAACAATGGAACTCTTGCCCCCTAGCACATAGTAGGTGCTCAGTAAATGCACAGGGAATGAATGGGTGTGTGCGGCACACATCTTGTTGGATCCTGCTTCACAACAGGCTGGGGCAGGTGCTACAATTTTTCCCATTCTGCTGGAGAAGAGGATTATCAACAATCTGTCCAAAGTCGCATGGCAAGAAAGCAATGGCAGGGCTGGGCTCCACATCTGGGTTTGTCGGACTCCAGATTCCAGTTTCTTGTTCTTCATCACTGCTATGTGCCACCTCCTTGATGGATGTGGAAGTGTGAGTCCTTCCCTGGGTGGGGGCCCCAGATCTCACCAGTCCTGGGCCAGTTCAGCCTTTCCCTTTCATCAGTGGTCTGGAAGAGGCCTAGAAAGTGACCTTGAGGTTGCGCCACTGTGGGAAGTGGCAGTGAAATGTTGGACACCAGAGGTGAGAACAACAGATAAGTGTTTAGAGCGTGGGCTTCATCAAGGGCTTAATGCAATCTCTACCCCTGGCTGTGTGACCTTGGGCAAATGGCTTAACCTCTCTGGGTCTCCAATTCCCACTTGTAAAAGGAGACTCTTATACTATTAATACCTACTTCGTAAAATGGTTGTGAAGATTGCATGAGAGGCCAGAGGCAAAGTTTCTGGCAAGTGAGAATCTCTCAAAAAATGCTAGCCTCTATTATTACTATTTACAGGTTATTATTATTTTCAGGGGAGAACTTGAAAGGGATAAATTTAATGTTCCACTCTAGGGGCCCGAAAACAAATCACAGCAGGCAGGACAGGAGCCTAGCACTGGAGGAAGGCATGGGGCTGGGGGATGCATTTCAATTGCAATTGGCTTCCTTAGTCTGCTGCTATTTATGAGAAATTCTCTGCTGGCTTGGGCTGCATTAAGCGAAAAAGTGGAGGGTCCGCAGAGAGGAGGCCACAGCCCAGCTCTTCTGGCACCTACTCAGACCACATGTGGAGACTATCTGCCTGGCTTGGCCTGGAGACCAGGCCCCCTAAGGAAGGGTTGAAGGAGCCGGGGTGATGGGCCTTGGGAAGAGAGTGCTCTGGAGGGATGTGACTGCCCTCAAATAGCTGAGAGCATGGGAGGACCATGATGGGAAGAACAGGGTCCAACAGGCATCGTGTGAACCACGAGCCATTGGCAGAGGAGTGGGGGTTTCTTGCCAGGAAGGACTGGGCTGCCTCTTCTCCCGGGGCCCTCCAGCCCTGCCTGTCTAGCTATTTAAAACCCTCAGCAGACATCAGTGCTAGCAGGCAGCTTCCGGGCTGGCCAGGGCAGGCTGTGGCCCCACTGATCTCATGCTATGGCAGGCTGAGGCATGTTCCCACCAAAAGAAGGGGGGTTCTTAAGTAGCCTCAAGGCCAGACCCTTCCTGGCACAGAAGAGGCAACTGAGGTAGAGAGGGAAGGAACAGCAGTGTTGGCAGTCAAGCTGTGCTCAGCATCCATGGCCTGACTGTGAGCTCTGCGCAACTTGGAAGCAGCCTGGCCTGCTCCTGTGGGGCCCGGCTGTTGCCACCACCACTGGGGTGGTCCAGGCAGAAACGCTGGCTCCTGGCTCAGGAATGGTCCCAAGCTGCAGGGAAAACACTACATGAGTAATGCTATTTGTTCTCTTAAAAGTAAAAAATAGTTTGAAAATCATGTATTTGTATTATCTTAAAAAAAACTCACACAACACACAACCCTGCTGCTGCTGCTGCTAAGTCGCTTCAGTCGTGTCCAGCTCTGTGCGACCCCATAGACGGCAGCCCACCAGGCTCCCCCATCCCTGGGATTCTCCAGGCAAGAACACTGGAGTGGGTTGCCATTTCCTTCTCCAATACATGAAAGTGAAAAGTGAAAGTGAAGTCGCTCAGTCGTGTCTGACTGTTAGCCACCCCATGGACTGCAGCCTACCAGGCTCCTCCGTCCATGGGATTTTCCAGGCAAGAGCGCTGGAACGGGGTGCCATTGCCTTCTCACACACAACCCTAGGCAACTACAAATGAAAGAAGGGCCCCTTTGTTCCCTATCCTCCAATCCCAGGTCTCTTCCCAGAAGTAATGCTGTTGTCGGGTTGGTGTGTGTTCTCAGAGCGTTCTCTACAAGCAGCTACATATCTATGGGGAAGTAGCGTTGTTTGGTTTGCATGTGTATGTGTGTTTTTTGATATTTTGAATCTCATCCTATAACTTGCTTTTTTCACTCAACATTATGCTTTTGAAATCTCTTAATATCTATAGCTCTGTTCATTCCTTTTAAGCTGTTCTATAGTACTCTGCCATGAATATGTTGACCTTCTCCATTGTTCTGCCAGTGGGCATATGGCTTGTCTCTGGCTGGTCACTAATCACTGCTCACACGTGCTTCCTTGTGCATGTGTGCATGTACTTCCTGAGCCATATACTTACAGGCAGAGTTGCTGGTTGACAGAATTTGCACATTCTCAGGTTTAAAGGACCCTGCCAAATTGCCCTGCAAGGTAGCAGCACCAGTTTACCCTCCAGCCAGCAGTATATGAGTGAGAATTTTTCCACCATTCACTAACTTTGGCCCATTACCAAATCATTTATTCTTGTCAGTATTGTGGGTGAGAAATGGCTTGGTTGTAATCTGTACTCTCTGATTCTGAATGTTCTTTCTAACTCTCCTTTCTCTCTCCAGTTTGTGATATATTTTTGTAAGGGGAGATGTCAAGAGGGAGGAAAAACCAGATTCCAAGTCTTCCCCCTTCTGAACTTTGTTTAAGGGGAGCTGAGAGTTTTGCCAGGACAGGCCAATTTTCACTCTGAAAACATCATTCTTATTAATACTTCCAAACAACGAGCCATCCTGACTAGGGGAGGATTTGGGACTGGGGATAGCTGGGGAAAGCTGGAGAAACCTGTTAAAGATAGTACAAAATCTTTGCTGAGTGACAGAGAAACGGAGGCCCGGAGAGGTGGGGAGGGGGCTACACGCAGTGACCCCCATGTCTGTTCTGCCACCCCGCTCCCACCCAGCCCGCCTCTCCTGCCGCTCTTCTCTCCCCAGGACCCCGGTGCCCTTTGGAGGAACCCTGGTGGGAGAAACCCTTCCGAGGGCAGGCACCCCCTTCGTTCCGGAGCTCATCAGTGGCTTGGAACTCCTTCGCCTCAGGCCCAGCTTCAACAGAGTGGCCCAGGGCTGGGTCCGCAACCTCCCAGAGTCTGAGGAGCTGTAGCTCCAGCACCTTCACTTCCCTCATCTCAGAGTTCGAATAACACCTGGAGCCAAGATTTGTGGCCAGTACATCACAGTTTATAAAGGGCCATTGCACACAAAACCTTACTGTAAATGGCCTCAAAGTCACAGAGTTCAGCAGTTCCCAATGTGGCAAGCTTCAAAATCACCTGGGGGTATTTTCCTACAGGTTTCTGACCTGCCCAAACCTGCAGCACCAGAATCCCCTGAGCAGAGGATCTCTATTAGTAACTCGCACTCCGAGCTGATTCTAAGAAAACTTGGCCCTGGTTTGTGTCTTTAGGAATCCAAGCCTTCAATGACTTCACCTCCAGCCTCCACTTCTGCTCCTGTACTCTAGCTGTCTCCCCCAGTGACAGGGAGCCCACTAGCTGCCTATTTACCTGTGAAACACTCTGATAATTAGTTTTTCCTTTTACTGAGACACAGATGGTCTTTATCTATTCACGCTGCTAACATTTACTAAGCACCAACTGTGTGTTAGCTGCTGTGCCAGCCATAGGGAGAAGGTGGGGAATAAGCCCAGGCCCTAGCCTAGAAAGAGGGAGGAAAAGACAGTAGGGAAGACAGATTTGTAAAGTGGTAGATCACCTTAATGCTCCCTAAAGCACGCTGACAACTGCGGAACCATGGGAAGCAGAGGGGGTCTCTAACCCTGGGTGTGGGGTGGGGAACTCTGGGAGGTGTCCCAGAATTTGAGCAGGGCCTTGGAGGACTGAAGGGAGGGGGTGTGACAAGGAGGTTGTGGAGATGAAGGCATTTCTGGCAAGTGGGTGGTGAGTGCAAGGGTGCAGAACTGTCACAGATGCAAGTGTGAAGAAGGGGGATGGCAGTGTCAGAGAAGGCGGTGAGTCCTCAGTGGGGCAGAATGGGGTGGGCTGCACTAAGGAGATGGGGAAGTTCTTAAGCTGGGGAGTGAGGGGTCTCGCTGGTTGCTGTGTGGGGCACAGACCGGAGAGGCGCAAGGCCAGATGCTGGGAACCCTTCAAGGAACGAGGCCTGGACTAGGGAGGCAGCCATGCGGTCAAAGGAAGGAGCACCCCTCGGCACCCTCCAGGGCAGGTGCAGAGTGGGGTGCTTCCAAGGACGACTCCCTGCCACCCGCTTCCACTCACCATTTGGAGCAGACCCCGGGCTAGATCTCGTTCTAGTGCCCACCAGGCGTAGTTCGGCCCATACGCAGGCTCCTTGGAAAGACGCGAAGGGAGCGCCTCCCTGCAGGTATGAGTGGTGCTGCTGATGGCGGCTGCTTTTTATTGGGTGCCTCGGTGCTCGCGCTGGTAGCAGGTGTTCTACATCGCCCATTTCTGATTTTCAGTATAACCTTGAGACAAAGGTGTGGGCCCGCCTTACAGATGTGGCTATCCAGGCCTAAAAAGGGGAAGTGACTCGTCTGGGGACAAAGCCAAAGTGGGGACCTGTCCAATTCCAGTGAATATTTCTTATCACTCCACTGGGTAGCCAAGTCAGTGCCCAGTGAGTCTGGAATCACCTAGTCCTGGTGTCATGCTTTTAGAGCTTAAGAGTGCAGTGGGGGTCAGACTGGATGGGGTGGGTTCTAGTGCCACCGCTAGCCGTGGGAACGAGCAAGTCATTTCTCACCATGGGCCTCTGTTTCTCCACTTGTGAGATGAGGACAAGAGTTCAAGACCCTGCATGGGGTTTTGTGAGCATAGTGACGGGCACACAGGTAATAAGCAGTCAGATTTTAGGCAACTACTGCTCTTGGCTGGATAAGATGTTCCTGCAGTGAATGCACCCTGAGAAGTAGGCTCATGGAATTGTCACTGGGGGTCAGTTAGGCTGAAACCTGAAGGAGAGCCTCCGATGACCATAGGGCTCCCTTTGGACATGACTTACTCCTTCCCCACTGCCTCCTTCTGCCTCCTCCCTGACTCCCTCTCCTGGGGAGAGGAGAATGCCACAAATCTAGCTGATTCCCAGGTGTGTATGCTGGAAATCTAGCTGATTTCCAGAAACAGAAAGAAAATGGCTGCATCTTCCTTTTGCTCCAGAGGAGTTTCGCTGTGCCCCACCCAGCCTTAAGGGGCCAACAGCTGATTTAGATTTACTTGCAATTGATGTGCTGTCTTGAATGTGGGGGCTGCCATTTAAAGCTGTGTTTCTATGAACTGAAAACCAACCGTGAAAGTGTCCGAAACAAGGAAGAGAGGATATGGACTGTCTTGGGTTGGCTCTGCTGTGCTCTGAGGGTAATGTTAGCCAGCGGGTATGGGAGAGAAGCTTGCTGCACCCCAGAGTAAATCCCCATTCCTTCTTTTTTCTGAGGTGACTCTTACTGATGGTGTTTAAAAAAAAAAAAAAAGAATGCTTATTGTAAAAGTAAATAAATAAATGAAGTAGTAAAATGTGAAGGTATCGGTCCATAGAGCTCCTCCCATACACATACGGAGCCCTTCCCTCCTTCCTGCATTCTGCCCCATTCCCATACATACACCAGAGGTAACCACTGCTAATTGTTTGGTCCCCCTAGGATTCTAGACTTAATTGAATAAAGATGTACATGTATATAGATACGTAAGTACAGAGACATGTCTTTCTTTTAATGGGATCAAACAGTATTTGTTGTTCTGTATTTTGCCTCTTTATTCAACAAGTACAATTTGGATCCTGAAAAGGCAGGCCATAAACCTTTCATGTAGTTTGGGAGCCTAGTATGCCCTTCCTATAAATTCTTGTACTTTTGCCTGCTTTTGTTCTTTACATGAATGAAATCATACAGTGATATGGAAATGACGGGCTGAGAATAACCCAAATGCTGGGACAACGGACAGCGGGTGCGGCAGCAGTGGCCTCAAATGAACCACAGCGACACACGACACGGAGGAGTCCTAGGAACAAAATTGTGAACAAAGGCAGGCAGGCACATAAAACACACTTACTGACGCAAGGAGGTGTTTAATATGCAATCAGGACTTTGGAGGAAAGAAAGGTTTGTGACTGTGAAGGGACATAACGCCCCTTCTGGGGAAAGCTGGACAGTTTCTATTTCCAGATATACGTGATTGTTATACAGATATCCACTTAAAATATTTAATTTAGTTGTGCATCTTTTGTTTACGCACCTTTTTGGTACTTGAGTTACATTTTACCAAAACGATCCCTCCTTTTTAAAAAGTTAGTGGACACGGGAATTCCCTGACGGTCCAGTGTGAGGACTCAGCGCTGTCGCTGCTGAGGGCCCAGGTTCCCTCCCTGGTCAGGGGACTAAGACCCCACAACTGTGAGGTGTGGCCAAAATAAATAAATGATAAAATAAATTAAAAAGTTGATGGGTAGATTGATTGTCCAGCATTACTAACAAGAGTTCCAGAAGGAGTTTTGAATGACTTGGGATTCTTTGGACTTGATCAGAGACATAAACTCACATAATCTTCACCCTGTCATGAGAAGGATAAACTAAAGCCACACTTAGGAACCATGGCAGTGAACACTCACAGAACCCCAAAGTCACAAAGGTACTTTGGAGGCTCCAGACAAAAAAGGTCACCCGACAGCAATAATGGAAAAACATCTTCAAGAAGCGAGAGCTGAGACTTCCCTGGTGGTTCAGTGGTTAGGACTCTGTGCTTCCACTGCGGGGGTGAGGGTTCGATCCCTGGTGGGGAACTAAGATCCTGCAAGCTGTGTGCCACAGCGGAAAAAAAAAAGTTAACTCTCAGACAAATAAATAGGAAGAGAGTATTCATTAATCTCCAAGATAACTATAAAAGAACATTTTGGGGGCGAGATCCACAGAGAAAGCATAGAATGTAAGGAGCAATGATGAGCAGAGAAATCAATTCAATAGACTCAGCAGGGAGAGTTAAAAAGAGAGCAAAGGCACATAAAGTAGTATAAATACATTTAAATATATCAGTTATCACAATAAATGCACACGGATAAGACTCACCAGTTTAAAGACAGAAACTCACAAATTGGATAAAAAGTAATTCTAGCTCTATGCTGTTCACAAAGCAGCACTCCTGAAAATATGACACAAAAGTAAAATAAATGGAAAAGGACGAGCCAGTTAAATATTATCCCAAAGAAATGTGCTCTAGCCATATTAACATCAGACAAAGGAGACTTCTGGAAAAAAAAAAAAAAGGATTATTGTGATAAATACCCTTATATAATACACTAAACCCATAATCACAGTGGAAGGTTTAACACATTTCTTTCAATTGCTGACTGCTTAGCAAACAAATAATGGATATGGATATAAAAATTTTGAACAATAAAATGAAAGTGTAGAATTCTGCCTCATCAAATTAGACAATACTCATTATTTTCAACTACCTATGAAACACTTTAAAAAGTGAATACACAAAATTGAAACTATTGTGCATCAAAAAACAGTTGAGAGAGTGAAGACAACCCATAGGAGATTATAACTGAAAGAATAAAGTAAATATTCATGAATTCAGTGATATAATTGACTGAATAAACAAATACATGAGGGGAAAGGACAGATCTTCCTTCCCCACAAAAGACTTACAAATAATACATATAAACAATGCATGTAGGCACCACCCCTTCCAGGAGGTGGAACTTATTTCCCCTCCTACTCATTACAGACTAGACTTACTGACTTGCTTCCAAAAGGCATAGTAACTTTACAAAGACACCACTTTAACCAAGTGATCAAGGTTAACATCATCAGTGATATTCAACTTCCTGATGTAAACGGATGAGAAGGGCACCCCCACCTTGTGATATTTCCCCCAAATTCATAAGCCCAGTCTGAACAAATGCAAACTGAGAGACATTCTACAAAATACCTGACCAGTTAGTCGTCTTTAAATCTATCAAGATCATGAAAAACAAGGAAAGACTGAGAAATTGCCACTGCATTCTCTATTCGGGAGAAGGCATCTTTCCACCCAGTTTACTAAACCAGACACTTGACGGTTTAGTGGTGAGGGAAGAAGGGTCACCCTAGACTCCTCTGATTTCACCTCCATTTACTTCACATCCCCATGTACCTTTGATTTGGCTTTCCAACATACACTCTTTGCCCCATGGGCCATTACTGCCTTTGTCCAGCTGTCATGAGGCTATACCTTCTGAGCCTTCTCCAAGAGGGGAGGAGCTCAAAATACTACAGGCAGTGAGAATGGTTAGGAGGTAACGCATTATGACAACTAGACAGAGGCCAAGTAGTATGTGAGCTGGGAGTGCTGAAGTGAGGATTTGAACTCAGGTAATCTGGCTCCAGAATCTGTTTAAATCACCATTACTCTCACCCAAGTACTAACCAGGTCTTACCCTACATAGCTTCCAAGGTAAGACGAGATCTGAGGCATTCAGGTGACATGGCCATAGCAAGGTGGCAGGATACAAGATTAACATATAGAAATCAGTTGCATTTCTTTACACTTACAAAGAAATATCAGAAAGGGAATATAAAAAGAATACCTTTTAAAATCGCACCAAATAAAATACTTAGGAATAAATCTGACCAAGGAGGCAAAAGAGTTATATGCTGAGGACTTGCTTTTGAATTGGAAGAAGACTGTTGAGAGTCCTGTGGTCTGCAAGGAGATCAAACCAGTCAATCCTAAGGAAATCAACCCTGAATATTCATTGGAAGGACTGATGCCAAAGCTCCAATACTTTGACCACCTGATGCAAAGAGCCAACTCAGTGGGAAAGACCCTGAAGCTGGGAAAGACTGAAGGCAAAAGGAAAAGGGGGCTGCAGAGGATGAGATGGTTAGATAGGATCACTGACTCAGTGGACATGAATTTGGGCAAATTCTGTGAGATAGTGAAGGACAGGGGAGCCTTGCTTGCTGCAGTCTGTGGGGTCACAAAAGTGGGATACGACTTAGTGACTGAGCAACGACAACAAATAAAATGTTAATAAAAGACATTAAAGAAGATTCAAACAAATGGAAAGACATCCCACGGTCTTGGATTAGAAGAATATTGTTGAAATGGCCACACTACCCATAGCGATCTACAGTAATGTGATCTGTATCAACTTACCCATGACATTTTTCACAGAACTAGAACAAATAATCCTAAAATTTATATGGAAACATAAAGGACTCAGAATTGTCTAGGCAATCCTGAGGAAAAAGAACAAAGCAGGAGGTATAACCCTCCCAGAATTCAGACAATACTACAAAGCTACAGTAATCAAAACTGTGGTATTGGTACAAAAACAGACACGCAGATCAACAGGACAGAATAGAGAACCCAGAAATAAACCCATACACCTACGAACAATTAACCTTCAACAAAGGAGGCAAGATATAAAATGGGAAAAAGGTCTCTTCAACAAGTGGTGCTGGGAAAATTGGACAGTTGAATGTAAATCAATGAAGTTAGAATACCTTCTCACACAATGCACAACAATAAGCTCAAAATGGCTTAATAACTTACAAGCTTTCGCATAGCAAAGGAAACTATAAAAACAAAATGAAAAGACAACCTACAGAACAGGGGAAAATATTTGCAAATGATGGGGCTGATAAGGGCTCAATTTCCAAAACAATGTTGAGCCCATACAACTCGACAACAAACAAATCCAACTGAAAAATGGGTAGAAGACCTAAATAGACCTTTCTCCAAAGAGGACATACAGATGGCCGATAGGCATATAAAAAGATGCTCAATATCACTAATTATTAGAGAAGTGCACATCAAAACTGCCATGGGGTACCACCTCACATCCGGCACAACGGCCATCACTAAAAAGTCTGCAAATAACAATGCCGGGGAGGGTGTGGAGAAAAGAGAACTCTCTCATACTGTCAGTGGGCACGTAAGTTGGTGCAGCCACTATTGGAAACAGTATGGAGGCTCCTCAGAAAACCAGAATTACCATTTGATCCAGCAATCCCACTCCTGCGCACATATCTGAACAAAACTGTAATTCAAAAATACACATGCGCCCCAATGTTAATAGCAGCCAAGACATGGAAACAACCTAAATGATATCAACAGATAAATGGATAAGATGTGGTACATATATGCAATGGACTACTATTCACCCACAAGACAGAATGAACAATGCCGTCTGTAGCAACATGAATGCCACTAGAGGTTATTATACCAAGTGAAGTAAGTCAGAAAGACAAATATCACGTATCACTTACATGTGGAATCTAAAATATGGCACAAATCAACCTATCTGCGAAACAGACTCACAGACATAAAGAACAGACTTGTGGTTACCAAATGGAGGGAGAGGGACAGACTGGGAGTCTGGGGTTGGTAGACGTAAACTATCACATACAGACTGGATAACAACAAGGTCCCACTGTAGAGCGCAGGGAAATATAGTCAACATCCTGGGATAAACCATAATGGAAAAGAGTATTAAAAAGTATGTGTGCTGCTGCTAAGTCACTTCAGTCGTGTCCAACTCTGTGCGACCCCACAGACGGCAGCCCACCAGGCTCCCTCATTCCTGGGATTCTCCAGGCAAGAACACTGGAGTGGGTTGCCATTTCCTTCTCCAATGCATGAAGGTGAAAAGTGAAAGTGAAGTCGCTCAGTCGTGTCCGACCCTTTAGCGACCCCATGGACTGCAGCCTAGGCTCCTCCATCCATGGGATTTTCCAGGCAAGAGTACTGGAGTGAAGTATACATGTGAGTAAGTGAGTCACTTTGCTGTACATTAGAAATTAACACACTGTAAATCAACTATGCTTCAATTTTGAAAAAAGTAAAAATCTCCATTACTCGGTGTAAATAAAAAATGAGTTTCTTCTTTGTTTTTTCGTGATCAGATCAGACATCTTTTATGAGAAGAACACTAGCTGCTGTTACAGATAGATCCTCAGGACTCAATGGCTTACTGCAACAAAAATTCCTCTTACAATGCTCTCCTTTTAGCAGTGATAGAGGAACCCAGCCTCCTCCCATTGTCTGACTGCCGTCTTCCAGAGATCATCCTCCTGTGCATTCAGCCAGCAAACGGGAGAGTTCATAGCTCTGAGTAGGGGAGATGTTTCTACAGCCGAGGTCTAGGAATGGCAGTTTACTTTTTTGCCAAGTGAACCCCTGGCTACGTTCCCTAGAGGAAAAAGAAACGGAGTTTGGTAAGCACCTCTGAGTTTTTGCCAAAATCTAATTGCTCATAATTCTGATTTACTTAAGGCCAATCAAGACTTACTTTATACTTTGTTTGCTTTTACTTTTCAAAAGCCACTTATCCACAGCCAGCTAGTAAGCAAACATTTAGAATGTTCTCAAAAAGGCAGGAATACACAGTTGCACAGTCAAGATTACATATGTATATATACATAGACAGATATAGTTGAATTCGGAGAGAAAAAACACTGCTTCACATTACCAGATTGGCTAAAAATCTCTTACATGCTCAACAGTAACCTTCCCTCCACCATCACAAAAAACCCTACCAGAAGGGTGTCAGAATATTTGGAAGTATCCCTACATTGCTTCACATCTGATACTACTAGAATTAAATTGTCTAAGTGCTTCTAGATTAATTTTAAATCTTGAAAAAAAAAGGCAAGATAAAGTTCTCTAGAGGAAAACAACAAAAATTCTTGAGCTGAAACGGGGTAAAAAGAGGTATATTCATTCTATAAGTAGATACTTTTGAGATAAAAGTGACATGGGAATTGGCTTCTAGAAAAATGGGCTTGTAGATCAATTTTTCCTGATTCCTTTTAAAACAACTTACATAATACTAAGATGACATTTTAAAGCTAGCATGTATCCACAACCACATGGCAGGCTCTCTGTTGAGTGCCTTCTGTGTATCATCTTATTTCAACCCCACAAGTAATCTTTGACATAAGTACTAAAAGGGCCTAGGTCTTTTAGACTAGATAAAGATCAGAATCAAAACAAAAACATATCTAAAGCAAAAACATATCTTTATATATAACTTGTTTCTAACTCCCACTGACCTCAACTTCAGCTACCAAGGATAAAGAAAACAGAAATAAACCTATGACAACATTTGGAAAATTGACCTGTTTTAATTTTTTAAAACAAAAATACAACACAACATCAATTTTTCTTTTTTTGCCATCTACAATTCAATTATTTCCAAATATTCTAAGACCAAACAGAATCCCCGGCCCAGAGCAGGGAATTAAAATGAGACGCTGAAGTCACACAAAGGTGAATGCTGAAGATCGACATTCCAGCCGTAGACCACAAGTCTTCCATTTAAACACACTCTTAATTCTTTTCCTTTCACAGTTTGTTGAAGTGTTTTACAGAAGTTCTTTAAAATAATTTCATCTCAAATACCAGGTTTCTTCAATGATACACAGCTCCATGAAATCTGTGTCTCCATCTGATTGACAGGAATGAAAAGTAATTTTTGTCTTTTTGGTAGCATGAAGAAATTAAACTATCAGCCAGATTCCTTTAGTAATAAATCAGGAGAGATAAGATCTGGGTTGTGCTGGGTGCTGTTTCTACTTGTCTTTCAAGAGTGTGACTTTAGAAGCATTAAATCACACTCTTGCCACTACAATGATTAGTACTAGTAATCTTTTTTAGATGATAAAAAGGAAAATATCCAATGGACATAAAAATGGTCAAAAATTGTTTGCTTGTTTTTCTTACTGCAGGTCACTTCCCACCCCCCACCCGCCAAAAGAAGATACAAAATGAACATATAGTTGGGATGGTAACTCCGCTGGACATTTCAATTCACCCAGTTGCTTGTTCCCCACACAGATGAGGGGAAGAGGCATTAAGTTTTATTAGTAATGTTATAGCAGTAACCAGATGTGTTAACGGCAGCTTATTTCAGGTCCATCAATCCTTTGAGAACACATAGAGGAAATCATGGCTGTTGTTCTCCAACTGCCCACATCTGAATACATTCCACTACCATGGGAACTACAAAGGAAGGAAAAATATATTTATTCCGGGATTCATTTACTAGGATTTTTAAGCGCCCTCTCTTCTGTAGAGCCCCAGAGTGGTGATGAGTGCTAGGGGCTGCTGTGTTTCCCAGCATGTGCTCCCATCCTCTGAGGGTCCTGAGAAGGATAGTGGATTGGTCCTGGAGCCCTCATGAAAGGAGGGGGTGGTCCCATGGGGTGGAACATGTGTGGCCCAAAACCTACAGATGAGAGAAAACAAATCTGTTAGGTGTGCTATTCTCTTGACAACCTTTCAAACTATGAATCTTTCTAAGGTCTAAACCAGCTACACATAAATCAAACTGACATGGTGCTTCAGAAAATGCTGGCTCACAAGACTCACTCAGGAATGTCTACCTGCATGACTTCTTTGGTTTTAGAAACCTTTCCCCTCAGGACGGCTAAAAACAACTCCATAGGTCTCAAGGTATTGCTAGTATGTCACCTGAGTCTTCGCTATCTCTCAAACATGCCAATCCTACCAGATAGGATTTGATCAGAATTTGGGAGGTGAGGGAGACATCAGGCAAGACCCTGTCATCATTAATCTCAATGCTTTATACTAGAATGAAGGTTGTTCAGAAACCAGGACTTACTCCAGCGAGTATGGGAACTCTGCCCAGGCGAACCAGTTACTTGTGATTTACTTACACAGTTCACGCTGGCACTGACAGTGCTATACACAGTGCTGATCCCTGAACTGTTTACTACTTGTCACGAACAAGATAAAGAGCTGGAGTCAAATTGTAACTTCACTGCATGATTAAGCACACTGTTTAGATCATCTAACGATTTTTTTGTTAACATGACTTCCTTAGGAGCTTCCCTGGTGGTTTAGTGGCTAAGACTCCACACTCCCAATGCAGGGGGCCCAGGTTCCATCTTTGGTCAGGGAACTAGATCCCGCATGCCACAACTAAGAGTTCCATGCCACAGCTAAAGATCCTGCAAGCCACAAGTAAAGATCCCTCATACTGCAACAGAAACCTAAGATTCTGCATGTGGCAACTAAGACCTGGTGCAGCCAAATAAATAAATAAAAAGATTAAGGAAAAAAAAAAAAGACTTCCTTAATGAATTTATATTCTGGTACAAAATCCATATCTTGCTGCAAGCAGATGACACACAGCCTACCCTTTAAGCAATGATGTTCTAGGGCATCAGTTAGGATATAGAACAAACTGATGATGTTAAGTTGCTTTACAACTGAAGTTCAAGTTTAAACTTAAGTTTGTCCAACTCTTTGTTATGCTATGGACTGTACCCTGCCAGCCTCTTCTGTCCATGGGATTTCCCAGGCAACAATACTGGAGTGGGTTGCCATTTCCTCCTCCAGGGGATTTTCCTGACCTAGGGATCCTCTTTATGTCTCTTGCATTGGCAGGCGGGTTCTTTATCACTAGTGCTACCTGGGAAGTCTTAAACTGATAATAGATTGTTATAATCACAGTAACTCCCATTCTGATGATACATATACTTAGATCTTTAGAAAGCTGGTGACTTCCTTCTTAGCAAGCCAGTAAAAAATGAAAATATTCGGAATGACAACAATCAGGTTTACTTGCAGACTTCTATGGAGCAGACCCGAAGGCTTAGATACGTTAGACATGACGGTACAGGGTCTGGACAGAATTCAGGAGGAGTTCCCTGAGTTAAGCCTAACCCATTTCCCTACTTCCTAAGAAGTTACCTGGGGGTGGGGGCGGGGCAATACCAGGTGGGGGTGGCAGGGCAATGTTCACCACGGCCGGAGGACCACTTGGGGGCAGGTTGAAGTAGTTGGCGGAGGCTTCTTCTTCTGCGGCAGGAGGAGGAGGAAGAGCTAGAGAAGAGAAGACAGCTAGTTAGAGCAGAAGACCACGGTGCAGCAGTGTTTCCACTCCCCTGAAATCCTGAGGGGTCCTGCTGGAGAACACAGCTGCTGCGAGCAGAGGCCGGTCTCCTCCAACATTCCAGACGGTCAGGGCAGTATGAGAATCTGCAGGTGGCCAGCTACTGGGTAGGCAGAGTCTGCACTCACCTCCTGGGAGCCCTGGAACGGGCTCGAGCTTGATTCCGGAGTCTGTGGTTCCGTCCTTCTCCTTTTCTTTCCCTCTGGCTGCCTGGGACCTGGGAGACACAGACAGCCACGCTATCAGCACTTGGTTCCACCTTCTCTCGCACCTCTGTTTCTCACCTTTCCTGGTCCAACAGGGCTCCTTCATTCCTGCCTCCTCTTTAGCACTCACTTTTTCCTCATAAATGCCACAGGGCACAGTGGATAGGAGCAAAGATTTTGAAGACAGAAAGACTTGGTTTCAAATTTGCTAGAATAGCTTTAGGGGACGCAGGAGGCAGCAACACTGTTGAGCCTAGTGTTCAGGAAGCACTCTAAGAGGCCTGCTGCTGCTCTGAGAGGTCTCCCTGGTTCCAAGCCAAAAACTTGTTCCACTTTTGAACGTTCAGAGCATTTTACCTGGCTCTCTCTTATGCAATAAACACTTTCAGGCTTAAATTAGCTGTACTTCTTTACTAAACAATTGGCCTTTAGGGACAGAATCCAGGTCTATTTAATTCATGTGTAAACTCGCATGCCCTAGTATTATCCTTGGACTATAATATCTGGTCACAAAACACATGAACCTTCAAAGCATCAGATTACTACATGAAAACCTTGAATAAATTTCCAAAGTAATATCTTCCTGATATCCACAGGAACGAGCATCAGACATAATGAAAAATTCTTTTTAAATGTCCTACTGATTTAAGGCTGTTCACCAAAAGCTTACTAGCCCCCAGATAATGAAAATGTTTCTTGAAAATCTCAATAATGCTTTTTCTTTTTTGGTGTGGCACGCAGCATATAGGATCTTAGTTCCCTGACCAGGGATTGAACCCACACCACCTGCAGTGAAAGCACAGAGTCTTAACCACTGGCCGGCCAGGGAAGTCCCAATGCTATTTTAATATAGTCTCATGCTCACCTTCCCCATTTCACGTTGAGCCTGCGGCCATTGACAATCAACTTATTAAAAGACTTCTCGGCAGCCACTTCTGCAGCCTGTCTTGTAGCAAACTGGATGAAAGCACACTGCTGTCTTTGCACAACAGTGATGGTCCGGATCTCTCCAAACTGGTAGAAGTGATTCCTGAAGGGAAACAGGTAGAGAAAAATGAGAGCTGACAACACAGACATTCCCAGGAGGTTGAATATGGATTATTAACTCTTTCACTGATTCACCACGAGGCCAGTGGCCTGTAGGTGGTCTCCTCTATGCCTACTGTGGTTGCCCCTACCGTGGGCACTGTGTACTGAGGAAGGGAAAGAAAAAAAATGAGTAAAGGCTATCAAACATCTCAGGGTTTTTCCTACGGAGGAAAGGGGGCTCCAGTAGGTTCCCTAAGGATGTTAAATCCTAGATATGAGGTTAGCAAAGTATTGTGCCCAGGGCTGATGAGCCAAGAATGTTTAAATAAAAAATGTTTTAAGGTTGCAAAAAAGAAGAAGAGAAAGAGGAGGTGGAAGAAAGTCTGCCATCCCTGGGGAACTGTCTAGCTTACTTAGGTTTAATGTAGATAGGCTAACAAGGGCAGGTTCTACACCTGGAAGAGTTTCTTCTCCACACTCTTTGCAAGAAGTAATTTCCACCACTATCTGCCCAGATGTCTTATGTAACCAAGCAAAATATAAGAATAACACAAAATTACCAAGTACCAACCTCTTTAAAAAAAATCAACAAGTTAAACCATCTCTTTTTTTTTTTTTTAATAACTGCAAATCTTTCTCCTATGTAATTAATCACTCCTGGTTGTGTGCCATCTTTAGAAATTCTAACGGTTATTAGGTCAAATAGAATCTCATGTAATTATTATCCTAAGCAAGCATGGAATAAGCACTGTTGAAGACTATTATCTGTCATCATAAAGAACTTTATAAAAATTCCAGTCAGCATGATACTATACAGTAACTAAAAAAAAATGTACTTGGTACAGAATTATCATGTTTTCTCAAGTTTTTGCCAAAAAATATTATTCCAGGGCAGGTGAAAGTACAGATAGTTCATAAAATTATATTCACAAACCTTAGATCGGTCTCAGTAATGGTATCCCCCAGACCACCAACATACAGTGTGGTGATAGTCTTGTCCTCTGGTGGGTCTAGACGTGGCATTGTTGAAGCCCGCTTCAAGAGTTTATCTGCCACAGGGTCATTGATTCCATAATATCGGTCTTTAATGTTCTGATCAGCAAGGGGGTCATCCGGATCTGTTGGTTTTTCATGTCTATGGTTCAAGAAAGAACAATGCATAAAGATGAAACAAAGGAAAAAATTTTACACGTACCAAACAACAGCAGCTATATAAAGACCCCTGAAATGTTTTTTGAACCAGATACCACAGCCATACCAAAACATAATTATTAAAACAGAGCTAATATCAAGGAACAATATCAAGGAACTTACTGTATCACACAAGGACGTGCTAGCCAACTAAAAGTCACTTAAATGGCCACAGGATGGAGGTTTCCTTATAAACAAATGCTTTTTGGCCTTCTCTGGTGGTACAGTGGATGGGAGTCTGCCTGCCAATGTAGGGGACACAGGTTCAATCCCCGGTCAGGCAAGACTTCACATGCCGTGTAGCAACTAAGCTGGTGCACCACAAATACTGGAGCTCACATGCTCTAGGGCCCTTGAGCCACAGTGAATGGGCCTGTGTGCCGCAACTACTGCAGCCCAAATACCTAGAGCCTGTGCTCCGCAACGAAAAGCCAGTGCACCATAACAAAGAGTAGCTCCCACTCACTCCAAGTAAAGTTCACACACAGCAACGAAGACCCAGAGCAAGCAACAAACAAATAAATGTGAAAGAAATGCTTCTCGCACAATTCACTTCAAAACCAAAGGTAACCACAACATGGTTACCCCTCTCTAGGGCAACAGTTCTTAATGTATCTGAGGTCTTGCATTCCAATCCAGAGTCTGATTAATCTATGGACCCAACCCCAGAAACAGGGAGAGCTAATTTTTTGTCAGGGGTGGGGTTTACCAACTCCAAGGTAAAAACTCCTAATCCAGATGCCTGGCAGTCTTGACTCAAACATACTCACATTTTAGAAGTCTGGCTTTAATCTGATTTCAACTATACACTGAGATCCAAGCCAGTCGCACCATGAAAGCCAAGACTGACAGCGTAGGTAGGAACCTGAGGTCAACACTGCTATTTTACGGCAGAGCAATTTAGTCTCCCAGGGCTTGGTTATAGGTAAAAGTTCCATTATAAGTAAAAACAACAATTCAATCAATCTCTGCTCCTAAGATGTAAGATACATGACACTAGCTGTATAAACTTTAACATTTTGAAGCATAAATAATTTAGTCTAGCACCTCCCCTTTCATAGATAACGAGTCATCTGAAAGCAAACACTGAAAAACCACTTCAGCTCTTGCCTGTATGGACACTCCTCTCCTCTCTTACATTCTCCTTTCACCCAGAAGGAGCAAATGTGCGGTCGATTCCTTTTGTAGTAGGGTGTGGTCCGGGCCAGTTTGAGCAGCATGTCACTGGTGGATGTGGCTTTCCCCAACATGCCAACTGGCCGCGTTCCATCAGAGTTGGAAATCTACAGAGGAATGACACATTCCGAAGGTAAATTACCCAGACTATGTCAATCCCGTAAGATTCTTCCATCAAACATAAAACTATATCAAGCAAGTGGCAACACACCTCTCTCTCCATATTCTGTGTGTAGTACTCTTTGTTGACGTCGGACTTTGGCATGTCATCCTTAAAAGACAATCCTGCATCACGAACCTGGATGGGCAAACCTAGAACAAAGGAAAGGAAGAAAAAACTCAAGATAACATTTAAAACCATATCCAAACTGAGTATGTAGACAGAATAATATAACATCATTCTTCCTTTCTCTACTTTATTTGGTAATAGAAGCTTTATTTTAATTTAGAATCTGTAGCACTGTTAAGCTAATACTACTACAGAGCATTCTAAGAAATTATCCAAATTCCTAAGGTTCCATGAAATGAATGTTTAAATATTTTATTTTAGATGGACAAGCTCTTACTGTAGTCAGATTTGACCTGCAATTAATAACGCATCTAGCTTTTACTATATCATGATTTAAAACAAATGTGTGTATTATTTTTAGCCCTGTCCCACAGATCCTCTGAATAGTCATAGTCATGTAAGGATCACTGTACTGCAGAACTAGAACACTCCCTTAACAAACATACAAATAATATTAAACAGTATGTGACGAGGATTCTGATTAGCAGAGTTAATTTTCTGAACTTAATATAAATAAACTTAAATTTTCCTTTTTCATTTTATTGTATAGTAGAAACTTGCTGAAAGGATGTTTTTCTGAAAAACAGAAAGTCACCTGCAGTTAAAAAGTCACTCCCAAAAGCAGTTACTCTGAAACAGTAGCAATACAGTGTATCAGTCCTAACAACACAGTTGATACAAAAACCCAAAGCAAATTAGCCTGAACTTTGGTAGGGATTGTGGAAAAAATGTTCTGGATCTAGACAGGAGTCCAAGGCAAAGAAATTACCTGTCACAGCAACAATGCTTCTAACTTACCTTGGCTACCAAGGTATACAGAAGGCCTTAAACCTCCCTTCTGTATAATAAAGTATTTAGTATAGTTGGGTTGATTAATTACCAACCTTTCTTAAAATCACTATTGTTGTTCAGAACTCTAGAATAACCTACTATGGTTCTTTCCTACTTGGGAAAAGCAGAGCACCACAGACATTTCAAAGTGGGTCAGAACCAGAGAGGGTGAGAAGAGGGAGACAGGAAGACTGCTCTGCTGTTTAGAGCACTGGCACACTTTCAGAACTATGGGACAAGTCAAACATACCATATTCTAGGTCTAAGAGGCAGGTCTGACAGACATTCTTCAATTTACTGCAGGTCTGGCACACTTCAGTCTTCTTGAAACGCATGCGGACCCCAGGGCACCAGCGAAACACTGTGAATGGCCTGGCACAGATCTGGAACACAAGATAAAGCCACAGAGTGTTAACAGTCCAGATCTGGACAATTAATCCAGGAAATTTAGTAACATAAGGGGATTCAAAGAAAGGATCCCCAAATCTAGGGTTTAGAGGAGATCTTAGCAATCATCTAGGCTAAACAGGATCTGATGTTTCAATCCTTCACAACAGTCTTCTTCAGCAGTTTAAATACTCAAAAATCAGAGTCCTCCCACTCTAGAGGTCACCAGCATTAACAATGTAATTCTTAATCTTTTATGAGGTGAGTAGGGAGTGTCCTATGCTTCTTTAAAAATCTTATATCTATGACCTTCCCCCTCAGCTTAAAAATGTTCATAGGCATAATCACAGAACATTTGGTATATGCAATCCCAGGGGGTTCAAAGACCAACCACAGACATCAAGTTAAGAATCCTTGCATTAAATGGCTCATTTTCTTACCCCTACCCTAAGCAGTTAACAGCCAAAGAGTACATAAATGATACATGAATGCACAGTGTCACACTCACTTTTATAAAGAACTTCAAACCTCAGGGAGTTGAAGAAAAAAGGAAAAGAAAAAGGAAAAAACTAAATCATTACTCTTTAACACACTTACTTTGCATTCCTTCCCATACTTTTCTTTGGTCTGAAATAGAAAAAATAGAGGAGTTACAGACACAGGGGAAAAAAGCTGATGCCTGCTCCTTCTCTACATCAGTTAAGTTGAGTTGAGTTCAGTTCAGTTGCTCAGTCGTGTCCAACTCTTTGCGACCCCATGAATCGCAGCACGCCAGGCCTCCCTGTCCATCACCAATTCCCCTACTTCACTCAAACTCACGTCCATTGAGTCGGTGATGCCATCCAGCCATCACATCCTCTGTCGTCCTCTTTTTCTCCTGCCCCCAATCCCTCCCAGCATCAGAGTCTTTTCCACATAGGATCCAAGAAAAGTATCTGGAAATCCCTGGCATCTTAAGGGGTAGGATAGGGAAATGGGACCCTACCCTTTTTGGGGAGGAGGGCAAGGAAGGGGCTGGGATATAATCTAATCACATACAAACTATGACCTCTTAAGAATTTTATGGATCTAACATGGAGTAAGTATGTACCTTTCCACAACCACAATTCTTAAGATTCACCTCTGGCTCCCAAGTTTTCTCCCAAGAACAATTTCCTAATGGTTTCCACAGTCCCTAAAGCACAGAGGATGCAGCCAGGGTCGGTCCATTTTCCATAGTCAGAGGTAACTACTATAGACTTATCCTGTGATGGTCCTCTGTATATAGTAAATCGGTATCTCTGAGATTGATCACAACACAGCCCCAATTATTAAATATAAACTGCTGCTAATTCTACTCTTTTTATAAGGAGAGAAAGTACCTTACACTAAACGCATTATAAGGTGTGGAGGCCAAAAGGTACTTGAGTTCAGTCCTGGTTCTCCTCCTAATTTGCTGAGGTCCCTGGAGTCAGAATATCTGAACTTAAATGCCAGCTCCACACCTTACTTGCTGTATTGAAAAGAAATAAACTTTCTTTGCCTCTGGCTAACAGACCTGCTGCTGCTGCTGCCGCCAAGTCGCATCAGTCGTGTCCGACTCTGTGTGACCCCATAGACGGCAGCCCACCAGGCTCCCCTGTCCCTGGGAGTCTCCAGGCAAGAATACTGGAGTGGGTTGCCATTTCCTTCTCCAATGCGTGAAAGTGAAGTCGCTCAGTCGTGTCCGACTCTAGCGACCCCATGGACTGCAGCCCACCAGGCTCCTCCATTCATGGGATTCTCCAGGCAAGAGTACTGGAGTGGGGTGCCATTGCCTTCTCCGATTAACTATTATTATGACTCCTAGATCACAGACTGTCGCCGAGTTCCAAAGTGAGAGAACATGACAGTCCTTTGCAAATTCTTCCTACACTTCGGGTTAGTAAAGAAGCATCATTACTTCTTCGTGGCTAAGAGAAATACATGACCGACAGTGTGCGAGTACCAAAACATTGACAGAATACATACAGTAGGTCCCGTTTTACACTCAATCACTCACCATTCGGATATATGGGTTTTCTCCAAGACACGTCTGGCACAGAATAGGGAAGTCCTGGTGAAAATGGGAAAGCTGGTTGAACGCCAAGCTCCAAAGGCCTTGCCGTCTCAGCCACTGTCGTGCGGCGCGGGGGAGGGGGCGAGGAGCGAGGCTGGGGAACAGGGGGAACCCGTGGTCCAGCACGGGCCGGGTCGCGGGAGTGGGCGCTGTATGCACTTCCGGGAGGCGGCGGGAGTAAAGACCCGCTCGAAAAGAGTGGAGGGAGTAGGCACAGAAAGGGAGCTGGTCCCAGACCCTGGCTAAACCCCCTCCATCCAAGCCCGCAGGAGGGCCGCCCTCCAGCCTTCAGCCGTAGCTGAGTTAGGCCGCGGTGCTGGCTTCTTCTTGGAATTCCCTCGGCCGCACCGCAGCCACGTCCCTGCCCGCCCGCTGGAGGCCTGACTTCGCTGCCTCTTTCTGTTCTCCTCCGGCAGGCTCACTCACCGCATCCTCCCAATTCTGCCTGTTGTAGGTGTTGGAACCTAGAGAGGTCGCCATCTTGAGAGCGTCTGGAGGCAGCCGCAGCTTCCGAGTTGGGAGAGGACCGCCACAATCCCGTCAGGCCCCGCGGCTGCCTCTCGGCACGTCGACGTCTTATTTACGCGTCTTGCGCGCCCTTGAGGGCGGCACCTTGTGTAATGGCATCGCTCGCTTGGAATCTCTTAACTATTGGCCTCTAGTTACTTCCTTCCAGTGGTGACAGCCAGGAATGAAGAGTCACAAGTTCAACTGGTTTATTAAAAATTGAGTGAAAGAATAAAGGAACTAGAATGAACGAGTGCCTGGAATTAAAACAGCGTCGACCCCAATGAGCGCTTATTATGCCAAAAAGTGGGGGGAACGTCTCGCGGTGACTATCTCATTTAATTCCCACAGTAAGCCCGCTATAGGGTTGCCAGATGTAGCAAAAACATAGAACGTCTAGTAAAATTTGAATTTCAGATAAACAACGAGTTATTTTAGTATAAATTTGTTCCAAACATGCTTACACTAAGTAATGACTCGTTTTTCTGAAAGTGAAATTTAGGAGGATGTCCTGTACTTTTCTGGCAACCACTGCCCTCTAGGCAAGTGTGACTGTACCTCGTTTATAGAAGGAAACCGAGGTTTAGAGAGATTAACTTGCTTCTGGTCGTGTAGCTAAAAAATGGTGAAGCCACAAATCCAAAGACAATAGTACTTTTTTCCAACTTCTTAAATGAAAAGCCTTATGGATCAACATGAGTATTGTTAAATCATTTTTGGAACAACTATTATTTTGGGTTTGACTTCTCTTGCAGATGGTGATTGCAGCCATGAAATTAAAAGACACCTACTCCTTGGAAGGAAATTTATGACCAACCTAGACAGCATATTAAAAAGCAGAGACATTACTTTATCAACAAAGGTCTGTCTAGTCAAGGCTACGGTTTTTCCAGTAGTCATGTATGGATGTAGAGTTGGACAATAAAGCAAGCTGAGTGCAGAATTGATGCTTTTAAACTGTAGTGTTGGAGAAGACTCTTGAGAGTTCCCTGGACTGCAAGGAGATCCAACCAGTCCATCCTAAAGGAGATCAGTCCTGGGTGTTCACTGGAAGGACTGATGTTGAAGCTGAAACTCCTATACTTTGGCGACCTGATGCGAAGAGCTGACTCATTTGAAAAGACCCTGATGCTGGGAAAGATTGAGGGCAGGAGGAGAAGGGAATGACAGAGGATGAGATGGTTGGATGGCATCACCGACTCAATGGACATGGGTTTGGGTGAACTCCGGGAGTTGGTGATGGACAGGGAGGCCTGGCATGCTCTGGTTCATGGGTCGCAAAGAGTTGTACATGACTAACTGAACTGAACTTGGCATATTGTATTTGAAATTCATCCATATTGTTACATATACCAGTAATTTGTACCTTTTTATTGCCGAGAATTTCACTGTATGGATGTATTTGGGGTTAAAACACACACACATTTGCCAATTAATGAACATTTGAGTTATCCAGATTTCAGTGAATACAAATAAAGGCATTATAAACATTCACATACAGGTTGTTGTACAGACATAGGTTTTCATTTTGCATGTGGATTGGGATTGCTTGATCATATGGTCTATTTTTTCCTGTATAGGAAAGTGCTTGGGTTTATCTGAGCTTCACACATTTGTGATTTGTTGTCCTTCATTGTATTTTTAAAATTAACAGTTATTTCTTTAAATATTCTGCTCAGTTTTTTCTCCATCTGGGACTCCAATGACATATTAGACTATATTATATCATCCCATAGACCTTGAGGGCTTCCCTGGTAGCTCAGACAGTAAAGAATCTGCCTGTAATGCAGAGGACCCAGGTTCAATCCCTGGATTGGAGAGATCCCCTGGAGAAGGGAATGATAACCCCCTCCAGTATTCTTGCCAGATAATTTCATGAATAGAGGAGCCTGGTGGGGTACAGTCCATGGGCTCACAAACAGTCAGGCATAACTGAGAAACTACTATATATTATTATTCATAGACCTTGAGTACTGTTTTCTTTTTGGGAGTTTCAGTTTGGATAATTTCTGTTGACCTGTTTCCAAGTTTCCTGATTATTTCCTCAGGTATGATAAGGTGTTCTGATGAGCCCAGAGAAGATATTCCTCACCTCTGATCTTGTGGTTTTCATTTGTTTGTCCCTTTCTTATAGTTTCTGTTTGCTGAAATCTGCTCATGTATGTTATCCCAATTTTCAACTAGATCGTCAACATGTTAATCAGTTAAGTCCCTGACCAATATCTAGGTCATATGTGAATATAGTCTTATTGTTTTGTCTATCACAAATGGGTTGTTTTTTTTTCTTGCTTGTGTATCTCAAAATTTTTATTGAATGCCAGTTGTTACTTATGTATCAGTAGAGACTGAATTCAATAGTATTAATGTCTGGAAATAAGCAAGTCTCTTTTTCTGCCAGGCCATTGCCAGGTTTGGTCAATCTAGATAGGAACTGGGCTAGGTTTGCGCTTTGTTGTTGCTATGCTTGCCTTTAGTGTACCACAGATTTCATATCACTAATGTTATTTTGTCTTTTGGTTGGGACTGTAGAATTTTTCTCAAGTGTTCATACTTCATCCTTAGCTTTCAGCTGTTGTGCATACCTGCACCATAACGACAGGTCTCTATGCCCTTTGTCCATGCCCCCAGCAACTGCTTGCTGGGTTGGTAGAGAGAAGTCAGGGTTCTTTGTTCTAATTCAGCCTCAGTCTTTAGTAAGTCCTTTGTGCCCAGACCTTGGGAATGAGTCTCTTTTCAGCATTCTTGTCCCTCCTTTCTGTGGCAGCCAAACCCCGACTTGTATCTGTGGTTGGTCTTGAGGGGGAGTTTCCTGCCCCTCTTGCATTTGCAGGAGGCCTTTAATGGTATTGGTATAAAATCCTGGGACTCAGGATTGAATCCTGTTCCTTTCAAGAGCAGAGGTTTTTTCTTACCTTGGCCCAGCAGCAATGAGTCTTTACCTGTGCCCTATATAGACAGGGTTTTCTGCTCCCCCCTCTCCCCAGTGGCTTAGGCCTTTTTGCTCTTACTGAGGGAAGGACCTAGGCAGGGAAAAGCAAGGTTTCATGACTTTCCTATGCCTCCTTCCTTTGCATGCCTCCAAACCCAGGGGGGCTCTATAGAGGTCCAGCACCCCTACTCCTCCCAAGTCTTTCTCACGAACATGGGGTGGTTTTTGGAAAGAGCTGGTCCATGCATGCATGGTCCCTCTATATCTCAGGCTCCCAGGGGTTTTATACTGTCATGTTAGCTTCAGCTTGGCCTTTAGCAATTCTTTAATATTTCAGTTGATTTTCTCTTATCTGCGTATATGGTGGTCAACACTTCTCCCTGCTCTGCTACAGGTGAGCAAGTGTACGTCCTGTCTCTCCTTGGAGGGGTTTGTCCATCCTTGAAATTCAGGCTAGTTGACTGCCGTGCCACATCGGCCATCTAACAGACCCAGTAAAATGCATGATTCTGTCATCTATCCAGTTTTCTGTTTGAGTCAGGGTGATACTTTTTCCAGATATCTATATCACAGGTGTAAGTGGAACTTCTGAATCTCCTTTTACTTAATATATTCTAAAAGGAACACTTTTAAAATCACTTCGGTAATGTTAAATCCTATCACATGTGTAGACATAGCCTTAAGAACAAATACAGTGAAAATGAAACAGTACTTTTCAGTAAGCTACTGTTGTCTGGCAAAGGCTGAGCCAGAAGCCCCACCCCCCTTTTTTTTTTAAAGTGTTACATAGGACTTCCCAGGGGGTGCAGTGGATAAGAATCTGCAAGCCAACGTAGAGAACATGGGTTCCATCCCTTGAATGGGAAGATTCCACATGCTGTGGAGCTGTGTGCCACAACTCCTGAAATCTGTGCGCTCTAGGGACCTCAACGAAGAGTAGCCCCCACTCTCCAAAACTAGAGAAAGCCCTGGAGCACCAATCAAGACTCAGCACAGCCATGAATAAATACATGTGTGTGTGTATATATATATAAGTGTTACATAAAAGAACTGATACTTTACCTTTGATGTAACAGAAAGATGGGTGGGAGGGGAGCAAGGCATGAAAATGAAACAACTTTTTGACTGTTTGAGTCCATGTTGTTTAATGTTACTTTTGCTTCACTGTCTTGTGTAGGCAGTTTATATTGTGAAATAAATTTCATTATAGATGTCCCTGACCACTAGAAAATGGGGATAAGTAAAGGCTGACCCTTGAACAACAGGTTTGAACTGCATGGGTCCACTCATACACACTCCCTGCCCCCTGTCCAATAAACACATACTATAGTACTACACAATCTGCAACTTGGTTAAATCCGTGAGTACAGAACCTTGGATACAGAGGCCAACTATAAACTTACACACAGGTTTCTACCCCAGTGTCAGTGTCCTTAACCCCTGCACTGTGCACTATTCAAGGATCAACAATATTGCAACTGAGCAAGTGACTTAGCTCTTGAGTTTTTTAATTTACTCCAGACTACCCTTTGACTGGAATATACTGGGCTGGTCCAAAAGTTCGTTTGAGTTTTTCCTTAACAACTTATGGGAAAACCCTAACAAACTTTTTGGCTAATCCAGTAGAAGAAACATTACAAAAGGGCCTGGATTTGGCTCTGTAGGGGTGTGCAACACAGCAAAGGAGTGATACACATACAAAACCCAGGATAAGGAAGCAGTAAATGCCCTGGAAAGGTTAGGTACTAAAGATTAAGACCACATCTAAACGGGATGAAGAGAGAGGTGAGAGTAGGAAATTAACTCTGGAGAAGGCACAGAGAGGAAAAAGTATCCTAGGCAGAGATGACACCAGCACAAGAGAGGTAAAAGCAAGTAAGATATTTGGCTTATGACAAAAAAAGCATATGATACATATTTTATATATATATATATATGATACATAATATATATGTATTTTAAAGATAAAAGGTCAACAGCTATATGCCAGGAGCCAGTGTGAGGAATCCCGCCAGTGGCAAAGGTCATGAGGAAGGAAGCCTGACATAAGCAAAGACGTGATCTGGCTTCAGGGGTTCCCCCTGGATTTTTCTGAACATCTACCCCCCAAAACCAGAGTCTACCTGCCTTATTGTACTGTGCTTTCCACTCTTCTGACATTAACAGGGGCTGTCCCCCACCACCTTTCTCTGGAAAAAGTTAACTTACAGCTCCAATTGTTCAATTGTTCAAACTGGTTCCAAATAGGAAAAGGAGTACGTCAAGGCTGTATATTGTCACCCTGCTTATTTAACTAATATGCAGAGTGCATCATGAGAAATGCTGGACTGGAAGAAACACAAGCTGGAATCAAGATTGCTGGGAGAAATATCAATAACCTCAGATATGCAGATGACACCACCCTTATGGCAGAAAGTGAAGAGGAGCTAAAAAGCCTCTTGATGAAAGTAAAAGAGGAGAGTGAAAAAGTTGGCTTAAAGCTCAACATTCAGAAAAAGAAGATCATGGCATCCAGTCCCATCACTCCATGGGAAATAGATGGGGAAACAGTGGAAACAGTGTCAGACTTTATTTTGGGGGGCTCTAAAATCACTGCAGATGAAATTAAAAGACGCTTACTCCTTGGAAGAAGAGTTATGACCAACCTAGAAAGCATATTCAAAAGCAGAGACATTACTTTGCCAACTAAGGTCCATCTAGTCAAGGCTATGGTTTTTCCAGTGGTCATGTATGGATGTGAGAGTTGGACTGTGAAGAAGGCTGAGCACTGAAGAATTTATGCTTTTGAACTGTGGTGTTGGAGAAGACTCTTGAGAGTCCCTTGGACTGCAAGGAGATCCAACCAGTCCATTCTGAAGGAGATCAGTCCTGGGTGTTCTTTGGAAGGAATGATGCTAAAGCTGAAGCTCCAGTACTTTGGACACCTGATGCGAAGAGTTGACTCATTGGAAAAGACTTTGATGCGGGGAGGGATTGGGGGCAGGAGAAGAAGGGGACGACCGAGGATGAGATGGCTGGATGGCATCACTGACTCGATGGATGCGAGTCTGAGTGAACTCCGGGAGTTGGTGATGGACAGGGAGGCCTGGCGTGCTGTGATTCATGGGGTCACAAGGAGTCAGACAAAACTGAGCGACTGAACTGAACTAAACTGAGAGCTCCAATTAGTCTCCTGCACATGAAAAGAATGTTTCAGCTCAAATCCCTCTGACGGCTCTTTAACTTGCCTGACAGTTGGAGGCTTTTACAACTTGTGATTGTTTATAGGCCCCCAACCGCGAGAGGCACAAAGCTTACAGCATCTTAAAGATATAGAGCCTTTTCTAAAAAGCTAAAAATTATATTGGTGATGGGTTTCACTGTCGAGTCAATGGCTGCTGCCAGGCCTCCATATTCTTTATCTTTTATCCTCCCAGGCACCTGGGAGGATATTAATCAATGTAATTGGGATATAGAAAAAGGAACATAGTAGTTTTGATGTTAGCAACACTAGACTTTTGAGTTAATGAATTTTCTCTTTGTTATAAATCACTGTACTCTTCTTTGTTATAAATTGTTGTGTCCTTGCTATGTAAGAGTGTAACTTATTTAGTGCTTTCTGAGAGTGGCACCAGACTTTGGGAAGAACAACACGATTAAGACAAGTAAGTTCTCTGGTTGACAGACCCTTATCAGAAAAGGACCGTAAAATGTTAATTGGCCTTCTGGCCAGAAGATGATGTAAATCACCTAAGATTTGTGAATACAGCTAGGTATGCAGAGAGAAAGCCTGATCTCGATAAGAGTCAGGGCTGCTGATGCTGCATAATTTTGTATTATCCGTTGATCTCTATGTACAACCAAAAGTATAAAAGGCTTTTCCAGACAATAAAGGATGTGCCAGTCACTGGAAAGATTAGTTTCCCCTGTGTCTTCTTTACTCTATTTTCTGGCTGAATTCCCATCTGGGGCGTGGAGGCTCACCATGTCTACTTACTTGTCCTGGCTTCTAAGACCCACGCGAGAGGGAGCCCAAGGCGGGACACCCTCTGCTATTCAAGCGGGTGCCGGTGGCCTAATGTAGATGGTGCAAACCTCGTCTCAAGGTTTTATTACCTCTCTGCATAAACCAAGTTATTCAGCCTTTCTCTCCTCTATTCTCTTAACTGCAAACTCTTTCCTTATCTCTCTCTAAATCTCTCTCTCTCGCCACGCTGTGCCCACTTCGAATTACCCTGGATCCACCGGGGCTGGACCCCGGCAGCTATATAAACAAGAAAAAGGCAGATGGTATTATTTAACAAATACTAGTTGCCAGCTACTTGCCAGGCATTGCTCTGTGCTCTGCAGATCTATCAGTTAAAAAAAAGAAACACTATGGAGCTTATGTTCTAGTGCAAAGAATCAATAAAGTACATAGTGGTGGATGGTGATCAGTGCTATTGGGGAAAAAAAGCAGCAAAGAAGGGGGATATGTCTATTAGTGGAGAACAGTTTACATGATTACCTAGAGAGAATATGGAAAGCCTAAGGAAGAAGCAATCAAACACAGATCTGACTGGCGGGGGTTTGGGTCATACAGAAATCTGGGAGAAGAGTTCTCCAGGCAGAGGGAACAGCCAGTGCAAAGACCCTTAGAGGGTGCCTCCTGGGGTGACTCAGGAACAGGAGACCCCTGTGGCTGGGATGCACTGAACACAGGGAGGTACTTGATGAATTCAGGGAAACAGGGGGAGGCAGTGGGGTTCAGTTCCTATAGGTCCTCCTAAATTATTCTAAGGACTTTGTTTTGCTCTTGAGCAAGCTAAGAAGCCTAAGGATTTTAAGCAGCAAAATGATTCTGGCTGCTATGCTAAGAACTGACTAAAAAGTGGGACAGGGACCAGGACGGCTTCAAGATCAATTTAGACCTTACTGGATTAATCATCTGGGGTCTATGCAGATGACTCTGACTTAGCCCAGGATAGTAACACTGCAGAGGCTGTGGAGTGGTCACAGTTTGAAGACAGAACTGAAAGGGGTTGTTGCTGACTTTCCGGATGTGGCATGTAAGAGGAGCACTGGTGACGTGTGATACTGTGAGCAACTGAAGGTACACAACTGCCACCTGCTCATTCGCTTCAGTCATGTCTGACTCTTTGTGACCCCATGGATGGTAGCTTGCCAGTCTCCTCTGTCCATGGGATGTTCCTGGCAATACTGGCGTGGGTTGCCATTTCCTCCTCCAGGGGATCTTCCCCACCCAGGGATTGAATCGGTGTCTCCTGCATCGCAGGCAGATTCGTTACCACTGAGCCACCTACTGGAAGACATCTAGTTAGGGATAAATCTGCTGGAGAGGCAGATGTGGCGACAGAACATCCAGACTGTGGTTCTGGACTGTGGACCAGGGCTGGTATGTAAACTTGGGAATGGCTTGGAAAATGGATGAGGTCACTCACAGTGAGTATATGCTCCAAGGTTAGGAAGATGGGACAGAACTAGCAAAGGGCACAGAAGCAAAGCTGCCAGAAGGGCACAAGGAAAACCGGGAGAGCTGTGTTCCAGAAACCAAGAGAACTAATTCTTTCAGGCAGGGAGGCATCCACTGGTAGATGCTACCCAAGTGCTAAAGAGGTAAGACCGGAGAACTGACCACTGTATTTAACGGTCTGGACTGCTGGGGACCTTCACAAGGACTGTTTTGGTGATATGGTGGTGATGGCAGCCCAAGTGGAACAGGCTCAGATGAAAATGGGAGGAGGAAGTGGAAGGTAAAGCTGCCAGCTTTGCTGAAAAGGGAATAGAAAAATGAAGTGGTGGTTGAAGAGGGGTGTTAGTCAATTTTTTTAAAGATACATCACAGCATGCCAATGGAAATGATGCAAGAGAAGGGGGGTGGAGAAACTGCTGAAGTGCATTCCCTGAATAGGTAAGAAGGTGAGAAGTGGTGGCACTGGCTTTAGACAAGAGGAACATGAACAATTCACTACAATAAGAGGAGGGAAAAGCTGAGTACAAATGAAAGTGGATGAGTGGCTACTTGTACATTTAAAAGGTATCTCTGCAAGCAATGATCCAGGAGAAAAGTTGGTAGAGTCCTAACAATGTAACATTTATACAACAGTTCTGAGATAGGGAGCTTAAGCAACATCTATCTATACAAAGTTACAGTGAACTAAGTTGAGGTTTTACCTTACTTAGTTCATTTTAAGAAATGAGAAGGGAGCAGGCCCCACTGACTCTGGTGCTAACTGCTGACTCCACCCTCCCAAGCACTAGCATGCTACTCCAGTCAGCCATCATGAAACCAAACAAGACACACTCAAGCTTTGTTTGCTTTATTTCACTACATGAAGTTAAGCAATAAGGCAAAATAGTAACCTGTCATTCATAAAGACCAAGGAGTGCCTCTCATTCCCAAAATGGACCAAAAAGCATATTTCTTTACAAATACGCCTGACATTTAGCTCATTAAGTCTATAAACAGTCTGAACAAAACAAAACTCTAGTGGGCCAATCAAATCACAAATTCAGATTAAGTTCCCCAAATTGCAGTTTCTAGTGCTAATGACATCTAATTTGCTTGCAATAGTACACACTCACCATACTTTAAAAACCTTGCACCTGATCTAATATAAAAAATGAACAAATTAAAGTCCAAATTCACCAACTGCAGATATTGAACCATTTCTACTAACATGCAGAATTACCAGCCTGTACTGAAAACTATCTTGAGGAAACAGTAAATCAAGAGCTCTGTTATTCTGCAAGCTAATTTGGCTTCTGAGGAAACAATTCTATGATCAAAAGTGTTTTTGTGTTTCTGTGTCACATGGGGGTGATGAGACCCGTTACTTCAACATTGTTATTTCTGGGAACAAACACCAGCTATATGCCATAAATGTGTAACAGTGTGTAGTCTGTGCAAACATGTAAACACAGGACGTGATTCTCTACCTTGAGAATCATCTCCTCCACTGGCAAATATGCAGCACTGGCATCAGGGCAGGCTGTAGCGGGTAGTGAAATAGAAATTAATTTGACACTGTACGGTCACAAAAACTTAAACTATTTCTACGGTTTGCAAATTTGTCATTATACAACACACTGCCCCAACTTCTCAGAGACTAAGCCTTATTACTATCATAATATTAGAGATATAAGTTCTTTTTTTCTTACACTGCAGCATATATATTACTCTGTGGAATATTATTTCATAATATTGATCTTAAGAGTACTACTTAGTGTCTTTCAAAGGTTTCCTAAATATCTCTACCTTACAAGGGGAGCCGAAAAGTTACTGTGTCCTGTATTTTAAATTGCTATGTACATTTTTTTTTTAACTAAAGGCTTGAACTTAGAAACAAAACCAGGGTATAAACAGGAAATTTCTCTTTCTCCCAAAAGTCTGTTGGCCACTTGCTAACAATACATTTATGGAAATATGGTGCAGCTGGTGGTCTACTTGTCAAGTCTCATTTTAGAAAACATCACAGAAACTAAGGCAGGCAAGCCAACTCCAGGATACCAAGTGAAAACAGCATGTGTGTTGTTAGGCAAGTATTCTGGGCTGCTTGTTGAACTATTTTATGGTTTATGATCAAAATGGGCTTATTTGACAAACTGTACGATAAAAGTCATAAACTCAGGAAGGAGGAAGGTTTTTTCTTAATATCCAGTTTTGGATTCAAGAGATTACAAATGTTACTTTCCTCTTCAATCACTGGAAAGAACATTAGTTCAGATCATGATAAAAATCTAACCTTTAAGATATTTTCTGCATTCCAGAAGTGAACTTGCCCACCAAGTTTTCTTTGGGCTCTTTCCAGGTTCCAAATAGTCAACAACTTACTGAGTTAAAGAGGCAGAGAGGAGAAGGGGTATGAAGTAAGACATATAAAGCATGCCTCCCCATGGCAGCATAAATCCCTGGATATTGTGGCAACAGTTAAAATGAATAGAATTTGCCACCCAGTGACATGACATGCAATTGCTTCCTTCTCAAATTTTCCCTAGGAGAAAAAAGTTCCATATTCTGCTGGGAAAAAAACTTTTAAAGCAACTAATAGGTAAGTATCCTACATTCACTTAAAGAAGTCAAATGAAGGTGCCTTAACTATTTCACAGGTCTTTCCAATCATTGCAAAACTAAAGACAACGTGACAATTCTATTTTCCTGTCAAATGGATGGAAGCCAGGAGGCAAGGGAACGGATATATATTTAGAGTGCTAGACTATATCCAGTGGAATGCATAAAGCATTTGGTGCAACACTGAGACCAGTGCCAGGTCATCAATAGCAGGTCTAACTTTCAGTTATTTTATGTTTTCATCTGTGAGACTGATCCTTTATGAGATCAGGTCGGGAGACAGTATGGACAGTTTCTCAAGTGGTCAATTGAATGCCACTCCAAGGAACAGCACATCCTCTCTTGGGATGGAACTATGCTGTTGTGAGTCAACGTGCAGGGTTCAGTGAGGGAGACACAGACTTACGGGTGTGAACAGAGGAGAGAGCCAGAGGTACAGCAGTCGCTGTGTTCCTAACGCCTTGCCTATGCGCCCACCCTCCTAGGAACAGGACTCAGTAGTGCATGGTACATCATTATAAACAAGGTCTAACGAAGCAGCGGCTTCCACATTTTAACGCAGGTTCGTGGTGATACTGTCCTTGGGGATCTGCCCACCAATGGAACATTTTAAGGAAGAAGCGGGCCCAAGCTGAGTTCCACATGCTGGGTGAGCCAGATGACTTCTGTGCCCTGGTCAGTTTCTTCAATGGGGCGGATGGGAGTGGCCAGGTTTTTAAAATCATGCTTCATCTTAAAGCAAACGGTCACTTCTCCCTCCTCACGTTGCGGGGTCACTTTGATGAAAATACCCACTTTGTTGGCCTTTCTGAAGGCTATAATGCTATGGAAGGAAATAAGCACAGCATTAGGCAGGTCACAGGTCAGCCAAGCCAGTTAAACTCACAGTCATTTTATGGCCCACAGGAAATCTCTGACAACAAGATATGACTAGAATCCCGTTTGTCAACAATGAAAAGTTTCTTCAGCAAAATGCCGATCTCCTTATTACAAAAGTAAAATACAGTCATAAAACTTAGGACAGGAAAAAGTACATAAGTAAATCTTTCTTATTTTCTTCTTCAGTACACAGAGAAAAACTGTCAACAGCTTGGCTCTTAACCTACTACGTATTTTTCCATGCACTTACACTTTTATGCTTTTTTAACCAATAGAAAAGGGACACACTATTCTGTAACAAGTTTTTTTCCCACTGTTTATCACAAACACCTGTCCATATTGGTATATACAGATCTCCTCCATTTTACTTAATGGGTACACAGCAACCATAATTTGTTTACACTGATTTCCTGTTACAAACATATCTTCATATTAACTTTTATAAACATGTGGTAATATTTCTACAGGATACAGACTGATGCTAACTCAGAGCTTTAAACAATTTCTGGAATATCATAAATCAGTGTGTCTTATAAACAGCCTCTGTGAATTAGGAATTTTTAGAATAGAAAAAAAAATCTCTAGTTCAAGTTTCCATCTCAGTTTTCTGATACGCACTTGAAGTTTGTGTTTAAACAGTTTAGCTTCAAAAGAAAAAAACAATGAAATAAACAGAACGTGATCTACTATCCAAATGATACTCAACTACTCTAAGAGAAGTTACTGAAACTAAACATTTTCATATTATCCACTATTATGTACTATTAATTTCCAGATATCTGGAAGTCCTAAAAAGCACAATAATGTGAAATATAAAAAAGCATTATACTAGCACAACCATTTTGAACCAACTAAATCTTTCATATTAGATTCATTTTAAAAATTTAATTAAAAATAGTTGAAAAAAAAAAAAATTTCTAGCCTTAATTTCCCAGGCAACCATTGATGCCTGGGAAGCTTTAAAAAAAAATTCAGATTCTTGGTACCTACCTAGCTAGACCTGCTAAAGAGTAGCTGTGGGGACTGGTACTCTATACGGAATTAAAAAAAAAAATTAAAACACCCAACCTGGTGCTTTCTGAAGTTAACCCAAGTGTTGCAATCGCTGTACTAACCTTACCTTTGCAGTCACTTGGTTTTTCTTGTTTGTCCCATGTTATTATATTTGTTCTCTCCAGTATCTTGGTGAGGAAGCTTTTAATCATTTTGTTCAAAAGCCTTAAATATGCCCTATTCTAGTGTACTAAATGCTACTGCTTTTCAGCTCAAAGCACACTCTGTTTTCTTATTTCCTTGGCCGCACCACACACCTTGTGGGATCTTAGTTCCCTGAACAGGGATGGAACCTGGGCCCTCTGGAGTGGAGGTGTGGAGCCCTAACCACTGGACGGCCAGGGAATTCCCTCAGCCCACTTTCTGTATCTTGCTTTGTGACACAGGATTCTGCTAACCACACTCCTGCTTTTTAGGCTGGCTCCCTGTCAGGCTCCCTTCAGGGGCTCTAACAGAGACCAGCAGCCTGTGGGAAGAAGGGGCTGCTCCTCCGGGTAAGCCTCCTATCTCCGTGTAGCTCCAGCAGGCAGCACTCCAGCAATGCGTCTTCACTCACGAAGTGGCATATCCAGGTACATATTCCAACTGCATACCCAGCTTCAGCATGCCACCCCTCCTCTGCCAGCCTGCCATGTCAGCACTAGTCAGGCAGTGTCCCCTCCCTCCCCCACTTCCCAGAGGTCTGAGCTGCAGCTCCACGGGACTCCTCCTTCCTTCAAGCTTCTAAATTGTAATTATTTTAACCATTTCTCTTTACCCTCTTAGCCCTAGGCATGGTAACTGCTTCACTGAATTGCCATCTCTGGGATATTTCAGATTTCTTTTTAACTTTTACCCAGTTAACAAGTCTTCATATTAAATTTTCTCTGTTCAAATAACAGATGTGATTTCTGTTTTTTAGACTGAAAGCTAACCAAAGTATTCCTCATCTGGGAAAGGCTTGGCTTTTACTTCTCAGTTAATAACTGAGAAGTATTAGGTATGAGAGAGTAAAATCTATTAATCACTAATCACTCAAAGAGGGAAAGGTGGCAGGGAAGTCGATAAATCCAATGATAAACCTCTGGGGACAGAGTACTGTACCCTGTACACAACCATTAACAAATACACACCTGAAAATTTTTTACCATGGGAAACACAGGTTAAAAAAACTGTGCTTACAGAATGATCCTAATTATGGAAATGTTACTGGTTTATCTCTGGTGGTGAGATTTTATTTTCTTCTTCATATATATGATTTAATATATCATATAATAATGGGCTTCCCTTATGGCTCAGTGGGTAAAGAATCTGCCTGCAATGTGGAAGACCTGGGTTTGATCCCTGGGTTGGGAAGATCCCCTGGAGAAGGGAAAGGCTACCCACTCCAGTATTCTGGCCTGGAGAATACCATGGACTCTATAGTCCATGGGGTTGCAAAGAGTCGGACACGACTGAGCAACTTTCACTTTCACTTCACTAATATATCTTCATATATATCAGTTAATAATAATAAATAGGAAGAAAAAATTATTTAAATTCAGGTAAGGTAAGGTAGTCACTCAGTCGTGTCCGACTCTTTGAGACCCCATGGGCTGTAGCCTACCAGGCTCCTCTGTCCATGGGATTTTCCAGGCAATAATACTGGAGTGGATTGCCATTTCCTTCTCCAGGGGATCTTCCCGACCCAGGGATCGAACCCAGGTCTCCCACAGTGTAGACAGACGCTTAACCATCTGAGCTACCAGCGAAGTAAGAAAACTGAGATCTATCAGTGGGCCTCCTGCAAGCCAGCCAGCTGTGGTGTGTGGGTGGGTGGGTGGGGGCAAGTCCCAGGAAGATCACTTACTCAGGGTCGTCCTGAAAGTCCTGGGGCTCTGCCAGCTCGTCATACTCTGCTGCTGCATCCTTGCCAGCTAAGACGAGCTCTTTGGGGGGCACCACCACCTGGAGAGCAGCACACAGAGGCTGGCTCAGAAGTGGTCAGTGCACTGCACATTCGTCCAACAGAATACAGCACAGTACTGCCCTGACCCAGACATGCTGAAGGGAGCAGCAAGTCTCAGGAAACATACAACATTACTTCACTTACAAAAAGTTTCAAAACATATTGTTTGGGAATACAGACATTTATGATAAAAGATTAAGAACAAAGATATTTAAGGGAATGAAAAAGTCAAGAGAGTGCTTAGTTCACTGGGGTTGCCATGGGTAATTCAAGCGGGAGGACACAGGGGCTTCAACTGTGCCTTCAATGTTTTCTTTCTTTCGGGGCTGGTGGAACATGGGTGTTTGTATATTGTTCTCTATACTCTGTGGTATAAAAAAAAGAAAAACAAAAAGGAGAAACACATAAAACATATGAAGAAGAAAAATATAACATAAAACAAAGGAGAAACATAAAACATATAAAGGAGAAAAACATATAAAGGGGAAACTTAAAACTTCCAACAACGCAAGAGAAGACTCTACACATGGACATCACCAGATGGTCAATACTAACATCAAACTGATTATAGTCTTTGCACCCAAAGATGGAGAAGGTCTATACAGTCAGCAAAAACAAGACCGGGAGCTGACTGCGGCTCAGATCATGAACTCCCTACTGCAAAATTCAGACATAAGTTGATGAAAGTAGGGAAAACCTCTAGACCATTCAGGTATGACCTAAATCAAATCCCTTTTGATTATACAGTAGAAGTGACAGATTCAAGGAATTAGGTCTGACAGACAGAGTGCCTGAAGAACTATGGACGGAGGTTCATGACGTTGTACAGGAGGCAGTGATCAAGACAATCCCCAAGAAAAAGAAATGCAAAAAGTCAAAATGGTTGTCTGAGGATGCCTTACAAATAGCTGAGAAAAGAAGATAAGCTAAAGGAGAGAAAAGGAAAGATATACCCATATGAATGCAGAGTTCCAAAGAATAGCTAGGAGAGATTAGAAAGCCTTCCTCAGTGATCAATGGAAAGAAATATCAATGGAAAGAAATAGAGGAAAAACAATAGAATGGGAAAGACTACAGACATCTTTGAGAAAATCACAGATACCAAGGTAACATTTCATGTAAAGATGAGTACAATAAAGGACAGAAATGGTATGGACCTGACAGAAGCAGAAGAGATTAAGAAGAGGTGGCAAGAATACACAGAAGAACTATACATAAAAGATCTTAATGACCCAGATAACCACGATGGTGTGATCATTCACCTAGAGGCAGACATCCTGGAATGTGAAGTCAAGTGGGCCTTAGGAAGCATCACTACAAAGCTACTGGAGGTGATGGAATTCCACCTGAGCTATTTCACATCCTAAAAGATGATGCTGTTAAAGTGCTGCCCTTAATATGCCACAAATTTGGAAAACTCAGCAGTGGCCACAGGACTGGAAAAGGTCAGTTTTCATTCCAATCCCAAAGAATGTCCAAACTACTGCACAATTGCACTTATCTCACACACTAGCAAAGTAATGCTCAAAATTCTCCAAGCCAGGCTTCAACAGTACGTGAACTGTGATCTTCCAGATGTTCAAGCTGGATTTAGAAAAGGCAGAGGAACCAGAGATCAAACTGTCAACATCTGCTGGGTTATAGAGAAAGCAAGAAAGTTCCAGAAAAATATCTATTTCTGCTTTATTGACTATGCCAAAGCCTTTGACTGTGTGGATCACCACAAACTGTAGAAAATTCTTCAAGAGATAGGAATACCAGACCAGCTTACCTGCCTCCTGAGAAATCTGCATGCAGGTCAAGAAGCAACAGTTAGAACCAGACATGGAACAACCGACTGGTTCCAAATTGGGAAAGGAGTTTATCAGTCAAGATTGTATACTGTCACCCTGATTTAACTTATATGCAGAGTACATCATGTGAAATCCCAGGATGGATGAAGCACAAGCTGGAATCAAGACTGCCAGGAGAAATATCAATAACCTCAGATACGCAGATGACACCACTTTTATGGCAGAAAGCGAAAAAGGACTAAAGAGCCTCTTGATGAGAATGAAAGAGGACAGTGAAAAAGCTGGCTTAAAACTCAACATACAAAAAACGAAGATCATGGCATCTGGTCCCATCACTTCATGACAAATGGATGGGGAAAGTGGAAATAGTGACATTTTCTTTTGGAGGGGCTCCCAAATCACTGAAGATGGTGACTGCAGCCATGAAATAAAAAGATGCTAGCTCCTTGGAAGAAAAGCTATGACAAACCTAGACAGCATGTTAAAAATCAGACACATTACTTTGCTGACAAAAGTCTGTCTAGTCAAAGCTATGTTTTTTCCAGCAGACATGTATGGATATGAGAGTTGGACTATAAAGAAGGCTGAGGGCTGAAGAATCGATGCTTTTGAACTGCAGTGTTGGAGAAGACTCTTGAGAGTCTTGGACTGCAAGGAGATCAAACCAGTACATCCTAAAGGAAATCAGTCCTGAATATTCTATTGCTAGGATTAATGTGGAAGCTGAAATTCCAATACTTTGGCCACCTAATCCAAAGAACTGACTCCTCAGAAACGACCCTGATGCTGGGAAAGATTGAACCTGGCAGAAGGGGACAACAGAGGATGAGATGGTTGGATGGCATCACCAACTCGCTGGACATGAGTTTGAGCAAGCCCCGTGAATTAGTGATGGACAGGAAAGCCTGGAGTCCTGCAGTCCATGGGGCTGCAAAGAGTTGGACACGACTGAGCGACTAAACTGAACTGAAAGGAGAAACAGTTTTCTTCAGACTTAGCCTTTGGTTGTAACTAGGCTTCAACTTTGCTCTGTTAGAGGTTAACAGATAACAATGTTAGTAACATTTCTAATTATGGAAATAAATGTGGCTGGGGAGCTAAAAGAGAGAGAAAAGCAGCAAATTCATAAGCTGGGTATATTTATCAGACACTTATTTCTATCTGGATAGAGACACTGGATAGACAGCTCATTAGTGATATTTTAAAAAGGAGCAAGGACAGATGAGTGTCATCTCTCTTTAGAAGTGATGCTGGGAAATGAAATCATTAAAAAGCAGAAAGAAAAATAAAGAGATAAATTCTCTACTAATAAGCATAACTCGAATAACAGCTAATTAAAGATATAGGCATCCTTTCTGCTGATTTGTTATGAACATCATGCTGAATTATGAGACAATAAAATGGCCTACTACAGAGAAAAGTTCTTGTTCTAAAATTTCAAGTAGTAGACGAATCATGAAATAAAATATAGAAAGTTCTCAGTTCATTCATTCAAGTAATACTGAGAGTCAGAATCGCCTATTTTAATATTTAGTGCCACGTATACTCTCACCAACTCGATGGACGTGACTATGAGTGAACTCCAGGAGTTGGTGATGGACAGGGAGGCCTGGCGTGCTGCGATGCATGGGCTCGCAAAGAGTCGGACACGGCTGAATGACTGAACTGAACTGATAGTCTATGTAGGGCTTTCCAGGTGGTGCTAGTGGTAAAGAACGCACCTGCCAATGCTGGAGACATAAGAGATGCGGGTTCAATCCCTGGGTCGGGAAGATCCCCTGGAGGAGGGCATGACAACCCACTCCTTTGCTGTTGCCTGGAGAATCCCATGGACAGAGGAGCCTGGCGGACTGTGGTCCACAGGGTTGCAAAGAGTTGGACATGACTGAGGTGACTTAGCATGCACGCACACATGCATACTCCATGTAAGCAGAGGGCCTCTAGCTGAGGCACATCAGCTTTTAAAAGGAAATGTCATTTCCTTTGCCATCTTGAAGAATCAGTATGCCTCAGGAAGAAAGGGAGCGATGGGCATGTCTGTCAGAAGAGTGGGATGGGAAGGAAGAATTCTAGGTAAAATGAGTAGCATATGTAATTCTCCAGGAACATGAGAGTTTATGACCCACTGGATCTGCTTGGATCTCAACCATTAATGTGCATGATCTAGAGAACGCTAGATTTAGCCGTTTTAGGGAAGATCGTAATGGAAGAAAAGAGATGAGGATATTAAGGAGCTCTTAAGCTATGGCAAGGAATTTAGTTTATTCCAATGTCCAAGGGACACCAAACAAACTGCTTGCCATGATCAAAGCTAAATCTTAGAAAGATCATCCTAACAGCAAGACAGAGATGGGCTGGAGTGGAAGTGGGGGTGAACTGAGAACAGGGAGTTGAAAGTTGCTGTCCTAGTCCACATGAGAAATGATGAAACCTCCAAAAAGGGCGGTGGCAGTGTGCCTGCGGGTAAAGTAGAAAACTCTAGAGGTGAAATCAAGAGAACCTGAAGACTGGATGTGAAAACCAGAGTGTGGAATCCTTTAAAGCAGGTCAAATGAGGCCACTTCAGGAAAGTCAGGGTCACTCAGAATGAAGCAAAACACTCCTACCTTGGCAGTGCTGTTGATATTATCAGGGTCCCCCTCCTCGCACTCCAAAAGAGTCACGTGGGTGAGGTTCTCCACTGGATTCGTGAGAGTAAGGAGGACCTGGCTCTCCTGGGGAAAAGGAAACGTATCTTTCAGACATGCTACACTGCTGCCACCTAGGTCCACCTTCTCTCATGATTATATCACAAAATCATCAGCCCGTGCACCCCCGCCTTCACCATCATTCTTGAGTACCCCACCTGTACCTCTGCATCGCTGCACTCTTGAATGCTCAACTCCTACATTACTTATACACTAGACTATATCCTCTCTAGAGCTGCTATTTCACTGAGGAAATGGATCAGATTCCATATAAAGGGCCAGTTACTCGATCCAGAAATCTGAGAAATATACATTATCTAAGTGACTGTTTAAACTTTGTAACTCTTACTCTACCCAGGATGTCACTAGGACTTAAAAGAAGGAAGCCCTCATAAATAAACTATAGGAGCCTGAGGCCAGCCAAATGTATTAATATAGCCAAAAAAAAAAAAGGGCATATCAAGACTATAGAAGACTTTTAAGATATCTTGAACTTTTTTGGTATGCCCTTTAGCAAAAAAAAAAAAAAAATCTTTGAAATGAATAGGGACTATCAAAGTGTCTTTATTGCTGTAGAACATTCTGTAATTTGTTGGGAGGCATGTGTGGGAGTCAAGGACTCAAAGAATAGAGGGGCTGAGGTAACAAAGAAATCTATGACAATACACACACACACACAGATGGTGGAGAATCTCTCTCACACACACACAGACAGATGTTAGAGAATCACACACACACACAGTGTACACACATACACACACAGGAGGAGACCTGAAGCTGCCTGTGGGGTCTAACATCTCCGTTTTTACCAGCCATGATTCTACCACCATGTAATGTGCACCCTGCTCCTTCTGCATATATTCAAAGATGCTATAATCAAGAATCCCAGCTTAAGGACACTTAAAGTCTCAGTCCCCTTATTATTTCAAACTTTCTTCTATCTCTTGCTCATTGAATCCCGTGTCAAATATGCACAGCCACCACATACACTAAGCACACCTCTTCGATCAATTAACTCTTTCTCCTCCCATTAATATACATGGTACTAACCTTCATGTAGCGAAGGTTGGGAATTGACATGATTCTCACTTCTGGGATGTAATTGCTGTAAGTGAATAAAAAATGCATTAATGTTCATTGCAGTCTCTTAGAAGAAATGATTTCTTCTTGTCAATTAGAACAAGCCAGAGAAAATTTTAAAGATTCTTCCTATCACTACAATAAGAATTTAAGACATGAAATCAAACCGGTAATGAGCTCTTTCTGAAATCTCACGTGTACCTCTATATATCCATGCATCAAGGTGGATATCTCCCTTATGTATTTATTAGATATGTCTTTTGAGATTTTTATTAATTCATTTCTGTGAATCTATATAGCAACTGGTGATAAGACCCAACACTGATTTTATAATACATTCAGTTCAGTTCAGTCGCTCAGTCAGGGGTACAAAAACAATACCACATACTAACCAAACACTTTTACGTAGCATTTACTATGTGCCAGGCAATATTTGAAGTTTGTTACAAATATTAATTCATGTAATCCTCATTGCAACTGCATTAAACAGGTATTACTATTATCCCCATTATAAAGATGAAGACACCAGGTTTAGGAGAAGCAGTCTGCTGGAAGCAGCCAGGATTCAAACCTAGGCAGTCTGGCTGCAGGGCCTTGCTCTTAACCACTCTGTATGCTACCTCTCTGAATAAGACAACAGAATATTGTACTTGTGTGTGCTTGTTCTGGACTCAAAACCACTGGGGTTCAAATTCCAACTGAGTATTTATATACTAAGATATTCTTTTGTAAAGAGCAGGGCAAGATATTTAGCTCTTTGTGTCTTGGTTTCTTTAATCATAAAATGAGAACACTGAAAGTTCCTTTTTATTGTGAAGAATAAATTAAATAGTATGTACAAAAAGTGCTTGGAACAAAGCACACATAAATGTTATCATGCAAATATTAACTGAAGATAAAATCTATTGCAGAAACACTTCAAGAGGGTGTGTGTAGGAGGACATCTTAGCACTACGGTATTTTAACTTCAGACTAGGTATTTTTTATGATGGTCATCACGATTATCTGAGTAATTTGATATTAAAATTCAAGGGCCCCACTATCAAAGACTTGGATTTAGCTGGTCTGATTTGTGGCCAGAACATATATATTAAGATTCCTTGGTGACCCTGCCATGATACCAGAAAAAAAAAATACACTTTTTCCCCCAAAGAGCTCTTAAGAAACTGATGTGAAGCACATTTGGCCATTCGGGATTTCTGCAAGGAGTGTAATTCTTAATTAGGAAAGGAGTTCGAACCACATGTCACTTCTGTAGTCCTAATCAGTCATGCATTAAATAAAAGTAGTTAGGAAAACAGAACATACTGTATGGCGATTTACAGTTACAAAGCATTTGCAAACGTAATAGCTCATTGGATCCTTCTTAACAATGCAGCTATGAAATTAAGACACTTACTCCTTGGAAGGAAAGTTATGACCAACCTAGAGAGCATATTCAAAAGCAAAGACATTACTTTGCCGACTACGGTCCGTTTAGTCAAGGCTATGGTTTTTCCTGTGGTCTTGTATGGATGTGAGAGTTGGACTGTGAAGAAGGCTGAGCGCTGAAGAATTAATGCTTTTGAACTTTGGTGTTGGAGAAGACTCTTGAGAGTCCCTTGGACTGCAAGGAGATCCAACCAGTCCATTCTGAAGGAGATCAGCCCTGGGATTTCTCTGGAAGGAATGATGCTAAAGCTGAAGCTCCAGTACTTTGGCCACCTCATGCGAAGAGCTGACTCATTGGAAAAGACTCTAATGCTGGGAGGGATTGGGGGCAGGAGGAGAAGGGGACAACCCAGGATGAGATGGCTGGATGGCATCACGGACTCGATGGATGTGAGTCTGAGTGAACTCCGGGAGTTGGTGATGGACAGGAAGGCCTGGTATGCTGCGATTCATGTGGTCACAAAGAGTCGGACATGACTGAGCGACTGAACTGAACTGAACAAATACAAGAGGATGGCAGGACTGGTGTTATGCCCATTCAGAGATAAGGAAAATCAGTTTAGACAAATTCTGTGACAGAACCCGTATCTGGCCCTCCTAGTTCCTTCCTCCTAAGTTACCAGACCAGCACTTATCTGCCATTTGACTGCCAATGATTTCAATTGTTGTATAATACTCTACATGCATGTATCTCAACGAATCAACTATTTCTTTGTTAATGGTTAATCAGTTTGACATTAAAACTGTTTCCAGCTTTTACCATTAAAATGTTACAACACACATCTTTTAAAAATGTATCTTTATATATTATCGGTCTTTATATATTGCTTTTATTTCTATAGAATAGATTCCTGAGATAGTACTACCAGGTTAAAATCTGTATGTCATTTTGTCTTGATATTCCAAGTCACTCTCCAGAAAGACTCTAGCAATTCACTCTACCAACAATATGTACAAGTGTGTTTACCTACATTCCCACTAGCACTCCGAACTAATATTTAAAATTTTCCTACCAAATCCCAGCATCTTTCCATATATTTACCAACCATTGGGAATTTCTATTCTGTGAGCTACATATTCAAATCCTTTGCCCCACCTCATCTCCCCATCCCACCCATTCCAGGGATATTCAAGTTTTATTTATCATGCAGTAGCAAATATTCTTTCTTACTCGACTGTCTCAGGACTTTGTGGTCAATTTTGTTTTTTTATAACTCATATTCTTCTGCTAAGCTCAAAGCTGGCTATTTTCCTTACTAGCTTCTGGGCTTCCTGCTTTATTCAGGAAGGGCTCTCTCATCCTAAAGTCAAGACAATAATTTACTAATTATTCTTTTCGACAGATGATTTTCATACACAAAATTCCCTTCTACTGACAAGTTCCAGTGAGTTAACATGAATTATTTTCATCCCATGCAACAAAGCACTATCAGAACATAGTTCAATAATAGTGTTACATGATATTCTTCCATCTGCTATTTTGATTTCATTTTGCTGCAAGATCACATACATTTTATTTTTTTATTTTTTAAAGAGATCATTCCCAAACTTAGGTACTTTATCATTTGGAATGAATGACTCTCCAACCAACAACATACCACATTGCCAGAGACCATACTATTACATGTCCCTGATATAAACACCTTGGATTCTGTGTCTGTAGATTTGCCTTAAACTTCCTGTTCTGTATTTCAAAACCAAAATAAGAACAGAATAGTAAGATTATTCTGATGTAGCTTCTCTCTTCTCTTTTAAGCCAAGAATAAGCACATTTCATAGTGGGGGGGGGGGGAACAAAACAGTAACCTGAAACACCAATCCCAAATACTCACACAGCAACCATCTGGATTTTGAATTTAATAGATGTTGGATTAAATTCTGGCTTGCTCAGATTATGTTCACATTTCTAAAAAGAAAAAAAATACATAATATGTATCAGAGGAAAACAAGAATACAATCTGCTGATCCACACAGCTGTTAAATTCAAAAGCACAGCATTTAATACAGTTTGATTTCATTTTGCTGCAAGATCACATATATTTTAAAAGAGTGTATATTAACTGATAACCAAAATAAAGGAAAGATGATGTTTTGGACTTTTGGAAATAAGCAACCACACTATCAAATATTATAACCCTTAGTGCTTCAAATTGAAATAATAACTAACAAATACTTAAAAATTTTTTTTTTTTTAATTTATTTTTGGTTATGCTGGGTCTTCACTGCCATGCACAGGCTTTCTCTAGTTGTGGTTAGAGGGCTTCTCATTGTGGTGAGTTTTCTTGTTGCAGAGTACAGGCTCTCAGAAAAGGCAATGGCACCCCACTCCAGTACTCTTGCCTGGAAAATCCCATGGATGCAGGAGCCTGGTAGGCTGCAGTCCATGGGGTCGTTAAGAGTCGGACACAACCGAGCGACTTCACTTTCACTTTTCACTTTCATGCATTGGAGAAGGAAATGGCATCCCACTCCAGTGTTCTTGCCTGGAGAATCCCAGGGATGGGGGAGCCTGGTGGGCTGCCGTCTATGGGGTTGCACAGAGTCAGACACGACTGAAGCGACTTAGCAGCGGCAGCGGCAGCAGCACAGGTTCTAGGTTCATGGGCCTCGGTAGTTGCAGCTCGAGAGCTTAGATGCTCCACAGCATGCAGGATCTTCCCGGATCAGAGATCGAACCTGTGGTCCCCTGCGTCGGCAGGTGGACTCAAAACCACTACACCACCAGTGAAGTCCCTAACACATACTTCTAATTAAGTGTGGACAATTTTGCTGAGTTTTCCTCTTTCCCGTTTTCTTTTCTTTTTGGCTGTGGCTTGCAGTGGCATGCGGGATCTTCCCCAGTCAGGGATTGAACCCATACCCCCTGAAGTGAAAGCATGGTGTCCTAACCACTGAACTGTCAGGGAAGTCCCTTCTTTGTTTTATGTTATTTTTATTAGTCCTTTTAAATTTCCTCTCTACTAGTCTAAAAGATACCCATTCTTGGTTTAAGTGAACTTAAACACCACACTGACTGTAGGAGGTAGGTATAGGTACTGTAAATATTGTCTGAATTTCACAGATGATGAAAATGGGGCATGGGAAAGGTAAATCATCTGTGCAAACGTCACAGAGCCAGTAAGACTTGGAGCTGGGATTTAAATTCAAGTGCTGTGATTCCAGATCTCATGCTTTAGAATAAACAATTACTTGCTTACTATCTTGAATAGGCTCCACCTATATCCAGTTAAAAATTTTTTTAACTCTAGAAAAAAAAGAACAGTATAAAGATACCAGTTACTGATCCTACTGCTCCTCTCCTCAGAGCCCCCAGTTTCTCATGTACAGCTGATGAGCATAAAAAGTATACACATACATTATCTTTCTTTTTCACAGTAACACAAAAGTGAACATTTTATATTCTTCCGCCTTTTCCACCAAATCTATCTTGGAAATTATATATCAACACACACAGAGGTATCTCTGTGTTCTATTTAATAATTCTGTAACTTATTTAACCAGACCCAAATTGATAAATGCTTCCACAATTTTGCTACTACAAATAACACAGCAATGAGTAATCTTGTAGGCAAATCACTTCCCACATGCATATATATATATCTGTAGGATAATTTCCTAAAAGTCCATTTGTTATTTTGATGGATATTGCCAAATTGCTAACTTCTGCCAATCTGATGATTATGAAATGGTTTCTCATTGCAGTTTTAATGTACACTTCCTGATTACTGTACATGTTGGGTATCTCTCCTCTTTACTGGGAACTGGAATTCCCTCTGCCATAACTGGCACATTAGTATCTACGTGTCTAATTTTAGAATGGGGTATTATCTTTTCCTTACTGGTTTGTTACACTTCTTCATACATTCTAGATACTAATTCTCTGTTAATTACATACTTTACAAATTACTCTTAGTCTATGATCTACCTTTTCATTTCTTTATAGGTTTTCCTTGTAATGGGGGTACAAATTTTAATGTGTCAAATATGTAATTTTATCCTTTATGGTTTATCTTACTTATGGATCACTTACTCCCTTAACCAGAAGCCATAAAGAATGTCTCCATATTTCCTTCTAGAAATATTGCTCTTCATATTTACTCTTTAAAGTTTTTAAGGTTTCTAAAATTGACTTCTGTGTATCATGTAAGTTAGAGGCCCCATTTTTTTTTTTCATAGAATCATTTGAGATGATTTCACAAGCTATTCTTTCGCCAGTGACTTGAAAGGCCACTACTTGGTAAAATCAAGTTTCCTGACATGCGTAAGTCTATTTCTGCTTTCTCTATTCTGTTTCAACAGTCTATAATATAATCTAACATAAACAAATATTTTTTATGTGTGTGTGTGTGTATTTATATATATATATATTCCCTCTTTTCTTACATAAAAAGTTATGTGCCTGCTCTACACCCTGCTTTTTTGCATTTATAAATACATCCCGTGTTACGACATTGTTCCTTATAGATTTACAGTACTCATTGGATAGATATATCCTAATCTCTACATATTTTGGTTTGTATTTGTAGAGGTGTATCTCCAGGGAGGTTGATGGGTCAATATTTATTTTTTACCTGCTGGATCTGTCCATTTCTGAGAGACAGGCGCTGAAGTCTCCAACTATGATGGTGGAGTCATCTATTTCTCCTTATAGCTCTATCAGATTTTGCCTCACATGGTTTGACACGCAATTGTTGGGCAAATGTACATTAAGAATGGTTATATCTTCTTGGAGAACTGACCTCTTTATCATTATTTAATATCCTTCTTTAGCCCTGCTAACTGTCCTTACTTTGAAGTCTGCTGTCTGAGATGAATATGGCTACTCTTGCTTTCTTTTGATTAGTATTAGCATGGTATATTTTCTTCTTTCCTCTGGTCCCTTCCTTCCTCTATCTCTCCCTTCTTTCTTTCTATGCTTTGTTTGAATGAGGAATTAAAGTCTATACACTATATTTGTTTGGTTGACAGGCCTAAGTCTCTTCTAATATAACACTGTGTTATTTGATAATAGCAGCTATTAGTCACATGTCATTATTTAAATGAATTTCATCTTAGAAAGACTCAGGACCCACAGCTGCACTACCATATTTCAAGTGCTCAGTAGGCTACATGTGACTTGTGGCTAATATGCTGGACTGTACAGATAAGGAATATTCCCATCACCACAGAAAGTTCTGTTGGATAGTATTGGTCTAAAATGTCTCCCTTCCCTTCTTTGGGTCTATTTTCTTTTACAGTATTTCTTTTATTAATTGAAGGGACTCTGATGTTTCATAGATTCCCTGAGCCTAGATTTTGCTTCTTTTTCTTCTTTCTTGCTTTTCTTTTGAATTGATTTTTAAAAACCAGTCCTTTTTGTTTCCTCCCTACTCTCCTAAAAGCTTTATATTCTTTCAGTATTCTTTTAGGGGTTAGCAGTATGAACTTAACTTTCAGATACCCCAGCTTCCACATTTGTAAAATAAGGCTAACAACAGTACTTACCTCACTGAGTTAGGGGCTTTAAGCTTATCTTGAAAGCTTTAAAACAGTGCCTGCACACTGGAACATTCTCTATAAACATTTTCTAGTTACTATTTTCCAGAGGTTTTGATACTGACCAGATCCCCACTGCATTTATTTTTGCTTTTTTCTTACAAAATGACAACTCTACAGAGAGGAATACTTACTCGGCAGCGCAGGGACCGTTTGATCAGAAGATGCTTATGACGAGGAAAGAGCTGTGAAGCACAGACTGGCTGGAAATCAGGCTGTAAGAGGCGCTGCTGAAGGGTGGTCACTAGCATGAAAGGCAGAAACCATGCTTAGTTTAAGTGACTTGCTCAAAATCAGATGTATATGTGATAACTACACAAAATAACACTGCCTTTGTGACTTCCAAAAAAATATTGAAATTTGACGGACATTTCTTCAAATGATTACCTTTATCTTATTTTCTGCATGATTCATTTTACTACTAACAACTATACCATTAAAAATCTCAAATGAAAAACAAAAATCACAAGGCAAAGAAGTAACAAAAACAGAATTAGACGTAAAACAGAAACAAAGTAGAATCATGTATAAAATTACCCTCTGTTAAATTTACTGGTCTCGTGTAATAGTCTTCAGGTAGAGGTTCCACTTCATCTACAGCCTGAGCTGGCTCAATCTTTATCTCCTTCTGGTCCTCTCCTTCTTTAAGGCTAAAAGATAACAGCAATCATTTCTCAAAGGTCCTCCTAAAAGTCCACGAGATCGCTAACTGAAGTACTGTTCTACTGTAGAATATTCTTTCTGGCTAGGTTTTTCCTAAGTATGAGCATCTTCTTCCCCACTGGCAACTGTTACTTTAAAACCACATTCCTTCAATATTCATTTTGATACCAGCTTTTTCCCTCAAAGCCATTTAATGTCCAAACTTACGAAAGTCCAGCAAGGGTACTAATGGTTGTACCAGCTCGTGGTCGCTGAAGCCTGGTTCCAAGACCGTATTTGTCCTAAACAGAGTTGAGAAATTTCTCTTAGAAATTCTATTTTTATATATGTTTTGTATCAAATAAAGAATTTGGGGAGGGACAGCATGAGAAGCTCAGGGAAATAAGCAAAAAAAAAAAAAGCTAATTTAATAAGTGCTTCTTTTAAAGACAGTAAGTGTAGCCCCACATCATCTTATTTTTAAAATGACAACAAAAGCACCAAACATGGAGACTGAAACTACATTAATACAGTGAAAATGAGCAAAATGTGATTTTTAATCTAAAAATACCTAAGCAATGGCTTATACCAGAAAATTATGTGAAGTATCTAAGACACACGATGAATGTCTTCTTGGAACACCAGTGAGATCGTCTGCTAACTTTAGGGTCAGCAAGAATCATAAAAGAACTTACCACTACATGAATAGTATGTTGCTGTAGGCACCAAAATAGCAGCAGGTTGCAACAGAGACAAAAAAATGCAGGATAAGATACAAGCAAACTCATACAGCAGGCAGGTCATAGGGGAAAGTTGGAAGAGTAACCCATTTAATTCAAATTCCTCCCTAAATACACTACTACATATGCTGATTATAACACTGGATTGTTCAAAAAATTCATGGAGACGTCATAAGAGTCTCTGGCAAATGTGGATGCTTTGCAAGTTCTAATGTTTTATTAAGTTCTAAAAGACATTTTTATATGACTCTTACCAATTCTTAGGGTTTTAATGGCTTAACTAATTCTCAGGCAGAAGCAGTACAAGAATTTATTTAACCATTACAAGTCTCATTCCCTTCAGTGTAAAATGGGAATATACCACCTACTACACAGGACTGTTGTGAGGATTAAGCACAGTAATATGTATAAAGAACTCAGCACTGAGTTTGATACATCACTGCCATTCACGAAACATTATCTGTTAAATGCCAATCTGCTTGGCTCCAAGAAAACACACAAAAAATAACTTATTCTGGGAGCAAATAAAACTTCAGGGGACAACAGCAAAAGCGTCAAACCCTAATTTCTCATTTCTAATTGGCAGTTTACAAACTAGTAGAGAATAACTTTGATCAATAATTTCTATCAAAATTACACCTGCATATATTACTACTTATTTAACCACAAAAAAACTCAGTATAAAAGTCAGTATTTTTCACATTGGAGAAATATTGGAAGGTGCCAAAAAATTATGATAGCTAAAGTCCGGAAATCACTACTACCAGGATGCCAAAGGTGGGTGGACTACATGTATAGCATGAATAAAATCTACGATTTGTTCATATTCTTCTGACTTTCTGTAATGTGCAAAAGCTGTAAATGTGGGTGCCTACAAAACTAAAAGTAGCCTCTTTAGGAAATAAGATGATAGAGGGGAGTGATGGAGAAAGAAACACAAATGTACTTAAAACCCAAAGAACTCAGACCTAATGATACTGCAAAAGCATATCCTTTGGACTTAGACACCTATCACCTAAGGGACCTTTTTTTGCTAGCCATCATTCAGGAATCTAGGGACAATGGCCGCTTTCTGAAATGTTCACCGCTCTTATTCCATACTGGTCTTGATCAGTGAATTGGAAACTCCTCTATACCAAGTTCTCACCGAAAAAGCCAAAGGCATATAGTTTCTACGCCGTGCCAGTTTCTTGCGATCTCGCTCAACCTTCTCCTTCTGAGCAAGCTGCTGGTAATATTCAATCAGTTTGTTCATCTGTAAGAAATCAAATATGTGAAACAGCTAACAAGAAGCTTAGGAAATTCAACTAAACTGACTAGAGATATAATGAATAGAAAAGACACATTAAAGTGGGCAAGTTTCTCTTCCCTGAAGAGAATCTGTCTTCCTTACATGATCTATTTTCAGAATTGAAATGGAACTTTCAAGTTCAACAACAGAAGAAATGAGCAATGAAAAGGCTTGAAAATTCCATGTTCTCTCTTCACTGCTCTTTTACTTCACTGCTTACTTACCCTCACAACCACTCCTATTTTCCTGGCATGGCCACAGGACCATCTATTTCCAACAATGTGACATTTCATATTCTATTTCTCCTCAACTCCAATGCATATTTTCATTTCAAAAATATTCTTTAATCATAAAAGCCATACAACTGTGAAAAGTTCAAGCAATATAGAAATATAAAGAATGGAAGGTAAAATTTCTCTTTTATCTCTTGTGCCCATGTTCATCCTTCTCCTCACCACAGGTATCCACTACTACAGGTTAGAAATCTTTCTCACACACAGACACAGGTATGATATTATACTCTGCATACATTAAAAAAATGCATGCATAGACATACAACTTTTGTATGTGCAAAATAAATATGTCTTTATATTTTTCATATAAGGGGGAAAAACTTGCTCTTTTAAAACTTTTTCACTTTATGTGTGAATTTTCCACTCAGTACATATATTAATAGATTTACCTCATTCTTTTTAAAGGTTACATCTTATTAAATGGTACAGGTGTCCTAAAGGTATTTAACCATTTCCTCTGAGAGCACTTAAATGTCTCCTGATACCCACTCTTCTATCAAGTCAATAGTAATTGTTTTTTAGAAACATTTATCTGATCCTGTCAGCTCTTCTGCTTTAAAGGCTTCTCAAATGCCTTAACTTGGTCCAAATGGTTCTGCGCAGCTTGGCTCCAAATCCTTTTCTCTATTCAGCTACCGCAACTCTCCACTATGGCACACTTGCCCACTGGTCTACAACTTGCTCCTTCCACTTACAAGCTCTTTGCCTTGGGTGTTCCTGCACCCTGAATTCTTTCCCTTCTCTGCCTGTTGTCCTCAGATCCTAGTGCAACCCTCAGATGCAGACTTATCTAGTTCAAATTCCCTATAATAAATGCTCACACGCACAGCTTCTCTCTCCTTCACATTACTTTGAGTTTTTCCTTTATCTGGGGATTAACTGATTTTGTTTTCCTATCAGTCTTAAACTCTGTGAGAGGAAAGGTCATATATTCCTATTGCTCAGCATGGTCCCTGGCACACAGAATGGAGCATATGCTTGATACCTGCTTGGTAACTGAATATACATATTTTCATGCATAAGTACAAGTATTTCTGTACTTCAGAGTCCAGGAAGTAGATACTGCTGAGAGACCAAGAAAACTGTACTAGTTCACACTGACAATAGTATATGTGCAAAGGTCCAATTGGATACACTCCCATCCAGGATATTTTCAGTATTTCTAATTTTAGCTGAGTCACAAGTGAATAATTATTAATTATTATTTAATCCAGTTTGACTGTATAACTTCATTTCAATCACATTTCACCATCTTTCTAATATTCTGCTTCCAAGGCAACAAAATCAGTCCTAATTTACACGGCAGAGATCAATTCACTGTGAACTATTAAAGGATGTCTAAATCATGATTGCTACTGATTCCAAGAGCATCTTCTAAATTAGTGATGTTTCCAAGACTTAAGATGTTTATATGCTGATATGTTTACATGTTGATGATATGATATTTCTGAGAACAAATGGGCCTTTAACTTAGTTTGTGGGTATATGGAAAACAGAAACATATTATTTCCTTTTTCCAATTAACAAGAGTACAGAAATAAAATTACTCTTAGGTTTCTCTATTAACTTAAGTCAGGCTGGAAAAAACTGCCATTATGATTTAATGTCTTACATGAGAAGCACTTTCTAAATGTAAAAGACACCAAAACACACATCATGGATTTATAAGCCTAAGTCATAGTCACTGATAAAATGGTCTTTTTCTTCATCTTTCCTCATGTCATCCTCTCTCTGATGACCCTTTACTTACCCGTTGCGTGTGAGGATTTTCAGGCTCCTGCCAACCACCACTAGCTGAAAAATAAAGGAATATTAAACAAGGCTTACATAATCTGATTTTATTTTCACAAAAAAAAAACAGGTCATCTGCAGGCCACAGACTTAAACTTAAAAACATAAAATCACAGAATTTTCAAGAAAGAGTCCTAGGAATTACATAGGCCAGAGTGCTTAGAATCAAATTCTTTCTTTAAATATAATGGTGGTGATAACAATAACCACCACTAGGACCACCTCTACAACTAATACATGTATAATTTCTCTGCCAGGTATTTGAAATCTATCAAACTTTGTTTTATTTTCATAATAACCCTCTGAGGTATGGACTTTCATTATTAGGCTTATTTTACAAGTGAGGAAATTGAAGCTCAGAGAGTTAAATAACTTGCCCAAAGTCACAGAGATAGTAAGCAATAAAGCCACGATTCAAATGCAGGCAGTCTGACTCCAGAGAATTTGCTCTTACCTATAATAATGTACAATTTCTATGTTCTATGACCTCGGTTTAGAGAAGAGTTTCTTAACATAAGAAACAAAAGCACAAACAAATCATAAAGGAAAAAATTATTCCAAAAAGCTGAAAGTAAAACCATAATGAATACTTTCAACAAATGGTACTGTAACCATTTACACAATTTATAAAAAATTAACCTTAACCCTTACACCTCACAACATTTACAAAATTTACCATGAAATGGTAATAAACTTACACTCAAAAGCTGAAACATAATATTCCTAGAAGAAAACCAAAGTGAAACTCTTAACAACCTTGGGTTAAGCTAAAGTTTCTTCACTAGGACACAAAAGGCACAAATTATATATTAAAAAAAATTGATAAACTGAACCTCATCAAAACTAAAAACTTGTGTTTTTCAAAAGACACTTGAGAAAATAAAAAGGCAAGCCACAGACTGGGAGATAATAGCTGCGAAACATATATTCAATAAAGGTCTTGTATCCACAATATAGAACTCTTACAACTCAACAAAAAGATAAAAGTTCAGTTTAAAAACAGGCAAATAGGCAAAAGATTTGTACAAACACTTCACCAAAGAAAACACATAGATGGCAAATAAGCATATTAAGAAAATGCAACTTAAAACCACAGTGAAGTATCACTACACTCACTAGAATGGCCAGAATGAAAGAGACCAACAATACTAATGGTTATTGAGGAAATGGAACTCTCCTCCTTTGCTGGTGAGGACCTGAAACGGCACAGCCACTTAGAGAAACAGTTTTCAGTCAAGGTAAACAAACACTTAACCCCATGACTCAGCAATTCAGTTCCTAGGTAAATACGAAAAATGAAAATACATATTTACACTAAAATTTGCAGGCAAATGTTCATATCCAGTTTTATTCATATGAGCCTCACACTGGAAAAAATTTCAGTGTCTATCAACTACAGAATGAATAAAGAAAATATGGTATACCCATACAACAGAATACAACTCAAAAAAACCCCAGCAAAAACATGAAAGAATCTCAGAAGCACTATACTAAGAGAAAGAAGCCAGACACAAAAGATTAAAACACTCCAACTATGTAAACTTCTAGAAAAGGCACAATTACAGTGAAAGAAAGCAAATGAGTTGTAGTCAAGGGCCAGGAGGTTCGGGGAAGGAACTGACTGGGGCATGAGAAAACTTTTTTGGGGTGACAGAAATATTCTATATCATCACTGTGGACGTGGCTACGTGCCTATACACGTTCGTCCAAAATCAAAGAATTCTACGCTTAAAATTGCTGAGTTTCATTATATGTAAAATTACATCTCAATAAAGCTATGCCAAAAAAAGGGAAAAAAACTAGGAGGTGCCATTTCACAACCATGGGTTTGGGAAAACTTGAAAGAGTCAACAGTACCAAGAGCTGCCAGGGATGTGGAGCAGTGAATAGTTTACTCATGTATTTGTGGGAGCGAAAATTGGTAAACGCATTTCGGAGAGCTAATGATGTACACATCTTACAACCAGCAATTTTACTTTAAATTACGCAGAGAAATCCTTGCTCCTGTGACAGGAAACACATGTAAGAAGGATTCTAACAGCACTGTTGTCAGAAGCAAAAAATTGAAGACAACCTAAATGTCCATTTGGAAGAGACTGAAGAAGTAAACTGTGGTTAAGCCAGGGATGAATCACTGACCATCACTACTACACACCACAAACAAACTGGATAGAGAGAAGTTGTAGCAGGATACATAAAACAAGGTTCTATTTGTTTCAAGTTCAGAAACACGTTTGCTAATGGCTACATACATTATGTGGAGAACTGCAAAAATATGCAAAGAACTGATGAAAACCTGAATTCAAGACTGATGACCATCTCTCTTGAGGAAGGTTATACTGGGCTTACACTGTTTTGGCTCTGTTTAATTTCTTAAGCTGAGTGCTAAGTTCATGAATGTGTATTATTTTTATAAAAATAACTTTTTTCCCAAATAAAAACAACTCCTATTGAACGTGACACTGTAACTCCTTGTAGGAAATGGCAGCAGTAACAACCTTTAGTATAATATTTATATTTTAAAAGTTGTTTTACTTAAGGCAAACATGAAAAATAATTATGTGAAAACAATGTTTCAATAACATTTTAGAAAAATCTTAAGTTTTATCTAATTGCATTTTTAGAACTGCTGATTGATTCTGAACACAAATTTGAGAGCCATTATGATCTCATTATAAGTTTTTGCACATTACTGATGACACAAGGGCTTACTTATAAATAAACAAATAGTTGTAACTAAAGTGGTTTCAGGCTTCTCAGATACCAATTACATCATGGAAGAAATGAAATTATCTGTACTTCTTAAGAGCTCTGAGTATTCAATTATCATTGTCAAGATACCCTTAGAGGAGCTAGATTTCTAGAAACAAGCACAGGCTTTAAATTCTAAAAAATAAATTATCCAATCCTAATGGTTTATAGTCCAAAAAGTACCAAAAAAAGACTTAAAGAGTAACAAACTGAGATATCTATTTGGATTTCTAGGTTTTGTTTAATCTGATAAAGAGAAACAAAATACAAACATGGAAAAAAAACACTTAACTCACTGAACTAAGTGCCACTTTGAGGTTGTTTTTTACATTTAACTTAAATTCATAGACAAATTTAAACAATTTACTTGCTACACTAAGACACAAATATTTACTGACAATCTAAAAAGATGGTACAGAAACTTTCCAATATAAATCATATTTCAGGAAATACCTACCCACCAACAAATACTTTAAGAAACTTGTTTGTTAACTTTTTGTTTTTGAAGAATGTTTTATCAATATAATGTATGAAATTAGGAAAACAACCAAGAGCTCAGGTATTCTACACCAAAGGGCAAACTGAAGAAAATCAAGAATTAAGTTTTAAGAACAGAGTTGAATCTGAAAGAACTTCACCCATTTTTACTACCAAATTATATAAGAAGCTATAGGAAATTTTTACCTAACGTCTATCTTTCTTTGGGTTATGTCATATAACAATATATTTTTAATTGGCTTCCTCGTGTATTAGTAAGCTGATTATTTTTCAAACTTTAAACATTTTGTATTGGGGTACAGCCGATTAACAATGTTGTGGCAGTTTCAGGTGAACAGCGAAGGGACTCAACCATATATACACATGTATCCATTCTCCTCCAAACCTCCCTCTCATCCAGGCTGGCACATAACACTGAGTAGAGTTCTATGTGCTATACAACAGGTCCTTGTTGGTAAGTTGACATTTTTAATGAAAATCTAAAAATGGTAATTCTTAACAAGTCTAAAAAATTTTCAGAAAATTAATGAAATTTCAGAAAGAAAAAAGACAATGGAAAGTTAGTAATGCTACTGTTTATATAAAAAAACAAATAGCAACTCAAGATTCTGAACTGACTATAATAGTGTTTCTCTGTTATTAACCACAGAATACAGAAAATGAAAAAAATTAAGGAAGTTTCCTAATAAAGATTAAGTGCAACCTCTGCTTTGAAACCCAAAAATGATGGATAGGCAATTAACATTTTAGACTGTCTTTAGGTCCAAACACACATAACTTTTCTGTATCACTTATGATATATATAGATGTCTCTTTAAGCATGTGTTTGAATGCTTCAGGATAGATATCCAGACATGGAACTTTTGGGTAAAAGAATAAAAGCAATTTAAAAGTTTAATAAAAACTGCTATCTACGGTGGTAGCAGACAAAAAAACAATTATCTTGTATTTCTGTGATACTACCAGATTTTTAAAATTTCCCCAATCAATGGATTAAGTTTTAATATGCACTTTCCTGATTACTAGTAAAACTGAAACATATCCTTTTGCATATTTATTGACTTAAAAAAAAATCACCTCACCAAGTTGTGTGCAAAAAAACAAATTCCAATGATTTGTGCACATTTTGGTTATTGAACATTTTTATTTCCATTTCTGAGGGCTGCTATTCCTATTCTTTGACATTTTTTTTTTCTCTTGGGTAGCTTCCCTGTTGATTTATAAGGGTTCCTAATTTTTGGTTATTTATCTGTAGTTTGTTATATATAAGATTGGCCACTTTAATCTTTTAAGTTTGTTCATGGTGTGTTTCACCATCAGCAGCAATTATTTTTTATGAAGAACATTAATCTTTTGATCCTAAAAAAAATGTCAGCTATATAAATGCTATTTTACCAACCTTAAGAATACCCAGTTTCCAATGAAATATCATGGTCATAAATGTGAGAATTTGGGAACAAAGAAGATTTAGTGGCAAAATACTCTGAATTTCTCACCTACCTCCCAACAAGTAACAGAATTCATGATTTGTGTGCAATTACAACTCTGCTGATTTCACAAAATCTCATGCTAAAGTCCACCTCACTCACCCACAGATTTATCTGCCATGCCCACATCTCTAGATGTCCAGCGACAAAATCCACAGGCCAAATAGTAGGCTTTCTTCATGGTGGTCTTGGCTGGGTCATCTGGAAGCTGTGTCGAGATGCTTGTTGCCCGAGTGGAGAGGGTGTGCATGCAGCCAGGACAGTCAAAGCAGTTGGCACATCTGGAACACAACAAACAATCACTGATTCATCCCACAAATATTCACCAAGCACCTACTGTGTTCAAGATATTGCTCTGTATGTCAGGAGTTCAAGAGAGAACTGTAAGGGAAGGGTGACTCTCAAACAAAAGGAAACCAAAAAGTACTCTGAAGAGATATAAACTTTTAAAATTCAAAAGCATTACATGCCAATTATTTTTTAAAATATGCAGTCATCACCAAAGTTCCTGAATAACTACAGCATGACCTAAGCCTAGTTCACAGAGGGAATCATTGTTAACAGTCTGGAGTTAACTTTTAGACTCTTCTTATGCTTGCACAGACCACAAAGATTCTGTGGGACAAAGAAACTTCACAGCTTATGACTTTAGAGAGGACAGACCAATTGAACAATGGAAAACTGAGAGGCAACAATTTGATAAGCTGTGAAATTGAGTTTGGAAAATAACTGCTTGTTTGCTGTGCCAGAGAGCTGAAACAGATACCAAATAATGCTACCAAGGTGAAATGGTTCAGAAGTGCAGCATTTTCAGGACTTTCTGCTCTCTTCAGGCATTACTTTTCCTAGTGAACCAGTCAACATTCCCTTACAGGGGCCCCCATGCCTTTTTGTGTTTCTAGTAGAAAGTTTTCTACTTTCTTACCATCTGAGATGATCAAGATTGTACCTTCAGTCATAGACTTGCTCTAAAGTTCCATAACTCCAATTTTCTGTGATATTTTGCTACGGGACAATATTCTCAAGTAAGAATAATAATAGTACCTACCTTAAAGGGATACTTTGAGGATTAAATGATAAAATAAAGGTATGGATGGCATACAAAGCTGGTTTATATGGAGCTCTTTCTCCAGGACAGGAAGGACAAATAGTGGTTTATATCCATGGAGGTACAAAGGTGTGACTGGTTGCAAAGGACTTCCACACCATGCTAAAAACCAAAATGGCACCAGTGACAATGACCATATCTACTACTCAGATCTTGATTTTTAATACCAATCTCTAGTAAAAGGCGCCAGGGCTCCTTGGAGAAATGGCTCTGGGACAGAAAATATAGGTAAGCCTGGTGTAAGTAGGAAAGTTCTCAAGTAACTGAATAATGCTTCCCTCCCCCTCAATGCCATAAAATGATGGGGGTATGCCAAAGGGAGACAGAAATCTACTAAAGGAGGGTTATAATGGCCAAAGCTGGAACAACCTGAGTTAAAAAAAAAAAAATAGTAGTACTGGCGTATTACCTAAAGTATACAAAAATATTCACAAGTCCACACAGTTTTAAGTAAATGATTAAATAAATAAAAAAGGGAAAAGAGAAAAATCTTCCATGCAAAAGAATTCCAAGTAATTCATGGAGACAGCTCTTATGGAAGGGAAGTACAACTCACTACTAGTTAAGTGTGGGCTGTACCAGTACATTTCCTTCCCAGAGTATGATATGGGAAAGGAAAAGGGGGAAAAAAAAAAAGGGTAACTTTAAATCAGAAAAATCTGACAAACAAGAGCTCAAGCCAAGTACTCAAGGTTAACATCTCCAGTGAAAAGTCACATTGGTGGTACACACCCCGATATGGTGTGGCGAGAGATGCACTCTACCTATGTGATCCTCTTCCCCATAACACATTCTCTCAGATGATGACAAAAGCATCAGACAACTTCCAATCAAGGGACATTCTACAAAATATCTTACCAGTACTCCTCAAAACCAAGGAAACGCTAACAAAATTTCACAGCAAGAGGAGCCTAAAGAGATATGACTATTAAATACAATGTGCGTATCCTGAATAGGATCCTAAAACAGAAAAATGAGATTAGGAGAAAAACTGAGGAAATCTAAATTTAATAATAATGCTACCAATAATATTCATTAACTGAGACAAATAATACCATACTGATATACGACATTTACAATAGGGGAGACTGGGTAAAGATTAAAGGGAATTCTCTGTATCATCTTCACAGTAATCTTAAGTCCAAAACTGTTATAAAATACAATTTATTTTTTTTTTAATGGAAAAGTCACCTTTGGCAAAAAAAAAATGATGCTAAGAAAAGAAAAACAGCTAATTTCATGTGTTTTCTTACCAGCTATTAAAACATAGCTGTGGAAAATAGGAAAAATGGATCCCAGTCTTACCTGTTCTTTTTTAGTTTGGCTTCAGCCGATGGCATATTTTCCAAACAACTGGGACAATAATGGGAGTCCACCTAGAATGAAACAAGAAATCAAAAAATCATATTGGCTTGTGTATATACCTATAACAAATAGTGAAATTTAAAATACATTATTTTGCAGCAGAAGGTGAGAGACCATTGTTCTGGCAAAGAACTTGGACTGTTTCCAGCATAGGGTTTATTCTTATAAAAATCACCTGTTTTTTTCTTAACCTCTGAATTTCTTGAAATCTTTTTATTTTTCTTTTCTGAATTTTCCTATTCCCTTTCACCAGAGTTTTATGTATTAGACATGTTAAAATAGGTTTATGTTAAAAAAGACTCTATGATAATCTAAATAGATTAACAATCCAAGTTATGAAGCTGTGATCAAAAATCCTTTTACCTAGTCTAGCTTTGCTGCTGCTAAGTCACTTCAGTCGTGACCGACTCTGCGCGACCCCAGAGACGGCAGCCCACCAGGCCCCACCCCCACCCCCTCCCTGGGATTCTCCAGGCAAGAACACTGGAGTGGGTTGCCATTTCCTTCTCCAATGATGAAAGTGAAAAGGGAAAGTGAAGTCGCTCAGTTGTATCCAACTCCTAGGGACCCCATGGACTGCAGCCTACCAGGCTCCTCCCTCCATGGGATTTGCCAGGCAAGAATACTGGAGTGGGTTGCCATTGCCTGCTCCCAGCTTTATGGGACTGCAATAACTGGACTACACTTTAATTGTTGAGAGATTTTAAAAGTTCTCTCCTTACTGATGTATTACATGTTCGCTGAAGAAAAGCATAAATTAACAGTTACAAAGTCAGCTATAGCCAACCAACTAGAGATTTTTAAATGGCAAATTAAACTACTAGGTTAACAAGATAGTCTTATTGTATTTAGCTTGAAAACACAGTATAAAAATTAAATTCACTGTATTTTTTTAAGGGCTGAATAATTATTTCCTTGAATGTAGGTAGATCCTATTTGATAATTCTAGAACTCTGGGCATCTGCAGATGGAAAGACAGACTCACCTGAACATAAATACTATGACAGAAACTGGTTTCTGTTATTATCATCTGCTTATAAACAGAACCACCTTTGAAAGATAAAGTTGCTGCTCAAATAGTCACCAGGAACACAAAATACAGTACTGTTAACTTATATTTACACTCAGTGCATCATAAAAGGCATAATGCACTCATCATAAAAGGCAAAATGTAATTCATTGCCTTTTGTTCCTTTCTGAACTATGCTCCTCCCTTCAGGTGCGGCTCCAATTCCAGGCTCCCCATTAGAACTTTCTGGACTGCTTCAACCCTCATTGGCATCATCCTTCCCCAAACCCTAATGGCTTCTGTTTCACAGGTGCACACCAGTCCATAAAAGATACAGTCACAGACTGAATGTCCTAGCTGAAGGTGTCCTTACAGATTATGAAAACTAGCTCCCTACTGATCACCAAATGAGAATCTAATCAGTAAATTCTGGAGGTGAAGCTGGGACAGGGAGGCATCATAGAGAGAAAGGGCCTGCCAAAGGGATAAGGGTACAAAGTGCTAATAGAGAAAAACAAATGCTGTATATAATACAGCATTGATTTTTCTTTTCCCCCTGAGTTATTTAACTGCTTTCTCTGACTATTCTGAATAGTATGAAAAATATTCTCAATAAAATAGTAATTAATAATGTGTAAAATGGCTTATAGTATGGGACATATTCTCATAAGCATTTTTAACAGTCCAGGGATCCTGACTGAAGTCCACTGAATCAGGCTGCTCGGTTTCAAATCCTGGTCCTTCCTCCCTTCCTCAGATTTTTGGCTGTGTGACATACTGCAAACATTATGCGTGTCTGTAACTGTGAAGTACAAGGGTCATCAGTCACTTCAGTCCTGTCCGACCCTTTGAGACCCCTGGGCTGTAACCCATCAGGCTCCTCTGTCCGTGGGATTCTCCAGGTAAGAATACATAAGTCGGTTGTCATACCCTCTGCCAGGGGATCTTCCCCATCCGGGTATCGAACTAGCGTCTCCTGCACTGCAGGCAGATTCTTTACGGACTGAGCCACCAGGAAACCCCTTAACGGTAAAGTGTTTTTTTAAAAAAAGGTAGAATGATTAAAGGAGATTATGTAAAGCACATGGTATACAGAAAGTACTGAATAAGCATAAACTATGTATTATTAATACTAATCAGCTTTTCCGTCAGGAGCCTGCAAGTAACTCAAGAGCAGGATTTATGTCTTAACCCGTCTTTTAATCCCCAAATCTTACTGAATGAACACGTGTCAAGTGCTGCAGACGTTTGGGGGCTTTGTTATCGTTGATGATTTTTTTCCCCCAGGGTGGAGTCTTTTACATTCTGAGCAATCCCACCTCCAACGCCCACTTGTATCAGTGAAGGATAGAAATGTACCCCCAGGAGAAGCGCCATAAATATAATACTTTGAGCTTCTTAAACAACAGATCCGATTCTAAGCGCTTTTCTCTCAGCTCACCCCATCCCAACCCTCTTCTCTGCTGCAGGCCTTGGGCTGGGCTGGGAAACAGAACAAGGCAGTCAGAAGGCCGGGTTTCTGCCCAAGGAGGGGCAGAACTTCCAGGATAGGAGGCCCTTGGATGAGAACGACCGCGGACTTTCCCACTACCTCAATCAATCCTGGGAAGACCGTATCTCGCCACTCAAGGGGCCTTAACTAAGCACCCCGACATCTTTTCCCCCCACAACCCGCCCAATTACCAAACCCCCTAGTACATGGCCAGGGTCCCCAAAGTCTAGTTTGTCCAATCAGAAGACGCTATAGAACAGAAAGGCCGTTCAGCCCCACCCAAGGCCGCTCCTCCTTTCCAAGTGACAAATTATAAGCAAATTAAATCACAGACAAAACCGAGTGACGGAAAGCAAAGCCAATCAGCATGCTAGGAAAATGACTACCCGCCTCCAACTGACGGAACTTCCCCGCTGGTCGCGGTGACTAGGGGGAACGCCTCCCCCATCCCCCAACACACACTCTTCATGGGACGACTGCGTTACCTCGTGAGACACACATTCCAGCGACCGCAGATCGCTACAATAGCGGCAGAAGTACAGCTGCGACAGCGGAGCCCGAACCTTCTTTTCTCCCTGGACTAGATAGAGAACCCGCTCCGATTGCAGCAAGGACGCCATCTTGTGGGGGAGGAGTCAACGACGCTCCCGTCGCATCACGTGACCCGAGGGCCGGCGTTTCCTTAGCTTCCTTCCTTACGTCTGTCAACGTAGACTTTGACGTAAGCATTCCGAGCAAGTGGGGCTTTGCGCAAGACGAAAGTCAAAATGCGCATGCTCACCAGAGATACCAGCTTTCTCCCCCCTAGTTGGGGCCTGTTCTCCCAATCTCGGTTCCCCAAGCTCGTCCCCCTCCAGCATTTTTGTGAGTGTCAACCGCCCGGACGGAGCTCAGACCATTGTTTTGCTAGATGTGGAGTCGCAGATCAAATCCAGACAGACTCAGTACTGTTCTTTCCTTCATTTCTAACAGGAAGATTGCTCATTTATTTAAAACTGCCTCTCCCGCTCTCACCTTCCAAATAAATCTCCAGAAGTTAGATGGAGGGTTTCTGAGACAGAGTTTCTTGGAAACTAGACACTTGAGAGTCCACACCAGCACTTCCTTCCGACAATCTTACTATTGACCTATAGGAAACTTTCACAGATACTATCTCTTTTGTAGTTTCTTAGATCGAGCTCTTGCACGCAGAGCTCTATCTCATTTCCTGGCTTTCCATATTTAGCATGAGAACCAAGTCTATATTGTGGATGTTAATGAAGCAATGAAATCAATGAATAGTGTTGCTAGGTGTCATTTACATTTTTCTAGTGCATGCATTAAGGCTTAGACATGTAAAATGACCACTTACAGCTAGGCTGGCGGAGACTGGAGCCCATGCTACCTGCTTCAGTTCACTGCTTTTCTCTTTGTACTAGAACTGAAAGTGAAAGTCGCTCAGTAGTGTCCACCTCTTTGCAACCCGATGGACTATACCCATGAAATTCTTCAGGCCAGAATACTGGAATGGGTAGCCTTTTCCTTCTCCAGGGGATCTTCCCAATCCAGGGATTGAACCCAGATCTCCTGCATTGCAGGTGGATTCTTTACCAGCTAAACCACAAGGGAAGCCCAGTGTTGTATTACTATCTGTCTGATATTAGAGTTGGTGACTGAGAAGAAACAGAACTGAATAGTAATAATAGTTAACGTTTACTGAGCACTTACTGAATGCAGGACACTGTGTCATAACTATGTAGTCTCATTTAATTTTCACCAGAACTCCAGAAGGCAGGTGCTATCATATATTTTTATCTCACAATGCAGGAAATTGAGATCCCAGTGCTCTTCTCTTCTCCCTGGAAAGCCTGGCCATAACTGAGGCAGACTGAGATTCCTCTGCTCTGTGACTAGTAGTCACCAGTAGCAGAATCCCTAATGCATAGCGTAGTGACCAGCATGGGCCCTGAGCAGCAGCAAGGCCCAGGCACTAGCATGGGAGGTAGGCACTGGGAACAGAAGGGGAAAGTGAGTCACAGGAGGATACCCAGCTTGATTCCTGAGGCTCACAGGGCCAGCCTGCATCAGTGGTGCTGGCAGGTTTTTACCAAAACAGACAACAGCCACAGGTTGGAGTTTGCTGATGAGTGCTATTGCTTCCTGGGGTAATAGACTGGGTAACTGAGAATTATCATATACTAGAAAGATCCTAGTTCAATCCTTGTAGTTTTCAAATAGAGAAAATGAAGTCCCAAGAGTCAAAGGAACATGCCCCAGCTTTTCTCACTCCTGGTAGAGTAGTATTCTGTTTTCTGAGTCCACAAATGCAGTTCCTTGCACACTATGTCAGTTCATTCATATTTACAGTTGAGTAGGAAACCAGTTGCAGTTCTAAAAAGAGAAGAAAGCAAATGCAAGGGAAAGTGGAACATTAATGGATAGCCTACTCATTTTTGCCCTGGAAGTTTGCTGGGATTGCATCATTCCCATCTGGGACACATGAGTTTCACATCTCTAGAATGCTCTCTGCTTGGTTTCAACAGGAATTTCCCAAGAATACCTGAAGCCTAACCAAAGCTTATCCCCTTCCCCCCACTTCCTCTGCTTGGTAGACTAACTGTTTCAGTTCAGTTCAGTCACTCAGTCATGTCTGACTCTTTGTGACCCCATGGACTGCAGCATTCCAGGCTTCCCTGTCCATCACCAACTCCAAGATCTTGCTCTAACTCATGTCCAGTGAGTTGGTGATGCCATCCTACCACCTCATCCTCTGTCATTCCCTTCCCCTCCTGCCTTCAGTCTTTCCCAGCATCAGGGTCATTTCCAAGGAGCCAGTTCTTTGCATCAGGTGGCCAAAGTATTGGAGTTTCAGCTTCAGCATCAGTCCTTCCAATGAATATTCAGGACTGATTTCCTTTAGGATTGACTGATTTGATCTCTTTGCAGTCCAAGGGACTCTCAAGAGTCTTCTCCAGCACCACACAAAAGCATAAATTCTTCAGCACTAAGCTTTCTTTATAGTCCAACTCTCACATCCATACGTGACTGCTGGAAAAACCATAGCTTTGACTATTTGGACCCTTGTCAGTAAAGTAATGTTCCTGCTTTTTAGTATGCTGTCTAGGTTTGTCATAGCTTTTCTTCCAAGGAGCAGCGTCTTTTAATTCTATGGCTGCAGTCAATATCTGCAGTGATTTTGGAGCCCAAGAAAATAAAGTCTGACACTGTTTCCACTGTTTCCCCATCTATTTACCATGAAGTGATGGAACCAGATGCCATGATCTTAGTTTTTTGAATGCTGAGTTTTAAGCCAGTTTTTTCACTCTCCTCTTTTACTTTCATCAAGAGGCTCTTTAGTTCCTCTTCACTTTCTGCCATAAGGGTGGTGTCATCTGCATATCTGAGGTTATTGATATTTCTCCCAGCAATCTTGATTCTAGCTTGTGCTTCATCCAGCCTGGCATTTCACATGATGTACTCTGCATAGAAGTTAAATAAGCAGGGTGACAATATACAGCCTTAATGTACCCCTTTCCCAATTTGGAACCAGTCCATTTTTCTATATCTGGTTCTAACTGTTGCTTCTTGAGCTGCATACAGATTTCTCAGGAGGCAGGTAAGGTGGTCTTGTATTCCTGTCTCTTTAAGAATGTTCCACAGTTTGTTGTGATCCACAGAGTCAAAGGCTTTAGTGTAGGCACTGAAACAGAAGTAGGTGTTTTTCTGGAACTCTCTTGCTTTTTCTATGATCCAATGGATGTTGGCAATTTGATCTCTGGTTCCTCTGCCTTTTCTAAATGTAGCTTGAACATCTGGAATTTCTCGGTTCACATACTGTTGAAGCCTAGCTTACAGAATGTTGAGAATTACTTTGCTAGCGTGTGAGATGAGTGCAATTGTGCAGTAGTTTGAACATTCTTTGGCATTGCCTCTCTTTGGAATTGGAATGAAAATTGACCTTTTCCAGTCCTGTGGCCACTGCTGAGTTTTCCAAATTTCCAAATGCTACTCTGGCAGCAGGGAACACTTTCTCTGTGCTCTGGTGAGGATGCAGGGAGCTGAGATGGAATCCTCTTTTGGCTGAAGTTTGCAGAGGTGACTTCAAGTTAAACAGTGCAGCCATTACCCAGTTGCTGCTGGTGCTGAAGGCAGACCTCAGGCCCCTCAGGTGCTGGCTCATAAGAGATAGTTCATGGCCATGCACTCTCTGTACCACTGATCCCTTACTCCTGCTTATTTGTCCTGAGAACTCGCAACTGACACAAGAAGTCATAGCTCTCAGTGAGGAAAGGGCAAAGTCATGGAACTATAGAGCCAAAAGTGACCTTCAGTTCAGTTCAGTTCAGTCGCTCAGTCATGTCCGACTCTTTGCAACCCCATGAATCACAGCACACCAGGCCTCCCTGTCCATCACCAACTCCCGGAGTTCACTCAGACTCATGTCCATCGACTCTGTGATGCCATCCAGCCATCTCATCCTCTGTCATCCCCTTCTCCTCCTGCCCCCAATCCCTCCCAGCATCAGAGTCTTTTCCAATGAGTCAACTCTTCGTATGAGGTGGCCAAAGTACTGGAGTTTCAGCTTTAGCATCATTCCTTCCAAGGAACACCCAGGGCTGATCTCCTTCAGAATGGACTCGTTGGATCTCCTTGCAGTCCAAGGGACTCTCAAGAGTCTTCTCCAACACCACAGTTCAAAAGCATCAATCCTTCAGTGTTCAGCTTTCCTCACAGTCCAACTCTCACATGCATACATGACTATTGGAAAAACCGTAGCCTTGACTAGATGGACCACTAGTCGGCAAAGTAATATCTCTGCTTTTGAATATGCTATCTAGGTTGGTCATAACTTTCCTTCCAAGGAGTAAGCATCTGTTAATTTCATGGCTGCATTTACCATCTGCAGTGATTTTGGAGCCCAAAAAAATAAAGTCTGACACGTGATTTCCACTGTTTCCCCATCTATTTCCCATGAAGTGATGGGACCAGATGCCATTTTCTTCATTTTCTGAATGTTGAGCTTGAAGCCAACTTTTTCACTCTCCTCTTTCACTTTCATCAAGAGGCTTTTTAGTTCCTCTTCACTTTCTGCCATAAGGGTGGTGTCATCTGCATATCTGAGGTTATTGATATTTCTCCCGGCAATCTTGATTCCAGCTTGTGCTTCTTCCAGCCCAGAGTTTCTCATGATGTCCTCTGCATAGAAGTTAAATAAGCAGGGTGACAATATACAGCCTAGACGTATTCCTTTTCCTATTTGGAACCAGTCTGTTGTTCCATGTCCAGTTCTAACTGTTGCTTCCTGACCTGACCTTAGAGATTAATTAATCCTCTCCCCCTATTTTCAAGATGGAGAGCTGAAGCCCAGAGAAGGGAAGAGATCCACCCCAGATTCCCAAAGGACGTTAGAGGTGAAGCTAGGGCTCAAATGCAGATCCCTGTTCCAACTTTATAGCCTTTCCACATTTAGCTGGACTTCCATCTCTCTACAGTTCACCTTCCAACTCTAAAGCTTGCTTCTAGGAGACCACCAGTGTGTTGTTTGAATTGAATAAAAGAGAATTGAAAATTAAGATTCCAGCCTAACTCAGTAATATAATCTTCAACTATCTGAAACCCCTAAATTAAAAAAAATTTTGGGGGGGTGGTCTTTAAGTAACTTCTTTAAGAAGGTAAAGGAAGAAAGAGGAGAAGGAGCCTGGTCACAATTTTAAATAGGGTGGTCAGGGTTGGGCTTGTGAGAAGGTAATATAGGAACAAAGATTTGAAGGAGGTGGGGAGTGGACCAGGTGGCCATCTGGGGAAAGAGGTTTCCAAGCAGAGTCTGAGCAAAGTTTCTAAGGCCTAACTGAGGAACAGCAGGGAGGCAGTGGAGCTGAGAAGGAGGGAGCAAAGGGGAGAGGTATAGGGGTGCAGCTCATGTAGGACCTTGAAGGCATTTTAATGACGTTGGATTTTGCTTTGAAAGATGTAGGGAGCCATTAGAGAGCATTTCAAACAGAGCAGTGATATGATCTAAAGTACATTTTACAAGGGTCACTCTGGATGCTGTTTTGGGAATGGACTTCAGAGGAACAAGGATAGAAGCGGAGGTTCAGTCTGGAGATTACTGCAGTGACCCAAGCAACAGGCAACAGTGTCATGGACCAGGGATTCTGACTATATTTTGAAGTAGACCTCACAGTATTTCCTGATGCCAAACTCTGGAAAGACGTGTATAGAGACTGGCATATGAAGGGTAGTTTGGAGTCTCATCAGAGATGTCCTCATTGGGCTGGGGGAAAATCCATTTCATGGTTTGGCCAAATTCAGCTGCTGGGAGATTATTTCCTCAGAAATTATCAAGACTCTCTGTTTCTTGTGCCGGAGATCAAAACAAAAAAGCATCACGGAAAGGATTAGACAGTTTTATGTTTAAAGGAAGCGGATGAAGCTAGTTTGTTTGGTCTCTAGTTAACTGTGTTCCAAGTCACAAAACATGATGATTGCCACACAGGAAAGCATATTTCACAAGAGGCCCAGAGAGGGAGCCAGCCCGTTACCAAACTCATGAATCAGATCTTTAGAGCTCCAGCTCAGGCTGAGAATGGGAAGCTGGTGTGGGAGCACCCAACCCATTTGCAGTGGTGCCAAGAGCTCTTCCAAACAAGTTTTGCCCTTCATCGTGCAAGTAAAGTGTGTTGAAAGTTAAAGCGACATGACAGAACATGATAAATTGCTACCTAAGTATTTGTTCTGAGGCCACAGAGTTTAGCCCAGTCTCTTCATTTACAAGTGAGAAAATAGTTCCAGAGGGAGAAAGAGTTTGTCTGAAGTTACACGGATCTCCGGCTTACTCGGTGAACACTGAGCTGCTTTCCTTTATTATGTTTGGACGATTGGGATCTCCAGGCTTTCCCACCCTCTCATTTGTGTCTCTTGAATGCCTCTTACAGCTCATTTCTGGGAAGCTCTTTTAGATTTTTGAGCTGTTGCTTCGCATCAGAGAATCTTTCTGCCCTCCCCGGGAAGTTCAATGGAATATTTTGTTACTTTTGACTACCTGTAGAAGCCAGCCTGCAATTTGTCCTTCAGTGGTATTATACCCTTGTATATTCCCCTTCCTCACTGTACCAGATTTGGTCTGTGCGACCAATAACATACAACAGAAGTGGCTGTTGGGAGCCAGCGTGAGGAACTCCGCCCATGGCAAAAGTCATGAGGAAGGAAGCTTGGCATATGCAAAGGCGTGATCAAGCCTCAGGAAATCCCCTGTTCCCGAGCATCTACCCCCAAAACCAGAGTACTTTATGGGGAGCTCTCCCCCATAACCATTTCTCTCAGAGAAGGAGTTAACTTGCAGCTCCAGTTAATAAAAATTCCTGGGTGTGATAAGAGTGTTTCAGCTTAACGAACTCTGAAGGTTCTCTGGCCTGCCTGATCAGGCTCGTCTGGCCGCATGTGATTATTTACAGCCTCCCAACTGTGAGAGGCACGAGATGTTTTAAAACTTTCTAAATACAGACTCTTTTGAGAAGTTAGAAGATCATTAGTATAGTATAGTGGGTTGATTAGGAATTATATTGGTGAAGGGTTTTTTCTTCATTTGTCGTGCCAATAATTACTGCTAATTCCCTGCCCTGGGTGTGACAAGGATGTCTCAGGTCAAACCTCTCTGCTGACAGACTAGCTTGTGTGTGTGACAACCTCTCAACCATAAACAGCACAGAGAGTTTGGAGTATTAGCGTAGGGCTTTTTTCATTGATGAGTCAATGATTGCCATCAGGCCTCCATATCCTTAGGCACCTGGGGATATATTAATCAACGTATTTGGAATATAGAAAAGAAAATATAGTAATTTTTTGATGTTAGCAATACTAGACTTTTTGAGTTAATGAATCTTCTTTTTTGTTATAGATCACTGTACTTTGTTATAAATCACTATAAATCACTATGCTATGTAAAAATGTAACTTTATTACTATCTTAAGACAAAATAGATATGAAGGGGAACATTGGTGAAGGGTTTACATTTGTTGAGCCAATATTTGCTGCTAAATGTCCATATTCCTGCCCTTATAATGAATATAACTAGCATATAGGAGAAATAAGTATTAACCTTTAAGATTAATCATGTTAAACCTTAGGTTAAGTAAATTCTTTTCTTGATTGTAACTCACTACACCCTCACCCTATAGGAATGCAACTTTTTTGGAGGGTGGCGCCTGATTTAAGAAAAAAATCACCCCTGGAAAAACAAGTTTTCTGGTTAACTGACCGGTATCAGAAAGGGCCATAAAATGTCAGCAGACCTCATGGCCAGAAGATGATGAAACTCATAAGACCTTTGTATAATTTTATATGAAGCACCTGATTGTGACAAGGGTCAGGTCTGCTGATCCCCGCGTGACTCTGTATTCATCCCTATGTATAACAAAAAGGTATATAAACAAACCTGAAAAATAAAGAAATCAGATCAGTTTCCAGAAAGACTGATACCCCCACGTCGTTCTTTCTTGCTCCTCGTTTTTCTGGCTGAATTCCCATCTGGAGCATGGATGCTATTCCACGTAATCCAAGTTATTCAGCCTCTTTTTCTCCACTAATCTTCCTACTACACTATCTATTTCTAATCTCTCTCTATATCTGTGATTAAATATGTATTTTTCCAAGGACGCCGACGCCGTCCCACCTTCGAATCACCCTGGATCCACCGGGGCTGGACCCCGGCAAGTGGCGGTGACACTTGTAAGGTTACATTATGAAAGTCTGTGGTTTCTATGCAGGGTGCCCTCTTGCTTTGTACAGGGCTCTCTTAGATTATTTGTTTGGGATAAGCAAGCTGCTGTTTTGTGAGCAGCCCTATGAAGAGGCTCGTGAGGTAAGGAACTGAAGCCTCTGCCAAGAGCCAGTGAGGACCAAGGCCTGCCAACAACTAACTAGTGTGTGAGCTTGGAAGTGGATTCTCCTGTTCTAGTCAAGTATTGAGATGACTACAAACCCAGCTGATAGCCTGACTGCATTCTCCTGAGAGACCCTGAGTTAGAACGACCTATCTAAGCAGCTCCTGGACTTCTGACACGCAAAACTGTGAGATAATAAATGGTTGTTTTAAGCTGCTATTTTTTTTTTTTGAGATGGGGTTCAGTATCAATTTTATTTTGACTCTTTCACCTTTAAAAAATGTAAATGCTAAGAAGCTTTGTTCACATGAATAGGTAGGAAGAAATGAAAAGTTTTTCTCACAGCCCTGTCACACAATTCTTTATGTACCAAAAATTGCTTTCCTCTGAGTTATATACCAAAAATTCCATCATGATCCTCAAAAGTTAATTTTCATGATTCATTAACTGACAATTCCATTAGTCACTTCAGCAATTTTGTTGAAAGCAAAGAATTAGCAACCACTTGTGTTGTAAAAGGTCCTGTAAGGCAGAGATTAGAGTCATTCATTTTTCCATATCAACACCCTTGTTTTGGCTGGCCCTGTTGTTTAGTGCTCAAAGGTTTCTGCCCCCTGGGGCAATGCACCAAGGTCAGCCACATGGTGGGAAAAGGGGAAAGAAGATTGTGTTTCTTCTATAAAATGAGAGAAGGGCTGTTGAGAAAGAGGAGATGGGGAAGGAGAACCTACCTGTCAGAAACTCAGGTACATCATTTAAAGAAGTCAGTTCAGTTCAATTCAGTCACTCAGTCATGTCTGACTCTTTGTGACCCCATGGACTGCAGCACACCAGGCTTCCCTGTCATCACCAACTCCCAGAGCTTGCTCTAACTCATGTCCATTGAGTCAGTGATGCCATCCAACCATCTTGTCCTCTGTCCTCCCCTTCTCCTCCTGCCTTCAATCTTTCCTAGCATCAGAGTCTTTTCCAATGAGTCAGTTCTTCGCATCAGGTGGCCAAAGTATTGGAGCTTCAGCTTTAGCATCCAGAGAAGGCAATGGCACCCCATTCCAGTACTCTTGCCTGGAAAGTCCCATGGACAGAGGAGCCTGGTAGGCTATAGTCCATGGGGTCGCTAAGAGTCGGACACGACTGAGCGACTTCACTTTCACTTTTCACTTTCATGCATTGGAGAAGGAAATGGCAACCCACTCCAGTATTCTTGCCTGGAGAATCCCAGGGACAGAGGAGCCTGGCGGGCTGCCGTCTATGGGGTTGCACAGAGTTGGACACGACTGAAGCGACTTAGCAGTAGCAGCAGCTTTAGCATCAGTCTTTCCAATGAATATTCATGACTAATTTCCTTTAGAATTAACTGGTTTGATCTCCTTGCTATCCAAGGGACTCTCAAGAGTTTTCTTCAACACCACCGTTCAAAAGCATCAGTTCTTTGGTAGTCAGCTTTCTTTGTGGTCCAACTCTCACATCCATACACGACTAATGGAAAAACCATAGCTTTGATTATTTGGACCTTTGTTGGTAAAGTAATGTTTCTGCTTTTTAATATGCTGTCTAGGGTAGGAATTCAAGAGTCTAGAAATTGTTTTCTGTACAACTGAATGTGCCAACGGACTCGTGACAACTCTTCATGTTGCCATGAATAACACATACATATCTATCACACTTTTTTCATCCTTTCCTTCATGGCTGGATACTTGTTTTGGGTACTGTAAACAATGCTGTAATGAACACAGGGGTGTAGATCTCTTTTCAAGTTAGTGCCTTCTTTTTCTTCTGATAAGCTGCTAAATTTTCAGATACTTTGTACACAGGAATAGATAACATAACCAGCTTCCTTTCCCACTACAACAGTTAGTCTTTTTTGCACTGTCACTTGTCATTCCATCTCTGTCCCCTCCACTATCCTTGTCTCGTCACCTTGTGCCTTCACCTGTATCCTCATCACGAGCACTCCTGAGATCAAACTCAGACGTCATCAAACCTGCTAGTCTACACATGGTACCAGTTGGAAAAGATTGTGGACTTAACTTGGAATTTGAGAAAAGCTGAATAAAGCAACTGCTTGCAAAGGTTTGAGTAGGGCAGAGGGTAAGGAATATTGCAGTACCCCAGGGCCAGTAGAGGTAGGCGGCTGTTTACAGCCTGATGCCTGATGGAATAAGGTGAGGGAGCACTAGTTGGCACCTCGAGACAGAGAGGACTCTGTGAAGAAGGCCCCCTGACAGGAGTTGGGCCTGTTGGTCCAGGACCCAGCCAGGCACTGACATGCCATGCCAGCCGGGAAGGTAGAACGCAAAACACCTCAGTTCCTGCTGGTGCTTCTCTCTCAGCGAAATCCAGCAGGAAGACATCAGGGAAACCTATGTTAGTTTGACTTCCCTTAGAAGACTGTGCAATAAAGGCGTAAGTACAAGTCATTCATTTGAGAGGTTCAGGGAAAACTAGTAGAGAAGGGAGGAAGTGACGCAGAGAAGAGAAAGCAGCCAGGAAGACTGTGTTATACTAAATCAACTATCAGAGTGGGTGCCTGGAGCTGAGTCCCACACAGCAACTCAGGGAAACAACGTAAATACACGCCTCATAAGGGTCTCATAATTTCTGCTGTTACAGAACTCCACCAAAGGGTGAGGGAGTGGGGGTGTTTATACCTCTAAAGTCTTTGGTTGAGAGCTGTTCCTGGGGACGACTGTTAATTCCTGGGTATGTATGGAATGCCAGGCTAGCAGATTGGCCTTGTGTGGTTCTGGGAAAAGCCCTCAGACACAAAGATGCAGATACAGTAGCAGTTGGAAGTCTGCAGAGAACGGAAGAGGGTGAAGTCTGAAGGTTTTGGGCAGGGCATCAACAGGGTCTGCTACAGGGCCCAGTGATGTGGGCTGGATGCAGTGGAGACGCCCCTCCCCGTATACAACACAGAGTGGAGAAGCGTGTGAAGGGTGAATCTGGAGGGACAAGTAAAACTTACATGCATATCTAAAGTAACTAGGCAATCACTTTGCTAACAAAGATCCATGTAGTCAAAGCTATAGTCTTTCAATAGTCATGTACAGATGTGAGAGCCAGACTGCAAAAAAGACTGAGCACTGAAGAACTGCTGCTTTCAAACTGTGGTGTTGGAGAAGACTCTTGAGAGTCTTTAAGACAAGCAAGGAGATCAAATCAGTCAATTCTAAAAGAAATCAACCCTGCACAGTCACTGGAAAGACTGATGTTGAAGCTGAAGCTCCAATACTTTGGCCACCTGATGCAAAGAACTGACTCATTGGAAAAGACCCTGCTGCTGGGAAAGACTGAAGGCAGGAGGAGAAGGAGATGACAGAGGATGCGATGGTTGGATGGCATCACCGACTCAATGGACATGAGTTTGAGCAAACTTTGGGAGATGGTGAAGGACAGGGGAGCCTGGCATGCTGCAATCTATGGGTCTCAAAGAGTCAGGCATGACTGAGTGATTGAACAACAACATTTACGAAAACTCTGTAAAATTTAGCAGCACTGTTTGTTTTCAAAACTACTTTTCCTTTTGAGTCTCACAATTACTTCCTCTATCACTGTCATGCGTCTAGTGGTCTGATTGCACAATAACCATGGCAGGAATTACTCTAGTACATGGAGCAGAAGACAGAGGCACAGAGAGAACTTAACTCAGTAAAAGTCAGCTGGGTCCAGGGCATTTAGAATCAGTTCTGCCACTTAGTGGCTGGGTTATCTTAGATAAGTGAACTTATCCTCTTTGGGAGATTAAGTTAATAACACTGAGGGTATGGACATTTTCACAACAGAATTGTTGCAAGGAATAAGTGTTATGATGCATGTAAAATCCTAGCTACATGTTATGTGCTCTTAAAGAAATGTTTTTTAATTAAGTAATTTTTTGAGGAAAAAAAAAGCAAAGGCTTTTATTACATATATTTTTCTTGAGCTCATAGTTTACTTCAAAAATTAGTTCAACTGGACTGAGATATCTTCCAGTAATAGGCATTCTCTTCAGCTACATGACTGTGTGATAATTGAACATTCTGGAATTAAGCCATGAGAATTGATTCAAATAATAACCACATTAATGAGACCGCATGACTGCCACTCCACTTGAAAGCTATAAAACAGAAACTTTCATTTCCTTTTCTTTATTCCTGTACTCTCAGAAGTCTGTTTTATCTCAAATTCCACATATTTGGAGAGAGTTATTTCATTTTACCTTCTTACCTAATCATTAGTTCAGAAAGTTTGTTCAGCTGCAGTTAAAAAAAAAAGTTATTAATTAAAACATGCCTGTATCTAGTTTATAGACTCAGAGAAGGCAATGGCACCCCACTCCAGTACTCTTGCCTGGAAAATCCCATGGACGGAGGAGCCTGGTAGGCTGCAGTCCATGGGGTCACAAAGAGTTGGACACGACTGAGTGACTTCACTTTCACTTTTCACTTTTATGCATTGGAGAAGGAAACAGCAACACACTCCAGTGTTCTTGCCTGGAGAATCCCAGGGATGGGGGAGCCTGGTGGGCTACCGTCTATGGGGTCGCACAGAGTCGGACACGACTGAAGCGACTTAGCAGCAGCAGCAGTTTATAGACTAAAAGCATATTTCTTTTCAGAGTTAGCAAGCAAGTGGGGCTTCCCCAGAGTAAGAAGGCATTTTGCCCAAGGATTTGTAGAGCACAAAGACCTTGAGAATTTTTCCAGGGGGAAGGGAAGTGGAGGAGCACAGTGATCAGAGGAATCCTGGCGCTGAGTGCCTGAACTCTCTGGAAAGAATTGAGCTGTCTGGGGACCTGTAAAGAGGGAGTTTATGTCTGAGTCAGGCCACAACCATACGTGGAATGAGATGGATCACCCCACATGCATATGCTTTTAACTCAAAACTGTGGTCATCTTATAATCTGTGAGTCTTAGCTTTAAAGGGATTTTGGAAGCGTAAGTGTCTTAAAAGACTACCTAATTTATCTCTGTCTCTTTTTTTCCCCCCTTTTGAGGTCAAAAGACCCGGAGAGGGGTAGGGACTCACTGAAGATCACTTTGCAAGCTAGTCAGAGCCAGCAGAAGAAGCCAGAATATAGTATGATTTAGTGGCAGTTTTATGCCCAGTACTTTGTGTCCATGGGGCATTCACTTCCCTCTGACTCTCCAACTTTCCACCATTCCAATGGAATCCTCTATTTGTATACCTCCAATGTAGGGAGCTTATGACACCCCAAGAAAGCTCATTCTGTTCCATTTTCAGACAGCTCAAAAAGAATTCTTCTTTAGAATGAACTAAGAACTGCCTCTCCTTGGCTGACATTCTGGGTCTAGGCTGGCCCTCAAGATGGCTCTGTCTGTCCCAGTGTACCTTAGAGCTTTGCTCAGAGTCCACATGGCCTCCAAGAACCCCTCATCACTGCATCCTGGTTTCTTATAATCCTGTATTTTTTGGACTGCTTTAGAAGCTGTCACTCAGTCATGTCCAACTCTTTGCAACCCCATGGGCTGCAGCACACCAGGCTTCCCTGTTCATCACCAACTCCTGGAGTTTACTCAAACTCCTATCCATCACGTCAGTGATGCCATCCAACCATCTCATCCTCTGTCGTCTCCTTCTCCTCCTGCCTTCAATCTTTCCCAGCATCAGTTTCTCATTTCCAATGTGTTGGTTCTTCATATCAGGTGGCCACAGTATGGAGTTTCTGCTTTAGCATCAGCCCTTCCAATGAGTATTCAGGACTGATCTCCCTTAGGATGGACTGGTTGGATCTCCTTGCAGTCCAAGGGACTCTCAAGAGTCTTCTCCAACACCACAGTTCAAAAGCATCAGTTCTTCAGCACTCAACTTTCTTTATAGTCCAACTGTCACATCCATACATGACTACTGGAAAAACCATAGCTTTGACTAGACAGATCTTTGTTGGTAAAGTACATACACAATTACCTAGTTAAGGTTTCCTTGAGACTGGAAGGCTAGAAGGAAACACAAATGTGACCCCTAATTCTGTGCATCAGCTAGGCAATATTACCTAGATACTTGGTCAAACACTTCTTGGTGTTGCTATGAAGGTATTTCTTAGATGAGATTGCTAGTTTAATAAGTAGACTTTAGTAAAGCAGATTATCATCCATAATGTGAGTGGGCCTCCTGCAATCAGTTGAAGGCCTTAAGAAAAAGCCTGTCCACCTCTGAAGAAGTGGAAATTCTGCCAACAACTCTTCCTCTGGGCCTCCAGCCTGCTGTTCTACCCGAAAGATTTTGAAGTTTTCAGCCTCCACAATGATATGAGCCAATTCCTTAAAATAAATCAACCTGTTTCCCCCCATCTCTCTTTATAGCACACAATTGGTTCCGTTTCTTTGGATAACCCTGACTGATATATGTTTTCAAGCACAGGACTTTGCCTTTAGGCAGAACTTCAGGCCTCTCAGCATCCTTTGTTCATTCACTCAACAGAGAGGCCATTATTCTGAACCAAGTGCTGGTGAGAGAAAGGAAAATATTGCAAAGGCAGTTCTGAACTTAGGGCTCAGAACGTAAAGCATCTGGCTGCAGCGCGGGAGACCCAGGTTTGATCCCTGGGTTGGCCAGATCCCCTGGAGAGGGAAATGGCAATCTACCCCAGTGCTCTTGCCTGGAAAATCCCATGGATGGAGGAGCCTGATAGGCTACAGTCCATGGGGTTGCAAAGAGCCAGACACAAGTAAGCGACTTCGCTTACCTTACCTTAAATTCATACTCTGACCAAAATCATAGTGTAGAGTGCCAGAATGACACAATGCAATCAGGATAGTCCTGGGTTCTTGTCCAGCTTTGACAACTGCCAGCTGGTGTCCTTGGGAAGTCACTCACCCTCCTTGAGCCTCAGTTTAGTTTCCCCATCTTTATAGAGGGAATTGGATTAGATGATTGTTAATTTTCCCTTTGATTTTATATTTTCAGTGTCCTAGTTTCTTGAAAATTCAGGAAGGGAAGAACTGTAAATAGTATCAGGCAACCAATAGGATGACAAAAAAATGTTGAAATAAGACTGATAAAATTAGATGCAAAATGGATTAGTGTTCTAAAGGGCAATAAAAACACCTACTTTAGGGCTCAGGAAAAAACCTGTGGATGAATATATAATTTATATTCACTATGTATACATAGCGAAAGGAGTGTGACAAAGCTGTATCTTGTCACCCTGTTTATTTAACATCATGCAAAATGCTGAACTGGATGAATCACAGCTGGAATCAAGATTGCTGACAGAAATATCAGTAACCTCAGATATGAAAATGATACCACTCTAAAAGCAAAGAAAGTGAAGAGGAACTAAAGAGCTTATTGATGACGGTCAAAGAGGGGAGTGAAAAAGCTGGCTTAAAACTCAAAAAAACTAAGATCATGGCATCCAATCCCATCACTTCGTGAAAAATAGAAGGAGAAAAAGTAAAAGCAGTGACAGATTTTATTTTCTTGGGTTCCAAAATCATTGCAGTGACGGCAGCTGTGAACTTAAAAGACACTTGCTCCTTAGAAGAAAAGCTATGACAAACCTAGATAGCATATTAAAAAGCAAAGATATCACTTGGCTGATAACAAAGGTCCAAATTGTCAAAGCTATGGTTTTGCTAGTAGTTATGTACAGATGTGAGAGTTGGACCATGAGGAAGGCTGAGCGCCAAAGAATTGATGTTTTCTAACTGGTGCTGGAGAAGACTCTTGGGAATCCCTTGGGCTGCAAGGAAATCAAACCAGTCAATCCTAAAGGCAATCAACCCTGAATATTCATTGGAAAAACTGATGCTGAAGCTTAAACACCAATACTTTGGCCACCTGATGTGAAAAGCCAACTCATTGGAAAGACCCTGATGCTGGAAAGGATTGAAGGCAAAAGGAAAAGAGGGCAGCAGGATGAGAGCACAGAGTTAGTGTGAGAGTTAGTATTTCACACTAACTCTGTGAGATAGTGAAGGACAGGCAAGCCTGATGTTCTGCAGTCCAGGGGTTTGCAACGAGTTGGACACGACTGAACAACAGATGTATACCAACAAGCAGTGTTACCAGACATAAGCTCTTTCACATTCATGAGTTTATTCTAGTTTATCTTCATTAAAACACTTGGAGGTAAGCATTGGCAGTCACAGTTTGTAGAAGAGAAAATTGAGACTCATAGACAGTGAATGCTTTGCCCAAGTCATGTAGTTAGTAAGTGCCAGAACCAGGCCCTATTCCGAGTGCTGTATCCTCTCTGAATAGCTTGTCCAGGGATAATTTTGAAAATGCTAAAAGTATTCAAATATACAGTAAGCATGTGTCAAAGTTTTATTTAGATGTTTAAACAAAGGAAATATAAGATGACAAAGGATGCTGACAAAATATTGCTGACAAAATATTGCTGTTAGATGCAAAATTGGTTAATGCCCCATGGGGCAGTAAAAACACCACTTTGGGGGTTATCTTTTCTATCAAACAGGAGTAATTTGCATCTCTACTGGACAAACCAACCAACCAACTAACCGAACAAACAAACTATACCTAATCAAACATTCTACAAGTTAGCGTCTAACTTTATACAACTATAAAATCTCTGGACCCTAATTAACAGTAAATAGTAAATCAGACAAACATACGTATTTCTAGAGAGTCAGATGATCTTTAGGCAGCTTGTTAGGCCATGCTCTTGTATGATGTTGACAAGACATCTGGTCATCCTTTTGATTTATTCCTGAGTTCTGGGTAACTTCATCAGTTCATCTCTATGACTACAAACTTTAAAAATTGTTTATGATCACAAAAATGGCTGGCTTCATCATATGCTGGGGATATTTGACCTGACTCATTGACATAGAAGACCCCTTGTTATATGGTGGTCAGCAAATCTGGAACACACGGTGCTGAACAACTACCACAGCTGGAGGACTGACTTCTGCTCGAGATTTCACAAGAAGCTAGCACTGAATGTTCATTACCCACTATCATTCCGAACATATTTTTAACTTGACTGAGATATAATTCACATTATCACACACTTCATTCACTTAAACTGTGCAGTTCGTTGGCTTTTAATGTTCACAAAGCTGTGCAACTATCATAACAATCAATTCTAGAAGATTTTCATTATTCCAGAAAGAAATCTCACCTTCTTTAGGTGTTGCTCCTCAACCCCCTAACTACTCTGAGCCCTGCTGCTGCTAAGTCGCTTCAGTCATGTCTGACTCTGTGCGACCCCACAGACGGCCTGCCACCAGGCTCCCCTGTCCCTGGGATTCTCCAGGCAAGAACACTGGAGTGGGTTGCCATTTCCTTCTTCAATGCATGAAACTGAAAAGTGAAAGTGAAGTCGCTCAGTCATGTCCGACTGTTAGAGACCCCATGGAGTGCAGCCCTCCAGGCTCCTCTGTCCATGGAATTTTCCAGGCAAGAGTACTGGAGTGGGGTGCCATTGCCTTCTCCGACTCTGAGCCCTAGGAAACCATTAATATTTCCACCTCTATTGATTCACTTGTTTTTGATGTTTCGTGTGAATGGAATCACATATGTGGTCCCTTGTGACTGGGATCTTCCATTTAGCGTGATATTTTCAAGGTTCATCTTGAAGTCTGCACCAGTATATATTTTTTTTAATTGCTGAGTAATATTCCATTGTAAGGTCATGAAGAATTACTCTATTTTCCTTTTAGAGTTTCACAGTTTTAACTCTTTCATTTATGTCTTTGATCCATTTTGAGTTAATTTTTGTATGTGGTGTGAGGTGGGAATCCAATTTTACTCTTTGGCACGAGGATATCCTGTTATCTCAGCACTTTTGTTGAAGAGACTGTTCTTTCCCCACTTAATTGCTTTGGCACCCTGATAATCAGTTGATTGTAAATGTGAAGGTTTATTTCTGACTCTTCACTTTTATTTCATTGATCTATATGCCTATCATTATTCTAATACTGCACCGTTTTGATTACTGTAGCCTTGTAAGTTTTGAAATTGAAAAATGGGAATACTCCAACTTTGTTCTTATTTTTAAAGATTGTTTTTGGTACTTAAGGTCCCTCGCATTCTCATATGAATTTAATTTACAAGCTTGTCCATTTCTGTGAAAAATACCATTGGGCTTTTGATAGAAATTGAATCAGATGTGTATTTATTGAGATGATCATGTTATTTTGTCCTTGGCTCTCTTGATGTGGCATATTACATTGATTTTTGGATGGTAAACAACCTCGTATTTCTGGGATAAGTCCCACTTGGCCATGCTTTTGGGTATCTGTGGTCTTGTTGCTAGGTGCATATATGTTTATAACTTCCTGATGGCTTGACCCATTATAAAAGTGGCTCTTTTTGTATAGTTGGATGTACACCTGCCATTTCATTTTTTAAATATCTCATATACATTTTTGTTTTTATTCCTCCTTTACTGTTTTCTTTTGTATCAAGTAGTATTTTCTATAATTTAATGATATTTAAAAATTGCTCTTCTTTGCTCATCTATTCCAGTCTGAGAAACCCAAAGCTAAGAAATTAACCTCTATCAGATTCTACTTGCAGTCCCTAAAAGTAAGTGACTTTGTCTTTTCTCAAGACCCCCAACATTTGCTAAGCTTCCTGACCTGCCAGCAAGTGAACTTCTTACTATCTTCCTAGCATAATGCTGAGCTCTGTAAGCCATAAAATAGGTTTATCAGACCAGTCTCCTGGGAGGATTCATGGTCTAGCTTCCACAAGGAAGTACAACTCCTGGTCCTTAATGGTTACATGATCATATTTTCTCAAAAGTAAAATTATTTGAATGGCTTTGTTTGTGTAATAGATTTGTTCAGTTTCATCCTGATAGAGATTAAGGGCAGATTCTTTGATTCTTGGCCATTATTCTTTGCAAATAATTACTAGGGGCTCACTAAAAGTATTCACTTTTGAATTTCAAGGGGTCAGTGAGAACGAAGTATCATTTTTAAATATTTCCTTTTAGTTTGTACAAGCATAGCTTAACATATTGGGGGTTAGAGAGATCAGGAAGAAAGGAAAAGAGCAAAAAGGCTATTCTCACAGGCACAACAAATATAAAACATTAAAAATGGTCCAATGACAATATTCTATAACAAATGACCACAGTCCACAATTATGCTCCCCTCATCAACTTATTAGGCTTATATGACTTATTCTTGACTCATAAATCTTGGACCAGAAGCGTACTTCCATGAGGTTTTCACTTGTGGACTAGCAAGAGTCCTAGCAATCCTGCCTCAGTGCTGTAGTTCAGTCTATAGGTATCTACTTGTGGCTGCAATGCCAGCTAGTATGGAGAAGTGGCGCCTGGTGCAATCTTTCCCACCAAGACATTGGGACTGTCCTTGGTTGAAGACTTAAGCATGCAGTAGAAGTCTTGAGGTAAGCATGCAAGGAAAGCCAAAACCTCTTGATCTTGATCAGACTGATGGCTCTGTTAATTTATTTGAGAAAACAACTAATACTGATTTTATTCTAAAATCCCATTGGATTGCAGACTTTGGCAGGGTTTCCTGTGGATGTGGGCATACTGATAAATCTACTTAAAAAATGGACATAGGGAAGACAGAACTTCTTTTTTTGATAGGACAGCTTGTCCCATTTTGTGGGCTTAATATATAATGTGTATCCTACAACAGTATTAATTCAATTAAGAAAACAGAGCATATCAAACACACCTAAGTAACTTATCCTTCCTGACTGTGAATGACAAACCATGGATTATAAGGTAAGAGGCCAAGCCTTTGATACTTTAGTCATCTAAAATAGAAAACAACAAAGATGGTTTGACATGTAAAAACACATTAATATTTACATTTTTATAAGCTACAAAACAGATCTTGGGAATGTAATATTGAAAAGAATCTTCAAAGAACCATCAATAGCTTGAAACAGAAGCACAGATGCCTGGGGACAATGAATGGTTGTAGCTTGGCTACCTATTAACCAGAGTGACAATGCTTGCTTGCTTAGTTATGCTTAGTCATGTCTGACTCTTGCGACCCCATAGACTATAGCTTACCAAGCTCCTTTGTCCATGGGATTCTCCAGGCAAGAATACTGTAGTGGACTGCTATGCTGTCCTCCAGGGGATCTTCCTGATCTAGGGATCAAACCCAGGTCTCCTGCATTGCAGGTGGATTCTTTATCAGCTGAGCTACCAGGGAACACTGGTACTAAATAAACATAACTGTGGGTACAATTATAAGGAACTTCAACTGTTTAAAAAGTGAGGAACTTCTGCTATTGTTTCATTTTGAAATAATCAAGGGCATGACAAAGTCAGCAGAAAGTACTGACAGTTTCTTCTGGTTAGATATATAATATCTGATATCTGGGCAGATTACACAGAAATTAACTTTTACTATCTCTCGTTGAGAACAAACTGAATGGTGGTGGTGGTGGTGGTTTAGTTGTTAAGTCATGTCCAACTCTTGCAACCCCATGGACTATAGCCTGCCAGGCTCCTCTGCCCATGGGGATTCTCCAGGCAAGAATACTGGAGTGGGTTGCCATTTCCTTCTCCAGGGGATCTTCCCAACCCAGGGACTGAACCCAGGTCTCTCACATTGCAGGTGGATTCTTTACGAGCTGAACCAGAAGGGAAGCCCACAAACTGAATAGTCCAAGACAAGTTTGCCATTTTAACATAGAGGAAAAAAATCAAATTCTACTCTTGTATTAATGTAACAGTTGGCATCAAAGAGCTTTTTAACAAGTCTTATGAGTAACAAGCCCAGTAAAGAAGAACCAATTTTGTCAAAAGTTTTAACATATTTCATTGCTTCTTTTGAGACTTATTATTTGTAGGTATTATAAACCATAGAAAACAAAGTTTTCTTTCCCTCAAACTTCTACAGTGTACTCATTCAAATTTTGTCTCTTACTAATGTTTCACATTCTGACACAGTCATTTATTTTACTTCAAGACAAATTGCTCTTTTATGTTGATAAAACCATGCTCATAATCTTACATACACATTCATATTTCTTTGCTACTTCAATTCTTAATATAGTCTCAATGGCCCATATAAATTAAAACTTTTTAAAATTTATACATTTATTTGAAAAGAACTGACATTATCACAACTAGATTCTTTTCTTCTAGAAAAGTGATAGGTTCATATGTTTGCTTATATCTTATTTTGTGAATCTCAAAAAGATTTTTCTTGTTTTCATCATATTGAATAAAATGGGATCCTAACAGAATAGATAGTCCAGAAATAAACCCACACGCCTATGGTCAATTACTCTTCAACAAAAGAGGCATCAATATACAATGGAGAAAAGATACTCTCTTCGGCAAGTGGTGTTAGAAAAGCTGGACAGGCACGTGCAAAGCAATGAAGTTAGAGCATTCCCTCACATTATACACAAAAATAAACTCAAAATGGTTTAAAGACTTAAATATAAGACATGATACCATAAAACACCTAGAAGAAAATAAAGACAAAATACTCTCTGACATAAATTGTACCAATGTTTCCTTAGGTCAGTCTCCCAAGACAAAAGAAATAAAAGCAAAAATAAGCAGATGAGACCTAATCCAACTTAAAGGCTTTTGTATAGCAAAGAAAACTGTAAACAAAATGAAAAGGCAACCTACAGAATGGGAGAAGATATTTGCAAATGATGTGACTGAGAAAGGCTTAATTTCCAAAATATACAAATAGCTCATACAACTCAGTATCAAAAAAATAAATAATCCAATCAAAAATTGCAGACCTAAATAAACATTTCTCTGAAGAAGACACATAGATGGCCAAAAGGCTCATGAAAAGATCCTCAACATTGCTAATTATTAGGGAAATACAAATCAAAATTACCACAAGGTATCACCTCTCATTGGTCAGAATGGCCATCATCAGAAAGTCTGTAAGTAATAAATGCTGGAGAAGGTATGGAGAAAAGGGAACCTTCCCGTACTGTTGGAGGGTATATAAATTGGTGAAGTCACTACACAGGTTCCTTTAAAAACTAACAATAGAGCTAACATTTGATCCAGCAACCTCACTGTTAGGCATGTGTCCAGAAAAGATGAAAACTCTAATTTGAAAACATACATGTATCCCAGTGTTCATAGCCACAGTATTTACAATAGCAAACACATGGAAGCAGCCTAAATGGCCATTGACAGATGAATGGAGATAAAAAGAGGTGCCCCTACAACAGAATATTATTCAGTCATGAAAAATTCCATTTGAAGATACATGGATGAAAAAAAAAAAAGAAAGAAGAAGAAGATACATGGATGGACCCAGAGATTATCACACTAAGTGATATGTCAGATAGAGAAAGACAAATGTCATATGATAGCATGATATGTGGAATCTAAAAAAATGATACAAGAACTTAATTACAAAACAGAAACAAACTCACAGACACAGAAAACAAACTTATAGTTACCAAAGGGGAAGGGGTAGGAGGGATAAACTAGGAGTTTGGGATTAACAGAGTACTAAATACAAAACAGGTGAACATCAAGGTCCTGTTGTATAGCACAGGGAATTTATATTCAGTATCTTGTAATAACCTATAATGGCAAAGAATCTGAAAAAGATTATATATTTATATATAATATACAAATCATTGTGCTGTACACCTGAAGTTAACACATCGTAAATCAACTATGCTGCAATTTTTTAAAAAAAAGATCATACCCATTTCTCTTTTTTTCCAGCACTACTGAGATATAATTGGCACTTAACATTCTATAAGTTTAAGATGTATAACATGTTGATTTGATACATTTATAAATTGTAAAAATTATTACCACCATAATATTAGCTACCACCTCCATCCCATCACATAGTTACCATTCCCTTTGTGTGCTGAGAACATTAGGTTCTACTCTCTTAGCATATAAATTACAACATTTAACCAATGTAACTGCCTTCTATTTCCTCATGGAGATAACTGTAGGCAAGTAACTGAATACACTTTGAAATACACAAACATTTAGCTACTAGCAAAATAAACATTACAAAACCTCCTCTGGCCACACACATCCCTTTTACATTTATTAAGGTGGAAAACTAAAGATATATACTTGCTGCTGTTGTTCAGTCACTCATTCATGTCCAATTCTTTGTGACCCCATGGACTGCAGCACGCCAGGCTTCCCTGTCCATCACCAACTCCCGGAGCTTACTCACACTCATGTCCATCGAGTTGGTGATACCATCCAACCATCTCGTCCTCTGTCATCCCCTACCCCTCCTGCTTTCAGTCTTTCCCAGCATCAGGGTCTTTCCCAATGAGTCAGTTCTTTGTATCAGACGGCCAAAGAAAGTGTTGGAGTTTCAGTTTCAGCATCAGTCCTTCCAATGAATATTCAGGACTGATTTCCTTTAGGATTGACTGGTTTGATATCCTTGCTATCCAAGGGACTATCAAGAGTCTTCTCCAACACCACTCAAAAGCACCAATTCTTCAGCACTCAGCTTTCTTTATAGTTCAACTCCTACATCCATATGTGACTGCTGGAAAAACCATAGCTTTGACTATTTGGACCCTTGTCAGTAAAGCAATGTCCCTGCTTTTTAATATGCTATCTAGGTTTGTCATAGTTTTTCCTCCAAGGAGCCAGTGTCTTTTAATTTCACAGCTGCAGTCACCATCTGCAGTGATTTTGGAGCCCAAGAAAATAAAGTCTGTTACTATTTCCATTGTTTACTCATCTATTTGCCATGAAGTGATGGAACCAGACGTCATGATCTTCGTTTTCTGAATGCTGAGTTTTAAGCCAGCTTTTTCACTCTCTTTTTTCACTTTCATCAAGAGGCTCTTTAGTTCCTCTTCACTTTCTGCCATAAGGGTGGTGTCATCTGCATATCTGAGGTTATTGATAATTTTTCCCAGCAATCTTGATTCTAGCTTGTGCTTCATCCAGCCCAGCATTTTGTATGATGTACTCTGCATGGAAGTAAATAAGCAGGGTGACAATATACAGCCTGATGTACCCCTTTTCCCATTTGGAACCAGTCGGTTGTTCCATGTCTGGTTCTAACTGTTGCTTCTTGAGCTGCATACAGATTTCTCAGGAGGCAGGTAAGGTGGTCTGATATTCCCATCTCTTGAAGAATTTCCCACAGTTTGTTGTGATTTACACAAAGGCTTTAGTGTAGGCAATGAAACAGAAGTAGGTGTTTTTCTGGAATTCTCTTGCTTTTTCTATGATCCAGTGGATGTTGGCAATTTGATCTCTGGTTCCTTTGCCTTTTCTAAATCCTTTCTTCTAAATCCTTTCTTTGGGATTAGAATGAAAACTGACCTTTTCCAGTCCTGTGGCCACTGCTGAATTTTCCAAATTTGCTGGCATATTGAGTGCAGTACTTTCACAGCATCATCTTTTAGTATTTGAAATAGCTCAGCTGGAATTCCATCACCTCCACCAGCTTTGTTCATAGCAATACTTCCTAAGGCCCACTTTACTCAATAATTGAATTAGACCAGAGGAATATGTCTTACTTTACTATTTTACAAGTGAGGCAGCTGAGCCAATAATGGTTATTTAGCTACTGAGTGACACACTTAGAATTTTGCTTTCCTGATTTCTAATCCAATATACCACATTATTTCTCAAAATTTGTGCATGTGCAAGTGAAAAATATACCGAAGAAAATATACTGAAGAAGAAAATTCTTGCACAGATGTGATTAACAGAGAAGGTATCTGAATGGTTTGCATCCTAGTGGAGGAGCCTTTAGACAGTGTTTTGATAGAAGCTAATGATATTAGACTACAGTTTCTTTTATTCAAATTCCCTCTACTATGGAGGAGGGGAAGATCTCCCAATAAATTGAGCTCCTGATGGTTTTCCCTTTGGAGTACTTGTAACGGAGGATGAAGAAAGTGAAATGTGAGTGGTTTCCTGATTTTTGTTGTAACAAAAGCTTGTTGCTGAAATTAGCTCGTCTCCCCTTCCTACTACCCAAACACAGCATCCATTATTCTTCCCTTCCAAAGCCATCTCAGCAAAATCAGCTCACCTGAGACACCAGACCCAATGTAGGACATCTCCCATAGGATACTCAAGCTTCCTCTTCTGGCTTGCTTTTTGGGTGTCAGGGCAAATCATGACTAAAGAGAGACTGCTGCTGCTGCTGCTAAGTCACTTCAGTTTTGTCCGACTCTGTGCGACCCCATAGATGGCAGCCCACCAGGCTCCCCTGTCCCTGGGATTCTCCAGGCAAGAACACTGGAGTGGGTTGCCATTTCCTTCTCCAAGGCATTTATGCATGCTAAGTCACTTCAGTCGTGTCTGACTCTGTGTGACCCTATGGACAGCAGCCGACCAGGCTCCTCTGTCCACAGGATTCTCCAGGCAAGAATACTGCAGTGGGTTGCCATGTCCTTCTCCAAAAAAGATACTGAGACACTGCCAAATGTGAAGGCAGACTAAGCCTGGCTGTAACTGGCTCTGTTTGGGGCCTCTGCAGTCCCTAAGAAGGAAGCCAGCGTTCACATAGGACACTTGGAGTTACCAGCGGTCCACCCAAAGGAACCCCCTCTCTCCCTCCGATAGCCAAAGAACATTTTGTGTCGAGATTGTCCTCCCTTAACTTTTTAATTTTTCCCTGTCACCAGTTTTGTATTCAACAATTCAGAATTCTCTGGGTACTTTAGGATCCCTTTTCATTAAAACATGCTGTTGGGTAACAATTGCTAGAATTTTCAAGTCATTTTTCATGTCAGTCCCCTTCATCCTCATTGTTCTCCCTCTAAAAAACTGGCATCCGGTAGGGATGATTTGAAAGTCATTTCTGAGACCCTATCACTGACTCAGAGAAAGCAGTAGGGGTTAAGCCCAGTGCCTACACCACACAAAATTTAGTCCTGGGAAAGTATGGTTCCTACTGTACGTATCTATTGGCCAAAGGAAGAAACTGAAACACACCTGGGCTCTAAGACTCCTCAAGGTCTGAGCTCCGTGTTTTAGAGTAGTAAGACTGAACGACGCTGTGTGCTGTAGGTGTGTGTGCTAAGTCACTTCAGTTGTGTTCTGCTCTTTGTGACCCTATGCACTGTGCCTGCCAGGCTCCTCTGTTCATGGGATCCTCCAGGCAAGAATGCTAGAGTGGGTTGCCATGCTCTTCTCCAAGGGGTCTTCCCGACCCAGGGATGGAACTCGCGTCTCTTATGTCTCCTGCCTTGGCAGGTGGGTTCTTCACCCCTAGTAGCACCAGGGAAGCCAAGAACACTGGGCTACTGAATTTAAATATTGTAGGTGCTAAGATGGGACAAGGAGCCTCCCTCACTGGGTGGATCACAGAGGCATGTAGGAGATTGTCCTGTGGAAGCTGGGGTGGAGAACTGGTAGGGCCTGGGAGGCCTCAGACACTGGGATCTAACGGGCCTTAGATTGGGCCCTTTCACTGTTAGCACAAAATAAACAGGAGATGCAGAGGCATGTTACAGCAGACAACCAACAGCTTCATGCTGGCCCTCCAAGTCTGTCGCTACACCAGGACTGGGAGGCAGGTGTTGCTGCCCCCATCTTACAGAGAAAGCAGCTGTCAGGAAGATGAAGCCTCTTGTTAAGGATCCTATGCTTAGTTCAGTTCAGTTCAGTTCAGTCGCTCAGTCGTGTCCGACTCTTTGCGACCCCATGAATCGCAGCACGCCAGGCCTCCCTGTTCATCACCATCTCCCGGAGTTCACTCAGACTCATGTCCATCGAGTCCGTGATGTCATCCAGCCATCTCATCCCTGGTTGTCCCTTTCTCCTACTGCCCCCAATCTCTCTCAGCATCAGTCTTTTCCAATGAGTCAACTCTTCACATCATGAGGTAGCCAAAGTACTGGAGTTTCAGCTTTAGCATCATTCCTTCCAAAGAAATCCTTCAGAATGGACTGGTTGGATCTCCTTGCAGTCCAAAAGCATCAATACATTGCAAAGGAAGAGATTTGAGTTCTGCTCCTTGATTCAAACCTCCTCCAAACCAAACTCCACGTTTCCCACGTACAAGACTACAGCTGAAAAGGATCACGGAGGACACATTTTAGGTCAACTCCCTCTTGGTTTACAATGCAAGGGAATGGAGAGCCTCAACAGAAGTGATTGCTAAGGTCACAAGGCGTGCGCGTGACAAGCTGCACTCCCGGGAACCAAGACTCAGTTTCTTCTTTCCTGTGCAGCCTCCTGGGGAGGTGGGGGAGGGGCTGCCGCTGCCGGGGCCCTGGCGTTCCGGGGCGGTCCCTGGCGGCCGTGCATTCCACAACCACCCGAGCACGGCGAGCCGGGTGCCGAGCTGCGCGTGCCGGCCACTCCTGCGCGCTCCCGCCTGCCCGCGGCTCCGAGCTACCCGGCAAGTTGACGGCCGAGGTCCGAGGGCCGGGGGTCGCATCCCGCTGCTGGAGCCCGCCGTCCCCAGGACATCTAGAGAAGCGTTCCAGCTGCCTCTGCCCCAGGAACTTTTCGCAGACCTGGCACGATCTAGCAGCGGCGGTGGCCGCGGGTTTTCAAAGCAGCTGCGCGGATCTCGGGTGAGTGGGGTCATCGGGTGCCGTTTGTCGGCTCCGGCTCTCGTGCTGCCTCTACCCAAGTGCCTCTCCCAACTGCCTTCTTTTTATCTCCTTTTCCCCCATTTCTCCCTCTTCACCACTTCTGCTTTTTCTTATCTCCTTTTGTCCGCCCTTAAGTGCCAGCGACCTTTATCGGCGCTCGATCTTGGGCCTCCCGGGAGGCCGGAGCTCGTACGGGTGGGCTCCAGCCCTCCGGGAGGCAAGTCTGTTCCGCGTTTCCCTGCCCCTGCCTGTGGTCGCGGGAGGGAAGGGGGAAGCGCGCCCGGTCCTTGAGCAGGTTCTGCTCTCTCTTTGCTCTCCAGGCGCGGCGGCGGAGCTCGGCTCCCGGCCTTAGCGCACCCGCTGTGGGCGCTGCGCTGGCAGTTTGGGTCTTTGCACCCCCCAGAGCAGCAGGCTCTCTGTCTTACTTTTCTCAGAGCCCTGCGTGGAAGGCGCCCGGAGTTGGGAGTCAGGGGTGGTGGGTTCCAGCCGTGGTTTGTTACTAGCAGTTCTCTGTCTGTGAAATGGAGAAAATACCCTTTGCATTCCGATCAAATGAGAAAGGGAAAGTTCAAAGTATCTTGGAGACAAAGAAGCCTTCCTCCCAAGCTCCCTCCTGCCTCTTTATTTAGGGGTTGTTTCGACTGCCAGTTCTCCCGCACCGCTCACCCCCCTTCCACAAATTCCTTGAGGGTAGGCTCTGTCTCTCATCCTCAGCACCTGGCACAGGACGCCCAATACTGCCTACTGAGTGAAAGAGAGATATAAATCTTAAAAACCTCATGCAACTGTTAAGGCTGCTTTTTGGACTGAGTGGGCAGGCTGGGCTCTTACTCATGCAGGTCCACTTGTTTCTTCCTGACTCACTCGTTCTCGTCCTGTCACCCATTTATCTACAGATTCCCTCAAAGCTCTAGGCTGCAGCGGTGAGAGCCCCTCAGTCATTCGATCACGGAAGATTCCCTGATCATCTGCTAGGATCTGTGATCCCACTGTAGGGGATAAATAGTCCAGTCCATAATCCTGCAGGACTGTGAAGGCCTGACTAGGGGTGGGGGTGAGGGGTTGAGGTGGGAAGGACTGTTTCCCTGGGAGTCAGGAAACACTCTGAGTACCTTGAGGCGTTTCCATATCTAGACCTTGCCTTTGCCATCCCCGTAAAATAAGGGAGTGGAGGTGGAAGATTTGGGTGTCTGTGGTTAAATGGTATGCGCTTTGGGGTTATATTCAGGCCACCCAGCAATCCTCTGAGCACATCTGAGACAGCCCAGCTGGGTTTCAGGACATTACGTACTTCTGTAGTAACACCCAAGAAAAGTCAAGGAGAAATGCTTCTCTGCTCTAGCCGAGACCTTGAGTTTCCAGCCGTCTAGGGGTTATGAATCATGCCATGGGGGTTATAAGTCATGCTCTATCAAATCTTCCAAACACTTGACCACTCAGCATCAGCACGATGGGCTCCGCCGCAAAAAAAGGTCTGGGGATTTCCTGTTTCTGGCCCAGCCAGACAATCACTGGGCTGTGGTAAGGTGTTTGAGACAGAAAACCGATCAGATGCTCTGGGGGCTGAGTATGGCTGGGTCACATATTGGGCTCTGGGGTGTCAGACTAAGAGGACAATAAGAGGTAGGTACAACCTTAGATGCTTTCCCAGCCATATTCTGACCCTTTTTTTTAAGAAGAGTGCTTCTGCTGCTTCTCCATGAAAGCACTTCTGTTTCTTCTTTTATGTTTTAATAGAAACCCAGAAAATATTTCCAAGGACAGAGGATCTTTATCTTGACTGTCTTACACTGTCGCTATTGGCAGTGGTATCAAAGACAGGCACATGTCCTCCCACTCACAGTTTGTAAGAGTAAACACTAGTATTACCACACCCTGCTGACCTCTGCCCGGTTGGCCAGGTAAGCTGAATAATGTAACAATAATAATATTTGCTGTTGTTTAGTTGCTAAGTTGTGTCCGACTCTTTTGTGACCCCAAGGAGTGTAGCCCGCCAGGCTCCTCTGTCCATGGGATTTCGCAGGCAAGAACACTGGAATGGGTTACCATTTCCTTCTCAGAGGATATTCCTGATCCAGGGATCGAACATGCATCTCCTGCATTGGCAGCGGATTCTTTACCACTGAGCCACCTGACATTTACTAAGTGCTTGCTATTAGCCAGGTATTATTCTAAGCATTTTATATGTATTAACTCATTTAGTCTTTCAGTTCAGTTCAGTTCAGTTCAGTTGCTCAGTCGTGTCCGACTCTTTGCGACCCCATGAATCACAGCACGCCAGGCCTCCCTGTCCATCACCAACTCCCAGAGTTCACTCAGACTCACACCCATCGAGTCAGTAATGCCATCCAGCCATCTCATCCTCTGTCATCCCCTTCTCCTCCTGCCCCCAATCCCTCCCAGCATCAGAGTCTTTTCCAATGAGTCAACTCTTCGCACGAGGTGGCCAAAGTACTGCAGTTTCAGCTTTAGCATCATTCCTCCCCAAGAAATCCCAGGGCTGATCTCCTTTAGAATGGACTGGTTGGATCTCCTTGCAGTCCAAGGGACTCTCAAGAATCTTCCTATGAGATAGGGATCATCACTGCATCCATTTTATAGATGAGGGAACTGGGGTCCAGAGAGAGTAGCTTACACATATCACACAGGAAGTAAGTGGCAGAGCTGCAGTTTGAACCCAGGCAGTTTGGCTTTGGGGCCTATGCTCTGAACCTCATTGCAATTGAGGGGATCTAGGTTCAGATCTTGCCTCTGTCAATTACTTACAGGGTGACCTGGGGGAGTTAACTGAGAATTTGGCAGCCTCTTGACCAGTGAATCACGAGGCCCCCTAGTATCAGTTCATCTCGCTCATAGACAGTGAACCTCAACTGAGAGTGATGTACATCTGGTGTAAAGATTAAGAGTTAGGGAACCAGGAAGGGTAACAGGTCAGAATCATGACTTCTTGGCATATCAGAAAGCAGCAAAACAGATCCAGTGACTAAACTGTGTCCTCCAAACTGCTCAGTTGTGTGCACATACAGCTTCATTATTTTGGTGATTTGGATCCTGGTAGGCTAATTGGGGCATGTGAATTGCTGATGACCCACTGCATAGGATAGGATAGGAAAAAAGACATGGAGGAGGGAGACAAAAAGACAGAGAAGACAGCTGGGCTCCCCAGATCAGTTACAATCAAGATGACACGTCAGGCACACACATCTCTCCCCCTAACTCCCTGCCTCAGGCTGACAATGACACTCAGGACTTTTCAACAAACCTCTATAGGGAGGGAAGATCCTTCTTAACTTGGTGCTCTGGCCTCTACTGAGGGACTGTGAAGCATCTGTCTAGCCCTCCCAGACTTCCCGCTTCCTTCTTGGTCAGAGAAGTAACAAGGGGGCAAAACAGGAGACTTTTTTCTCTTTGAGTGCCCTGGTGGCACCTTAGGGTACATCTTGGGGCTGTTTAAAGATTCATCTTTTCCCTCACTCTTTTCTAGATTTTCTTGAATGGTTTTCAACCCAGCGCCATCCTGACTGGGGCAGGGCTCTAGGGGCAGCAGAGTCTGCCTTTGAGAGCTGGCCCTTTAGAGGTCACCTTGTCCATCCTCTCCTATTGACCTATGGGAAACTGAAGCTCAGTTTGAAAGAGGAAAATACTCAGGAATGCACCCTGCATTCATTTTCTAGCTGTAACAAATCACTACAAATTTAGTGGCTTCAAATATATTGTAATACAGTTCTAGCAATCATAGGTCTGGTATGGGTCTTCTTAGAGTAAATCAAGTCATCATCAGCTTGCGTTTCTCTCTGGAGCTTTGAGGGGACTTGGTCCCCTGCTTATCTGAGTTGTTGGTAGAATTCAGTTCTGTGGTTGTAAGACCAAGGTCACTGTTTCCTTGCTGGCTGCAAGCTGAGGGGCATTCCCTGCTTCTCAGGCCACTGGATTCCTTGGCTCATAGCCCCCTTTCTCCATCTTCAAAATAAGCAAGAGTGAGTCAGATCCTTTTCCTATCATATTTCTCCCACTCTTCTGCCTTCCTTTTCACTTGTAAGGATGCATGTGAGTAGATTGGGTTCACCTAGATAATGAGGCTAATCTCCCCATCTCAAAGTCCTTAACTTTAGTCACATCTGTCAAGTCCCTGTGCCTGTTCTCTTGGCTCCTCCCTCTGAGTCACGCTTCCTTGTTCATATTCAAGGTTTTGAGGACCGGGACGTGCACCTCTCTGCGGGGTCGCCTTTCTGTCTACCATATACAGCGAGGCCCACTTTAGGAGAGTGGCTTGTTCTGGATCACACATCTTGGCAGGAGATTTCCACCACTGCGCTGCACTTGCAGCTCTATCAATGACACCCCTCTTCCCCCCAGCCCCCCACCAGGAGAGTGGGGGGGGGCGCTTTTCCACCTCATGGAGAGTCTCCTTTGTCAGCCCAGCAGCAGCAGGCATTTAATCAGTGGCAAATAGCAGTGATGGACGGTGGAGGCTTAAACAGGATACTGTGGATTTGGGCCTGGGTTTCTCCTCTGCTGGCTCCCTGCTGATTTCTAAGACTCTGTGATTGGCTGGGTCAGATGGTATGTGCAGTCGTGAATAGCTCTGGCTTGATTTCTGAAGTCTTTGAACTATCTTGGTGTTTTTCCATTTTTCCAGCCACAGAAGAGCAGATAGAAACTCAGGCAGGGAATAAGTCTTTATACTGTTAAGAATTTTGAAGGCGATAGAAGCCAATTGGGGTAAAATGAGAACAGAGTTCTCCCCAGAGACCTGGGGTCATTGGAGAAAGTCCTCTGGTTTGATTTGTTTCACATTTTTGATACTTGTGTGTCCTGCCCATTCCTTCCTCTGGCCCCTTTCTTTGGAACAAAGGTCCCTGGTGAAACGGACTCCTTGCTGAGTTGGGAAATGCTTGAGGCTAACTGTAACACTGTTTCCAAGAGTAAATATGAGGCTGGGATGGCCATTTCACACTGGACTTGGCATGAGGAATCCCCTCCCCTTTTATCAGCCTCCCTGTCGTCTTAAAAGAACAGTGAGAGAAAACTCCATATTCTGGGCAGCAAGCCCCCAACCCCTACACCTACAGCAATGCCCAGCCCCTGAGCTCAAGGAACTGAAACTTGAATTTGAACCATCAGCCCAAGCAAGTCGGGAAGAGGGAAGTCTAGAGGATATTACTCAGAAAGGCCAGTGCTAGTTCGTCTAGTACATAGAGGGTGAACTGGGAAAGAAAGAGGCCCCATAATCCTCTGGGAATGTACAGAGATCAAATCAGAGGGTGTCATTTTATTTTAAAGATAATGTTCTGACTTTAAGGTCGTTGAACAGGGGTAAGCATCCTTTCTGGATCTCCCCGACTAAGTTCCAGGAGTTAAGTCAAATCTAATGTTCCCCAGCCTGTCCATATTCATTTCTTTGTCAGTCTTATATTCATCGGACACTTACTGTGTGCTAGGGCCTGTGATGGGTGCTGAGGGAACAGCAGTGAAGGAGAGACTTCTCTCTTTGTATTTGCTTCTTCTCTCTTTGTGTTTGCATTTGAGTCAGCAAAGATGGCCAATAAAAACAAACAAGCAAACAGGCTAATCTGAGGCTGTGAAAAGTGTGTGCAGAAAATAAAACAAGGTATGAGACAGAGAATGGCTGGTGGATGAAGGTGGTAATTTAATAGAGAGGGTCTGGAAAGGCTTTTTCAAAGACATAACGTTTAAGTTGAGGTCATGGTCATTGAGACGCTGCATGTTGAAGGGAAGATCTAAGATGATCCAGTGCATTCTAGGAAGAGCGAACAGCAAACAAAAAGGTCTTGAAATGGGACCAGCCCTTGGGATATAAGTCACTGGGTAGCCCAGCTACTAGGTGGCCAGTGGGATCCCTTCTTGGTACTTGAGTTGCCCTCTCTGTCTGTCCTAAATGCTTCATTCTTTTCTGACAATCTCACCAGCTCTTTCTGAGGGTGGAGCCTCAGGAAGAGGTGCTGTGAACCAGGCCATGCAGGTAAACCCCCTAGTCCACTGCCTGTGAGCCATCACCTTGTTGTTCACATTCTGCAAGATGCTTCAAGAGATTCCTGCAGCTTCAGTGACTCAGAGCTGGTTCTAGCGGCCTCCTCTGTGGCCTCCGTGTCTAGTGGAAAGGAAACACCAGCACTTGGTGCTCAGTCAGAGCTGTGGAATAAGTCCACACCTTCAGGAAGTCACCTGCCTCTATCTGCCTTTTCTCCCACTGTGGCATAATTAAGCTTGAAGCAGCAGGAAGTCACTTCTTTTATTGTGTTCTTCCTTGGAAAACTCCTTGGTGGTAAAACCGGTTGGATAGCCATTGGCAGTCATTCAAAAGTTCACTGTTAGCTGCAGTTCAGATGTGGAGAGTGTGCATTTCCGGTGGAAAGTTAAAGATGGCAAGACATCAAAGGCTGTTTGTTTATGAAACTATCACTGCAGTTTCTTGATCAGACACAGAGCAGTCATGGTGCCTAAACTAAGTGGTAGGGGCCACTGAACTTTGTGTGACTTTATGAGCTGTGGTCACTAGCTCAGTTTAACATTTATGAAGCCTTACTGGTGGCTCAGACAGTAAAGAACCTGCCTACAATGGGGGAGACCTGGGTTCGATCCCTGGGTCGGGAAGATCCCCTGGAGGAGGACATGGCAACCCACTCCAGTGTTCTTGCCTGGAGAACCCCATGGACAGAGGAGCCTGGCGGGCTACAGTACACGGGGTCGCAAAGAGTCAGACGCGACTGAGCGACTAAGCACACACACTACTGTGCACCAGGCACTGTCCAAGTAAGTGCTTTGTACGCATTAGCTCATTCAACTTCCATGGCATCCCCATGAAGAAGTTACTATTATTAGTTAATATTATTCCCATTTTTACAAGTGAGACTGGAGCTTTTAAAGGTTAGGTTTCCTGCCAAAGCCAGTAGCACTACATATGCTCCCAATATACCAAGTAACTCATCAGCTCTGGGCTTTGTTGATGATGCTTTTCTACTAATCCTGCCTTTCTCCTCGTTTCTTTCTTTTGAACTCCTACATATCTTAATAGTCCGTATCAAAAACCCCCCTTTTGGGTGAAGTCTTCTATTTTACATAGACAAAAACAAAGGCATGAGAATTAATATTTTTTTGAGCATCTGTTATTTTTTAGAACTCCATATATATTATCTCCTATTATCCTCACAATAGGATGTTGCAGGGCAATGCTTCTAATGTCCTTATTTGGAAGATGAGAAGACCAAGGTTTAGAGATTTTAAGTAACTAGCCCAAAGTCACATTTTTATGGGTGAAAAACAGAATTCAAATCAAATACTCTTTCTGCTTTTTTTCCTGTTTGGAGATGGCATATGGTTTTTACCTTCAGTCCACTTCTCTGCCTTTTATTGCAATTTGTGATTGTAATTAATGTCTTTTCCTCCAGAAGAGTGTGAGCTTCTTAAGGAAAAACGCTGTATTTATCTCCACACCCACTCTCCAGTGTTAATCACAGTGCCATGAATGTTTATTGAATTAGACTGAATTGCTACTCTACTAGTTTCATACTTGGACTGGAAAAATAGGTCAGATTAACCAGTGCTGCTGCTGGTTGATTAAAAAAACATCTTAATATGGATTAAGCATCTATCAGCTTCTGTAGCATCTCAGATGGTAAATAATCTGCCTGCAAGGCAGGAGATTCGGGTTTGATTACTCAGTCGGGAAAATCCCCTGGAGAAGGGAATGGCAACCCACTCCAGTATCCTTGCCTGGAAAATTCCATGGACAGAGGAACTTGGCAGGCTACAGTCCATGGGACTGCAAAGAGTCAGACATGACTGAGCAACTAACACTTTTACTTTTAAGCATCTATCATCTTTGTTGATAAAATGAAGTACAGTCCAAGTTAGGGATATTACCACTCTAGCCAAAGCGGGTGAATATTTGCTTAGGCCAGAGAGTCCCTATGGTCAGGGATTATTAATCAAAGGATGAACATTTGTAGAGTGCTTACTGTTTGTCAGAATACTACTAAGTACTATATGCAATTATCTCATGGAATTCTCCTTAACCCTATAAGGCAGACTATTTTCCCATTTTTGTTTTCAGCTGAGTAAATGGAATCATTAGGAAGTTTAAGTAACTTATTCAAGGCAGATCAGCTAGAAAGTGGTAAATCTCTTGGATTTAAAACAGCCACATTTAAATCCAAGCCAACTAGCCTCCTAGTCTGGCCTTTTAACACTACTCTGTAGTCTGAGTGTTTCAGAAATATTTCCCTGCTGTTTCCAAGTGTTCTTTATACTTCTAAGAACTTCCGTCACCTTACCAGATTACAGTAGTTTGAGAATTTGTTGATTTAAGAAATGTTTATTCAGTACCTATACCACTAAGTAGAGAGGAAAGGCATTCTGTGAGGAGAACTGTGCTGGGTAAAATCAATGCTGGGGAAGAACTGGAATCCAGGCAAAGCCCACTCCTCTCCCAGTTTTCAACTTCTATGCATGTTGGCTTTCCCCTCCAGTTTGGTGAAATCTCTTATTACAAGTAGGATTCTGGTGTCTCCCTGTCTTCTCTGATGTTCTTACCCATGGTGAGGAGTAAATAAGTTACAAGGTTTAGCGTTACCTTCTTCACTGGGTTGATTTGCATTTGGACCTTAAGTCAAAGAGATGAAACACAAAGGGTGGAATTATATCCGTGAGTGATTCTGACAGGACCCTGCTTTGCTTTTTAGGGGTGTGTCTGTGTGTTCCTGGAAAAACCACCTCACTGCCTCACCTTTGAGGAAGTTGCTTAGGACTCTGAGCCCAAAGTTTCCCCTAGGTGTTTACACAGTAAAATGGTATAGTCAAGAAGCCCACGGAAAACAGTATGGAGGTTTCTCAGAAAACTAAAAATAGAATTACTATATGTTTAGCAGTCCCACTCCTGGGCATATATCTGGACAAAACTTTAATCCAAAATGATACATGCACCCCTGTGTTCATAGCAGCACTATTCACAATAGCTAAGACATGGAAACAACCTCAGTGTCCATTGACAGATGAGTGGGTAAAGATGTGGTGAGTGAAGTGTGAAAGTTGCTCAGTCATGGCTGACTCTTTGTGACCCCATGGACTATGGAATTCTCCAGGCCAGAGTACTGGAGTGGATAGCCTTTCCCTTCTCCAGGGGATCTTCCCAACCCAGGGATGGAATCCAGGTCTCCCTCACTGCAAGCAGATTCTTTACCAGCTGAGCCACAAGAGAAGCCCCAAGACATAGTACATATATACAATGGAATACTACTCAGCCATAAAAAAGAATGAAATAATGCCATTTGCAGCAACATAGATGCAACTAGAGATTATCATACAAAGTGAAGTAATTCAGAAAGAGAAAGACAAATACCATATCATATCACTTATATGTGGAATCTAAAATATGACGCAAATGAACCTACCTGTGAAATACAAACAGACCACAAACACAGAGATCAGACTTGTGGTTGCCAATGGGGAGGAAGTTGGAGGAGGGATGGAGTGGGAGGTTGGGGTTAGCAGATGTAAGCTATTGTGTATAGAATGGATAAACACCAAGGTCCTACTGTGTAGCACAGAGAACTATATTCACTATCCTATGATAAAACATAATAGAAAAGAATATGAGAAAGAATATATAGGTATAACTTGAATCACTTTGCTATACAGCAGGAATTAACACAACATTGTGAATCAACGATACTTCAGTAAAAAACAAGGAAGGCTGGCTGGCTCTCATTCTTTATATTAGTTTATTCTCTATCACTGCTTACTCCAACCTGATGCCCCACTGCCTTCTCCTGACTCCCATCTGAAATAGGATAGTGATGGAGATGAAAAAGAGCACTGCAAATCTGGAGGCCTGAGTTGTCCCCTGAGTCCTGCCATTAAATTGCTTTGATGACCTTGGATAAGTCACGTCCTTCATCTGTAAAACGGAAGGTAGACTAAAGTAGATAGTGTCTAAATCCTGAGTAGATTTCTAGAATATCATTGGTTTGTAGAAGTTTCATCTCCAGAGAACAAATCCAGTAGGATGTAATATTGCTGTATTCGTGTTCTATTGCTGCCATCACAAATTGCCACACTTTAGTGGCTTAAAACATACATACACAATCTTAGTTTCCTTGAGTCAGGAGTCCAAATACAGTTTAGCTGGGTCCTTACAGAGATGCAGTCAAGATGTCAGCCAGGCTGCCCTGTCATCTGGGGGACCCAATAGGGAAGAATCTGCCCACCAGCTCTTTCAGGTTATTGGTAGATTTGTTTCTTGCACCTCAAGGCCAGCAGAAAACTATCATTGACCTAGGGAAGCTTTCAGCCTTCTTTTAGACTTCCACCTTATTAAGTCAGACCCACCCAAGGTAATCTTTCTGATTACTTTAAAGCCAGCAGTTCTGGAGCCTTAACTACATCTGCAAAATCCCTTACCCTTGTTATGTGGCCTAACCTAATCACAGTGTAATTCCAGGGAACAGATTGTGGGAGCCATCTTAGGATTCTGCTTCCTGTCATTGTTTTACAGAAATAGCCTGTTTGGAGTTGTAACTGGAGCATATTCTTTCCTGAGTCAGGTCAAATGACTTAGCATATGAAATCAGTTCTAAAACTTACTTGTTCCTACACTAAAACTACCGTGCTTTGAACTTGCTTTTGGAACACAATATATTATGCTTCCCTTTATTCTTATATAATTATCCTCCAAGTTATTTTCTTCCAATACTGTTCATGAATATATAGCTATGCATTGTTGTTGTGTTAGTCGCTCAGTCATGTCCAACTCTTTGCAACCCCGTGGGCTGTAGCCTGCCAGGCTCCTCTGTGTATGGGATTCTCCAGGCAAGAATATTGGAGTTGGTTGCCATTCCTTTCTCCAGGGGGGTCTTCCTGACCCAGGATTCAAACCCAGGTCTCCTGCATTGTAGACAGATTCTTTATCATCTGAGCTATTGAGATAATTTAAATTTAACTTGTTAGTTTTTCTATTTGAAACCATATATTGTAAAAAAATATTAATGTTAAGGAGTCATCTTTGTCCTTAGGTGATTCTTAAAATTATTTTGTTCCATCAATATGTGAGAGAGATGTATTGAACTCCCCCACCATAATTGTAAATTTGTCTATTTCTTATAATTCTGAGATTAGGTATATATATAAAAATTAAAAATCATTGAATCTTTTGGTATCTCTAGTTATACTTTTTACTTAAATGTTTACTTTGTTCAATGGTAAACAGCTCTACTAGCTTATTCATGATAGATGGTATTTCTTTTGTTTCCAATTACTTTCAATATTTCTGAACCCCTATGTGTCTCTTGTAAAAGCTATTTATATTTTTATATACTCTGATAGTTTTTGTTAGTTTTGGTTTAAATCCTCTATTATGTGCTTTCTATTTGTCTCACATGTTCTATGCCCACCCCACCCCCTTTCCCTTATTTTCTCTGGAAATTATGTATCCATTTACTACTTTTAAATGGCTACCCTAGAGATTACATGGAGAAGGCAATGGCACCCCACTCCAGTACTCTTGCTTGGAAATCCTATAGACGGAGGAGCCTGGTAGGCTGCAGTCCCTGGGGTCACGAAGTGTCGGGGTCACGAAGTGTCGGGGTCACGAAGAGTCGAACACGACTGAGCAACTTCACTTTCACTTTTCACTTTCATGCATTGGAGAAGGAAATGGCAACCCACTCCAGTGTTCTTGCCTGGAGAATCCCAGGGACGGGGGAGCCTGGTGGGCTGCCGTCTATGGGGCTGCACAGAGTTGGACACGATTGAAGCGACTTAGCAGCAGCAGCAGCAACAGAGATTACAATAAACATCCTTAATTTCACAAAGTTCAGTGTTATTGGTTATTTTGCCCTTTCCCAGAAAATAAGAACACTTTGATTCTGTTTCTTCTCCTTATTTATTATTATTGAATATTTAAATTTTCTATTTTATGTGAAATTTTATTTCATCTTAATTCTGTTATTTTTGTTCACTTTAAAGAAATCATTGTTTTCTAGATTTCATTGTTTCTGATGAGATGTTAGCTATCAGTCTAATTGGTTCTCACTTGAATATAATCTTTTTTTCTCTTTGTCTTTGATTTTCAGCAGATTTACTATGATGCACCTAACTATGGATTTCACTTGATCTAACTAGAACTTTATAGTGCTTTTTGAGTTTGTGAATTCATATCTTTCATCAGCTTTGGAAAATTCTGCCATTTCTTACTGTAATGTATTTTCTCCCCCATTCTGTCTTCTCTCTTTCTAGGACTCCAATTACGTGGATGTTGTATTGTGTCACTGTTTCCTCTATACCCCTCACCCAGTTTACTTTTCATCCTGTTATTTCCCTGCATCATTATATTTTTTTCCCTCTGATCCTCCAGTTCACCACTTCTTTTTTCAGCTATGCTTCATCTGCTGTTAAGCCCATTCACTGAATTTTTATATTCAATTATTGTGTTCTTCAGTTCTAGAATTTCTATTTGGCTCTTTTAAAAAATCTGTTGTGTTCTTTTCTTATAGTTTTCAGTTCTCTGTCAAAATTCTCAATCTTGTTTTATTTTCTCCTCAAACATATTAATCAAAGTTACTTAAAATGTGTGTGTCTCACAACTCCAATATCTGGAGCCCCTGTAAGTCTTTTTCTATTGTCTGTTGTTTCTGATGTTTCCATTCTAGTCGTTATTGTCTTTTTTCACTGCTACTTATTTTTAGTTATGATTGGACATTATATTTGAATAAAAGTTTGAATTGTGCTGTTATCTCCTCTACAGTGGATATGAGTTTGCTTCTGCCAGACACCTGGAGGTACTAGCAATCTAGAACAAGCTTAATTCAATTTCAAGGACTGTGATGATTCAAAGCTGGGTTGCAGTCTTGGGGTTTAGTATATTTGTTCACTCTTAGTACTAAGAGTGCTCTTTGAAGTCCAAACCCAGAACACAAGGGTTTTACTCTCTCTGTCTTGGCAGTCTTATACTCCTGAGTCTGTCAGAAACACTGTTGGTCTCCGTCCTTCACTAAAGGAGATGCTGCTGCAAATACTAGGCTTACCTCCCTGGATTTGTCTTCTCCCAGATCTTAGCCTGGTAATTCTTCATTAGTTTGCTATTTCTTAGTGCCTTTGAGCAGATTTTTTTTGGTCTAATTTTTCTAGTTGTCCTCAGGAAGAAAACAGGTCAAAATTATCTACCTTGACATTACCAGAAGTGAAAATCCTGATCTTTACAGATTCTGTCTCTTTTTCTTTTTTTTTAATTGAGGTATAATTGGCACATAATGATATATCAATTTCAGGTGTATAACATAAATGATTCACAATATGTATATGCCATAAAATAATCACCACAATAACTCGTTACCATCTGTAACCATACAAAGTTACAAAATATTTTTTGTGATGAGAACTTTTAAGATTTATTCTCATCACTTTTCAAATATGCAATATAATATTCTTGACTATGGTTACCATGCTGCCTATTTTTTAATCAGTTTTTTTTGTTGAGTTGTATGAGTTCTTTATATTTTTTGATTATTGACCCCTTGTCAGATATATGCTTTGCAAATATCTTCTCCCATTTAATAGGTTGCCTTTTTATTTTGCTGATAGTGTCCTTTTCTGTGCAGAAGCTTTTTAGTTTAATGTAGTCCCACTAATTTATCTTTACTTTTGTTGTTCTTGCCTTTGAAGTCAGATCCAAAGAATCCTTGCCAAGACCAGTGTCAAGGAGTTTACTGTCTATGCTCTCTTCTAGTTTTATGGTTTCGGTTCTTTAATCTACTTTGAACTAATTTTTATATATGGTGTAAGATACTAGTCTTGATTATTTTGCATGTGGCTGTCTAATTTTCCCAATGCCATTTGTAAAAGAGATTATCCTTTCCTTATTGTATATTCTTGCCCCCTTTGTAGTAAATTAATTGACTATATATGTGTGGGATTATTTCTGGGCTCTCTATTCTGTTCCAGTGATCTGTGTGTTCATTCTTATGCCACTGCTATTTTTGTGTGTGTGATTACTGTGATTTTGGGGGCTTCCCTGGTGGCTCAGACAGTAAAGAATCTGCCTGCAATGCAGGAGACCCGTGTTTGATCCCTGGGAAGATCCCCTAGAGAAGGAAATGGCACCCCTCTCCAGTATTCTTGCCTGGAGAATCGCATGGACAGAGGAGCCTGGTGGGCCCCAGGGGCCCTAGACAGAGTTACTAGTCCTGATAGTGCTCAACCAAAAACCACATTGCTCTATCAGAGAGGTGAAAGTTACTTGCGGGGGAAGGGAGTCTCACAGTTGAAAGGTAGACAGCACAGATGAGACACTTTGAATTCAGTTATTCTAATACTTCTGACTTGTAGAAAATTTTAATTTATGAAATTTATATATATATGTATAAGTATATATATATAGTTGGCACTAGAAGATTTGCCAGATGATAGAATTGACTGGAAGGATTATTATTATCTTATAAACAAACTTTCAGTTGCTTAAGAAAAACAGTCCCAGAAGTAAAACTTGATGTTTCAGAATCAGGCAGCAGGGAACCTGCACTTTCCTTCCTAGTTTGGACCAAATAGACTACTACTTGATAGACGGGATGAATATTCTACCTTTGGAGAAAGTACAATGCTTTCCTCCTTTGAAGGAACTACACTTTTTTACTCTTTCACTTAGTCTTGTTAGTAGATACAAAACAGTCCTTTTCGGTTTCTTAACTTTTCCACTGAATTGTCTAGACCGCTTAAGTTTGTGGTCTAAAGTGGAGCCAGGGTGTCTCCAGGTCACAGGGCAGGTGGTGTAGGGCCTGGAAGACACCCATGATTGACAATACAGTAGCTTCTTTGTCTGTTCAGGGTGACTTTAACATAGTCTTTTAGACAAACATTGAATATATGTTAAAGTTCATCTTTCATTAATGAGGTAAATAGCAGATAAAGTATGCCAGTTTGAGTTAACAAGAATTTAGGCCTGCCTGCTGTTCTGCCTCCCATGGTCATAAAAACATTGTATCATTAATCAATGATAAGGTTAAATTTATGACATGGTTTGTGCCATTTCCTCTGACATGACCTATTAATCGGAAATCACAAGTAATATATCTGCATAGCAAACAATGAGCTTGTTGATCTATAGTTACTCGTTAGATGTATCAAGAAACAGTTTTACATCCTCACAAGGTGCCAATCACCCAGATGCCAGAGGTCAAACAGAAGTCAGCTAGCAGCAGCTTAGCTGAGTTCTGCTTTTTCTCAAGTAAAGTTTTCTAGCATGCCATTAATAGTGCTGAACATATGGTTTGTGTAGTTCCTATTTTGGGGAAAAATTTTTTTCTTTCACAGTGGGGAGAGGTGGAAGTGACCGGAATCTCTTTTACGTGGGAGGGAACAGGTCATCAGAGAACACGTGGGAGGACTAAGAGGATTGAAACAGGGAGATGGAGCTCCCGGTGCCCTCTGACCCTTGGCCACGTGTACGTCCAGCCTTAGAGCCCTGGAATAGTGGCTCCAGAAGGGTCCTCAGAGAACATTACAGCCTGTGGCTTTCAGTCTGTGTTTTGAGAAGCCCAAGGGGTCAAGGAGCAGCTAAACAGTTCTGCTGTACCAAGTGAGCAGGCTAGCTGGGAAAAATTATGTTCACAGATTTTTTCAGTTACAAGAAAAAAAAAATGACTTCAATTTCATCATAAAATGTACATTTTGGTGTTACGGTTTAGTATTGCTTTTAGTTTGAATTGTATATATGAAGGGGGTGGGTGGGCACCCTAATGTCTAGGGTTTAATGTCTGCTCTAAGGATATTTATTCAGCTCTGCTGATGGGATAGGACCCCCAACCCACTCTCTGGGCCCGCCCCAGCAATCTAGAGCAGTTCCAATTTTATCTGTTTTTGTGTTGACAATTTCATGTGTGAGAAAATAATAGTGGTATAGTCTAGAATACAGATTACAGACAGAGTTTCTTTTATTCATCTATTTGTTCTGATTTGTTTCAGTTAGGATCAGTGATCTGATCAGATTTAGGTCTTTGAGTGATTATTCTGGAAGGGGGTGGGCTTGAAGTTGAGGGAAAACCTCAGGACCTCCGTTTTGCCACCTAGGAAACAAGGCTGATGCTAGCTTCAGTGGGTTTTGGTTGTGGATCAGCCTTGGAGCTCAAGTTCCTGTAAATGACAGGTTTTCCTTATGAAAATCAGCCAGGGAGATTATGTGTTCCTGGCATCTGGAGTTCCAGAGACTGTTTGATGTTAATGGGTTTACTGGAAAGGGCTTTTGTGGGGTTCTTTTGGCCCAAGGCAAGCTAGCTATTGATGTAATCAGGAGACCACAATGGATGATTTCCCCCACCCGGTCTCTCTTCAACAGTGTGCTTCTCTTGTGACTCACGCTTCAGTACCTTAGACCTTGTTTCTGAGGCTGAGGCAGGGCCAGCCTGTGCCTCTTCCTCCAAGGCCTGATAATCCCCCTGCCTAATAATCCAGTGGCCTGGAGAGCCTTGCCAGAGGCTTCTCCTCCATCCTAGAACTTGCCCACATCTGTCCAGACTGACTACAGAGTACAGAGGAATCAGTTCCCACAACATGGAGCTAGGAAGAGCTGTAGAAGCCATAGAGATCATCTCATCCAGGGGTTCCCAAACCCAGCTGCACATTCCAATCACCTGGGAAACATGGGGAACAAGGCCCCTCTGGAGTCTAATTCATCTGTAATGGGACCTTGAATCAACATTTTTTTAAACTGTCCTAAGGTGGTTTTCACTTAGCATGGTTTATGGCATTTAGTGACTTGGAACAATGCATGGTGTGTAGCAAGCACTATATATTTGTTAAATAAATGAATGAAAATTGTTGCACGGTAGTCCATTATATGGATATACTCTACTATATATGGCTACTTCTGTTGTGTTGGTTTCTATAGCAAATGGTGCAGAAACAAACTTCCTGGTATGCATGTCTTGGAGGCTGTACCTTGGGTATGGTAATCAGTAAACTTACTTAACGCAACCACAGTAGGCATGGAGCCAAAAAGCATTAAAAAGGAAAGGTAACTGATGCAAGTAGAAGCAGGAAATAGGACTGAAATTGGGAGTTTTGCCCAGGACCTTGAATCACAGAATTATAGACCTTTTAGATCAAGAAGGAGCCATAGATTGCTCCAGCCTGTGAATCAAAAAGTTTGGGGACAACTGATTTACGTTGTTTAGCTGCAAGTGAGGGAAACGAAACTGACACTGGCTTCAGCAAAACCAGAGCATTCTTCGCGTATATACCTGGGATGTCCTTTGCAGATGCTGTCGGATTGGCTGGGCTGGGGCGCTCACCTGAGGCTGTCAAGACTCCAATTCTCTTTCCATGTCTAGGACATGCTCTCACATGTGGGTGAGATAGCCCCATGCCCATCTTTTCCAGACTCACATCCTTTCAATTTAGCAGTCCCACTAGAAAGAATCATCTTTCTCAATATTTTGTGCATAAAAGTCCCAGGAGGACTTTGGTTGACCTAGCCTGAGTTATTTGCCTATCCCTGAATAGAGGCTTTGGCGATTTGTAATGGCCAAGCTTAGGTCACAGTCTTTCCCTGTGCTCAGGTGCATGCCTTAACTAAACCACACAGAAAAGGTAGGTTCTCCAGAAAAGAGGAGGTTCTGTTACCAGAAGAGGAGAAGGGGTGCAGGACCAAAAACAACGAATTTTCCACCTTACAGATGAGGGAGCAGTCTGGTGGTATGATAGTTTAATAGTTCAACATGGAGGCTCTGGAGTCCTACCCATCTGGCTTTGTTTCCTTGGGCAAATTAACTACATCTACACCTTTTAAGGCTTTAGTGTCTTCATCTCTAAAGTGGAAATAACTGAAGATAAAGGCCAAGAAATAAAAAAAGCACAATGATAATAGTCCCTACCTCTGAGGGTTGGTGGTTGAAGTAAGAACTGAGTGAGTTAATACACATAAAGTGCTTAGCCTAGGGCCTGGCATATAGGAAGCCCACAGTAAATGAGGCTGTTATTATTATTAATCAGGCAACATCAATAAGTACACAGCAGCTGGTAGGTGACCTACCTTCTGACTCCTAGGGCAGGTTTCTATCCAACTAGGGAGGCAGGGAGAAGGTACAGAACAGTGATTTGCTCTTTCCTGTTTGTTGCAGAGTGAAGCAGCATGGAAGCCACCAGCCAGGTCCCCATGGAAGTTGTGCTCCCCAAGCACATCCTGGACATCTGGGTCATTGTCCTCATCATCCTGGCTACCATTGTCATCATGACCTCCTTGTTGCTGTGTCCGGCCACCGCAGTCATCATCTATCGCATGCGATCCCATCCCATCCTGAATGGGCCTGTCTGAGAACCTCCCAGGAGGGGTGGGTGAGGGATGAGGACAGCGTCCTGTCCCCCAGCATCTTCCCCTTTCCCAGAAAAGCAGCAGAGGGAACTTTGCAGCATGGACTTTGGAGCTCAACATGTGAGGAGACCTGAGTTCTGGCTTTGATTCTGCCACTGGCCAGCGGTGTGAGTTCGGTCCAGGGACCTAATTCCATGAGTTCCAGGTTCCTTATCTTCCAAACAGGGATCATGCTCCCTGCCGTCCTACCTCATGGGGTTGGGAGAACCCATGACCTGGTGGAGGTTAAAGCTTGTTAGTGAGCAGATTCACAGGTGTTAACTGTTGGATGTTGATCAGCTTTTGAGAAACCATGGATCCTTATTACTGATGGGAGCCTTCAAGGTGGTGAGGGAGACCCTGGGGCAGAGCAGCCTTGCCAGTGACCCTCAGGTGAAATGAAGCAAAAGCACCCTGTCCTCGTTCCAAGAGACCAACAGCATGTGGCTCAATGTTTTCTTTGAGGTGCCACTCCCTCGAGTCTTCTAATTTGGGAGGGAATTAAGTGTGGCAGAGGGAGGGAGATGGGTGGATCTTCCCAGGACACCAGAAGCTCTGCCCCCGTGCAATCTGGAGGGGGCTCCACCATTTTTTGGCAATGACGAGGGATCTGGGGTGATGAACTTCATTTTGCATTAGATTTGCAAAGCTTTGACACTCAAGCAGTGTTGGCACATGCAGAATGGCTGAGTTCCCTGGCCAGCTTTCAGGATCTCAGCCCCCATCCCCTGTGAGGCCCTCTGCCCCAGCTCCTGCATAACACATACTCCCTTCATTCCCTCCCACCAACACTACAACCATTCAAGGTATAGACTTATATTTCAAGAGATGTTCCCAGGAATTTGAAACTAACTCAAACAACACTGTTTATTTTTAATGCTATGACTTATATTTATAGGTATAGAGAGATTTCTGTACTACTCAAGCTTTTTGGCCAAAACCAGGAGCATCTGGAGATTGGTTGAATTATGTAAGAAGATAGCACAGGTTATCAGGATATTATTTTGTGAAAATGATGCTTTTACTTTGATCTGACTTCATTGATGTACACGATTTCCAATAAAGTGCTAGAATGTAGAATGAGCATGTCTGAAGTCTTTCTTTTTAAACAGCACCTGTTAAACTCAGGAAGAGGATTCCACAGAATTTATGGCCTTAGAGACAGGTTGAATGTTGGAACAGAAAGGGAAAGAGGACAATCAAATCGACTTCCAGGAGTCTAGCTCATGGGTGAGTAGTTGTGCGGTTTACACAAAGAAATGCAGGGAGAGGAACAGATTTTGGAAGTCAGATGATGAGTTTAGTACTGGGTTGAGTATGTTGAGTTTCAGGTGCTTGTGATGTGCAGGTGGACCCTTTCAGGATGCTACTGGAAACCTGGGAAAACTTCTATGGCTGGGATTATGTTTGGAGGGGAGTATCTGTGTATGGTAGGTATGCTACACAGGGGGACAGGAACACCCAGGCAGAGTGCAGACTGGGAGGAGCGAGGCGCTAATGCAGTACTGGGAGGATGGTTAAGAGAGGAGGGGAAGGGGGGAGGCAAAGCAAGGAGACTGAAAGGTCATGTGATATGAACTGACTATGAGAAGGATGCACCGTACTTTGTAAGTGAAGGAAGGATGGGAGGTTAGGAAGTGGAGACGGTGGGAACAGACAATTCTTTCCAGGAATAGAATGTAGTGTAGAAGTAACAAAGGAAGGTTTAGGAGAAAATGGTCAAGGAGGGATAGACATATAAGATTCTGATTGGTTTGCTCAGTACCTATATTCCAACGTGCCTTCCTGGGTGGCAGAGGCTGCAAAGTGAAAAACTATACTGAATGTGGAAAACTCCCATTTTCCTAACTAAACTTTAGCCAGAGATTCATACGTGAGTTGGTGATGGTGGTTTAGTTGCTAAGTTGCGTCCGACTTTTTGTGGTCCCGTGGACTGTAGCCCACCAGGCTTCTCTGTCCATGAGATTTTCTAGGCAAGAATACTGGAGTGGGTTGCCATTTCCTTCTCCAGGGAGTCTTCCTGACCCAGGATTGAACCTGTGTCTCCTGCATTGCAAGCAGTCTTTACCTGCTGAGCCATTGGGGAGCTAAATGAGGGAGGGAGGTTGGCTATCAGGCTGTGTTCACCCATCTGAGGCTGGCACTTTGTAGCTTCAGCTACAGAGGCGGCCAATGGGTGTGTGTACCCCATGCCATGTGGTGTGTTCACTCAGTCGTGTCCAACTCTTTGTGACGCCAGGGACCGTAGCCCACCAGGCTGCTCTGTCCATGGGATTTCCCAGGCAAGGATACTGGAGTGGGTTGCCATTTCCACATGCCCACAAGTGCTCTTTTTTTTTTTTAATGGGTTTTTTAAATTTTTTTGACCATGCAGCATGAGGTTCTTAGTTCCCCAACCAGGGATGGAAACGGTGCAGAGTCTTAACCGCTGGAGGCATTCGTGGTGCTGATATGAATCCAATAAGAAGCAGTGGACTGGGAAACTTCTGGGTATGGGCCCGAAGCTGTGTGTGCTGCCCAGCCTTCCTGAGTCATATTCCTGGTCTGTATACTGGAGGGTATCTGAGCGAAATAATTCAGAAAGAGAAAAATAAATATCATATATATCCATATATGTGGAATCTAGAAAAATGTTATAGATGATCTTATTTGCAAAGGAGAAATGGACACAGATGTAGAGATCAAATATATGGACACCAAGGGGAAAGAGGGGCAGGATGAATTGGGAGATTGGATTGACATATATACACTACCGATACCACATACAAAATAGGTAACTAATGAGAACCTACTGCGTCGCACTGGGAGTTCTACTCAATGCTCGGTGGTGACCTAAATGGAAAGGACATCTGAAAAAGCAGGGGCATATATATACGTATATTTGATTCATTTTGCTGTTCAGTAGAAACTAACACAACATTGTAAAGCAACTATACTCCAATAAAATTTAATCGAAACAAACAAAAAAAAAGTGGATGGTATCAGAGTTAAATGAGAAAACCCTCCAACAGTTTTAGGTTGTCTGAACGTGAAGACTTTTAGGCAGTCCACCAGATGGCAATACAGCTCTTTCTTCCATGTGGAGCAGTCGGCTCACAGAAGTTTCCAGTCAATCCTATCATGTTTCTAGCAGCTCAAGAGTTTATTTTACATTTCTGCTTTCAGAGACTCTGGATGTAAATAACATACGGAGCATCCAATCCAGCCTCCCCTGAAATGAAGGAATTACCTTATTAACAATACAGTTGCCAGCTGCTGCCTATTTGGTGTTTCTCTGTATGGCCCTGGGCTTCCCTGGTGACTCAAGACGGTAAATAATCCACCTGCATTGTAGGAGACCTGGGTTCAAACCCCAGGTTGGGAAGATCCCTGGGAAGAGGGCATGGTGACCCTCTTCAGAACTGTTGCCTGGAGAATCCCCATGGACAGAGGAGCCTGGCAGGCTACAGTCCCCGGGGTCGTAAAAATCGGACATGACTGAGCGACTGACCACACACACACACGTGCGGCCCTAGGCCACCTGCGTCAGGGTCACCCAGGAGCATTTGCTTACACACGCAGCCCCCAGGACCCTGCTTCACACTCACTGAGAGTCCCTGGGAGAGGGTCTTGAGTGTCTGCTTTGTAAAAACAACCTCCCTGGGTGATCAGAGAGCAGGTTAAAATTGGAGAACCTGTGCCAGGGAAAAGGAATCATTTTCTTGCTGAAACTACTCCTGTTAGAATTCTTCCTTTCAGTGAGAGAGGAGGGGACCCAGGGGCACTGGCTTGACCCTCTTGGGGCCACCCTGAAGAGATAAATTTATTTTCCTTGCGACAGTGCCTAAACATTTTGAAGATAGCTCCCATGACTTATCTCATCCCATCATCTCTGAGTGGAAAATTCACATTTTGCATTAGGCGTTGGCTGTCTTCCTCTTTCCCTCCCTTTCTGGGAGTCAGTATAGCAGGAGATGAGCAAGGGCCTGAAGAATACAGCCTTCGTGATTCACTAGTTTTGTTGTTGTGGGCGAGTAACGTAAACTCTTTGAGCCTCAATTTCCTCATCTGTAAGATAGATGTAAAATTACATTTACATCACAGAATTGTTATGAGTATTAACTGAGGTCACAGATACAAGGTAGACAGGTAAAACACAGCAAGTACTCAATAAATGTGATCTGTATGATGAATCTCAGTTTCTCCACCTGTCTGATGGTCACAACAGCTCCTTCTGAGTGTGGGAAGGATCAAACGAGATAATGTAAGTAAAGGATTTGGCCAGTGTCTGACTCATAGGAGTCTTTCAATAATGGTAACTGTCAGGTAGCCAATAATGTAAAAACACCAAAGGCCTGTGATCCTAATGGGTGGGATTTTAAAAATCACTAGTTAAAACCATGAGATTAGCAGAAAATTTCCCTACCGACCCCCTGAGGATTGGCACTAAATACACCAATGGCCTTAGAACTAGTATAAAAATTATACCTCTCCTCCTTTCAGAAATTATTTCATAACTAATTCACAATTAATAAAATACCAAGTTTTTAATTTCTAAGTTTTAATTCTCCACAGAAATGGCCTTCTAAACTTTTAAGAGCACAATCTTCAAAATCTTTAAGAAAGATTAAACTTTAATTAGGTCTTTACGTAACTCTTGCTAAAGAGAGAGAATGGAAAACGGATTGTGAGATGATGATGGTAATAATAAATTTTCCTTTGAAACCCTTAATCCCAAAAGTTGAAGAAGCAACTTTTACACTGTATAAATCACACAAATAATTTAATTCAGGGATATGAAAGACTCTTCAATTTCCATAAAGATTTACAGCTAGAAAAAAGTTTCTGTGTTACCAGGTCTCTAACATTATTTATCAAAATCATAGAAATTATTATACGTGTTTAAATTTGGACAGATACCATTATAGAGTGAATTGTTTACATGCAAAATCTTCCAAGTCAAGCAGACTGAATTCCTCTCTGGCTCCACCAGTATGTTTCTTGAAAGTAGCTGTCTTGGAACTTCGCTGCCCTTATAAGTAAAAGGGGAGATCATGTTTATCTCTACAGGGCCCCTGGAAGGATCATGTCACGCTCTGGACTTAAAATATTTATAGAGAGCCTGGCCTGTGTAAATACTCAATGCTTACGTTATTTAAAAACAAAGGGGGATTTCCTTGGTGGTCCAGTGGTTAAGAGTCCGCCTTGCAATGCAGGGGACATGGGTTCAATCCCTGGTTATGGAACTAAGATCCCATATGCCATGGATCAACTAAGCTTCTGCACCAAAACCAATCCCAAAGTGTGTGTGTGTGTGTGTGTGTGCATGTGTGTGCACATGCGGGAGGCGGGGGTCAGGGGAGAGAGGGGTTTCCTTGCACCAATAAGCAATTGTCAGACACCTAGGTGTCCAACAATTCAACTCAATTCTGGCACTATCTACCTGGGAATAGCCTTAGATTCTACAGGTAAAGAAATCAGTCCCATAAGACCACCCTCTACTTCAGATGCCAACTGCAAGCCCAGGTTGTTACCTGTCCTTCTGACTGGCTATAAATCAGAGGTTTCCCTGACCTCCTTGTGTTTGATTAATTTTCTAGAACAGCTCACAGACGTCAGGAAATTTACTCCCTACATTACTCACTTATTAAGAAGGATATTAAAGGACTTGAATCAACAACCAGATGAGGAGATGTATAGGGCAAGTTTCCAAACAAAAGGGTTTCTGTTCTCATGGAGTCTGGGGATAGGTATACGGGAACATAAAAAAATTCTGGCTTTCCTAACCAGGAAGCTCTCCAAATCCCCTCCATTTGGGTTTTTATGGAGGCTTCATTATTAGGTGTGATCAATGAACTCATTGACCATTGGTGAGTGATTCAGCCTCTAGCCTCTCTCCTATACCCAGAAACGGAGGTGGGACTGCAAGCTCCAACCTTCTATTCCTGGGTTTGGTTCCCCTGGCATCCAGCCCCCACCATTAGCTGCTTTCCAAAAATCACCTCATGAACATAACCCAGATGTGGTGAAAAGGGGCTCATTATGAATAACAAGACACCTATTTCACCTTTATAGCCCTGAAGGGTTTTCGGGAACTGAGAACAAGACATCAAATATGATAACAAATGAGTATTACTCTTACTGCTCAGGAAATTCCAAGGGCTTGGGGAGTTGAGACTCAGAACTGTGGATGAAGACCAAATATATATATTTCTTATAAATTATAATATCACAGCAACTAAACAGTCTGAAAAATTAGGGTAAGGTAAGCTAGCTAAAGCTGAGTTGGAGGGTTGTGGTTGGTGAATGTCGGGATTCCTTGTGGGTATTTCCAGTAAGTGACTGAGGTTTCGATAGGTGATGTAGGCTGGACCATGGGGTCACTGGCCATTTTCTGGGTCCCAATTTATGAATTAACCTTATCACACCAAATGTGCATATGTGCTCAGTCATGTCACAACAATATAAGGAATACATTTTAAGGAATTTTAAATTGTTATTAGTGGCTTTAGAATTTCCACTACTGGAGTTTTTTATACTTATACTTTTAATTAAGATTTATACCTCAGAAAACACACTCAGAATTGTGTTAGAAAAAAATCCAGTATGAATGTTGTTGTGTTGTTGAACACAACGATTACTTGGGTCATGTATAACAAAGAGTAGATATCTACTCTAAAAATGAAGATATTTTGTGATCTAGAAGTTGAACAGCAAATGGCCAAAGAATAATTTATGGAATCTCTGAACATCAGGGCAGTAGATTGCTCTTAATTATTTTTTCTATGTCCATACTTAGTACTGAATTATTTTGGAATTTTGGGAAGTTAAGCTAAATAAAGTACAGCTTTCCATTTTGTTGCAAGAAGCCTGATGCTTTCAGAAGGGACTAATACTCTTTCTTAGTGTAATGGATTAAATGGTGTCCACTCCCCCTCTCCCCGGATAGGATGTCCACTGCCTAATACTCTGAACCCATGAATGTGAACTTATATGGTGAAAAGTTCTTTGATGATGTCATTAAGGATTTTGAGAAGCAATGTGACCACGGAGGCAGAGATTGGGAAGATGTGGCCACGAGACAAGGGATGCTCGGAGCCACCAAAGGATAGAAGAGCCAGGCAATGCATTGTCCCCCAGAGCCTGTGGAGGGAGTGTGTCTCTGCTGACACCTCAACTTCAGACCTCTGGCGCCCTACACTGTAAGAGAATAATCTTCCCTTGTTTTAAGCCGCTAAATTTGTGGAAATTCGTTAAGGCAGCCCTATAAAACTAACACACTTGGTAAACTGATGTGGGATGACAAAGTTTTTCAATTCCATGAATGGACTAAAAATGCTAAAGGGTAAACATTATTGGATAAGGAGGTATAACATGGTACACACAAAAAAGGGAAAGGAGGAAGAAAGGGGAGAAATAGAAAGAAGGGTGGTAATCTATGTGAATGAAGCTTTGCCAGCTTTCCAGGGATAGTACAAACTGCTGGGGCCCAGGGCAGGCTGCCCCCAGATATGCCACAATGGCATACTACTTTGAATTACAGTTATTTAAGAAGCAGCTGACACAAAAGGGACACTTTGACCCTCCTCTCTGTCTCCCTGAGAGCAGGAAATAAACCTCCCATGTGAAAGGTGCTCTCCCTGTTTCTGGAGGTAGAAGGACACCCTTTTCACCAGAGATGAGGAATTCAGGCCAAGAAGGCTGTGTGAACAAACCCTTTTACCTCTTTAACTCACTAAGCCAAGCCCCAAATCTGTTTAGATTCTTCACTAATTAAGCACTAAATAAACAAAGTCTTGGAAAAGGAGATAGCAACCAACTCCAGTATTCTTGCCTGGGAGATACCATGGACAGAAAAGCCTGGCAGGCTATAGTCCATGGGGTCACAAAGAGTCGGACATGACTTATCAATTAAACAACAGCAAGCAAAGCCTAAGTTTGTCCTGTCAATTCCTCACAAATTGTCTAAAAAATATAAAATCTGCTTCTTTTGTAGAAACATTAGTCATTTTACCGTTATGGACATTTAGTTTGGCTCCCATTTGGGGCTATTATGAACCAGACTATTAACACTCTTGTTTGAATCTTTTTGTGAACATGCTTTAATTTCTCTTGGATAAATGCCTGAGTAGAACTGTTTGGTCATAGGGTAAGATGTAAATTTAATTATATAACCAACCGCCAGACATATCTTCAAGGTGGCTGTACATTTTATACTCCTACCAGCAATGTATGAGAGTTCCAACAGAGTTACATCCTTGTCAGCATTTGGTGTAGTCATTTTTTTAGCCATTGATTTTATCATTTCTGTGAAATGAGATATCACTGTGGTTTTAATTTGCATTTCTCCATTGACAGAAAATACTGAGCACTTTTTAATAAGTTTATTAAACTACTGTTCTTTTCTGAAGTATCTGTTCAATAGTTCAAGTTTTTTGGTTATTTTTAAATATTGGGCTTTTGTGGATTTCTAGGTATTCTTTATATAGTCTCATGCAAGTTCTTTGTTGCTACAGATTTTGCAAATATTTTCTCTCAGCCTTGTCTTGTGGCTTGTCTTTTAATTTTTGAATGGTGCTTTGATTAGCAGACCTCTATTGGAGATGGAAATGGCAGCCCAATCCAGTATTCTTGCCTGAAGAATCCCAGGGACAGAGGAGCCTGGTGGGCTGCCATCTATGTGGCTACACAGAGTCAGACACGACTGATGCAACGTAGCAGCAGCAGCAGCTAATTCTGATAAAACCTAACCGAATAATTATTTTATGGTTCATGCTTCTTGTGTTCTGTCCAAGAAATCCTTCTCTATCCCACGGCTATGAAGCTATTCTGCTGTATTTCCTTTTAGAATGGTTATGGTTTTCCACTGAGGTCTATGATCCATCTCAAATTATATTAATACCTTGAAGCCAAGTGGCGTAAATCTTCCCAACTTCTTTTTCAAAACTATTTTGGCTTTTCTACATTTTTTGCATTTTTATATAAAATTAGGAGTCAATACACGAGAAATCCCAGCTAGTGTTTTGTTGGGGTTACACTTAGCCCTGCTCTCCTCCCTGGTTCCTCTCATGGCGTGTAGGATGAACAAAGCCTTCTGCTTCCAGCAACTGAAGTCTGGATTCTTACAGCTGGTGGCTTTTTTCCCTTTTGTGTCGGTTGAGAATGGTTTCACTGAATAGAAATTGTTTAAGCAATAGCCATATCAGGCCTGTAATGTTTATCAATAAGTGAATGTCTGTTTGAATGGACTGGTTTTCTTCACTGTGCTTGGAGAAGATCCAGATGAAACATGTTATCCCCACCCTAATAACTCTTAGTGTCCTTAGACTTCTGTATATCAAATTGAAACTCCAAACTGAAGATACAAATGTTCCATGCTGCTCCTGGTCTTTTCCTGGAGCTCTCACTGCAGCTTAGTGCTTTATCAGGAAGACATCTGCGAGCTCCTGAGCCCAGCACTGGAAGGTGCTTCAGGGCTGTCCCTGCCATTGAGAGTCTAGGCCCAAGTACACTGTATTTGGCAGCAGTAGGTGCTGGAGGTTTTCTGTTCTATGGACCAAAGTTCAAGCCACTCCTCATTCTTCCTCCTGTGGAGGTGGGAGGAATTGCTTTTCTCTTTGCATTTCTTGCTGGGTGTATCCAGCCACTTAGGTCTAGAGAGGCTGCCTGGAAAGTGGCAGGCTGTGGAGTTATCTCCCGAAGTCTTGAAGCTCAGCCCTGCAACTTGCAATCCTTCACCTTCAGGACCCTGAGACAGCTTCCAGCAGAGGGGTGCTGCTGTTTTTGTCTGGAGACAGAATAAGTTCATTGACTCCTATATGATGACCTCTGAGAGTAGCCTTTTTCACAAATCCCTCTCATGTGCGGAGCTTTGGGATACTGAATTTTTCTGGGGGGAAGGCACACTTATACTAAAGATCCTTGACCAGTCCCTGAACCAAGAAGAAATGATGACCATTAAGGAGTTGAAGAAATTATTTCAGCCAGGCCTATCATTTCTTACAAGCACATAAAGTTACTTTTTTGTTACTTTTTTTTTTGCATTAAAGTTTCACTAAAACAACCCAAAGAGATCTCAATCGCAGTATATTCATCAGATATGATCAGATGGTGAATGTCCAGCTACTGATGGGAAGGTGGGGGACAGGAGTCCTCAGTCATTGATGACACACACTGGGCTCTCAAAACATGAGTTAATTCAATTACAACTGGACTCCCAGAAAACAGAAGCTGAGAGGACTCTGTACAATGTTTAGCTCAAAGACAGGTTGGGATGAATCTCACTCTGAGCAGGAAGAGTGCAGTAATTAAAACTGGTGGAGGCAGGAGACTAGCCTCTGAATGCAGGCAGTCAAGGGGGAGGAGGCGGGCAGAGTGGTGGGCAAGGGCGCGAAGGGAGGGGGGGACTGCCTCGTAGCTGCAGATCACCCCTTAGTTCTGCTTCCACACACACTTTGTCAGTATGTCTGTAAATGTCCCCATGTCATTATCTCCATTTCTTCCAACACTTCAGTTTTTCTTTAATTATATCTCTAATTCTCATTTTTTCATTTAACTCCTGAATTTTTGGATTTGCTAAGTTATGGTTTTTCAACTCATGTTCAGTGTGATTTAGTAGTTGAAAACATTGACCTTGAACCAGATGGCCTTGCTTTCATCCACAGGCTACTGCAGCTATTAGCTGTGATCCCTGGGCAACTCTCTGGGCCTCAGTTTCATCATCTGTAAGATTAAAATGATGATATTAATAGTATGAACCTCTAAATGGTATATGTGAATACCAAATAAGGTATATACATAAAGAGATTTAGAAGAATAATAGTTTCTATATAAGTGTTTGTGATTATTATTACATTACTTGTTATCTAGAAACTCAAACAGTTCTGATTGTATTATTTTGTTTGGGAACTGCAAAGAATGCCTATCCATCTGTCAGTCATCTTTATGCAAAGGAAGTACCCCAGGATAGCAATCTTGGTTGTGGTGTTGAAACAGTAGTAGCTGGATCAAAAGTAGGAGAAAGAAGGAAGGTTCAGAATTTACTTTGATCTTAAAACACTACAGAAAAACTTGAGTGAACAGAATGCAAGGTGGTGGGCCCACTATTGTTATCACCTGCTTTGCTCCCTTGCTTTCTCCATCTTCCTCCCACTTCCTCTCCTTTGATTCTATTCCTTTCTCCTGCTATTTTCCACTTTATATTCTCCCCATCTTCACTATTAAACTCCTAGAATTCCCAAATAAATGAAAACACATTCATTTGACAACACTGAGCACTAACCAAGCGTTAAGAACTGAGTGAACACTGCTTGGAACAGAATGACAAATACAGACCTACCTTTGTGCTCTTCTTTCCCTCCCTACTCACGGAAAGAATCTAAAGAAGGTAGACATGCAAATTAACAATGATGATGCAGGGCTATGCCTTAAGTTTTACAAAATAGATATGTACAAGATACTGCAGGGGAACAGAGAAAAGTCTGTGTGTGCAATGGGCCACATGTGGGAAGGTAGTCTAGAAAAAAATGACTTGACTTAAACTCTATAAATTGAGAAGTAATTCACTAGATGGAAGCAAGAGGGAAGGGCATTCTAGACAGAAGAAACAAGCTTGAAGGTACCTATGGATCCAACACCATGGCATATTTGTACAAAAAATTATTGGGACTTTTTGGCTGAGGATAAAAGAAAGTATGTGAAACAGTGTGAGCAATAATAGAAAGTTATGAAGCATCAGTATTACAAAACACTTTATGTTCTAGGTCTAAGAGTTTTGGTTTTAACCTTTAAGTCAGAGACCAGTTGTTAAGTGACACGCAAACTCAGTGAAATTTGGGCAGCTGCTAGTCAGTCCAGCCAAATGTTGCCATGTAGGCCTGTAAGCCCAGTGTTGCCAGGCCACCCAGGTTGTCTTGAGACACTCAAATCTAGAAGGTAAGTAAAACATAATTTTAAAATGCTGGTAACTAAAGTAATATGTCAATTATCAAGAGATTCAAACCAAACTTCATCTCTATTAGGTAGTAGGAGCCATTGAAAAACATGAGTTTTGGGAAGATTACCTGGGGTGCAGTGCAGAACACATATGCATTCAGTGGCCAGTGTGGCAGCAGGCTGGTGAGTGAGGTGAACATGCTATGATAATCTCAGAAGCAGGTCCGTGGCAGTGGGAACGGAAAGATTAAGACACTATCGTGATGACTGAAGATAATCTAGTGATTTATCACCCTGGAATTGAGAGAAAATGTAAAACAGTTCTCAAGATTCCAGATTATTCAGCCAGACGGGTAAAGGTAGGGTACGCCGAGCTGAGGAATGAAAGCAGAGTTTGGTGGAAAATGAGTTCAGTTGTGGAAATTTGAATCTCTGGTGGCTTTCATTAACCTGATAGGAGATCTCCAGAACACTCTTAAGATGTGTTTGGACCTTATCAAAGAGATCTAGGCTAAGAATATAGCTTCTGATTTATTAACATGTCATTTAAAGCATTTCATTTAAAAAATTTCATTAGGGGCTACATATTATACTTCAGTATTGGTTCCATGAAGAAAAAGAGAGGCTAGGATAGAGCTATATGAAACCTGATTTGGGGGAAGCATGTGAAGTATCAGAAGCATTACATAAAACTGAAGAGTTACTAAAAATGACAGATGAAAATCAAGTGAGAGATGACATACAAAATCCAATGATGATGGATTATCTTTTAGGAAGTATAAGCATCAAATACCTAATAAAAGATGAAGCAACATATAAAGAAAATGTCCATTGATTTTCATACTACTAAAGTAATTGATGAACTTAGAAAGAATACTTACAATATTATAATTAGGAACGTAAAAGGACTTTTAGGTGTTAGTTCTAAAACGTCTTGTAGGTCTTCATAGCACTGTTCAACTTCAGCTTCTTCAGTGTTGCTGGTTGGGGCATAGACTTGGATTACCGTGATATTGAATGGTTTGCCTTGGAAACGAACAGAGATCATTCTGTCGTTTTTGAGATTGCATCCAAGTACTGCATTTCAGACTCTTTTGTTGACCATGATGGCTACTTAATTTCTTCTGAGGGATTCCTGCCCGCAGTAGTAGATATAATGGTCATCTGAGTTAAATTCACCCATTCCAGTCCATTTTAGTTCGCTGATTCCTAGAATGTCCACGTTCATTATACGGGACTGGAATGCAAAAGTAGGAAGTCAAGAAACACCTGGAGTAACAGGTAAATTTGGCCTTGGATTGCGAAATGAAGCAGGGCAAAGACTAATAGAGTTTTACCAAGAAAATGCACTGGTCATAGCAAACACCCTCTTCCAACAACACAAGAGAAGACGCTACACATGGACATCACCAGATGGTCAACACTGAAATCAGATTGATTATATTCTTTGCAGCCAAAAATGGAGAAGCTCTATACAGTCAAGGATGTAAGATGTATGAAAACAATAAATTGATGAATATGTACAAATAACTAACAGAAAGCTCTTTATATAACAGTGGTAGTAACATCTAATATTAGGGACTAAACCAATCTACAGAATGGAAAGGGAAGAGAGGAATGTCAAATCGTTGTTTAAAATTTGCTGACTTAAGAATATCCACAGACTTCCCTGGTGATCCAGTTGTTAAGAATCTGCCTGCCAATGCAGGGGACACAGGTTTGATCATTGGTCCAGGAAGATCCCACGTGCCACAGGGCAACTAAGCTTGTGCTGCCACAACTACTGAGCCCATCTGCCTATAGCCCATACTCCCCAACAAGAGAAGTCACTGCAAAGAGAATCCTGAGCACTGCAATGAAGTGTAGCCCCCACTCCCCGCAGTGAGAGAAAACCTGTGTATAGCAATGAAGACCCAGCACAGCTAAAAATAAATTAATAATAAATAATTATTAATAATAAATATTTTTAAGGTGAGGGGGATATTTTCAATGGTACTGATAGCAATTAAAAAGTAAAATGGTTAAATGGTAAACAAATCAAATATAAAAATATACTAAAGGCCAGTGTATTAAACTTACATTTAGTAAGATATGAATGGTCAGAGTAGATTTTTAACAGCTTGAACGTCATGATATTTACAATAGCCAAACAAAACACACATGAACACAGAAAGCTTAAAACTGGAAGGATGGAAAAATATGTATCAGTAGAAAACTAACCTAAGCCAGATAACTGATATGACTGCCTTATATTATCAGAATGTTTTAAGATGAAGCACATCTTTAGGCATAGGGGAGCAAATACATAGTGAAAAAAAAAACTAATTCTTTTAGAAGATACATCACCTACAAACATATGTACCTAATAAAATAGCTTTAAAGTTGATAACACACAAAATAATAGAATCAGAGAGAAAGATACTCACAGTAAGAACAGGCTAAACATATCTTTCAATTATCGACAACTCAAGAAGAATAAAACCACACAAGTAATCTTATATTGATCAAATATAGATATATAGACATCTGTAATGAGCAATTAAAGAACACAATTCTTACCAAAACTATAAAACACATTTATAAAAATTGATTCTGTAGTAACTAGGTCACAAGCTATTGAGAAATATCAATAACCTCAGATGTGCAGATGATACCACCCTAATGGCAGAAAGCAAAGAGGAACTAGAGAGCCTCTTGATGACAATGAAAGAGAGTGAAAAAACTGGCTTAAAACTCAGCATTCAAAAAACTAAGATCATGGCACCTGGTCCTATCACTTCATGGCAAATAGATGGGGAAACAATGGAAATAGTAACAGACTTTATTTTCTTGGGCTCCAAAATCACTGCAGATGGTGACTTCAGCCATGAAATTTAAAGATGCTTGCTCCTTGGAAGGAAACCTATGACAAACCTAGACAGTGTATTAAAAAGCAGGGACATCACTTTGCTGACAAAGGTTCATATAGTCAATACTATGTTTTTTCCAGTAGTCATGTATGGATGTGAGAGTTGGACCGTAAAAAAGGCTGAGCACCAAAGAATTGACACTTTCAAACTGTGGTGCTGGAGATGACTCTTGAGAGTTCTTGGACAGCAAGGAGATCAAACCAATCAATCCTAAAGGAAGTCAACCCATAATATTCACTGGAAGGACTGATGCTGAAGCTGAAGCTCCAATACTTTGGCCACCTGATACAAAGAGGTGACTCACTGGAAAAGACCCTGATGCTGGCAAAGATTGAGGGCAGGAGGAGAAGGGGATGACAAGAGGATGAGATGGTTGGATGGCATCACCGACTCAATGGACATGAGTTTGAGCAAACTCCGGGAGATGGTGAAGGACAGGAAAGTCTGGTGTGCTGCAGTCCGTGGGGTGGCAAAGAGTTGGACATGACTGAGTGAACAAGAAACTCATCTTCACAAATTTCAAAGAATAGGCATGTTTATTGACCACAACACAATTGGAAGTTAGTGCAAAAAAAGGTGAGTTTAATGCCTAATATATTTGAAAATTAAAGCCATGTGTATAAATAACCCAGAGTTCAGAGAAGAAACCATGTAAATTAAAATATCAATAAATTAAGGACTATGAAATCATGTATAAAATCTTTTTGGTTTTGTAAAAGAAAGCTTTTTGGTTTTGCACATTTTATTGTATACTCATGGGTTATTATCTTAGAAATGGAGACTGCAGAATAAAAGTGAGTCCAAATAAAGAAGGTAAGAAACATACAATAAAGTCATTCCTGATAAAGTTATGTGAAGGCACTAACAGCAGATTTAGTAAGAAAACAAAGGAAACCAATAAAAATGATTGATTAGAAAACAAAAGTAAAATGGAGAGAATCAAGAAAATCAAAAGATCATCCTTGGACAAGAGAATTTTAAAAGACACATAACTATCAATTCAGTCTAGATTAAAATATGGTAAGAGAATACCAGAAAGTAATTTGTATTGATAATTTCATGACTATTTCTGAGAAAATATAACTTACTAAAATATATCAAGAATAAAAAACCTATAGTCCTATAGTCCTATAACAATGAATAAAAAAAGTTATCTTCTCCTATATGAAACACATATATAGGCAATTCTCCAACAATTTCAAAAAGAGTTAATTCTAATCCCTTCCAAAATCTCTGAATGTGAGAAAAAGGGAACTATATCCCAAGTTTATGCGGTGAAGCTAGTTTTACTTGATAACAAAGTCGTATGAAGACAGGATAAGAAAGGCACACTAACTAGAGTGTCTTTTCACACATGAATGTATATATAACAATTAAATTATTGCCACAATAAGTCCAACAGTCACTAGATGATTTTTCATTATGACAAACAAAAGTAAACCTAACTGGAGCCCCACATGGAGAAGAAAGTAGAGAACAAGGCAGAAGAAATATTTGAAGACATAATGACTAAGAATTTTTCAAAAACAATGAAAGATATCAAACCAAAGTTTCATGTTTGAAAAACCTCAGATAGAATAAATGATGAGCAATATAAATAGCAAAACTCCCAAATAACCAACCAAATAACTCCACCCTTAAATCTAAACTCATTATTTTTGAACTGCTGACCATCAATGATAAAAAGAAAAATTTTAAGACATTGAGAAGATGAAGACATTAAATCAGAGGAATAAGGATAAGAAATACATGTCCTAGCAGGGAGTCAATGGTATGACATCTCTAAAGTTCTGAACCTCAATACTGTCCACCCAGAATTCCAGTCATAATAAAAACACCTTTCAAAGTCAAGGTGTCAGGAGCCAGGTATTGGAGCGGCCAATGGCAACAAGGCAAAATTAAAATGACAGACAAGTTTTTAATTACTTACTGTCATAGTACAAGCAAGAGGCTAAACAGGAGAAAGCATTGACTCCTCCATCCATTTTCCCTCATGGAATGGTAACTCCTGTTAAGGGTTAAGTGGGTTAGTACAGGTGTGGGGCTTGTCTCACTGTTGAAGGAGGCCCTAATCTGAAAGCTCCTGCAATTTCATGAACCTGGAGGCTAGGGGCAGGGAGAGCAGGGAAGACTAGACTGGGAAGGTATTGGGTACTGTGTGGAGAACATGGGTTCCCTCCTCTGTTACCAACAAACGGGTTTCAGCAGAAGTGTCTGAGGAAGGCTTCTGCCAAGAGACCCCAATAAAGAGATCTCCAGAGACACCTGAACCAAGAACGCTGATATACAAAAGAGCACGGCTGGCCGGGCAGACTGTGTCATTGACTGCAATTCCTTTCAGAGGCTGCAGTGCACAAGCTGTGTGCCAAGTCTAGGCTGGTGTGGGGAGGGCAGCCAGATAAAGTTATAAAAAATTAATAAACAGAAACCTCAGTTAAATAGAGTTGGGAGACCAGAAAGGGGAGCTCTCACACTCAGCACCACTGCATAGCCCAATAGGAAGAAGACTCATCTTTTCTTGCAAGAACTTAGACAGTGAAAAGCTGTGAATTCTTCATTAACTACAGCCCCCTCTCCTAATTTCCTTTCCTCCTCTATAAACATGTTCTTCTTCTGTGTGGGGACTTACATGTGGATCCCCATTGTTGCAGATTCCAAGTTGCAATTCTCTGCTGATCCTGAATAAACCCACATTTTCTGGAGAAATATTTGTCAGTCTTTTTGTTTCAGGTCAAGAAAGACTTTGTAATTGTCTATGGCCAGACCTGGAAAAAAATCACACATAGGTTTTTAATCAGAAACAGGACTACTTGCAAGGTAAATTAAAAACTCTATGAGACAAATAAAAGTTGAGAGAATTCATTACCAGCAGAATATGCTACAAAAATGTTAAGGACAGTCTTTAGGGAGAAGGAACATTATAGTAGACAGAAACTACACCACCAAGAGTGGACCATAATACAAACTATGGAGCTGGGGTGACTATGATGTTCAATGTCACTTCCTCAATTGCAGCAAATGTGCCCCTCTGATGGGAAATGTTAATAATAGAAGAGGCTGTGCATGTAGAGGGGTAGGGGAGTCTATGAGAAATTTCTCTACATTCCTCTTTATTTTGCTTTAAACATAAAGCTATCTTTAAAAAAACAAAAACAAGGTCTCATAACACAGAGAAACAGAGCACCAAGCCATCACTCTTGCCGTCATTTGTGTTTTCATTAGTCGTGAGTCACAGAGCCCTTAGGCACCCCTTACATGCTGGCTCTCCTGTGTCGTGCTTCTTTTTGTTTTTTGGTTTGCAAAGTCGCCTCAGTCGTGTTTGACTCTTTGCAACGCTATGGATGGTAGCCCGCCAAGCTCCTCTGTCCATGGGATTCTTCCGACGAGAATACTGGAGTGGGTTGCCACGCCCTTCTGCAGGGAGTCTTCCCCACTCAGGAATCGAACCCGAGTCTCTTACATCTCCTAATGGGTTCTTTACCACCAGCGCCACCTGGGAAGCCCTTGAGCACCATATGCTGTGCTAGGCCATTTACTGACATTCTCATTAGATTTCCATGAGTATTATTTTTAGAAAACAGAAGTTCAGTTCGAGCTAACACAAACTGAGCATTTCATGCGTGCCACACCTTATGCTATCTACTTTTCACAATTGTCCTATTTAATCCTCCCCACTAACCTTTGAGGTCATAGGTTCTATTATTTTCCTAATTCATGGTTGAAAAATCCGAAAGAGCGAGTGCTTAAGTAAGGTGCCCAAGCACATACAAGTAGCAAGCATTGGTGCCAGGATTCCAAAAACACATACTCTAAGCACCAGCTGGCTACATGATTGCCTGGAAAAAGTGGAAACGACAGCAGGATGAATACAACACGAAGACTAAAGCAATAAAAAGAGAAAAGCAGAAAACTGGGGACTTTTCCACCTGGAAAAGATAGTATTAAATGCTGGAAAACAGCGCTAGCTATCTTTAAATGTTTCCAAATTCCGGAGGGGAGAGCAGTCATGCTCTATGTGGTTAGAGCTGACTTGGGTCACTGGGGGTATATTTTCATTTTAAGAAGAACTTTAAAGTATGGACTTCCCTAACATCTCAGTGAGGAGCTTCAGTAGGTGTTCTAATGTGCTGGAGTTTACCATAGTGCATGATGCTATAAAGGGAATTTCTGTAAGTCAGACATGGATCTTGGTTGACTAAGAAAGCTGGAACTTCTGGAGGGACAACCTGGAACCAATGGCAAAATGCTCCATTTTTAAAAAAGAGCCATGCTGCCACCTGGTGATCATAACAATTATTATTTTTATTATTTTGTTTCTGAGTCGTTGGAAGAAAATCCATTAATAGCCATCAATAATTAAAATATAAAAATTTCCTTAACTTGTTGATCTTTTTCCTTCAGTGCATTGTCTCTGTAATATTCCCTCCTGAAAAAGGCCTGTTTTGTTTTTGTATTTTATTTCCATAAGTAATAAATTTTTGCATCTATATCCCTATCCAGTTATCTGATAATTTCTCTGCAACAATTTTCTTAGAAAGGAAATGCTGCATCAAAGGGTACTGTTTAATTTTTAAAGTTAAAAAAAATTTTTTTTTATTGAAGGATAATTGCTTTACAGAATTTTGTTTTCTGTCAAACCTCAACATGAATCAGCCATAAGTATACATATATCCCCTCCCTTTTGAAACTCCCACTCTTCTAGGTTGATACAGAGCCCGTTTGAATTTCCTAAGCCATACAGCAAATTCCCATTGGCTATTCATTTTACATATGGCAATGTAAGTTTCCTTGTTACTCTTTCCATGCATCTCACCCTCCCCTCCCCTCTCCCCGTGTCCATAAGGCTATTCTCTGTCTGTCTCCATTGTTGCCCTGTAAATAAATTTTTAAGTACCATTTTTCCAGATTCTGCATGTATGTGTTAGAATACGGTATCTATCTTTCTCTTTCTGATTCATTTCACTTTTGATATGCATTTTCCTATCGTTCTTCTCAGAAATATTGTGCCAACATGCCATCATTTTATAACGGAATATTCTTCCCTGCACCCAGATCTACATAAAATCTTCAAGTTGTTTCTTTGCCTATTCAAGTATATTCAATTGTATATGGGTAGACCATCCTCTTCTATAAGTTTGTAGTTTCTAAATACTATTTACGTTGAATGTTTTTGGTTTTATTTTCTGCTGGTTTTTTTTTTTTTTTTTGCCTGTTCACCTTTACTTATTGATTTGAAGGGTTCTTTATAAAATAAAGTAATACTTTACTATAAAATATTGAACATCTTTATAAGTCAGGCACAGGGCTGGTAAAGCACGTTTGAAAATAGCCCAAATTCTGTGGGAGTTTTTTTCTTCTCTACCCCATCAACATGTAATCGGTTTTTAAAAAATTAACTATCAAATATGGACTAGACATATCACAGTGCTGGTGATACAGTCATGCCTTTCTGCCCTGTTGCTGTTTAGCTGCTAAGTCATGTCTTTAAAGAACAATACTGCATAGGAATTTGGAATGCTGTTGTGCTGTGCTCAGTCGTGTCCAACTCTTTGCAATCCCATGGACTGTAGCCCACCCGGTCCTCTGTCCATGGGATTCTCCAGGCAGGAATACTGGAGTGGGTTGTCATTTCCTTCTCCAGGGGATCTTCCTCACCCAAGGATCAAACCTGCATCTCCTGCATTGGCAGGCAGGTTCTTTAGCCACCAGGGAAGCCCCTTCTGTCCTGACTCAGGAGTAAATGAGACGTTTTAAAATAATTACATTTATGGTTAAATAGGGAACAATAGCTAAGTTTGCCTCCTCTCATGTGCAGCATACCACTGCTATGACACAAAAATTTTTTTCATTAATAAATCCTTATAAAGTGAAGTCGCTCAGTCGTGTCTGACTCTGTGCGACCCCACAGACGGCAGCCCATCAGGCTCCCCCATCCCTGGGATTCTCTAGGCAAGAATACTGGAGTGGGTTGCCATTTCCTTCTCCAATGCATGAAAGTGAAAGTGAAAGTGAAGTCGCTCAGTTGTGTCCGACTCTAGCGACCACATGGACTGCAGCCTACCAGGCTCCTCCATCCATGGGATTTTCCAGGCAAGAGTACTGGAGTGGGGTGCCATTGCCTTCTCCAAATAAACCCTTAAAAGGGCTAGAAAAAAGAAAAATATTCTATAGGGATTACAAAATTTATATGAAGATATTGTGAATCAATTTGACAATAAATTTGCCAACTTAGATGAAATGTATTAATTCCTAGAAAACATGACTTGCTAAAACCAATTCATGAAAAAATAGAAAATCTGAACAGGTCTATCTATTAAAACAACTGAATAAAAGATTAAAAATCATCCCATGAAGAAAGCTACAAGTTCAGATGATTTTCAAGAGAAATTCTTCTAAACATTTATAATGGAAGAAAGCAAAAATCTACCACAAACTTTTCTAGAGACTAGAAAAACATGGCTACTCTTCACCACATTTTGTAAAGGCAATGTAACTTTGATGCCCAACTTGATAAAACATTATAGGAAATGAAAATTATAGGATACCAGGCCTTCCCTGGTAGGTCAGCTGGTAAAGAATCTACCTGCAACATAGGAGACCCCGGTTTGCTTCCTGGGTCAGAAAGATCCACTGGAGAAGAGATAGGCTACCTACTCCAGTATCGGACTTCCCTGGTGACTCAACTGGTAAAGAATCTGTGTGTAATGTGGGAGACCTGGGTTCGATCCCTGAGTTGGGAAGATCCCCTGGAGAAAGAAATGACAACCCACTGGAGTATTCTTGCCGGGACAATTCCCTGGACTGTACGGTCCATGGGATCACAAAGAGTTGGACATGACTGAGCAAAACAGTCTAGTCTACATTAATAAAATGAATCAACTTATCTATCAATCTGTGTGTTACAACTGTTAAGTTTATTATTAAGTTTATTTTCAGAATGCAATACTGATTAATATTTGAAAATAAATTGTTGAAAACCACCACAAGGTAAGACACAGAAGGAGAAAAAATATGATCATCTCAATGGCTGCAGACTGAATGCAATATTTATCTGCAAGATAATCCTAGGAAACACCAGTGAGGAAACTGGGAAAGTGAGACTAGGGTGAAAATAAGGCTAAAGAGCAGGTTACTATTGTGGAAAACTGGAACTCTCTGAACGAGTGTGAGAAATATGTCTCAGAATAACACTAACAAGGACAAGGATGCTGAGATTTTATCCACTGATTGTTACTCCCTGCACATCCGGCTGCTCCTTCCAGCAGCTGAGAAAGCTCCCGTGGTGCTTGAGAAAGTGCCCAGGCAGAGAAGAGAGCTCCAGGCTCCCAGTGTGGAAAGCTGCCAGGGCAAATATCTCTTGCTGCTACTACTGACCTCAGGTGGGCCCACGAGATTTGGGACAGGGCACTGACAGCACATGAATCCAAGGGGATAACATAAAAGACAACAAGAAGTCAAGCATGACAATTTGATAAAATGTTTAAGAGCTAGTTTTTCCTTAAGGAAAAGAAATACAAAGGTCAACCTAAATGATCAGAAAACATTGTTATGGAAGGTGGCAGAGGAGAGCAAATGCAGCTCCTACTTTCTATGTCAGAGTAGCTATGGGAATGTATTAGCTTTAGAAATTAAGTCTACTGTTTATTAAATAATAGGTAAGATTAATTGAAAGTATATTTTATAAACATTACTATTAAGTGTTTTTTAGCATGTGATTTAATTAATTATTTTTTGGTCAGGCTGTGTGGCTTTGTGGGATCTTAGCTGCCCAACCAGGCATTGAACCCAGACCCTTAGCAGTGAAATTGCGGAGGCCCAACCATTGGACTGCCAGAGAATTCCCTACCTGTGATTTTAAAAAGCTGACTCTCCCAACCCCATCAGATAATTATGATAATTGCTATTAACTCTCCCCCCACCCCCCGCCACCATCTTTTCCTGTTAAGAAAATGAAGATTAGAGAGGTTCAGAAACATGGTTAGGGTCACATCTCCCAAGCAGTGGCACTAGGAAATGCTCCCAAGCTGCCTGACTCCAGAGCCAGTTCTTTTATCCACAATGTTGTATTATGCATGCTAAATAACTTCAGTCATACCCAACTCTTTGTGACGCCATGGACTGTAGCCCACCAGGCCCCTCTGTCCATGGGATTCTCCAGGCAAGAATACTGGAGTGGGTTGCTATGTCCTCCTCCAAAGCTGTATTATGGCTTTATGCTAAAAAATTAAGTGTAACTACATAATAGGTAAGTGAAATAGGAAACAAATACTGAAATGATGGAACTAAACCAAAATAAACATTAATTCCATTGAGTGTAAACAAACTATACTAATTAGAAGCAAAGACTATTAGACTAAATGGAATACTGAACTACATGTTCCTCACGTGATATGTAACATAAACATGCACTTAGTCACTCAGTCGTGTCTGACTCTTTGCAACCCCATGGACTATAGCCCACCAGCACCTCTGTCCATGGGGATTCTCCAGGTTAAGAATACTGGAGTAGGTTGCCATGCCCTTCTCCAGGGGACCTTCCCAACCCAGGGATCAAACCCAGGTATTCTGCATTGCAAGCAGGGCCACCAGGGAAGTAACATAAATACAAAGCAAACTAAAAAGGTATTTCAGTTGCAGGAAGAAAGCCCCATATAAAGTCTGACAAAAGGAAAACTTGGGTACTGTGCTAAAATTAGTCAGAGTAGGCTTTATAGAATAAAGAAGGAAAAAGAGTACGTCAAGGCTGAATATTGTCGCCTTGCTTATGTAACTTATATGCAGAGTACATCATGAGAAACGCTGGACTGGAAGAAACACAAGCTGGAATCAAGATTGCCGGGAGAAATATCAATAACCTCAGATATGCAGATGATACCACCCTTACGGCAGAAAGTGAAGAAGAGCTAAAAAGCCTCTTGATGAAAGTGAAAGAGGAGAGCAAAAAAGTTGGCTTAAAGCTCAACATTCAGAAAACGAAGATCATGGCATCTGGTTCCATCACTTCATGGGAAGTAGATGGGGAAACAGTGGAAACAGTGTCAGACTTTATCTTTTTGGGCTCCAAAATCACTGCAGTGGTGACTGCAGCCATGAAATTAAAAGACCCTTACTCCTTGGAAGGAAAGTTAAGACCAACCTAGATAGCATATTCAAAAGCAGAGATATTACTTTTCCAACAAAGGTCCGTCTAGTGAAGGCTATGGTTTTTCCAGTAGTCATGTATGGATGTGAGAGTTGGACTGTGAAGAAAGCTGAGCACCGAAGAATTGATGCTTTTGAACTGTGGTGTTGGAGAAGACTCTTGAGAGTCCCTTGGACTGCAAGGAGATCCAACCTGTCTATTCTGAAGGAGATCAGCCCTGGGGTTTCTTTGGAGGGAATGATGCTAAAGCTCAAACTCCAGTACTTTGGCCACTTCATGCGAAGAGTTGACTCATTGGAAAAGACCCTGATGCTGGGAGGGATTGGGGGCAGGAGGAGAAGGGGACGACAGAGGATGAGATGGCTGGATGGCATCACGGACTCGATGGACGTGAGTCTGAGTGAACTCCAGGAGTTGGTGATGGACAGGGAGGCCTGGCGTGCTGTGATTCATGGGGTCGCAAAGAGTCAGACATGACTATGAGCGACTGAACTGAACTGAGACTTATGAAAAGACACTTTAGAATTGTAAAAAGTTCAGTTCACTAGGAAAATATAATAATTGTTTCAGCTTAAATAGCAGCAGCCATTGAATAATGGCGTATTTTTGTGCTGTGTGACAATGCACTTATTTTCACTAAATCAGTATTATAAAGGAGATAAAATACACCCTTGATCAGGAAAAGATGTCCTTATGTTCTGAAGCAAAAGCAAGGCATTCTATCAAGTGAACTCTGTTGCCTAGCTTAAGTCTGCTGGTTCTGTGACTCTGAGTTTCCATGGTGTTTGAGTCCCTGCTTCTAACCCCAACCAAGTCAATTGTTGAGGCAGCTGATGTCATTCTCTCTGTCCTGTCTGGAAATTCCTGTAGTCAGAATGGACTCATCTTGGCCACAGTGTGGGAGAATTCATAACCTTAACAGCTGGAAACAATGCTCCTGCAAGGCACCAGGATGACCAACGTGGGACAAGAAGAGGACTTGGCAGTTTATGTGTTTTCTCTAGAGCACTGGCTTATCCTGATTTAACATAAAATTAAGCTTTTTATGGCTTAGATTGGAATGTGTCCCTACAGCTTGACTTGGGTAACCTCACTGTGAGGGCTGTAGGTATAGATGAGTTGGATGTATTCAATGTTGAAGACAGGGCACAATGACTGTCATGTCTAAACCAAATGTGAATTAAAAAAAAAAGAAGAAGCTTGACAAAGATATGCTGATAAACTGATGGAAACTTTACACAACTCTCTACAACCCACTTGGCTGGACAGACTGAAGTTAGGGTTGCTCAGACTAAAGTCAGCTTTAGAGATGGCGGGTTCCACTGGATGTCACATGTAGGGCTTTGAGCAATGCTGTTCAGACCTGAGATACGGTTTCTTGCACTGCGCCCTACCCTCCCAATTCACTCTGTTGGGTCTCCTCTGTTTTCCCATCTGCTCCATGTTTTCTCCATGCACCACTCTTGCATCTCCGTCCCTTCTTCACTGCTGTATTTCCCCTGCCCCTCTCTCTGCTGCTACGTTTCAGACAACTTTTAAGGAGATCTCCAGGGAGGGCTGGGGAATGAGGGCACAGCAAGGAGTTCAGGTCTTATTTCACACAGTCTGTCCTGCTTCTGCCAGAGCCCTGAATGAAAGGCCAGAGCTTTGCACCAGGGTGAGAGGTTCCAGATCTGGCTCACCAAGGAGCCTCATCTCCCCATGGATGGAACCATGAAAGACCAAGAATAGCCAAAGCAATCTTGAGAAGGAACAATAAAGCTGGTGGCATCATGATCCCTGTATTACGAAGCTACAATAATCAGAGTAGTACAGTACTGGCGTAAAAACAGACACAGATCAATGGAGCAGAAAAGAGAGCCTAGAAAATAAACCACACGTGTAAGGTGAATTAATTCACATCAAAAGAGGCAAGAGTACACAGTGGGGAAAGGACGTGCATGAGTGCTAAGTTGCTTCAGTCATGTCTGACTCTGCGGCTCCATGGACTGTAGCCCACCAGGCTCCTCTGTCCATGGGATTCTCCAGGCAAGAATATTGGAGTGGGTTGCCATGCCCTCCTCCAGGGGATCTTCCCGACCCAGGGAGCAAACCCACGTCTCATACGTCTCCTGCACTGGCAGGCAGCTTCTTTACCACTAGCACCGCCTGGGAAGCCCTAGTGGTAAAGAAGGGGAAAGGACAGTCTCTTCAGTAAATACTGTTGGCAGAACTGGACAGCCACACACACAAGAGTGAAGCTGGACCACCATCTTACACCATGCACAAAAATTAACTCCAATGGATGAAAGACTTCAATGTAAAACCTGAAACCATGAAACTCCTAGGAGAGAACATAGACAGGAAGCTCCTTGACACTGGCCTTGGCCATGATTTTTTGGATTTGACAGCCAAAGCAAATGCAAAAAGAGCAAAAATAAACAAGTGGAGCTACATCAAACTAAAAAGCTTCTGCATAGAAAAGGAAACCATCACCAAAATGAAAAGGCAACCAGTGACTAGGAGGAGAAAGTTGCAGGTTCCATACCTGATAGAGTTACTATCCTATCCACTCTCTCTTCCTCTCAGGAAACATTTATCCACAATTTCTAGTGTGACCTCACAGAAAATTCAACACACACACTGGTACATCCAATTTACATCATAAGAAGGAGCGCCGTTCAGTGGGAACACAGACTCTAGAGTTGCCTTGTTCAGTTTGGAATCCTGGCTGCCCCTTACCTGTGTAGTCTTGGGTAAGCAACTGTTCCCTCTGGGCCTTGTTCCTGCAGGAGATAGGTTCTAAAGCGGCCCCCAGAGATCGCTGCCTCCTCCTAGTCACAGTCTTACACAATCCCATCCTTTTGAGTAACTTGTGTCTAACCAACAGAAGCAATGATGAGGAGATAATACTTCCACTAGGTCCCAGAATTTTATGGCTTTTATATTGCTGGCAAACTTGCTGTTTTTCTGAGTTTGATGGAGCAAGCTGACATGCTGAAGAGGCCCACAAATAAGTGAGAGTGGCAACCAGCCAATAGCCAGCAAGGAACAGAGGCCCACAACACAACAGCCCTTGAGGAACTGGATTCAACAACAACTTATGTGAGTTTGGCAGCAGATCCCTTCCCAGTCAAGTCTTCAGACGAGTCCTTGGAACTGGCTAACACCTTGACTGCAGCCCTGTGAGAGGCTGAGGGCATGCCCAAATTCCCGAGCCCTAAAACTATGAGATGATAGATGTGTGTTGTCCAAAGTCGGTATGTTTTTTAATAATTTGCTATGTAGCAATAGATGAATAACATGTTTCCCTCTAATGTAAAAAAGAGACAGCAGCAGTTACTAACATATTTGTTATGAAGATTAAAGAATGTGTTTAAGGGTACAGAACAGCAACTAGAATATACTAAGCATTATGTAAGTGCTTTGTAAAATAAATAATTTACATTTACACCAGAAAGAGAAGATAAAAATGTTAAGTGTTCCCCACCAACTTTATGGACTCCTTGAATTCCATTCATAGACTGCCAAGGGCCTTATGGACCTCAGGTTAAGAATTATTGGGTCTGACATGTACTCCCCCCAATGTTCACTGCAGCAATATTTACAATAGCTAGCACATGGAAGCAATGTAGATGTCCATTGACAGATGAATGGATAAAGAAGTTGTGGTACATATGTACAAAGGAATATTATACAGCCATAAAAGGAACACATTTGGGTCAGTTCTAGTGAGGTGGATGAACCTAGAGCCTATTATACAGGGTGAAGTGAGTCAGAAGAGAAAAACAAGTGTCATATATTAATGCTTATACTTGGAATCTAGGAACAAGGTACAGATGAACCTATCTGCAGGGCAGGAATAGAGATGCAACCACAGAGAACAGACTTTGGACACAGTGAGGGAAGGAGAGGGTGGCACAAATTGAGAGAGTAGCATTGAAACAGCTACATCACCATATGTAGAAGAGACAGCTAAAGGAAGCTGCTGTATAACACAGAGAGTTCAACTCGGCACCACTCTGCGACAGCCTGGAGGGGTGGGGTGGGGCTGGGGTGGGAGGAAGTTCAACAGGGAGGGGACATATGGATAGTCATGGCTGATTCACACTGTTATATGGAAGAAGCCAGCACCATACTGCAAAATAATTATTCCCCAATTAAAAATAAAAAGAATTCTTGGGTCTAGAGCAAATGGAGGGCATTAGGCAAATGTCTTCTCCTGGCTTCTCCAAATCATTTCTGCCTAAACCATCTTTTCCTCCTGTACCAGAGAAGAAAGGTCCTCTTTAGTCCCCACTTTCTTCTAAGCCCCAAGATCCATGCTCTCACCACCCCACCTAATTCATCACCATGTCTTGTTGATTTAATCCCTTTATGATTCTTGAATTTGGTACCTCTTCTTTTCTCTCAACACTTACTGTCTTAAATCAGGTCACTATATCTTGCCTAGACTGTTGTGGAGCCTCATATTAATAACTGGTCAGATTCCACAGACGTTCCTCTTAAAGCCATTTTTCAAGAAGCTACTGGAACCCTTTTCCTAAAACCTAAATGTCATTTGTCACAGCCTTGCTATAAACTCCTCTGGTACCCTCTGGCCTTAAAATGCCTTCTGTGGCTTGATGCCTGCTGACTCCATCCTCAGCACATCTTCCAGTCTATGTAAATTCTAGCATCTCTTGCACAACTTTTGCTTCCTGACCCATGGCCCCATGGTATTCTTCCTGAGGCCCCCAGATCTGTGTTCACTTCACTATCACTGACCTGTGACTGGCAATAAGCCTACTCTTGTGGTGGATCCAAATGTTGAATGCAGCACACCTTGTGAGTTCAGTAATCTCCCTCCTTCCAGAACCTTGGAAGACTAGACTTAGGCTCCCATATCCCCCCAGAGGGTCACAGGGTCTATAGCAGGGCGGCACTATGTTTTGGGGGAGGGAGGTTGTTGGGGGCCAAGGACACATGGGTGTGAGATGGTGACAGTTCACAGTGGACGAGAGGATTAAAAGCGGCCAGGCGCAGTGGCTTAGGCTGAGGTGGAGGCTTCTGAGAGAGCCAAACAGTTGCAGTATTGTTGTCAGCTGCTCATGTTGCAGCACACAGCAGAGGCTGCAGGGAACTGGTGTATCAGGCTAGAGGATGGTCCTCCAGACTGCCCACCATGGTTCCACACCCTGTGTGGGGGCCAATCTGCATCCACGGGCTCGATCATCTCTGGCATGATAGGCTAAGTGGTCAACAATCACTGACCCCGTCCCATCCTCAGTTGCTCTGGGCTGTCCCACCCTCTAGGGGTTTGAGGCTAAAAGGGGATTAGGGTGAGGTGTGTGCACAGGAAAGCACTTGGGAGCCCCAAGGTGGTGAGTCCAAAATGTGGCAGTAATGGAACTGGATCCAGACAGGGAAGAGCTGAAACAGCAAGTTCCACCTTCCTTTGCCTGTGGAGAAAATCCACACATACTCGGGATACCCAACGCCAAATTCTCCATGCACTTCTTACAAAGGAAGGTGCTGAAATCCACTCCCGTCTACTTAATATCCTACTGGATCTGTCCCTGCTGGAACTGAGTGTATTAACTCATACACTGCACATCTTCTACCGCCTCTCTCATGCCTGAGTAAAGTGAGGTTCCCAAGGCTACAGGCTACTAAGGAGCGAAGATGGATTTCATACCAGGGAGGCGAGCCCTGGAAGCCCTAAGGAACACATGCCCTTGCTCAGGCTGTTTGGACAGCAGAGCAGAGACCAACTACAAGCAGTCTCTCAGTAATAAAATACATGAGAGTTGGAGTAATAAAATACATGCTTCGGGTGAACTAAGTTCCAGACACACAGAGGTTTAGGACATGGTAGGCAAACTTTTTCTGTAAAAGGCAAGATAACATTTTAGTCTTGTGAAGCCCTATGGTCTCTGTTACAGTCACTCAACTCTGCCACAGTGGCACAGAAACAGCCATAGAAAACGTGTAAAAGAAAGTTGTTTTCCAGTAAAACTTTATTCCCAAAACAAGTAGCGGGTTGGATACAGCCCATGGTTGGCTGACCTCTGGCCTACAAGGAAAGCTAAGCTGCTCAGATTGATGAGCAAGGGAACATGAGTAGGCCTGGGGGTAGGGAAGGGTGGGGGAATTCAAGTCTGAGGTTTGAGAGTCAGTAAGGCTGTCCCACACACTTCTGCAGGTAGCTCGCGGCACCAGGGCGCCTGCCTCACCTGGCTCAGAGGTGAGGGCAACAGTACACAATCCAGGCTGCGCTTCTTTCACCAAGCTGTGTGATCATCACGCTGCTGGCTGCCTCAGCCTGGAATCTACTAGCCAGACTGAGGGGGGAGCCAGGTCTGCCTAGACGACCCCTTTGTCTCAAAGGGCACTGTGTGTGGGTTCACCGCATTTACCAGACACTGTGCTTGTAGGTGCTATGGAAACAGATCCTTATGAGCTTGATAAGGAAACTGGGACAAGAGATAATTCGTCTTTTCAGCTGTCTTCACAAAAGATAGCCTTAAGCAACAAATCTATGTTGCTGCATTACATGGTTCAAATGGCTTAAGCCTACAAAGACCTTAGAGCTGACCAGGTGAGTCTAGGCATTTCAGTCCCTCCCTTTAAGAATCACAGAGCACAACAAAGACAGTGATGCACACTCCAATGTGGAACTGAAGCTGTTAGGTGTGTCTGTGGCAGGACTCCCAAATATGGCATGGATTCAAAGGAAGGAGAGATATGACATGGCTCCAGAGGTTCACCAAGCCCTTGTGGAGGAAGAGACCTTCGACTGAGAGTATAAGGGGGATTGTGGAAAGTAACACCAGAGAGGGTGATTGGGGATGTTCAATGGGCCTTGCATGCCAGAGGGAGGGATGGAGGTAGGGATTTGCATGTACTTATTTTAGCAGATGGCAGGGGGCCATTCTATGGACAGAGGAGCCTGATGGGCTACAGTCCATGAGGTCACAAAGAGTCGGACATGGCTGAGTGACTAATATGATGAGATCAGTGATGTACTTAATGTACTTAATCCAAATTAGGGCTTGGCCTGTCAAGAAAAAGAGGTGGATGTGAGAACTGAAGTAGAATGCACAGGACTTGGTCCCTCTTTGAACAGAGTGAGTAGAATATGGCTAGGCCAACGGTTAACAGTACTGTTTGAATTTAAGATATCAATCCACAGGCATGGATCTCCACAGGCAATCAATTCACAGGCAACGTCTCCATCTGAAAGTTGCCACCAGTTGCTCTTTTTACCTTCAGGTGTGTTGCTCTTTAAGTGCTGGAGATCTTTCCATTTATTGGAACAACCTCCCGAGACTATCAGGGAAGAGCTCTAGCAGTGCTCAGGCCATCCCAGCTGGGACAGAGTGGATTTAGCTGCCTTTGAGGCAGAGGACTGGAGAAGGCAATGGCACCCCACTCTAGTACTCTTGCCTGGAAAATCCCATGGACAGAGGAGCCTGGTGGGCTGCCATCTATGGGGTCGCACAGAGTCAGACACGACTGAAGCGACTTAGCAGCAGTAGCAACAGCAGAAGCAGAGGGCAAGAAGAGTCTACCTAAGATTCGGCAGAAAATGGAACCATGGTGCTTTGCTGCTACAAAGCAGTTGGTGCTGTGAGGCTCATGTGAAAACATGCACTGCCTTTGGAATCTATTCTGCATCTGTACAAACAAAAAGCGTACAAAATAAAGCAGTATGAGGACAGTCACTTGTGCTCTTTTTAACTCTTGAACTGTTCGAGCAAAACATGAATCACTACCATATGACAGGGGGTTAAAGGGATTGGACTTGACATCAAAAATTCTTTTGATTATAAGCCCTTGAGTTATTCAAGGGAGAGGGAGAGGCCTTTCACTCATTTTCTTCTCTATTTGTTTCTTCCCCCTCAGCACAGGTCATGAATATCTACGGAGAAGAACATCAAGATCAGGTCAGCATCAGGTTGACTTCACATCATCTCTGAGCTATTTAAAGTCATCTCTTCTGGTTATGCCTAATGCGGAGCGAGGAACCCAAGAGTCCTCCTAGCAGTCTTACAGGAGCACATACTCTTGCCATCACACAACCTGCAATACTTGGCAGAAGGATGGCAGCAGGGGCAGGGAAGGCAGCAGTGACAGCAGCCGTGGCAGGTGCTATGACGTGGCATCCACCAAGTCTTCACACTCGGGGCAGATCAGCCCAGCACTGGCAGGAGCAGCCTTCATGAATCCAGGAGGAAGCAGAACCAGCATGGCCAGGGCAAGTGCTTCCAACATGTACCCACCTATGAGGTAGCAAGGCCTGTGAGCACCTCCTTGTCCTCAGAGGGCAATTCAGCATGTCGGCAGGAGGTACCAGTCTCTCCCCAGAAGGCAGCACAGGAGAAGATACCACCAGCAAGCCTGTATCAGAACAGCTAAAGTTCCAGTGGTGGGATCCCTCATCTCAAGCTTGCAGACTGAAAGCTGCATGATTAACAGGATGGAAGCCAGAAGGTCTCCCAAACCATGCTGAAGCCTAGAGGAAAAGAAAGGAAAATGACTGAACTGATAAAATTTTCTATTACCATATGACTGGAAGAAGACAAATCAACCCTTAACATCATCCTTCTGCTGGCCCTTTGCCTGGCATGGAACCACTAGGGGTGAAAAAGAAGGGAAAAGGCTGCAGCAGCCCAGGATGTAGGGGACACAGATCCTCCTTCAATGGAAAACCAAACAAAAACAAAAAGCCATTGGCCACAGCCTCATTCACTGGGTGTGTGGTCAGATTTCCCTTCCTTTCTTACTTTCCACTAACTTCAATATAATTGTGAAAAGCCCTGTACTCAGGTCTGGGTGGTGAATCTAGGGAAGTGAAAAACACGAATCCTCTTCTCAAGGAGTTCGCTGTATAGTAGAGCATACTGTCATCTTTTCTGTTACTCTCCTTGCCTGCTCATGAGAATCATTAATGCTGAATCACAACTGGTACAAAGTAGAATGAGTGTCCTCGGATAGGAAATCATGTACAGTAAAGCTGAAATGATCAGAATGTTTTTCTCTCTGGACTATGGGCTCGAAAAGAGTAGGGGCATAGCACACAGGTCCACTCAGCTGTGCAGTGGGAAGAAAAACAGTCTGCGGCTGCCTCCTATGTGCCAGGCGTTGTACTTGGCCCATAACCTACATACCTAATTCTCATAACAATTTTATAATTAAGGTATCAACATCTGTTTAACAAATTAAAATAACAAAGGTTCAGAGGACTTGAGTAACTTACCCAGAGTTACATAGGTAATAAGTGATAACCTAGGTCTGTAACCTAAGTCTTTCTTACTACCTTAACTATGGCAGCAGTTCACTAATAGGCAAAACCTGACTTACATTCTAAAAAATCTTATTTTGACCTACAGTAAAGTTGCAAAAATAGTGGAGAGTTTCCATATACTCCTCACCTAGCCTCCCCTAATGTTAGTATCTTAATACTATAGTACAATGATCATAACAAGGAAATTAACATTGTTAACAATATTACTAACTAAACTAAAATTTTCATTTGTTTTTCATCAGTTTTGCCACAAAAGTCCTTTTTTCTTCCAGGATTCCATTAAGGATCCCACACTAATGATTTTTTTTTTCCACAGTAGTTTCATGCTAACAAGGATATGAATAAGATACATACCTTATATTTTGCTGAAATCTTTCTTAATTTTATGGCTCATAAAGTAAATGATACTTTGTAAATGGTCTATAGGCACTTGAGAAAAAGTTGTATTTGTACTCTGCTATTTGTGGCATGCCCTATAACTGTCAGTTAGGTGAAGCTGGTTGAGAGCCATGCTTAAGTCTACCGTGTCCTTAATGACTTTCTCTCTACTTGTCCTGTCAATCACCGAGACACTGTTACTGACATTCCCGAGTATATGCTGTAGATGTGCCAATTTCTTCGCACAGACCTATAGGTTTTTTGCTTCATGTATTTTGAAACTTTGCTATTTGGTATACAGAGAATTAGAACTGTCTTATCTTCTTGTAAAATTGACCCTTTATCATTTCTACATGGTCCTCCATCCCTGTAAATAGATTCTATACTCTGTAATCTAATTTGATTGCTATTAATATAGTCACTTTCCATTTCTCTGGATTAGTGTTTGCATGCTATATATTATTTTCTATCTTTACTTTTCAGCAACATTTGCATTATTATTGCGTTTCTTATAGACAACATATTGTTGTGTCTTGTTTGGTTTTTTAATCTAATTTGACAGTCTGACATTTAGTTGGATCTTCTGACTTTGCTGTGGCTCAGCTGGTAAAGAATCTGCCTGCAATGTGGGAGACCTGGGTTCGATCCCTGGGGAAGGGAAAGGCTACCTACTCCAGTATTCTGGCCTAGAGAATAAAAAGTCCATGGGGTCACAAAGAGTTGGACATGACAGAGCAACTTTCACTTCACTTTGGACCATTTATGTGTAATGTTACTATTGATATGCTTGTGTGCAACACCTTTCTATTTGTTTTGAACTTGCTTATCTCTCTGCATTATTTTTCCTATTAGACTATTTTTAATTATGTTTAATCTGGTCCCATCACTTCATGGGAAATAGATGGGGAAACAGTGGATGACTTTATTTTTCTGGGCTCCAAAAATCATTGCAGATGGTGATTGCAGCCATGAAATTAAAAGACGCTTACTCCTTAGAAGGAAAGTTATAACCAATCTAGACAGCATATTAAAAAGCAGAGACATCACTTTGTCAACAAAGTTCCGTCCAGTCAAGGCTGTGGTTTTTCCAGTGGTCATATATAGATGTGAGAGTTGGACTATAAAGAAAGCTGAGAGCCAAAGAATTGATGCTTTTGAACTGTGGTGTTGAAGAAGACTCTTTGAGAGTCCCTTGGACTGCAAGGAGATCTAACCAGTCCATCCTAAAGGAGATCAGTCCTGGGTGTTCATTAGAAGGACTCATGATGTTGAAGCTGAAACTCCAATACTTTGGCCACCTGATGCAAATAGCTGACTCATTTGAAAAGACCCTGATGCTGGGAAAGACTGAGGGCAGGAGAAGGGGACGACAGAAGATGAGATGGTTGGATGGCATCACCGACTCAATGGACATGAGTTTGGGTGAACTCCAGGAGCTGGTGATGGACAGGGAGGCCTGGCATGCCGTGGTTCATGGGGTCACAAAGAGTTGGACACGACTGAGTGACTGAACTGAACTGAATTATGTTATAATTTTGCTTTACATTATGATGAACTCTTAGATAACTATTTATAGTATACTTTTAAAATACAGACCACCTTCAAGCAATATTAAACTTCATGGCACTTTGAGGATCATATAAGAATACACTTCCATTTACCTCATTCTTGTGTAAGTACTATTCTTATCACTCATTTCTGTATACATCATAAAACTACAAATATGTCATTTTTTTAGCTTTAAGTAGTCAATTATCTCCTGAAGAGATTTAAGTTGTAAGGGGAAAAAAGTCCTGTATTTGTTCTAGATTTATATTCAATGAATTTCATTTCTTCTACAAATTCAGATTTCCACATGTTCTATTTCCTTGAGATTACAGGCTTTCCTTTGACATTTGCAGTGAGGCTCTGTTGGCAATTAATTCTTTAACCTTTTGCAGGGATGAGTAAGTATTTTACATTTGTGTATGAAATTTATTTCTGGTTGGTAGACTGTAGACAGCTTAAAAAAAATTTTTTTTAATACTTAAAAGAAGTTACCCTTACTCTCCTTTGACATGCATTTTTTTTCCACTGATAAGTCTGCTGTAATTCTTATTACAGAATAACACATCTTTTTTCTGTTTCTGGACTTCAGATTTTCCTTTTATCATTAGATTTAAGTAGTTTAATTAAGGTGTGATTTTGTGCAGTTTTCTTCATGATTCTCATGCTTTGGGTTCATTGAGCTTCTTAGAGCTCTGAGCTTTCACTGTCAAACTTGAGAAATGCCAGCCAATATTCTTTCAAAGAACTCTAGCACTATCTCAATACAACGCACAACAGTTAACTGACAAAGTCAGAGACGGATGGGTAATGCTCATGATTACAATGCATTTACATGCACACAAATCATATCACTCAGACTGATGCAGCAATATGATTCATCACTGCTGCTGCTGCTGCTGCTGCTGCTGCTAAGTCACTTCAGTCGTGTCCGACTCTGTGTGACCCCATAGACGGCAGCCCACCAGGCTCCCCCGTCCCTGGGATTCTCCAGGCAAGAACACTGGAGTGGGTTGCCATTTCCTTCTCCAACGCATGAGAGTGAAAAGTGAAAGGGAAGTCGCTCAGTCATGTCCGACTCTAGCGACCCCATGGACTGCAGCCCACCAGGCTCCTCCGTCCATGGGATTTTCCAGGCAAGAGTACTGGAGTGGGGTGCCATTGCCTTCTCCTGATTCATCACTGTGAACTGCAAATCATGGTTGCCAATATCAGTAATTGGGGGAAAAAAAACAGTGACAGTGACTAAAAAAGGTAGATAATCTATGCTGTATTCATCTGATATTAAAAAGTTTGTTGCTTTCAAACCTATTTTGGGGGCTGTTGCATTGGTTTTGTTTTCCTCCAACCTTCTGTACCCATTATAGAAAACTGGAGATTTTCATATCAAGTAAAGGTTTCCTGAGATATATGACTTTCATTACTGAAACCAGGCTAGTCCCAGGCAAACTGGAATGATTTATTACTCTAGGGCCAAGCTTCTCAGAGCCTGTCTGGAGAGCACCAAAGCTACGAAACCATGTTTTCACTCACTTCCCCAAGAGAGTTGATTCATCTAAGGAGAGGATTTGATATGGATGGCAGGAATCAGTATCACACAGGGGGAAGAGAAGCTCAGTAAAAGAACTCAGGAACGGAAAGAGAAAGAGAAGAACCTGTATTACAAACTGGAATCAATGTGGATGAAGTTTTGACCACAGTAGTGGTCTCCACTGTTCTGATAAATCAACTATATGATGGTCTGTTCAAGTGGAATTTATTATTGCACTGATGGAAACCTGACAATATCAACTCTAATCCCCAGGAGACTTTAACTTTCATATACTTCTAGCACAAAAAACAGTAAAGATAATTTTAAGAGAAAGGAAAAGAATCCATATTTTTCAACAATTGAGAGACAGGATTTGAATGGAGATCAGAGAGTATCCAGAAGTTTGAGTCATATTTCCACCAGTGTCAGACATATAAACTGTTATTGGTAATAAGACTATGCAATGTGAAAAACAGAGAGGCCAAAGACTATGACAAAAATATTCTGCCAAAATTTACTGTTTCAGATAGCTGAATCGTGGTAGAAACTCAATGTACTGAAATATCTGTAATTTTACTCTAGTTAAAAATAAGCATATTAGAGAGGTTGATGAAGAGTAAAAAGATGGGAATTATAGATTTTCAGAGCAAGGTCAACTGTGATGAAGATGTTTCAAGTAGAACATAGAAATTCAGAAGACACAGAGAATGAAGAGACAGGAAAAAATCTTAGCACATAAGTATGAGTAATTACTAGCTCTCTGCTACTACAATTAGCAAAGGGAAGCATACTCTGAATTCCTGGAAGTGGTCTCAGTAAGTTCCATAGAAAAATTTATTTTGATTATGTCTTAAAAGTTATAAGATTGTGAATCTAGGTATCAAAATGGTAACATTGTCCATGGCAAAGAGATGATTAGATGATAAACTACATGTGATGTGCATTCAATTGAATATGTGGTTAAAGGGAAAATTGGCTTTTTCATACCAACTTGGTTGTGGATGAGAGAAGGTGAGAGGAGGTAGGGAAGGAAGCAAAGGAGGGAGGGAGGGAGGGGGAAAGTACTTTAAAAATTGTTCAATATGGTTTTTATGAGCTGGACTATAAAAACAAACCTTTTGAATAAAATATGAAGGCCATATGGAAAAATGCAGAGAAAAATTGGGAATAAAGAAATTTTCCAAGTGTCAATTCCAAAGTAACAAAGGTTGGACAATTTTGGAGATGTGTTAGATAAAAGAAGAGTCTTGAGGAGGGAAGAATAAATGCTCTAATCCAACTGGTGCTCTCCAAGCACATTCATCCTTGAGGCCAGGCAAGCCCACGCCATGGAAAATGTTCATGTCTTCCAAAATTGAAGAGAAAGAACTTGGGCAATGCCAGAGAGAGGTTTGCTCCGAACTACCCAGAAATCAAACTTCAGAAAGATGCAACAGAAACTACGCCTTGGGTAAAAAAGGATCAATTCCAGATTAAAGAGTTTTGAGTCATTTTATTGCCGAACATTTTTCCTCCCTATAGAAGTGTGATAGGGAAACTGCATTGATCTTTACCCTATCACTATTCTATTAAGTTTTGCTTAATATGAACTATTCAGCCAAATTGGACAAATTAAATATATGAAGTCCTCAATGGGTGATGAGTGGCAATGCCAAGTCATGTCCTCCTGGGTGACTGTTGAGGATGACTTCATCTATTTTCTAGTTGTCACTCTGCACAAAGTCAGCACTGTGAAATGTATGGGTCTATAGCAGGTAGATTTAGGAGGCACTGAAATTAGGAAAATGCAGCAGCATTATGGACATAGATTTACTTAGATCATGGAAAGAACAGTCCCAATTGGCAGCTGGTGTTGAACACAAATATTGCCATTGTATTTCAACTCAAAATTGTCCTTGCTTGAGACAGACATCATGGCAGAGTTAAAGGACTGCAAGACTGGAAGCTGGGTGTTCAGAATCCCAATCTCAGTTCTGTTAACAGGACTAAATTCATCAGTGAATGTCTTTAGACCTCAGTTTCTCCACATGGAAAATGAGTGATTGGGTTCAACATGTAATTCAATATAACATAAATCAAGTGCTTCATATGCTCCAGGAATTTTGCTGGAATAAGAAATTGTTAGGATTCTTAACATCTGGGGGCTCCTGTTACAGTTCTCCTTAAAGAGGGATCCTCACCTTTTGTCTGATTGATATGCATAGAAAGTATTACCAGGGAAGAAAATTATCAGACTGTTTTTTCTAAACTTTTTTCAGAGTACTATTCATTCTTTATAATGCCTAACTGGGAGGATCAGAAATACATGGAAAATAAATATCATCCATGGATATAAGAAGAAAACTAATTCACTCCATCTTAAGTATTTTTTCACATTATATGTTTACTTTTAAAATATGGACATTTATATATTTTTAACTTAGTATTTTCTGAAATATTCATTCATGAAATTAAATGCTTTTAGAGATTCATAATTCATATTGTATTTCATATCTCTGATTAGTTTTATTTATTTTTTAATGATTATTTATTTTTTAATATAAATTTATTTATTTTAATTGGAAGTTAATTACTTTACAATATTGTATTGGTTTTGCCATACATCAACATGAATCCACCACAGGTATACACGTGTTCCCCATCCTGAACCCCCCCTCCCTCCTCCCTCCCCATGCCATCCCTCCGGGTTGTCTCAGTGCACCAGCCTCAAGCATCCAGTATCATGCATTGAACCTGTTGATTTGTTTCATATATGATATTATACATGTTTCATTGCCATTCTCCCAAATCATCCCACCCTCTCCCTCTCCCACAGAGTCCAAAAGCCTGTTCTATACATCTGTGTCTCTTTTGCTGTCTCACATACAGGGTTATCGTTACCATCTTTCTAAATTCCATATATATGCATTAGTATACTGTATTGGCGTTTTTCTTTCTGGCCTACTTCACTCTGTATAATAGGCTCCAGTTTTATCCACCTCATTAGAACTAATTCAAATGTATTCTTTTTAACGGCTGAGTAATACTCCATTGTGTATATGTACCACAGCTTTCTTATCCATTCATCTGCTAATGGACATCTAGGTTGCTTCCATGTCCTGGCTATTATAAAGAGTGCTGCGATGAGCATTGGGGTACACGTGTCTCTTTCAATTCTGGTTTCCTCGGTGTGTATGCCCAGCAGTGGGATTACTTTTAAAGTAAGAAATTGTAACTTTATTTAATCAGGTATTCACCCAAGTTAACACTGGGGAAAGTTTTCTTCAGGAGAACATTTGAGAAAGTTTAGATTATCTCTAAGTTATCCCCTTATTTGCAAGTGGGTTGTATCTACACTTTGGGTTTCTTTCTACTTAACTTCTTGTGATAGTTTGTCAGTCTTTTGCTGTAGTGCACCAAGTGGTGTCCCACACTTCACTGGTGGATGTCTCATCTGCTCCATTACGGGAACCAGGCTACTCAGGGTGGCAGAATTAAGGGAAAGAGCCCCTACATTATTCTTAACTGAAGGCAGGCTAAGGGAGGCTAAAGTTTAAAGTCCACATGGGAACCTATTGTATTGGGCAAATAACGTCTTTTTTACAACAGAAAGATTGAGAATAATAAGTAATTCAGCCAAAATAAAACCAAGATTCCTAACCAAAGTAGTGTTACCAGGAAATGACCCTTCATATTCCTGCTTTCCAAGCCTTCAGTCTCTATTAAATACATATAAAGCTCTTTTAGACAGTCATTTACTCTTTCAAGTCACCTCCTTACTTCACCAGGCCCCAACAATAGACAGACTCAATGACAGTCATCACATTGTCCCAGCCTACTTACGTTTAGATCTTCCTTGCACTTCAGTGAAGAAAACCATGGAAATACCAGAACACAGTTAAAATAATACTCGAAATTATCCATATTATTATTTCTGTCAAGAAGGAAAATAGAGACATCAGTGAGGATAAGTAGCACTGTCTGTCAGTACAGACTCAATTTCTCAAAAGAGCCTGATATCTAGTTCATGCTGACCTTAAAGCAGAGCACCATTTCTCTGTCTTTTAGTTTTGGATAACACTTAAATTCTTTACTGTAGCCCCTGTCTACACTAGAGGGGGTGGCCTAGTGCTAATCTGATCATGCTACACATGCCCTTAACCATTTTTAAATCAACCAGTAAAATAATTAAATCACCTCCCTGGTATCTTACAGACAAAACAATCATTTCCATGATTTTAATATAATTTAACTGCTTACTGTGTCACTGTATAAGTATTATGAATAAAAGAGGAACTTGTGTAGGGATGACAGAAAGCTGCGACTTCACTGTGCTGCCAGTCAACAATTTGCTGTTAACAATGACTATACTCATTATTTAAAATCAGACTCTGCTAAGAAACCCAACCTCAAGAAAAAATATTTTGAATGTAATATCACACCTCACACTCAGTAGCAAAGATATGCTAACAACCCTAGTCCAAGTAAGCCTTTAAACAGAATAATTCAATGTAGTATTAGGAGGTTGCCTAAAAAGTATGGTGCAGGGACTCAGTCATTTTCTGTGCTATTAGAAATTCAACATTACACAAGAAACACAGCTGTTAAAACACCACTCAAGGCAATGAGATGTAATAATATAGAAACTAACCTGCCAATAGAAATAGTCATTTCCTTCTTCCGGTTGAGTCTGGGGTTGAGGACCAAAGAGGTCACAGTTAAGCAGAACTAAGGACTCAGTGAAGAACATGCTGTTTCCACCTGCTCTGGTATTTTCAGAGTGTGGCTTTAAATTCTGTCCTTAGGGATCTCCCCAGCTTGCTTCAGGTTCTAGGTACCAGCCTGCAGCCGGACACACCAGATGGACTACTCTGGCATCACTGTTCTTGATGAGAAATGTAGGGAACTTCCTAATCCTGTAAAATGTGAAAGGGACAGGGAGCTCAATTAAGTAAGCAACATCCAAAAATTGTTTGGATCCTAGGTTTTAGACATCTAACCAAAAAGAATGATTGTCCATCTCTTGTGTAACTTAGGTAAGAAGAAGATTCTGTAAACGATTTTCTCAGAATGAATGATTACCCTAAGAGATCAAAGGTAGCTGAAAAAGAATAAGAAATCTTGAAGGAATGAGGTATTAACAAATAGTCAAGGAAAGAAGTAAAGTAATAAGAAGAAGTTGAGTGTTAGGATTTATAGTAATCTCAGAGGCTTGTTGAGGACAGTTCCGATTAAGTCATTACACTGCCACAGATGTTGAACTGTCAGAGCAGATTCACCGAGAAATTCCCTGGGAAAAAGGAGCTCTGCAAAGAAATACAAAAACAACCAAAATTGTCTAAGAGAATCCTAACTGAGCCCAAGAAAGCAGGAATCAGAACACTTGAAACTTTTTGGATTCAAGAATATCACTTGCTACTTCCAGAAAACTGCTCCAAATTAAAATTTTTCAAGCTTCTTTTGCATTAGTTCAAGCTTAGAAAACGTTCATGTATTCCAAGTCCACACTTACATAACTCCAGTCAGCCAGACTGGAGTGACGCCTAGTATAATTACAATAAGCAATTAAGTTTGAGAACCATATTTCTAGATGATAACCAAAATTTTTATAATAACTTAAAAGCAGAAATTACTCTGTATTTTGATTCATTTAGCTCTTATCTATGAAAAAAAGATATTTTTATTGATGAGTCATGATACTTGGCTTAAGAAAAAACCATACATTCTGGAATTCTACTTTCAAGATCCCCAAAAAACTTGTCTTACTCTTGGGACAAATGCAACTTAAAAATTTATCTGGACTTTCCTCCATAGATTTTGCACTATGAATCAGTTGCCAGACTAATGCTCTTATAATCCCACTCCCCGATGACAAGGGTGTCAATGTCACAAGAGCCTCCTCTCAGGTCAGCAACAGCAGGTCTGATTCATAGAGCTTCCTGGCCAACAAAGAGGGACGGTATCATGAACACAAATAAGTCATTACCTAGGTGAATTAACCTGCCATAATCAGTGGGTGATTTAGTCCTTTCACAGCTGCATTCTTATAAATTCCATCTCTATCCTCTCAATCTCAACAGATGGTTCAGACTCTCAGATTACTATTGCTGAGCTCTCAGGTCATCCTTTCTCCCAAGCACTGCCTCCATAGCTGTATGGAATCCCAGGTCAAGTTCTCTGCTCTGACAAAATTTATGTTAAGGCACACTTAACTTCAGCTACCAAAATCTTCATGTTCTCACACTCACATGTGAGAGATTTTATTTATTCAAATCATTTAGCCAATTATTATTGGACACACACAGCTAAAGATGAAAGGTTTTGTATCCCTTCAAAATGCTTATGTTGAAAACTAGCACCCAAAATGATGGTATTTAGAGGTGGGGCTGTTGTGAGGCAACTAGGTCGTAAGATTGGAGTCCTCATGAATGGAATTAGTGCCCTTGTAAACGATACCCCAGAGAGCTCCCTCACCCTTTCTGCATTAAGAGGACACAGTGAGAAGACCACCGTCTATGATTCAAGAAAAGGACTCTCATGAGACCCTGAACTGGCCAGTGTTTTGATCCTGGACTTCTCAGCCTCTAGAACTGTGAGGATCAATTTGTTTTTAAGCAGTCTATGGTATTTTTGTTAAAGCAACCTGAATGGACTAAGACATTTACTATATGACAAACATGTTCCAAGTCTTAAGGGTAGAGCATGTATTGTCACGAACAGTAAGGAGGCCAGTGTGGCTGGAGCACTGGCAATAAAAGCAGGGGGTTAGTTACGGCTTATTCCTGTCACATTTCCTTCAAATACTGCCAAGTCACTGTTATCATTCCTTAAGCACAGCTGAAGTACAGCTGCAGCACACTGTCTGTCCTCTTGCCTGGACTGTTACAGTACAATTTAAATGTTTCCACTGGAAGTCTGTGGAATTACTACAAGGTTTTCCCTTTGGAAATGAGACATGACCTCAACTCAAGGACTTTTAAAATTCAGTTCCCTCTGTAAGCACTTTTCTCCATCAGGGCTCACTCCTTCACAGTCTTCAATGTCTGAAAGTCATTGTAGCAAAAACACTTATAATGAGAGTACAGATAACAAGAGATTGCTCTATTTGTGGTGTGTGATCCCACTGGAAAATATATGCATGTATAGCCCTAGGAAGCTAACACACTGCCAGTTTGAAACGTTTATCTTAGTCCCTTTTGCCAGACATTTTTCTGATTTTTACAGATTTCTCTGCTAATGCTATGAGAAAGGTTAAGTACCATCATCCTCATTTATAGTTGATAAAACTGAGATAGAGGGAAGCTAACAGATTTGTTTAGTGTCTTCTTGGCAATAGTGATTCTGATCCTAGCTCTTAGCCTACAGGTATAACTAATTAGAAAACCTGTATAGGAAAAGCAAGCCAAACCAACCAACGAAACCAACAAACAAAAGCCCCTTGAATTCTAAGATTTCTTCACGATTAAAATTAAAATAACTGATTTTGGGATTATTGAGTAGAGACAAAGTGGCTTCTATCATGAGTTGGGTAGGGCCAACCATATCAGTATCAGAGTGGATCTTATCCTGTCTATTCCCAGATGCTACTTCAGAATACTAGGTCATTTTCACCACAAGTGGTAGAACTTCCATCACACACACACACACACACACACACACACACACACACACACACATACACGTACACCCCTCAAAATGTGTGGTAATCCCTTGTTTTGTATAGATAGAAAAGAGGTGAACAAACTCAGTATCTCTCTCTTCTGCTGGGCCTGGATTTTCTTGAATATACATAGTATTTAAATAATATTCCAAAATGTTCAGAGCTTTGGAGATGGAATGGAACAACTCCACTGCTGTTCGCTCGCTGTCTCTAAGCTGAGAGACATCAGAGAGGAGGTAAGCGCAAACAATGCGGTGAGGGGCTGTCTGGGTCCTCTCAGCCCGTCAGATGCTTTTCCACACTCTAAGGGCACATTTTAGCCAACATTTCACCTTCTACTCAGTACTAGAACCAGGTCTTCAAATTATATATGAGTCAAACAATGACTCATATATAATGTGAAAAATGTTTAAATACAAACAATGAACATTCATTGTAGAAAAAAGGGGAATAAAAATAAGAATAAAGCAACCATTATCTCTTTTTTTTTAGAAACAACGTGAGAGAGATGAACTACTTCAGCTGGAGGAATATGAAACAAGCAACTGCCCAGAAGCAGATTTGTGTAGATGATTGGAGGTCAAAGGCATACCGCTATTGGGGAGGGAAACTTGCATCACAAAAGTAATTAGGTGATGAGTTGACAAAGAGCACTAAGTGTCAGAACAAAAGTTTTCAATCTACCTTGAAGTCCTTAGGGAAATACTTTTTGAAGAATTATTGCACAAACTTGTGACTTCATTTTGTAGGTTTAATGAAACATATGTTTGCATTCCCACTTTGGTCATATAATTCAGCAGGTCACTAATACAATAACGTAACAGGAAGTCTATTACAAGTAGACTGAAAGGAATTGAGAAATTATTAAAAACAACAACAACAAGCAAAAACAACAAAAAAACGTGTTCAAGAATGGCTGTCCTTCCCCGTTTCCTCAAATTTCAGTATTGTTTAAATAAAGCTATATTTGAAACAAGTGAGGCAATAAAGTAATAATAATACTCTACAGAGTATGTAACAAAAGGTCAAGACACTTCATTAGCTGGGACCTGGTCTAAATTTTTGTCTAATAGGATGAAACCGCTTTGAAATATATTAATAGTTGACTGTGCTTCAGTGGGAAAAGTGTTTGGATTTCTACAGAAAATGATTTTATTTTAGTAGCTTGAAACATCATCCACTGGAAATCAAAACTGAAGTTCCTAATTTACAAACTACTCATAGCGATCACCTACCTATATCCACATTGTTCATTTGGTACTAATTCCTCTGCCCCTAACCACATTCTCAGAGAAGATAAGAACAGAAGCCTGACAGGGCATACTCTTGAGAAGACCCCCTCAGCCCCCAGAGCCAAAATAAACCACCAGGCAGACACAAAGTTGTTGTTTGATGTAACATGATGGGGATGTAACATGCTGGGATGTAACATGCAGGCAGACTGAGGGTCAGACAGAGATGGACAGGGGGAGAGAGATGGACAGGGAGACTGAAATGGCAGGGCAGCATGGATTAGAGGAAAAAAAATTGCTCTTACAATGAAAAATAGGTGTAAGAGTGAAAAATTGGTGTCACCAAGAAGTTTTGTGACACAAATAGTAGAAGAGGGATGCTGATTTTAATAAAGTTGTGGAATCCATACTTCTATATTACTTTAAATATTTTCAAAATAGATGATTAAAGTCATGACTATGTGAGTTTTGGCTTACCAGCAACAATAGGAATTTGTATCTGTGATTACATAAACTGTTCCAGAATATAACATTACTGAGTATCTTTTCTGTGCCAAATACCATGGGCTTTTGAAATAACTGTGAAAAACGTACACGATTATCATTCCCCTCTGAGGGTGAATGGTAGGAAACGCAGTTTTGTTTTGTTTCAGGGAATTTTTATCCAAGTAGAAGCAGCACTACGAGACCACAAGATCCAGGAATCAGCACACGGAAGCTTCATAGCCTGGGTCATGACATACTGGTTGTCCAGATAATGAAACTGAAACTCGCAGCAGAAATTGCAACTGAAATCAGTTGCAACTGCAGGGTCATCAGTGAGAGAAGATTCATTCCACTGTCTAGGATCTTAAGGGAGAAATATGGAAGAGACTGGGAGGAAGGTGTAAGTTAAAACTGTAAACTAAAACTGTAAGTGTGGGTTCACTCTGTCACATTACAGACCAGACTGTCTCCATCGTGACACAACTGCCTGAAGGAAAGGAGGGAATGCTGAGAAAGAATTTCAAACAGATTGTTCTTGAGGCTCAGTGAACAAGAAACTGTGGTTAACTAAGTACATACATCCCTTCCTTCCCAGTGACCCAAGTCTAAACAGAGGTCTAGTGGACTTTCTTGGGAGCTTCACCTCCCAGTACTGATTACCATCAGAAAACCTCTCTTCACTCATTGTATATGCCAGAGTTTCAAAGTGTTTCCTGTTCTCTGAAGGATGATGCTTTCTGAAAATGGAGAATGTCAGTTTCCTATCAATAAGCATAACAAAGCAGGGATCCAAAATTACACACATTTTGAAAAGGAAGGTCATCTAATATACTTTTACTTCCATCCATGAAAACGTAACAGCCTCACAAAAAGTTCTCCCATCCTAAGTGAGTGAACTGAATAAAATTTCTGAAACAGCTATTTTCAGATAATGGACAATAGGTAATACAGGACTGTGATCAGTGAGGAAGGGAAACAAGCAAACCAAGCCCTAAAATCACCCCAGTTTCCTACCTGGTGATTTCCAAGCACCTGCACAAAAAGTGGGAATCAACAGAAACCCTGCCGTTCTTAGAGAAGTGTGTCCAAAACTCTTTAAAGGAATAAAACAAAATCTGTCACTCAATAACATAAAAATCACACATCCAGCACACAACTGAAATAAGTAGAAATGGGAAGAAATAGGCAAATGTGACTGGTAACCACAGGAGACAAAGAAGAAAAAGCAAAAACAGAGTGAGTGGACAAGGCATTTACATGTATGTTCAGGTATTTAAAAAATAAACATAATGAGATGAATGGACAATATAAAGAAGAATGAAATGGAACTTCTAGATATGGAAAATATAATATCTGAAACTATGTCACCAAATGGAACTAAAAGCAGATTTAACTCTAAGGAGAAAAAACCCCCCAAAACAGTGAAATTGTAGGTGTAATAGCAGGCATCACACAAAATAAAAGATTTTAAAACAAATTTACTGAATGACAAGAGTCTTAGAACATGTGACATATATCAAGCAGTACATGGAACTGGAGTCTTAGAAGAGGAAAAAGAAAAAATAATTGTTGAAAATATTTAAAACAAGTTGAAAACTGTAATAAAATTCTATACATGAGATAAAAAATTCTAAAGCAACCAAAGGAAAAAGAGAAATCACACATAGAAGAACAAAGGTAAGAATCACTGCAAACTTACTGTCACAAATAATGAAGGTCAGCAGAGAGACAATTTTATAGGGTTAAAATGGAAATTTTTCTATCTAAAATTCTATATCCAGCAAAAATGTTGCAAAACACTTTCACTTCCAAATTAGTTCTTTCAAGTCCAAACATCTTGAGGAACCAACTGAAAATGTGTACAACCATGAAGAAATAATTATTTTTTTAATATATTCAACATCAGCTACAGTACACACAGTTTAACTCCTCTATGAATGTTAAAACATTAAAACCTTTCTTTGGACTACTGGAGTCTCGTTTTGGTGGAGTATAGCAGCTTGTTAGAATGAAAACATGAATTTTGTGTGTTAAACAATTGAAATTTTCTCATGGGTTTCTTAATTTAGTAAAAATATAGTTTTAACTATGACTCCAATATTTTTATTTTATTACCATCATAAAACATACAGTTGGAAAATTTCCTGATGGTCCCAGTGGTTAGGACTCTGCGATCTTGCTGCAAGGACCTGATTTCAGTCCCTAGTTGGGGATCTGGGATCCCACAAGGCATGTAGCACGGCCAAAAATACAACAAAACAAAACAAAAATACAGTTGATCCTTGAACAACACAGGTTCAACTGTGCTGGTCCACTTATACACAGATTTTTTTCAATAAAAATATTGGAAAATATTTTTGGAGGTCTGCAACAATTTGAAAAACTTGTAGATGAACTGCACAGATCAGAAATATTGAAAAAATTAAGAAAAAGGTATGTCATGAATGTAATATATATTATACAATGTGTTATATATTGTGTAGATTTTTAACAACTTCAAATTAAGTTCTGAGGGATCAAAAATTATACATGGATTTTCTACGGCAAGGGGCAGGGTGGTCAGCGCCCCTAACCTCTGCACTGCTCTAGAATCAACTGCAATTTCACAGTCAATGTTAAACTTTTGAGCTAAATTTATACTTTCAATTATGTAACTTGTCTCATATTCAACAAAACGAGATTCCAAATTTTTTTTTTTACTGTGTGAACTGAATAAAAGAAACAAATTGTTATTAAAATTAACTAATTTTCTGGTTGATGCAGCTAAAGATATTGATAAGAACTGGCCTCATTCAAACTCTTGGCAAAATTCTTCCAGTGAAACAAAACAGTGACATTAGAACGGTGCACAAGACAACTTGAAGGAAAAATGAACAAAGATGCTTTAGAAAAGCAGTGACTAAAATAAAAGGACATGTGTCACAAACCGACATTAAAACCCCCTTCTGCTGTCTTATATGTAAATGTATCGTCTTCGGCTAGAGTCTTCTTAGGATACTTACTTTTTAAAAAAACACTGAAGCTTCTTCAGCTAATTTTCATGGGGTTAGTGATATCACTACTACTCTTAAGGCAGGTGGAAAATACTTCCTCTAAGGAGCACACACACGATCAACTCTCTTTAAAAGAAACACAATTTAATCATCTAATATTTTATTAAATGTAAACTTTTCAGGTTTTCTGGCTCAGTGTTGCCCAAAAGATTCATTGCCAAATGGGAAAATGTTCAAGCCATAAAATACCTGAAGGTTTATACCATAGAGTTTGTGACAAAATCATCCTAGCTAGTGTTTAGGCTACTCTTTATAACACTGCACATGGAGGACCACTTATCTTCTGTTTCCCACACACATCTCATTACAGCTGTTGTGTAACTGCCCACTGGTAGTCAGGAGCTTAGGGAATACGGCTCACACAAAGTTCCAGGCACTTGCTTCAATCTGAAATCCCTCTGCAAGGCCAATCCAGCTCCAGAGCTCCTTGTGGGATCAAAGTCTCTCTCATCACTGCCTCACAGTTCACCTTGCGCTTTCTCCACTTTCTTCCTAATAAAGCTGCACTCAAATGTTCATCTCCAATCTGCTTCCCAGAGATCTTGAACTAAGACCCAAGAGTCTTTCTGGGATCCAGCATGCCACATCTCTCAAAGGCTAAAAAGAAACTGCAGCTGTAGGCTTGCCTGAGAGCTGAGAAGAAAATCTGGCCAAGTGTTCATGGAAGCTGCCATGCAGGACGCTGAGGTGCAGAGATATTTGGGCCAGTCAAGGCTGCCATGAGCACAAGAGTGCGTAGGTGGTAGAGCGCTGCGATCTAGAGAGACCTGCTGGGAGTTGGAAAGAGCAACATGCTTTCTGCTTAGACTTATGAATTCAGTTTGCTGACTGCTGTACAGAGGATTTAGCAATCTCTTATGTGGAACGGGAGAAGAATACAGATAGGTAATAATATAAGCTTACAGAAAGTGAGAGCAATGTTATCCAAAGGATGCTATGTTTGATTGTAAAGCTTTAAAGGGTGATTTTCTTTAAGCCCTGTGATGCTACAGTTAGCCTGAGAGAATGTGTCCTGTATTTTCAGAAGCTATACTTGTTAGAAAAGGGGTATTTAGAAAAGGTCCCTCCTTGCTGCTATCATTCAGAAAAGGTCCTTCCCTTGCGGCCATCAGATTCAGGCATCTCAGGCTTAAAGAAAACATCCCCACCCACAGCTTCGAAACTTTCACAGGATCTACAAAGAGAAGAATTGCTCTGAGCAGATCTCTGAGTGTTTCTATTTCAATTATCTGTTTCTATGAAACAAGTCACCTTCAAATTAGTGGCTTCAATCAGCAACAATTATCATCATGGCTCAAGAGTCTGGATTTGCTGAGCTCACCTGGGTAGTTCCTTCCTTATGTGGTATGAGCTGTGGCTGCAGTCATCTGGAGGCTCAACTGGTCTGGAATGTCCAAGAGGGCTCACTGAAGGCTCAACTGATTTGGAATGTCCCAGATGGTGGCAGTTGGAGCTGCCTAAAGGCTGGGATTTCTTGTGGGGCTGTCAATCAGAGCACTTTGATCTTCCTTCATACGTCATCTTCAAGTGGCTCCCTTGGGCTTTCTTAAAAGTCTGGTAGTCTCAGGATAATCAGACTTCTTCTATGGTGCCTGAACCCTAAGAATACAAAATTAGAAGCAGTCATGTCCTTTTAAGTCTCAGGACAGGAGTAATGTAATAAATAGCACTTATGTCACATTCTATTCTATTAAAGCAAGCCATCAGATTCAAGAGGAGGGGACCAAATGAGGAGACCTCCAGGAGTCATTCATTCCTGGTCACTGATGTAGAGATTACCACAGTTTCCCAATATTTCTATTTTCAAACTGAAATGTTCACAGTGGTTATCCTGTCCCTCTTTCTTCATTGGACGTTATGTGTGAGTTTAGTCTCTGGATTAAGAGACACAGATGTGAAACTTACGCAGAAACTATCATGCAATGCTGAACTTTGAGACTAAGCCAAATCATAGGAATTCTGGTCGCCTCCCTTAGGGAAGATATTTTGCACATTAAAAGAAGGTAAATATCAAAGTAACGTATTAGATAATACATATTATAATGTCAATATAGTATAACATAAAATATATCCTATAATATATAAACTATATAATATATATACCTTAAATATATACTATATTATCATATACTATATATTAATATAAATAATATTAAGATATTTTAGAGATAATGTTCTTAAAATTATTTGAATTCTGAAGAAAATTTTTAAGGTAAATTTTGTGAAGGAGCCTGAGCCTGTGCCTGATAGGAATCTACTTTCTGACTTCAGACTATACTACAAAGCTACAGTAATCAAAATGTTACCAAATTCACAAGCCCATGTGCCTGACACACAGTGAGGCCCATCAATAGTAAACATTAGAGTTTGGAACAGAGAAAGCTTTATTACAGATTCATACAAGGAAATGGGTGGCTCATGCCCTAAGAACCCCAAAGTTACTGACAGCTTTCAGCAGTCCCTTTAAAAGCAAAAGGTGAGGGATGGGCGTGGCTGGTTGCTGCCGACTTCTCCATGTCAGATTCTCTGATCCTGAGGTCTGGTCATGGTCAGCTAATGATGTTCCTGTAAATTTCTACCAGATGACTGTTAATTCTCTCTCCTGAGCAGAAAGGGCAAAGTCCCAAGGTGTGACTTTTACCCTCCAAGGTCCCACCCAGTCCTGTCTCAGAGGAGACAGATCTCAGCTGGCAGCTCCTTAAGGGACAGGTTCCCACATCCTGCCCAGCTGTCATCCCTGAGGGAGCCAGGCACCCAACCCTACTGGCTCTTAGTCTTCTCAGGCTGCCCAAAGCAAGAGACTAGGGCTCACAGACTGAAGTCCATACAGAGAGCCACTGCTATTAGGTTGTAGAGACAGGGACAGGGGAGAGGCTCACCGCTGCCTCAAGGCCTGGGCCAAAGCTAGGGGAGGGCCTTAGTGAGAGGCTCTGGAGTCCTGCAGGATGTAGTCTCTAGTTTGTTCCCCAGAGCCTCTAGTTCACTCACTGGCCCAAGGCTAGGTAAGCTGGAGGGCTTCCAGGAGAAGGCCTGAATCTGCCTCTTACCTCACTTTCCACCTGATGACCACCACACTGCCACCCCTTGGCTGAATCATTTCCCCAATGGTCCCTCACTGACAGTTACCACTGGGCAGGGCCCACTGCAGTGCTGAACAATAGCTGAGCAGGACAACTAACGGTCACTCATTGACAGTTGGTTGCTTGTGGGTGGGGCCCACTGAGGCATCGACCAATGGCTGGGCAAGACCTAGTTGCCTAGTAACAGGATGTGGAGTAATTAGGCATAGCAATGCTACCTGCCCGGAGAAGGCAATGGCACCCGACTCCAGTACTTTTTTTCTGGAAAATCCCATGGATGGAGGAGCCTGGTAGGCTGCAGTCCATGGGGTCGCTAGAGTCGGACACGACTGAGCGACTTCACTTTCACTTTTCACTTTCATGCACTAGAGAAGGAAATGACAACGGACTCCAGTGTTCTTGCCTGGAGAATCCCAGGAACGGGGAAGCCTGGTGGGCTGCCGTCTATGGGGTCGCACAGAGTCGGACACGACTGAAGCGACTTAGCAGCAGCAGCAGCATGCTACCTGCCAAGGGCTGTGCTCTTCCTGTTCTGTTACGAAAACAGTATGGTACTGGCACAAAACCAGACACAAAGATCAATGGAATAGAGTAGAGAGCTAGAAATAAACCCACACATTTTCAGTCAATTAATCTATGACAAAAGAGGCAACAATAGAAAAGGGGAAAAGATACACTCACTCTTCAATAAGCAGTCTGGGAAATTTAGACAGTTACATATAAAATAATGAAATCAGAACATTTTCTCGTACCATACACAAAAATAAACTCCAAATGGATTAAAGAGCTAAATGTAAGACTGAAAACCATAAAACTCCAAGAAGAAAACAGAACACTCTTTGACATAAATTGTGGCAATATTTTTAAAAAATCTGTCTCCTAAGGTAAAGAAAACAAAAGCAAAAATAAACAAATGGGATCTGCATAGCAAAGAAAACCATTGACAGAATGAAAAGACAGCCTACCAAATGGGAGAAAATATTTGCAAATCATATACCTTATAAGGGGTTAATATCCAAAATATATAAAGAACTCATACTGTCTCACAACAAAAAGAAAACAATTCTATTTAAAAATGGTCAGAGGAGCTGATAGGCATTCTTCCAAAGGAGACTTTCAGATGGCCAACAGACATGTGAAAAGATGCTCAACGTTACTAATAAGAGAAATGCAGATCAAATAATAAGAAGTATCCCTTCACATCTGTCAGAATGGTTATTATCAAAGATACCACAAATAATAAATGTTGGTGAGAATGTGGAGAAAAACCTTTTTTCCTACGAAAAAACTGTTCGTAGGAATGTAAACTGGTACAGCCATTGTGAAAAACAAGATAGAGACCCCTCAAAAATCTAAAAACAGAACTGCAATAAAGATCCAGCAATTTCATTCCATGGTACATATCTGTAAAAAACAACACTAATTCAAAAAGATACATGCATCCTAATGTTCATAGCAACAGGAATTACCATAGTCAGCAATAGATGATCAGTCCCTCAACAGATAAAGAAGATGTGGTGTGTATATACACACACACCCACACACAAATGGAATTATTCAGGCATAAAAAGAATGAAATTTGGGGGGATTTCTCTGGCAGTCCAGTGGTTAAGACTTCATGCTTCTAATGCAGGGGGCACAGGTTTACTCCCTGGTCAGGAAACTAAGATTCCACATGCCATCTGACCTCAAAAAAGAAAAAAAAGAGAATGAAATGGACCTAGTGGGTATTATGCTTAGTGAACTAAGTCAGAGAAAGACATACTGTATCTTATCATTTATATATGGAATCTAAAAAATAAAAAGATGACTATAATGAAACAGAAACAGACTCACAGATATAGAAAAAAAAAATAGTAGGGAGGTAGGAGATACAGAGGTACAAACTATGTACAAAATAAACAAGCCACAGGAATATATACAGGAGTATATGCTAGAGCATAGGGAATGAGAGGGTAAGGAATATATACAGGAGTATATGCTAGAGCATAGGGAATGAGAGGGTATCAGGTAGGAAGGCCAGAGGTCCCCAAGTGGCAGACGGTTTTCTTTTCACTTCTCTACACAAATTTAAAAGAGGCTTTTAATTCTGTGTTGAGGACACCTGGTTCTTCCTTGAGCTAACCAATGCATCCAATGCATTTGTTGTTGTTGTTGTTTTTTTAATGGAAATGTTTTTCTTAAGCTGTGTAATGAAACTATGTATTTGCTTTGGAATCTGCCTTTCTTCAAAATGGTTCTGCCTAAGACTAACTTTTTTTCTTTTCTCAAACCTTAGGCTGATAATGGCTCAACAAACCAGCATTTATGTCAATTGTTTTATGGCCGGGGGATGATACACCTCGTGCCATCCTATCTCAAAAATGCATATTGTGGGAGAGGGGCCTAGGAAAACTCCCTCAGCCTTGAGGTGTCTTTCTTACCTGATTAATAGCTTTCTAACAGACATAAAACACCTTGCTAAAAACTAGCAAAGGGGCATTCTTTCTGTCCCTTTTCTGTCTATGTCAGAAGCTTTCCCCATCTCTGTTATACTTTAATAAAACTTTGCTACACGAAAAGCCCCAAGTAGTCAAGCCTTGTCTCTGACCCTGGATCGAAATCCTCTCCTCTGGGGATAGGATACGAATCCCAGCATAACACACGGCTTGCAGCAGCAACCTTTCAGGAATATATCCAATATTTTATAATAATTTTAAATGAAATATAAGCTATAAAAACTTTGAATCACTATGCTGTACACCTGAAACTAATACTATCAATGAATTACTATCAATGAATTTTAAAAAGAGAAAAAAAGATACAGATTAAAATTAGATAAGGGGGGCTTACCTGGCAGTCCACTGGTTAAGACTCCATGGTTCCATGAATAAGAATTCATGCTTATGAATTGGAGCAAACTCTGGGAGATGGTGAAGGACCGGGAAACCTAGCATGCTGCAGTCCATGGGGTCACAAAGAGTTGAACACGACTTAAGAGACTGGACAATAACAACAACTCCCAGCTCAGGGAAGATAGATTTGATCCCTGTTTTGGGAACTAAGATCCCATATGCCACATAATGCAGAAAAAAAAAAAAAAAAAGCCAAGGAAAAGGAAGAATCTAGAAGAACCATCAGATGCAGATTTTGTCCTCTCCCAGTGGACTGATACAGACATTTAATTCCCCTAGCAACAATGAGAGACAACATGCACAAAGTATTACCAGCCCACAAAGTTCATCTGAGCCGGGTATCCAGTTTTTATTCAGGATCAGTCATTTAGAAAAGGAGTGACATGGCTGACCTTAGTTATTAGTCTCTCAGATGTCAAACTGCTGTTAAGTGTACCAAAGCCCCATGTAAAAAATGAGTTTTTATCAGTCAGTAGATTCCAGAAACTCAGAGGTTAACTCCTGGGAGCCTGGCAAGGGTCAAACCCTTCTTTGGAACATGCAGGTTTTAGACAACCCAGGCCTACTGAATTTATCTTTTACTCCAGAGAAGCATATTCTTTCTTGCAATCCAGAAACTGGTGGGGCCTAACAACAGGGGTAGCATTAGCAATGACAACACTCACCACGCACCCACCACAGGTGCTATAAACATGAGAGCAACTGGGGATGCAGACATAGGACAGTTAATCTCAGGTCTGGCTAGAGCAGCCTTCATGTACCCAGGAGGAAGTGGAGCCAGCGCGTCCATGGCAGGCATTTGTGAAATATACTAAAAAATGTTTCTATAGAAAGAGCTACAAGCCAGGCCTTGTCGTGGAGGGCACTTCTAGTATGTCACCAGGAACTGCTGATCTCTCCCCAGGGGGCCATATGAGTGTGGTGATCACAGAAACCTGTTGCAGTAGTGTGATCCCCTCATCCCAAACTCACAGGGTTAAGGCAACACGAGTGAATGAGTGAACAGCACAGAAACGTTTAGAGCTGCAAATGCTTACATTTAACAAGAGGGAAGATTTTAAGTCAACAACCTAACTTTATCTCTTAAATAACTGGGTAAACAACCTAAACCCAAAGCTAGCAGAAAGAAGGAAATAACACAGATTAGGGAAAGTTGCCTAAAGAATACAGTACAGGAACTCAATATCATTTCTCTTCCAATTAGAAACTCAGCAGTGTGCACTCAGTCTTAAAACATTTTTCCAGGCAATGAGATATAATTATAGACAAACTAACCTGAATGAGAAATATTTATTTCATTTTTCTGGTTGAGCCTGGTGTTGAGGTTGGAAGAGGCCACAGTCTTTTTTAGTTCAGTTACCAGGACTGAAAACTCAGTGGAGAACAGGCCTTTCCCATTTGCTCTGTTATTTTCAGAGTGTGGCTTTAAATTACGTCTTTGGAGGTCTCTCCAGCTTGCTTCAGGTTCTGAGACCATCCTGCATCTTTACAAACCAGATGGACAACTCTGGCAACACTGTTCTTGATGAGAACATGTGAGGAACTTCCTGTTCCTGTGAAATGAGAAAGGGACAAGCAGCTCAATTAAGAAATCAGAAAGTGATTTGATTCTACTTTCAGTATTCTGAATATGATGGACTAAATGGAAGGACGGCCCATCTCCTGTAGAGTGCTTAGTCACTCAGTCAAGTCTGACTTTTTGTGACTCCATGGACTGTAGCCCACCAGGCTCCTCTGTTCATGGGGATTCTCCAGGCAAGAATGCTAGAGTGGGTTGCCATGCCCTCCTCCAGGGGATCTTCCCAATCCAGGGATCAAACTCACGTCTTCCACATTGCAGGTGAATTCTTTACTGTCTGAGTCATTAGGGGAGCAACAGTGAAAAATTTCCTTCAAAATAAATGATTATCCTAAGGAATCAAATACAGAAGAAAAAGGCAAGAATAAATAATTTTTAAGAATTGAGATAATGGAAATATGAAAGAAAAGAAGATAATAATGAGAAGCTGAGTAAAAATTTATAGTCATTTCAGAAGCACCCTAAAAGTTGGTTGAATGATACAGTTCTAATCAAAAGTCATTATACTACAACAGAAGTCAAATTGTCAAAGCAGAGAAATTACGCACCTTAATGGCAAATTTCACTAATCATTACTTAAGGATACAAGCAAACAGCAAGCATAACATCTATCTCTGAAAGGGTCCAAACTACCATATACACCTCCAAAAAACAGATTTTTGTTCTAGGATGTATTCTGGTTTCAGAGTTAGAGATCAGTGTTCACTGTGCATGAAGGACATGTGCTATACAAGTCAGTTCTAGGGAGCCATTTAAGTCTGCTGCTGCTGCTAAGTCGCTTCAGTCGTGTCCGACTCTGTGCGACCCCATGGACGGCAGCCCACCAGGCTCCCCCATCCCTGGGATTCTCCAGGCAAGAACACTGGAGTGGGTTGCCATTTCCTTCTCCAATGCATTTAAGTCTAGAGCTTCTTATTTTTATGCATTCCATCAGTCATGCAGAGAAGGAACCTGTAAGACTAACTTCTGTTCTCTAAGTTTTGCTCTATAATCAGTAAATTTCAAATTTCTTCACAATAAGCAATGCAAAAACTCAGATAAAAAACACTCTCAGATGAGAACTTCTTTGGTTATCTTTGTGCTAGGAAATTTACATTGAGGGTTACAGAGCTGCTGTTAATTCTTTTCATTTTGCAGGGATCTGCATAAAATGAACCGCAGTGCCGAGAGTAGCAGGGGAATGAGTCAGTGTATGTCAGGTCACTCCCAGATGCACTCCAGAGACACCATACTGTACACGTTCCACATTGTGGAACTTGGCTTCTTTTAGGTTGCCTGGTCAAAGACAATGATAAGCTTCTGAACATGCAGGAAAATGGATGTTGGGCTCCAATGAGAACGTTTCTGATTCTCACCTTTCTGAACTATCCTCTGGACTCATAATTCTTCACAGTTTCAAACTTCTTTTTATACATTTCCCAGCTCTCCGTTTCTGATCCATATTGAGGACCCAGAAGGCATGCAATGCAATCAGGGAAAAAGGCTAAAGGCAGAAAGCATGAAGGATGGAATGATCTAATTTAGAGCAAATTAGAAATAGAAATGATACAATCAGTTTGCATCCTATGAAATTCAAGCATGTTTCAATATATGCATTACAGCAGACTTCAATGAGGCAGAAAATTATGAACAATGGAGACAAATTAGAGAAAGCATGCAGAGATGCACAGATGTGCCAATGGCCCTTGATATCCAAATTTTCAGACTTGGATTATATATACTATCTTCTCAAAAAAACACAAAAAGCTCAAACATATATAAAAATTTTATATATTATATAAGGAAGATTAAAATATACTAAAGGAAATGAAGAGAAAAAATTTTTTAATCTGTGAAAGGAATATAAAAGCATGATATAAAAGAAACAAGCAATATAAAAGATACAATAATGATCAAAAATTTAAAATTTAACAATATTTATAATTAGTTATGTTAAAAATAGCTCATAAAACAATAAAAGTTACAACTTGTATCAAGTGAAAGCTATATTTGCCTACCATTAAGAAACTCTTATGTATCAATAAAAAAAGCGTGAAAGTGCAAGTGTTAGTCACTTCATTGTTCCAACTCTTTGCGACCGCATGGACTGTAGCCTGCTAGCCTCCTCTGTCCATGGAATTGTTCAGGCAAGAATACTAGACTGGGTTGCCATTGCCTTCTCCAGGGGATCTTCCCAACCCAAGGACTGAACCTGGGTCTCCTGCATTGCAGGCAGATTCTGTACTCTCTGAGCCACAAGGCAAGCCCATAGATAAAAAGATGAACATTATATATGAAACCATTATATTTTCCCTCCAAAACCTGTTTCTCCAACAGTTATTCCAGACTCAATGATAACAGTTTCATCATTCCAATTAGATTGGGCCAAAAAACATCCAGCAGTTATGAAACTTCTGTTTCTCTCATGCTCATTCCAGGAAATCCTATTTACTCAACACTCAACAAAATCTACAGAGTATATGCGCAATACACACTGTCTTGTTTGGTGCTCTAAATGAATCTGGGAACAACAGAGTTCAAAATCTTGGTACTTGTTGGCTTCAGTATAACTAGAAAGAGTTATCACTTGATATTTCCAGAAAACATCTCCATATTACCATATTTCAAGCTTTCTCTTCCCACTAGCTAGAGCTTAGAAAACATTTGTGGATTTTGAATCCATATTTATACAGCTCCAAAAATTCAGCTGGATTGGAGTGAACCTCATATTTATAATGAACACTGAAATTTGAGAATTATTTGCATAAATGATAATCTCAATTTCACAATAACTAGAAAACAAAAATTACTCTATATTATGATTAATTTGGTTCTTGCTTATGAACTAGATATTTTATCATGGAGTCCATGATACTTGGCTTAGTTTTCCATAGAGATCGAACTTATGTGTCAATATCATGCAACACTATTCAGATTTTGAATTTAAAATCTAAGGGGATTCAGCATAAGAAAGAACATCTGGGACAAAGGAAATCATTCAACTGGGATGAATCATATATATCTATAATAACACATATAATTACAGTGAGTAAATAAGCATTTTAGAGAAATGCATTTAAAATGTTTATCCCATATAAATACTTTCAAAATAAAGCAAAACATATTAAAAATTAATCAAAATATAGAAGAGTTGTCAAATAGGTAACTTATACTGTTATTTAATTTTTCTTGCCAGTCTTTAACCTCAAGTCACATGCTTATTATAATTTTTGAGAGCTTTGATGTTTGTTTCTCAAAGCATTCAGTCTGGTATCTTAATAATGGCAATGACAACTTAAGAACTTATCTAGACTTTTCTCTATAGACTCTATCAATTGAATGAAATGTCAAACAAATCCTCTCATGATCCCACTCCCTGGGATATGGCTGCCAGTATCACAACAGCCACTATATTCAGAGGCCAGCATCGGCAGGTCTGATTCACAGAGATTTCTGGCTAATAACGGGGGAAGACAGCATGAACACAAAGAAGTTATAAGAAGTTATAAATTAACCTATCAAAATTACTGGGTGATTTAGTCTTTACATAGTTGCTATTTTATCACAGAATCCATCTCATTTCTGACAATCTCAACTAATGTTCACTAACTCTTACAATATTATCTCTAAGCTCCCAGGCCAACCTTTTCTCTAACAACCACCTTTTCAGCCATAGGCAATCCGAGGTCATCTTCTCTGCCCCTACAGAATATGCAATATTAAGTAACATTTAATACACTTAATGGGCTTCCCAAGTAGCTCGAATGGTAAAGAATCTGCCTGCAATGTGGGAGACCTGGGTTCAATTCCTGGGTCAGGAAGCTCCCCTGGAGAAGGACATGGCCCCTACTCCACTATTCTTGCCTGGAGAATTCCATGGACAGAGGAACCAGGTGGGCTATAGTCCGTGGAGTTGCAAAGAGTCAGACACCACTGAGTAACACTTTCACTTTCACTTTCAATACACTTAATAGCTGCAGCTACCTAAATTCTTTTCCCCAACACAGAATGAAGAAATTCTTATTCAAGTAATTCAGCAGAATTGACAGAACTGTTCTAAATTTGGGGGACATCTCCAAGAACAGCAATGAGAGAGTGACTTAGAGTACTAGGATCAAAACCAGGGTAACAATAACTACTGGAGAGGAAATGTAGAAAGGGAACCCTCTTGCAGTGTTGGTGGAATGTAAACTAATACCGCCACTATGGAGAATAGTATGGAGATTCCTTGCAAAATCAAGCGTAAACTACCCTATGATCCAGCAATCCCACTACTGGGCTTATACCCTGAGAAAACCATAATTTTAAAAAACACATGTACCCAGTGATCACTGCAGCACTTTTTATAACAGCCAGAACATGGAAGCCACACAGACGCCCACTGACAGAGGAAGATAAAGACGATGTGGTACATGCACACAGTGGAATATTACTCAGCCAGAAAAGGGACATATTTGAGTCAGTTCTAGTGAGGTGGATGCACCTAGAGCCTGTTATACAGAGGGAAGGAAGTCAGAGAAAAACATATTAACACATATATTAGGAATCTAGAAAAATGGTACTGATGAAACTATTTGCCAGACAGGAATAGAGACGTAGATAAAGAGAACAGAGACCTTCCCTGATAGCTCAGTTGGTAAAGAATCCACCTGCGATGAAGGAGACCCTGGTTTGATTCCTGGGTTGGGAAGGTCCTCTGGAGAAGGGATAGGCTACCCACTCCAGTATTCTTGGGTTTCCCCTGTGGCTCAGCTGGTAAAGAATCAGCCTGCAATGCAGGAGGCCTCGGTTCAATCCCTGGGTTGGGAAGATCCCTTGGAGAAGGGAAAGCCTCCAGTACTATGGCCTGAAGAATTCCATGGACTGTATAGTCCATGGGGTCGCAAAGAGTCGGACACTACTGAGCAACTTTCACCTCACTTAAGAGAACAGACTTGTGGAAACAGCAGGGGAAAGAGAGGGTGGGACGAATTGAGAGCATAGCACTGAAACATACACCCTACCATATGTAAAACAGATAGTAGAAAATTGCTGTATAACACAGGGGGTTCAACCTGGTGCTCTGCAATAACCCAGAGGGGTGGGATGGGGTGGGAGATGGGAGGGACGTTCAAGAGGGAGGAGATATATGTATACTTATGGCTGATTCACATTGTTGTATGGCAGAAATCAATACAATATTGTAAAAAAATTATCCTCCAATTAAATTAAAAAAAAAAAACCAGGGTAGTAGGAATTCTTGTTATTTTCCTTCAAATAATACGAATTACTGTTCATGTTTCTTCAAGAAGAGCTGATATACAACTGCAGTGTGCTCTAGGCATAATATCAAATTTTAGGATTTTCTTAAAGGTATGCAATTTTATAAAATGCATCAACATATAAATCTACTGAAAGAATACTAAAATAAAATATATATGCTCTATAAATGAAAAATTTTATTACAAAATAAAAATAATTGAGTAAATAGGTGTGTGTGATATATTACATACTCAGGTTCCACTGCAAAATGGTAACAGGTACCCTTGTTCAAAACTCAAAGAAAAGATTACTGAAAATACTAAAATATAAAGATTTTACCTTTAAAATGTTTATTACTTAGAAACTATAATAGAGGTAATAGTGATATATAAGAACATAAATTTTTAAGTTGTAAAAACTATTTAGACATTACAATTTATATAAAATAATGAATAAAATACTATACTCTTGCGACTTCTTGATTGATCATTGATTTTTTGGCTTACCTTTCTGCAAATTTATTAGGTCATCACAATTTATAGCTTTAGCAACTTTACTTTCACATGGATATAAATGAAAGCAATATGAGGTAGTTTTAGTAAATGTTAAGATTGTACCTAATTTTTTAAAGTATCTAACTTTGAAAAGAACCTTTCTGCTACTGGAACTGTTACTGGAGCTGTGATGAGTATTTTTTGGTGGGACAACCCTAGAACATATTTCTGATAAACTATTTTGAAGGATAAACTATAGTTCATGTAGAGTTGTTAACTGTGACATAACACTTTTTCTGGAAAGATTTAACTCTTTATACAAGTGAGTTTCTTGTCTGAATTGAAAGGTTACCTCACGTCAGTCGTCAGTCGTGTCCGACTCTGCACGACCCCATAGACGGCAGCCCACCAGGCTCCCCAGTCCCTGGGATTCTCCAGGCAAGAACACTGGAGTCGGTTGTCATTTCCTTCTCCAATGCATGAAAGTGAAAAGTGAAAGTGAAGTTGCTCAGTCATATCCGACTCTTAGCGACCCCATGGACTGCAGCTCACCAGGCTCCTCTGTCCATGGGAGTTTCCAGGCAAGAGTACTGGAGTGGGGCGCCATTATCTTCTCCGGTTGAAAGGTTATGCAATGGCAATTTAATGAACTACAAGGAGAAATTAATTTTCAAGGTGCCTTCTGAATAACTGGTTTATGCAAAGTTTCATATTAAAAAAGTGCTTTTTTCTGTTAAATTGTGTGATCTTTAAATTTAATTTCTATCTTTAAGCCTATGGGTACCTGCTTGTAATGACTCAGCAATTTCCAAAACCAGAATAATACTAATTATGATACATATATTCATATGTATCATATATACATATGATACATATATTCATATGATACATTACAGAATAATACATATATTCTGATATGTTTTATTGCAATGTCCATGTATATGATGTTTTTTCTTTTTTCTTTTCTTTAACCCCCCTTCCCTTCTCCCTCCCCATACCATCTCTCTGGGTCATCCCAGTGCACCAGCCTCAAGTATCCTGTATCCTGCATCGAACCTAGACTGGCGATGTTATTTTATAATAATTTACTGACAAAATTTACAGGATGGGCATCTTCAGTACCTGTCCCAGTGCTCAACACCAAGGGTTAATCATTGCAAACACTTAGGGATGAGGTCTGGAAGCAAACAGCCTACCATCCAGGTCCTGTGCTGTCCCATTTGAAAGCTGTGCCCCCTGTACTCTCTTGGGGCTGTGCCCACCGCCACTTCTGCTGCTGCTTTGGGGCCTCCCATCTTAGGGCCCCTGTACACATACGACACAACCACTAGGCCAGGTACTCAGGGACAGTGTACCTGCCTTGCTCACTGGCTGCAATCAGCAACCACCATTTATTGCTGCTCATGACTCTGTGGATTAGTTGGGCTCACCTGAATAGTTTTTCTCGGTATGGTGTGAACTGTGGCTGCAGTCATCATAAAGCTCAACTGTCTGGAACATCCACAGTGGCTCACTAGAGGTTCAACTGATTTGGAATGTCCCCAATGGTGGCAGTTGGTCTATGCTGTTGGCTGGAATCTCAGGTGAGGCCGTCATTTGGTGCACTCTGCTTCTCCTCCATGTGGCCTCTCCAGGTGGCTCACGCAGGTTTCCTTAAAAGTATTGTAGTTTCAGGATAATCATACACCTTCCTTATGGTGGGCTGGACCCTGGGCCCTGGCAGTACACAAACTGGAAGCTGTTAGGACTTCTTAAGGTTTAGGACAGGAGTTAGTCCAAATGTACTTCTGCAGTAGTCTACTATTTAAACAAGTCACAAGACCAGTTTAAATTCAAGAGGAGGGGACTAAAATGAGGCAAACTCTAGGAGTTGTCCATTAGTAGCTATCAGTGTAAGAGACAACCACAGCCAACCAGTCTTTCTCTTTCAAAATGGGGAATGTTCACAGTGGTTGTTCTGTCTCTGTTCTTTCATTGAATGCTGGATTTGGGAGGCAGGTAAGTTGTAATTTTTAGTTCACAGGTCTCTGAATTAAGAGAAGGTATATCTGAAACTTACATAGAAACTATGATGAAATCTTGAACTTTCAGTCTTAGGCCAAAATGATGGAAATTTTGGTTGCCTCCTTTTGGGAGGGGGTGAGGATATTTTGCATGCTAAGTTAAAGGAGGTAATACTTGTGGCCATACAAGTGGACCAGGCAAATTTAATTATTTTTCAAAAATATTTTCTCTATCTTATCAGAGCCTTTGAACATTGCTATATTATGACTGTTACTACATTAAAAATTACCCAAAGCTCATGATTAAAAAAAATGCAGGTTTGCTGTTTCACAGATTTTGTAGCTCTGAAGTCCAGGAACAATTTAACTGGGTCCTTTGCTTCAGTGTTTCTCATAGATTGTAATGAAGTTGTCAGTCAAGGCTGGGGTTCGTTGAGTGTTCAACTAGACAAGGATGTACTTCCAAGCTTACTTGTACTTCCAATTGATTTTTTCACCAGTTTTCTTCCTTGTTGGCTGTTAGGTAGACCCTCAGTTCCCTGTCATGTGACACTCTCTCCACAGTGCAGCTCTCAACATGAGCAGAGTACCTCATCAAAATTAACAAGGAAGAACATCTCCTAGTATGAGATTTTCATCTTTGTTACATAATATCAGAAGCGACTCCCTGTCACCTTTGCCATAGTCTATGTTAGAGGCAAGTCACAGATCTTGTGACCACACTCAAGGGAATTGCAGAAAGGATGACCATATAGGTGTTGGTATAAACCGGGACTGTCTTCAAGTCTGTCTGCCACATGAAGTCCCTCACTGAGGGATAATTAATTAGACTTTTGTACCATACATTTAAGATCTGAACATATGACTTATTTCAGCTAAAGGATGTGAATTATGTGCTCCTTTGAAGAAGGTCTTTAAGAATCATCTTTTATCACTTTCTCTTTTTTTTCCTTCCCTCTAAGACGAGCAATATCCCAGATAACCCATCAACCTGAATCCTGGACCTGATGCACTCTAGGTATATAAAAGGAATAAGAAATAAACTCTTTGTTGCAAGTCACTAAGATTTGGGGGGAGGTGTTTATCTGCAACATAACTTAGTTGAAACTGACTGACACAGCTGACCCAAGAGAGACATCCCTGGCAGTGAAGCATCCTCTGCTAGCAACAGGGGAGAGCTACTACTTTCCAAGACCAGGATGGATGTGGGAAGTGGGGGAGGGACAGAAAGCGTGAACACATTGGCCTACTCTCTGATCTTGGACTAAGGCTGCCCCTTGACAGAAAAGGACTGAAAGTCAGAGCCTAGCAAATGCTAAATAACCCTTCTGGGACAGATGAAGGAAGGAAGAATAATTTATAGGGGAGCTGAGAGGAAATGACCAGAGAGGAAAAAGGAAAACCAAAGAGTGGTGGGATCGAAAAGAGTGATAATGGAATGAATATGCAATCACACTTAAAGACTCTTCTCACGGTTGCATTAATTTAAGGTTCAGTTCAGTTCAGTCACTCAGTCATGTCCGACTCAATATGCTATCTGGGTTAGTCATAACTTTTCTTCCAAGGAGTAAGCATCTTTTAATTTCATGGCTGCAGTCACCATATCAGATTTGGAAAATAGATTCTTACATGTGACACAAAAAGAGAGATATGTAATTGCCATGAAACAGAGTATGGTGATATGATGTATTGAAATGACTAGTCAATAGAAAGCAAAGTTGTAGAAAGGAGTTTTTGACCACCTTTGAAAAAAATGTGGGAAGAGATGCAATAATTACCCTTGGATAATTCTGAGACTGGAGAGAAAAATAAAATGATTAGTTTGCAGACAATTTTGTGTGTTAGAAGATGCAAAGTGAATGAATTCCATTCATGAACACCTCTATTTTTTTCTGGAAGAAATGAAGTAGGCCATCTGTTAGATAAGGTAGAAATAATGTCTTAGAACTTAAATTGAAGAGCAAGTATGATAAAAGTAGGTTACTGTGACATGTGCAAAGTTAGGAAGATGTATTCAAGAAATATGATGTCAGAATATAAAATAACAAATGTGGAGCAGTAGGGTAAAAGATAGTATTTGGAGGGTAGGCACAAGAGTGGGAAGCTGAAGGTGAATTGAGACAAAGATCATTGAAACTGAGCAGAGAGATAAGGATTCAGATTCACTTTTAACAACACTGATATTAGTAATGCTAGTACTATTAATAATATCAAATACTACTGAATGCTGGCTCTGATGCCAGGCACTATGCAAAGAGATTCAGTTCAGTTGAGTTCAGCCACTCAGTCGTGTTCACTCTTTGCGACCCCATGAATCGCAGCACGCCAGGCCTCCCTGTCCATCACCATCTCCCGGAGTTCACTCAGACTCACGTCCATCGAGTCCGTGATGCCATCCAGCCATCTCATCCTCGGTCGTCCCCTTCTTCTCCTGCCCCCAATCTCTCCCAGCATCAGAGTCTTTTCCAATGAGTCAACTCTTCGCATGAGGTGTCCGAAGTACTGGAGCTTCAGCTTTAGCATCATTCCTTCCAAAGAAATCCGAGGGTTGATCTCCTTCAGAATGGACTGGCTGGATCTCCTTGCAGTCCAAGGGACCCTCAAGAGTCTTCCCCAACACCACAGTTCAAACGCATCAATTCTTTGGCGCTCAGCTTTCTTCACAGTCCAACTCTCACATCCATACATGACCACAGGAAAAACCATAGCCTTGACTAGACGGACCTTAGTTGGCAAAGTAATGTCTCTGCTTTCGAATATACTATCTAGGTTGGTCATAACTTTTCTTCCAAGGAGTAAGCGTCTTTTAATTTCATGGCTGCAGTCACCATCTGCAGTGATTTTGGAGCCCAGAAAAATAAAGTCTGACACTGTTTCCACTGTTTCCCCATCTATTTCCCATGAAGTGATGGGACTGGATGCCATGATCTTCGTTTTCTGAATGTTGAGCTTTAAGCCAACTTTTTCACTCTCCTCTTTCACTTTCATCCAGAGGCTTTTTAGTTCCTCTTCACTTTCTGCCATAAGGGTGGTGTCATCTGCATATCTGAGGTTATTGATATTTCTCCCGGCAATCTTGATTCCAGCTTGTGCTTCTTCCAGTCCAGTGTTTCTCATGATGTACTCTGCATAGAAGTTAAATAAGCAGGGTGACAATATACAGCCTTGACGTACTCCTTTTCCTATTTGGAACCTGTCTGTTGTTCCATGTCCAGTTCTAACTGTTGCTTCCTGACCTGCATACAGATTCCTCAAGAGGCAGGTTAGGTGGTCTGGTATTCCCATCTCTTTCAGAATTTTCCACAGTTTATTGTGATCTACACAGTCAAAGGCTTTGGCATAGTCCATAATGCAGAAATAGATGTTTTTCTGGAACTCTCTTGCTTTTTCCATGATCCAGCAGATGTTGGCAATTTGATCTCTGGTTCCTCTGCCTTTTCTAAAACCAGCTTGAACATCAGGGAGTTCACGGTTCACATATTGCTGAAGCCTGGCTTGGAGAATTTTGAGCATTACTTGACTAGTGTGTGAGATGAGTGCAATTGTGCGGTAGTTTGAGCATTCTTTGGCATTGCCTTTCTTTGGGATTGGAATGAAAACTGATCTTTTCCAGTCCTGTGGCCACTGCTGAGTTTTCCAAATTTGCTGGCATATTGAGTGCAGCACTTTCATAGCATCATCTTTCAGGATTTGAAATAGCTCAGTTCGAATTCCATTACCTCCACTAGCTTTGTTCGTAGTGATGCTTTCTAAGGCCCACTTGACTTCACATTCCAGGATGTCTGGCTCTAGATTAGTGATCACATCATCATGATTATCTGGCTCGTGAAGATCTTTTTTGTACAGTTCTTCTGTGTATTCTTGCCACCTCTTCTTAATATCTTCTGCGTCTGTTAGGTCCACACCATTTCTGTCCTTTATCGAGCCCATCTTTGCATGAAATGTTCCCTTGGTATCTCTAATTTTCTTGAAGAGATCTCTAGTCTTTCCCATTCTGTTGTTTGCCTCTATTTCTTTGCATTGATTGCTGAAGAAGGCTTTCTTATCTCTTCTTGCTATTCTTTGGAACTCTGCATTCAGATGCTTATATCTTTCCTTTTCTCCTTTGCTTTTCGCCCCTCTTCTTTTCACAGCCATTTGTAAGGCCTCCCTAGACAGCCATTTTGCTTTTTTGCATTTCTTTTCCATGGGGATGGTCTTGATCCCTGTCTCCTGTACAATGTCACGAACCTCATTCCATAGTTCATCAGGCACTCTATCAGATCTAGACCGTTAAATCTATTTCTCACTTCCACTGTACAATTATAAGGGATTTGATTTAGTTCATACCTGAATGGTCTAGCGGTTTTCCCTGCTTTCTTTAATTTAAATCTGAATTTAGCAATAACGAGTTCATGATCTGAGTCACAGTCAGCTCCCGGTCTTGTTTTTGTTGACTGTATAGAGCTTCTCCATCTTTGGCTGCAAAGAATATAATCAATCTGATTTCGGTGTTGACCATCTGGTGATGTCCATGTGTAGAGTCTTCTCTTGTGTTGTTGGAAGAGGGTGTTTGCTATGACCAGTGCATTTTCTTGGCAAAACTCTATTAGACTTTGCTCTGCTTCATTCCATATTCCAAGGCCAAATTTGCCTGTTACTCCAGGTGTTTCTTGACTTCCTACTTTTGCATTCCAGTCCCCTATAATGAAAAGGACATCTTTTTGGGGTGTTAGTTCTAAAAGATCTTGTAGGTCTTCATAAAACCGTTCAACTTCAGTTTCTTCAGCGTTACTGATTGGGGCATAGACTTGGATAACTGTGATATTGAATGGTTTGCCTTGGAGACGAATAGAGATCAGAGATCATTCTGCTGTTTTTCAGACTGCATCCAAGTACTGCATTTCGGACTCTTTTGTTGACCATGATGGCTACTCCACTTCTTCTGAGGGATTCCTGCCCGCAGTAGTAGATGCAATGGTCATCTGAGTTAAATTCACCCATTCCAGTCCATTTTAGTTCGCTGATTCCTAGAATGTCGACGTTCACCCTTGCCATCTCTTGTTTGACCACTTCCAATTTGCCTTGATTCATGGACCTGACATTCCAGGTTCCTATGCAATATTGCTCTTTATGGCATCGAATCTTGCTTCTATCACCAGTCACATCCACAACTGGGTATTGTTTTTGCTTTGGCTCCATCCCTTCATTCTTTCTGGAGTTATTTCTCCACTGATCTCCAGTAGCATATTGGGCACCTAATGACCTGGGGAGCTCCTCTTTCGGTATCCTATCTTTTTGCCTTTTCCTAATGTTCATGGGGTTCTCAAGGCAAGAATACTGAAGTGGCTTGCCATTCCCTTTTCCAGTGGACCACATTCTGTCAGGCCTCTCCACCATGACCCGCCCATCTTGGGTTGCCCCGCAGGCATGGCTTGGTTTCATTGAGTTAGACAAGGCTGTGGTCCTAGTGTGATTAGATTGACTAGTTTTCTGTGAGTATGGTTTCAGTGTGTCTGCCCTCTGAAGCCCTCTTGCAACACCTACCACCTTACTTGGGTTTCTCTTACCTTGGGCATGGGATATCTCTTCATGGCTGCTCCAGCAAAGCACAGCCACTGTTCCTTACCTTGAATGGGGGGGTTTCTCCTTACTGCCACCGTTCCTGACCTTTAAAGTGGGATAGCTCCTCTTGGCCCTCCTGTGCCTGTGCAGCCACCACTCTTCGGGTTGCTCCTCCGGCCGCCGGCCCTGGCCTCGGGCTCCGGGTGGCTCCTCAAGGTCACCGCCCCTGGCCTTGGGCGCGAGGTGGCTTCTCCTGGCCACCCCTGATCTCAGACTCTGGGTGTCTCCTCCTGGCCACCACTGGCCTCGGAGGCCGGGTAGCTCCTCTCAGCTACCACCACTGACCTCAGATGCAGGGCAGCCCCTTTGGCCGTTCCTGCGCCGTCGCAGCCTGGCACTCTAGGCCGCTGCCCCTGACCTCGGACGTGGGGTAGCTCCTCTTGGCTGCACTTAGTGAGCCGGCCCGCAGCCACCTGTGCTTAATGAGCCAGCCCGCAGCCGCCTGCGCTTAGTGAGGCCGGCCCGCAGCCACCAAGAGATTAACACTTACTATTTAAGTCTTCATAATGTCTATAAAATTAATATTATCCCCATTTTACAAATACTGATAGTGAAAGTCGCTCACTCATGCCTGACTCTTTGTAACCCCATGGACTATGCAGTCCATGGAATTCTCCAGGTCAGAATACTGGAGTGGGTAGTCTTTCCCTTCTCCAGGGGATCTTCCCAATCCAGGTAGTGAACCCAGGTCTCCCACATTGCAGGTGATTTTACAACTGAAGACACTGAAATTCAGAGACATGACATAATTTACCCAAAGTCATAAAGATAGAAAATAAATGAACTGGGATTTGATGACAAGTCTGTTTAATTGTAAAGCCTAGATATGAAGTTTAACATTATCCTTCTTTCTAACATTAGCTTACTTTGAGTGAAATGAGTATACTGGGCTAGTTTAGGAATGACAGAAAACTTGCTGATGGAAATAAGGCAAATATTAATTTTATAGTCTTAAATAATAAATGTTAATCTTTCTGCATAGTATCTGGCATCAGAGCCAGCATTCAGTAGTATTTGATATGAATAATGCTAGCATTACTAATATCAGTGTTGTTGAAAGTGAATCTGAATCCTTACCTTTCTGCTCAGTTTCAGTGATCTTTGACTCAATTCACCTTCGGCTTCCCACTCTTGTGGCTACCCTCCAAATACTATCTTTTACCCTACTGCTCCACATTTGTCATTTTATATTCTGCTTTCAGGACTTTCTTTAAACTCTCTTGCAGTGCATGCCTGTTGGTGATAAATTATTTCAGCTTTTGTACTTCTCAGGATATTTTCATTTAACCTTTGTTTTTAAAATATATTTCTAATGGGCCAAGAATTCTATATGGACAGTTTTTTTTTTTTTTTTTAGTAATGTAAAGAAGTTACTCCACTGTCTTCTGGTTTGCATTATTTTCACCGACAAGGTTTCTGTCATTTCTAAACTTGCTCATCAGTACATAACACATTTTTATTCTCTTTCACAGTCATTCTGCCTATATATCCAATGTTCTTTTCTCTCTGTTGAATACACCTAAGTTAGCTCTTATTGCCAGTCATGCAAGATTGATAAAACAACCCAACACTACAAAGCCATTCAAAGAAAGCATTTCTATTATCTCCAAACTCATCCAGTTGTATATATTAAACATGTACAGCTTTTTTTTTTTGAGTCATAAACAAATAAACTGGTCTTAGGGGAAAAAGCACTATTTCTCATTTCTCTTTTGCAAAGAAGTAATATCTCATTAATACTTACCCTAGATCAGTATCAAGGGGGAAGTATGAAGAAAGGATATAAGGGAAGAGAAATTAAATGTATTGATGGCAATTTTTATGCCACTTATAAGGTAAATAACAGTTGACCTTATTTAATAAACCTGTCATTTTGGGAGTAGTCACACTGTCGACACTACTTTACAAATAAAGAAAGCTGGACCCTGAAAGATTGAATGATCTATTCAGGGTACACAGTGAATACAGTGACTTGCAGAGCTATGACTTGAACCCAGCTGTGCTGATGGAAACACTTAAGCCCATAACTCTTCTCCAAATGTTACTGTGGGCTCTCAGGACAGGTAATGGGTTCACAAGTCACTGCTACCAAATCCCCTGATTCACAGACAGCCTCTGCCCTGCTCACCCTCTGCCTCATTCATCTCCCTAATTCTCTTCTTATTTTCACATAGCACCTGTCTGGTCTAAGAAAAGAACTCTCCTATCACCTGCATGAGTGCTGTCAAGAATCCTGACTCCCCCCAAGGAGTCTGAAGGGTCAAGTTTCAACCAAATATTCAATACAGAGAAAAGGACTAACTAGGACTTTGTACAAGTATAGCAACAACCACACATAGAGTAACAAGCTGGACCAGCTGGAGATAGGACACTGCTACTCATTTAACCTCTCCTGGCCTCAGTTTCCTCTGGGTCTTCTGAGAAATGCAGAAGAAAGCAATATACCCTAATTTGTTGTGGATTCAAATCTGTCTCTGCGCTTTAACATTTGCAACCCTAGGCAAGTCCCTCCTCTCAGAGTCTCATGCCTTTGCACACTGTTCTGAGCCACAAGTGAAAGGTATCAGGAGTACATTTGAAATTGCTATGCAAAGTGCTAAATGGAGATAAGTGATCATACGATTGTATTGATTTGGACTGTTGACCCATATGACCATGGTATTTTACATGACACAGTTTGGTGGTAAAGAATGTGACTGGAGCCAAAGTTCCTAGCTTGGATGCTGGCTCTGCTATTTGCTATCAGTGTAGCCTTGGCAAATAACATACATTATATGCTCCCTAGTTTCCTTTTATTTAACAAGGGGACAATAATAGTATTTAAATCATAGAACTGTAATTGAGAATTACATGAGTAAGTACACATGAAAGGCATAAAAGGGTTCCTGGCAAAAGCAACCAACTATATATTTATTTACAAGAAATTTATATAAATCAATATAATATATATAATATGCTGAAAACTTGTTGGCAGTAAATGGAAAAGCCAGGATGACATAGGGGGTCATGATGAGACCTGCTAGGTCAGGTAGCAGAAGATGAGGATGCAGTTCACCTTCCTCATTTTCCCTTCTCCCACACTCCAGAACCCTTTGTGATTGTTCTGTAGCTCTGTGAAGCAGGTCTGGAAGTCCAGACCAGAGTAGGTATTCTCTATGTTCAGCTTCCTGAGGTAGAAGTGCATTTTAAGTGATAGAAAACTTTGGCTGGTTGCTCCTGCAATTGATTGAGTCCTGGTGCATTGGTTCCATCCTTCACTTTTGCACAAAGTTGAGGTCTCCATTCTGCCTCAATACTGCATCCAGTGGTGTACATAATTATCAGTGTTTGAAAAAAAAATAGATATTTGTCAGGTAAGGGAACTCTAGGCTCAGTCCACTGGAGAAGGCAATGGCAACCCACTCCAGTACTCTTGCCTGGAAAATCCCATGGACGGAGAAGCCTGGTAGGCTGCAGTCCAGGGGGTCGCTAGGAGTAGGACACGACTGAGAGACTTCACTTTCACTTTTCACTTTCATGCATTAGAGAAGGAAATGGCAATCCACTCCAGTGTTCTTGCCTGGAGAATCCCAGGGACCGGGGAGCCTGGTGGGCTGCCGTCTATGGGGTCGCACAGAGTTGGACACGACTGAAGCGACTGAGCAGCAGCAGCAGGAGCAGGCTCAGTCCACAATAGAGCCTGACTTGACTCTTATTTTCTCTTTTCCTATTCCCACTATTCTAAATCAATTATTGGAATGGAGAGATAACAAGAATGGGAGTTCTCAGGAGAGATTAATATATACAATTTGACTAACAAGACTGGTTGGTGGATAACAGATATAGTGGTGACTAGGGTTTCTAACCAAAGTGTACAGACCATCTGCTTAGATGTGCTAACTGTGATTCATGGACCATGGATTGGTTCCTAAAGAGACTTCAGGGCATCTGAAGAGAACAGGCCTTCAATGTTTATTTAACAGCTGCCTTCCTATTATAAGTGTTACCTGGCCAAGCCTCTCCCTTGTTTTGGGGCTGACTCAAGAGAGCAATGTTGAGCCTCTAAAAGCCTCTAATACAGATTCTACTCATGAAGCAGAATCCTACAGAATGGAGCATACACATTCCAGAAAATGTGAGTTTCTGTGCCTCTTTACAGTAGACTACTATCTGATATCAACTGAGGACCAAAGGCAGTAAGTCATTCTTTGAGTTTGACATAGAATCAGTTGAAAATACACACCTCCGTCTGCCTTATGTATGCAAATATGCACTGTACCTATGTCTGCCTTTATTCACTAACCTTTTGACATTAAGTCTTAATTCCTGGGGCTCTCAGGGAAAATTTTGAAATAGTCTTTCTCAGTTGAACATTCTATCAAGCTTCTTATAAGATCTCTTTCTCCTCCTTTCAATATGGAAACAGTATAAATTTCAATTTTATCAATATAGAATGTCACTGTACTTATGAATTTCTGCTGCTTGCTTAGAATTGGAAGTATAAGAAGTGGATCCCCTTCTTCATTTTTCCCCTTGTTTTTCACATCAACTCAGTGGCAGGAGGAGAAAGTGGGAACTTAAAAAGCTAAGGTTTTGCTATTCAACCCAGGCCTCTCCAAGGGATATCCTTTTTGCTCCTTTCATGAGATCTCAGGTCCACAATTGTTGGGACATCAGTTCCTAAGGCCAGCCCTCAAAAAGGATAGCCCCCTGAGGAGAGCACATTGACAGTAAACCAGAAACTGACACACTTCTAAACACTTCTCTCTCCTCCACATGAATTTCAGCGGAGCTGGGCAGTGGGTTGCGCCCATGGAGTGGTGGTGTGAGATGGCAGAAGCAGTATAGGTTGTTTTGGAGGCAACATTTTGGGACCTGACTTTGTACAAGTTGTTAACCTTCATGACATTCAGCCTCATTCCTTGAGAGAGCATCTGGCTTGCCACCCTCACAGGAATGTTGTGATTGTCAGCTGGGATCAATGTGCATGGAAGCACTTTGTAAATGGCACAGCACTGCACCTATGTCTGCCTTATGATTTTCTCATTGACCTTTTGATATTATGTCTTAATTCCTGGGGTTCTCTGCAAATTTTGAAATAGTCTTTTCTCAGTTGAACATTCTACAAAGCTTCCTATAAGATCCCTTGCTTCTTCTTTCAACTAATAGGCTATTTTCCTAACTTGAGAGCTTCCCTTAAAGGCACCAGTTTTCTCTCTGGAAAAAATTAATCTCTTATTTTTCCATATATCCTTCTTCCTGGCTTGTTTCTGGAAATTCCAGGACCCCATAGGAGTCGGGATGGCACAAAAAGGGGACATATGGAGAATGGAAAGTGAAAGGAAACCTTGGGTTGAGATAAGGGTACCAGGAAATGTGGAGATACATGCCATTTGCCAGGTCTGCTAGGCCAGCCTGTCCCCATTCTGCTCTTGGATGCTATTTTTACCTCTTATCTCTTACAGGCACTTGCACAAGCTCTTTTGATGTGGCTTTTTAGAGCAGTCAGAGCAAGATCCTGCCCTGAGGAGTGTAAGAGAGCAACCGCAGAAGGAGAGACTCTGTTGCAGAAGGATCTGGGAAAAGTGCTGTTCTATTTCCTCTGGGACTCAGGAGTCATCACTCTCTCTGGCCTCCAACTTCCCACTGGACTGAACTACCTTCTTGGTTTCGTTGTTTTCACCATCAACACTGGGTGCCCAACTTCCATCAGAGTTCCATTTCACGCTGAATCCAGCAATATTGATGGACCTTCTTTCACATCACCTCTTCCCTTTTCCTTCCTACCCCCCAAAAACACTCAGATTCTGGACCCTATTTCACAACTAGACCCCTTTTGCCTATGTACCCTAACTCCTCACTTGACTCCACACTTCTGAAGAGACCTTTCCCTCTTCAGCCATCTATATTTCAAAGGCTGACTATATAGTTAAAGCTGCAAGCCCCTTGGAGGAAACTCTTAAGCAGATCAAGGAGAAGAAAAATTTCATCTCCTGCATGCTTACCTGTGGGTGAAGAGGGCCAGATGGCCAAGTAGTCATCCCCCTAATGTTTTGTTCATTGGCTCAGGCTGGGGAGGGGATCAAACAGGACAAGAATCTATCACCAACTTAAGAGAGAGAAGATCCTAAGTACCATAGGAAACCCTCAGCTAGAGAAAAGCAAAAAGGGAACGCAGAATTGGAGACCTCAAAGAAAACAGGACTAGACATGTGTTCCAGTGGTTTTATCCACTGAATAGAAGACAGATTCATGGCACAAAACCAAGGCACTGTCAACTTCTGTGCAGAGCTCAGATTCACTAGAAATCAGAACTGCATCTATGTGCAAATGGGATATTGAAACTCAGAAGAAAAGTCAGCCACTGGCTAGATCCTAAAGAAAAACTGAGATTAGGTACAGAACTAATAAAGGAAAGAAAGTCTGCCTGAGTAACTCAAGGCCCAGGCTGAGTTCAAAGAGATATTTTCCTGTGATTACAAAGATCCCTACATCAGTGTGGAAAAAAGGATGAGGAACACAGCCCGACCCCTTCAAGTAGACTCTTACATTGCTAAATGCTCTAAACAATAGTCAAGTCACAGAATCATAAAACTCATGAAAACTGTGAGCTTCCAGAATGAGCTACTGTGTTTGAACCTTGTCAGGGAGCCTGGACCAAGGATGCCAGGTCCAACAGACCATTCTCATACCTGCTCCAGAATCTGTCTCTGGGGGAGGATATTTCTTCTAGTCAATCATAAAGTCCTTCTCTATTACCTTTCTGTTGCCTGCAAAATTTCTCTCAAATGTTTCTATACAATCAGAGAAAATTAGCTGGTTCTCTCACTACTGAAGAGATTGTGCTTAGTTTTTCATATTCTCAAATATATTTACTCTAAAAGAAGAATGGTGTCCTTTGTCTCTGCGGAATTTGTGACATTTAGAGTATCCCAAGAGAATTCTAACATGTATACTGTCATGTAAGAATTGAATCGCCAGTCCATGTCTGACGTAGGGTGCAGCTTGCTTGGGGCTGGTGCATGGGGATGACCCAGAGAGATGTTGTGGGGAGGGAGGTGGGAGGGGGGTTCATGTTTGGGAACGCATGTAAGAATTAAAGATTTTAAAATTAAAAAAAAAAATAAAAAATTAAAAAAAAAAAATAGAGTATCCCAAGAACTGGAGCTTAGAGAAAAGCAAGCAGTCAGTTTTTCTCTCTGAGAGCTGGCTTAACTTCTTGAAGCTGATGAGAGTTAGGTAGGGCCAGTGATGGTGGCATGGTACCCACTACCGTCTCAAGTTGCTCCATTTACCTCTCTGAAGACACCCTGCTTAATACTTATTACAATACAACCTTTATAAAAAAAATTCAGAAGCTTTGAAAAATGAGAAAACCCATTAATTCCATGCCCAAGAGGTGGACTTAGCTCTCCCCCTGTTCCATCATTATCTTGAACTGTATACTACCATGGTTGGAATGGCTGGGGTTACACAGGCATCAAAAAGGGCCAACATTTCCTACAGAACCTCCAGGAATAATAAGCAACAAACTTCACCTGCTCCCCAAATGGAAATGGGAGTTTGGGAGTCCTAAGTTTAGAATGGTAAGGAGCAATTCTCCATGACCATGAATACTTGAGTGGAGAAAAGCTTCTACCTGTACTCCCAGAGCTCCTTACATTCCTGATGTAGGCTACAGATTCCCTGGAGGCTCAGAGGTTAAAGAATCTGCCCTCAATGTGGGAGACCTGGGTTTAATCTCCAGGTCAGGAAGATGCCCTGGAGAAGGGAATGGCTACCCACTCCAGTACTTTTGCCTGGAGAATTCCATGGACAGAGGAGCCTGACAGGCTACAGTCCATGAGGTCACAAAGAGTCAGACATGACTGAGCGATTAAGCACATACACACACAGGTTGGGAAAATAAGCATTGCTCTCCACTTAAGTGATCTTAAAATGCACAGTGGACCACAAATTACCCTTTCCTCTCTCCATGCAACAGGCAATGAAGCAACAGGAAACACAGAACCTCTAGCTGTTTCTTAGTGAGTGGAAGATCAGAGGAAAGTAGAGGGTTCAGTTCAGTTCAGTCGCTCAGTTGAGTCCGACTCTTTGTGACCCCATGAATCGCAGTATGCCAGGCCTCCCTGTCCATCACCAACTCCTGGAGTTCAATCAGACTCACGTCCATCGAGTCCGTGATGCCATCCAGCTATCTCATCCTCTGTTGTCCCCTTCTCCTCCTGCACCCAATCCCTCCCAGCATCAGAGTCTTTTCCAATGAGTCAACTCTTCACATGAGGTGGCCAAAATACTGGAATTTCGGCTTCAGCATCATTCCCTCCAAAGAAATCCCAGGGCTGATCTTCAGAATGGACAGGTTGGATCTCCTTGCAGTCCAAGGGACTCTCGAGAGTATTCTCCAACACACAGTTCAAACGCATCAATTATTCAGCACTCAGCTTTCTTCACAGTCCAACTCTCACATCCATACATGACCACAGGAAAAACCATAGCCTTGACTAGATGGACCTTTGTTGGCAAAGTAATGTCTCTGCTTTTCAATATGCTATCTAGGTTGGTCATAACTTTTCCTCCAAGGAGTAAGCATCTTTTAATTTCATGGCTGCAATCACCATCTGCAGTGATTTTGGAGCCCCAAAAAATAAAGTCTGACACTGTTTCCACTGTTTCCCCATTTACTTCCCATGAAGTGATGGGACCGGATGCCACGATCTTTGTTTTTTGAATGTTGAGCTTTAAGCCAACCTTTTCACTCTCCTCTTTCACTTTCATCAAGAGGCTTTTTAGTTCCTCTTCACTTTCTGCCATAAGGGTGGTATCATCTGCATATCTGAGGTTATTGATATTTCTCCCGGCAATCTTGATCCCAGCTTGTGCTTCTTCCAGTCCAGCGTTTCTCATGATGTACTCTGCATAGAAGTTAAATAAGCAAGGTGACAATATACAGCCTTGACGTACTCCTTTTCCTATTTGGAACCAGTCTGTTGTTCCATGTCCAGTTCTAACTGTTGCTTCCTGACCTGCATATAGGTTTCTCAAGAGGCAGGTCAGGAGCTCTGGTATTCCCATCTCTTTCAGAATTTTCCACAGTTTATTGTGATCTACACAGTCAAAGGCTTTGGCATAGTCCATAATGCAGAAATAGATGTTTTTCTGGAGCTCTCTTGCTTTTTCCATGATCCAGCGGATGTTGGCAATTTGATCTCTGGTTCCTCTGCCTTTTCTAAAACCAGCTTGAACATCAGGGAGTTCTCGGTTCACGTATTGCTGAAGCCTGGCTTGGAGAATTTTGAGCATTACTTTACTCGCGTTGTGAGATGAGTGCAATTGTGCAGTAGTTTGAGCATTCTTTGGCATTGCCTTTCTTTGGGATTGGAATGAAAACTGACCTTTTCCAGTCCTGTGGCCACTGCTGAGTTTTCCAAATTTGCTGGCATATTGAGTGCAGCACTTTCACAGCATCATCTTTCAGGATTTGAAATAGCTCAGTTCGAATTCCATCACCTCCACTAGCTTTGTTTGTAGTGATGTTTTCTAAGGTCCACTTGACTTCACATTCCAGGATGTCTGGCTCTAGGTGAGTGATCACACCATCATGATTATCTGGGTCGTGAAGATCTTTTTTGTACAGTTCTTCTGTGTATTCTTGCCACCTCTTCTTAATATCTTCTGCTTCTGTTAGGTCCATACCATTTCTGTCCTTTAACGAGCCCATCTTTGCATGAAATGTTTCCTTGGTATCTCTAATTTTCTTGAAGAGATCTCTAGTCTTTCCCATTCTGTTGTTTGCCTCTATTTCTTTGCACTGATCACTGAGGAAGGCTTTCTTATCTCTTCTTGCTATTCTTTGGAACTCTGCATTCAGATGCTTATATCTTTCCTTTTCTCCTTTGCTTTTCGCTTCTCTTCTTTTCACAGCTCTTTGGAAGGCCTCCCCAGACAGCCATTTTGCTTTTCTGCATTTCTTTTCCATGGGGATGGTCTTGATCCCTGTCTCCTGTACAATGTAACAAACCTCATTCCATAGTTCATCAGGCACTCTATCAGATCTAGACCGTTAAATCTATTTCTCACTTCCACTGTATAATCATAAGGGATTTGATTTAGTTCATACCTGAATGGTATAGTCATTTCCCCTACTTTCTTCAATTTCAGTCTGAATTTGGCAATAAGGAGTTCATAATCTGAGCCACAGTCAGCTCCCGGTCTTGTTTTTGTTGACTGTATAGAGCTTCTCCATCTTTGGCTGCAAAGAATATAATCAATCTGATTTCGGTGTTGACCATCTGGTGATGTCCATGTGTAGAGTCTTCTCTTGTGTTGTTGGAAGAGGGTGTTTGCTATGACCAGTGCATTTTCTTGGCAAAACTCTATTAGTCTTTGCCCTGCTTCATTCCGTATTCCAAGGCCAAATTTGCCTGTTACTCCAGGTGTTTCTTGACTTCCTACTTTTGCATACCAGTCCCCTATAATGAAAAGGACATCGTTTTTGGGTGTTAGGTCTAAAAGGTCTTGTAGGTCTTCATAGAACCGTTCAACCTCAGCTTCTTAAGCGTCACTGGGGCACAGACTTGGATTACTGTGATACTGAATGGTTTGCTTTGGAAACGAACAGAGATGATTGTTTTTGAGACTGCATCCAAGTACTGAGTTTCAGACTCTTTTATTGACTATGATGGCTACTCCATTTCTTCTAAGGGATTCCTGCCCGCAGTAGTAGATATACTGGTCATCTGAGTTAAATTCACCCATTCCAGTCCATTTTAGTTCGCTGATTCCTAGAATGTCGACATTCACTCTTGCCATCTCCTGTTTGACTACTTCCAATTTGCCTTGATTCATGGATCTGACATTCCAGGTTCCTATGCAATATTGCTCTTTACAGCATCAGACCTTGCTTCTATCACCAGTCTCATCCACAACTGGGTATTGTTTTTGCTTTGGCTCCATCCCTTCATTCTTTCTGGAGTTATATCTCCAGAAAGCATAGTGGGCACCTACTGACCTGGGGAATTCCTCTTTCGGTATCCTATCTTTTTGCCTTTTCCTAATGTTCATGGGGTTCTTAAGGCAAGAATACTGAAGTGGTTTGCCATTCCCTTCTCCAGTGGACCACATTGTGTCAGACCTCTCCACCATGCCTGCCCGTCTTGGGTAGCCCCACAGGTCATGGCTTAGTTTCACTGAGTTAGACAAGGCTGTGGTCCTAGTGTGATTAGATTGACTAGTTTTCTGTGATCATGGTTTCAGTGTGCCTGCCCTCTGAAGCCCTCTTGCAACATCTACCATCTTACTTGGGTTTCTCTTACCTTGGACGTGGGCTATCAACTGTAGTCCAATGTAAAATAGAAATTTAAAAACAAATATTTGTACAGGAAAAAAATAACCTATCCATGTCTCTAAAGTGTGCTTTTCATAGGCAGCATGTCGTTAGGCTGTGTCATTTTAGCCAATATAACAACCTTTATTCAATTGGTGTGTTTGTACTGTTATGTGATAATTTATATTGTTAGATTAAGTCTATCATCTCCATTTTATTTCCCATTTGTCCTATCTGTTCTTTTTTTCTGCCTTCTGTTGGATCAAGTGAATGTTTGTTCCAATTCCTTTCTATCCCCTTTGGATTACCAACTATAACTGTGTTTTACTTTACTGATTTTTTTAACATTTGTACTATATACCTTTAGCTTATCCCAATTTACCTGCAAGTAGTATACTACTTCATATATAGTATAAAAGTCTTACAGTAAGTACATGGTCATGTTTTGCCATTATATGAACATATGACCCCTCCAAAGATCGGCTTGGCCTACCTCTGGCAAGTACAATAGTGGATGTGACACTCTTCAGCCAGCCATTTCTGGGAGCTTTCCAAGAACCTCCTTACATAAGGAATCCCAAAGCAATATGAGGCATTAAATTTCCTCCTGATCATCTCAACAAAATCTGGAGCCATTATCTGTTGGTACCACCTGCAACAGAGTATCATCAATCAGGACACAGTTCCTAAGGGACTATACTTCTAGATGTTTCAACTTTATAGGCCCAGAGCTTAGGAGGGTCACTGAATGCATAGCATCAATGGCTTCACCTATGTTCTTCAGATTCTAATTCTCTGAGCTCTTTTAAAAATCCATGATTTGATTTCCATGTTTATCAACAAGCTATCTCATTTCTAGAATCTAGAAGAGCACATTTCTGAACATAAAAAATTAGAATTAAATCTTTAAATCAATTGAAAGTGATTTTTAAAGGAGATTTTTTTTTTCAATAATTAAGTTTGACTAAATAGGAGTACCTTTGTGCAGGCATCAAAACCCACAAAATAATAATAGTTCAAGAAATAGTCTACAGTGGAAAGAGGGGCAGTCTAACACAGTGGTTAAGTGTGTAGACTCTGGCATCAGAATATCTGGGTTTGAATTATGATTTCTGATGAGTGGAAACCAAGTTACTCTTTGTTTTGCTTTTACTCTTAATATCTCGATTTTCTCTTATGTATAAAGGAATAAAGACAGTTTTTCTGTTTTCTTTTAAAGATGGAATATGTGTGCTGACCTTTAAAGCAGTTTTCTGGCTTTAAAATACTGATACCAGCCTTTGTATAAAGATGCTCTCTTCTTCAGTTTGGTGAAGATTCTGAGAGGAGGCTGTGGTGACAATGGCATGCACTGGTAAAGAGACAGGCCATGATGAGTGTGCTATTACCAACAAGGTGATGATGGTGAGAAAGTAGTTCAGTCCTTTAGGAGACTGGAAATGATCCCAGTGAACCATCTCAAGGATTACCTGAGATCCCTCACAGCTCTAAATTCACAAAACTAGCTGCTGGACAGTAACAATGATTTCCTAGAGAATTCTATGAATTTTCAATCTCCTCACCAAGTCAGAAATTCAGTATTTCCTTATCACAGAAACGTATTAAAACCTCTGTAATTCAGGTAGAGCACTAGCCATTAGAACGCATAACCCTCAATTTGCATCATATGTTGTACCACTGAAAGTCCTTATCAAAACGACTGAATAGATTCCTCCGGAGCTACTGCAGGTAAGGACTCAAACATTGTGAGACTTAACCAGCACAAGAGGAAGGTGAAATTCCTGGCTATAACTACATGAATAGAAATGATACTAACCTGGCTGTGCCTGGTGTGTAAGTATTATGATGTAGAGCTGGCAATAACAAAACAAAAATGATACCTAAAATATTAAGAATCAATGTGGGGAAGTATGTCAAGAATTCATCTGCAAAGATAACATAAAGAGAATTTTATGGGTATTTTATGCTCATGATTTTTTTTCAAATTGATTTTTATATGAGTATGAGCTAGGAATCAAGGGGGTTTGTTTTGTTTTTGCACATGGGTTTCCAAATGTTCCAGCATTGTCTATTGAAAAGACTATCTTTCGTCCATTGAGTTACTTTGACAACTTTGTTAAAAATCTGTTGTATGTGTGGTTTAATTTCTAGATTATACTATTTCATTGACCTATCATTCTTATGACAATACTTATGACAGTACTTGATTACTCTAACTTTACAATAAGCCTTGAAATAAGGTAATACGAGTTTGTTTCTTTTCAAAGATATCTTGTTTATTCTAGGTCTTTTACATTTTCATCTGGTTGTCAAATTCTACACAAATGCCTGCTGAGATCTTTTCTGTGGGTGATTGCAATAAATATATAGATCAATTTGAGGAAAGTTCATATCTTATCAATACTGAATCTTTCCATCTGTAGAGCATCTCCTTGTTTACTTATTTTGTGAAGCCCATTTATCACGTCCAGTAGATTTTAAAAATTTAACTTACTTTTCAGCCACATCATGAGGCATGCAAGATCTAAGTTCCCCAACCAGGAATCAAACCTGTGCCCCCTACATTGGGTATGTGGAGCACTGGCCCACCAGGGAAGTCCCTAGAATTTTTGTAGCTTTTGAAATCTTCTGTGTAGACCATGTTGTTTGTAAATAAAGACAATTTTATTTTCCTTCCCTGATTATACTCCACTCCCCTATTCCACCCCACCCCCTGCCTTTTTGCTTTCCCTACTGTACTGGCTAAGATCACCAGTACAATATTCACCAGGGAAAGCAGAGCAGACATCTTTAACTTTTTCCCAATCTTGAGGAAGTCTTTCACTATTAAATATACTAACTTTAGATGTTCTATAGATGTCCTTCAACTATTTGAGGAAGCTGGCCTTTATTCTGTTACTGGGTTTTATTCTAAATTGATATATTTTTGTCAAATAATTTTCCCCTATATATAGAAATGACCATATAGTTATACTTTCTAGGCTCTTGGTATGTGGAAGTATACCAAAATCTTTTCTTTGTATACTGGACCAACTTTGCATTCTTCAATGAAACTCTATTTGGCCATGATGTACCTTTTTAAAAATATGTATTTCTAGATCTGATTTGCAAATAGTCTATTAAGAATGGCTATGGCTATGTTCAGGAGAAATACTGGCCACTAAGTATTTTCTTGTAATATCTCTGGCTTTAGCATCAAGATAATGGTAGTGTCATAAAGTATGTCAGGGATCCCTCCTCTTTTCTGGAAAGGATAATATAGAATTGGCTTTTTTTCTTATTTAGTTGTATTCAAATCTTTTCAATAACTTTAAGTCTCTGTAGAACCTGAATATGCCTATGATTTCTTTTTCTTGCCCTACTGTACTGGCTAACTCCTCTAGTAAAATGCTGGGGAGAAAAAGAACTGGTAAAGGTTAAACAAGAAGGCAAAGTGCTAAATCTGAAATACCTACTATCAGGTCAATGAGGCTGCTTGGGAGTTGTGATGGTGGAAAGATCAAACAGGGAGTCTATAAGGTGGGAACTGTGAAACTGTTCAAACCTACATAAGGTCCAAAGCTGTCACTATATAAAACACCCTCCTTACCAAATTTCTCTATATTCTCAGCATGATCCCTAGTCATTCTCACGCCTCCATAAGAGCAGTTAGGACATGTTTCAAGAGGAAATTTCAGAGGACCTCAACCTTAGACCTTCTATCTAAGATATGAATGGTCAGTTGTATCTGATGTCAGTGCTCTCAACTCAGTGTTCATAATGAGATCAGAAATTAGCCCACACAGGTTCCCACATCCCTCTCTGTGAGGCATGCCTTCTCCCCCTGCAGAAATTCTCATCCAGTTTTATAACAGATAATTCAGCCATGCAGCAAACAGATAAGGTGGGCATGAAATGTGAAGGAATCAAGTGGAAACTGAGGGATAAAAAATAAAAAGAACTAATGTTAATTGAAAATGTGCTCTACACTGTACTTCTATTTACCAGTAAGAAAAAATATTCAGATAGGTAAAGCAGGCTTGCCTGAAGTCATACAATCTTTTGAGCAGTTGAGCCAGGATTAAAACCCAGACAATGTGGTTAAGTACCAAAGTCTTTCCATTATACCAAATTTTCAGTAAGGAAAAGTAAATGTTCCAAGAGGAATAGGAGACATGGTCAAGAAGCATCAGTTTCAAAAGGATCCTTCCAAAGATACAGATCAACTGATATGCTTGAAATGGGAAAATGTGCAACTATCACCTTTGCTGAATCTGATCAACCTATCCTTCCATCTTTGTATATGAATTTTACATGTATCTTTAGGGGTCATGCTAAGCCCCTCACCCCACTTTTTTTTTTTTTTTTTTTTTTGGTCACACTGTGCAACTTGATCTTAGTTCCCTGACCAGGAATTGAACCCGGGCCACAGCAGTGAAATTGTTGAGTCCTATTATTAGGGAACTCCCAAGCCTTTCCTTGTTAATGCAGTTTCTTGGAATTGATTTTTTAAAATCAAGCTTTCTTTCTGTCCTTTATAGGGAATTAATGTATATGACCAAAATGATGCCAAGTTAATATTAGCAATTTCACAATGTTTATTGTTATGGGGCATAATAAGGAATATGTACTTTGACAACATTCTATATACATAATTTGTTCTACTAACCATTCAATTCATAACTTTAAAAGCTCTACATGCTATGGTGAAAATGGCCTTCATTTATGTAATTATTTTCCATCATGTTTGCTGAGTTAGGTTATCACCACACTACAGATATGAATTTTCTTGTAAAATTTTCTCTATAAAGATGCTGTCAACAAATTTATCAAATTAATCAAGTTCCTGTTATATATGAATTCTTGAGCTAATACTAAAAGCTTGTCTGTGTTTTTAGTTCACTATGATTTTTACCACTGCTATGAATTCTCTGATGTACAGTGAGTTGTGATTTCTGGATGAAAGCTTTCCCACATACAGCACACTGATAGGGTCTTTCCCCAGTGTGAATTCTCCGATGTAAAACAAGATCTGACTTCTGAGAAAATGCCTTTCCACATTCAGCACATACATATGGTTTCTCTCCTGTATGAATCCTCTGATGACCTGGGAGGTGAGACTTTTGAGAGAAGGCTTTCCCACATTCAGTACAAACATAAGGTTTTTCTCCTGTGTGTATTCTCTGATGTCCAATGAGATGTGATTTCTGACAGAAGGCTTTTCCACATTCATTGCATTTATAGGGTTTCTCTCCAGTATGCGTTCTCTGATGTATAATGAGCTGTGACTTTCGGGAAAAGGTCTTCCCACAAGCAGTACATTCATAAGGTTTCTCCCCAGTATGAATTAACTGGTGTGTAATGAGTTCTGTCTTTCTGCTGAAGGCTTCCTCACACTGAGCACATTTGTAGGGTTTCTCCCCAGTATGAATTCTTTTATGTATAATGAGGTGGGACTTCTCACAAAAGGCTTTCCCACATTCAGTACACTCATAGGGCTTCTCTCCAGTATGAGCTCGATGATGTATAATTAGTTGCGACTTCTGGGAGAAGGCCTTACCACATTCTCTACATTCATAAGGTTTCTCTCCAGTGTGAATTCTCTGATGTATAATGAGGGGTGATTTCTGGGAGAAGGCTTTTCCACATTCACTACATTCGTATGGTTTTTCTCCAGTATGAACTCTCTGATGTATAATAAGGGATGATTTTTGAGAGAAGGCTTTTCCACATTCAGAACATTCATAAGGTTTCTCCCCAGTATGAGTTCTCTGATGTACAATGAGGTGAAACTTCTCACTGAAGGCTTTCCCACATGCACCACAATCATATGGTTTTTTCCCAGTATGAATTCGTTGATGTACAATGAGCTGTGACTTCTTAGCAAAGGCTTTTCCACATGTAATACACACACAGGTTTTTTCCTTGGTTTCAACATTCTGATAATGAATAATGGATTGTTTCTTGCTGAAAATGTTTCCATGCTCATTATCATTACAGGGAATTACTCCATTGTGAAGCTTCTCAAGGTTAGAATTGGCCACACTGTGGATGATTGATTTTCCACATCCAAAACTCTCATCAAGGTTTGTTCTTGAATTGTTCTTGTTACAACTAGGTAGGTCAATATTAGATTTCAAGTTCTTTTTAAAGGCATCATAGTTATAGGGTCTTTGTCTTGAAGCATCTGACTCTATGCACTCTTGAAATATTTTCCTCAGTGCATCATATTTGTAGTCTGACTCTATAGTCATTGTTTTGTTGTTGATGACTGTTACTTGTCTGGAAAGACTGTTTTTCTGACATCTCTGTAACTGACCATCACTTTGACAGACTTTTAAAATGGAGTATAATGAACCATCCTTTATGACTCCTTTCAATATCTTATTATGGAAGGAAACAGACCCCAAAATACATGATTGGGGGTTGTCAAGGTTACTCTTCCTGTCTAAAAGAAAGGAAAATTAAAACGTCATAAAGAATAATTAACAGAAAACAGAGGAGTATAAAAAATGATTGATCTAATAAAGGTGATGAACCCAAACAGGGATGAGATGCCTTTTCAGAAGACAGTAAAACATACACTATGATCAGGGGAATGAATAGACAAAGATGTTAAAGAGAAATATTCATGAAAAAACTAGACCTGAAGGAGACAGAAAACTATCTGAGTTATTATCACTCTAATCTTGGATTACTGTTTTAGAATCTTCCCATTTCTCCTGCTTTCAGAATGTAAATGCTTTTCACCATTCAAATTCATTTATTTTATAAACCATCTGCTATATACTTGGCTAGTATTATCCTGCCACCTCTAGCTGAAGAAACAAGGTCTCTTCTGTACACAAAATATTTTATCTCCTCTCATTCTACTTTCCTAGTTAACAACTAATATAAACAAGAGAAAAACCCAAGATCATGCTGTGGATTTAGTATCAGAGTCACGCCAAGAACCCAAGCTTGAATTCCACTGTTCCTTCTATATATTATCAAATAAAACTAGCAAAGTTCTCCCAGAAAAGCCGTATTTCCCTATCTTCTAGGTTTTGTTCATATATTCTTCTTGCCCACCTCCACCAACATTTTGCCTTCACCTCCCTATCTCATCATCATCAATACTCAATTTATCTTTCAAAGCAGCTACAGCTGCATGCTCTGAAAAATACCTTTTCAAATTCTGTTGCATTTCTTTAGACTCTAATTTTCTCTGAACTTTTAAAAAGCAGTATTTGACATTTAATTTTGTAATGCAACCTGTGTTTTTAGAAGAAATTTTCCTTCTATTGCCTATTAAGCCTTTTCATAAAATGCATTAAATATATAAAACAATATACATTTAATACAAAAGATATACATATAGAATCAATAAGAAATAGCTATCACCTATAAAGGTTCACAACTATTTAATTGATTAATTATTTGTTGAGTGCCTACTAAATTTTCAGCACAGGAACGAAGAGTAAGAAAATTCACTAAGGAGAGAAACATAAGCCTCAGGCATCGATCAACCAAAATAAAAACAAAACAAGCAAACTGATATTTCACTTACCTAGTCGCCCATCTGCCTGACCTTCATATGGACAGATCCGATTTGGTATGTCTGTCTTAATGATCCATGGATCTTCTCCTTGCTCCAACTTGGAAATGACATCTGGTTTGGAAACTGGATGCCCTATTAAATAGAAATCAGAGAACTGGGATAGACTGCACAGAAGGCAAAAGAGAAGATGCAGTTTAAGGAGGTCTACAATGAAGTAGTTCATTTAACCTTCAGAAAGCAATGACCTCCATTGGGGAAGGTATTAAGATCATCAAAGTCATTATATACACATCAGGAACCACCTAACTATAGTGACTGGTAAGGAAAGGTACTTGACGGATCAAGTCTGAGTTATATAGGGAAGTCACTCTTACCCATTGAGACCAGGTGGCTATAATTCTCCAGCATCACATCCCTGTACAGGGTCTTCTGAGCAGGGTCTAGTTGCTGCCACTCCTCCTGGGTGAAATCGACAGCCACATCCTTGAAAGATACTAATCCCTGTAACAGCAATATTCCTGTTCAATCTAAAGTCATCAGTCTTATCATTTCTACTATAGCATGCAAAACTATACCTACACTTTGTTTTGTATCAGAGTATTTGGGAGAATCAATGTCAAATCCTGCCTCTAACAAGAGCCAGACAGGACAGGAAAACAAAAGAGGTTAACCATAAAATGCCTACCTAATACAATGGTAATTTAGTAAATGATAAAGCAGCATTGCTACTGCTAAGTCACTTCAGTCGTGTCCGACTCTGTGCGACTCCATAGACGGCAGCCCACCAGGCTCCCCCGTCCCTGAGATTCTCCAAGCAAGAACACTGGAGTGGGCTGCCATTTCCTTCTCCAATGTATGAAAGTGAAAAGTGAAAGTGAAGTCGCTCAGTCGTGTCTGACTCTTGGCGACCCCATGGACTGCAGCCTACCAGGCTCCTCCATCCATGGGATTTTCCAGGCAAGAGTACTGGAATGGGGTGCCATTGCCTTCTCCAAAGCAGCATTAAAAGAGCTGAAAGGAAGATGTATTAGCCAATGAATAGTACTGAAACAACTGGAAAGTTAACAGGAAAAGAATAATGTTGAATTCATATGCTAGAAACTGAACTGTATACCCTAGAAATTCGTAAGTGACCTTATTTGGAAACAGGGCCATTGCAAATATAATTTGTTATACAAGGTCATTAGGATGGACCCTAACCCAATAAAACTGATATCCATATAAAAAGGAGAAGTTTGAACAGAGTCACACACACATAGAATGAAGACAATTGAGGAAAAGATAAGTTATCTATAAGCCAAACAGAGAGACTTAGAACAGATCCTTCCCTCAAGCCCTCAGAAGGAACCAACCCTGCTGATAAGCTGAATTTGACTTACAGCCTCCAGAACTGTGAGATAAAAAATTTCTGTCATTTAATCCATGCAGTTTGCGGTACTTGGCTATGCCAGTTCTAGCTATCATAATGAAGTTTATCAATTATAATACAATGATATCTTATCTCTTAGAAAAAAGAAAAAAATATATATTCTGCATGAAGAAAAATTTTAATTTTAAAAATACCCAAAACTATAAAATAACAACAAAACCTGACTGGGAGGATTTTTATTAATAATTATAGAGAAGGATTTTTAAAGTTTAACACAAACATTTTTTGAGAAGAGCCATAGAGAGTCAGAGAACGTCAGAGTTCTTGAAGATTCTAATCCAATCCCCTCATTTCATAGGAAAGAAATCTTAGCTTCTTCTAAATCTAACAACTCTCCTACATATATGCAATAGCTAGGAATATAATGAAATACATAAATTATAACAGCAATATTGAAAAAGAACACATTTACACTTAAGAAATATGCAGGAAACATTCATGAAAAAGCCAAAACAAATTGACATGACACTGAAATAAAGGACTTGGATAACTGTAGAGCCATAGACATTTCTGGAGGGTAAACTAGTGGTTTTAATTATGTATGTTCACAATAGTTGTCACCTAATAGTGGTATCTGAATGATTTGTATTATTTAAAACTATTTTTAAGGGGTTTTCCCTAATTATTCTCTTATTATCAAATGCTGCTTTCAGAATGAGAAATTAAATATCAACATTCCCTTGCTTAAAAGATTCCTTTGGTTCCATCTATATATATATTTATTCTCATCTCAATCATCTCAATCTTAAGGTTTCTCTCATCCCATACCATCAACCTACCACACATTTAGTTTGTTCCCATAACAATCCCTTTAGTTTTCCCACTTTACATATGAGATAGCTCTCATAATACAGTGGTTAAGTTACTTTGTGCTAAATGTTACACTAAATATATATGACCAGTCAACTGTCAGATTTAAAAGCAGGTATCCTGACTCAATACCTTGGTTTTATGACCACTGGACTCCACAATGCCTTCCTTGACACTGTAATTAAGGCTTTTTATATTTTATTACATTAATAACGCCTTTAGACAAACTTTCAACAAAACACCTCCACTTTAGTTTTCCTCAAATTCTCAGCCTTTTCTACTTTTGCAAATGCTGTTTCCCATCCTCATCGTACTTCCTTCATGATCCAAAGTTCAATCATTTTTTAAGCCTCTCATCCTTGCTTTCTCTATAAAGCTGGCTGCTCTTCCTTCACCACTATAAAAGTTCCTTGCTCTCATGTCTATTACCTGTTTGCCCCGTTTTTCTCTGTACTCTTTCCAAGAAAGAACCATGCCTAAATTTTGAGTTATTTCATAGCTAGCCAGCATGTGACATATACTGAATAATCAAGACATGTCTGCTAAAAAGGAAAGAATGAAAATTATAGAGAATAAAGTTCATACTTAATTTAAAATGCTTTTTCACACTTTGAATAATATTCCTGTGATCTAAAGAACAGTAACATGAGAAAGATAATTAATGTAGAAAATAGAAGAAATCCATTCTGATAAGAAAAAATTCATAAATGTAATGCTAATATTCTAATTTTGCTTTATCAATAACACTAGAATGCTTTAATATACCATATATGTATAAATTTTGTTAATCTTGAATAAAATACATCACATTATCAGTGGAAAATTATATTTATTGTATCAGTTACAAGCGATTTTTACAGCTTGAGTGACTGAGAGAATGGAAGAGATGGAGGAGACGGAAGGGGAATAGGTGTTAGAGGGAGAAAAGATATATGTGTGTGAAAATGATGACTTCTACTTCTGGACTGTATGGAAAAAATACAAATCTTTAATCCTAAAGGAATAAGCAAGTTAATTAGCCATGGCAGTTGAATCTATTGGGCCAATAAAAAGCCCATACTCCTCTTTAGAACATCAGGGACCCCTGCTTTCCAAAGCTTTGCAAGACAATTATAAAAAATTATTTATTTATTAATAGTAATTTTTTAGATTCCATCTATTCATATAAGAAGGTAACCTTCATGTAAAGTTATGATTATCTTTTTTATTGGAGTATAACTGCTTCACAATGTTGTGTTACTTTCTGCTGTACAATGAAGTAAATCAGCTATATGTACACATATATTTCCTCCCTCATGAACCTCTTTCCCACTTTCCCCCAATCTGACTGCTCTAGGTCATCACAGAGCATCGAGCTAAGCTCTCTGTGCTATACAGCAACTTCCCACTAGCTGTCTATTTTACACACAGTTGTGTCTACGTCAATCCTACTCTACCAATTTGTCTCACCCTCCCTTTCCCACCCCATGTCCATTTTCTACATCTGCATCTTATTCCTGTCCTGCAAACAGGCTCATCTGTACCATCTTTCTATTAACAGATTCCATAGAGATGCATTTAATATATGATATTTGTTTTTCTCTTTCTGACTTAGTCCTTCCTATGACGGACTCTAGGTCCATCCACATCACTACAAAAGACTCAGTTGTGGATCTTAGTTCCTCAACTAGGGATTTAATCTGTGCCCCATTCAGTGGAAGCTCAGAGCTCTAACCACTGCAAGGGAACTCCTGATAATTATATTTTAAGAACTACTTTTTGAAAGAAATAAATATTTTGGAAGACCATTCAAAATGTGTCTATTCTGTATTATCTAGACTTTATTGATAGATAAAACTGGACAACAAGAAGCCTCTATACTCTATCTAGTCCTTTAAAGCAGAGGTCAACAAATTTTTTCAGCAAAGTAGATTATTTTCAGCATTTCAGGCTATATGGTGCTTATCCAACTCTAGCACTGTAGTACAAAAAAAGCCATAGACAGTATGTAAACAAATGACATGGCTGTGCTGCCAGTAAAACTTTATTTACAAAAACAGTTAGAAAACTGAATTTGCCCCACAGGCAATAGTCTGATGACTCCAGCTCTAAAGGATAAAGTTACAGAGTCAGGCTATGATGCTATGATAACTTCCTTCTAAAAGAAATCACTCTATGATACAGTTACAAATTTATTACTGCATTTACCACAGGAGTGTTGGTGAGAACACTGTATATCCCATTACTGAAAGGAAGATCCAAAACTGAGAGTTGTTTCAGTTTTACATGGCAAGAAATAATTTCTTCCTATGGGAAATGTATCTTCTTTCTCTTTAGAGGACTGCAAATAATGTAACTGACGATGTCAGCAAAAAGATAAGAAAAACTGTACACCAACTTTTTAAAGTGGTTTCAAGCCAAATTATCTGCATATTACCTAGCAATTCTTTCTAGGTCTGGATGTTTATTTTGGCTATCTTTCCCTGCTCTAAATTGTAGCTATCTTCACTTTTCCATTTGATTGTATTTAGAACCAAAAAAGGAAATTTAAAAATTAAAGCAACTCACCTGGGACTTCATCTTTTTCTGCTCTCCTCTAAAATGGTAGATGCCTGAAAAGGCAAAATTGGTGATCAGAAGGGTATTTTCACAGACGGGATACAAAATGCAGCTTCTATATTCACCAGTCTAGAAACAACGACCACAGAAGTTAAGGAGATGATAAGCAAACCTGTGGGAGAAGGTAGTTTAGTCTTCATAGAAAAATGAGCAAGTATAATGTGAAGTAAGCTCTCTTGTAACCACATACTTTGATCATACAGAACTTAGATAAGGTTTTTTAATTGTATAGATGTGAAGATATGTTTCTTTTTTTATTTATTAACAACTTATTTCCCCCCTGCCATTAACCAGCAATTCCATTCGCAGGAGTTCATAAGGCAACACACACACACACACCAAGGTAAGTTCCCCAGCAGTAAGAATAGCTAATGACCAAATCAAAAACTGAGAAATATATTCCCTTATTCCCCAGAAATGAATAAGCAGCTAAAATCTAATGTCCCAAGAGCTCTTATATTTTCTTTGCAACTCAGCAGACACTGCTGCCAATCAATATGTTTAAACTTTTATTGTTGATTTCCAACAGTATGGATGTCTACATATAAAAATGGTAGTAAGTTGGGACCACTGATACAAGGGAATATACCCTAATACAGGAAGGTACATACCTGGTAAATCCTTCTCAGTACCACAAGGAGTCAGGTAGACAAGATTTAACTGGTTCAAAGGAACTGAGTACTCCTGCCACAGGGATACTGTTTTATACAGGGTAGTCTAAGTTTTGTCAAAATAGATCTGTAAGGAAACAATTGGGAGAAATAGTTATACTTATCTCCAGGCACCCAGCAGTTGTTTAATAAATGTTTCTTGAAAAAAATATAAAATGATTTCAATAAATTTAGACAGAGGTAGGACAAAAATCATAATTTTCATAATAATCCTATCCTGATTTGTTTGTTACTGTTTCAAAATGATCATTTTTGTTAGGGGTACCAGGTTAAGGGCATAGTGACGGGTTGAGAAGGAATGTGACCTGAAAGGTTGCCTATGACCTGTGGAAATTTTAATGTATGTAAAACATACATACATTTGCTATCTAACTAGGCTATCATCCAAGACACCCTGGTCATTATTTCTCCCTCCAGATCTCTGAATCCTGGGGCCTAGCAATCAGGTACTCCATAAAACTCCCCCATGCCCACCACATCACTGATTGCCACATGGATGCCCTCATCATTTAGTCCACAGCCTCCCTCATCAATCACTGATTCTTCAGACTCCCCTAGATTCCTGACCCAGTCAACACCAGTCAGTCCCCCTACACACCATTTCTGATCCCACAGATAATCCCATCACTGACACACCATTATCCAATTACTAATCTTATAGTTAACCCCATCCCTGATTCCCAACTAAACCCAACCCTAATCCTACATACCTTCCCTATCAGTGACTTCATCAGTCTCCAATCACTGATACCCCTCTTATCCCATTACCAATCCAAAAGACACTCATCACCACACATGTCCGCCTTTTGACCTGCAGTTCCAGAAACGCCCATCACGGCTTAACCCAAGACGGCTGAATTCTCCCGCTTCCTGTCTGGGTGAGCAAAGCACGGGGCTCCCCGGCGTGCGCTGTTCCGTACAGCGGAGTTTTGCCCACTCTGCACCCTGGGCGGCTTTGTTCAGGAGGCAATATGGCCACCCCCGTGCTATGTGTCTCAGTGGGAGCCGCCATCTTGCGAGACTGGTCAGTACCGTACAAGCAGAGGAATTCGGGTTACTCAGCGCCTTTGTCTGGGCTGTACCACAGAGGCAGTAAGGGGAGGGGGGAAAGATAACATAAAAGAGGATTATACAAACCTGTAACGCACAAAATTTTGCAGAGAGATTTTACAGGAGTGGGTAAGAAGTCTGAGTGATAATGTCCCCCATTAGAAGGCTGCTTTTGGTGAAAGACGAATACTTTGGAATAGTAAAATATTCTCACTGGCGACTTTACTTAAAAGTGTTTGTAAATGGCGCAACCCTATATATACGAGGAGATTCTACTTGCTGAGGGGTGAAAATGTGGAATGGAAATTCCACTGTGGGGGAAATCCGCCAAAGTGATGGAAGAGTTCACCGAGGAGCAAGGAAATAGGATCCACATTAATAATGAAATTTACGTTAAGAACGATTATAAGGAGTTCTCCAGGGTACGCTGCTACTGCAGTAACAAGCTGCAAAGGCCGACTGAAGAAAATAGAAGAGAGAGAAGTTTAAGGGAGAGGAGGCCTCTGTCTTAATGAAAAAATTAAAAAGGCAGCGAGATATTATTTCTCTTCTATTACCTTGTTTTAAAAAAACAGTATTCTAAGTTTGGAAATACAGAGTGTTAGTAAGAATGCCATGGGAACTTGGAATTCTCGTATATTACTAATGGGACAGAAAAATGACATAGCCTCATACAGAGCTGGGCTTCCCTTGTGGCTCAGCTGGTAAAGAATCTGCTTGCAATGCGGGAGACCTAGGTTAGGAGGATCCCCTGGAGAAGGACAAGGCTAACCACTCCAGTATTCCGGTCTGGAGAATTCCATGGTCTGTATATTACATGGGGTTGCAAAGAATCGGACACAACTGAGGAGTTTCACGTTCACTATATAGAAGACTTGGCAATCGGGGCTTCCCAGGTGGCAGCAGTGGTAAAGAATCTGCCTGACAATGCAGGAGACCCCAGAGATGCAGGTTTGATTCTTAGGTCAGAAAGATTCCCTGGAGTAGTAAATGGCAACCCAGTCCAGTATTTTTGCCTGGAAAATTCCATGGACAGAGGAGCCTGGCGGGCTACTGTCCATGAAGTCGCAAAGAGTTGGACTCAACTCATAACTATATGTATTTGTTACCTATTGCTGTGTAACAAGTTACTAGAAAGTAGCAGTTTGAAACTATAAATGTAGTTAACTGTTTCATTGCTTCTGTGAGTTGAGAATGTAGAAACAGCTGAGCTGGGTGGTTCAGATCTAGTCTGTCAAGAGGTTGCTGCACTCAAGCTGTTGTCAGCCAGGACTGTAGTTATTTCAAGGCTAAATAGCTGTACGTATTTAAACTAAATTTCAAGGTTATCTTCTAAACTCAATGAAGAAGCTGGTGATAAGCCTCAGAATTTCAATTTCCAGGCTCAATTGCCCATCATAAGGGCATCTCCTTCAGCTACTCAATTATCCTCATGATATGGTGGGTCTTCCCTCACTCCAAAGGGAGTCAAGGGAGTCTCACTGTCAAGGGAAAGACAGTGAGAGAGCACACACAAGATAGACGCCATAGTCTTCTTATAACCTATATTAGAAATGACATCTCATTACTTCTGTATTCTATGTGCTGAAAGTGAATCATTAAGGGTGCCCGCAAACAAAGGAATGGGAATTAAGCTCTACCTCTTAAGAGGAGGAGTAGCAAAGTCTAAAACTACAACACTACATGTAAGCTTTTGCTTCTGAACTCAGAAACTCCATTCCAGGAATATATCCCAAATATACATTGCCCCCCCCCCTGCAAAAATAGGTTACTCATTGCAGTACTATTTTTAATACCAAATACAACAATCAACCCAAACATTTGCCAACAGGTCCAGCTGTATAAATTACAGTGTACACATAAAACAGTACTATTCAGCTATAAGACAGAGACAGAAGTATCTCTCTGTACTGCTATAGAGGTAAAGAGGATATAATGTTCTATGAGAGGAAAAGGTAGAAAAAATGAGAATACTTTGTTATTATCATTTAGTTTCTAAAATGTGAATATGTATATAGTTAATTCTTCTTATTCATGGTAGCTATGTTCAATTAAGTTGCTGCAAACACAGAACTAGTGAATACTGAACCATATCTCCAAAGGGAAATAAATCAATATAAAACAGATTTCAATCTTAAATTACAACTTTGTATAATTATGATTATAACCTTCAAAAACAACTCATGTTGGTGGATTATATTGTCTTTATTTTACCAGAAAAGCAAAGTTGAAAAGATTTAAGTGATTTGCCTAAGGTCCAATAACAAAGGCCAGAGTTATATTCAAACCCTGTCTGGCTGGCCCAAGAGCTGGAGTTTCTTGCACCACATTGCACTGCCCCTATCATCCTCATCATCTGTTCACCTCTGTGTAAGAGCTGGAACAAGAATGCAGAGCATTCCCTTGTTTAAACTCAGCTGGGAATGTGTGCATGGGGCAACTCAAATTTTTGGTACTCTGGGCATGTCTGCCTATGACTGAAAAAGCACTGAGTTTGATTTTGAAGTTACAAATACATTTTAGCAAGAAGGTGAATTTGTACATACAGAATCTGTGAATAATGAAGATCAACTGTATATGTGTTTACCTTAAAAATAAAAAGCAAATGATGGAAAAATATGTCATCAAATAAATAAAATCTACAAAAGGTATTATTAGTTATTTTTTGAAATATAGCAACTTACCCCAAAACTTAGTGGTTTTAAACAACACATATCTATTATTTCAAAGTTTCTGTGGGTCAGGAATCTGGACATGGATTATCTGAATCCTCTGCTTTGAGTCTTCTACAAATCTATAATCAAGGTATTGATCCAGGCTGGGGTCTCTCATCTGAAGACTCAAATGGGAAAAGATTCATTTCTAAGCTCAATTACATGATTGTTGGTAGAACTTAATGCCTTAAACATTGCTGGACTAAGGGCATTCATGTCCTTGCTGATTGTTGTGAGAAAGCCACCCTCAGTTTCTTGCCATACAGGACTCTCCAACTTGCAACTTGCTTATCTAGGGAGTCAAGAGAGGAGTCTTTAAGCAAGATGGAAGTCACAATCTTTTATACCCTTATTATATATGGGTATATACCCTTATTATATATGACATCCCCTCAATGTTGCCATATGCCATTGGTTAGAAGCTGCTTACTTATGCGGAGTATTTTATCAGAAGGTGGGACTCATTGGTGGCCATCTTAGACCCTTCCTACCACAAGAGGAAGGAAATAAGATAGAAGGGACACAGATTGGATCTTATATTCTTTGAATATACCATAGTTCTGTTGATTTGACTATGTAACCACACAAAAATTACATATTTATAAAACAAAATTAAATTTGAGAAACCAATTCCAAATTCCTGCTTCTGACCAAAGTGAAGTAATACGGAATGGGTGAGAACATTCACCTGAACCAATGGAAAAACCAGACAAGTGCATGAAATAATGATTTTAAAGGTATAAGACATCAGGCTGTGAAGGACAGTGATCCTTGAGAGATGGGAAACAAATTGACGTGACCCTTCTGATTGCCCAGTTTACTGCCTTGAGAACATTTCCAGGTATGACATGAAAAGCAAGTCCAGGCAGGGGCCAATAGATTTCCAGAGAGGTAGAGAAGGAACTAACAGTACAAAGAGACCAAGGCAGCTATAGTCACAGAGCAGAGATCAAAGAGGAGAAAGCTGCATATAATGAGAGCTCCAGACACTTGCAGAGGGTCCACTTCAAGTATTCAGGAGAGTACTGGTCAGTGCACGTATATAAGGAAAATTAGCATCTCGGAAAGAGACACTGGAGAGGAAGGAGGAAACAGTAACTGAAGCTCAAGATTAAGCCAAGATTAATGCCTGTTCCCATCAGCCAGACTGGAAAATTTCACAATTCACTGGGAAGAATACACAGAAAGGTCTTGCCTCAATAGTGGGAAATCATTAGTTCTACCTTTAAATCTTACTCTGATGCCAGTTAACAGCTGTTTCCAAGTAACTTAGCTGAAATACAGAAAAAAGCATCAAAATAGGTACTGGAACACTAAAGTATCTATTATCCAACATGATAAAATTTACACTGTCTGCCACCAAATCAAAAATTATCAGGTATGTGTAGAAACTGGAAAATGATATTCATAATGAAGATAAAAATAAACCGAAGGAAAAAAATACAGTTCAGAATTAAAAAGATGTTGGAAATTGTTACTAGATATCAAGTTACTATAGATCTTGCACTCATTAAAACAATAATGTGAGAATATTATGGACTTCAGCCTCATAAATTTGGCAAGGTAGAAGAAGTGGACCATGTCTTCAAACACCAAAACTCAACTAAGATTAAATAGATCATTTGCATGGCTCCATAACTAGAATTCTACCAAAATCTCAGTATTACAAACCATTTTATCAGGAAATTGTTACCAAAACCATACTAAGGCAGTACCAAAAACAAAAACAAAAAACAACTACAGACCAATGTCTCCCATGAACTTAAAATATAAAAATACTCAATAAAATATTAGCAAACCAAATCCAGTAATATAGCAAAAGAATTATACACTATGACCAAGTATAATGTATTTCAAGTATTCAAAGCTAGCTAAAAATTGAAAATTAATAACCAACAAGATACAAAGAAAAAGTAAATGATTATGTCAATTGACAGAGAACAGGCATTTGCTAAAAATCCAGTACACATGCATGATTAAAAACACAAAGCAAAAAACCTCTCAGCAAAACAGTAATAGACAAGAATTTTCATAACTTAATAAAGAGCATCTGGCAAAAAAAAAACCCACAGAAAATATAATATTTAATGATGAAAGACTGAATGATTCCACTTCTAGACCAGGAACAAGAGAATGATGTTTGCTATCACCATTTTACTTCAACATAGTAGTGGAAATTCTACCCACTAAAATAACACAAGAAAGCAAAATTAGAAGTGTACAGATCAGAAAGTAAAGAAATTAAACTGTCCCTACATACAGATGACATAAATGATTGTTTATGTAGGCAATCCAAAGGAATTTACCAGTGTTATGCCTAAAACTAGTAAGTGAGTTCAGCAAAGGAACAGGATACAAGATATAAAAGTCAATCACATTTCTATATACTAATAATAAAAACATTAAAACAGAAATAAAAACATTAATACCATTTTTAAACACTCCAAAGAAATAGAAACACTTAGACTTATACTTATCAAAACATGTAGAATCTTTGGGAATAAAATCATAAAATGTCATTAAAAGAAATAAAATAAATAGACATACCATGGTCACTGACTTGAAAACTATAGATAGTAAAGATGTTAATTATCCCCAAATTGATCTACAGATTTAAAGCAATTTGTCTTAAAAATGACAGCAAATTATTTTTTGTAGACTTAGACAAAACTATTTATATGGAATTCCTTAAAGAACTAAAAACAGAGTTACGACATGATCCAGCAATCCCACTCCTGGACATATATCCAAAAAAGATGAAAACTCTAATTTGAAAAGATATATGGACCCTAATGCTCAGAGCAGCACTATTTACAATAGCCAGTTCACAGAAGCAACCTAAATGTCTGTCAATAAATGAATGGATAAAGAATTTATGATGTGTGTACGTGTGTGTAAAATGAATTGGAATATTACTCATCCATAAAAGAGAATGAAAAATGCCACTTGTGGCAACAAGGATGGACCTGGAGATTATCAACTAAGTGAAGTAAGTCAGAGACAAATATCATAGGATATCGCTTTTATGTGGAATCCACAAAAAGATACAAATAAACGTATTTACAGAGCAGAAAAAGACTCACAGACATAGAAAACAAACTTACAGTTACCAAGGGGAAAGAGAGGAAGAAATAAATTAAGAGTTTAGTATTAACACATAGACACGACTATATATTAAACAGATAAACGAGGACCTACTGGGAACTAGGGAACTAGATTGTCACAGGCAACTAGATTCAATATCATGTCATAACCTATTATGGAAAAGAATCTGAAAAAGAATATATTTAAATATATATATATATATAATCACTTTGCTATACAATTGAAACTAACACAACACACAACACTCAACTATACTTCAATTTGTTTTGGGGGAGAAAAAAAAACTTACATGGACAGGAACAGGCCCTATTATAGCTAAAATAATCTTGAATAAAGTGGAAGGAATTACTCCCACAACTTCTATTAAACATTGTGTTGGAGGGTCTAGTTAGCACAATAAGGCAAAAAATATATTAAAACTATTTGGTTTGGAAAGGAAAGAGTAAAACCACATTCATTTGTAGATAACATGATGTTCCATGTGGAAAATCTAATGCACTCTACAAAGAAAATGGTACTAGAAGTAATCAGTAAACTTAGAAAGGTTGAATATACTAGATCAATATGCAATAATTAGTTGTACTTCCATATATAATCAATAAATAATCAGAAATTGTGGGGGGAGGAGAGGGTGAGATATATGGGGAGAGTAACATGGAAACTTACATTACCATATGTAAAATAGATAGCCAGTGGGAATCGCCTATATGGCTCAGGAAAGTCAAACAGGGGCTCTGTATCAACCTAGAGGGGTGGAATGGGGAGGGAGATGGGAAGGAGGTTCAAGAGGTAGGGGACACATGTATACCCACAGCTGATTCATGCTGGTGTTTGACAGAAAACAACAAAATTCTATAAAGCAATTACCCTTCAATTAAAAAATAAAATTTTTAAAAATCAGATAACATTTTAAACATCTAAGACAAATTTTTAAGTATGAATGATTTGGGGGCATATTTGACAAGAGATGTGAAACACCAATATACCAAAAACTATAAAACAATACTAATAGAAATTAAAGAAGACTTAAAGGAGCTATATGACATTCATGTGTCAGAGCCCCGGTGTTATAATGTCAAACTCTGAAAACTGAGTTATAGCTTCAGTGCAATCTATAAAACTGTCCCAATGTAGAAAGGACAGTTTTATATTCATAAAGAAAGGAAAAGAACCAAGAATTGCCAAAACAGCTTTGAGGAAAAAATTAAGTTTGCAGCTTAACACTACTTGATCTCAAGACTTATTATATACATGCTACAATAATCAAGAAAGTGTGGTATTGGTGTAAAGATTAAAAAATGTATAAATGAAACAGAGTAGGATAGTTCAGAAATAGATCCAGCTGAAATAATCACAAAGACAATTCCATGGGGGGAAAGAATAGCCTTTTCAACAAATAGTGCTTGAATAATTGAATGCTGCCGCTGCTGCTGCTAAGTCGCTTCAGTCGTGTCCGACTCTGTGCGACCCCAGGGACGGCAGCCCACCAGGCACCCCCAGTCCCTGGGATTCTCCAGGCAAGAACACTGGAGTGGGTTGCCATTTCCTTCTCCAATGCAGGAAAGTGAAAAGTGAAAGTGAAGTTGCTCAGTCGTGTCCGACTCTTTGCAACCCCATGGACTGCAGCCCACCAGGCTCCTCCGTCCATGGGATTTTCCAGGCAAGAGTACTGGAGTGGGTTGCCATTGCCTTCTTCATAAATAATAGAATATCTATAATTTAAATTGAATCTTACTCCATTCTTCATACTACATACAAAACAACAACAACAAAAAACCAAAATGGCTTGCAGTCCTAAATATAAAATGCTCCAGTCCATGGGGTTGCACAGAGTCAGACACAACTTAGCAACCAAACAACAAAAACTATAAAATTCCTAGAATCAAATGTAGGAGAAATCCTTTGAGATCTAAGATGAGGCAAAAATTTCTTAGCTAACACCAAAAGCATGAACCATAAAATAATAAAGGATAAACTGGACCTCTGGTCTTCAAAAGATACAGTTTAAGAGAGTGAAAAGACAAGCCACAGACTAGGAGAAAGTATTTCCAAATCATATATCTAATAAAGAACCATTAGCTAAAATATATGAAGACCCCTAACAAGGAAATTATTTAAGACTGAGCCAAAGACTTATGAGCCACCAGGGAAGTCCACCAAAGACATACTGATGTCAAATAAGCACAAGAAAAGATGCCTAAAATCATCAGTCATCAGGGAAATGCTAATTTAAGAGAGTGAGATAGCATTAATCACTTACTAAAATGACTAAAATTTTAAAAACTAATTATTACAAAGTACTTGGAAGGATGTAGAGAAATGAACCTTTACACACACCTAGTGGGAATGTAAAATGCTGCAATGCCTTTGGAAAACAGGGAATTTCTCAGGTTAAATATTCACTGACTATATGGTGCAGCTATTCCATTTTCAATGTTTATCCAAGCGAATAAGTATTGGGCATGTAGACATACAACATACAATATCTAAGACATAAGCAGATATCTGTACAGGAATGCTCATAGCTTCATTTGTAAAAGCCAAAACCTAAAATTAACTCAAATGTCCATCACAGGCAAATGGATAAACTATCCATACAGAAGAATACCAATCAGCAATAGAAAAGAATGAACTCTTGATATACACAGAGAATTACATTAAATTCAAAATAAGTGTGCTGAAAGAAATCAGTAAAAATAAGAGTGCATACATTATGATTCTACTTACATCAGATTCTAGAAAATGCAAATGAATAGACAATGGCAGAAAACAGGGTTAGTGGTTGCCTGGGGATGAGGCAGAAGCCAGTCAGGGAAGAGGAATTTCCAAAGGATAAGAAGAAACTTTGGGGGATGATGAATATTTTCATTATCTTGATTGTGGTGATGGTTTCACTGGTGTATACATAAGCCAATGTGATCAAAATAAATGCAGTTTATTATTTGTCCATTAAACCTCAAGAAGTCTGCTCTTTTAAAATTGCTATAGCATGCCTTAAAATGCCATTATCTTCTTCAAATTTTTGGACATCATTATAAACCACTTCCCCTCATTCATTTAACATCAGACATTCTGTTCTTCCTCAATTCACTTTCACCTTAGGGCTTTTAAGAATGCTCCTCTTACTAGCATATAGATTTATCACTACTCTCACCAATTACTATAGTAAATAAGGAATATTCAGATTATCTCACCAAAATGAAAACACCTTTTTCTTCTGGTCTTCTCATCTTTTTTACTACCAGCTTACTCACACCTTAAAAGCTTTGTGATGTATGGAATTTTGGAATGTAATTTCACAAAGATTATTAAATCAGTAAAACTGTTCATTCATTCTATCATTTAGTTGTTCAGCAAATACTCAGAAAACACCTACTATTTGTCATGTACTCTTTAGAGCTTGAGCTGTATCATTTTAATACAGCTAAATATTCCTGACCCATCTGTGCTTAAATGATACCAAAATGAATAAATAATAAACAAAATAAATTACAATATGATAACAGTACCATTTAAAAAGTGAAATAATCAAGGAAAGTTAGGATTGCTTAGGAGACAGTTGCTGTGTCACACACGGAAGTCTGCTAATCTTAAGAGAATTCTGATCCAATCAGTCATCTAAGAACACAGACTCATAACACAGTGTAATTCTACAGTGATAAAATACTATATAATGGGACTTCCCTGGTAGTCCAGCAATTGAGAACCCACCAGCCAATGTAAGGGACACAGGTTCAATCCCTGGTCTGGGAAGATTCCACATGCCACGGAGCAACTAAGCCTGTAGGCCACAAGTACTGAGCCTGTACTCTAGAGCCCATGAGCCACAACTACTAAGCACACATGTCACAACTACTGAAACCCATGCACCCAAGACCCTGTGCTCTGCAACAAGAAGCCACCACAATGAGAAGCCCATACCCCGCAACTAGACAGTTGCAACTCAATGCAACTAGAGAAAGCCCATGCACAGCAATGAAGACCCAGCGCAGCCAAAAAAAAAAAAAAAAATATATATATATATATATATATATACACATATACTATACAGTGATAATTACAAGTGAATGTTCCCCAAGTCTACCAGAAGAAAGAATAATGAAGATTAGAGCAGAGATAAACAAAACAGACAATAAAAACCAATAGAGAAAATTAATGAACCAAAGAGTTGGTTCTTCAAAAAGATCAACAAAATTGTCAAACATTTAACTAGACTGACTAAGAAAAAAGAGAAAAGATTCAAATAATTAAAATCAGAAATAAGAGGACGTTACAACTGATTTTATAGAACTAGAAAGAGACTGTTGGAGAGAACCACTAATATGAACAACTGTACAACAACAAATAATCTGGATGAAACAGATGGATTCCTACACACTCAAAGCTTACCAATACTAAATTATGAAGAACATCTGAATAAATTTAAACCCATTAAGGAGACTGAATAAGTAATCAAAAATTCTGCAACAAATAACCCTGACTACAATTGTTGCTGGCACTTTCCTCTACATTAGAAGTCAAGGAAATATGAATATCATACTTCACCCTTGTTAGAGATGAAAGGTTCTGAAACCCAAAGAAAAGCAAGATCTAGAAAAGCAAGACAGTCTAGAAGATTAACATAGGCTAGAAGATGAACATAGTATAGACTAGACTTTTGGAAGCTGAAAAAAAAAACAATATGAGGAAGTCATTATACCCAAATCGTGCGTGTGTGTGCTAAGTTGCTTCAGTCGCGGCCAACTCTTTGCAACCCCATTATAAACCTGCTGGACTGTATCCTACCAGGCTTCTCCGTCCATGGGATGCTCCAGGTAAGAATACTGGAATGGGTTGCCATTCCCTTTCCCAGGGGATTTTCCTGACCCAGGGATCAAACCACATCTCTTATCTCTCCTGCATTGGCAGGTGGGTTCTTTACCACTAGCACACCTGGGAAGCCCCAAATCACAGAACAAGAAAATGAAGAAAAAGGGGGGAAATAAAAGCAGGATAAAGAGAAGAAAGAAGAAAAGAAGAAAGCAGAAACATCTAGAGCAGATAAATATGGACAAAAGTACTTCAGAACATGAAAGATTTATCAGCCATGTCTCTCAAGACAATATAAATAAAAGCAAAGGCAAACAAATGCAACATAATCAAACTTATAAGATTTTGCATAGCAAAAAAAACCATAAACAAAGTGAAAAGACTGGAAGAAAATATTTGCAAATGATGTGACTGACAAAGGCTTAATTTCCAAAAGATATATACTGCTCCTATAATTCAATAACATAAACAAACAACCGAATCAAAATATGGGCAGAAGACCTAAACAGACATTTCTCCAGAGAAGACATACAGATGGCCAACAGACACATGAAAAGATGCTCAACGTGACTAATTATTAGAGAAATGCGAATCAAAACTACAAGGCACCACCTCACACCAGTCAAAATGCTGCTGCTTCTAAGTTGCTTCAATCGTGTCCGACTCTGTGCAACCCCATAAACAGCAGCTCATTAGGCTCCTCTGTCCCTGGGATTCTCCAGGCAAGAATACTGGAGTGGGTTGCCATTTCCTTCTCCAATGAATGAAAGTGAAAAGCGAAAGTGAAGTCATTCAGTCGTGCCCGACTCTTAGCGACCCCATGGACTGCAGCCTACCAGGCCCCTCCGTCCATGGGATTTTCCAGGCAAGAGTACTGGAGTGGGGTGCCATTGCCTTCTCCAACCAGTCAGAATAGCCATCACTAAAAAGTCTACAAGCAATAAATGTTAGAGAGGGTGTGGAGAAAAAGAAACCTTCTTACACTGTTGGTGGGAATGTAAATTGATACAACCACTATAGAAAACAGTATGGAGGTTCCTTTTAAAACTAGAGTTGATTATCATCCAGCAATCCCACTCTTAGGCACAAACCCAGACAAAACTATAATTTGAGAAGATTTATATGTTCATAACAGCACTACTCACAATAGCCAAGACAGGAAAACAACCTAAATGTCCATTGATAGATGAATGGATAAAGAATACACACACACACACACACACACACACACACACACACACACACACAATGGAATGCTACTCAGCCATAAAAACGAATGAAATAATGGGATTTGCAGGAATACAGATGCAAATAGAGATTATAATACTAAGTAAATCAGAAAGACAAATACCATAAGATATCACTCGTGGAATCTAAAATATGACACAAATGAACTTATCTAAGAAACAGAAAATTCTGTCTTGTGGAAAATTCTTCAAGAGATAGGAATACAGAATCACCTCACCTGCCTCCTGAGAAATCTATATGCAAGTCAAGAAGCAACAGTTAGAACCAGATATGGAACAACAGACTGGTTCCAAATTGGGAAAGGAGTATATCAAGGCTGTATATTATCACCCTGCTTATTTAACTTATATGCAGAGTACATCATACGAAATGCCAAGTTGGATGAAGCACAAACTGGAATCAAGATTGCAGGGAGAAATATCAATAACCTTAGATACACAGATGACACACTACCCTTATGGCAGAAAACAAAGAACTAAAGAACCTCTTGATGAAAGTGAAAGAGGAAAGTGAAAAAGCTGACTTAAAACTCAAAATTCAAAAAATGAAGATCATGGCATGTGGTCTCATCACTTTATGGCAAATAGATGGGGAAACAATGCAAACAGTGAGAGACTTTATTTTAGGGGGCTTCAAAATCACTACAGATGGTGACTGCAGCCACAAAATTAAAAGATGCTTGCTCCTTGGAAGAAAAACTATGACTGACCTAGACAGCATATTAAAAAGCAGAGACATTACCTTGCCAACAATGGTCTGTCTAGTCAAGGCTATGGTTTTTCCAGTAAGTATGTATGTATGTATTGTCATGTATGGATGTAAGAGTTGGACTATAAAGGAAGCTGAGCACAGAAGAATTGATGCTTTTGAACTGTGGTGTTGGAGAAAACTCTTGAGAGTCCCTTGGACTGCAAGGAGATCAAACAAGTCCATCCTAAAGGAAATCAGTCCTGAATATTCATTGGAAGGACTGATGTTGAAGCTGAAACTCCAATGCTTTGGCCACCTGATGTGAAGAACTGATTCCTTGGAAAAGGCCCTGATGCTGGGAAAGATTGAAGGCAGAAGGAGAAGGGAATGACAGAGGATGAGATGGTTGGATGGCATCACCAACTCAATGGACACGAGTTTGAGCAACCTCCAAGAGTTGGTGATGGACAGGGAAGCCTGGCATGCTGCAGTCCATGGGCATGGAAAGACCTGGACTCGACTGAGTGACTAAACTGACTGAAGTGAAGAAACAGAAATAGACTTACAGTCATAGAGAACAGACTTTTGGTTGCTAAGGAGAGCTGGGTGGAGGTGGGGTAGGGAGGGATGGGTTGAGAGTTTGAGAATAGCAGATGTAAACTTTTATACATAGAATGGGTAAACAACAAGGTCCTACTGAAGTGCACAGTGAACTGTATTCAATATCCTGTAATAAACCATAAAGGAAAAGAAAAAAAAATTAGCCTTACAAACCAGAATCAACTTCAACCATTCCATCCTGTTCGCTTTCTACCATGAACAGTTAACTCTATGATTCAAGTCATCTAAACAGGTCAAACCACCTTGTAGGTATAACTTCTGCTTATTCCAAAAGATTAATAAAAGAAAATGAAAAAGAGGGAGAAAAGAGAGAAGAAAAAGGAGAAAATAGAGACTAAATCAATCAGAGCAACCGTGACAGAGAAAGAAAAGATGTATAGGAATTTAATTTTGGACACAAGAGAGAAATTAAAATGAAAAAGAACAACATCCAGATACAGATGGGAGATCCAATAAGAAAGAAATTCAGACGGATTCCATTTCAAGATGTGAAACAAGTTCCATATCATCTACGTGAAAGTGAAGTCTCTCAGTCGTGTCCGACTCTTTGCGACCCCATGGACTGTAGGCTACTAGGCTCCTCTGTCCATGGGCTTTTCCAGGCAATAGTACTGGAGTGGATTGCCATTTCCTTCTCCAGTGGATCTTCCCGACCCAGGGACCGAACCTGGGTCTCCCGCGTTGTAAACAGATGCTTAACCGTCTGAGCCACCAGGGAAGTATCATCTAAGGATTGGTATAATTCCTTGCTGAGTTGTTCTCAATCATCCAGTTGTTAGAAAAAAGAAAGACTTACAGTAGTAGGCTAGAAAAGGATGACTCAATTGACTTTAAAAAGCTTTATGAAAAAATTATAACTAAATATGAAAAACTGAAAGCATAGCTACATGACACATATATGGAACTGACAGATCTTAAATTGCAGTTGGAAGAGGCCACCCAGAGACAATAAATATTTCCAGATAGGTCATTACTGGAAATTGGGGGAAATTGGGGACAAAGAGCTCTAAAAAGAATTGATATGGTGGTTTAGTTGCTAAGTTGTGTCTGACTCTTGCAACCCATAGACTGTAGCCTGCCAGGCTCCTCTGTTCATGGGATTCTCTAGGCAAGAATACTGGAGTGGGATGCTAGTTCCTTCTCCAGGAGATCTTCCTGACCCAGGAATCAACCTGGGTCTCCTGCATTGCAAGCAGATTCTTTACCAACTGAGATATCTGAAGTGAAAGAAGAGCTCAAAATGTTACCAGATCTAAAAGCAGCCAACCAGAGGCTAAAGGATGAAAACAGGGTCTTAATCAGTGATAAGCAAAATTTCCAAACTAAATAAAAAGCAGCAAGTGATGTAATTACACATATTCGGAACCCAGTGGACCATAACTAAAAGTCACTGGAAACTGGGAAGAATCCTTGGAGACTATCATTTTTTAGACATCCTGCCATGTTCTTCAGATATGTAACCAGTAGCCTTGTTGTTGTTGATCAGTCACTAAATCATGTCAGACTCTTTGTGACCCCATGGACTGCAGCACGCCAGGCCTTTGTCCTTCACTATCTCCTGGAGCTTGCTCAAACTTGTGTCCATTGAGTCAATGATGCCATCTAATCATCTTAACCTCTGTTGTCTCCTTCTCCTTCTGCCTTCAATCTTTCCCAGCATCAGTGTCTTTTCCAACAGTAGGCTCTTCACATCAGAGGGCCAAAGTATTGAAGTTTCAGCTTCAGCACCAGTCCTTCCAATGAATATTCAGGACTGATTTTCTTTAGGATTGACTTGTTTGATCTCCTTGCTGTCCAAGGGACTCTCAAGAGTCTTCTCCAGCACAATCTGAAAGCATCAATCCTTCAGCGCTGTGCTTTCTTTATGGTCCAACTCTCACATCCATACACGACTACTGGAAAAACCATACCTTTGACTATACAGACCTTTGTTGGCAAAGTGATGCCTCTGCTTTTTAATACTCTTTCTAGGTTTGTCATAGCTTTTCTTCCAAGGAGCAAATGCCTTTTAATTTCGTGGTTGCAGTCACCATCTGCATTGATTTTGGAGCCCAAGAAAATGAAATCTGACACTATTTCCACTTTTCCCTCATCTATTTGCCATAAAGTGACCAAATGCCATGATCTTCGTTTTCTGAATGTTGAGTTTTAAGTCAGCTTTTTCACTGTCCTCATTCATTTTCATCAAGAGGCTGTTTAATTCCTCTTCACTTTCTGCAATTAGGGTGGTGTCATCTGCATATATGAGGTTATCGAAAGTTCTCCCAGAAATCTTGATTTCAGCTTGGGATTCATTCAGCCCAGCATTTTGTATGATGTACTCTGCATAAAAGCTAGATAATCAGGGTGACAATATATACCCTTTTCCAATTTTGAACCAGTCCACTGTTCTATGTCTAACTGCTGCTTCTTGTCCTGCCTACAGGTTTCTCAGGAGGCAGGTAATATGGTCTGGTATTTCCATCTCTTTAAGAATATTTCACGGTTTGTTATGATCCACACAGTCAAATGCTTTATCATAGTCAATGAAGCAGAAGTAGGTGTTTTTTGGAATTCCCTTGCTTTTTCTATGATCCAGCCTCTGCTGGCCATTTGATCTCTGGTTCCTCTGCCTTTTCTAAATCCAGCTTGTACATCTGAAAGTTCTCAGTTCATTTACTGCTGAAGCCTAGTCTGAAGGATTTTGAGCATAATCTTGCTAGCCTGTGAAATGAGTGCAACTGTATGGTAATTTGAACATCCTTTGGCATTGCCTTTCTTTGGGATTGGATTGAAAACTGACCTTTTCCAGTCTGAGTTTACAAGTTTGCTGGCATAATGAGTGCAGCACTTTAACAGCATCATCTTTTAGAAGGCATAGACTTAGATTACTGTGATGTTGAATGGTTTGCCTTGGAAATTAACTGAGATCATTCTGTCATTTTTGAGACTGCAAACAAGTACTGCATTTCAGACTCTTTTGTCGACTATAAGGTTACTCCATTCCTACTAAGGAATTCTTGCCCACAGTAGTAGATACACAAAATGCATAAGGTGGCCCAAGATGTAAGACTGTAAGCAACACTACTGTCCTCCCAGGTTGATAAGGCAAAGATTTTATGCCTTTCCTGGTCTTTACTATTGCTCTTTCTCCCTCTTGGCTGTTGATGATTTACAATTAACAAAAATGGTTTATCCATTGTTGCATCACTCTGGAGCAATATGATTTAAGTGTGCAACTTAAGCACACTGTAATCATAAGCTTTAATAATCAATCTATGGCTTTGTCTGTGGATTAACTTGTGCTTTGTACTGATATAGTACTAATTTAATTTCAAACACTGTGAATATTATGACCATGTTTTCTAAGAGTTCAGATAATGAAAATGAAAACATTTATAAATCAATTTCAGCATGACCCAGACATCATTAAAAAAGACTTTTTATTGGGAGCAAGGTTGCTTTATAATGTCGTGTTAGTTTCTGCTGTACAGCAAAGTGCAGTTATACTTACACATATTTTGGATTTCCTTTCCAATTAGGTCACCACAGATCATTGAGTAGAGTTCCCCATGATAAACACAGGTTCTCATTAGCTGTCTATTTTATACATAGTAGTGTATGTATGTCCATCCCAACCTCCCAGTTTGTCCCAACTACCCCCACCCCTGCTCCCCTTGGTAACTATAAGTTTGTTCTCTATAGCCATGATTCAAGATTCTTATTTTAATATTTCAATATATAAAAACATATTCACATCTGGATTAGAGGAGTAAATAACTAAAACAGTGCAAACTGCAAAAGATGAAAAAAAGAATTTGGGATTGGATATGGTGGAAGAGAATGAAAGCACATATGAAAAATTAAACTTAAAATTCAAGGATGAGACAGGGAAATACTTCTAAGTAAATAAAAGCATTTTTGTTTTTTGGGGTTTTGTTTGTTTGCTTTGGTCTCCCAAAAAGACACCAATGCTGAGTTGAAAATATTAGCTGTTGAATTAGACAGATCACTTCTAAAAGTAACCTAGGCAGCAGTAAAGAAATCTGTCAACAGGCCCACAGTACCCTCAGCATTAGACACACCTCTCACCTAGGTGAGGTTGCCTACCAGATGTTTAATAATTGAGATATAGAGAGTTAAAAGGCCCAGAGGCAAACCACCTACTAGTTGTGAGGCAGAAAGTAGATGGGTCCCCTGTTCCCCATGGTAAAGTGACTGGAGATTCATTCCCTATGGATTGAAACTCCAAGAAGAGACTAGCAGGACAATCAAGGGAGAAGACTGGGCCCTGCCCAGATCAACTACTTTGATTCTTGAAGTCAGGAGATCTCCCTGACCACACATGCACAGAAAGGCCCCTTGGAAGCCAAAGGGGAGTTATGTTAAGGGATGTTCTACCAGATGCTTTTTGGTAAAATCCATCTTGGTTGAGAGATACATGTACACACATGGGAGGATCCTGCTGCTGCTGCTGCTACTGCTGCTAAGTCACATCAGTCGTGTCCAACTCTGTGAGACCCCATAGACGGCAGCCCACCAGGCTCCCATCCCTGGGATTCTCCAGGCAAGAATACTGGAGTGGGTTGCCATTTCCTTCTCCAGTGCATGAAAGTGAAATGTGAAAGGAGGATCCTGAGATATACCAAATATGGACTGTGAACAAGGCAAATCAAAATGATTGGTCAAAGGAGACTGGAAGAAATGCCCCATAAATATGATTCAAACTGTCACGAGGTAATGACTCAGTAACTCTCTCTCCCTGAGTCTGGCTATGTGTCTATCCACACGTACTGTCCTCTTTTTCCTCTTAATAAATACTTCACTTGCTTTACTATTTTCCATATTTGTAGGAATTCTTTTCTGCAAGGCTGAAGGCCAGGGCCCTTGTCACTGACCACTGGTCTAGTGGTTAGGATCTGATACTTTCACTGCTGTGACCCAGCTTCAATTTCCGGCTAGGAACCCAAGCCCCACTCCAAGCCATTGCCTGTCGAGGCCACCCCAGATCAGTTGTTGCCCTTTAGTGTTAACCAGGTGGGAAGGGAATCTGGACTAAGTGCCTATGGAGATTCTCAACATGGTGAGTAGCCCCCTCCGCCTCCATTAAGGGATAGCAAGTCAAGGAAACTAGTACATGATCAGTGCCACATGTAAACAAGAAGGACACTGGAAAGGAAAATGCCCTCAGCGCCCCCAAAGAGGGATAGAAATGGCAGATCCCAGCCACTACCCTCAAATGCAGATGGTCCAAATATATGAAGAATGATGGGGCCAGGGGCTCCTAAGTTGGCACTCCAACTGACCCCCTAGAAGCTCCATCTGAGACTGGTCATAGAGGAAAAGTCTGTTGAATTCTTAGTCTATACTGGTGCCAACAGTGTTCTCATTTTAAAACACCAGATAAGGCAAACTCAGTTACAAGAGTTGTAAAATTATCAGAGTATCAGGGAAGGCCCAAGAACAGGCTCTCACAGAGTCATTAAAATGCAAACTGGATAAATACACTCTCACCCATTCCTTCCTATACATCCCCAAATGTCCTATATCCCTGATAGGAAGGAATATTCACCTAATGGGAGACAAACTAGAGACTGGCATTCCCCTAGACAGTGGGCACAAGATGTAAATGTTAGTGGCTGAGGACAAACTTCTCTGGACAGATCTAAACAATTAAATCAAACTGCTAAGGAATGGTCTCTTTGCCTATAGGCAGTAGCAGCTACTGGCTAAAGGAGGTTGAGAAGTTAAATGTTTTGACAGTCAATCATCGTATGAAATCCACACCAGTTTCAAGCGTTAATAAGCCCCAAGGGAACAGAATGGGCTTCCCAAGTGGCTCAGTGATAAAGAATCTGCCTGCCAGTGCAGGAGATATCCCTGGATCAGGAAGATCCCCTGGAGGAGGAAGTGGTAACCCACTCCAGTATTCATGCTGGTAAAATCCCATGCACAGAGAAGCCTGGTGCGCTACAGTCCATAGGGTTGCAAAGAGTTGAACATGACTGAAATTGTTATTACCCAGAAGGTCAATTCAAGTCCAGGCTACATTTTTGGACAACTCAGTGGTTACTATAAAAACTTGGGAATTCCCTGGCAATCCAGTGCTTAGGACTCAGCACTTTCACTGGGGCATGGTGTGGCAGAAAGCAACAAAAATCTGTCAAACTTGCTGTACACTAAATCCTGTCATCTAACCACCTACAGAAATAGGGCCCTTGAACATGAGGGTATAGAAACAATAGAAACAGTCTATCCCAATTGCCTTAACCTAGGAAGTGAGTCTCCTGAATGCTGAAGAGGATGGCTGTGGCTCTATGAGTGAGGGGAAAAGGCTAGTGGGATCTGCGGTAACCTCCCAGACCCAAATCATAGAACCAAGAGACCTATGCCCAGGGACTTTCGCCCAAAAGGCGGAGCTGACGGCCCTTACCTAAAACTTAAAGATCAGGACAGAGAAGACCTTAAATATTTACACAGATTGCTGATATGCATATGCCATCCTACCCAGACATAGAGCTATTTGGAGGGGAAGAGTTATGCTTACTGAAGAGAATAAACAGGCAGTACATGTCTTAAGCATATTGAAGCAGTGAAAAGTGAAAGTGAAAGTACAGTCATTCAGTCATGTCCAACTCTTTATGGCCCCATCAACTGTAGCCTACCAGGTTCCTCCATCCATGGGATTTTCCAGGCAAGAGTACTGGACTGGGTTGCCATTTCCTTCTCCAGAGGATCTTCCTGACCTAGGGATTGAACCCAGGTCTCCCACATTGTAGGCAGACACTTTGCTGTCTAAGCCACCAGGGAAGTCCCTATTGAAGCAGTACAGTTCTTATAAGTATAACTCTCTAAGTAGTACAGCTTCCAAAAAAGGTAGCAATGATTCATTGTTGGAGTCACCAAGAGGAGGATGCAGAGGTAATAACGGTGGACATAACAACATGGTGGACATAACTGCCAAAGTGAAAGTCGTTCAGTTGTGTGACTCTTTGCAACCCCATGGACTATACAGTCCATGGAATTCTCCAGACCAGAATATTGGAGTGGGTAGCCTTTCCCTTCTCCAGAACTGCCAAAAAGGGTGGACCTAGAACCAGTAACTTGGCAACTAACCCACATACATTGAAGGTCAGATCCATTCAATTATTCCCCAATCTACACAGAAAAGAATTACACAAAGCCCCAAAATGGGGCTTCAGTAGGGATTTGAAGAGCCATGGGTGGCTAGTTAATGCCCTAAACTGTAGCTCGCCAAGCCATCAGGGAGGACCATTAAGGATCTCACTATGGGAAGGAAGTCCTGCTGCTGCTGCTGCTGCTGCTGCTAAGTCGCTTCAGTCATGTCCGACTCTGTGCGACCCCATAGACAGCAGCCCACCAGGCTCCCCCATCCCTGGGATTCTCCAGGCAAGAACACTGGAGTGGGTTGCCATTTCCTTCTCCAATGCATGAAAATGAAAAGTGAAAGTGAAGTCTCTCAGTCGTGTCCGACTCTTAGCGACCCCATGGATTGCAGCCTACCAAGCTCCTCCATCCATGGGATTCCCCAGGCAAGAGCACTGGAGTGGGGTGCCATCATCCTCTCCAGAAGGAAGTCCTATATATCAATTATTAGCCAGTTGAGATCATGGAGACCCCAGCCATGAAAAACATAATCAGTTGGGTAGTTGACACTTGCCCCATTGGCACAATAAATAACTCCAACACCAGAGGCCCCAGAGTCCCCCAGAAAAGACCTGTTCAAACCAGAGGGACATACCCTGGAGAACATTGGCAGATTGATTTCATTGTCATGCTGAGAGTACCAGGCAATTTCAGATATAAGCATTCCCCTCTAGAATTGAAAGGAAAGCTGAAACGACTAAGGCATTACTAAAAGAAATAATCCCCAGGATTGGGCTCCTAGGAGCCCTACAAAATGATAATAATTCAGGATTTGTGTCTCAAGTGATGAAGGGGATAATGTGATAGTGGACCTTATACTCATCAGGGAAAGCAGAGAGATCCAATCAAACCTTGAAATGGTCCTTAGCAAGCAAACTATGCCAGCAAACTCAAAAAAACTGGATTAAGGTGCTTCTGATTGCTTTGCTCCACATATGGTTAGTTCCAGGAAGGGTTCCAGGTAAGTGCATTTGAACTCATGTATGATAGACTGATTTCTCAAGTGCAAGAAGGGACACCTAATCCCCTTGAAATGAAACAACTCAAGTTCTCTAGGTAGGAGAAACCATGAAAGGTCTCACAGAATATGATAACCAGGAGGACCACACACACTGACCTGGCCCTATACCCCTTTGGGCCAGGAAACTGGGTGTACCTAAATGCATGGAAAACCAGCAGCCCACATGAACAGCTCACTCCTAAGTGGAAGGGACCCCAGAGTGATCCTAACCATCCATTCTCCCTTGATGTTGTAGGGAAATCACTCGGTGGGTACATCACACTTGAATGAAGACAGATCCTGAGCCCCAGCCTCCAGAGAAATAACCCAAGACAACAGAACCAACTGCCCCCACTCCGCCACCCCCGACAATGACCCTTGTGAACCTCTCTCCAACCTGAAATTCCTTTTCTGATAAATGGCAAAAGATAAGTTAATCCTGTATGCCAAGTAACAGGGATTTTAGGACAACTGGATTGCCCTTGATTATCAGTTAGCTGACCAAGGAGGAGTCTGTGAGAGGGTCAAAATGTCATGTTGCTTTTACATCAATATAAGTGGCCTAATCGAAGGAAGTGTAGACAGGCTACTAGAAAACCAACTTGGCTAACAAAAGCCATAGGCTTCCTTGATGGTAAAGAATATGCCTGCTGATGCAGGAGATGAGGGTTCAGTCTCTGGGTTAGGAAGACTTCCTGAAAAACAAAATGGCAATGCACTCCAGTATTCATATCCTGGAAAATCCCATGGACGCAGGAGCTGGGCGGGGAGGCGGGGAACCGGTGCATGGCGCGAGCTACAGTCCATGGGGTGGTGAAAGAGCCAGAGCTGACTTAGTGACCAAACAACAGCAACAAAACAAGCCCTCACCTACATTTCCTGGGCCTCTTAACAACTACTGTCCTCTTGCTGACATTTGGAGCTTCTATTTTAAATTGTCTGTTGTCCTCGGACTCTAAAAGATTAGAATCTACAAAACTTCAACTGGCGGTCGCTCAGGAATACAAATAGTCAGGGCTGAAGCCCGTTAACAATATGACATATCTCAAGGCAGCACACACACCCTGCTTTTCCACCCGGAAGACAACAGCCTAACTCAGCAACAGTTACAGAAATCAGACCATCTATCGCCCCTCAGCTCCCCTCAAGCATGAGGAGAAAGTCAAAAGACAGAGAAGGGATTTGCCACCAGTAAAGGCTGCTAGGGTCCCTGGGAAAAATAAAAGGGAATCTAAGCCGTAAAGTCTAATCTCTTCTTTTCTGCTTAATCTAGTTTCACTTACCTGTATAGGACACTCTGCAGAGGTCTTGCACCTAACCCATCACATTACAGCTCCTGCTGCAGAACCGCTATGCTGAACCCCAACTCTGCCTGTGGTGAGCAGAAGCCTGCACAGGCCCTGCAACCCAAGATGGCGGCAGCAGCATACGACCAGGCCTGCACCTGAACCCGGAGAACTGCTCCAGACTCGCGAGAACTCACCTAAGCTCCGAGAATACCGCTGTACTGCAGGCCACCCCTCCCACCACTAGCAAGAGCCCTAGAAAGCAGCACCATTAATGGTCTTTCCTGGAGAACTGTGCTCCACATGTGGCCTACAATACCAGGAATGGAGAGGTACAACCAGGTGCTTCCTTTGCTTCTGAAGTGGACCTTCTTGCTGCTGTCTCCAAAGGACTGGTAACACATCTTCATTAATATTGAACTGCCCTGAAGAGGAAAACTTTCTCCAAGCATTCTCTAATTTTTCTCTTTAAATATTACTCAGGCGAGTTAACTCTTGGTCATCATATTTGTGTAATCAATATAAATTGTGTGTCTATGTTCTTAGCGATTATCCCACTCGCTCAGTACTAACTTCAACCATTGTTAGCTTCGATTTGCAGGCATTTTAAGAAAGCCTCTAAGATGTATCTCTCATTTTGTAACTTCATACTCACAGGCCCACAACGAAAGGCCTTGGACTCAAACTCAAATTCCAGAGTTAAGTCCTCAAATTTCTAGTGAAATGTGATCCTGCCGGGAGAATTCTTAAAATAGAGTAAGTCGGCAAGGTTGCCAGGGCACTGCGCATGTGTCTCCTTCCCAGGGAGACTCAGGCCTGGAAGCAGGCTGAAATGAGACAGAACTAGCCAGGACCACACCTCAGGTGCACCTGGCCTCTCCTTGCACATGTGCGGCATGGCAGCGCAGGCATTCTGGGAGATGTAGTTTGCAGTTGGAGGGAACCTGCTCTAGAGATCTCCACGCGTGGCTGCTTCTTCTGTGCCTGTGTGCCCTCCAGGTCCTGATGATCGTGGCCCTCAGACAGGATTGAGTCAAGAGGGGTCAAGCCACTTACTTAGCTGGCCTTCTTCGGGGCTAGAGGTTGAGCTGTGTGGAGAAAGATGGCATGGGTGTGAGGGAGCTGTGGTGAACAATGGGGTTCAGGAAGGCTTTGGGGTAGAGGCATGGACCTGTTGTAGGAAGGGGGACCCCTTCCAGGGCCTGAAACTGGGCTCTTGTCTAACACTCAGAAATGAATTGTCCAAGGAGACACATATGCTGACAAAGCAAGAGATTTTATTGAGAAAGTGCACCCGGGTGGAGAGCAGTAATTTAAGGGAACCCATGAAAACAGCTCTGCCATGTGACTCTGCAGTCTCAGGTTTTATGGTGATGGGATTAATTTCCAGGTTGTCTTTAGCCAATCATTCTAACTCAGAGTCCTTCCTGGTGGTGCAAGCCTTGTTCAGCCAAGATGGGTGCCAGCGAGGATTCCGGGAGTTGGTTGGAACATATGTTGTCTCCTTTTGACCTCTCTTGAACTCTTCTGGTTGGTGGTGGCTTATTAGTTCAGTGTTCATTACCAGGACCTCCTGTCATAAAACAGCCCATGCAAATGGTTGCTATGGTGCCTGGCCAGGGTGGGCGGTTTCAGTCAATGTGCTTCACCTAATAGACCGGCATGTGTCGAAAGCTACAGTGACCTTTCCCAGCCCGAGTTCGTGAGTCCCAGGTGAGTGGGCTTCTGGGATTGGGAGATATGGGAGCTCTGCCGGTGTGGCACCCCAGAGAGCAACCTGTGGTAGCCAGAGCACACAAGTGTTTGACTCCACATTGAGAAGCGCACTCGGGATGTGAAAAGAAAACCAAACATGTCTGAAATGTTGCTGGTGGAGTTGTTTAGTCAGTGAGTCCTGTTGGCAAATTTGTCAGTTAGTAAGGCAAATTTGGCCTTGGAGTACAGAATGAAGCAGGGCAATGGCTAATAGAGTTTTGCCAAGAGAACACACTGTTCATAGCAAACACCCTCTTCCAACAACACAAGAGAAGACTCTACACATGGACATCACCAGATGGTCAATATCAAAATCAGATTGATTATATTTTTTGCAACCAAAGATGGAGAAGCTCTATACAGTTAGCAAAAACAAGACTGGGAGCTGACTGTGGCTCAGATCTTGAACTACTAATTGCCAAATTCAGACTAAGAAAGTAGGGGAAATGACTATACCATTCAGGTATGACCTAAATCAAATCCCTTACAGTTATACAGTGGAAGTGAGAAATAGATTTAAGGGACTAGATCTGATAGACAGTGCCTGATGAACTATGGACGAAGGTTCGTGACATTGTACAGGAGACAGGGATCAAGACCATCCCCAAGAAAAAGAAATGCAAAAAAGCAAAATGGCTGTCTGGGGAGGCCTTCCGAATAGCTGTGAAAAGAAGAGAAGCAAAAAGCAAAGGAGAAAAGGAAAGATATACCCCTCTGAATGCAGAGTTCCAAAGAATAGCAAGGAGAGAGAAGAAAGCCTTCCTCAGTGATCAGTGCAAAGAAATAGAGGAAAACAATAGAATGAGAAATACTAGAGATCTCTTCAAGAAAATTAGAGATACCAAGGGAACATTTCAGGCAAAGATGGGCTGAATAAAGGACAGAAATGGTATGGACCTAACAGAAGCAGAAGGTATTAAGAAGAGATGGCAAGAAAACACAGAAGAACTATACAAAAAAGATCCTCACAACCCAGATAATCACGATGGTATGATCACTCACCTAGAGCCAGACATCCTGGAATGTGAAGTCAGTGGGCCTTAGGAAGCATCACAAAGCTAGGGGAGGGGATGGAATTCGAGTTGAGCTATTTCAAATCCTAAAAGATGATGCTGTGAAAGTGCTGCATTCAATACACCAGCAAATTAGGAAAACTCAGCAGTGGCCACAGGACTGGAAAAGGTCAGTTTTCATTCCAGTCCCTAAGAAAGGCAATGCCGAAGAATGCTCAAACTACCGCACAATTGCATTCATCTCACACCCTAGCAAAATAATGCTCAAAATTATCCAAGCCAGGCTTCAACAGTACCTGAACTGTGAACTTCCACATGTTCAATCTGATTTTAGAAAAGGCAGAGGAACCAGAGATCAAATTGCCAACATCCGCTGGATCATGGATAAAGCAAGAGAGTTCCAGAAAAACATGTATTTCTGCTTTACTGACTATGCCAAAGCCTTTGACTGTGTGAATCACCACAAACTGGAAAATTCTTAAAGAGATGGGAATACCAGACCACTCGACCTGCCTCTTGAGAAACCTGTATGCAGGTCAGGAAGCAACAGTTAGAACTGGACATGGAACAACAGACTGTTTCCAAATAGGGAAAGGAGTATGTTAAGGCTATTTATTGTCAACCTTGCTTATTTAACTTATATGCAGAGTACATCATGAGAAGCGCTGGACTGGAAGAAACACAAGCTGGAATCAAGATTGCTGGGAGAAAATCAATAACCTCAGATATGCAGATGACACCAGCCTTATGGAAGAAAGCAAAGAAGAACTAAAGAGCCCCTTAATGAAAGTGAAAGAGGAGAGTGAAAAAGTCGGCTTAAAGCTCAGCATTCAGAAAACTAAGACCACAACATCTGGTCCCATCACTTCATGGCAAATAGATGGGGAAACAATGGAAACAGTGACAGACTTTATTTTGAGGGGGCTCCAAAATCACTGCAGATGGTGATTGCAACCATGAAATTAAAAGACGCTCACTTTTTGGAAGAAAAGTTATGACTGACCTAGACAGCATATTAAAAAGCAGACATTACTTTGCCAACAAAAGTCCATCTAGTCAAGGCTATGGTTTTTCCAGTAGTCATATATGGATGTGAGAGTTGGACTATAAAGAAAGCTGAACGCCAAGAATTTATGCTTTTGAACTGTGATGTTAGAGAAGACTCTTGAGAGTCCCTTGGACTGCAAGGAGATCCAACCAGTCCATCCTAAAGGAAATCAGTCCTGAATATTCATTGGAAGGATGATGCTGAAGCTGATGCAAGTGGAGTGCTACCTGCCTTACCAATGATGTCTAGCCTTAACTCCAATGCTTTGGCCACCTGATGCCAAGAACTGACTCATTTGAAAAGATCCTGATGCTGAGGAAGATGAAGGCAGGAGCAGAAGGGGATGACCGAGGATGAGATGGTTAGATGGCATCACCGACTCAGTGAACATGAGTTTGAGTAAACTCCAGAAGTTGGTGATGGACAGCGAGGCCTGGCATGCTGCAGTCCATGGGTTTGCAAAGAGTCAGACACGACTGAGTGATTGAACTGAACTGAAGTCCTGTTGGACTCTTTGTGACCCCATGGATGCCAAGCTTCCCTGTCCTTCACTATCTCCCAGAGTTTACTCAAACTCTTGTCCATTGAGTCAGTGATGTCATCCAACCATCTCATCCTCTGTTGCCACCTTCTCCTCTTGCCCTCTATCTTTCCCAGCATCAGAATCTTTTCTAATGAGTCAGCCCTTCCCATCCAGTGGCCAAAGGATTGGAGCTTCAGCTTCAGCTTCAGCATCAGCCTTTCCAGTTAATATTCAGGATTGATTTCCTTTAGAATCGACTAGTTTGATCTCCTTGCTGTGGAAGGGACTCCCAAGAGTCTTCTCCATCACCACAATTCTATTCCACGCTCAGCCTTCTTTATGATCCAACTCTCATCTGTACACGACCACTGGAAAACCATAATTTTGACTAGAGGGACCTTTGTGGCAAAGTGATATCTCTGCTTTTTAATATGCTGTCTAGGTTTGTCATAGCTTTTCTTCCAAGGAGCAAGGGTATTTTAACTTTGTGGCTGCAGTCACAGTCCACAGTGATTTTGGAGCCCAGAAAAATACTGTTTCCATTTTTTACCCCATCTATTTGCCATGAAGTGATGGGACCAGATGCAAGTGGAGTGCCACCTGCCTTACCAATGATGTCTAGCCTTAACTCCACAGCAACCCGTAAGTCAGTTTTTCAAACTATGGGTTGAAAACCAGTACAATAGTAAGAGGGATGAAATCTTTGTTAAGACTAATATTTTTTATTTGCCAGTTCTTTTTAAAAGTTGGGTTAAAATTTAAATAGAATTATTTACATGTAACTCACAGAGAATAAAATGTAAAATTTGTTGTATACCATGCCATCAAAATGCAAGACATTTTAATATCCCCAGAAGTTCTGCCCCTTTCCAATCAATCCTTTCCCCCACATGCTGAGAAACAACCAATTTTCCAATTTGTATCTTTATAGGTTAATTTTGCCTTTCTGGAACACCATATAAATGGAATCTTGTATGTGACCATTTAAAAAATAAAATACTGTAAATTATCACATATGTATCCCATGTGATAAGCATTGTTTTATGAAACATATTGTGTGTGTGAAATCACTCAGTTGTGTCCAACTCTTTGCAACCCCGTAGACTGTAGCCCACCAGGCTCCTCCATCCATGGGATTCTCCAGGCAAGAACACTGGAGTGGGTTGCCATTTCCTTCTCCAGGGGATCTTCCCAACCCAAGGATCGAACCCAGCTCTCCCACTTTGCAGGCAGATGCTTTAACCTGTGAGCCGCCAGAAGATTCATGAAACATATTACAGCTACATATATATTTTTTTCAATGACTAGCATCTATGAGCCAAACCCTCTTCCTGGTTCTGCGGATACAACATTAATCAGACAAAAACTCTTACCTTTATGAAATCTTACTTTTAGTAAGTAGAGATAGTCAATAAACAATAAGCACAATATATCAGTAAGTTACATAGTATAGTAGAGGTGATGCGTGGTACACAAAGAAAAAGTAGATGGGGTAAGGGAAATGGGGAGAGGGTTAAGTTTAGATTAGGTAGGCAGGGAGGCCTCCTTGATCTTTGAGGAAAGTCTTAATGAAATAGTAGAAGTGTGCTGGGCAGAGGGAGCAGTTAGCATGAATGTGTGCACCCACATACATTCCTACTTTAAATTAGACTGTTTTGTAAAATATATTTGTTACCTTAATTTTTAAGGGGGGAGGGGTAAAATAACTAGTAAAACACAGGTATTATTTCCAGTTTTATTGAGGCTCAGTAAGGTGAAGTGATTTGCCCAAGGTCGAATAGCATACTGGTAAATCCTAGCCCAGATATTTGTCTTCAACTCTCCTATTTCTTACAACATCTCCCAATCTAAAACACAGCATTTAACTGAACTCTACTCCTCCTTAGCTGAAACCACAGGGACCTGCACCTCAGTTTTCCTGGGGAACATTCCAGAGAGACTGCTGAATGAATCTCACCATGTGTACACTGTATTTCCAAGACTATTGATGTCCCTGCCAGTTCCTGGGTCCTGCTGAGAACCTGATATTATGCATCCTACCTTCACACTCTAGCCTGTCTCTATTCCTATAGCCCTGGTTAGAGTCCACAGAAGGCATGACTAGAGGGTCAGAGAAGGTGTACTGATGTTGATGTATACTCAACTACCATTTACATTTTGATAAATATTTGGCAACGTCGTTTTTGATAATTTCAAATTTATTTGGGGGGTATATATCTATTTGTTTAATCAGTTCTTTAATTTGTTCCAACTTTCAGTTTGTTAAAAAGTGCCACAACAAATATCCTTGTAGCTAAATCTTAGTGGACATCTATGGTTTTCTCTCAGTGAGGTCTGGAGGACCCAGGGGACATTCTCCCACGGTGGCTTCTTCAACCCTGTTGATCCAGCTGTGTGTGGGTTGTCATGGCCACCTGTGTCAGGGTTCATTTATGTATCTAGGACAGGCTGCATTGCTTGCAGAATCTTAGTTCCCCAGCTAGAGACTGAACTCGGGCCAGAGCAGTGCAAGGGCCGAGTCCTGACCACTGGACTGCCAGGGAATTCCCTATTTTTTTTTCCTTTTAACGAAATATGAATTGTAATGAAACATAGGGCATCCTAAAGAACTCTAAAGTATAAAATAAACTTTTTTCCTGTTATTTTCTTTTGCATATATAAAGGACTTCTGCTACTTCTTAATCAATGATAAAATATGTAAATGTATTGTTATTTACATAATGTATATAAATATGAGATAGAGATCGTGGGAGAGTGAGCAAAAGAAAACAGCCACGGCCTCTTATCACACTTATTATAAATAGTTGTTTTGGGGGGCTAAATTACCCCCTCTTACAACTGTTAATTGTCCCAAATCCATATGTTGAAGCCCTAACCCCCCAGTGCCTCACAATGTGACTGCATATAAAGAACTCCCATTGAAAAGAAAAATAACTCAGTTTAAAAATAGACATAGGATCTGAAGAGACATTATTTCAAACAAAATATACAAATGACCAATAAGCACATGAAAAGATGCTGAACATCATTAGCCATCAGGGAAATACAAATCAAAACCCCAGTGAAATACTGTCTCATACCCACAAAGACAGCTGTAATTGGAAAGATGGACAACAGTAACTGTTGGAAAGGATGTATAGACACTGGAAACACTCATACTCTACAGTGCTGATAGAAATGCAAAATGGTGCAGCTGCTTTGGAAAACTTTGAAATGTATACTTAAAATAGGTGAATTATATGTATGTGAATTAAATCTCAATAACGCTATTATATAAAAATGAAAGCAAGATATGAGCACTGGGTATGCTTGCTGCTATTAGAGTGTCAGTTTCTGGCCCTCCCAGCTGAGACAGCAAAGAAACATATATGTTTATATTAACCCATGCATATAAGCATACCTATACATCTCTCTATATGTACTCATCTGAGTCTGCATTAAGCTAAACATCATTTCATACTGACATCTCCAAATCTAACCCAGTATCATGTAGGTCATTCTAGCCTTTCCCACTAGCTTAACAGTAATCTCTCACTCCTGAGTCTCACCATCTGCCCTTCATTTATTTAATTGTTCGGTTCCAGTATACATGTGTAGCAGCTTCAGGATTACTAACCTGAACGCCTGTGGAAAGCAACTTTAGCAACCAGAGTACAGTGCTTATACGTAGTTTACTCGACTCTAGTCTCATTTCACTCATTTCCCAAGATAATTGGGTCAACACCGTTTCCTCTCACCCTGTATGGTGAGGTTATTTCATAAATGTATAACACACTTTATTTTATCAAAGTTTAAATTCCATTATGAGATTCTCCCTACTGCATAAATTACTTTTCAAAATTGAACATAATGTTCAAGGTTTTTGCTGTAAAGTTTCTATGGGTTTTGACAATGTCATAGTGCCATGTATATCCATTGTTATAGCATCATGATTAAGTATGGTATTAATATAATGAATTAATAATATCATGATACAAAATAATTTAACACCCAAAAAACCACTGTGCGTCACCTATTCAACTCTCTCCTCCTCTCTCAACATCCCTGAAAACCACTTATGTTTTTACTCTCTTTATAGTTTTTCCTTTCTCATAATGTCATACAAGTGGAATCATGCAGCAGCAAGTTGGCTTTTCAGATTGACTTCTTTCACTTAATAATATGTATTTAAGAGTCATAAGCAATTATCCTTCAATTAAAAAACAAATTTTAAAAAGGTCATACGTTTTTGCGAAAACAAGCTCATTTCTTTTTGTCACTGGATAACGCTCCATTGTATGGATGTACCTGTCATTTTTAACAGACTTGATTCTTTAGAGCAACTTCAAGTTCACAGCAAAACTGAAAAGAAAGTACAGAGTTTCTCTACATAGGCACAGCATCCAATAGTGTTAACATCCTACCAGAGTGGTACATTTATTACAATTGTTAAACCTACATGAGCACATTATAATCACTCAAAAGTCCACAGTTTCTATAAGGGTTTACTCTTGCTGCCGTATATTCTACAGATTTCTACAAATGTATAATGACATGTATCTACCATTATGATATCATACAGGATATATTTACCCACCTAAAAAATCATTTATTCTCTGCCATTGCTTCCCTCCCTCCCCCTAACCCCTTGCAACCACTGATCTTTATTACCACGTCCATAGTTTCATCTTTTCCAGAATGTCATATAGCTGGAATCATACAGTATATAGCCTTTTCAGCTTGGCTTCTTTCACTAAGTAATGTGCACTGAAGTTCCTTCCATGTCTTTTCAAGACTTGACAGGTCATTTCTTTTTAGAGCTGAGTAATATTACATCATCTGGATATGCCATTTCTCTTCAGTTCTTAGTTTATTTATCATATATAGGTGTTGAATTTGGTTGAATACATTTTTTTGCCTCATATCTTCATCTCATAGTTTTTCTGATTTAGTCTGTTAATAGGATGAATTACATTGATTCATGAATGTTGGACCACCCTTGCATTCTGGGAATGAGCTCTTCAAGATTTCCCAGGCTTGCAGATGTTATCTCGGTTTCTCAGTGTTCTCAAAGGGCAGGAGGACACAGTGTCATAAACTCTGGACAGTAGCCTAACTCTGCTGCTTGTACAAGTCTGTGACTTAGAACTCCGAGATCACACTTCCTGTTTAATGGGGAATGAGGTTCTGTTTGCAATGAAGACACCAAGCACCTACACTTCAGCTTGCCTCGTATTTTTATGGCTCTCTAAATGGCTGTTCTCCTCCAAGTCACTGAATGTAACTGTCAGTTTTGACATTCACTTACCCTCTGGTACTATTGGAATCAGCTTTTGTAATTCAAGTTTAAGTTTCTGTCTCTGGACAGCTGGGAAGGTAGTATGGCTCAATGGTTAAGAGCACAGCTTGGTCCTTGCTTCAGATTTTTTAGGTATTTATGTAACAGTGGAATTGCTGGATCATGTGGTAATTCTGTGTTTGATTTTTTGAGGAACCACCATACTGTTTTCCACAGTAACTGATGACCTACAGTTTTAAGTTCAGGTTTTTCTAATACAGCAGAAAGGAAAAGAGAACAATCAGAAGTAAAATTGACCTTCCCCCATGGAGCCAGATATATACACTTTGGTTGAAGACTAAAAGTAGTTTTGTCCCTTTCACTTATATCGTTTAAATTTTGAGTACTAACTAACAAAAAACTTAGAAAGTACAGTCTTTGTATGTTCTGGCTATCCATTAGGTGGTCCTTGGGTGCCGAATCATCGAAAAGTCCTGGGTAAAATGCTGAACAAATGTGTATGCAACTTATTTGCAACCTCTTCCAGGAAGCTTACCTGCCCCTGAACCCCTGGGAGGTTCTTTCTGTTCCCGGAGCTCCAAAAGTGCTCCTGGTCTCCAGCACTTACCACATTGGACCTCTTTCATGCTCCAGTGCTCCTCCAGTCTAGACTAGAGCCTCAGAGGATACATTTACTCACCAGTCAGTGTCTCCTGCAAGGCCTGGATGGTTTTGGCATTTTCTCTTTGGCTGCGTGTCTGGCTGGTGCTGGGAACAAAGGGTCAGTTTCAGGACTTCAGATCAGCCTGGCCAAGAACAGTGGATACACAGCCCACATCGGCCCACGTCTGAGAGGCTCCCAGAACTCCAGCCTAAGATCTTTTATTCCCCTTGGCTTTCCATTCCACCCTTTCCTGTCTGGGCTGTCTGCACGCAGCAGGCCCAGGGAGCACATATTGATCTGTTTTCATTTATCTTGGGATTCCCTTATCAATGGGATTCTCTGGTAGCTCAGCTGGTAAAGAATCTGCCTGTAATGTGGGAGACCTGGTTTGATCCCTTGGTTGAGAAGATCCCCTGGAGAAGGGATTGGCTACTCACTCCAGTATTCCATGGGAGAATTCCATGGACTGTATAGTCCATGGGGTTGCAGGATTTGGACTTTCACTGCCTCTCAACGGGATTCGCATACTTGGGGTTGACTCCAAGTGGACCCCAAGTGAAAAACAACTGAATTTCACTATCCAACATAAGCACTATTAACATTTAATGTGTAGACACTTACAAAATTGTACAAAGTTTATATGTTAATAATTAGAGTTTTGCTTAGAAGTACCCCCTAGACATCTATTTCATTATATTCAAATGGCTCGATTATTTCCCTTTGTATGGTGTGCATGCGTGCTAAGTTGCTTCAGTCGTGTCCAACTCTGTGCAGCCCCATGCACTGTAGCCTGCCAGGCTCCTCTGTCTATGGAATTCTCCAGGCAAGAATACTGGAGTGGGTTGCCATGTCCTTCTCCATGGGATCTTCCCGATCCAGGGGTCGAACCTGGGTCTCTTACATCTCCTGCATTGGCAGGCGGGTTCTTTACCACTAGTGGCACCTCCTATTGGAAGGCCTGGTTGGTTTTCAGTTTTTCAACGACATAAACAATGCTGAGATAAACTCTGGCTCCGAGATTATTTATAGACTCATAGAATGCAATCTGAATTTTTTCCACAAGGGGGAGGCCAGCTACTGTGAGAAGGCAAACTAAGATTCAAAACACAACTAGAAAGTTCTTACTATTTTGCTTTTGGTATGGGTTGGGGGATGTGTGGTTATGTGGCACACAGAAGCTCACCCCAACCTTATGAGGCTGGTAGTAGTATTTTCCTCATTTTATAGATAAGGAAACTGGGGGATGTGTATGGATTCTCACCAACCAGTGAGTGCCAAGGTGGAAGCCAAAGCTGTCTTCTAATTCCATATAAGTGGCTCTCTTTCCTTCTCAGCACCTCCAAATGGGGAACAGTGTGTTATTCTCCTTACATTCAGTTCAGTTCTAGGCACTGTGCTGGGGACACTCTGAGGCATGCAGAAATGAATTAGAGGATCCCTGACCCTCAGGAGGTCAGTATCAAGTGTGAAGACAGACTTAGAAGTGGAATGGCTAAATGCCCACTAGAATAGGGAGAGCCCTGGAAGGTGGGAAAGTCCATTTGACAGTGAGACCAAGCACAGCTTTGTAGAAGAAGTGTGATGCCAGTAAGAGCTAAGGTTTATTTAGTATTTACTCTAGGATGCACTGTGCTTAGAGCTTCATATGTATCATCTAACTAAAAGTTCCCCATGGACCTGGACAGCATTAACATTCTTTTTATAGGGAAGAAAATGGATGATTAGAGAGGTTAAGAAACTGGCTACTTGTTCCAGACCCCTGTAACCCAAATCCTTAATGTTTATTTGGCAGGACCTAGAAGGATTGATAGACCCTTAATAGCCAGAGCTAGGAAAGAGACTTCTAGGAGAGGAAACAGAGAAACCAAGTCTTGGAGGCAAGAAATATGAGCACATTTGGGAATGCAAAAGGATTGGTGTGCCTAGAGTGTGAAAGAGGAGGGATCTGAAGAGATAAAACTTAGAGGGAGAAAACAGCCATGTTGGAGAAGTCCATGAAGAGCAAACCAAGGAGATCCTACTGTGTTTTATACTGGGGGGAACCAACCAAAAGAGAATGACATCAACTGTGCTTTATTAAGATTCATATGGTGTATTGCATAAGGGAACAAGAAGACTATTAGGGGATTTTTAAATAATTGTGGCCAAAGGTAACTAGAGGAGAAATGAGAACCAGAAGACATTATTGAGATAACTCCACAAGATCTGACCTCTTATTAGACATTGGGGAGAAAGGAGAGAACCATGAACACAGTTTCCACCCTTGGGCAACTGGGAGAATGTAGCATGTACACCAGCAGGGACTGTGGGGAGGGAAGGTCTCTTCCTGTATAGGTCTGAGGAGCCTGAGGGACCTCTGGGTAGAGGGGAGTTAGGAGCAGGAAGCTGGTGATTTAAATGTGGTACCCGTGGACCAAAAGAAATGACTGGCAGTGGCCAGGGAAAATCCATACTTAAGATTCAGCAGGGGATGTTCATACCCTGATAACCTGCATTTCTACTGTCAGATTTATGCCGCAGAGAAATAAAATCACATGTGCACAAGAAAGTGTATGAAGGATGTTCACAGCATCGTTGCTTGTAGCAGTGAAATGTGGATTGAGGGGAGGAATTAATAAATAAGCCATAAAATAGCCACATTGTGCAGTGGTTAAAATTTAAGTAGATAAAAAATGCAAACATGGACAGATCTCTAGAACATATAGTAGGTGAGAAAAGCAAGTTGTAGCGCAATAATAATGTGCAATTCTACTGATGAAAACAAGAAGAAAAGAAGCCAAACCAAAAAATGTTGTCACATATATTTTAAATGGTGTGTGAGGGTGTGTGTGCACACAGAGAAAATTCTGGAAGGATAAACATACTGTTAATTAAGCTGTAGGGGAAGAGTCATGACAAAAATGAAGAGCAAAAGGAGTGAAGTGGGATTTTCAGCCTTAGTTGCCAAGTTTTAATTTTACAAGAAGAAAGCAATTATAATTACATGAATAAAAATACTCATACTATAAAAACAAAATATATATAGATTCAATGGGGATATGAGAGAATGGAAGAAACAGGGACATAGTCCAAGGCTCTGGATAAGGCAATATTATTGGAAACACTGGGAGAAGTTTCTGAAAGTGCAAAGTGGAGAGGGGATCACGATTCTCACTGACTCTGCAGAGGCAACCAGCAGGATGAGACCTGTGAGCTCAGAGAGTTTTCAACACCTCACAATTATAATCACAAGCTCCTGTGTCCCAGAAAGGTCACCATGTCCCACCACTAGCCTTGGAATGAGATGGTGTTTGTTCTGTTCTTTCCGGAGTTGTAAATATCCTATGACTTTTCATCCAATTCTTGTGTTTGTACATGCCCTCCCTTTCCCAGAAATTCCAGCATTCTTGGTGTTGTCATTCCAGTCCTTCAAGCTGCCCGTAAAATCCACTTCCTCCCCTTCTGATTCTGGCCAATTCTTGCCTCATCTCTGGTCTCCCATTCAAAAATATTCCCACTCCTGGTTACTTATACGAACACTGTGGGAGGCCTTTTATGGAACTAAGTGTCATCTGGTGATAGATGAAGCTGATTGAACATATAGAGGTGCTAAACTTCATAGGAAGTATATCATTTAATTCCTCCAACAATCTAGTAGGTATATACAATTATAACCTTCATTCCTTAGTGTGTGGTAGTAAGCATGTGGTGGGTGAGTGTTAAGACAAACGTTGAATGGGGGGTATAGAGTTTGGGGGACTGGAGTGGAAGGGACTGGATGAGGGGATAACTTCTTAGGTGCTGGAGTGGGAGTTGGAGGGAGTTCAGTTTACCAAGTGCCTTTATAGCCATGATTTCATTTGGTGTCACCACAGTGATCTAATGATGGGAATCATTAAGGAAAATAATGAGTCAAGCTTTAATTCCCTTAAAGTGGCAATCATCGGGTCAAAGGCTTTGGGGGCTTATTAACCCATCATGCTGCCTTGAGTGAGTCTGCAAGGCAGTGGACACAGACCGAATGGGGGTTCTCCGTGGCTTCTTTTGGCACGGCTCTTCACTGATCATCAGGGTTTCTAGCAGCCGCTCCTCCCAGTCTGGAAGCTCTTGGCCAGGCAGCCTCTGCTCTCCAAGCCCGCCCATCCCAGGAGATAAGGCTAAGTGGCAGAAGAGCCAGTTTCCTGGGGTTAATAAATAGGCTGTTTATATCTAGAGGCAGTCACGGGGCAGGCACAGACAGGCTGGGAGGTCACAGTCCGGCTCAATGTGGAGGATTCTGATAAACATTCTCCCAGTGAGCCTTCCGAGATGCAAGAATAGCTCTGGGCTCATCGCCCTTGCAGAGCACCAAGGTCCCCACACCTCACTCCCTCCTCCTTTCTCCCCTTCTCTTCCTCTTTCCTGGCTTCTGTAATGGAGAGAGGATACATTTTCACTGTAGACGCACCCATAACTTGGGGCAGGCAATGCATCCCTCTGCGTCCCAATTTCTTCCCTTATAATATGAGGGTAATGACAGGGCCTTCCATGCAAGAGGTATGGGAAGGTCCTTAGCCCTGTGTCTGGCACACACAGTGGGTATTTTTCCCCCTGAGCCCCATCCTTTCACCTAATCCTGGCCCCTGCCCTTTTCCCTTTCTAATATATTTTCCTGATTCGGTCCTGCCCTCACCTCCACCCCAGGCACTTCCACCCCCTCTAACTGTGCTTCTGGGTGGATGGGAGAGGCAGCCAAGCTTAGCCCTGAGGAGGGCTGACCACTGTGGGGCCAGTCTGGCCAGGCCAGCCTTGGCACTTACCACAAGACCACACCCTTGTAGCTTCTCTACTTTTAGTAAATAGCCCACAGGATTCGGGGGTGGAAGGAGGATGTAGAAAGGGGGAGGCCAAGATATTTTCCTCTTCAACTTATTATTTATTGCCCTCGGTATGATTCTTCCAGTGGCTTAATGGTCAGAGAACATTGAGTAAGCTGCTGTGTTACTTTGAATTTCCCATTCACTTTCTGGACTCAGTGTAGTGTTGGGATAAAAGAGGAGAGTATCAGGCCCTGGAGCCAGATTGTCTGAGCTGGACCCTTGTCTCCACCACTTACTGGCTTGGGTTACTAGCCTCTCTATCCCCCACTTTCCTCGATTTTAAAATGGAATTTATATTATATGTGTTGTATAGGGTTGTTATGAGGATTAAATAAGTTAGTCTGTTTAAAACACTTAGAACAGAGCCTAGCCCATAGCAGGCACTCAGTTAATCTTAGCTCAGCGATTCTGTGTAAATGGGGAAGTAAAGCAGGGGTGTGTGCGCATGGGAAGAGCAGGACACCCTCTCAGGGTATTCCAAAGTCCTGAACCCCACAGTCCGCCTCCGTGTTGACCTCTGGATAAGAACATTTCAGGAGCTTGTACACAAAGTACTTAACTGTCCCAGAGAGACCCTAAGAAATTGGATGAAGAATTTCAAAGCCAGATGGAGCCCTTAGAGATCATGTGGTCCAGCTTCTGAAGGTTCAGAAAGGGCAGAGAAGACCAGAGAGACTACAGGGCCTGGTCTGAGATCACAGAGCAGTGCTGAGCTGTAGAATTGTGGATGGTGATTTGAGGGGGCAATGGGGTGGCCAGATGCCGAGGGTCAGAGCGCCAGCCTCCATGCCCTCAAGAATGCTTGGTTCAGGTATGCACTGCATGACTGGGATACTTGGGGTCATCCCTGGCATCTTTAATAATAATGATAACCATGGGAATAGATCCCACACCCTGCACCAAATGTTTTCTCATGTATTCTCTCATCCACATAAAATCTCCATTTTACAAATGAGGAAAGATGTCTTTCTCAAATAGCTAGAAAAGGGCAGATCTGGGGTTTGAATATGCATTTATTTCTCTGATGCCCACGTCAGCAAGACTCTTCTGTGCTTCCCAGTGCCTAACTGGGAGCTTGAACCCACAGCTCCCAAAAACAAGATCTTTGACTTGTCTGACAGAGCTGGCCAAGCATCCAGGAGTGGATGAGCCTGGACTACCAGCCATCTTTTCAGCCCCTGATCCACAAGCCACAAGAGAGCCCAAACCCTGTGTGGGAGAGGTGGATCCTTTCTTTCACGGGCCCTGCCTTGATGCTATCTGTTCCCACTAATTTTTTTTTTACAACTTTGTAAGATTATAATATATTCTCCAGAAAACATTCAGCAGTACAAAAGCCCTCCCTGAGCCCTCCTACCCTATCATAAGTCCATCACTGGTGGAATGATTCAGAAATTCTTGAGCTCTGGAAAGGTCCCTGGTTGGTCCTGAGGGAACACAGGTAGCTATAGAGGAAAGCCCTGCTCAAGTAAAGCTCCTGATGCTGGAGAATTTTGAGGGCAGATCACTTCAAACTCAACCACGAGTCTCCCACATTTCTTGGACATTTGCGGGAGAAAGAGCTCTTCTCTAGGAAGTTTCTGTTGCATACCAGACTTGACATCCTTGAACATGATGGGTATGGTCTTGCTGTCTAGACTTGGGGGAGAAGCAGTAGCTGGTTTTGGAAGAGGTGAGAAAATAGGGCTTAGAACATGGAGTGAAGCATCAGGACCTGACTTTCCCAGCTTCATCCAGGGCAGGATCACAAACAGATGGAAAGTAGGAGAAGCAGCAGCCAGGGAGTAGCCTGAAAAAGAACTTCTACCTCTCAAAAACATAAAGTCTATACAGTAGCTGACATGAATTTGTCAATTTAACATTAAGAAGCACAAGAGCAGGGTAGGTGCCAGTGGGGATGTCTGTTAGTAGAGTCTAAGGACCTAAGACACTTGGAGTCCAAGGAACTAGGTGATCCCCAAGGACCCTTCTGGTCTGATAGTCTCATGAGGTTGAGAGATCAAAGCTTGGGAAGTAGGACAACACCTGATTCTGTCCCAGATGCCCTAAAATGTTTTGGGGTTCAATGTGAAGGCCAGGTTATTTCCCATGGATCACAGAGCCTTAAGGAAAAGGAACTTGGTGTCCAGACCTCAGGTAGGCCTTCTGTTTCTGGGTCAGCTCACCCTGATCCTTCTCCCTAGCCCTTTTCTCACCCTCACCTGCACTTCACTTCCTGAAAAGACAAAACTTGTTGAGCTGCACCTCTCCCCTATGGAGGGTGCGGAGGGGAGGCTTTTCCCTAAATAAAGGCAAAGTACAAGGGACACTCCCAAATCTATGTCTCCCCTTTCCTTTTTCTCACTCGTTCAGGCATTCACTCATTCATTCATTCACTCTTAAACAATTATTAATTAAATACCCTCTGTGTGTGCCTGGTACTTAGGGCTGAAGTTATAGTAGAGAATAAGACATAGTCTCTGACATCATGCTGTTTACATTCTAGGTGGAAGAAGAATGGGATCGACCATAAGTAGGTAGACAAATAAACCAGTGAGAGCATTTAAAATTGTGAAAAGGGATAAAAGAATAGCAAAACATGATGCAGCGGGGAGCTTTCTTCTGTCTACTGTCCTCAAAATAAAGTCCAAGGCGGGAAAGCCCATCTCCATCTGCCCCTGTTTACCTCTCTAGCCTTTTACCTCTTGTCTGTTTTCATCTTGAGCTCTCTGTTTCAGCCATGAAGAACCTGCGTGTCAAGGGGCCAACTAGCCCCTGATCGGGTAGATCTTTTAGCGTCAAACACTCTCTTTTCACTGCCTCTCTCATGTCTCTCAGCCAGCTAACTCCTGCTCCTTCTCGGCTTACGAGCTACTTCCAGCGGGAAGCTGGTCCTACTCCCAGAATCCAGGAGCAGTGCCTCTCTCTGCGCTGCACTTTCTCCTTCAGGAGCATCCATCGTCCTCTGCAGCCAGGTTGCTGCTTTCTCCACACCAGACTGAGCTCCTAGAGGGCAGGACTCTTATTTTGCTCTCCCTGAATCATAGAAGCCTCATCAGTTGGCACAGTGCACAGTACATAGCAGATGCTTAAGAAACATCTGTTGAATTGACACTTCGTTTAGTACATTTTGTTATTGTTGTTTAGTTGCTAAGTCGTGTCTGACTCTTTTGCGACCCCGTGGACTATAGCTACCAGGCTCCTCTGTCCATGGGATTTCCCAGGCAAGAATACTGGAGTGGATTGCCATTTCCTTTGCCAGGGGATCTTTCTGACCCAGAGACTGAAGCCAGATCTTCTGTATTGGCAGCAGGATTCTTTACCACTGAGCCACCAGGGAAGCCCTTAGAATGTTTAAAAGCTCAGCAATACGATGAAAAGGCATCGATGAAGTGTGGCTTTGGAGACAAAGAATTAATTGGGAAAAAATATAACAATTCCTCAGTCCTTTCTTGAGTTCATATTCCAGCATCTTTCAGCTCCAAAAATGCTTTACTAGAGACTCCTAAAAGGCTGATCAGGCAGGCAGGACAGAAATTATTGACCTTACTTAACAGCTAGGGAAGGTCACGTCCAAGAAGGGTGAATGTACTTCATCAGAAGTTACCCAGCCAGGTGGTGGTAGCGTGTATCCGGATAAGGTTGGTGCCCCAGAGACATCACACCCGATCTCTGCATCATGGAGGGAATGTGGATGGAGGTACTCATAGGCCGACTCCGAACTAAGTGTCCTGGCTCATCTAAAACTCAAAATTACTGCTTCAGGGTGGCCATGGCGGGTGCCGCAAAGGAGGAGACAACGTGACTGGCCTACAGTCTACCCTCACTCTGTAATGCAACTCCAACTAGGCAGATTCTCCAGGCCACCATTCCATTTGTCCTTAGGGACTCCTCCCTGGGGTTAGTTCATGAGACACTGTATACTCATCGACTGACTAGGATGGAGAAAACCTCAAAATTCTAACTTCCTCATTTCAGAGTTGGGAGAGTCAGGGCTCAGAGAGATGTGAGTAGTCTCTGGCATGGATAAATGTAGGATCAGGAGTCCAGACTCTTGGTCCAAAACTTTCTCAAGTATCCCCTTGACGTGATCTTCTGTGTTGGGAAAAGGGTGATGATGCTGTGGACCTGATCTAGCCATTTGTTAGCTGTGGTCATGGTGGGGAAAGAGAGGCAGGAGGGATGATGGGATACCCACCCCATCCAGTTTGTCCTACGCTAGAGTTTATTCATTCCCCAGTAGTCCTCATTGGTTTTATGTGTGGTCAGTTAACCAGAGGAAGCAGAATATGGGTTGTCCACTGTTTAGTGACTGTTTATGAAGATCATTATTCTTCCAGGCAATAGTCTCCCAGCCAAACAATAACAGAGAGGACGGAGGGCAGGAGGGATGAGGCCAGGAGATAACATAGGTAGGGCTCCCTGCTACTAAGAATCAGGGAAAAGGCTATATGTGTTAGGCTCCACCAATATATAAGAACTTCCCAGAGAAGGGAAGCGACATTTTGAAAGTTTCAGACTGTATCCAGCCCAGGTGTGACTCTTTATTTACTGTGGGATACTGGACAAATCATTCTGCCTTTCAGAACCTCAGCCTCTTAAATGAGAGGGTTGAATAAGATGGTTTTTAGGGACTCTTTTCCATAACTCTCCCCACAAATGAAGTGAGTTTTAGAGAAAGTGAGAGTCAGTAACTCCATTTCAGATAAACTCAATAAACCTAGTATTTGTCAGGCCAGGTCCTGTTGAAGTTTAATTGGGAGATCTGAGGAATAGAGTTAACACAGCCCGCCTGAGACTGCTATCCTTAGAAAGATCTGTTTGCACAATTGGCCCTGGGTTGACATTCCGGAACTTTGATGTCAAAGGACTTCCACAATTCCCAGAACTGATAACGGTGGCCCACTTAAGCCTAGACTATTTGGATAAACAATGTGGCTCGTGCTGAACACCTGTTTTTCTTCTGGGAGTCTGGCATTTTGGTACATGATAGGCGGAGGATGCCTACAATAAAAACTGAGCCTTGGGCTTCTCTGGTGGCCCAGTGGTTGGGTATCTGCCTGCTAATGCAGAGAACATGGGTTCAATCCCTAGTCTCAGAGGATTGCCCATGATGAGGGGCAACTGAGCCCACACGCCCCAACTATTGAGCCCGCACTCTAGAGCCCACGAGCTGCAACTACTGAAGCTCGGCACCTAGAGCCCATGCTCTGCAACCAGAAAGCCACCACAATGAGAAGCCCCTGCTCACCGCAACTAGAGAAAGCCTGCGCACAGCAACCAAGACCCAGCGCCACCAAAAATAAATACATAAAACTGATCACCGAGTCTAATGGGGTTCCTCAGAGGACCCTTTACAGGTATTGTCATAGTCTGCTGCTAGAGAATTAAGTGCATCTTGTGTGATTCAACTGGAGAGGCCTCTCGGAAGTTTGTGCCTGGTTTCCCTGAGTCTTTTTCCCATGCACCTTTTCCTTTTGCTGATTTATTCTGTAATTTTTTGCTGTAATAAATCAGTGTGAGTATGATTGTATGCTGAGTTCTGTGAGTCCTGATAGCAAATCATTGAACTGGTAGGTGGTCTTGGGAACCTCAGACAGGGGGTAAGTCTAGATTTCACAGAAACAACTATAATCCTAGCAATCTTTTAGGAATATACAGTTTAAAACTAGCACTATCCAACAGAAATATAGTATCAGTTGCATGTGTAATTCAAAATTTTCTATCAGTCACATTTTACAAAGTCAAAAGACACAAGTGAAATCAATTTCAATATAATTTTTTAACCCAAATATAAAAATATTAAATGTTACCATGTAATGATATAAAATTTTATTGAGATATTTTAATTCTTTTTTTTCCTTACTAAGTCTTCAAAAACCAATGTATACTTTATGCTCATAGCACATCTCCATTTGGACTAGCCACATTCCAAGTGCTCACTAGCCACACCCAGCTAATGGCTGACAAGTGGGATAGCACACAGTTAGAGATTAATGACAAGGACTCCAGAGATCAACATCTTGTCAGAATCTTGGTTTTACCACCTACCAACTGGATGGCCTTAAGCAAAGTCATTTAACTAATCTATTAGTTTCTTCTCTAAAATGGGAATAATGTTAGTTACCTCATGAAGTTACAGGAATTCCAAAAATATGGGGTCGCAAAGAGTTGGACACGACTGAGCGACTGAACTGAGCGCCTAGTATGCAAAGCATGTTGGGTGAATGCTGACTGTTACTCTTATCATCCAAAAGGTTGGCCTCTGAGATTAATTTGCTCAACTCCTCATTCCATAGATAAAGAAACTGAGGCCCAGAGTTTGGAAAGCACTGATTTCAAAAGCAGAGGCTCCAGCCACCTCTTTTCCTGTCCTCTGGCTAGCTCTAAAGACTGCATCTGCCAATTATTTAGGAATCCAGCAGCTTCAGGGCCCTACCTGGATTCTGCCATCCCTTCTTGATTATAAAAATGGGCCACCATTGGAGTTGGCACAAAGTGGTGGGGCCTGGGCCTCCCTTCTGCTGCCTCCCCATCTGGATTGGGCTGGCTGACCTCATCACTGGGTCCAGTTATTACTCAGCACTGATAGGGTTGGCTTCCATTGTTTTCCCTTTCACTGCCCTTCTTGTTTATTAACTCATGTTCTATCTCCCTCTAAGACACAGAGCATCAGCACTTTTTTTTCAAAACCTCCTTTTAATCATCTACAGCCCCTCTTCACCCACCAAGCAGGTTGGTAGTGAATATGCCTAAAAAAGAGAAAATGAAGAGGGACTTGGTGCTCACTTATCTGAGATTCAGTAGAGCAGCTTCTCAGGCTGGAAACAAAACTGGCTTATGATTCCTCTGCACATCTGTCTCCACCCTTCCTTTCCTGAAACCCAAATGCAAATCATCTACTCTCCTCTGACAAGCTCACTCAGCATAACTCATGTGTCTCAAATCTTCCCAGCAGCTGGAATCAGACCAGTTTTGTGGGCTCAGAGCTAGACTAAAATTCTACTTATTCAATTTGCCAAATAGTGTTTATTTGGCATTCATTTATTTAATATTTACTGAGCATCTACTGTGTATTAAGCCCTCTGCAAAGCGGTGAGAATGAGACCTTTGTGGACCTTATGATTTAGTGTGAAAAGGGGACAAATAAGAAATAATGGTAAAGTAAATGGTAAACAAAAGGTTAATGTATAAAATGTCAAATGCTCTAGGAGGTAGAATAAATCAAGGGGGCCTGAAAGAAACTCTTTCCTTAAGAAATGACATCTGCACTGAAACCTGAAAATGGTAGGAGAGAACCAGTAAAAGAGAACAGAGAGAGTTCCAGGTAGAGGCAACAACATAGCTGGAGGTGAGAGAGAATGGCCTGTTGGAACAACTGGAGAATAGTCCAGTACAGCTGGGTAGAGAGAGCAAGAGGAGTGTGGTGAGAGACAAGGACGTGGCCAGATTTGGAGGATATTGTCCCAGGACTAAGGAATTTGGACTTTAACCTGAAGGCCAGGGGAAACAGCCTGGTGCAGAATAACATCTTTCAAAACAGGATTCCAGGGAACAAATCAACCAAATGTGCTAAAAAGGCTGATGGTGGAAAAGTTAGCAAGTATGATATTCATCCTTGTCTTCATGATCTTTGTACTGAGGCTCGAACTGCCTTTGAAAGGAGTATACAACACAAAGGCCCAATCCAATGGCAGGCTATCCTCCTTAACCCCCCACCCACTGTTCATGAGATCAGTACTCCCAAGTCTGGTTCAGCCCAGGTTTTCCTTAGACCCTTGGAGCTGCAGAGCCCACCACGGAGAGATTGTCAAGGACCCTTGTTTAACAGATGGACCAGAAGGAAAGTCATTTGTCTGTGGCCCTACTGCAAGCCTAAGGCTCTGACTCCTTGTTTTCCCTAAAGAAATTGAACACAAGGGCTAGGATTAGGGTAAGGCAATTCAGGCACTCACGGTGCACCATATAAGTAGGCACTCACTCACGGGTGCCATCTCTGCACTCGCCTCACCCTAGTCCTGGCTCTGCTGGACTCACTTTGAAGGTGGGGATTGTAACTTCCAGAAAACTCTCTGGCATCTTTCATGGTTTTTGTTTGTTTGTTTAACATTTTTTGTTTTGATGTGGACCATTTTTGAAGTCTTTATTGAACTTGTTACAGTACTGCTTCAGTTGTTTATGTTCTGTTCTGGTTTGTGGCTGCGAGGCACATGGGATCTTAGCTCCCTGACCAGGGATCGAACCCATGCCTTCTACATTAGAAGGTGAAGTCTTCACCACTGGACCACCAGGGAAGTCCCCTCTTTCATGGTGTTGACAAGGTGCTAGGCACATATTATGAGGAATCCTAGATGCCTACTGATGCAAATGAATACCGCATTTCTGACAAACTATGTATATAGATGTTTGTATCTTTGGGTAAATATGACCTTCAAGATACAACAGAACAAAGTCCAGAGGGCCCAAGAATGTACTCTAGGCCTGGATTCTGGTCCGCTCTCGGCCACCAATTTGCTGTGGATGAATTGTTCCCCATCTCTAGGCTTCAGCAAAATGAGGCAATTGAATAAATAATATTTGTTGACTACATACTCTGTGTCAGACACTGTTCAAATGCTTTCGTGCTTTAACTCATTTAAAGTTAAAGGCCTTTAAGACTCTTTTCACTTCAATAGGCTGTGGTTTGAGATAAGGAAGGAGTCACAGAGAATGTGAGATCAAGACAGCCCTTCCAAATTCCCACAGGGATCATACCATCTTAAATCATGATAAAGGCATGGTATCACAAGGCACTTGTCCATCAGAAGACAGAATCACCTGCCTCAGAGTCAGCTCTGGAACATGGCTGAAGGTGGAGTCTCAGCCTTTGCCCCTAGAGATCGTAATGCAGTGATTCTGAAGGGGGACCTAGTTATCTGTACAAAAAGCTTCTCAGATGACTCTTTTAGTCTGATTTGTGAAGCACTGACTGCAACACATACTGCTGTCTGTGGATAGAATCATGCATGGACCTCAAACTCACTGACCTGGTCATCAGCATCTCAAAGCAAAGAAACAAATTGATTTTTTTTTTTTTTTTGCATGTGAGATCTTAGTTCTCTGACCAGGGATTGAACCTGTGCCCCCTGCACTGGACATACAGAGTTTAAACCACTGAAAAAGAAACTGTAGTCACTCAGTCATGTCCGACTCTTTGCGACCCCATGCACTGTGGTCTGCCAGGCTCCTCTGTTCGTGGAATTTTCCAGGTCAAAATACTGGAGTGGGTTGCCATTTCCTTCTCCAGGGGATCTTCCCAACCCAGGATGGAACCTGGGTCTCCAATTGCAGGCTGATTCTTTACCAACTGAGCCACCAAGGAAGCCTTGAACTATAGGGAAATCCCCAAATCCGTTGCCTGACTAATACCACAAATACTAAGCACCTGATGTGTCCTAGTTCCTGTGCCAGCTGGTGATTATGGTCCCTACTCTTAAGGGACTCCTGGTCTAGGTCTGTCACTTATTTTTAGAAGCAAGTCATCTAGCCAGAACCAGAAGGGCCTTAGACAGCATCAACCAATCCCATCATGCAGTTCAGGAAACTGAGACCCAGAGAGGGAAAGCAATATGTTCAAGACTATACAGGGAGTAAATGTATTTTCTGCTCTCAAACCAGCTGAGGAATCCCAATGTTCTTCTAGGGAACGGGGCTGCATTCAAAAATTCTAGAGCAGTCAACTCGTTGCTTTTTAAGCACTAAGCCTACATAGAGTAAATATTCCCGGAGGTCTCACTCCAGATCTTGCTGACATTTTAAGTCTTTAATATCCCTTCTACCAGATTGGAGGCAGGCGGAAACGGAACACCAGGGGAAGTTCCATCAATTCTTCGGTGCTTTTTAAGCCCCTTCTCTGGCTGGGCTGAGGACACGGTGCTTGCCACTTCCAGCACTTTGGAGTCGAAAGAAGAGGGGGCTGCCTCAAGGGTTCACAAGCACCTGGCGCCCATCTCTCGGCCCACACTTGCTTATGTCATTGTCGCCCAGCGGGGGAAGCGGAGGGGAAGTCATGCCCGCCCCTGAAATGCCAGGCGCCTTGCAATTGGCTACAGAGACTCCGGCCCGGCAGCGGATTGGTCATTGCTGAGGGCTTGAAAGGTGGATGAAAGCAGACGACACCTCAGACGGACCGTGGCCCAGGATCAGACAGCGTCTGCGGCGAGCCGAGACGCGTCCCCAGCCCATCATGGCCCGGCTCCTCCGGGCATCCTGCCTTCTCTCCCTGCTCCTGGCCGGCTTCATTCCCCCGAGCCAGGGACAGGAGAAGTCGAAGGTGAGTGAGCCTCGGGGGTGGGGGGCCAGGGGAAAGAATACAGCCCGCAGGTGTCACCATCTCTCGGTGAGGGCTTCCCTCTAGAAGGGTGACACCTAGGTGCGAGAGACGCCCTTAACTCCCGCTGCCTCCGTCTTTGGCGCACTCAGACTGTCGTCAGACTCTTCGCAGTTTCATCCGCTGGAGACCTGGGTGCTCCTGGTGGGCGGAATGAATGAGGGAGGAAGGTTTGTCTCTCCAGAGTTCACACTTTCTACCCCACCACTACTTCCGGGCCGCCTTGCTACATCCAAACCACCGTCTGTTTCTGAGACCCTTCCCTTCCAGCAGACCCTGAAGAGGGTAGGGGCCCAGAAAATGGCCTGGAGACTCGGGGTCTGGGTGGCTGCAGAGTTCCCAGGGAGAATGGCAGGCAATATGTGGTGCCCAAATAGCCCAAGCATAAATGCAGGTAGGATTCTGGGACACTGGTAAAAGAGGCTGACAGAACGAGCTCTGGGCTGGCAGCAAAGAATGCCCAGGACACTGACTAGACCTCTCATCCTTTGCGGGCCTCAGTTTCTCCATCCGCTGGAGGTGAGAGCACAGGGCACAAAGAGGCTGATGACTTCAGAGGAGAAGCTGCAAAGCTTGGAGAAGCTGAAAAATCCACGCATCATTCTCTGAAGGGTTTCCTATTTGGGGGCAACCTCAGTACCCACCAGCCACAGCCCTTATTGGCCTGCCAGGTCCATAGGAGAGTCAGAATTCTCTTGAGCCTGAGTCTACCCTCAGTAGAGTGTGTGGTCCTTAGCTAGAGTGGGGATTCTGAGGTCAGGAGCAGGGGTGACCTGACATGCTTAGACCTCTCCTCTTCCCTGGGGTGGGGAGTCAGGAGCCAGGCATAGACCCAAAGAGATTTTTGTTTCCAGCCTCCCAATACACACACACACCAACACACACACACACACACACACACACACACACACACACACACACACCGACACACACCCCTCACCTGTATAAAATGAAGAAGCTTTGGGCTTCTGTTGTTTCTCAAATCTTCCATTCTAAGATCTTATGACTCCACAATTCTATTTCCATAATCCTATCTATTGTTCAGGAAGCCCATTAAGAGGCTACTTCTGCTTGTTTCTATCTTGTCCTGTCCTCAGCCTAAATTCTAATCGGTCTGCCTCTCCTGGGAGTCAGCCTAGAGACTGGATGGTTATGGGGCCACTTCCTCCTAGCCTCTGGCTTTGTATCCAGTCTTGTTCATAATCTCCAATTCAGAAGGTATTTTCCTGGGCAGGGATGGGTCTGAGTTTCGATATTAGGGTATGGTACTGAAGTGAGGGCAGGCCATGGGTAGGGCAGCATCATGGAGTCAGTCCTATAACCTCAGTTTGGGGAGAAGCAGAGACGGGAAGATGGGGCCCTGTTTCAAGAAGGTGGAGGTAAGAACATGGATCCTATGAATAGCTCATCATAGTCATGTGTTCTCTGTAGAACTCTGGGGAGGAATAGATGGATTCAGAGAAAACAGGATGGGTATGGGCTAGAAAAGCCTTAGAGTGGGGTGTGATCATATCAGATGCAACCAGTTAGGATTTGCTAGCCAATGACAATCTGGTCCTGCCCCATCTTTCCTCCCAGGTCTTGAGAGGGTTGAAATCTCATAGCCTCCATTTCTAGGACTCAATCACTACTTATCTTACCCCTAGCTCCAGGGCCAAGGCAGGGGCCCAGGGGCAAGTGGAGGAAAGGATGGACAAAAGGCAACAGCCCCAGAGGAATATTTGCCTCCACCCATTTCAAAGGGAGGGGCTGGGGAACAAAGCCTTTCCTCGCTGTCCCCTCTCCAGTCCATCTTAAGGCTGCCCAGGCTCCCTGTCCTTCCCCTACAAAAGGACTTCACAGAGGCTAAAGAGAATAACAGCTGCTGACGTGTGTGGGCTCCTAGTAACCGCTGGTTTCTAGGTGACTAAATCAGGCAGATAGAATGAAGGAACCACCGGCTGACAGTCAGAGCTGAAGAGCCCTCTAGACAGCCTTGAATCTGACCCCTTCTTATAATCAAGGAGCCAGAGCCCCAGAGAAGGGACAGGATAGTCACATGTAGTCGCACGGGAGGCCCGGCCAGGCCTAGAACTCAGGTCTCCTGCCCCCAGTCCAGCTCTCCTCTCATACCTTCACACTGTTGGGAGTGGTAAGATGAGTGAGGAGAGAGACACAGGACCAGCAATGCAAGCCAGCCGGGGTCCTGGCAGGGTCTCCCCTCCCACTCTCAAGCCGTCTGAACTCTCCTGTCTTATGCAATTGTGGGAGGATTGAGGTAACCTCCCCACCCCCCACCTCCATCTCCTCTGACCTCCTGGTTAAGGTGCAGGGTTCTGGGACTCCAGGGACCCACAAGAGGAGGGGCGGGGCCTATAAGGAGGTGGGGCGCATGCTCAGTACTGAGAGCAGGCTGTAACTCTTTCCCCTACCATTGTTACTCTCCGACCCCTCTCAGTCTGAACCCACAGCACCAGCATTGCAGGCCCAGTAGAAAGCAGGAGGCTTTGTCACAGGTCCCTTTTCCTGGAAATACTCTGCCCAGTGCATCAGCTTCCTCATACCGACTGGGGAACACCCAAGTCTTCTTCACAGAAACACAGCAACGTCAGGACCCTTTACCCTACCGCTTGATGAGGGGACGGGGGCTGGGTTTCTTTCCAAGAGGCTTTCAAGATGGTTTTAATCTACTAGCAAATTCCCACAGCCATTTTGGGAGACAGGTGGTTTTTCCCTCACCCATCAACAGATGGAAACTCAGATTGAAAGTGACTTGCTCAGGGACACACAGCCAGCAAGACTCAACTCTAATGAGGGGAGATTCCCCTTGCCCCACCCCACCCTGAAAATGGGCTTAAAAGCTGAACCTCCCGCTGTTTTCAAGCTTCTCTTATTTAGACAACCTCTTGGCTTTTTTTTTCCTCCCCATTTCACAGTTTGTTTTTGGGCCAGGGCAGAGTGGAGAGGCAGGCAGGAGGCCTGGCTAGGGTGTGTTTGTTGTGTCCTGGCTGTTTGCGTTTGGAGCTGGAGCTGACCCCAGCTGGGGCCCAAGAGGCCCAGGGGCTGGAGGAATGTCAAGCTTAGGTCTCAGGCCTGCCTCTGGCACCCACCAGAAGTCACGGGGCATGGAATATTAGACTCACGTGAAGCAGGGAATTCGTACCCGAGCCAAGAAGATCGCTTGCAGCAGTCAGGGGATGGCCATGTGGAAGGAGTCCAGCTCCCCCAGCTCAGCAGGCCTACAGAGTCTCCAAGACAGAGTGGCTTTCTTAAACCCCCCCCAGGGCTACGCCCTACCAGCCCAGACGGCTTTCTTCACTCGGTTGGGCCCAGGTGCACCTCACCTTAACAGCCAGTCTTCCAGGACTGGCCAGAACAGAGTGCGTGAATTTGCTTCTCTTAACTCCAACCACCTGTCTCTAGTCTATAATGCTAGCTTGCATTCAGTTTTATTGTCTTCCCGCCTCTCCTCAGATGTCCAGGCCAGGACTGCCAGCCCACCTGCTAATTGTGGTAGTGATGCCGTGATGCTCTCTCAAGAGTAAACCCAGATTTTTGTATTCTGCATCAAAAAATGGTAGAGATGAGATGAGGATAGGGTGGGGGGTGGGGTGGATGTAAATTCAGCTGGCAGTCATCTGTTCCCTCTTCTCCCACCGAAAGCAATACTGTCAAGCCATCGTGATTCAGAACAGCTGGTCCAGTTCAAGGTTCTCACTTTATAAATGAGGAAACTGAGGCCCAGAGAAGAAAAAGGGCAAGTCCAAGACCACACAGGGAGTTAGAGGCAGAGCTGGTTCCCCAACTCACAGCCCATTGTTCACTGACTCTACTAGTCTGGAGGCGGACTGTAGAGAGGCAACTGGGCAAAGAGGAAGGCCTTAAGGTCATTGCCACACTGCTCAACGCAGGGAACATCGGATCTATGCCAGGCACTGGTCTTTATCCTGACCATGCCATTTAATCCTCCCAGCAGGCCTGGCCCCATTCCTGGCCCCCATCCTACTTCCCTATTTCTGAACAACAGCCTCAGCTTTCCAGTTCTCCAGATTGGAAACGTCTGAATCACCATTTTCCACACTGATATTTCCTCATTTCTGAGGAAATTTCAGCTCTTCCTTCACGACCATCTACTTCTGGCTCTCATCACCACTTGCCTGCGTTATTCTAACAGCTTCCCAGTCTCCACCATCCCATCCAATTACACCGGCACGGGGGTAGTCTCCCTCACAGCCTGCCTGGTGGCTGTCTAAACTGACAAGTGATGCAGAAGTAATGACCATAGTTATTTCTCCAAGTTTCCATAGCACTCACCAGCTTATTCAATGCTTTTAATATTATCTTGTACAATGAATTAGGAGACTTCAGTTCTAGTCCAGTTTGAATTCTTGGGCAAGTCAAGACCACGTGGGCGAAAGTGTTCCGCCACTCCCTGGTATCTTGAAAATGGTGGTGTCTGAGTTCCCTTCAGGCTCTAACCGCTTCCTGGTGCTGGTCTCTTGCAGACAGACTGCCATGCTGGTGTGGGCGGCACCATCTATGAGTATGGGGCCCTCACCATCGATGGGGAGGAGTACATCCCCTTTAAGCGGTATGCTGGCAAATACATCCTCTTCGTCAACGTGGCCAGCTACTGAGGCCTGACGGGCCAGTATGTTGGTAAGAGCCACCCGCTCTTCCCCTGCTGTGTTTGGGGCTGTTTCTGCTAGTTGGGCACATTCCAATCACAGGAGCTTTTCTGGTGCAAGGAGAATGGGGGTGATGGTCATGATGACATTTTAAACCCTGTACCTGAATCCTACTGTGTTCCGTGGTTCTGTGAAAATAATTATATAACCTGAGGTCTGATCCCCTACAAATATGTTCTAGAAGATTCTCAGTTATCCTTCATCCCTGAGTATCTCAATTGCCCTAAAAGAAGAAGGATGGAAGAGATTGGGTTTGTGCCTGGAACTTCCTTTCATTGGAGTAAGAACAGTAGGTTCCTCTTGCTGAGAAATTCTCCCCTGTCCTCAGCCCATCTGCCTCAGTGCTTCTCTTGGCCCCTGGCCTGAGTTCCCAGAGTTTGTGTGTTAATGACAGAACCAGGTTTCATGATCCCTGGTGCCCTCTACTTCTCCTTAGCTGGGTCAGAGTCAAAAGCCAGGGGACAGGCAAGCCAAAGGCATCTGACAGCACCCACCAGAAAATGCTTTGGGGGTGTGGGAGGGAAGCAAGGGCAATCTAACTTAGAATGTTCTGCCTGAGAGTCATGGGCAGATTCCTGGAAGTACAATGACAGTGAACTGGATGGCCCAGTGGGTTGTGAGCGCTCCATCTAGAATGCTTCCATGTAGCCCTTGGAATAGAGCAGAGTGTGTTTGGGCAAGAGGTGGGTGACCATGGATGCTGCACCAGAGGCCAGGAGGCACTGAGCGGGGTGAGAGCTGGGCCAGGCTCTCCCCTGGGCCCCTGAATACCCAGAGTATAGGCGGGGTGTGAGGGCTCCATCCCACCCCAGGGACGTCATCTGCCTTCTGCCCAGAGATGGATGGTTCTCACTCCAAGACACTCACTCCTGACAGTCCTGAAGGAGCCCCCACCCTACAGGCCCAGGTGGTAGCTTTAGGCAGTGGGTGTCTGATTATTAATTTGAGAAAGCACATTGCTCTCTTCTCCCCCAGACCTCCAACCCATCCAGGTTGGACTCCATAGGATGGGGCTTGAATGCCAGCAATGCCACACTCAATGGGTTATCTTGGGCAAGTCCCTTCCCATCAGGCCTCAGTGATTTCAGCTATACAATGGGGCAGGCAGGTGGATGGTACACGGGAGGTGGGACTCCTCACCAGGCTATCCCCATCTCTGCTCTCTCCCTGTTCCAGAACTGAATGCACTGCAGGAAGAGCTTGAACCATTCGGTCTGGTCATTCTGGGCTTCCCCTGCAACCAATTTGGAAAACAAGAACCAGGAGAGAACTCGGAGATCCTAGCCACCCTCAAGTGAGTACTGACTCAGTGTCCTGAGAAAGCTCCTCCAGCACGTCCCTCCCACCGCGCCCCGGCCCAGGCTCCAGGCATCTTTTATGCTGGCCCCTACTCACGAGGGATATTTATCAGCCACCAAGAACTACTCTCTCCTTGCAGGAACTCTGTTTAGTGGAACAAGTGGAAGAGGTACCAGGAGAGACAGGGTCAGGGATGATGGCAGTCAGCCACGTTGGGGTAAGGGGAGGACAGGTTGAGGGCAGGGGTTATTGAGCAGTTACCAAATTGAAGGAAGACTGCTGACCCACATTATACCTGTGCCCATTTAACAGTCACTGGCTCCCACTGCCCATCATAGCATAAAATCCCGATTCCCACCCCCCCTTCCCCAGTTCTGTCCCCTCCTCTTATTTCTGAGCCCATGTCCCTGGGACCCACACAAAAATATTCCTTAGGTATGTTCGACCGGGTGGGGGCTTCACCCCCAACTTCCAGCTGTTTGAGAAAGGCGATGTGAACGGGGAGAAAGAGCAGAAGTTCTACACATTCCTGAAGGTGAGTACACAGCCAAGCCACACTGCTGACGAGCCTCTCTGCCTGGCTGATGCTGGCTCTGGACGGGGCTGCAGCCGCTCCTGGCCCCAGGCCACATAGACAAGGCCTGTGCCACCCTCCTTTGTTCCGGGGCTCTTGGGGAGTTTCCTGGCATCTGATTATTATTCCAACTAGAGGGCTTTGTAGACCCTAGGGGCTCATCAACTCATTTTAAGATAGGCCCCAGAAGGGACAGGCTTAGGGTCTCACAATCTGCTAAAACCAAAGCTGGTGCTGGGATTCAGTTTTCTAACTTCCAACCTGGTACTCTTTTCTCAGTGCCGGGCTATTCTCCTTCCCCCGAAAAGTCCTGGGAAGGAGGAGGGATTACAGAGTGGGAAGGGCCCCAAGCAGAGTTAATACTTCTCTCGTCTCTGCTCCAGAACTCCTGTCCTCCTACCTCGGAGCTCCTAGGCTCACCCGGCCGCCTTTTCTGGGAACCCATGAAGGTCCATGACATCCGGTGGAACTTTGAGAAGTTCCTGGTGGGGCCAGACGGCATCCCCATCATGCGCTGGTACCACCGCACCACGGTCAACTCTGTCAAGATGGACATCCTGACCTACATGCGGCGGCGGGCAGTCCTGGAGGCCAAGGGGAAGTAACTGAGGCCCACCCCCCCTCCATGTCCACCACACGGGCTAGGGAGGGCTCTGTTCAGGAAGGAACCCATTTCTCCAACTATGCCACACTCCCATGCTAGACTCTTTACTGTTACACAAGGCCCCAGCCTGAGATGAACGTTTGTGTCTGTACTGCTCTGCACATGGGCGTTTGCACACATGCCTACAGGCGTGTGTACACACGAGTACAGGGCCACACGTGTCAACCTGCACAAATGCATATGTGGCAACAGCTGTGTGCCGTGAAGAATGCCAGAGAGGAACTTCCCTTTCCTTCTAGTTCTCTGTTCCAGTGATAACCATCCACTTTCAGCTGAGTCCAAACTGAAAACCCAGCTCTAGATTCAATTGTTCTGCTTTAACCAGGACCTCACCCTACCGGGCTGGCATCTCTCACAGCCTCCAAACACCATCCAGAAGTGCCCGGAAGTTTCTGGGTCCACCGCGCTGCCTGACCCCCTCCTTCTCCACCACACAGCCTCGCTCCTTCCTGAGGGCCCTCCCCTGTCCCCCACCCCACCACCCCCACAGCGTTCCCTGAGAGTCGCCAAGGCAGACGTGAGAGCAGGGGCCACGCTCCCCGTGTCAGGGGGCGGCATCGCCATGAAGGAGGGGCCCGAAGCCTGCGTGGGCGGACCTCCCTTGAGCCTGTCTGAGGGGCCAGCCTTTAGTGCATTCAGGCTGAGGCCCCCGGCCAGGGATGCCACCCCACTCCCTCGGGGGGTGTGTCCTCTCCCCTCACCCTGACCTGCTGGCATGAGGCTCACCCCTGTCTGCCTAGTAAAGGCCTTTCTGCAGCAGCTGAGCCTACTGTCGTGCTTCTTCCATGGGGCTGCCCCAGCGCGGGGGCAGGAAAGCTGGAGGTGGCGGGAAGGAATGAACGGAGGGCTCCAGGGCCTTGCTTTTTGGTTTCCACCTAGGCCCGCTCTGCTTCCTCACTCAGCATTTGGAGTCTATAAAACCAGCTCACATCTACTGTCACCCCACAGTTCTCTCCAAGGCAGCTAGCACGGAGATGAGGTGTTCCATTTGACAGATGAGGAAACTAAGGCTCACAGAAGGGCCAGGCGTTGCCCAATGTCTCCTGACAAGTGAGGGGCAGGACTGGAGTGTAAACTCAGGCCGCCTGGCCCCCAGCTCCTGGATGCTCCACCCTCACAGAAGCTCTGAGCAGGATCCCAGGGGATGCCTGCCAGGAGTAATGGTGGTGCTCTTATGGGGGTGGATGGGGGGGTGCATCTGGGAGGAAAAGGGCACAGAGGGAAGAGGGGCCAGGAAAGAAGCACGCTGGTTGACAAGGAGGAGCACATTAGCCAGGGCATAAAAGAAATCCGGTCACAAAATGCTCATCTCTAGCTTGGATTTATGTCCAAGATTTGTGCAAACAGCTGTCCAGGGATCAAGAACCACCCCAGTCCAGGCCTCCACACCACAAGGCTCCAGCTGAGGGCCTGGTGGCTCCAGGCTGGGGCCCCTCGGCCGATGGAGGTCTCTCGACTGGAGATCGGCATCCGCCAGCAGTGTCCACAGAGGACAGCAGGTCCAGGCTGACGGCACCTCTCTCCACTCAGGAGCACAATAGTAGGCTTTTCCCAGTCACTCCAAAGGAGAGGCCCAGATGGACGCCTTCTGGATGGAGCCTCTCCAGTCTGCAGACCGTCCAGGTCGGGGCCAGGGCCCAAGCTGGCCATCCATCTCAGCCTCCGGAGTGGCTGCAGCTCTGGCCACACAGAGCCTGTGGCCTCTAGCTTGCCAGTAATCTGAAGTCAGCTGGCTCTGTGAGACGAAGGTGGAGCAGGGGACTGGTTTCACTGAGGTCCTTCACGGTCATTTTTGGTGGACTCTAAATAAACAAATTTAGGATTTAAAGATGAGGTAGTACAGTAGCTTTCAAAGTCCTATGGAAGTGAATACAGTAAGAGTGAGGAAAAAAACCAGGGTTGCTGGGTGTTAATGAGTGCCAGGCCCTGGTCGAAGCACCTTAGGTACGTCATTGAATCCTTGCCCAAACCTAGGAAGCAGGCAGATTATTACCACTTTATGGGGGAGAGAAATGGGGCACAGGGGAGTTTTTAAAAACTTGCTCAAGGTCCCAGGTCTAGGAAGTGTTGGCACCCAGTCAGTCTGGTTCCAGATGCCAGAAATGGAGTAGTTCTGGGAGAAGGGACAGTCCTGCCCGTTTGGCCACCCTCTGCACTCATCAAAGCAGACTCCTATGGCTCCACAGAACCCCTAGGGCTCCACGGGGAGACATGAGAAAGTGCCTGACCAGCTCAACGCCTCCTCCTCCCAACCACGAGATCCTCCAAACCACACCCCCTCCGAGTTGCCCTGCAGCCTCTGTCCACACTATTGCAGAGGGGCCCTCGACCACCAGGCATGGCAGGATTCATTTCTGCACAGCTGCAACCTTTAGAAAACTCCTCTTTGTGCTGAGACGGACTTGGCCTCCCCATGGCTCCCACTAGTTGCAATTCTGTTTCCAGAAGCCCCCACAGGCAAGGCCCCATAAAAGCCTCACAGAAAGCAAGGGAGAGACTAAGGGCCCAGAGTCCTTTCGCAACCAGCAAACAGACCATTTTAAAATGTCCAAGGCCTGCAGGCTATCCTTAGGATAAAGACCAGCCGTCCTGCTGGGGCTTACAAGGCCCTTGTGGTGCGACCTACCAACCTCCCTGACCTTGCCTTGTCTGCCTCTCTTCTCCATCTTGTTCCTGGCTCCAGCCAAGCCAGACTTCTGTCAATCCTCAAGTCAGCCACAGTTCTTCACTCCCTCCCATCAAGACCTTTGCACTGGTCTTGGCCTCCTCCCCAGCATCTTACACAGAGCATGGCACTTAGAACATTAAACTATAATCAGTGGAAGGAATGGTTTCAACTCCTTCATGATGCAGTCACCACCCCTTTCTTCTCAACACTATTTGAGAAACCTGCACCTCTCCTCCACTGAGATCAGAAGGTAGCAAGACTGCCCCCAAATTGGGACAATCCTGGCAGATTAAAAAATTATCTTTTTATAAACCAAGGCCCATTACCAGGGGTCACACTCACCTGGTTCTGTAGGCCTGGCCGTAGGTAAGTCCATCACTTGGGAGCTCTGATTACGTACCCCTCCAAAGGGCATCCGCCAGGTGTATTCTGGCTGCAACAAAACTGGTGTTTAGTAATCAATAACCATAGTAGCAGCTACTGTGCCAGAACAGTACTAAGTTCATATTAATCAACTATAACTGAATCCTTACAACAACCCAGGTTACCAACCCCATTTTACAGGTTGGCAAACTGAGGCTCAAATGGGGTGGAGTAACTTGTCAAGGGTCATCCAGCTTGGCAAGTGGTCAAGCTTTGATTTGAATCCAAGGCGCTATAGTCGCACAGTACACTCCAGGGTTTAAAGATGCATGTAAGGAATGGTTATGGGGGAGAAGATGGGGGAGAAGCGGATGGGATGGGGGGCAGCTGGCACTGACCAGGTTGAGAGATGCCTGAGGGGCTGTGGCAGGGGCACTGAAGAGAATGAGAAAGGGGTCAGAAACTCTGGAGACAGAATGATAAGGAGAAAAAGGGAGGAAAACAGAAAAAGGAAACTGAGAAGGAAAAGAGAAGAAAAAGCAAAGGGAGAGAATGCATGGTGAAGACTTTATACCTGGTGACATGTGGAGGTCACGGAAAAGGTCAAACTCCTGGCCTGGCTGGCCGGAGAGAGCCCGCCTGCTGGCCCTGCTCCCTTACCCAGCCTTTTCTGTCCCATACCAGGGCCCTTGAGCAGCCCTGAGCTGGAAGGTCCTGCCCCGGGGATGGTAGGCTGCACACCAGTCTGTTCCCAAGGGGCCAAGGATGCAGCTTCTGACCCTCTCCGTTGACCTTGCCCTTGGCATGTGTCTGGCTGGCCTGTGTGTGTGTCCTGGAGTGAGGGAGGGGGCATGGACTCACCAGACGGAAGAGGCGTGAGTTGGGAAGTGGGGGCGGGTGCTCCATGGCCGTGGGGGGTGGGGGGTAGCGGATCTGGGACCAGTCCTCAAAGCCGGGGTGCGGCCCAATGGGGGGCATGGGCGGGTAGGCGTAGGGGCAGGCCCCGCAGAGGTGTTCCGGGTGGGGCTCCAGGTGGTAGCGGTCTGCCGAGGTCTGCAAGAAAGGTGGCATCTGGCTCTGGTCTGTGACAGGCTGCATGGGCCACCCCAGTGACATTCATCCCATCTCCCATTCTCCTCTTAGAGTCTCAGTTCTCCGAAGGCTGGCATGTGGCCATGGAAGGCTGCACACGGGCCCAGAATACCAACCATGAGGACAGCTGGTGTGCCCTGGGCACTGGTTCTTTACCATGTACTGTTCTAAATGCTCCAGCTGCGCTTTTTGTTTTGACTGTAAAGCACTTAGCATCACACCTTGAATAAAGGGACAGAGGGCCTGACGTGTAGTCGAGCTCATAATTCATTCTGTCATCTGCTGGGCGTGTGTGTGCTCGGTCACTCAATCGTGTCCGACTCTTTGTGACCCCGTGGACTGTGGCCCAGGCTCCTCCGTCCATGGAATTTTCCAGGCAAGAATACTGGATCAGGTTGCCATTTCCTTCTCCAGGGGATCTTCCCGACCCGGGATCAAACCCGAGTCTCTTGTGTCTCCTGCATTGGCAGCCGGATTCTTCCCCACTGTGCCACCTGGGGCCTCACTAGTTAGCTGGACGCCTGAGCAACCAGTGCCTCCCGCATCAGACTGCGGCTCCCTGGAGGAGGTAAAATGCGGTAGGGGCTGCCTCCTCCCTCAAGCCACCTCACCTTTGCTTTCCTCTTCTGCTGCCTCAGGGCATCTTTCGCCTTTTCCTCATCTTTGAAGGCTTTTAGCTGAGAGAGAGAGGGAGGGAGAGAAGCCTGTCAGCAGAGGCACTTCCTGGCCAGGCCTGGGTCCAGGGCCTAAGCAGGGTGGACTGGCCAATGCACGAGGCCGCCACTCTGGGCTGTCCTGCCTGGCCCAGTGGTGGGAAAGGGCCCTGGGGGGCAGAGCACGGCCCAGGCCGGGGACTGCGGGTAAGGCCCGCTCGCCATGGGCAGTCTGAACACAGGTCAGGACGGCTGCAGGAGCCTCACTGCATTCATACCTGTTAGCTTCAGTGTGGGAAAGAGCGGATGGCTCAGAGCTAATTCCTACTTATGCTCTTTAAAGGCATCAAAACCGATTGTGGAAAATCAGGGCTAGGAGAAGTAGAGAAGGGAGAGGACTCTCTGAGGGCCACAGAAATGTATCAGCAGAGCTGGAAGGAGAATCGCCAGGGCCCTCCAATCCATGCGCCCTCCCCCTGGGCACAGCCAGCTGCCCGCTCCTGGGTCCTGCTCTTCTCACCTGGGCGTGGGACAGGGTGACCTGGGCTTGCAGTTTCTCCACCTGCTTCTTCAGCTCTTCCTTCTCTTCATTCATGCGCTCCCGGTCGCTACGCTCCCTCTGGAAGTCCTCCTCAAAGATCTTCACCTAAAGGGGAGGTGGAGGGGAAGGGAGAAGGGGGTGAGGGAGGAGGGACAGCTCTGAGTGGGGGCTCAGACCTGCTCAGACCCAGAATCCTGGGCCTCTGATAGGAGTCAGACAGCAGAGCTGGTTTTACCCTGTCTTGAAAATGCCCATGGGGAGAGGAATAGGTGTACCTCTGGCCCCAACCCCAACTACAAACAGAGTAGTTCTGGGTCCCTTGATCTTATATTTTGGGCTTCAACCTAGGGCTTTATTGGAAAAAAGGATCCATGGCTAAAAAACACAAAACTGGTCAACAGCCATCAAAACTAGTTCCATTCTTCCATTCTGCCAAGACCCACAGAGAGGTGGAGGCCACAGAAACAGTCTGAGTGGAGGACTGGAGTTCAGGCCTCCTGGTGCCAAGAGCAGGGGGCCTACAAAACTCTGCCCGAGGCTCTGGGGTGGGGGCTGGTGCCCTGGCAGGGAAGGGGCGGGCGGGGCCCTGTCTGCAGTTTCACATCCTCACTGCAGATCAGTGAGAAGCTGACCAGGCTCGGGACGATTTAGAAGGATCCGAAGCACGGCAGCAAAGAGCACAGAAGCATGTGCGAGAACCAAAGCCTTAAATAAAGGGACAGAGGACTCAAGCACAAAGCCATGATCAGGCAGAAGTATCTAGCTAGACTTTAACAACACAGTTTTGCCTTTACTGTATTTATTGCTTATAGTTACTTTCTAATTATGACAAATAATAAACGGTTTTCCCATTTGCAGGAGAAATCTAAAGTTCCCTTTTAAATATATTTATTGAGTTTATTTAAACATATAGATAACTAATAAGGATCTACTATACAGCACAGGGAACTCTACGTAATACTACACAATGACCTATATGGGAAATGAGCCTAAAAAAGAGTGGGTATATGTATATGTATAACTGATTCACTTTTCTGTACAACAGAAATTAACAGGACATAGTAAATCAAATAAACTCCAGTAGCAGTTCATTTTTAAAACATAAATTTAAAAAATTTTGCTTTCGAAATATAGGGAAATAATAGCAGAGCTGGGGCATAGAAATGTGTAAAACATGACAGTGGTAGAGGAATGACCTAGATAGGGATATACTGCCAGCAAGGATAAACCTACACCAGACAGGAGTCCTGGCCGATGGGAAGACAGTGGACTGCAGATTACAGCTTGCATGACACAAGGTCCGTCCTAGGCCCTCAGGGTTGCTCCAACTCCCACTGGGCACCACCTACCTAACCCGTTCCCCTCAAACTCACCTGCTGTTTCAGCAATTCGTTCTGCGTGAGCAGCTCCTGTTTCCTTAGCAGGCCTCCAGCTCCTTCTGGGCTCCCGAATGCTGTTGGAGAGGACGGGGAGGCCTGAATGCTCAGTGCTTCCTCCAGGGCCTAGAATCAGGAAGAAAGGAGATGGGCCTGTCAGCAGAAGCCCTGGGAAGTCAGGTCCCATTGAAAGGGTCAGGCCCACTGAAAGACCCCGATCATGATAAGGATAATAATAATAACCACCACTATTTAATAAATGCCATCTTATAGATGAACACTATATGCACATCATTTTACTGAATCTTCTCCATAGTCCTATGAAGAAAAACTATGACCTTCACTCATTTCATGGATGTGAAAACTGAGGTTCAGAGACCTGAAGGGATTTGTCCAAAGTCAGACAGCTAGTAAGTGGCAAAGCAGGTATTCAAGGCCAGTATGTGCTCTTAACCAGCAGCCTAAACTGTGGTCTTCATGTAGAAGGGAGAAATCTCCCTTTCCCTGAGGATAAGTGGCTCAATTCTTAGCACCCAGACCTAGAAAGAATACGAAGTCCTTTGGAGGAAGAAGCTAAATCTCCTGGACCTGCCCAGAGATTCTCCAGCTTCCATAACCTATTCCCACCAAGCCAACCCTTCCATCCCCAGATCTTCTGTAGTTAGATTAGCCTGGATTTTCATTTTGATGTAATTAATTTTTACCTTTCCAACCCTGAAAATGGGCTGAAACATCACCAAATAATATTTTGAGATTTTTTGTAAAAGCTCTGTTTTACTACCTTCACAGAATACTTTTCCTTGCATAAATTGTGTGCTCACATTCTCTTGAAAGTTATTCATTAACTGGTTTTCTCCTTGCACCCTGTTAACATGTTGCTTGAGAACTTTGGAACACCCCTCAAGACTGGCCATCCTCATCACCACCTGGGCGGCAGGGCCTCTGCTGGCCCTGTGACAGCACTGCTCACAGTGCCTCCCTGGATCCTGGGGAAACCTTGCCCAGCTCGGACTCAGGCCCCTCCCTGTCTCCTGGACTGCCCCAGAAACAAGAGGAGACTGCAGAGCCGAGAGTGAATTCAAGGGGCTTTCCTGGTCCAGCAGCTAAGACTCCAAGCTCCCAATGCAGGGGGCCTGGGTTTGATCCCTAGTCAGGAAACTAGATCCTACATGCTGCAACTCAGAGTTCATATGCCACAATTACAGATCCTGCATGCTGCAACTAAGACATGGTACAGGCAAAGAAAATCAAATTGATGTACATATATTTAAAGCGTAAATTCAGAATGCTCAAAGGAAGGCTATGACTGCACCTCCCCCTCCATCTGTCCCATTTTTCTGATGAGCAGACTGAGGTCCAGGGACAGGAAGAGGCTTGCGTTAGTCATCCTTACAAGTTTCTGTCCCCAGCTACAGCGCAGAAAACTGGAGGGCAGTGATCCTGCCTGGGTCACCTCTACAACCATAGAACGTTCTGCCTGGATTTAGAGCCCCAAGTCCCCTAGCTTGGGATAGATCATTCTTTTCAATAAGAACAAGTCCCAAAGCCCCACACTTGGCATCATCAATGCTTATCCAACACCAAAACCAAGCAGAGTCACCCCAGCAGGGCTGGGACCCAGTGAATACAAACTCACAACAGAGTCTGCTATGAGCAGAAACAGCAGGCAGACAGAAGAGGAAGAAAATCTGAGCCTTCAAGAAAGTTTCCTTTCAAAGCCTCTCCATCAGCTCACTCCTTTAACCCCTGCACTAGAAGGTGGGCAGGGCTAGCATGATTCCAGCCAGGGTTCAGGTGGCAAAACTGAGACCCGGATAGGTTATAGGGGCTATAACTGGGACTAGAACCATCCCCTAGCCCAGCCCACTGGCCCTCACATTGGCTCAGAGCAGAGGGATCCCTTTACCTGGGCTCCCCTAGCCCTAGCCCCACCCCTGCCCCAGGCCATGTCTCCCTGGATCCCCCTTCTTGAGGGTAGGAACTCAGGCCAGAGCTCATCCACTCCCTTCAGTTTTTCCTGAACACATGCTTGGTGCCAGGCACCGGGGGTATGTGCCCTGGTGAAGACGCACACCTTCCAACATTGGATGGGAGGGTGGCTGTCAGTAAGTAATCACAAGAAAATGCCAGAAGGGTTTGAAAGAAGCTGCTGGTGCTTTAGCTATAGAACAGGGAAACTCGAAGGAGACTCAGGAAGGCCTTCCTGGGAAGCGGTGTTAGAGCTAAACCTGAACGATGAGTGGGTAGCACTGCGTGAGCAGACAGCACATCCCAGGGCCTGCCCAGCTCATCCAGCCAGGCATTCAGCATGCGGGGAGCAGGGCAGAGGCAGTAGAAACCCTGAGGCAGCACCCAGGCCCTCAGCACCCTTACCCTGACCCAGGAGTCACCCCTCCTGAGCTGAGGGTTGAGGGTACCTGCCATGGGGTGGGCTCTGCAGCAGGGCTCTGGGAAGCCCTGCCCACCCCCAGACCTTAGCTGCACCCACCTTGTTGAGCCGCTGGATCTCCTTTTCCTGGTACTCCCGCTGCCGGGTGAGTGGGCTCAGCTGGTCCTGCAGATACTTGACCTTCTGGCGCAGCTCCTTGGCCTCTGCTGTCAGATGCTCCCTGTCGGTCTGCAGGGGACACAGGGCTGGTGAGCAGGGAGCCTCTGCAGGAGGCCTGGACCCCCTGACCGCCCGCCTCATCCCCAGGTGACCGCACCTCCCTCCCTTGCTCTCACTCCACAGCCCCACGATGCTCATGCACAATGCCCTGTGCAAGGCACCCCTGTGAGAGCAGTCACGTCCACATGGTCCTGTCCTCAAGGACAGGGCAGCCCAGTTGAGTGGAAGGCCCCGGGTTCCATCACCACCTTCTCCAACAGCGAGGTGAGCCCTCGGGCACTGACACAGCCTTCTCTGGTCTAAGCTCATCTATCCACCATGGATAAGGGGTTCATAACAGGGTCACAGGTGGGCTGCAGGAGGTCTGTGAGCCCCCACACCGAGTGCAAAATTTTGACTGCAGTTTATAGAGAGAAAAGCCACAGTTTCTACCAGGCTCACACAGGGGTCTTCTACAATGCACAGAAAGTGATGTGATTGACAGTCTCCAAAGGACCTCTCAGCTCTTACAGTCTCTAAGTCTAGCGGAGAAAAGACCTTCAAAGAGATAAACACAGCATGAGGCGGAAAGGGGTCCTCCACAGAGAAATAAAGCTCTGTGAGGTTAAAGAAAGAACACTCCTGCCGAAAAGAAACCAGGGAAGGCTTTAAGGTGGAAGCCCTGCTTCCATACATACTATGGAACAATCCAGGTTCTTTACCACAGTCACAGCTGGAAAGGCCCTCAGAGAGCATCAAGTCCTAGCCCCTTTATAGGACTATCCCAAGGTGACTTATCCAAGACTACACGGTGAGCTAGAGCTAGACAAGAATCCAGGTCTCCTAACTCTGGTGCTCTTTGTCCCCTTGCAAGCCAAGGGGAGGGTTTAAAATAGAAGAGGGCAGTATGGTGCAAAGGCCAGGCATACCCACATGAAACTATTTCTGTGTGTTTATGTGTGCTGGAGGCCTGGAAAAATACATCCAAATGGAAACAGTGATGACCACTGGGGAGGGCCTGGAACTGGGGGGTGGGGTGGTAAGGAGAGATGGTCTGGGGAAACTCCCAACTGTAACTGTTGTGTGAACATGTCAATATTCTACAAACTAGCTGGTGAGATGCTTTCAGCCGGCGATGACAGAGAGCAGCCTTGGCTGGATCTTGTGGGAATTGTTACAGACTCCCATGTAAGAGGCTCTGGGTCCGCACGGCCTCTATGGCCCCGTGTCCCTATCCACAGGGCCACAGAAGCTTTGTTCTGAAAATTCCACCTTTCCCCCAGCTGACTGAGAAGAGCGTCAGATACCAGGAACCTAGCCCACCCACTGACGGGAGCCAGGGCCAGGCTGCCTGCCCCAGCTGTGACTGTGCTCTCATGAGAAAAGACTGGCAGTGTCCTCCGTAACACACATCCCCAGGGACGGGGCAGTCACCAGGGCAGGCTGACTGCTCGGAGAAGGCCCCTGCTGACAGGAGGGAACTCTGAAATGCAAACCATGTTGGAAATGGCCATTTCTAAGTCAGGCAAAAGCAGCCTCTGCCTAGTTCTCATGAAGGTGAAAACATGGCGATTTAAAATCTCCAGGGAGCCTGGGGGTCAATGGCCTTTCCTCCTGAAGATGCCCCATGATCAGGGCCTTGGCTGGTGTCAGTCACACACACACTGGTCAGATGCTCCTTCTTCAGGGGACCTGTTCCTGCTCCCTTGCACACACACCCTGAATGGACCTGATCTCCCTTCATGTTCTCTCCCTGCACCTGCTGTGTTGTGTTAACACACATCTACTCATTTACTTCTGTAATTAGGTGTTCTATGTCTCTTCCCCCAGGGCGGGGTTGGCCGTTCACTGCTGACTATGTACCCAGCGCTGTGCCTGGTGCACCGCTGTTGAACAGTGACCGGATGAAGGACTAAAGGAAGCTCTAATGCTGGAGCCCTCCCCGACAACAACCATCACCACTGGGCAGGTTCCCCAGTACCCACCCCATCAGGTGTACTAGAGCAGGCCTGGGGAATCTTTTCACATTTTGTGCTTCCCTGTACAGTTCCCTAGACCATGAGACTTTAACAAAAAGCTCTCCGTATGAAAAAAGAAAAAAATGAAAAACATACCTAGTCCAATCTCGATTTTCAGGTGGGAAACTGAGGGAGAGCTCAGGAAAGCGCTTTTGCCTCAGGCCACACAGCCCTTGAGTACCGGAGTCAGAGAGGGAACCGGGTCTCCCGACTCCCACCCCCAGCTCCTGGCGATGGGGAGAGGAGAGCAGGCCTCTGGAGCTGAGTTTGCGAGACCCACAGTCATACTTGCCTCCTCCATTTCTATCTTGGACTTGGCCAGGAGCAGCTTGCGGTCAAAGTCGCGCTGCTTCTGCTCCCGCTCGGCCTCCAGGTCGGTCACCTGCTTCTGCAGGTCTGCCAGCTTCTGTCGCAGCTCCGTGATCTGGGAGCAGAGGCAGAGAGAGGGAGCGTGTGAGGGCCAGGGTGGACACCCACCGTCCAACGCTGCAGCGAGAGAAGCAGCACGCACGGCGCCGAGGATGCCCTGAGAGCCTAGCGGAGAAGCAGGGGCGCGGCCTGGAGTTCCCATCACCCCCACAATACCTTCTGCTCGTACTGTTGTTTCATGGACCGGAAATGCTGGTCCCATTGCTTGTTCACTTCCAGCAGCTGCGGGGGAGAGACTGGGGTTAGCAGGAGACAAGCAGAGGAGGACCAAAGAGAGCCAACGCCACCACCACCAGCTTCATAGGTGCATCGTGCAGCATGTGTGGGTGGTGGGTCCACACGCTGCCTTGATCCCGAGCTTCTCACAACCTTTCCTCAAAGTGAGTCAGCTTTATCAACTGCCACATTTTACCCTCACCAGGAAAGCAAGACTAACACCAAGACACAGAAACAGTACATAATTCTGGTATAGAATTATGGGACCCACACCCATGCAGAGGGCAATTCGGGACTATGTATTAACTTCAAGTTCTCTTTAACCAAATAATTCCACTCTGAAAGATGTAGCCAAAAGAAGCACTTGCACAAGTGTGTAAAAAATATGTGTATTAGTGATCATCTCAACAATGTTTATATTGCAAAAAAAAGGATCGAGGCAAACCTGAGCATCAGAAGTAGGTTAAGGAAATGATAGAATTAAACAGAAACTGGAGCACTGCACAGCTACTCAGAAAGCTGGGAGCCTGATACATCGCCTGTGTTCTGAGATGACACTAATTACTTGCCATAATTTTGATATATCAACAATTCTTCCGTGAAGGAAAACAATCCAACATTGTTAAATTAATAAAACAGTGGAAAGGGCATCCTTTCCAATTCCAAAAGCATTAAAATATGATAAAAAGTACTCAGAATTAAAGAATCACAGAGTATGCTTTTATATATAAATATAATAAATACCCTCAAAGATATAGCCAATTTTAAGAAAGGAAAAAAGCAATCTGCAATGTGGTATTTTGACATCGTTTTTACAAACATCATACATTAGTAAGTATACAGACAAAATTCAGGAATATGCAAAGAACTGTTCTAAACTGTGGTCATTTCCAGGAGGTGAGACGCTCCATCTTTTCATAATGAGTATTTTTTAATATTATCTTTGTAATAAAAATATATATATACCTTACAGCAATACAGAAAGAAAACTGAATATGCACCTAAACAAAAGACCAGTGGAGCCTAACTTTTAAATGTGCTGGAGGATGAGGGAGGGCAGAGAGGCCCAGGGATTGGACAAGAACCTGAGCTGCGTGGAGAGGAGCGGCTCAGTCAGTGGAGAAGATTAGGCTCCCACCTCTGGTCCAGAAACATCAGGGATGGAATACGCATGAGACACGAGGGAAGAGCCTCAATTTCTGGAGACTCTCGGCTGATTGGGAGCAGTGCTACAAGCAGGTGAGGGGTCTCTCCTTCTGTGACAGACCCTTCCTGAACCAGCTGTGTGGTGACAGGTGATAGGCTCCCCATTGCTGATGCTGCACTTGCCTCCTATCACCACCTCTTGCCACCACTCAGGGTTCACCATGGGAGCCTTTCTAAACTAAACCCCCCTCAACAACGGTGGGCCACGCCCTGAAGGCCATGTCCTCAGAGTGACTCCTATGGGCAGGGGGACTGATCAGAAGACAAGAGCCCAGGGCAAGGCAGTGTGCCTCATCCTTGGCAGATGGTTCAGTGGCCACCACGACAGCTCATCACAGAGGCCAGTCAGAGACAGGGGCCAGGAAGGACCTTTGTGCTGCAGGCCCCGGAAGTGGGGAAGGATCCTCCCTGGCCCCCAGCACCCCCTCCAGCCACCTACCTCTGTGCGCTGCTGCTCCAGCATCCTCACCTTCTTCTCAGCCGCACCCAGGGGCCCCACCTCTGGGGTTTTACTTGCCGTCACACCAGCCTGCGGAGGAACACAGAGGCGCCTGCAGCAGAGCCTCAAACAGCCCTTCTCTCGCCCACTCAGGGCTCCTCCAAGGCTACTCACCCCCGAGACCCAGGGCCCTGTCTCCTGCCTCTCTACCCTCTCACCCACCAGTCCCAGCCATAACTGAGCCTCTTACGTCCACACAGACCATCATTCCGCTTCCCTGATCCTCAGTGGCTCCGAGGCCCTTCTTACCCCACCCCCTCCCCATAGACGCTCCTTTCCCTGTTCAGGCTCTATCTCTATGGCACTGCCAGCTGCCCTCCCTTCCTCCACGCATCAGCCAAAAGTCCTCTGAAGGCAAGAGTTAACTATTTTTTAAAATACTTTATAAAGTATTTATTTTTTAAATGTTTTATTAAAAAATATACAAATAAAGACATGTGTGCATGTGTGATCAGTACATGTACTTCGTTGCTCTGGCCTCTGAGAGGGCCTAAAGCGGTGTCACTCAGGTAACAATGAGCACAGATCTTGGTTTCTAAATGGCACTCTCCTACAAAAAGAAACAGGGCTCCTTGGAGAAGTGGTTAATTTCATGGCTGGGGCAGAGAAAATATAAGGTGAGTATGGAGCAACTTGTGACACTACAGAAAGTAAGGAAGTGTTCAATCATCATCAGAAGAAGAAAGGCATGTCAAATGGGCATAGGAGGCAACTTGAAAGAACTTCCTATGACCAAAGCAGGAAGAATTTGAACAAGAAAATAAACCACGACGGTGCTGGGTTATAAGCCAAAGGATAAAATATCCCTGAGTCCATATTAATAGGAACAGATGAATAAAAATATAAATGGGGGAGAAGGGACAAGAAGAATTCCAATTAGTAAACAGAGAAGGAATAAGGGAAATCCAAAATCACCATTAGAAGGCTGTAGTGATAATCATGGCAGTCAAGAGCTGCCAGTGTTTGCTGAAGTAAGTATAAAGAGAAACAGCACATCTGCAGTCTCAAGTATATCCTCGAAAATAAATATTAATTACAAAAGAAAAATTAGTCCCTTTATTATGGAGAAACCTGACAGACAGACCCTTAGCCAAATGATCAAGATTGGGTGTAAATGGACACACTGACGTCTCATTCCCTTGACGTGTTACAAGATGTCACTCCTGTGGTCTTCTTGTCCAAATCAACAACATCAATCTAATTATAAGAAAACACCAGGGGAACCCAAATTGAGGGACATTCTACAAAACAGCTGAAAGCCTCAAGAATCACTGGAGCTGACACAGGCAGAGGGGACTAAAGAGACGGTACAACCAGATGCAATGTGGGACCCTGGATTTAATCCTGGCACAGAAAAGAGGCACGAATGAGAGACAGGGGAAATCCGAACCAAGTCTGCAGTTTAGTTAATAGCATTGTGGCAATGGTCATTTCCTGGTGTTGATCATTGAACCACGGTTACGCAAGACGTCAAGGCGACTGGCAGATGGGCACTCTCTGCACTATTCACTACTCTTCTGCACATCTACAGTTATACCAAAATAAAACGTTTAAGAAAATGTTTTTTAAATATGAAGCATTGAGGTGAAAGAACAGGAGGATGTCATCAACTCAGAAACTGAACAGCAAAAAACAGGAAAGAAAAGAAACCGAACAGCAGTTCTACCTCTAAGGCCCTGCATGATGTAGGCCAAGGTCCATACTCTCATACAAGATCAAACAGGACAGGCCCAACCTCTGACATCCTGTAGGCCTGACAGCATTTGTCCTGGAGTCACTGTCCACATTCTCTCCGTTCCTTGCCTTCCCACTCGCCTCATCACTCTCACACACACACACACACACACACACACACACACACTCCCCTGTGACTTGACAGGGTTGGGCCTGCATAAGCTTGTGAGGCTCAAGCACCCCTGCAGGCTAAGGTCTGTAAGTACACCACAGAACCCAGAAGTAAGGGGAGAGGGCAAGGGGAGTCCTCCAGGGATGCCACCTCCATTAAGAAAAGTGAGCAATGGGCCTGCCCCTAGAAGCCTGATGCCTCCTGGAGGGGAGCTGTGCTTAATATTACTGGGGAAGGAGGAAGAGGGGGTTGCTCCTGGAGGTGCACCCTTAAGCTACACAGAGAATGAGTGAGTGTGAATGAAAGTCGCTCCGTCATGTCTGACTCTTTGTGACCCCATGGACTGGACTCCAGGCCAGAATACTGTGTGCGTCCCCTTCTCCAGGGGATCTTCCCAACCCAGGGATCAAACCCAGGTCTCCAGCATTGCAGGCGGATTCTTTACTAGCTGAGCCACCAGGGAAGCCCCTGTCCACAGAGAAGAGAGACCAAATCTGTCATTAAAAGTGACAGTCAGTGTTCAGTTTACCATTTGCCAAGTGCTAAATCTATTTCACAGGCATCACATCACTGAACTCTCCAATCATCCTCTGAGGTGTTATTATCTCCATCTCACAGAGAAGGAAACGGGTCAGAAAGTTCATGTAACCTGTCCAAGGTGGCAGCATGGACAAGAGGTGGGTTGAGCCTGCATTTAACCCACATGTAACTGCAAGGCACAGGCTTCACCATCATCTGCAATGCAAGCCTCTTATGGGACCTTCCTCCCTGGCAAGGCAGTAAGAGCATCTGGCCTTTCTAGACACCAGTGCTGTCAAGGGTTTGAAAAAGTGAAGAGGGCTGCCCATACACCACCGTGAATCCAGAGATCAGGAGAATCCATAAGGCACTTCCACAAGAGGGCAGACAAGGCAGGCCCTGATGTGAGGCATAAACAGAAGAGGAGAGGGGCTTCATGAGCTGTGAATCAGAAGGCCATTCATCAGCATGTCGGCCTGTTACCCCGTGTCTGCCTGACAGCAGCAGGTGGATACAGGAATCTGGACAGTGTGATGTCACACGGCCTCTCCAAACCTCCTGCCATAAACAGCCATGGCAGTCTCATGGAGCACAGGTCCCTGCCCTGCCTCCCTGACATGTAGAGAGGAAGTCCAAACCAAATAATGAACTGGCAAATCCTGGGTAAATTCTACCTTGTCACATAGTAATAAGGAATTAAGTTATTAGGATAATTATTGCTATTACACAAGTGTGGGGATTGTTAAAGACACTGATGGCTGTGCAGCCATTAAACCTCATTAGAGAAGAAAAATATGTCAGTAAAAAGCTGGTTCTCAGCTCTGCAGGAGGACACAGAACAGGCAAGGGGCCAGCCAGCTCCCATGCAGGAACTGGATGTGAGCCGGCACTGGGAGCAGCAGTGGGAGGAGGCGAGAGGGCCCAGGGCATTTGCAGGCCTTGCTGAGTCAGCCCACACCCTCTCCACATGTCAGAGGCTCCCGGAGCACAACCACAGGAGCTTAACACAGTCCCCTCGGGGGCTCTCTCAACCTAACATCCTAATTCCACTAGGAGCATCTGAGACATTAAACTGAGTCTGGGAGCCACCCTATAAGAGAGACTGACAGGGGAGATGCCCAGACAGCACAAATGACTCGACACCGCCTTTATGAGCAATGACTGAAGGAGCTGCAGCTATTCAGCCTGGAGAAGCTATGGGGACCCCACAGAACCACGGTCACAGCCCACAGGCTAAGCGTGTGTTCCAGGGAATGGGACGCTCCCTGTGGCTGGCAGCAGAATATGGGCTGAGAAGTGGAAGCTCCAGGGAGGTGGACTGTCAGAACAAACCAAGGAAATGCTGTCTAACAACCAGAACCTTCCAGCAGTGGGACTGGCTCACTGCCCTGGAGGCTGGGCACTGGCCATCAGGATCTGGGGAAGGAGTTTCTGACCACATACCTGCTGCAGTGCTGCCGCCCCCTTCTTGCCCGTGCCTTCCATCTTTGGTGAGCCTGGCCGCCCGGAGGCACCGTCTTTACTGCTGCTCATCAACAACTTCCTAAGTTCCAGGTTTTCCTCCCTGGGTTGGAGGCAAACAGAAAGGTCATACTGCCGGCCCCAGGTGGAGAAGACGGGGGTCTCAGACATCTTACTCGTCTGAATTGCAGCTGAGTCCTGGGGAGTAAGGGGAGTCCCTGAGATCTGCCCTCAGGTGGAACTACAAATGGTATCCTCACGCCACTCTGCATGACCTCTCTGGAATTCTCTGATCTTCACCAACAATCCATCCCCAACTATGGGATGTCTGTATACGTAAGATCTTCAGGATACATCCACACTGCATTAAATAACCCTGGATTGGGACGTCTTGGTGGTCCAGTGGTTTAAGACTCCAGGCTACCACTGCGGGGTGCGGGCTTGATCCCTGGTCAGAGAACTTAAGATCCTCCATGCTGCATGGTGCAGCCAAATAAACAAATAACCCTGGATCACACTCTGAGAAAGTTCCACCCTTTCCAATTATCCTCAGACATCCTGCACGGGATAAGTCTCAGTTTGGTGCTCACAGGTCCTGAGCGCCTCTCTAGTGCTGGCAAGTGTCCCATGTTGACTGAGAAAGAGCAGCCTTCAAGGTTCAGAGCCTTCAGTGGGCAATTCGCCAGAATTAATCATCTTTCCATTTTTGCTGTTATTTATTGTTGGAGGCATCTTCTATTTATTCCAAGTAATGCTGTTTTCCAGTTACTCTAGTGTAAGTTTTCTTTATAATAATCTTCAGTAAAAACATGATGCAAATGAAATTCTTAAGTAAATACTAAAGTAGGTGATAAAAGATACAAGACAAATGGTGATGTGGATTCACGTACAACTGAAACATGGATTTCTTCGTATTCTGTTTGCCAGCTGGGTTCCATGTGAAAATAGCCTCAGTTTCCTTCTGCAGGGTGAGGGGTTTGGCCCACGTGATCTCAAAGGGCTGAGCTCTGATGGTCAAGACCAGTGTTTCTCTGGGGTGATCCTGGACCCTCTTATACTGTAACTACACAAAACGTGCTTATGGGCCCACTGGAAAATGCACACACCTAGGTCTCACCCCAGACCCACTGAATCAGAATCTCAGCACAGGAGAGAGGGTGCAGAGTGCAAACTTGCAATGCTTTTCCTGACCCTCGGCGATTCTGATGCACAGCTAAGTCTGGGACCAGGAGCCAGCCCAGAAGAGGTTCCCTGACAGCTCTCAAGAAACAACAGGACAGGATGGTGACCAGCAGAGGGCAGCAAAGTCCAGAGCTCCATCTCCAACAGCCAGCAAGCTGTTGTTAACAGGCAGGTTGCCAAGGAAGGAGTGCACTTTCATCCAGACCTTCTGAAGCTCTGAAGGCACTTTATACACAAACACTCCTCACGGTATTAAATGGACCAGAGAGGAAATACTTGAGGAGAAGGACCAAGAGACCTGACACCCAAAGCAGAGCTGGGCACAGGGCTCGGCGCTCTCAACCCAGAAATCAGCGCCACACACCACTGCCCGCCTCTTGCCCCGCCGGCTCCTCACGCCTTCTCTGCGGAGCCTGGACTTACCGCAGCCTCTCAGCAGCCTGATCCCGCTGTTCCAGGCCCTTATCCAGCTTGGACTTCAGGGCCTCGTTCTCTTTCCGAAGCTGCTCACAGAGCGTCTGCAAGGCAGAGAGAGGGAGATGGGGGCAAAGTAAGGGAAGGCGTGCACCCCAAATGCAGAATGATGCTGAGGTCGGGGGAGGCACTATAACCACACCACGTCCCAACATGATAGCCCCATTGCATGGCCTCACCCAATTCCTCCTGGGACAGCAGGAGTCAAGCCAAAGTCCCACCCAGCTCCTCTCGGCATCAGCTCCCTCAGGAGCCAGCCATAAGGAGGCCTGACCAAGAGCCAGCCACAAGGCCTTCTGGTCCTCCAAGGTCATCCCTCCTCCTCTGTTCCCACCGCCTAAAATGCTCTTCCACACCAGCTGTCCCCTGGCCGGCTTCTACTCCTGCTTCCGGTCTTGGCCTAAATGTCAAACCTCCTCCGAGAAGTCCTCCCTGACTGCCACATGCAGGTAAGCCAGGTCACCTCCGTTATCCTCGCCCACATCCCCTGCTCTCACCCTCCTGGTACCTGTGACAATTACAGCTACAGAATCATCAGTGTCATTACCTTCTTTGTGTCCACCCACCCCATCCCTACTAGTCCACAAGCTTCCAGAAGGCTGGGATCCCCTCGCCACTCTCTCGTCCCCTGCAGGACCCCCACCTAGCCCAGGGTCCAGCACAGCTCAACAGTTAATCCCGCTGAAGGAACATACAACCGAATGACTGAACTGCCAAATTAATGAAGGACCGTGAAGACCTGAGTCCTAAGAGGCCTAGAGCTTAGGCGATTTGGAGAATGAATGAGGCATCGGAACGGGGGTGGTTGTGAGGTTGTCAGCTGGCAAGTGGGAAGACAGGGTATTGGGTCAAGACCTCACCAATTTCCAGTGTGGCTCAGGATTCCCTCACTTTTGAGGCACATTTCCTTCCCTTACAAAGTGGAAAAACTGAACCTCTTCTGCCTCCCTTACAGGGCTGCTATGAGGACCTACAAAACTGCGAGAACACAAGGGCCTCATCAGCTGCCAGGCCCTCGATAACCTTTGAGGATGCGTGTTTGAAGTGCCGTGAGGTGGGGGACGTGGAAGACAGGGAGCCAGATTCAGGGCCTCACAGATGGAAGGAAGGGAATGGCTAACTAGTAACGGTGACGCACTAGGTCAGGACTAAACGACTCAATCTTTCAACAGATATCTAGTGAGCACCCCACCTGTAGCCCATACACAGTGGGGTGCTCTGCCACTCACCGCCTCAGTGGAGCCTCACAGCTTTCCCAAAGCTACACAATTCAGCTCAGTTTTAAATGCTGGCCAGGCAATTCCCTGGTGGCCCAGTGGTTAGGACTCGGCGCTTCCACTGCCATGGCCCAAGGCTCAATCCCTGGTTGGGGAATTAAAATCCTGCAAGCTGAGAGGTATAGCCAAATGTAGGCGCTCGTTCTCTCTCTTTAGTCCCTAAGTCATGTCCGACTCTTGCGACCCCATGGACTGAAGCCTGACAGGCTCTTCTGTGCATGGGATTCTCCAGGCGAGAACACTAGAGTGGGTTGCCATTTCTTTCTCCAAAACGTAGGCTAGTACAGATAAAAAAAAAAGTGCATAAGGTTGCATAGCTCTTAAGAATCACCACTGGGACTAAACACCATCTGGCAGACCCTAAATGGTGCCTTTCCCCTGTGATGAAAGAGCAGAGAGGGGAGGTGGCACTCTGTGAGTCGGGCTGGAGGCAGAAACAGTAAGTGATATTCACTGGACCTCTCACCCACTCCCTCCTGTTTCCCAGGCTTGTCATAATCATATGACCAGTTATGGCCAATGAAAGCTGAGTAGAAGTGACAAGTGGCACCTCTGGGCTGGCTCATGCACAATTCTCTGGTCTCTTTTTCCCTCTGGCTGCCTCATACTCCAAAGGGCACAAGACAGTGGGGGCCTTGTTTCTGCCACAAAGCAGAAACAAGCCCCTGCCACACAGAACAGGAGGGAAAATGTTTACAGTATGCAGGGAGATTTCAGAGCTGCTTGTTTCCACAGCAAAATCCAGCCCCCTGTGACAGCCTGGAACTCGAGGGCAATCAGATGTGAAGGAGCAGAAAGCCATTATGCTTGACTGCAATGTCCAGCAGAGGCCTCATGCCATGCCTGGCCTTGGAAATGCTAAAGGAACCAAGAAACAAATCAGTGAAAGAATGAGGAGGGACCGGATTAATCTACCTCCACCCACAGGCTGGGAAAATACACAGGATGCCACGGCCCTGGGTGGGGCCTCCAGGGAACAGAACGTCCTGCTTTGGGCACTAAGAGAAGGTCAGGACGAGGCTCCACGTGCTATCCTTCTGGGCAAGAGGCAAATTCCCTGGGCCAAAAGCAGATCGAGAGAGGTCATCACAAAGGTCACTATCTTCCAGCAGAGTGGCTAAGAGAGCTCATGTGTGAGTCCATTTGCTCACTCATTCATTCATTTACCAAATGCGCATTCCGCACTTATGAAGTGCCAGACGCTGGCAGTGGTGGACATATCAGACAAGCACTTGCCCCTTTTGCGAGGCCTACATTCTAGCAGGGAGCGTAAGGAAAAAAACAAATACAAAGAAACCACTTAATAAAATTATTACAAACTATGGTAAGAGCTAAGAAGGAAACAAATAGGAACCTGATAGGAAAATAAGGGATGGGACTTCCTGGAGGCCTAGTGAGTAAGACTCTGTGCTTCCAACGCAGGGGCATGCGTTCGATAACTGGTCGGGGAACTAAGATCCTGCATGCCGCACAGCATGGCCAAAAATAATCTGAAAAAGAATATATGTGTGTGTCTGTGTGTGTGACAATCATTCTGCTGTATGCCTGGCCTAGGAAGGAAACCTAACTTCATTCTCACAGCACAGGGAGGGTTATGAAGGGGAAGCCTCCTCCACTGGGGAGGCAGGCTGGGACGGTAGTTAAGAGCATGGACTTTGGAATAAGACACAGAGGTCCAAATTCTAGCTGCACCATCTACTAACTGGGGGACCTTAGGCAAAAAAAAAAAAAAAATAACCTCTCAAGGGCTGCAGCGCCCCCTGTGAAGTGGGGATAATGATGCTCCTGCTTCAGGGGGCAGGGGGATAACATACAAGGGGCCTGTCCCCTCCCTGTCCACACCTGTATGTGAAGAACAAAGGCAAGGATGCTGCCACCCTGCCACATCCACAGCCTCCACAGTCACCCCAACCATGAAACTTGCATCACCCACCCCACCATTTCCCAATTTCCTTCCTCGTCCCCTCACACAAGTTCCTTACCCCGCTCACCACCTTGAACAAGAAGCCTGAGACCTGTCCCCAACCACGCCCTCGGAAGTCCCTGTGGTCCCCTAGATGCCCCAGAAGAGCTGGAGGAAGCCGAAGGGGAACCACACGGCCAATCCCAGGCCACCCGCCCCGGGCCCGGCCTCACCTGTAGGATGGAGGTACGCTGCTCGTTCTTGTGCACCTTGGAGGCCAGCCGGTTGAACTCGAGGGCCATGCGGCCCAGGTGCGTGAAGAGCTGGCTGTGGTCGGGCTCCTCGGCGCACACGCTCAGGGTGGTCTCCAGGCGCTGCAGGTGCAGCATCAGGGTGCTGTCCTCCTGGGGCAGGGGGCCCAGCTCCTGGGGGCGGAGGGTGGGGGCAGGCCGCTCTTCACCACGGTCTGAGCAGGGCTCTCCAGCCTTTCTCCCCCTGCTTCCCCATTCCTCATGACTCAGTTTCCCCCTCTGATCCCAGCTCAGCCTGGGGAAATTCTCCAGTTACCCAGGTTCCCTGTCTGGGGCTGACTCACAGGGCAGGCCCCAGGACTCCCGGGCCACTGGCTGTCTCACCAGTAATGGAGCCGCCTTCCTCCCACACTCTGGGCCCCGCCGAGGGCCTCTGGGTCAGTCACGTGTTTATGTGGGCCTCAGAATCCTCATCTCCTGCACGCACACACCCCCTTTCTTCCCTTCCACCCCAGAAGGTTCCCTGCAGGTGAACTGACTGACAAATGAAAGCGGCAAGCCCAGGGAACAATATTACTCTGTCCACAGCACTGCTGCTGCCACTCAGCAAGGCTCGGCCAGCAGACATCGCGGCTGTCCGTCATGTCTGTACCAGTGTCTTCTGGGGAATGGTCCAAGCATTCACCAACTTCTCAAAGGACCCGAGACTCAAAACACACTAAGAAGCATAGTTCTAGAACTTCCCTGGTGGTCCAGTGGTTAAGAGTCCGTCTGCCAATTCAGAGGACTCAGGTTTGGCCCCTGGTCTGGGAAGATCCCACATGCTGCAGGGCAACTAAATCCATGTTCCATGGCTACTGAGCCCGCGCTCTAGAACCCATGAGCCGCATCTACTGAAGACTGCGTGCTGGGAGCCATGCACTGCAACAAGAAGCTACAGCAGTAAGAAGTCTGTGCACCACAACCAGCGCTTAGTTCCTGCTAACCACAACTAGAGAAAGCCTGTGCGTAGCCATGAAGACCCAGCACAGCCAAAAATAATTAATTAATTTAAAAAAGAAAGAATCATAGCTCTATATAGTTCAAAGATACCCAGTCTAGTAGAGAATTAAGATAGAAAGCAAACCATGGGCAAGACAGTCCAGTCTCGGAACCTGTCACTCTCTCTCTCTCCTCTGTCTAGAATACAGACAGTGCCTTAGCTATGCCAACACCATGTCCAAGGATCCGCAAGGGTACCTGACAGCTGACTGCCTTAAGCCCCAGCTCCCCAGCCAGGCACCTGAGTGCCCACCTTCCCCTGCCTGAGCCCCTAGGCCCCACATCTCCTCAGCCTTCATTCCCCTGGTGTCCCCTCTGTTCATCCTTCCTGGCCCTGCCCGCCTGTGAGTGGCTCTAGCAAGCCCTCCATCACACTGATGCGAGTCACAGGACATCAGAGCTACATGAAGCCTCAAGGTTCGGGTCTAGAAACCAAAGTGTGGGGAGAAGAAGGCTGCCCAAAGTTGCCCCATGAGTCAGTGGCAGAGCCAGGGCCAGACCTTGGGCTTCCCGATGCTCCATCTGCGGCGACTTCCCTCGTCTGAACTCTGCAGCAGCGGAAATGCCCTGAGGGCCACAGCACGGTGTCCAGTGAATGGCTCCCTAATACTGTCAGCACCTCATTCTAACAGGGGCTGCTGCTGCTTCAATTCTGCCTTCATTCCCGCACTGCCTCTTTCCACACAGGGTCTGAGGCGGCCAATGGTACTCTTTTTACAGCTGGTGACCTGTGTCATCTCTCAGACCTCTCCAACTAGCCTGCAAGCTCCCAGAGGACAGGGAGGCTGTCTTGTCTTTGCTCAGCACAGACTAAGCTCTCGGTGGGGCGAAGGATTAACCTACTGACGAGATGAAGTTCAGGGTCATAGAGTGAAATGCTTTCAGAGCAGGCAGTAGGGGGTGGGGTAGGGTGCGGGGGAATCGTGCCTCCTTGGCCAGCTTCTTAGAACCCTCAGGGACACAACAGGACCAGGGGCTGACATTCCCAGGGGATGAAACACAGAACCTTCCCGATACCCAGAGCTGCCCTGTGTCCCCAAAGCCTCGCTAGTGTAAGCTGTGTGGCAGCCTGATGGAGACCTCACCCCGGGGACTGACACACACGAGAGATGATCAGTGAACCAAAGAGCAACCTTTTTGTATCTTGCCTTGCTGATTCAATATTTTTAATTTTTATATGTTAATGTATTTTTCGGCATTTAACTTGAAATTTTAACATTTTAATCAACTGCTCATAGCTTAAAGAGTCACATTGTCCTCCAAGGTTTGTAATGGGAACCAGCAGTTTCTGCCTCACTTCCCTCCACTCCCCAGTTCTCACTTCCCAAAGCCTTTCACTTTAAAGAGCAACATTCGTGCCCCAAATAAGGCAGTAGAAAACAAGACATCAGTGAAGGGTTAGATGACCTGCTGCCTGTATAACAATAAAAAAAATCTCCAAGAGAGAAGGGAGGGAGAAGGAGCAGAGGGTAAGAAGTGGAAGATTTCTGAAGAATGTACCATGCCTTCCTCAATGGTTCTCCAGTAAGTCTGCCATTTTAAGAGAGAGCAGGGCGACATAGTTGGAATGAAGGCAGCAAAGGAGGGTAAAGTGGGGACCAGGCAGACACCTCAGAGCTGGTGGACTGTGTATGCTTGTGTGTGTGTGAGGGCAAGGTTTAACCTCCTACCTACATGCCCCAAAGGGGAGCCCGGGGGGGACCCAAGAGCCTGCACAAAATGCCAATCCCTTGCCTCAAGCTGCTCTGGGTTCCTCTGACCCTTTCTACTCTACTCGGGCTACAAGCCCACAGGCCCAAAGGCTGAGTCATAGTGTGCAGAGGTGCTGAGCGCTTGGCGGAGGCAGCAGAGCTGGCGATGTGCCTGGACTTTCACAATGGCTGGTACTCGTGTGGCCCACGGGGAAGTCACCAGTCACGGATTTGCATATGTGAGCGAGAAACACCCCCCAGCGCTGGCCCCTCGAGCCTATCCCAAGTGACTCCGAGGTGCCCAGGGGATGTGAGCGTGTCCTATGCCTCTCACCAGGGGCCAGGTGACTGAAACAGAGAGGAGATGCGGGATGTGCCCAGGGACCGGCCGTCCACTCACCATCGTATTTCTGGTGTGGCCGCTGCTCTCCGGTGAAGAAGGTCCCTCGGCGGGGACCACTTCAAATTCAGAGGAGGCGTTCTGTGCAGAAAAAGGGAGTCAGGGGATGCCTGGGAGAAAACCCCTCGCCCCTCCTCTATGGACCCTATAGCTGAGAGTATGGAGGGGGCAGAGAATGGAGGGACAAAAATCCCTTCTTACGTCCAAGTCCTCTGGGCAGCCCCTCCATGTGGGAGGAGCCAGCCCAGGCTGAGCTCACAAACCACGAAGCAGGAATAAATCCCAACAAGTCTGCTGGGCAGCCCACTGTGTGACTCGAGGTCACATCCTCCGTGGCCAGTTTCCTCATCTGTGAAACAGGGATACTGGGCTAGCTGACCTTCAAGGTACTTAGCATTTTAGGATCTTATTTTTTTTAATGGCCTTGCACTTACAAAGTGTTTTCATGAGGACTTCCCTGGGGGTCCAGTGGTCAGGACTCTGTGCAGGGGGCACAGGTTCTTGGGAACTAACATCCCACACGCTGTGCAGCACAGCCAAAAAAAGAATAAAAATAAAATATTTTCATGAACTCCATTTTTTCTCCAAGCAACCTGTGTGAGTGGTCAGAAGGTTATATGCCCATTGGACAGAGGAGGAAACTGAGGGCCTCTCACTAATAAATGTAAAAGTAGGACTGCATTTCAAGGACCACAAATCCAACATCCCTATGATGGCACCTGAGCCATGTCCCAGACCCGGGAGTCTCCGACTGGTCATCTGGGAAACACAGGCAGCAGTCAGTGTGGCTGCGGCCACAGCGGTCCTGTACCTGCCTTGCCAACCCAGTCCCAGAGATCCCAGGCGAGTGGATTGATCTGGGGTAAGTCTCAGTGAGAAACTGGCAAACTTAGAGAGACTTTTTCAGGACACATGCAAATCTAGGGTGAACCAGAACTCCAGACTTTGCCACGTCTCCCAGTCACTCCAAGGAGCAGATACTGGTTGTGCAACCAATCGATGGGCCGCTGGACCAACAACTGGCTCTGGGATTGCTGCTGAACCTGGTTGAACAAAGGTTAATTCAGCCTTCCCTTGTCCCAGGAAAGGGCAGGGATCGAGGGATCTCTGTGCTTAGCTTCTGCTGAGCCCCCTGGCCTCCAACTTTCTAGGCCTTGGCACTGCCCCAGAAAGTTTCCCTTTCCCCTCTACTCTTTCTCAGCTGTCCTATATGACCTCAGAAAACATTCTTCTCTCTTTGAATCTCATCTGTGGGATGGAGACTCTAAATGATATGACCACCCTGAGTCCCTTCCAGTCCTAGGATACCAAGTCGACCTTCTCAAGGCAAATCTGCAGAAGACAGTTTTGGAGTCCCTGTTGAGAAGGTGAGCTGCCTGTCACATCTGCCTACTTTCCAAGCACTGTGCAGTCGATACATGCTTAACATTACACAACCTGGCAGATGGGAAGAACTCCTTGTGCATATCAGGGTTTTCCTGGTCAGAATGAACTCTGACCTTCATTTGCAAATGAGGAAACCAAGGCCCCAGAGAAATCAACTGGCCAATATCACCCAGCAAGTCAGAAGTTTCCTGACCCCAAACATCCCTCTTCCTATTCTGCCAGTGGGAACTTGAGATCTAGGCAACTTTCTGTCATGACTCCAAATGCAACTTACACTGGATGGAGGTTTGGGGACTGGCTCTGGCTTGTTGCTTGGGTGTGCCGGGTCAGCAGGGGTTGCTGGGACAGCTGTGTCTTTTCCTGGAGCATTGAGAAAATGTGTGTGAGAAGCAGAAAGAGGAAAAGCCCAGATGCCACCCCCTTAAGAATGGCCTTGGCACGGAGAGTTCTTAGAGTTCCTTCCATGAGTCTGGGGAAATGGGAGGTGGTCCCAGGATGACGGCCCTGGAACAACAGGGCAGAACCTGGGCAGAGACCATCTTCCCTGCTCTCACTGGGAAAATCCCAAGGTGATCATTGTTCCTTGCTACTTTGGACCTACCTCAGTAATGACAACGGATGACAATTTATAATTAACAAAGTGTTTTTATATTTACTATCCCGGCCAATTCTTAAGACAGCTTTGTATCCCCATTTTAAAGGTAAGAAAACAGACACAGAAAGGTCCATTGATCCTGCTGGCAACTGCAGAACTGAGCTCTCCCTCCCTGAATTCCTGGGGCTCTTGCCCCAGGGAGCCCCTTGAGGGTAGCTGCATGGTTCCTTCCTGAGGTGAGCCTGGCATCCATCCAGGACTCAGAAAATACTACTGAATATAGTAGAATTATATGTAAACTTGTTTTGTATTTTCCTAGTCTCCTGTAAATGTGTTATCATACTTTCATAATTTTTTTAAAAAAGAAAATACTATTGAATGGACAAGTGGAAGCTGGCAATGCCCGCTGCCTGCAGCACAGCAGACTCTGAGATCATCATCTCCTCCATGTGTCCATTCAGTAAATGTCACCAGCAGCCAAATGGAAGGTTGGCATACTGGCCTGGGCTGAGGCCGCAGGTTGGGCTGCAGCAGGAACCATCTGAGTCCCTTTCTTCCCTAGTTTCAGACCTTGCCCTGGATGTAGAGACATGCCAGAGGAATGCACGTGATCACACACAGGATTTTAACCCTAAGTCACAGTCGGCACTTTCCCTTAATAGGTGGTCTGTGGACCTGACATCTGAAAGGCGCTGCTGCAGGCCGAGAGGCAAACCCAGCTCTGCCTCAGCCTCCCCACCTGTAAAATGGAAGCGGGGCAAGGTAGACCAGAAAGCTTCTGACTCAGATGCCAACTCTAGTGACCCGAACGTGTTGCCTGGAGCACGATGCCTGGCATATAGTAACTGCTCATCAAATATGCGCTGAGTTAGTTATATTGATAAAGATCCTGAGCCCACATCCTGGAAGGAGCAGATTGTTGCAATCCATTTCTAATGTCTGCCAGGGTCTCAGGACTGCTGAGTCACCAGCCATTTTTGGACAAGATTATTTTGAGGTCCTTTCCAAATCTGACCTTCTGGGGGATGCTATAGCCAGAACATGATTGGGAGGACAGCCTGCAGCCTAAAGATAAAGGAAGGAGAGGTGGATTTCTGACTCAGAAGGGAGTCCTCGGTTAAGGGCCTAGAGAGTGAGGGTATGGGCAGAGGACCGCCCAGGCTCCCCTCGTACCTGCGAGCTCAGCCAGGTTATTGAAGGAGGCCAAAGAGGGAGACGGTGGTGGCAGTGGCTCACTGTCCTTGACCAGCTCCTCTGCCTTCTGCCGTAGCCTGGACGCTTCCATCTGGGACTCTTCCAAAAGTTCCCCTGGGGAGACAACGGGCGAAGGAGGAGCAGAATTACTCAGTTAAGCATGCCAGCTCTCCCACCCTGATCCCCTATGTCTGCTTCTGCCTGGGTTTGGTGCTCCAGGTCCTGGGCTTCGCTCCCTGCATCACCTCGTGGGCTCAGTGGGACACATATCATTCCAGCTCACGGCCAGAAACAGCCTGGTAAGGAAGAGGCCCTGCAACCAGGGGGAAAGGAGCAGAGGGGAATCTGGAACAAACTTCTGACCTCCAGCACCTTCTTCCTGCCCCATTCCTGCCACACCTGACTGAGGACTCCACAAAGCCAGGAGCTCTTTCAGGCCCACCATCATGGTCCCAAGGGGGGCTACCCACGGCCTACAGACTGCAGTCAGGGGCTCCCTGAAGAGAGGAGACCTTCCATAACATCAACCACCCGCCACCCCTCTGGGCCTTGTTTGCCTTCTTGTGTAAGTGGAGACAGGGAAACACCACCCCTCCTTCGCCAATCTGCCATTCCTAGGAGAGATCTGCCAAGCAGGGAGAAAGCATTTGGGAATTGGGAGCTATACTAAACTCCCAAAGCCCAAGGCCAGAGAAGAGGGCAGTGAGGTGAAGGAAGAGCTTTAGGAATCTGGAGGAAAGGGTCCCCTCTGCATGGGGAAATCAGTGAACACCTCGCATGGAGGAAGAGTCAGCATCTGAGCTGGGTGCTGACAGACAGGGACCGGTCAGCCATGTGGAGAGAAGCGGGCTGGTCCTGGGCAGTGGTGACAGCTTGGGTGAGAGCCAGGAATCAAGGGGTCTCCTCCTGCCCTGCTTCAAGCCAAGCCAGACTCCCTGCTCTAACACTTGGGGACTGGACCGTGGTTGCCCTGGTGATGCCAGTTCTCCCCATTGTTGGTGCTTCTGGTAGATGGCCTATACATGGCTATTCCCCATGTCTGCCAACTGAGCCTGCCGGCTCCCTCTCCGCCACCCCACGCCTCCTTCTCAGTCCCTCACAGTGTTCTGAGTCTGGTCGTCAGGGTGCTGGGGTGCTGGGGACGCAGGGCTGGGAAGACTGCCACCTTGCTAGAGGAGTGCACAGAGACACAGCTGTAAGGCAGGAGCCCATGCTGGGACGGGAGGGAGAGAGGGGGCCTGGGCAGAAGCATGCGCCAGTCAGCACTGCAGGCTGAGGGAGGAGCTCTGCAGGGAGAGGGCAGGGTCTGCTTTACCTAACATCTTTATCCCTTGCATTTTTTCCTTCAGTCGGGAATTCTCCTCCACTAGGCGCTCAAAAGCTGAGGACGCCTCTCCCAGAGGCACGCCGCCCCCAGGGTCGTAGATCCGGTATGGTCCTCTCCCTTCCATGAGGGTGGCTCAGCCCCTGCCGTGGTACCCGCCTGGCTGGAAGGACAACAGCAGTAGGTCAGGGGGCTGGCCGAGCCACTGAAGCGTCCTAGACAATCAAAGCCCTGGAAGGCAGTCCCCAGAGCCCAGAAGAGAACACAGCGCCACAGGCTGGTCTGCCCGGGGTACGGCAGGGCAGGACAGTCACTTCCTTTGATCTGGACCCTCTGCCTCTATTCGTGTGACCTAAGAACACCATCAGTTTCTTTTAGCAGCCTCACTGTACCACCAGTTCATTTGGAACAGCAGTCAACTGTGAGGTGCAATGTGGAGTATAAGAAAAAGCATTGGCCTGGGAGTCAAAACACATGAGCTTCATGTCCTACTGATGGGGTCCGGAAGAAGCGGGACCCTGAATCATTGCATCCCCAGTGCCCAGCAGGGTATTAGCTCTGATGGGAATGTCCAGCAAACACTTATCGAATGAATAAACAGTCTAACTATTAACTCACTGTGGGATCGTGGGCAGTCCCTTCCCCTCCCTGCGGAGGGGAAATGAAAGTCTTACACTAAATCAGTGATTTTTAAAGTGAAATGTTGTGCCCAAAGGGATAAGCAAGTCATCCAATCCGAAGTTCCATTTATATGTACACTAGCTTTTCTAAAAGAAAGAAGAAAAAGAAAGCCCCCTGACTAATATTTAATACACGAATTGACACTGTCACCCTCCTCCTTCCAGTTCTAATGAACAGATGTACTTTCCATCAAAGCACCATCTGCTTGCGCAGCAAGTGCTCTGCATTACTCTGTTCAGTTTCACTGGCTTTATTTCATCTGAAACCCCTCCGCAAAGTGATTTCAGAATTCCAACTTGTGTGACTTAGTAGAGAAGCTTCTTTCTTGCATTCGTTCATTCAGCGGTTATTGATTGAGCATCTGTTCTGTGCTGGATGCTAGTCTAGGTGCTAGGTAACTATCAGCAAACAAAACAGACCAAAAGAAAAATCCTTTTGGAGCTTACATCGTAGTGGTGGAAGAAGACAGTCAATGAGAGAGATGAACACAGTATTAGGGGTAATGGAAATATCTACGGACAGAAATTAAGCAGGAAGTATGAGGTAGGGCCTTAATTTTAAATGATGGTGTCAGGAAAGGGCTCACAGGGAAGGAGGGCTCAACTTCAGGGCCCACCTGAAGAGGAGGTAAGGGAACTAGCTATGCAGATATCTGGGGGAATATCATTTCAGGCAGAGAGAACAGTAAGGGCAAAGGCCCTGAGGCTGAAAAACTGATTCAGCCTCCAGCCCTACAAAGAGCTTACCAACCACAGAAGAGCTCCAAAGGTTTCCACCACCAGGGGCTCCAGAAAGACTTGGAGCCCTGATACCTCCCTCCCAAGATCACCACTGCCAGGGCGAAAATGATTCCAGTCACAAGTCCTCAAAGATCCTTTGAGCACCCACAAGTGTTTTGCTAAAAGAGTACAAAAAAAAAAGACTAATAATAATAGCTCATTCATTAACCTACTTGCCAAGCACTGCATTAAATCGTTTGGCTGCATTATCTCAGTTAAGCTGTACAACAGCCCGAAAAAACATAGTATTATCCTCACTTTATAATGGAGGCTCAGTGAGGTTAGGAAACTCAGCCAGGATTACACAGCCAGCAAGCGAGGCAAGATGCAGATCCAGGTCCACCTGGGAAAGCTGAGTCGATCGCCCGCTATCCTCACACAGCTCCAACAAGACTCAGGCCAGAGGGGCAACAGGTAAGTTCAAGCCTGTTTGCAAGATAACGTGGAGCTATCTATCCAGTCACTCTGGGCTGTTTCCCTTGCCCTATAGCACAAGAGATAACGAGGATTTTGGCCACAGGGTCCCCATTACCCTGGGATGCCATAAGCCAGAAAGAAAAAGTTCTGGTGAGTGAGACCCCCGTCCCCCAAAGACTGCCAAGAGAAACACACACTTGCAAGCCACCCATACCCTCACTGAGCCCCAGGGGCACAGGACAGCTGCCCACACACCCAACACAGAAGTCACCAGCTTATGGGGGACTTATTTTTAACTCAAAAGATCAACATTACACAGCAGAGCAAAGAAAGCTCTGAAGTGTTCACTGAGTCAGAAGGCAGTGTGGGTGAGGCACCGGGCAGTGGCTGGTATGGAGTAAGGAGCTCCAAACATTGGTAGATATTGGGGGGTTCCTACCTCTGCACTCCCCTTTCTCCTGTGTGCCTCTCCAGCAGGCCCTTACACCCAGAATGGGATATGTATGACTGGGGTAAATCTTTATGTATCTGACTGAAAATCTCCTGGAGGCGAGCATGCTCTCCTCGTCTGCGGTGCCAGTGCAGGCCTGGCACTTGGAAAGCGAGAGGTGACTGACAGCTGCATGGAGTCCACAGACGGAAAGACTGAGACCTGAAAGGAACCCTAAGCACCTCTGGTGATAAGTGACAGCAGGCGTCTGGGTTCCTGCTCACCACTCCATACTCACCCTACATGGAACTCACAGTTGACAACATGTGATAATTTGGGAATATCTTTACTCCACATCTGGCTTGCCCAAATAGATTAGAAGCTCCAGGAGAGCAGGTGCCGAGTCCATCTGGTCTACCAAGGTGTCATCAGAGTGGTCCAAAACAGAGCCCCAGGAAATCTTTAATTAGAGCAGAGAGACGGAAAGGACCAGAGGAGCCCTTGATCCTACGCCTGCTTCCTGAGAAGCCATGTGCAAACATCCTGAGAGCCTAACTGTGATCCACTGACCAGAGACACCGGGACAGCCATACACTTCTAGAATTGAGCCTGGCGCAACTAAGCTCCCTTGGAGATGCCCAGAGGTCACACCAAGCAACAGAGCAGGATGCAGGACCCAGGAATTGAAACCCCACCTTCCCATTCTCCAAACCATGCACGCTCTCCCTCAGCACTGGGGAGCCTCCAGGGAAGGGGGCTCAGGGGAAGCAGCTGAGGGGCAGGCAGGCTATTCTCTCGACTCCAGCCTGGGTGGGCAGGGCTCGGGGCAGGGGGAGAGTACAGGCTGCGGGCAGAGGGAGCCCAGACCAAATAGCTTACTGTGAGAAAGTCCTCTCTGGAGACCAGAAGAGCTACCCAAAGGACGGCTTGGACTTCTGGAGGCAAGAAACACAAAGAGGGGAACAGGGAATTTCCAGATCCCGCTGACCTCATGCCCAGATGGTCAGCGGCAGTTTCAGGATGACTTCTGGGCAGATGGGAACTCTGCTCCTGGTCTGTGTGGTTCTGAGATCTTTCCTAGAGAGGGGACTCATTCCCAGGATGACAGAGCTGGACAGGAATTTTCAAGGACAACGAGGCCAAGTCCATTACCAGGCGCCCCAAGGCTCCTGGAATGAGGGCCTGCGTCATCATCCTGTCTTCCACGCTGATGGTACATTTCCCTCCATCACAGACAGAGGGATGGGTGTGGACAGGGGAAAGGAGGCGCTGACCCCACCCCCACGCCTCGCTTGGGGCAGTACTGGAGCTCAGCGCCTAGGCATCTCAGGACATGAGCTCATTTGACCCTCACTCAGGGTGTGAGGGCAGCAGGCAGGCCCCGGAGCATGAAGACCAAGGTCACACACAATGTCAGGGTGGAGCTAGAAGGGCCCCTGCTCTCCCTCCAGTCTGCCACTGCCCCATCTCCATTTCTGCTCCTGCACTCACTCACTGCACTGCAGACCCCCCTCTCTGGGTTCTTGCCAAGTCCAGCATGGACTCTGTGTCCACCTGGGCCTGGGTCTAGCAGCTACAGATCAGGTGACCCACCAGCAGGAGACACCAACCCACTATACAGGCACCTCAGACCTTCTTCCAAAACAAGATCCTGGTTTCAGGTTGAGGGGGGTCCCCACAGCCCACCCTGAAAAACCTGGGGGCACTCACTGGAACCAGAAAGGCCTGGTTTGGGCCCAGACAGATGGCAAGTCAGGCAGTGACCACAGAGTGTGAAGATGGAGATGATGCTGTTGAAACTGAAGGAGCCAGAAGAGGAGAAGGAGGAGACAGCAGCTGGGGGGATGGAGGTGGGGTGAGGAGGGAGGGGTGGGTGGGGGTCGGAGGGTAGGGATGGGAGGATGGGAAGGAGTCGGGGTGAGGGGTGCGGTGAGGAGAGGTGGGGGGGCGTGGGCCCAGATCGCAACCTCCACCCAAGACGAAGGTTGAAAAAGGCTAGATTCAAAATGAAGCCTCTGCACTGAGACACTTTGCCCATTAGAGGCTGTCTTTCAATTAGCTGTGTGCTGCTGCTAGGAGTAGGGGCTCCCAGGGTTCCCAAATGATATGAGTTTGCTTAGTTAGTAACATTTGCAAAATCGCTACGATTCCTCAAGCATTTTTTTCCACTGGATTGTCACAAGAGCCGTGGGAAGGAGGCAGGGCTGACATCTGTCCTACAGGTGAGGAAACTAAGGCCCACTTGGGGGCTTAGCCTGATCTAATGCCACTGGGCACTGGCTGCATCCTGAGGCCAGCCAGACCCTGTGGCTCTGGGGGAAGTGAAGTTCTCGCTAGCCCAGGGAGGACAGCCTAAATAGGTCTCTGGCACTGGGAACTGGGAGGACACAGAGGCCACAAGCAACCTCCCCAGGGAACGGCAGGGGCTGCCACAGAAGCTGGTGGGTGTGGGGGACAGTGTGGCGAAGGGAAGGGTCTCCAGAAAGAAGGCAAGGACAGAAAGTCATAAGTCCTGGCATCTACTCCACTGCACACTCTGACAGCCATGGGCAAGCAGTCCATTCTGTGTACCTCAACTCCCTCATAGGCACAGAGAGAGGAGCCTGGATTAGAGACAAACTGCGTGATGTCTTCATGCTGGCCTAAGGATCCATGGAGACCCAAACTTTGGGAGCCAGCCACAGGGCAAGAAAGAGGAGGGGACCCCGCACACACACAGAAGATAGTCCAGCCCTGGATCAGGAAGAAAGGGTCCCAACAGGGCAGGATCAGAGACGGAAGCAGATGGGACACGCTGGGTGCAACAAAGAAGGGGGAGCCCAAGCGCACGATGAGACCCTGAGCCGGAACCCTTCTCACACGTTGCCCCAGGGCTTTGCCCTGGTCCCAGCTTGGCCCACCCCTGCAAGCTGGGTGACACTGACCATCCCCTCACCTTTTCCGAGCCTCATCCGCAAAACAGAAAAAAATAACAGAAACCATGGATGTCGGATTAAAGAAACTAAATGAAACAATATGTGTACAATTGGAAGGGAGTTCTCACTTATTTCCTGACTATTTGATTCAATAAAGAAATGTATTCATTTTGTAATAAGATTTCCTAAATGATAATAATTATAATACCTCACGAAGTACCTGGCACTTAGTAGGTTCTTACTAAAAGGCTGAGGCAGCCCCTAACAGCCCAGCTGATGGGTTGTAGCATCCACTTAGTTCTTGTGAATTGCAAATAACTGTAAGCAGGAACACTGGGACAACACCACAGCTGGTGAAACTGAAGCTATGAGAAGCCCTCGGACCAAGGCCACGTTCAGGAAAGATCAGGAATCATCTGAGCCTCAATTTCCTCAACAGTAAATGGGAATATCCTGCAAGTCCCCCAAGGGCTGACGGGAAGTGAGGCATTATGAAACATCTCGCAAGCTAAAACAAAAATCTTCCCACTTCCATACCTCACAATGACCTCCAGACCACTCCACCCATTTCACAATCAGGGAAACTGTGGCTTCAGTTCCATCCATCAGAGAGCGGGCCGAGTCCTCTGATGACTGTCAGCAGAGACACTGCACCTACCTTAGACAGTGTGTACCCAAGGAGCCCACGCCGGCATCTCACTAGTGAGAAGCCTAAAATGTAATCAGTCTTTCCAAACAATGCAGTAAGAAAGAGGCTACAGGCACAGAGTGTAATATGAGGAATGGGCGGGGCTCAGGAATCATGGGATCTAGCGGAGGCTGTTGTAGTCACTAAGTCATGTCTGACTCTTTGTGACCCCATGGACTATAGCCCGCCAGGCTCCTCTGTCCATGGGATTTCCCAGGCAAGAATACTGGAGTGGGTTGTCATTTCCTCCTCCAACGGATCTTCCCGACCCAGGGATCGAACCCACGTCTCCTGCATTGGCAGGCAGATTCTTTACCACTGACCCACCAGGGAAGCCCTCTAGTCTAGATACACCATGGCAAACATTTTCCATCACCTGGCCTGTTTTCTAAAAGGAGGGGTTGTTGATGATAGCAATAATACAATATAAGGGGGCAGACTAGACAATTTTTAAGGCCTTTTCTAGTTTTAACATTCCAGAACTTGCAATATATTGCCATCCATTTCTAAAATCTTCTGATCTTAAAAAGGCTACTCTCCCCAGCTCAGAACCTTCCCAGGTGGTTCTGTGGTAAAGAATCCACCTGTCAGTGCAGGAGATGCAGGAGACAGGGATTCGATCCCTGGAGTAGGAAACGGCAACCCATTTCAGTATTCTTGCCTGGAAAGTCCCATGGACAGAGGAGCCTGATGGGTTACAGTCCATGGGGTTGCAAAGAGTAGGGCATGACTGAGCACGCACACCCTAGCTCCCATCCCTCCCAACGCCCAAGTTGCTGTCCTGCCTCATGAACCCTCCTGCAGTGCTCTCAGGGGTGTGTCGCCTTCCCAAGAGCAGCTGGAAACCCCCAAACGATGTCTGCAGCCCTTCCCCGGGTCCTGCCCTCCTCCCTGGTCTGCATCCAGGTTCCAGGTCAGCCTGAGTGTCACGTCTCTCAAGCACAGCTGGCATCTCCCACGTCCTTCCTCCCCACACCACTGATTCACCCACAGAGAGAGCCCCACTCGCCCTACTTAGCCTCCAAGATCCAAGCTCTACACTACCAGCCCAGGCACAGTGGGGAGGACCGGGCCATTAGTTGGCTGAAAACTCTGCATAAGAGGACCAAGGAGCATCTAACTAAAGCTGGGATGGGCCCTGACAGCCCTGTGCTCCCATAAGCCAGGCACTGCACTGCGTCATTAGGCACAGTATTCCCGCATTTTCCTCTTACCACACAGAGATGAACATTCTTATCCCTATTTTCCAGCAAGGAAACCAATCCTCTTGGCTGGATGGCATCATCTCTTATTTTTCAGACGAGGAGGCAGACTCAGACAAGTCAAGTCACTTGCCTGAGGAAACACAGCTGGTTGGTGGCAGAACGAAGAACCCAGCCTCATTCTATCAGACTCCACACCAGTGCCCTTTCCACTGGCCTGCGCTGGCGGAGAGGCACAGGCTGAAGCTCAGGGGGAGGACACCAGTCCTGTTCCACTGCCTGAAACGCTCCAGGTTCCCAGCTGCTGCCTCTATGTGTCACTCACCTTGCATGAGGTCAGGTGTCAGTCTGCCCTGGACTGCCAGTAGTCACCAGGGCTCAGAGTCTCAGGTTGAAAGGAAGCTCAGGGGAGATTCAGACCCATGCTTATCCAGTCCCCAGGGGAGCCAGGGGACTCTGGTTGACCATCTTTAGTGACCCAGACCAACTTCCTCCCCAAGGAGCACCCCCGGGCAGCCAGCACTAACTGCAGTGAAGCTACTCCCAGCTCTGGTTCCACTGCCCCTGCTCTGCCCTCTGGGGTCCCTGAGAATAAGGAACAAGATGCCCCTCTTCTCCATCTCAGCCCTGAGCAGATTCGGAACCTGCAGCACTCAAGAAGCAGACTAGCCCTTGTTCCCTGCACTGTTCACAGGGACAGGCTTCTGGACCCCTCCCCACCCCGTCCCCTCCACTCCCACCCTATCTGTACCTGACCTTGAAAATGGACAACACTCCAGATGTGGCTTGCCTGACCAAACAGAGGAACTTTCATCCCCACCTTTTAGGTGTTATGTTTCTACTGATGTAGCTGTGTGGACATTTGCTTTTCTTATACCTGGGTCACCCACGGTAAAGAATGTCTTTTCTCAATTATGTCAACAATCAGGTTCGGTAAAGCAACTATACTTCAATAAAAAGTAATTTTAAAAAAATCAGGTTTGTATGGCTGAGATGAAAGTTATCTTATAAAAAAGTATGCTTGAGGAAGTTTCAATTATTTAAAGGGCCAGAGGTAAGTCATTCAGTGACCACCTATTTAAGAAGCTAGAAATCTCTGTCTCACTGTACAGAGACTGGACAAAGATGCACACTGACACATGGCTTCCAATAGCAAAAATGTCCTGAATGTTCATCAAGAGGGGGCAGTTTAATAAACTGCGGTGCATTCATTCAATGGAATAGTACATGGACATCGAAAAGAATGGGCAGACTGCTTTGCAATGACAGAAAGGTGCCCATAAAATACTGTTAAGGAAAAAAGCAAAGCATTGATGTATAATGAGATATTATTTATCCTGTTACTCACATTCATACACACACAACTATGTGTGTGAGTGTATGCATGTATGTGTGTGTGTGTGTGTTAGTGTTAGTTGCTCAGTTGTGTCTGACTCTTTGCAAACCCATGGACTGTAGCCCACCAGGCTCCTCTGTCTATGGGATTTCCCAGGCAAGAATAATGGAGTGGGCGTGTAGCTATTCCCTTCTCCAGGGGATCTTCCCGACCCAGAGATCAAAATCATGTCTTCTGCATTGCAGCCAGAGAGCTTCACCATTTCAGCCACCAAGGGAAGCCCTGTAAGTGTGCATAAACAAATACATATACTATAAAATCTTACATATGCATAAGAAAAGGTCTGGAAAGATACACACCAAATCGCGGCTAGTAGTCAGCTCTAGAGAAGGACTTGGGCCAGGGGGTTGGAATCAAAGGAAACCTTTATTTTAAAACTTAGATTTTTTAACTTTACAAGAGAAATCTAGCCTGTTCTATTTTTAAAATTGATTTTAAAAAACAGGTAGAAGATAAGATGGAGGAAAAAAGACAACTTTCATTTTCTACTTTATACCTTTAGCATCCCTTGAGTTTTTGGAGTTTTTTTTCTCCAATGAGCACATGTTATTTTGTAACTCTTCTGAAGGGAGAGTTCACTTTGTTTTTAAGTTGCTTGACAAAGTCAGAACAATAAGGAAGGGCTATTGTTCTGGCACCAAATGAGGCTGGTTGGCAGAGGGCAGGGATGAGAGCCTCCTTATTATGAATCTGCCTCCTATGCACAGACAGGTTATAGGGACTAGTTCACAAATCAGAAGGGACTTCATCACCTGAACCAAAGAACTTATTCATTAGTAAAATCAATATTTCTATGGTCTTTCTCAATTCTAACAGTCTGTGATGTATATTGTTTCATGATAAATAATTTACATATATGCAGGAAATTCCTGTACTCTAATTTCATTCTGGGAAATATTTGACCAAAGTGAAATTAATAGAGAAAAAAATGTAGATGACTAGTTATCATATAAAGACTTAAAAAGCAGCAAACAAAATGTTTTAAAAAAAAAAATCAAGAGGTAAAGTCCAGGGTCGAGTTTTCTAGTCAAGGAATTTGGCAAATGGAGAGTTGGTAACTGTAGATTGTTTCAACCTGGAACCTTCCAGAAAGGATCTACCTTCAGGAAGGTCAAGGCTGGGTCGGAGGCAACAAAGGTGGAAGAAAAGCACCAGACTTTGGTGTGGGAACAAAGGTGAAGCTTCCCATCCACTACCCGTGGGCCCTCACACGGGGCCTTATACTTGCTTTGCTGGAGAGGAAGCCGAGTCCAGACGGGTGCAGAGCTGGGCTCAAGGTGGCCCAGTTCTCAAGGACCAAGCAGAATGCCCCCCTCTTGATCATCAGTCCCCAGCCTGTACTCACCACTGCCAACAGCCCCCTAAGAAGGGCTGAGAAGGCAGCCCAAGCAACTCCAGCCTGCGAGCCTTCGCCTCCTCACAGCTCCTGGGATCCACTGGTGCACCTACCGCCATGCCTAGAAGCCTGGCTTCCCCACCCACCCCCCAACCCAGCAGCTGGCACTGTTGACCCAGGAGGAGCCCCTCGCCTATCAGCTATAGGGTCAAAGGGCACTAGGCCAACCCTGGGCCTAAAGGGAAGGGAGACTCAACTGTCTTCCTGTGTACTTGTGCCCAAAATGCCCAACAAAGGCTTTCTCCAACCCTGTAACTTTTCTCCATGGGGGAAGATGACAACTTTTGAGAATTCCCCTCATACCAAATACGGTGAAAAGAGGGTTTCTGGGAAACTAGGGCTCAGATCCTGGTTCCACTCCCTCACCAAGTGACCCTGAGCAGGCCTCACTTTCCTGGTTTCCTCTCCCCAAGGAAATGCTGCGAGGACAGATCCACAGAACTCCCTGTAGACCTTGAAGTACTAACCCAACAGGGGCCGCAGTGGCTGGGAAGAGAACAGCTACCAGGGACCACCAACCAGATAAAAGCCACAGATGCCCTGTTTCAACAGTGAAGACTGGAAGTAAGCTAACGAAGAAGAAAATGAATAAAGACACTGGGGCCATTTCATACCAGCGAATGTTAGTACTATGCTCTTCAGGCACTAAGTCGTGTCTGACTCTTTGTGACCCCATGGACTCTAGTCTTCGAGGCTCCTCTGTCCATGAGACTGTTCAGGCGAGAATGATGGAGTGGGGCGCCATTTCCCTCTCCTGGCTATCTTCCCAACCCAGGGATCAAATCCACATCTCCTGTCTGACAGGCAGATTCTGCACCACTGAGGTGCTAGCGAAGCCCCTATTAATACTATACAGTTGTGAAAAACAAATAGGCCAGAGCTAGAGATCCAAACAGAAATGAATCTCTCAAACATAATAAAAAGCAAAACAAGCAAGCTGCAGAAGAACACAGCTGGAAACATTTAAGTAACATCTTAAAACATATAAAACAATATTAAATATTGTTTAGGGATGTATATATTTATAATATCCATAAAACTGTAGAGAAATACAAGAGAATAAACTCTAAATTTAGAACCCTTGTTACTTCTGGAAGAGTGGGGAAGGAGATGATCAGGGAGAAATTTCAAATGAACAGAATATGTTATTTCTTAAGCTGAATGGTGGCTCTCCCGTGTCTGCATGTTACTCTCTGCGTCTGAAACATTCCTTTGCATTTTCTAAAAGTTAATCCTGCCATCTTCAGACCCCTGTTCCTCTTCCCAGAGACTGGGATTGGGGGGGCTACACCCCAGAGGCAGAAGTGGGGCTGTGGCAAGACCAGGGTTCCTCAGACCACAGAGATGAAGCTGACCAAGATCATGGTCTGCTGGCCAGCCGAGAGTGGTGTAAGCCTCCTCCACTGTGGGTGGAGACCAAACCAAGCGCCCCTGACTCATGGGACACCCCCACGCCAGCCCTAAAAATACCAGCTCTGACCGCTGAGTAGGACGCCTTGGTGACATGACTCCCATAGCATCCCCAGCCCTCCCCCACTACCCCCATCGCCCCCACACACACCCTTGCCTGGGCCACCGGCCTGTCCACCAGCAGGTGCTCAAGGACACAAGGAACAGCCTCGGGGTGAGGTCCCTGGGGAGACAAGAGTTCAGCCCTGCCTGGGGACAGCCCTTGGACAAAGAGCCACCGCTCCTCAGCCCAGTCATCCGTTCCTATCAGAGGAGTGACTGACTGTCCTGGGCTGGTCACAGGGGGGGCACAGATAAAAACTTCCTGCCAGCAGCCAGGCCGTGGTGGCTCTGCCTTCCTTCTGGCAACTTCACGGAGCTGCTGACACTCTCCAAAGAGGAGCAGGATAAAGGAGGGGCAGGCCGGGGGCCAGCAGCAAGAAGCCAGGAGGTGGAGCACAGAAAGGCCTGGCCCAGCAGCAGACTCAGAGACCTCCGGGCAGAGAAGGCAGCCCAGTCACTGGGCTACGGCCCTGAGACACCTGTCAGTGCAATACCCGCATTCTCCAGCTGGGACACCAAAGCCGGCCAAGGGAGGGAGACTCGCCCACGGCTGCAGGGGACGGTGGAGACAGAGAGGCGAGGAAACCCAGATCCTCCGCTGGCCAGCTGTCCACTCTTTTTACCATACCTCCTACTCCTCCCTCTCTCTCCCTCCAAGGGGTCAAGTGAGCCATGAGCAGAGGGGTAAACAAGGGGGCAAGAGAGGAGGTGGGCCCACCACAGCGAGCCACCTGTAACAGCACTGGGAGGGCTGCCCACAGAGCGCTCCCTGATGCTGTGCTGGGGTCCAGGGGAGGCTGGCTCATCACCTGTGGGGTGCTGGGTGCTGCTGAGGAAATTTGGGTCAGATGTCCTCTGTGGCCCTCCCACGTATATACTTCCACTGTTCCAAACAGGGATGGAAGGGCGTCTGAGATACCACAGTGGACCATCCATTCACAGAGGACACAGAATGGTCCAGAGGTGGCAGAGGAAGAAGGGCAAGTTATGCCGAAGCCTGGAACATCTGACCTTCCTCATCATCTCCTCCTGAAATCCCTTCAACATCCTCAAGATCGGCATCGTTAATAAGACTGAATGGTGTTCAGCAGCTGGCAGCGACGGGTCACTTACACCACAGCAGCCCCATGCCAGCCCTGCACTGAGTGCTTGACAGGCACTGTCTCCTTCATGGCGCCCCTCTGGAGGCAGCGCTTACGTCACAGAATCTTACAGATGAGGAAGCAGGCGCAGCCCCCGTCCAGGTGTGCTAACTCTAAATCAGGCACGCCACACCACAGGTTCTCAAAGAGCAGCTGGTCTGGCGGCCCCAGCACCGCTGCCACCAGCTGGCTGAGCTGCTCTGGGGACGCAGCCCTGCAGTCTGTCTAACAAGCCACCCAGGGGATTCTGATGCATGCTCAGGTTTACCAACCAGCTGCTCTGATCACTTCCCAGTGCTGCCGACGGAGCAGGGAAAAACTGACACTTCTCTGCCTGGCAGTCAAGACTTTAGGGTTTTTCCTAGCCCAGCTGGTCAGCTCCCCCAACCCAGGAGAGCCTTACCCCAAATCCTCTGCCCAGTTTCCTAAGTTCCAGAAGGAGCTCAGGCCTAGCTCTGTACCTCCTCATCTTGGCTGGGCCTGGCCTTGAAGTCACTTCCCTACAGAAGCCCCCTGACCACCTGGCACCCCCAAAATTGCATCACACCCCACTGAGACTCAGTGCCAGGCAACTGCTGGCACACTATGCCTTCCAGCTAGCACTCAGGGCACATTTCTGCCCAGTCTACCACATGCTCCTGGAGGACGGAGAACCATGAGCACCATGCCACTCCACACAGCACCACGCCAGAGGACTGTCAGGACCTGTTTGCTGACTATCAGGAGGGAAAATAATGTCGTGGGACGCAACTTCTGGCTCTCACCCCAACTCTGCCACTAATTCTCTGGGACAAGGGCGTTCCCATCTCTAGGTGTCAGTTTCCTTATCTGTGAAATGCACCATTATTCTAGTTTCTTCTACTCTACTCATCGTTTGAACAAACCCAGCAGTCTTACCCCGACTATAACAGGAATGCACATGTGAAGACTAAAGAGGTCGTGGCTCTCACGCTTCCACTCCAGGAAAAGAGAAAGACAACAAACAAGCAAACACTAAAAATTCCTGTTTCCCAGACATACACAGTGTCTCTACACACACTTTCTCATCTGCAAATAAGCACGGTCATTTCAAGGCATGATGAATGTATTAAAAATACATACAATAGTAATATGACAGAAAGTGAAAAAATGAGTTACTTTGCATAGAAAGGTCAGGGAAGGCCCCTCTGAGGAGGTGACATTTGATCTGAGACTTGACAGATAAGGATGAACCAGCGTGGAAAGAGCTGGGGAAAGGTGTTCCAGGCAGAAGCAATATCCACAAGGGCCTCAAGCAAGAATAAACTTGCCATATTGAACACGGAGAAAAAAGCAGGCTGCTGTGGTTAAATCACAGTGAGTGTGAGAGTAAAACAGTACCCAGGAGTACCCAGAGAGGGAGGCCAATAGCCAACCTCTTACAATTCTGAGGTGTTCAAATCAGGTCGGCCAACCCAACCCAGGACATCCGGGCCCAAGTCACAGGCAGGACTTGGGGGTAAGGGTATGAGTCAGACCCCACGGCTTCCTGGGGCCCCAAAGGCCCTGGTGTGGGAATAGGGGCAGGCAGCAACCCTCAGCAGGAGTGCCATGCCATACCCACAGATGCCCACAGGTGGGGGAAAACAGATTCACCTACGTATGTAGAACACAGGACACTCAGGGCTGCTGTCTCCAGAGGGACATGATCAGGTGCTTCCGTGAAGTGCCAGACCCTGATCACATTATTTTTCCAGGACACAGCCAGGATAGTGGAAAGGAAATAGTGCTCAGGATTCAAGGCTTACCAGTCTTGGGCAAGTCTTAACCTTTTTGGTACTCCGTTTCCTCATCTGAAAATTGAGGCTACTAATAGTGACTCTCTCCTAGGGTTGTTGAAAGTTTAAAGGAGATACTAAACATAAAGGACTGTGCCTGGCATGTGATAAGTGCTGATAAACGTAAGCTGTAACTATTACCATTATTGGTTTTTCACTACCTCAGTTCTCTCTGCTGTAAAACAAGGATATTAATACATCATAGGATTGCTATAAGCCTGTGCTAATAAATATTCCAGCCTCCTAATGCAGTATCCATTGTCAGGAATGAAAAAAAAAGAGAGAGACAGTTCTCTTTCCGGATCTCTCATCAGGTGCTGAATTCCCCTCTACCATACCACATTGTTTGGAAAATGAGTAAGAGCTGATTAAATTACATTTTGACAATACTGTGAAATAAAAGTGATGCATTAGGAATCCACAGATTTCTCTGTACTGTCATTCTGCAAAGGGGTGGGGATAAACATTGCTGATTCTTCTGCATCACCCACAAAAGTCCCCCCCCAACCAAAACGGTCTCACCCAGTCGCACAAAATTCCCACCCACAAAATTCCCATACAATTAATGAATGTATAATACAATCACTTTCATGTACACACAAACTCGCACTCTCCTGCAGATAAATATTCTACAGTGGAAAACTCACACACGTAGAAACTCCACACCCAAAAATCCCTCCCCCAAACTCACTACAGCTGCCCTGCAAATGCACCCAAATGTTGCCTCCAACAGAGGGCAAAATATTTTCAACAGAAACAGTAAGTTCACAACGAAATCTGGAATCAAACGCGCCGAGTTCAAATCCTAATTGTGCAACTCTCTAACTGTATGACCCCAATCTCCAAATGCCTCAGTTTCCTAAACTGTAAAATACGGATAATAATAATCAAATTCATTTTGAGGGTGACAATGACAAATGAGTTTAAAACATGTAACCAGTTAAGATCAGCACTTGGAAAGCGCCCAATAAGCTATTTTCCTCTTCATTACGTGTGCACACTGCCTCCAAAACCGGTCTCCCATACTGTAAACAGATCCACGCCCGCACACACACACACACACACACACACCCCGCCGGTCTGCACGCCTTGCACATCGACTGCACGCTCGTCCCAGACTCGCTCGCCCACTCAGTGCGCACGCGCGCCCACCACCCTCCGCGCGGGTCAGGGATTCCCCACTCAGCCGGACCTCGCCACCCTCGGAGGCGCCGCGTGCCTCGAGGCTAGCCCTTGAGCCAAGAAGCCAGACCACCAGGCCGGGCCTGACCTCCCCGCGCCACGCCCGGTCACTGCCGGGACTCGGAACGGCCCAGTCTCGGGCTCCCTTCCGTTCCATTCCCTCTCCGCCCAACCGGCTTACCTGAGGGTGGGGGCCCTGAGGGACAGCGCCCCGTTCTCTGCGTCCAGTCCCGAGTCCAGGGACAGGGTAGAGGCCCGCGCCAGGCTCTGGCCTCACAGCACTCAGCAGGATCCCAGCTCCTGGCTGGGGGACCTGGCCAGGGACTAGGAAGTGCTGGGGGCCGGGCCGCCCCACCCCTGGGAAAGTCCCCGGCGATTGACAGGCCGCTTGCCCAATCACGCGGCGCCGTCTGGGCTGGCCAGCAGCCGCCGGGGTGGGACGCAGCGAAGTAAACAGCAGCCACCGGAGGTCAGGGGGCCGGAGAGAGTCTGCAGATTGGCCGCGAGAGTCCCGTCCTGCAGGCCGGCCCCTAGGTAGCCTCCGGGCCACCCCTCGCGGCACTCCCAGCTGCGGAAACTCCGGGCCGCCAGAAAGGGGCTACCCCGAAAGCCGGAATTTCAGAGCAGAGATGAGCCGCAGAGACCACCCACCCCTTCCTTGGGCCGAGGGGCACGCGGCCCAGAGCGCGGGGAGGGGATTTGCCAAAAGGTAGTAAGCATTTGTAGCTGAGCCAAAGCTAGAGCTCCAGGTCCTAGATTTCGGTCCAGGGCGATCCCAAGACTTACAGAGCTCATGGAAATTCTGAGCTGAAAGTACCCTTGAATCTTATTGTCACAGTTGACGTTTTTTGCGCCCTTACTGCTCCAGACTTGGTAAGCTTTATTTAATTTGCTCATCCACGCTAGTGAGATGGTTTTCTATCCCCAGCCTCCACTTTTATTTTTAACCATAAATTAAGATACAAGGGACGGGGAGATTAGAAGACCTCAGTAAGTGGCTGAACCAAAATTCAAACCCAAGTGGGCAAATCCGGAGCCCACCTCCTACCATCTACCTATACCTGGGTCAGATCATGCAAACAGGTTGTGAGAGTCCCCAGACCTGGCAGGAGCAGTAACATGGTAAAGGTTGGGAACACTTGTTTTTTTAAGCCCATCATTTTATTTAAAAGAGGGTAAATTTTAATTTCAAAAAGTGGAAGGGCCTGGACTTCCCTGGCAGTCCAATGGTTAAGACTCAGAGCTTCTATTGCAGGGGGCACAGGTTCCATCCCTGGTAGGGGAATTGAGATCTCACACACTGACTGGCCAAAAAAAAATTTTTTTAAGTAAAATTAAATTTTAAAAAAAAGTGGAAAGGCCTTGTAATAAAGAATAGCTTGGATAAAGAACAGCTTTATAACAGGAATAAAGAACAGCTCTTTAAATTGAGGTAATATAGCTTTATGAAAAACTTATTCTAAAAGATTCATTTCACTGGAACTATGGAAAATTTAGTGATTGACAGGCCCTCATCCTTGGAAAGGATCTGAGGACCTATTCCATATAGGCCCTCATTTTACAGGAAAGCCCTGTAAATTAACTGTGACTGTACGTGAAAACACACACACACCCCCCCTACCCAAGTACTCTCAGGCTTTGTGACATCCTATGATGCTTTTAGTTACTTCAAAGGGGTTATCAAATTCTCAAAACAACGTTAATTCTAGTTCATCTTAATTGCAAAAATAAATTGAAGAGAGGGAGGGAGAGAGGGATGTGAACACCAAACAAAGCACCCTTGAGTGAAACCAATTCGGAAGGGCACCGGGAGATTACAACCTTGGACTGATTCATGCTGCAGCTCTCAGGCATCCCCTCACCCATTAGGATCCCCCAGTCTAGCTTTTGTTCTGCTCTTGTCTGTAATTCCCAATTTGCCTTTTCCTAAAATGCCCAACCCAAGTCTTCTCATGAACACTGAAATTTATTTTAAAAAATGAAGAGTCTCCAATTATTTACGTCTTGTTTCCAAACTACTTCAGCTGTTTTTCTAAATGTCTGACCTTAGAGAATTAGGTGAATTGTTTCATTCCACAAAGTACAGGATGACTCCTAGAGGTGGGCTTGTTAGACAGTGCTCTAGAATGGCATAAAAAGGTTACACAGTCATCTTTTTGCCCGATCCCCTACTTTTGGATAATTTTTCTTAACATTTACAATGTGTGAGAAGAGTCATCTCTTCGAAGTGATGACTACACTCACCCCTTTCATCCTTTACAGTCTGTTTGACTTTCAAACATTCCACCATGTTAAAGGCCATAGGATTATTGATCACAATCCCCTATTTGGCAGATCAGTAAACTGAGTCTTCAATGTAATAAACGCAGGGGTCCCAAACCTTCAGAATCTATTGCCTAATGATCTGAGGTGGAGCTGATGTAATAATAATAGAAATAAATGTAACACTCTTGAATCCTCCCAAAACCATCCCTTCCACCCCAGGCCATGAAAAAACTGTTTTCCACGAATCCTGTTCTTCATGGCAAAGAGGCTGGGGACTGATGTAGTAAGGATTTACTTAAGGCCATCACATTGAGTGATGTAACCAGGGTTGGAACCCAGGACCTTGGCTCCAAGTCATATATACTCTTTCCACTGCATTATGTGCCCTAATTTTTCTTACAGAAACTCAACACTCATGATGATCACAGGCTATGGACCTAACTAATGGGCTTCTAACCACTCAAACACTGATTTCCTGGGTGGCCTCTCTAAGCCTCTGTTCCTCTCTAAAAAGTGGAGATATGATTACCTACCCCTTAGGTGATCATGATAAATGAGATCATGTAAGTCAAGCCAAGAGCTTGGCACACAGTAGGCATTCAAGGAAAGATAGTGGTTTATAGATGTGAATCACATGCATTGAGTAGAACTTTAGTGTTAAACCCAGGAATGCGGCCTCCCTAGGTTCCATCCCACTATTCACAAACTCTATGGGACCCTCAACTCTGGGGGCTCAGTGGGGTGGGAGACAGGCCCCCTAGATTAGCACTCTCTGCTCCCTCCAGACCTGAAAGGAACTTGCCAAACTGGGAAGCTGAGTCTGACACTGAGAACCAAGTGACTCAGGCCACTGGGAACCTCTTGCTCTTCCAGAGTGAGGACAGGCACCTATGCAAAGTCCCACCTGGGAGGAGAATCAAAAGGCCTGTGTGTGGTTTCATTTTGTTTTGTTTCAAGGCATGCAGTGACCCAGTCTCCTTTCTACCACCAGCCCCTTTCTATCACCTCCACCAAGGCTGCTCCAAAGTCACACCTAAATCCACATTTGAGAGAAATAAAATACATCAAAAACTATCAACCTGTGAGTGGTTAAGCTCTAAATCAAGTGCCTAAAGAGGGGTGAAGGCTGCGTATTAAAGACATGAGGCAGTAACATCAATGGAATATTTGCTGTGTGCTAGGTCTGCACTTTCACATAATGTATCTCCCAACCAGCCTCTGAGGTCAGAACCATTATAACCCCCACTTCACAGATGAAACTGGGGTTCTGAGGTGTTAGGTGGCTTCCACTGCCGCAAGTCACGGGAACATGAAGATCCTGGCTCTGAAACTCTTAACACTCTTGAGCATTAAGCTGTAGAGTCTTGCCAGCTTGCAGGGCACAAAACTCAACATTCCAGTCCTTAAAGGGTCCTGAGAAAGGGCCCTTTTCTATAGGGATGAAACCACTGCTTGAGGGCCAGCATGGGCCAGGGACTTGTCAGAAGTCTGACAGCAAGTTTGGAATAGTACTTAAGTCGCCTGCTGCCAGAGCAACGCTATTTCCACACTTCAGTGATGGGAACAGAGCTTCTAAAGCAAACAGCACCTGCCTCACTCCTGTAGGTTAATTAGTGAGTCAGAGCCTTGGATAGCAGTGATGAGCAACCAATGAACTAAGGAAAGATCAGTCCTGGGTCCGGGTACCTCCTTAGATCCAGTCCCACGTCTCCATAGCCTGGGGACAATCTCAGGAATGGAAAACCCTGTGATAGACTCTAGGTGCTTTTTGGTGTTGGGCGTGTGCATATGAGAGGGAGATTTCATCGGTAAGGGAGAAATGCACGCCAAGCGCTTGGTGTCAGCTGTAGTCATAGGAGGTGATCATATTTGGGAGTAAAGACTAAATCAGTGAGCAGAGGCTATGGCCCCTGCTTCCCACCCTCAGCCTGAAAAGGTGTTTTTAATTCTATTTATTTCCCAAACAACCACATGAGAGGATGGATACAACGGTGCTAAGAAAGCCATAACTTTTCACATACATTCAGCACTTTAAGATGAGTTAAACTATTTCATAGTCACAGTTTGCCCCACTTTCAAGAGGCATGTCACGCAAGGGTGAGAAGGTGGGTGCTGGGCTCAGACAGACCTGGCGCTTACACCTAGTGAGGACTCTCCCCCAGGGTCCTCATCAATAACTGGAAGGTTAAAACAGTGCAGGAGTAGAAAGCATGGAACACCACTGCGCATGACATCAGTGAGAGGCGACGATGAGAATCATGACCCAGTCCACAGGGCGGGCAGGGATCGTCCCTCTCCTTCCAGGGAGGACCTCAGAGCCCAGAGCTGTGGAAGAACTTGCCATAGACCGCACAAAAGTTTCTCGGAAACATCACGCCTTAGAAGGCTTTTCTCCTGACTGTTCCTCCAGTGTCTTTCCTATTTTTCTTTTCTCTTTTTCGTTCCAACTGTTTCCACTGCATCCCTGGGCCTGCCTCTTACTCTATGTTTTCTGGGCACTGCTGGAGGAGAGGCAAGGGCAAAGTGACACTGGGGGGAATTCCCAGCCGCGGCCTGTAGCAGACGTGGCCAAGCCAGGCCCCTCCCACGGTTCCTAGGAGCCCCAGGCCTCCCTTCCTCCAGGCCCTCTCCCTCTGGCCTCCCGTATCTGCAACTCAGAATGTCAAGTGGATCTGGGTTTGGAGCCAAGCTTGCCCCTTGTCGTCCTCCTGGAAGTTGGCAAAGGTCAGCCAGGCTCCTCCCAGCCCCTGAAGGAAGCAGACCCGAGGGAACCAGAGCATTTCCTAATCCTGGGAAGCCCTGACAGGGCCCTGAGAACAATCCTCCTTCAGCCTCACCCCAAGGCCTCTGCTATGCACCCTCTTCTGGGCCACTCCCACTTCTCCCTTCATTCTTCTCCAGCCCAGAAGCCACTGTGACAGTGACTTGGCCTCCACTCCTTGCCCCTCCTAGCCAGGGACTTCCCTGGGCTGGGCCTCTGACCCGCTCTGGAAAATCTGGACTGTTTGTGATCAAAGAGGAGGCCGCATCACCACTGTCTGCCAGCCGTCACCCCTCCTAGTGCCTTGGGTTCTCAACCTTAGAAAGGGCCAGCTGGCCCTGGAGGAGAGCAGGTGAGGGAGCTGGCCCTGGAGGAGAGCAGGTAAGGGAGCTGGCCCTGGAGGAGAGCAGGTGGGGGAGCCCTCTGCAGGCCCTTTTGCCCCCTGTTAAGGAGGGCACCAGCCTTCCACCGTGTTCCCAAGGGAGGCAGGGCAGACTCCCGCCTGGTCTCTTCCTGTCTAGCTTTAGATCACTGAAGTGCCTCACACACGCCCACATACCCTCAAAAACGTACTGACACACAGTCATATAATGACCCAGACACTCACAGACACACTCACACAAATACGTAAACATGCTCACACGCGCTGCCTCACACGGTCTTCCACATAAGCATCTTGGGAGATCTGACACAAGCCCATGAACACAGACACATCTCTCATCCCTGCTCGTGCACACACACACACACACACACACACACAGACACTGCCTTCATACTTATGAACCTGCTCCCTTCTCTTGGGAAAAGGATAAGACAAAAGTAGATCTTTCTTTTCCTTCCCTTTGGAAAAACTGCTGGCGACTAGAGAGAAAATGACTGGCTGAGAAGGCAAGGAGAGGAGGGCAGGAAGAGGAAAGAAGCAATGGAGGGAGAGAGGCAAGAAGAGAATGAGGGCCGGCCAGGAGGTAGAGGTGCAGAGCCCAGGCCCCAGGGAGTGAGCGAGGGAGCTGGGTCAGGGCAGCCACAGACACTAGCCGGCAGAAAAACGGGGCGCCAGGTGGCTTGTGGCCCAGAGCCAGAGGGTCTGGTGGCCCCACAGGCTTGTGCAGTGAACATTGGCCCGTCCTGGCTTACCACCCTGGGCAGGTCACTCACCTGGGGAAGGGCAGGAGAAGATGACGGGGTCTATGCAGCAGGGGCTGCTGCCTGAGAAGGCGCCTCGGCTCACTGTGCTTCTGCAGGAAGGAGAGCTGGGCAGGGCTGACTTTTAGGCAGGAGGGGAATTCCCCGAGATGGAGGCGCAGGCAGCCCCACAAACTCAGCTGAGGCCCCATCCCGCCCCCTGGCAGAGCACAGGGCCCTCCTTTGTCAGTTCCCCACCTGTCACTTCCCAGACTGGCTGTCACTTGCTGTGAATTCCAGGGCGGGGAGGGGGCTCCGGGGGACCGCAGAAAGCCTGATGATTCTGTGGCTGGGCCAGGAACAGGCACGGGGGCAGAGGCCACTGGGCCGGCCCACCCCACCCCACCTCTGGGTTCTCCCAAGGATCTCAGTCTCTTCCTTTGCCTAAAATGGGGGATTCCAGTGCCCAGGGTCCTGAGGAAATCACCAGACACCCGGCCCACATCCTCCTACCAACCGCCCACCTCCCACCTCCCATCATCCCATCTGTTTCCACTTAGTTTCTGCGGCTTCTCCACAGGGAAGGGAAAAAGCCCCTTCCTTCCCTCTTGGCTGGATCTCACCAGGATGCTAAGTTGGGCCTTAGAGATCTACCCACCGACGAGCAGCCCAGCTCTGCACTCAGTCATGAGACTCACTTTCCCATCCTGAGCCTCAGTGATCCTCTGCTATAAAATAGAATAATGAGTCCCGCTTTGCCAGCCTCCTACAATGGCAATTAAAATGAGGGTTTACAGACATTCTTTGTAAATGGTTGACTACTTTACAAACACCACCCTTATGGCAGAAAGTGAAGAAGAACTAAAGAGTCTCTTGATGAAAGTGAAAGAGAAGAGCGAAAAAGTTGGCTTAAAACTCAACATGCAGAAAACTAAGATCATGGCATCCGGTCCCATCACTTCATGGCAAATAGATGGGGAAACAATGGAAACAGTGACAGACTTTATTTTGGGGGGCTCCAAAATCCCTGCAGATGGTGACTGCAGCCATGAAATTAAAAGATGCTTGCTCCTTGAAAGAAAAGCTATGACCAACCTAGACAGCATATTAAAAAGCAGAGACATTACTTTGCCAACAAAGGTCTGTCTAGTCAAAGCTCTGGTTTTTCCAGTAGTCATGTATGGATATGAGAGTTGGACTATAAAGAAAGCTGAGCACCGAAGAACTGATGCTTTTGAACTGTGGTTTTGGAGAAGACTCTTGAGAGTCCCTTGGACTGCAAGGAGATCCAACCAGTCCATCCTAAAGGAAATCAGTCCTGAATATTCATTGGAAGGACTGATGCTGAAGCTGAAACTCCAATACTTTGGCCACCTGATGTGAAAAACTGGCTTATTGGAAAAGACCCTGATGCTGGGAAAGATTGAAGGCGGGAGGAGAAGGGGGTGACAGAGGATGAGATGGCTGGATGGCATCACTGACTCGATGGACATGATTTTGAGTAAGTTCCAGGAGTTGGTGATGGACAGAGAAGCCTGGTGTGCTGCAGTCCATGGGGTCTCAAAGAACTGGACATGACTGAGTGACTGAACTGAACTGAACTTTACCAACAGAACGTCTCAGCTCATTATCTACTGAAAAGACGCCTGAGTGGGGGGATATTTGGGGACTGTCTGGATGAACTGACCTTTCTCCCAGTTCTGGAGTTTCTTCATTCTTACACAACATTCTAGACCACTGAAGACATAGGAATGGACAAGTCAGACCCACTTCCTGCCCACTCAAAGCTCACAGACTCTGGGCTGGCTGCCCTGTCCAGTACAATTGCCATTAACCATGCATGGCTGTTTACATATAAATGAGTTGAAATTAATAAAATTAATAATTCAGTTCCTGCAATGTAGCACCAGCCACATTGCAGGTATTCAGTAGCCATATGTGGCTCCCACCTTAGACTGCACACGTATAGAACATTTTCATCATCATACAAATGGCTACTGGATAGCATTGCTCTGGGGGCTGTAGGCAAATAAATAGGTAATTACAGTCAAGTATGGTAGAGATGTGTGTTGACAGGAGAAATACAGGGAGCTATAGGAGCCTGGACAAGGGAGCATCTGGTCAGGATTTGGCATCTGGGAGGTCTTCTCAAAGGAAGGGACACCTTGGCTGAGACCTAGAAGTAGCCAAGCAAGAGTATAAGGAAGAGTGTTCTCAGCAAAGGGAACAGAATATGCAAAGAGAAGAAAGAGAGTACATTCAGGGAGCTGAAAACTGTTCACTCTCAGTGGAGCGAACCATTGTTGAAACCATGGAGTCTGAAGCATGCAAGGGGGATGTCACAAAGGTGGGTCTGGAGAAACACACAGGGCTGGATGTTAGGGGGCTATGCCAGCCCTGGGCAGGGCACTGGGAGATGGGGGGACGGGGTGTGATGGAGTGGAGAGTCCACTGACTCTGATCCTCAACTGCTGCTGTGCCCTTCAGATTGGGACTGCCCAGGGAATGCCAGAGAGAACTCTTGGCCCAACAGCCTCACTTTACAGACATGGAAGGAAAGAACAGACAGAGGGAAGTGATTTCCCATGTGAGTAAATTGAGGGACTTCCTGACTCCTAGTCCAGGGCTCTTTCCCACACCACACTCAGGCTCCCGCTTGCACAGGCCACGTTTTAAATATTTCAATAGCCACAGGTGGCAAGCAGCTACACTGACAAAGCTCACAGAAAGTTCTACAGAATGAATGACATCAGTCCTTGAGCTAGGCCAGGCGCAAAGGACAATACACTTCTTTGAACATGAACTCTTTTCTCTTTGGGGAATAAAAATATACCTTCTCACGCCCTCGCTGTCAGATGCTCCATCTTTTCCCTCTGATACCAGATGGCAAGGCCTCCCTTACGGCCCCAACAGCTCAGGAAACAGGCGTTTGGGATGGTGGCAGGACTCAGCATCAGGGAGAGAGATCTCCCTCCTGGCCCTTTATGAAGCCTGCTAGCAGCCCTGCATAAGTGCCCTGAGTCATCCAGAGCCTTCTGGGAACTTAAAGAATGTCCCTTCATCAAGGAAACAGAGTTTCAGATTCCTCATCAGATTGTGTAATCCAGCCCTGATTCCTGGATTCTGATACTTCCCCGCTACATGGGATGTCCTCTCCCGAGGCAACAAAAATCACAGATCCTCTATGAATTCGCCCACCCAGGACTGGTTGGAGGGAACTTAAAGAGCTAACAAGGCTCAAGGACCTAGACCCACCTGAGCTGGAATCTCCAATTTGAACACTTGGTTCGCACACTCTGTGGGAAGATTAGCTCTTGGCTTTCCCTGCCGAAATGCTGAAAGCAATCAACTCCTCTCACCTTCTCTTCCCCATCTTCCTTCTTCCAGCCGTAGATATCCTGAAATTGCCTTCTCTGTTTGGGTCAAGGGATAGACATTAAGAAATAAGAGCCCCTGGGACTGGGCATCAGAAGACTTGAGTTTGAGTCCTGGCTCTGCTGTGTGGCCTTGGGCAAATTCCATCACCTCTCTGGTCCTCAGCTTCCCCTTTCATAACAGGAAGGAATCAGATAGATGATCACTAAGGGATCTTCCATTCTGATACTGTAAGGAAAGCTAAAAGTTCAGAGGAAGAAGAAATCAGAGCAGGCCAAATGGTCCGGAAATAATAACACTAATTGCTAATACTTCAGATTAATGTGTACAGGCATGGTACTGCTGCTGCTGCTGCTGCTAAGTCACTTCAGTCGTGTCCGACTCTGTGCGACCCCATAGACGGCAGCCCACCAGGCTCCCCCGTCCCTGGGATTCTCCAGGCAAGAACACTGGAGTGGGTTGCCATTTCCTTCTCCAATGCATGAAAGTGAAAAGTGAAAGGGAAGTCGCTCAGTCGTGTCCGACTCCTAGCGACCCCATGAACTGAAGCTCACCAGGCTCCTCTGTCCATGGGATTTTCCAGACAAGAGTACTGGAGTGGGGTGCCATTGCCTTCTCTGAGGCATGGTACTAAGCGTTCTTAAATGCGTTCCTCATCAGAACCCTGTGAGATTGGTAGTGCTGTTTTACAAATGAGGAAACCGAGGCTTACAGTGGTCTAAGCCAACAGCTACTATTTGGCATAGCTGGAGTTCAAACCCAGGTAATGAACTTCTTCAGAGTTCACCTGAGGGAAATGAGACCTTTGCTGAACTTCAAAAGATGAGTGAAATGTGGATATACAGGGGGAAGCTCCCACAGCATAGAACGAATGACTTTGCTACTTAATTATCCTGTGCCTCCCTCCTTAATTTCCTCTCCCACCCTGACATCTCTGGTCTTGTTGCTAATGTGGGAATAGCATTGAGTCAGCCTCATACTCGTCAATCAGTATTTATTTAGCGAATGAATGGATTTGACTCTGTGGGATTCCTGATTCACCAATTCTGTTGAAAGTTACCCCAGTGCCATTGGAACCTAGCCCAGGACTTGGGGCAGATTTCTGGATCTCACCATGGACCTAAGATATCAGCCTTTCTGGGGGCTAGGGCTCTAGAGATGACACTTTAAATAAACTTTCAGGGGTGATCTTGGAACTTAGTGGAGTTTGAAAAGCCCAAGTTCCCTAAACTGGATCTTCCAACTCTGAAATGAGAATTGCCTGCTCGAACACAGGCAGCCAAGGAGAACTCACTGTCACAAACTAGTGGGAGGTGCCAAGTGTGCGAGCACTTCTCTGGGTCACCCAGATGTCAAATCCATGACTTCGGCAAGAGTGCTTTGAGTCCAGGGGTGCTGGCATGGGCCTAGGATGCCAGGGCTTCGAGGCATGCACTAGGTGCCAGGCCCGTTGCTGTTGCTGACTCACTGTGTGACCTCAGCAGACATTTCCTCTCTCTGTCTCTCACCTTCCTCATTTGTGAAAAGGAATCAATTCTCCTTGTTCACCTGTAACCCTGGGAAGAGCTAGGTGTATAGAAGGGGTGTCCATTAGGAGGATTTCATAAAGAATATCATAGGTCAAGCGTTCGTCAACTTGAGAGTCCGTCAGAATTATTTGACTCATTTGGTCTTGGATGGGTGCCTCAGATCAGTGACTCTCAATCCAGGCAGTACATCAGAATCATCTTAGGAGTTTTGTGGAAATACAGATATCTAGGGCCGACTTTATAGTAATAATAATAGAATCTCAAGAGGCGGAGTATGGCCTGGGATTGGTATTTTAATAGCTCCCCAGGTTAATCAAAGTCACAAGTTTGCCCACTGCTTTCAAGGGTCTTTTTTTTTTTTTTTTAATAGTCATTTACTTGGCTGAGCCTGTGTTTTTTTAAACATTCATTTATTTGGCTGTACCAGGTCTTAGTTGCAGCAGGCAGGATCTTCCACATTTGTTGCAGCATGTGAGATCTAGTTCTCTTGACCAGGGATCAAACCCAGGCCCCCTGCACTGAGAGCATGGAGTCTTAGCCACTGGACCCCCAGGGAAGTCCCTCAAAGTTCTTTTCTAAAGGTTGGTTCTGATGCAGGTGGTCGCAGGACCTCACTGTTCCCCTTTCATGTATCAGGGAAGGCGTCTTTTCAGTGCCAGGGGCAGAGACCACAAGGAGGACGGATCTGGAAGCTCTATTCCAGTTTTGCGGGTCATAGGACATCACACATGGTGAATGTGAAAGGGAACATTAAAACTCAAGCCAAGATGGGGGAAGGAGGTGCATAGAATTCTGTAAACATCTGAAAAATGGAATTTAGGGAGGTGTTTTGCAAAATTGTGTTTCCCAAGGAAACAGATACAGGGCAGAATGTTGCAAGATTCAAGTCAAAGGAGGAAGATCCAAGTACAAATGTTGCAAGACTGTGCTGCTAAAGGAGGCGGCTTCTTAGCCTATCGGCTCTGGAACGAAACTTTGAGACCAACCCCTGGCCGGAGAGGAGGAGAAACTAAGGCCCAGGTAGGGGAAGGCTTATGCCCAAAGTCATGTTAGCGTTACAGTCCAGATTTCCAGAACACCTCTTGCCTTTTGCCTTTTCCTGTATCCCTTGTAACTTGTTTTCATTCCAGATTCCCAGCCCACCCTCTGCCTTCACACCCTCTTGGACACCACCCAGGATGAAAGGATGGGACTAAATCTGTGAGTCTGGGTCTATAGCACCCAGATAGAAGAGACCAAAGCCAACAGGAGGCTGGGGGGAGCCGGAGAGGAAGGAGCGGGTATGATGATGCGGCCTGACCTCAGAAAGGAAGCCTGGTCACCGGGGAATTTCCCTGGTGTGAGGTCTCATGTCTATGCAAATATTGTACTCCCATTAACCTGGACCCCAGGATGGGAGAAGGCCAGGGGGAGAGAAGGAACCCTGGGAGAGGCAGGGAATTGGGAAGGCAGGTAATAGGGCCTGACCATCCCGGGTACCTAGGCATTGTGCTAGGATCTGCGTCTGCTTAATCTCATTTAGTTCCTGAAACATCCTCCTGAGGTCAGGAGCCTGAGACCCAGTAGGGGAAGTCACAAGCGCACTTTCCAACCCCAGGAGAGCAGGCTTCAGGCAGAGGGCACGATCATAGTGGATCTGGTGCTGCAGCTGCTGACAAGGGTGACGGTAATGGGGCCCCAGGCCGGGAAGTCTGGCAAAGTTTCATTTTAGGTTTCCATCTCACTCACCTGGGGAGTTTTATCCTGGGAACAGCGAAAAGGCATCAGGGCAAATCCTAGTGCTCAGGTTTTCCCAGGCCCAAGAGAAGGAGGTTGGGGAAGGGGGCGAGGGGCACATGGTGCTGTTAACCCTTTCACCACCAGCTTCTTCTAGAGCAGGCTAAGAAAAGTGAAGAACAGGATGGAGACTTTTAAAGGAAAATCTCTCTCTCTTCCACCTGCAGCTTTATATTTCACTCACCTTGAGCCTCACTTCCTCCAGGAAACCTTCCCTGGGGATTCTCATCCATTGCAAGGCTGATCCCCCTCCTTCAGGGAGCTCATCTTGGCTCCCCAGAGCTCAAGGCAGGGCGTGATTAGGCCCAAAGTCTGTCCCCCAGACAGCCTGGCTGTTTCTCCTCCTATGGAGGAACAGAACAAAGAGCAGACACAGGAACAAGCAGGTCACAGGTTCCTGGAGTTGTGTGCTCTACACACAGGCTGGGTGCCAGGAAAAGTGTGAACTCACCTGTGCCCTAGCAAGTGCGTGTGAAAAGCAAGTGTGCCTATATGCGTGAGGCCCTTCCCGTGTGGCCACCAGTGCATCTATGGGCAGCGACGTCTGTCTTTCTGTTTGTGACCCTCTGTGTATTTGAGACCTAATCATTTTTCTCTCTGTGGTCAAGAATATGTATTTCTGAGTCTGGGTATGCTGCTGCTAAGTTGCTTCAGTCGTGTCTGACTCTGTGCAACCCCATAGACGGCAGCCCACCAGGCTCCCCCATCCCTGGGATTTTCCAGGCAAGAACACTGGAGTGGGTTACCATTTCCTTCTCCAATGCATGAAAGTGAAAAATGAAAGTGAAATCGCTCAGTTGTGTCTGACTCTTTGCGACCTCATGGACTGCAGCCTATCAGGCTCCTCCGTCTATGGGATTTTCCAGGCAAGATTACTGGAGTGGGGTGCCATCGCCTTCTCCGTGAGGATAGAGACTATACCTTTTTTACTGTTTCCCTGGTTCGCAATAACAAGATCATTCTGGAGGGGAAAGCAGGCCAGTTTTGGCAGCCCTGGTGGGAAAGGTGGGTCTGGGTATACAGAGTGTGTACATCATGTGGCTGTGCGTGGCTGTGGTTTGGAATTGTGTGGGGGGTGGATAGTAGTACTTATGAGCTTTGAGTAGATGCCAGATGTAAGGGCAAGTGGAAATGGAGATGGCTGGCCCTGCACAGGCTTGAGATTTCTGTGTCAGCCCCCACCCTCCTTGCTCTCCTATCAGGCCCTCCCCTCCCCGCCCATGGCTGTCTCCAGGTCAAGGTCCATGGCAATCTCAGTGGAGTAGCCCCTCAGGGGTTCTGGTTACAGCTGGCAACGTTGAGGGCAGGTGGTAGCTGGAGGAAGGAGTAGGGCTATCCCACAGATGGAAGGAAGGGCCCGTTCCTGGAAGGCTCTGGTCGAGGGCCTCCTTGGGCCTCACCTCGTTGAGCAGAGGGTGAAGGGATGGCTACACCAGGGTCCTTGGCTTTAAAACACTTCCTGCTGCCTCTGACTCCCAGGTGATGCCTGGCTTCACCTTGGCCTCCCTCTCTTGCTCCCCATAGCAGTTAGGGCAGTCTCCTTGGGTTCTTGCTCCCCCATGCATCCTTCTCTTTTCTCCATCTCTGCTTCCCCAGCCCTGGTTCACATCCTCATCCCTCCACATCTGGGGAATAATTGCGAGCCTGTTCAATGGTCTCCCAGCTGCAGGGCTGGTCTCCTCCTCCACGCTGATCCCCAGAAACAGTTTTCTAAGGATATCTCTGATCTTACTACTCCCATCCCCAGAGCCTTCACGGGCTGGCCAGGGCCCAGAGGGTAAAGGCCAGACTCCAACCTGGAATCTCCATGACTGTTCTGAGTGGTGTCCTCATGCTGGGCGTGGGGCAGGGCTCTCAGGAGCACACCCCACTGCCTCCACTCCCCACCTCTGTATCTTACCTCAAAGGACTCTCTCCCTCCTTCAATGTCTTTTCTACCCATCTCTCCCCCTCCTCATCTACCCCAAGCCATGCTACTTGGCTTTTGGGATGTTAGTTCCCCCGGCCAGGGATCAAAGCTTCACCCCTTGCAGTGAAAGCTCAGCATCTGAATCACTGAATGGCCAGGGAATTCCCTCTCTACCCATCTTTTGAGGTGCTTCTCACATATCCACTTTCCAGGGAGTCTTTTTCTGGCCTGTCTGTGGTTCATCTGTGGTCTCTTGGTATCCCTTGCTGCTGTGTGCCTGGTTGAATTCTTCTTATAACATTTTCCCACTTAGCTTTCTCTTAGAGTAAGGAGCACAGTTGCAGGGACTCAGTAAATCATCAGAAGCTCTTGAAAGAGACTCCTTCTCTTTCTCTGCTCTGAAATGGAATCCAGCCTATTGATTAATAACAAAGAGCTGATATTTATTGAGCCCTTGCTGTATCCCAGATAGTGTGCTCAGACATGCATTGCCTTATTTCATCTTCACAACAACCCTGTGAGATAGAAATCTTGGTCGTTCCCATTTTACAGATGAGGATGTCAAGGCACAGAGGCCAAGTGACCTATCTACTTCCCAGTGGTTGGCTGGCATTCGAATCCAGGCTGAACTGCCCACCTCCCTCTATAGATCTGACTACTGAGTGGTGGACTCGGTGCAGAACCAGCATTTCCCACTCGTCTAAGTGCTGCTGTGAAGTGGGGGAAGTCTGACCTGGGAAACCTGAGGTCTGAAGAATGCGGAGAGGCCCGTTGGAGTGGTGATTTACTGCTCTGGGTTCTGAACTGTGGGCCAGTCAACTCAACACTTCCCCATCTTGTTCTCAGCTCTGCTGTCAGCAGGAAGGCGAGTGTGTCAGCAGAGAGAAGAGCTAGAATCAGGACACTGGGCACTGGTCACAGGGGTCACCCCAGGGCTGCAGTTCAACTCTGGGGCCTCCATTTCTCAACTTGGGAAGTAGGAGGGCTGGTTCGGATGATCTTGCAGACCATTTCCAGTTCAGTCCATCCATGACGTGTTGCCTCTGTCTTCAGGTAATTTGCGTCATCACTTGGACTCCGGTTAGTAGCCTAGTTAGCCATCTCCTTTGCCTAACAGCAGAGGACGACTGAGGAGGGGCTTCTCCAGTGGGATCACTCTGGTGGTGACTTGGCTCTCAGCAAAGCCGGCCACAGCAAATATCGGGGTCTTGTAAATAGCCCACACTTCCCACAGTGCTCTCCAGCAGCAGGAAATAGGACAGTGGCAATCCCCAAGTCGTCACTCTCGGCTCAGGTCGAAAGGGCAATCTCCTGCCAACCAGCCACTTCCTTCACAAGCTTCCCCGTGGCCGTAAAGGCCCGAGTGCACCCCAGACCAGAGCTGCTGGGAAGTGTTTTTCTTGAGGGAAAAGGCAGGGCTCAGGGCTAGAGGGAACCAGTTCGGAGCTGGAGGGAGGCTGACTTTGGACTGAAGCCCTCTAGGGAAGACTGAAGGAAGTGGAAGGACCTGGGGGGGGGGGGGGGGGGGGTGATAAGTGCTGGACTGAGGTCAGGACCGCGCAGTTCCGGTTGTCTGCCACTGAAAGGCTCTGTGACCCTGGGCCTGTGAAGTGTCAGTTGTCTGTCTGGCTGAGAGGGAGGTGAGAATTTGAGGGCCCCTCCCACACTTAGGATGTCACGACCATCCTCCCGTGCTCCCACTTTGAGACAGCAGCAGTCTGGGTTCCGCTTTCTCTTTCCTTTCGTTTTTAATTTAGACCCCACCACTTCTCTCTGTTGAACTTTGGCCACAGAAACAAGCTCCAGTGTCGTATGATATTATGTTTTGGAGAGAGGTGGGTGGGAGGGACACTCAAACAGAATCTCTTAAGGATGAGGACCACAAAGGTCTAACTTTTAAAAATATCTTGAGCATCTTGCAAGTGGCATGGCACCTAGGAGGCATTCGTAAGCACAAGCTGCATGAGTGGATGGCTGGATGAACGAGGTGTCTTGGATTCAGAACAGTGGTGACTCCTTCCTCTGTCACAGCTCCAAGGAAAAAGCATGGTTTCTTCTGCAGACACCTGGGACATGGTGGGACTATTTTAATAGCCTTCCAACTGGTCTCTCTTCCTTCATTACCTCTCCTTTAAAAAAAAAAATTTTTTTTTTTAGCATGCTGTATGGCATGTGGGATCTTAGTTTCCCGAGCAGGGATCAAATCCCTGCCCCCAACAGTGGAAGCACCGAGTCTTAAGCACTGGACCGCCAGAGAAGTCTCCTATAGGTTTTCCAAAGAACCTCCAAAGGCCACCCCTGGGTTATGATATAATCCTGACTTACAAGCTCCTCTAATTGGATGCCAATTCCCATTTCTAATCTTGTCTACCTCCCCTCAAAAACTCAAAACACTGAGAGAGGACTTCACTGATGGTCCAGTGGCTAAGACTCCAAAATCCCAATGCAGGGGGCCCGGGTTCTGTTCCTGGTCAGGGAACTAGCTTCCACAAGCTGCCAAGTAAGACCCCTTGCAGCCAAATAAATAAAACAAAAACAGCTGAAGGTCTCCTTCCTACTGCCGACCAATCTCAGAAGGCAACATCCCATAACTGAGAAAACTGCCCGTCGAGGTCTTAAGAGTGGTCAGTACACAGGTAGCGCTCCATGTGAGCTCTCCTTCCTGGTTTCCAGGACTTCTAGGAATTCCTGGTTTCTCCGCTTCTGTGTTCCCCCGGGCCTATGAGGCCTTCCGACATCTATTCCCTCAGATTCCATCACTCTTTCCCTTCCACCCCCAACCTATTCGTCTCTCGGTGCGTATTTTTAGGACACTGTCGTACTTGTCTTGAGATGCCTCTGTGATCCACTGCTGACAAATGCTTGAAAGCAAAGCCACCTCCCAGCTCCGACAGCGGCGCCTGGCTCAGGGTGGGTGGTCCCAGCCGCTCACTCTGGTCCAGGCTGCTCTGAACTTCCACAAACTATCTCATTTACTCCACAAAGGCTGTGCCGGAGGTAGGACTGGGCCCTGTCTTAGAGATGAGGAAACTGAGGCTCACAGAGATAACATGCTCAGTCAGTGGCAAAGGTCTGGCTCCACAGCCCTGAATCGCCGTGTTAATTTATCTATGGTAACAATTAATTGGGCAAATACCCAAACAAGTCTCAACTGACCCTCACAAGGTTTGGGCTCACAGCCTGGTGGAGGGAAGGAAGTAGGGAAGACACAAGGTAACTGCCTGACTTTCAGACTCATTATGTTCAGATGGAGACGGCTCTTCAAAACTGTTAGGTCCAACCCCTCGCTGCACACATGAAGAGACCCAGAGAGGGCAGGGGCTGGTCCAAGGTCACACACGACCAGACTTGGGACTTCCCTGGTGGTCCAAGGGTTAAGATTCTGAGCTTTTGCTGCTGGGGACACAGGTTCAATCCCTGATCACTGAACTAAGATTCCCCCATGCCACACACAGTGCAGCTAGGAAAAAAAAAAGACCAGACCAGCATGTTTCCCAATACCCCTCATCCCGTTCCCTGATCAGTGAATTAACACACACTGAACTGCAGGAGAGGGCAGGTCAGCTGGGACAGGGAGCAGAGCCCTCCAGCCCCCAGGCACCCAGATGCCACAGTACTGGACAGTTTGAGATCTGAGTCCCAGAGCAGAACCAGAGCTGAGGTAAGGGAGATGGAGAAAGCGCAGCTGACTAGTTGATTACTGATCTTCACAAACTGGAAGCTTTCCACAGGCCTCCCCAGATCACGATCACATCTGGTGCCCCTGAAGAGTTCAAAAGAGGAAGTCTGGGCTCAGAGGTTAAACAGATGAAGAGCTCACAGAGAAACATCCAGGCAGCAGAGGGGAGAGAAGGGACCTGAAACCTAGAGCCAGCTGGGCCAGCCTTCCCAGTCTGGACCCAAGCTCTGACCCTCATTCGGGGGGGAAGACAGAAGCCACTCCCAGGTAGCTTAACACCTTGGCTTTGATGGCGGCAACTCAGGCTGCAGGTTCTGCATCAAAATCACAGATCCCCCTGGGAAATGCGTTTATGCGTCTGCATGTCTCCGTTTATTTAAAGAGAGAAATGGAAAGGGAACGATTTGGAGGCACATCCTAGAATATCAACATTAGAAGAACAAGCCAAGATCTTTTTGTCAAGCCCATATTTTGTGGATAAGAAAATAGAGACTCAGGGAGGGAAAGAGGCTGGCGTAAGGTCACAGAGCAGGTGTGTGGCAGGTGCAAACTTGAACCCAGGTCTCCATGCTCCTGGTTCAGCTCTAGCACCATGAACGGGATGAGGTGGCAGTGAGACAGTGGGAGGACTGCCAGCTGGCTCAGCACATTTCCTCGCCCCCCTCCCCAGAACTGGCACCACACCCTCCCATAAAAGCACACACACATCACTCACTTCACAGACAGAGGCTCAGAATGTTTTTGGCTTCGATAAAGCCCAGACCAGGGCAGGGGCTGTGACAAGAGATGGAAGCTGGGAAGGCGTGAGGAGGAGGAGGATGGGGAGTGGAGGTGGACGGGATCAATGGCTCCGGTTCTTCGGCCGCTCAGACATGAGCAGGGGTGACCGCGCCGGGCCCTCAGTGGCTCACGGGAGTGGGAGTTTCCCCTAAACCCCAGCTGAAGACAAGCGCCCACCCTGACCCCTCCCCCCACCCTGTCCCTTCTTTAGTCTCTGAAGCTGGAGCATCAGGCTGGGTCATGGCAGGTGGTGCTGCTGACCATCTCTCAGCAGAGGTGCCCACGAGCACCAGTGGCCTCAGTCCTCGCCTCCACAGATGGCCAGCAAGGCCTTCAGGAAGTGTCCGGAGGTGTCACCCTGGCAGGGTCAGAGGGAGAGCAGAGTGAGTGGAACAACACTGATGATCTCAAGCCCCGCCGCACCCCCAGCTGCTCTCAGCCTGGATGTCACCCCCGACACATGAAGGCTCCCATGTCCCTTCTGTGGCTCCCCGTTGTCCTCAGGGAAGATGTCCAAGCTCTCAGCCTGGCCTCAAGGCCTTGTGTGGTCTGACCCACATGAAGCTCTGTGGCTTCACCTCCCTCCTTTCCTTCTGGAAGCATCTTGAGCATCTTGCTACCTAAATGCCTACCATTCCTCCATGCAGCATGCCCTCTGCACTGCCCCCAAATCCTGTCTGCCATCAGGTGCCCCCTCTGCTATGATCACAGCCCTCTCTTCTGGCCTCTTCCCTTGTACTCTGCTAACACTTTTCCCCCAAGCTCATTAACACATTTGTTATGGGATTCCTTATTTGAACAAACATTACTGAGCACCTGCTGGGCACCAGCCCTTGCAGAAATTTATGTGAACAGCATTAGGGTTATGTTGTATGTCTGGCATGTTAGGGAAATGGAAATGGAAGCGCCTTATTTAGGCTTCAGAAGCAGGCCTCTGACTGACTCTGACCTTGCCTAGACTACGTGCCTGCCTGCAACCACACAAGCAGCACTTTGGGTAAGAAAGGGGGTGGGTCTTGTAGGTTCTTGAGCCCCTGGAGGCCTGGCCAGCCCCCTAGTATCGAAGAAGTCTCAAGATTCATAAGGTCAAACACAAAGCATTGTAAAAGTTATAGGAAAACCAGAGCTGCATGTTTGTGTACAAACTGATGATGATACCACTCTGTAGCCTGGGATTATAATTGGGAGCACCCAGAGCTCACCTGTGGGGTGGATGCACCGCCAGAGACCTTTTCCCCGTTCAGACTCCAGATAGCTTTTACTTGCAACTTCCCAGCGCTATTCAAGTCTGAATGTGGGTTTCGGCTCAGTTTGGTGATGTATATGCTGTTACCTTTCTCTACTGTTTTTATTTCTTTTCTTTTAATGACTGTACATGAAATTAAGTCAAATAATCCTCTATTTAATATTAAAATTGTTCACTGTGTATGTAATGAGTGGTCTCTTTTGTTAATGAATCCTTCAAACCTAAAATGAAAGTAAAACTTTCAGCCAAACAGGCCATTATGGAAAAAGTATGGCGATTCCTCAAAAAATAAAAAATAGAACTACCATATGTTTCAGCAATTTCACTCCTGGGTGTTTATCCAAAGAAAACAAACATTACTTAGAAAAGATATATGCACCCCTATGTTCATAGCAGCATTATACACAACAGCTAAGATGCGGAAGCAGCCCAAGTGCCCATCAACTGATGAGCAGATGGAGACAGGCACACACAGACAATGGAACGTGACTCAGCCGTAAAGATGAAATCGCGCGTTTGTAAGAACACAGGTGGCCCTAGAGATTACTGCGCTAAGTGAAATAAGTCAGAAAAATACCGTATAGTTTCATTTATACTCAGAATCTAACAAAACAAATGAACAAATGTAACAAAAAACAAAGAGCTACAGATACAGAGAGCAAATACCAATTCCCAGAGGAACGGGGATAGAAGAGGAAAGAAACAGGTGAGGGAGATTGGAGGTACAAACTTCCAGTTGCCAAATAAAATGAGTCATGGGTATGAAATGTACAGTGTGGTAAATACAGTCAATAACTAATACTTTTGTACGGTGACACGTTATAAGTAGACTTACTGTGGTGATCGTTTTGAAATGTATAGAAAAAAATCACTACATTGTATAATAGGAAATAGCCCAGGGTTATAGATCAATTATAGATCTTCCTGGTGGCTCAGACGGTAAAGTGTCTGCCTGCAATGTGGGAGACCTGGGTTCGATTCCTGGGTCAGGAAGATCCCCTGGAGAGGAAATGGCAATCCACTCCAGCACTCTTGCCTGGAAAATCCCATGGACGGAGGAGCCTGATAGGCTACAGTCCATGGGGTCGCAAAGAGTCGGACATGACTGAGCAACTTCACTTTCACAGATCAATTATAACGCAAAAACAAATCAACTCATAGAAACAGTTCAGATTTGTGGGTGGTGGGAGGAAGAACTGGATGATGCAGTCAAGAAGTACAAACTTCCAGTTATAAGTACTAGGGATGCAATGTACAACATGAAACATATAATTAACACTGCTGTAATATATAATATATAAAAATTATATCATGATATACAAAAGTTGAGAGTAAATCCTAAAAGTTCTCATTACACACACAAAACATTTTTCTACTTCTTTGATTTTGTTTCTATACGACATGATGGATGTTCACTAAAGTTACTGGGATAAGCATTTCATGATTTTTATAAGTCAAATCATTATGCTGTACCCTTAAGCTTATATAGTGTTATATGTCAATTATATCTCAATAAAACTGGAAGAAAAAATAATAAAGATGTTCTACCAATTCACATCTCCATCAAGTCTGTAACAGACTGCCTGTGAGCTTCCCCATGGTCTTGTCAACCAAGTCCAGCATCAAGCTTTAAGATCTTGGTCAATCTCAACGTCAAAGAAATGGGCTTCATAAACAAAAAAAGTAGACATATTATACCTGACTCCATTTACATGAGATAATCAGAAAAGGCAAATTTTTAGAGACAGAAAGTCCCTTGAAAGTTGTCTAGAGCCGGCAGTGGTGACAGGTACAAGGGACGACACTGGGGTGATGAAAACACTGAGCTGTGGAGGAGACTATACAATTCGTCCCATTTACTACAAATTACTGACTTATGCCCTTAAAACAGGTGAATTTTATGGTCTGTAAATTATGATTCAATAAAATTGCTTTTAAAAAGCAAGAAAAGGGGCTCTTGTTTTATTTGGAAATCCTAAATTATAAGCCTGTGATCCACCTGGAATTTATTTGGGTATGAACAGTAAGTAAGGCAGATCTCCTCTCATTTAGCAACGTCTTGGTTGTTCTAAGAGGTGACACTCTGGGAATAAAAAGAACGTCTATGTTGGAGCATCTGACACTCCCCCCTACCCCCTGACCTCTCACCCTGCTTGCCCCTCACCTCAATGGCTTGGTGGAGAGACTTGTCGTATTTCTCGATGAACTCCCGCCGGATGTTGAGCAGGTCGATCTCACTCCGGGAGACCATGATCCTGGTGAGGGTCTTCTCATCCGTGCCAGCACCCTGGTGGAGGCAGGTGACAGGGAGACACAGGGCAGGAGGAGGAAGGGGCTAGGTCAGGTAGGAGCTCATGGGTGGCCATCTGCTCCACTCCCTTTCCCCTGCAACCTGGGGTGGGACATCCTGCCTCTGTCTGCCATAAACAGTCCTGACTCCAACTCCCCTGTGCCTAGGCCTGGCCAGACAGAGGCAACAATTGCCTATATGAGCTGAATAGCATGCTCCCCGAATTCATGTCCACCTGGAGTTTTACAAGGTGACCTACTGTGGAAATAGTGTCTTTGCACATGAAATTAGTAGAGGACATACTGCATTGGGGTGAGCCCAAGATCCAGTGGCTGTTGTCCTTACGTGAAGGACACGTGTACATACACACAGATAAAGGCAGAGACTGGAGGGACGCAGCCACAAGCCAGGAAACACAAGGGTTCCAGGCAACCATCGGAAGCTGGGGGAGAGCCATGGGAGAGCTTATCCCTTAGGGCCTCCAGGAGGAACCCATCCTGCCAACACCTTCATTTTGGGCTCCTGGCCTCCAGAATCGTGAAGGAATACACTATTGTCACTCAATTTGTGACAGCAGCCCTGGGAAATTAATACAGGATCCAAGGAGCAGACACAGAACACGGAATGTATGGGCAGCCAAGGCCCACCTCTGCCCCCTAGGAGCTCAGAACACCAGCTGAGGAGTCAGGGCTGCACATGGCCAGGGCTCAAGAGATGGTTGTCATGTTTGGGGACAGCAGGCTAAGAGGGGTCTCAGGCTCACTCCCACTAAACAGAATGTCCAGGCTCTGTCAGCAGCTGGGACTCCACTGTTGGGTTGGGAGGCTGGCCAGAGTGGCCCGGGTTTTCAGGAAGCCAGAGCTAGTCCCAGAGTTGAGCACTTGCTTCTTTTTGTGATCATTTGTCACAGGAGACATTGTTTCACTTGCTAGAATGGGAGTGCCAAGGGGACAGAGACTGTCCTTTTCGAGTTCCCAGAATAAGCTTGTCAACCTTGGCATCTGGGACCAGACCATTCTCTGCTGTGGGGGTTGTGTGTGCATTGGAGGATGTTTAGCAGTATTCCTGCTCTCTATCCACCAGATGCAAAAAGCAACACTCCCCAAGTTGTGACAACCGAATGCATCTGAACATTGTCCAGTGTTCCCCAGGGGGCAACGTAACCCCTGGTTGAGAACTACTCTCCTAGAACCAGGCCTGGGACAAAGGCTGAGAAACATCAACCAGGTGGAAGCAACTCCAATTCCTGACCGGGCCGGTGGTGCCCACCTGTGCACCAAAGTGGAAGTGCGCAAAGGGAAAGGAACACACAAGTAAGTTTTCTTACCTTCATGGATTTGTAAAGTTTGTCAGCAAAGAAGAGAGGCTTGTTCTTGACACTTTGAACTGGTAGGAAGAGGAAAGAGACGCAGGGCACTTGGTCAGAGGAGGTGTGGCCAGACCATGGGCTGCTGCTGATGCTACTGAAGTAGCATATCCTCTCCCTGCAACCTGTGCCCAAGGTTGTGGCCAAACCAGGGTCACCCCCAGGCCTGACACCTTCACTCCCCCTTCCTGACACCTCCTCCTCTGTCTCATCCATGGACCTGGCTCTCATTCAGTTGCATCTCGTTTCCTGCTGAGGTGCTTGTAGCTAACCAAGGCTAGCAGAGGACTCAAAGGGAAGAAACCACTCGCGAAGCCACGGTACAGGGCCTCAGACTTCTAAGTGCAACAGAATCAAAGACAAACTTGAGTAAAACTCAGGTTTTAGGCTCCACCCTAAAGATTCATATTCAAGCAATATTTTAAGCAGAGGTTCTCAAAGTTTAGTTCCTAGAAGTTGTCTGCATCATCTGGGAACCTGGTAGAAATGTACATTCTCGTGTCCCACCCTCGGGATGTGCTGAATCTGTACCTTGGAAGGTGGGTGACCAGCTCACCCCACTTTACCTGGGGCATGCCTGGTGTTAGCACAAACCTGGTTGGTTGCATACCTCACTGTGGTACAGCCTAATGTTTGAGAACTCCTGATTGAGAGAAACACTACACCAAAGAAAGACTGTCAGTGTAATTTAGGGCATTGCCAATCCCTGGGGCTGAGTGTTGCCCCAGAGTCTCCACATGTTTGCATCAACCTACCTAGCACCACCCCAAATACTGCTAGCCTGATGTAACAACCTCCCACCCTCCAAGGCCGGGGATGGGAGGTGGGTCTGTAGCCCTCAGCAGCTGCTGGATTCCAAGGCCCCAGAGCTCACAGGGATCAGAAGGGGTGTCTCAGGTAGCTTAAGGAGGAGGATTCAGATGCCAGAGCCAAAACGCTAGAATGACTCTGGATGTAAAAGCATCTCTATGAGGAGGGCAGGGGCCGAGAGGCTGGAGCTGTGCATCCCAAGGTCATATTCATGCAGGAGACAGGCATACACGTGTATATAGGCATATACATATACACATGGGAGACAGGTCCCTGCAGCAGGTTCGGGGCCCTGTGGGAAAGACCACATTATATACTGACCTTCCTGGGTCCTTTTGTAGTTCCCTACTACCTCCTAAACAAAACCCAAGCTCCTCGACCTGAAAATCAAAGCTCCTGTCTCCCTTTGCTCTCTCATCTCCTCTGTTTCCCCAAGGTAAGGAGAAGTTTCCTGTCTGTCCTCCACTACTTTACCTCCCCAAATCCACATCCCCAGTCCTGTCACCTCCTCCAAGGAGACTGCCCTGACTGCAAGCTTGGGGCTCAGTGTGGTTAAGGAGGAGACTGAGCAGAAACTTCCATTCTCTATAACCAACCCTGAAAGCCTTCCCCGGAACCTGAAGCCTGCCCACCTGCCTCAGAGGACCCCGGGGCCTGCCATGGGATGGAGTGAAGTGGAGCGGAGCATCTGTGCACACACACGCACATACACGCGTTCTAGGTGGGAAAAGAGGAAAGCGGGAGCAGCATGAGGAGAGCAAGGCTAGATGAGTCTCCACAGATCAATTACTCCGGGATTAATACGAGTCTGGGCTTTGGGCTCAGACGGCCTCTGGTTCCACTTCCACTTCTGCTATGTAACCTTGCTGAACCCCAGCATCCCACTTTGTAAAAAAGCAGATAAAAACACTGTGTGAGGATTCAAACAAAGCTGTGTGCAACTAACTTCACATAGGGTCTGACAGGAAATAACAATAGAAGCTAATATTTATCCAGCGCCTTTTATGCGCCAGGAGGCTGTTTTTTAAGTGTCATATAATTAACTCCTTTAAATCTGGTACTATTATCACACCCGCTTTACAGAGGAGGACAACTGAGGCACAGGGTGTTCATGACCTGCTAAAGGATATAACTGCACAGCTAATGTGGCACAGATGGGACTCTACCTGGATTTGCTACACTATTCTGTCTCCTAAGTGTTGCTCCCAGCTGGTAAAGATCCACTATGAATTAAATAATAACATCACAACAATAACACCTCTGCTTCCTATGTTCTACAATAACTTTTCCTTGCATTTGAAGTCCCTAAAATCAATAGGCATCCTGTAATTGATGGCAATTATGTGAAAACCTTCCACTGATACCTCAAGGTTAAGATTAAAAAAAAAAAGTGCATCAATACAATGCATTGTATTGTAGTCATAAAATAAGATACTGCTAATCACTAACACTAATAAAAACAAATCTGACCTTTGTTCATATCTACTCAGTCATTTGCACACATGGAGAACTGAGATCCAAAAGGAGAAAGACTTTTCAAAGGCAAGAGCTAATATTATGCAATAAGAGAGTAACCAAAGAGATCCAGGAGCTGGGAGAAGGAAAAGGTGTGTGCACATCTACACACCCTAGAACTGCAGGACACTGCACCCCTACCCAGCCCAGCCATCACCCTCCCAGCCATGTCCCCAGAGAGAGCTCTTTCCTTACCCTACCCTGCCACCTAGACGGAGAAGGCAATGGCAACTCACTCCAGTACTTTTGCCTGGCAAATCCCATGGAGGAGCCTGGTAGGCTGCAGTCCATGGGGTCGCTAGGAGTCGGACATGACTGAGCGACTTCACTTTCACTTTTCGCTTTTATGCACTGAAGAATGAAATGGCAACCCACTCCAATATTCCTGCCTGGAGAATCCCAGGGATGGTGAAGCCTGGTGGGCTGCCATCTATGGGGTCGCACAGAGTCAGACACGACTGAAGCGAGTTTGCAACCGCCTAGAGCAAGTCCTCATGTTTCCCCGGCAATCACGCATTAACAGACCCCAAGAAGTGGCAGTGCTTATTTTCCAGAACTAGTAGTTTAAGAAGTTGCAAAGGCCACACTCATCCAGGGACTCTGGACATGCTTCCTATCCCTCCCCAGCCCTTGCCCTTGGTCCCCGCCAGTTACCAATGGCCACAAACACGTCTCGGACATCCCCAGACATCTCCTTCTTGATGGTGTGCTCCACATCATAGTTGGTCATCTTGACGAATTCCTGGAAGACTGGCCCCAAGAGAAGCCCCCAAGGTAGGAGGTGAGCTCTGATGCAGGGTTTAGGGGGACATCATCCTTTCCCCCACCACCCAGCAGCAGCAGGCGTGGCTGCAGCCCAAACCTAAATCTACCAGGCAGGGCTGTTGTGGAAGGGACATTCTAACCTCAAGGCTGCCTTGAGCTCTGAGCCAAACCTGTATCAAGTCAGACACTGCCCCAGAGCTTCAGGCAAGTTTCAGGAACTCAGGCTGGGGTAGCGGAAGGAGCAGGCATGCTATTCACAGCTGTCCCCCCAGCTCACCGAAGGACCTTGGGTGAACCCTTCACCCTTTCTGGGCCCCCCTTTCCTCCCAAGTCAAGTTGGGATAGAGATTAATGTAAGTAATCACAATGATAACACTAAGGAAGTTATCAGGTACCAAGTGCTTTGGTGCATTAATAATTATTTTTTGCATCCTCACAACAGTCATGTGAGGTAGAATTAAAATCCCATATTTATAGGTAAGGGAACAAAGGCACAGATATTCAGTAACTTGCCCAGGGTCACATGAGTCACATGTGCCCAGGGTCACATAAGTGGGAGATTCGAATCAAATCAGTCCAGCTCCCAAGTCCATTCTTTTAGTCACTGTGCTAAAGCCCCTTAAGTATTTTACTGCAAAGTACCAGGCACGAGCACGTTAAAACGTCTCTGTCTCAGTAGTAAGGGCCCCTCACCACCGCCTAATGTGAGGGTCGCCGCATACAGTGGTGCACGTGGCAGCCTGTGTGTCTCTAAGAAGTGCACGTGGTCTCTGTGTCATCACCACCCTCACTGCCTTACTCCTGGCAGATGTCACCAAAGAACCATGACACAGGACTTTCAAATCCTTCTCAACACAGCATTCTAGGCAGCCACTACCAACCCCCTAGAGGTGGCCTTGGAGGCTAAAGCCACCTGCCATCCTTTATCCCAGGCATCACGCGTGTTTCCCTAAGGAGGTGAGGAGAGTTGGCCCGAGGCTCAATGATGCTGTTAGCAGCACAGCCAGGGCCAGACCCTGGGGTTCCTGAGTCCCGTCAGCCAACAAACTCCCTTGCTGGGGTAAGGGGCGGATGGGTGGGCAGCTGGCTCCTCTTGTCAAGGGTTGGGGATCTTCCCACTGCCTTGGGAGGGGAGTTGGGTCTCACCTCTCCGGAGGTGCGGATAGCTCCGCGTGCAGAGGATCATCATGAATCGTGTCTCCAGGGAAGATTTGTCTCCACTGGATGTGTCTGCCATTTCCTGCAGAGCCCAGGTGGGGGCAGGAATGGGGAGGGGAGACACAAGACACAAGAAAGCCTTGGTTATTTTCCACTTCCATGTCTGCCTGGGTCGAGGGCAGTGAGAAGCTGGGCTAAGCCAGCCACCCAAGGAGGCCCTTCCTCGGTCTCCACATCCTGTCCAACTCCCAGGGACCATGTGGACTCACCCAGAGGAGCTGAGCACAAAGCACTCCCACCTTAGCCTTGGGGACACAGGACTGGGCCTGGGGCAAGGGCAAGCGGGGACTGGGCCTGGAGACTCAGATTCTTCTTCCATCTTTAAACCCCTCTGAAAGCCTCTCTGGGGAAGTGTCTGTGCATGTGTGCAAGGGAAAATGGCCTAGCCAGTGTTTCCCCAAGCGTGGTAAACAGGCAAACGTGTTTACACTCCACATATTTATTTCCACAGTGATCTTCCGGTCAGTTCTATTTACATCAATATGAAATTTCCTTTAAAGTAACTCAATTTGGGGACTTCCCTGGTGGTTCAGCAATCAAGACTCTGTGCTCCCAATGCAGGGGGTGAGGGTTTGATCCCTGGCCAGGGAACTAGGATCCCACAGGCCACATGGTGCATCCAGAAAGTAAACAACTCATTTGGGGTTAAAATGAGCGTCCATTTAAAGCACTATTCGCAGTTGGTGGTATATAGCACCATTCTGGCAAGTGGTTGAGTGGTGAAGTTTGGGAAACACTTGCCCAGCCCATTTTTCATGCAGTGGGGGTTCTCTGGAGGTTCTGAAGGGGAGAGAGAGAACCTGGGGGGCAGGCCCCCAAATCATGCCTGACTGCCCACTCAGCCCCACCCAGACTCAGACCATTAAAACCCACGTGAAGAACAGGGCACTCACCAAGATCTCAGCAGCCACCTGAGAGCAGGGAGGAGAGAGAAGGGAGAGAGGGGAAGGCGAGAGTCAAAGAAGGCCCAGAGAGGGGGCCCTGGGGTGCAGGTGAGGTAGCCTGGATCGGCATGGGGGGGCAGGGAGGGGCTGGGGGGACACCTTCCCCTGATCTTTGAGTTGGACTCAAAATGAGGACAGGTCTGGGAATTAACGATGGATATGCTTACTGGAGGGATAACCAGAGGGTACAGGACAGGATCCCCTGCCCCTCACGGGTACAGGACAGGATCCCCTGCCCCTCACGCCTGCCACTGAGAAGTTCAGTGTGAGAAGTGCCATGTTCCCTACACCCTTTACCACATCGCGGTTGAAGGGTCCTCCAGAGACCTGTTACACACCCTCTCATGTTACAGACAGGACACAGGAAAGCTGAGGCCTGGGGGGTGGGACATGCAGCCGGTCAGGTGGGAAAATGCCAGCTGCCCCAGTCATCTTACAAGGGTGAACTTCCATCGTTGCATCATGCTGAGCACAAAGTTCTGAGGTTAGGACACTATTTTGTTAGGCAAATGGCTGTGACTTGCAGGGCCTGGGTACAAAATACAGTCAGCCCTGTGTACCCCCTAGATGGAATTTTGTTTTTGCCTGTTTACCCAAAACTCTGCTGACTGCTTTATTCTGTTGGGCAGACTGAAATCATCCTCTTCATAAACTTCTCAATAGCCTTACACTTTAGAAACCATTTTTGTTACATAAATTTGTAATGTCTATCAAAATTCAAAATGCACATGCCTTTGATCAAGCAACTATGCTGCTAGGAATTTCTCTTGCAAATAAACTAGCCAACTATATCTTTGGAGATATACTACATGGGTGCTCACTGGTAATACAGAAAAACTGGAAACCATTACCAGATTGCTTGTTAATCGAGCTATGGTTCATTTAGCAATGGAAATCCACTCAGCTAGTAAAAAGAATGGGACTGGTCTACAGGACTGCTACGGAGAGAGCTTTCATTTAAATTAAGCAAGAAAGTAAAGTACATTATGTTGCATATAAGTGTTTCTTTTACCTCGATAAGAAAAGATAAAGTATGCTCACTCTTACATATTTACTGGCAAGTTGTGCTAGAGGGACAGTCAAGATACTGTTGACAGTGATTAGCTTTAAAGAGAAGGACTGGGGGAAGAACTTTGGCATTGTATTTTTCCTGAAATTTTATGTTTCTATTTTCTCAACATGCAAATACATTATTTTAACTTTTTAGAAAAAAGTTAAATAGGAGCTATCAGAGCTACTAGGATTATGGGGTGTTTCTGGGCTTTTTGTTGTTGCTTTGTTTGCTTTTTCAATTTATTTAGCTGCACCATATCTTAGTTGTGGCATGTGGGATCTAGTTCCTTGACCAGGATGGAACCCTGGCTCCCTGCATTGGGAACATGGAGTCTTAGCCACTGGACCACCAGGGAAGTCCCTGCTTCCGGTTTTTATTTACACTTTCCCATACTAAAAACCACCTCGCTGGGACTTCCCGGTCAGTCCAGTGGTTAGGACCCCTCACTTCTACTGGAAGGAGCATGGGTTTGATCCCTAGTTGGGGAGCTAGATTCTACATGTGGTGCAGTACAGCCAAAATAAATAAATAAATAAAAGCTCTTAAAGAAACAGATCTATTTAAAAAAAAAAAAACCTGGTTGAACCTTGAAGACATTATGCTAAGTGAAATTAGTTAGAAAAGGACAAATACTATATGATTTCAAATATGTGAGGTACCTAGAGTAGTCCATTTCATGGAGATAAAAAGAACAGAGCCTGTGGGGGCTGGGGGAAGAGAGGTGGGTGATTACTGTTTAATTGAGTATAGACTTTTATTCAGTGGATGGATGGTGGAGATGGCTGCCCAACAGCGTGAATGCACTTAACGCTGATGAACTACACTTTGAAAAGATCAAGATGGTAAATTGTAAGATGTGTTAAATGTATTTTACCACAGTTTTTTCAAACGTTATGCTAAAAAGTCTAGGATTGCTATTTTAAAAAGAGGGAGATGTTTAAAAAAAATAAACAAAAAGGAACCTAAAGTACCAAAGATTCTTCACTTTAGATCAGAGAACCTCCAGATGTATTTGTTTTTTCAAAGCATGCTTAAGATCATAATATTTGTAATATGAAAAATGCAGTGAGCTACTATAATTTTCCAGATAGTCAACACAAGAGCTTTTCCCTATTAGCTCAGCTACTTCATGCCAAAAATCTGGGCGATTCCTCCAAAAGGTAAACAGAGAGTTATCACATGACCCAGCAATGCTACTCCTATATAACCAAGGGAAACGAAAATATTCATGCACATAAAAACTTGTACACAAATGTTTATAGTAGTATTCATAATTGTGAACAAAGTAGAAACAACCCAAATATCTATTAGCTAATGGAGGTAAAAAATAAATACATATACCCATGAAATGAAATATTATTTGGCAATGGAAAGGAATGAAGTATTGATATATGATATGATATGGATGAAAATATATAAAAATATTATAATAAAGTAAAAGAAGCTAGCCACAAAAGCCACATATCATAGGATTCCACTTATATGAAATGTCCAGAATAGGCAAATCTACATAAACAGACAGTAAATTAGTGGTTGCATAGGGCTGGGGGGTTGGGAGGAAATGAAAAGGAACGCAATTTGTACAGGGTTTCTTTGTAGGGTGATGAAATGTTCTAAAATTACCACAATGATGACTGCACAAGTCTGTGAAGATACAACCACTTAACTGTAACTTTAAATGGGTCAGTAGTATGGTATGCAAATTATGTTTCAATAAAGCTGTTGTATTAAAAAATAATCCAGAGATTGAATTATCTAAAAATGGTCACAACTCTTTATTTCACTCTGGGGCTATAATAATGAGATCATTTACATGATTTATTGCTCACATGGGAACACTAAGAGTAAAGAGGAAGCTGTCTGCAATACCGTGGGGCCACAGGTAAACACCGGACATATGTCACCTGATAATTACAGACCCAGACCCCAGGAGCTTCGGGTGCTCTCAGTGTCCTGAGTGAGCATGGGAAGGAAGAGGTGCAAAACCATGAAGCGTTAATGTCATTATTTTTCTGGGGAAGCTTGGCTCTGCATATCAAATGCCTTTGATTTTTGTATACATTTTCCTCTAAATTCCCAACTCACCTCTAGAAATCTATTCTAAAATCACGAACATGATGAGAGTTGGTTACTAGGGAAAGGGCTGGTTAAATAGTCTGGCAGATTCTTAGATGGAATAGTATTTAGCCATTAAATGATGCTGTTGATTTTTAAAACATGATATATGGGATTTCCCTGACAGTCCAGCGGCTATTCTACTGCACAGGGCTCAGGTCTGATCCCTGGTTGAGGAACTAAGATCCCACATGCCGTGTGGTGCAGCCAAAAAAAAAAAAAAGTAACCATATTCACAAAATATTCATTTTTAACTGTTATAAACCAGGAATCTATTTCTACAAATACATAAAGACAACTAGAATGATATACTCCATTAACAATAGTTATTACTAGTAGCAGGTTATATGGGGTTTTGTTTTTGGTATTTTCTAAAGTTTCTACAAAAGAATATGTACTACTTGAGAAACCAGTGTTTCTAGCTGTCAGACAATGAGTCCACATGAAGATCAGCGTCTAGCATCTGTGAATCGGGAGAAGCAGCTGAGCTGGACAGGGCCTGGCTCTGGCTCCCTCAGTTGACTCCACCCAGGTTCTCTCTCCCCGCTTTTCTCCTGAAAAGTGGCTGCCAGCAAGGCCCACTATTGCCCCCTGCTGGCGTGAACTAGAAGCACAGCTTCCCAGGGAGACCCAAACAAACACCAAGTGGAATTCCCTGGAGGATGAATTTTGGGATAGAGGATGGATTTGGGGTGAGTCTTAAGGAGGAAGGGCTTCCCTGGAGGCTCAGGTGGTAAAGAATTTGCTTGCAATGCAGAAGACCTGGGTTGACCTCGAGGAACTCCCTTTCGAGGGCTCCCAGGACATTCCCCTTGACCTGGGTCCCATTTCAAAAATAACGACCCAAGACCTTTAGCACTCAGGCCCCCTTCCCAGGAAGCTCCAAGACCTGCTCAATCAGTGGCCACTGATTTGCTGTGCGAGTTTCATTCACCGACTTTGGGCCTCCATCTTCCAGTTATATTATGAGGAGTCTGACTCTGAGACACTCCTTAAGTCCCTTCCAGATCTGAGGATCAGGGCTCGAGTCCTATTCTTCACACAGGATATGTCAGTAGAATTAGTACCACCCTCCCAAGTCTCTCTCTGAAAGTTTTAGAAACTGTCAGTCTGACTTCTAAGGATGGAGAGTTGGAAGGGGCTGAAAGCCTCAGTGTCAACCAGTCACACCAGCCCTGCCCTGCCAGGCACCTTCCTCACTCCCAGACAGCCAGGGCTGGCATGGAAAAAAGTCAGCTGGAGTCACTGGGCAGGGGGAAGGGGGTGGCGGGATGGGGTGTCTCACCTGGGCATCTTCCCGGGCCCGTTCCCGATCTTCTCCTCCCTCCTCACGGTTCCCCTGCAGCAGGACCAGAAAGAAAGGTCGGACTCCAAACATCTACCCTCTCCATCCCTCAGCAGCCAGAGGGCAGTACTCAGCCACTCACCTCTCTGAACGCTCTCCCGCATCTGTAACATGGGGACAGTGATCCTGCCTTCCCAGGGTGGCAGTCTTGAACATGCATGAACACTGGGAAGGCACTTAGCCCAAGGCCTGACTCGCGCACAGTGAGCTTGCCATAACTGTGCCTCAGGGTGTGGTACCCAGGTTGCGAGAGTTCAAGAGATGGTAACAGCTGTTCTTTTTTCCCCCTGTATGTATTTACTTTAAATTAACTTTTATTGGAGTATAGTTGCTTAGTTTCTACTGTACAGCAAAGTGAATCAGCTCCTTGTATACATGTATCCCTTCTTTTTTGGACTTCCTTCCCATTTAGGTCACCATACAACACCAAGTAGAGTTCCCTGAGCTATACAGTAGGTCCTCAGTAACAGAAGCTCTTGGATGATGACACAGGGAAAGGTCACCCACAATGGCTCTGAACTGTCAGCTGGGGGCCCAACAAGCCAGGCTAAGAGCAATCAGGGAGGGCTGCTTGGAGAAGGGGGCACTAAGTCAGCTTTGAAAAGTGAACAATGGAGAAGGCGTTGTAACTGCCTCAACGGTAAGAATCTTAGGAGGCAGCAGGGGAAGACATCCTCTTTTCATCAGGAGTGAACCCCCTGCCTCTCGTTGTAGCAACCCTTCCCCCTCCAGGGCCCCAGAGGGCCAAGCAGGTCTGGAGCCGTGAATTCACCCACCGTGGCCAGAGAGATGAGGATCCTCTTGAAGTGGCCGGACGTGTCTGAGCTCAGAGCATCCTCCAGGGACTTGTGATAGTCTGAGACAGAAAAAGGAGGTGTGAGTGGCTGCTGGCCAAGAGTAGGGGAGGGGTCCAAGAAGCACAGATTTAAGCCAGAGCAGTGCTGGCAGGGTGGTGGGGATGAAGGAGTTTGTCGTTGGCTCCTGGGGGCCACCAGCCACCCTGCTATTGATTTGCCATGGGTCCATCACCTCACTCTGCCCCTGTCCCTGCTAAGAGCTCGGTGCATCTCCCCTTCCCCAGACAACAGCCTCCCTGTCTTCACTCTCTCCTACCTCCCTCCTGCATGGCAGTGGCTGAACACAAAAGAATAGCTCTGATCACGCCACTGCCCTGCTCAAAGGTTCTACCATTTTAAAGCTGTTTAGAAGACAAAAGCCTTAAACATTTTTGACTGATGCTCAAGGTTCTTCAGAATAACACAGAAGCACTTACTAAAAAGTTATGAAGAATTGCAAGATGGTGATAGTAAAGCATGCAAACAGACACAGGGCCTTCTGAGCACGGGGCCCTGTGTGCGTGCACAGGCCACACACCTGTGAAGCCACCCTCCCGTCTCCAGGGGCCTGGGTGCTCTCTCCCCAACTCCCAGTCAAAACCCTCTCCTACCTCCAGGCCTTTGTCCTCCTGGGACTCTCTCTGAAGCACCCTCCCCCAGGCACAGGGCTCGGCGCACCCAAGGGGTTTATCACAGCCTTGTGGCCTGAAGTGGGGAGGTGGGGCAGGGCTAGAGGGTGACGTCAGGAACCTGGGGGGCCTGGCTCTTCCCCAGGGGCTCCCCGCAGCACTGGGCCACAGGTCTCCCGTACTCACCCTCCTTGTAGGCCTCTTTGATGGCCTGGATTTCGGCGTTGGTCCGAGTGGCCAGGATCTCGATGAGAGCCTTTTCATCTGTGCCAGCTCCCTAGAAGGTCAAGGCAAAGAGGATCTAAAGCACATCCCTGACCCCTGTGGAGAGGCCCAAGGGGCCCAGGTCAAAGAGACTCCTAGTCCAGAACACTGTGCAGGTCAACACTCAGATCAAGCCTCCCTCATGTTCTCTTTACCCACTGACCAGACCTTGGCGCAATCAAAGGACTACACCAGCTTGTAAAGATTTCCAGAACCCCCCACGAGAACTGCTTTGGACCAAAAATTTTAAAAAGCAAAGAATATAGCGTATACGGGTGTGTGTGTATAAAAACGCTTATATGCACATATCTCAATATAAATATTTATATATAAATACATAAAAAGGATAGAGGACATGCACCACGGTGTAACAGTGGCCGTGGTCTCGGGCGGGTGAGGGAATCACGGATGATTTCAATATTCTTTTTTGCTCTGCTCTATTTTCTCAAGTTTTCATGGTAAACACATTATTTGTCAGAAGAAAAAAAAATGTTCTGTGCTTTAAGGAAAACAACAAGGCAATATTTGCTTACATCTGGATTGGATGGGTGATACATGGACTGAGGCAGCTGGGGAGCCCCTTATGCTGAGGTCCTCACTTCGGCGGAGAGGAGGAAGCAGACAAGACAGGTTGACTGACTGATGAGCTCAAGTATCTGCTAAACACCCATTATGTGCCAGTCACTGTGTAAGCTGCTGGGGCAATGACTATAAAAAAGGTAAGACTAAAAAGGTAAGACAATTCTCTGTCTTGGGAGGTTACTGCCCAGGGGTCAAGCGTCCCTGAGTCCTCTGACCTGAAGGGTATCTTCATCAGTCTATTAAAAGTTGGTGTGGGGACTTCCCTGGCTGTTGAATTAAGACTCCACACGTCCAAGACAAAGGGCGTGGGTTCAATCCCTGGTTGGGAAACTAAGATCCTACATGCTCTTACAGTGTGGCCAAAAAGTTAAGAGATAATGAAAATAAAAGCTGATGTGTGGTGAGGACAGCCTGATCCTCAGAGTGTCCTAAGATCCACAGTGTAGCCCTATCCTTCTCATTTTGTGTTTTTAAGTCATCCACTTTTCTGTCCAGGAATTTTCAGGACAATAATCTTAACTGGCTTTGCCCAGGGAAAGTTTGTTCTTCCCTTAATCTTTAAGGAGCCTAAAACCCCAGCGGATTGATTCATGAGGCTGTCACATCAGGCTCTGGAGACAGACAGACTTGATCTGAATCCCAGCTCTGCCACTTTCCAGGGCTTCGACTCTGTGACCAAGTAACTTAAGCGCTGAGCCTTAGCGTCCTCATCTATAACATGGGGACAAAAGCAAAGCCTCACCTTGTGGGGTGACAAGACAAGGAACTACCAGCCAAGACCCCGAGCCCAGGACAGGCATGGGAGGGGCTCCACCGAGGAGCTACACCCAGCCCACCTGGGCTCAGGAGGAGCGCCTGTGCTCCCCCAGCGCCCACACAGACTGGACCCCGTCCCCTGGGTGCCCACACTTTACCTCCATGGCTTTCTTCAACTGCTTGGCATCATAATGGGCCGGCGGCATCATGAGCCCCAGAATGAGCCTTGCCAGGTCTCCGGAGAGCTCAGACTTCAGGTCAGCCATCAAGTCCTGCAGAGGGCAGAGCCAAGGTCACGTCAACATCGGCAATGGCCCACACGTGGCTTGGGACAGGTAGGAGACACGGAAGGAGGAGGTGGGGCTCCACAGGATATAGGAATCGTGGGCGTCTGTGTCTGCCTTGGCTGATGTTGGGTTCAAAACCACCACCACCACCACCGCCACAACCACAAAGAGGGTGGAGAAAACACCATGCAAGCGGGGGACCTGCCCACTCTCCCTGGAAGGAGGAGACAGGGAAGGAAAGGGGGTGGTACCATTTCCATCCTGGGAGAAACTAGTCAGCCAAAGCTAGATGCCACTAACACAGCTCAAATCCCTGATCGCAGCCCTAAGGGGAACCAGTCACAAACATACTGCTGATCACAGGGAACGCGGGGTGCAGCGGGAAGGAGAGGCGTGTGTCCACGCCAAGCTCCGTCAGAGGAAAAGTGCGGACGCAGGGCCCAGGGTCTAGGCTGAGGCCCTTACCCGGCCAAAGTGAGACTTGAAGGTCTGGCGGATTTGCTGCCGCTGGGCATTGCTGCGGTGGGCGATGATGTCGATGATGGTGTCCTCGTCAGTTCCTAAGACCCCAAAGCCACAGATCAGAGGAAGGCCTTGGCCCCCACCTCCCCCAGCGATGGGCCCCAGCCGTCTTTGCTGGGGGAGAGGCCAGGCTAGCCAGCTTAATGGCCCTGCAGGAGCCTTGCTTCTGGCCCAATCACTAACCTGGATTCCTTGTGCACTTTTCTGCTGGGTCACTAGTCAAGATAAAAGAGAACCCTGGGTTGAGGGTCAGGGCCTCTGAGTTCCAGTCCTGGGATACTGAGAACCCTAGATGGGTTATGGGGCTTGCTCAAAGTCACATGGTGAGTTAGCAATAAAGCCAGAGCAAAAACCCTACCTCAGCACTTCTATACCAGGACCTGGGAGCACCTTGGTCTCTGGGAAGGGTCCTGAGAAAGCCCCTCACTACCCTTCTCTCTATACTTCAGGGAGCCAGAGATTCCAGAGGGCTGGAGACTCAAGGCAAATAAAGTCCTCATCACCCTGCAGACTCCAGTCTGAAGCCTCAGCTCTTGCCCCTGCCGGTCCCATTGCAGACCCGCTACCCTCCAATGCCCCAGAGGCTAACCTGACCCCTTTCAGGTGCCCCTTACCAAGCCCCTTCATGGCTTTCCGCAAGGCTTTGGCGTCTGCATCAGGGTTGAAGTCACCAGCTGGGCGCACAGTTCCTTTCAGCTACAAGAGGCAGAAAGTGAGTCAGCAGGTGTCTGGAGGCCCCCCAGGGGCCAGGCCAGGAGAGGAGCATGCGAGGGAGGGGAAGCTTTCCCCAAGAGCCCCAAACCAAGCAGCTTGGGGGAAAAGGCGGGGGTGAAGGCGCAGCAGACAGACTCCTGCCCTAGAGCTGAGAGAGGGAGGAGACAGACCCAGGCTTGGGAGCAGGGCAGGGGCTGTCAAGGGCAGAGGGGCCGGGCTCCTGCCCCAAGAGCCAGCTCTGGCCCCGCCCCACTGGAAACCAGGCTCTCACAACCCAGCCCTGCTCCCAGGGTCCTCTTATTTCATAGAGCAACGCTCTCCCTGAAAAGGTAAGCAAAATGTTCTGAAATACTGGAACAGAGCTGCCCAGATTTCAGTCACCCCTGAATGATCTTCCCAGTGTTTTCTGTATCTGCGCATGCCCTATGCTGTTTCTTAACATTTTAACTTAATTCAGCCACTTTTCTGTTTTACTTAAATGCATTCATTTTGAAGTGCACTGAATACTCCTAAAGGGCAAGTCCATTTCATTCTTTGATATAACGCGAGTACCTGACACAGGGGTAAGCACTCAAAAAATATCTGCTCAATGAGTTAACAAATGAAAACAATTTTATATTACTATTATGAACAGAAAGTTGGTGTCATAATCAGATAACCCACAAAAATAAATGCCATAAAACCAAAAATATATGGTTTCAAATATCACCAAATTTAACAAGATACCATGGCTTGCCAAGAGCTCTGAACCTGAAGCTAGCTCTCAGCTCGTCATGAAAAGAGAACATCAGCGACTGTGGCAAGGATGTGGCACCAAGCTGAGACTTCCTCCTCGACATTAACAATAATTGATTACTGATTTAAATATTGGTTAAACCAAAGTGGAGTAGCTTTCACACTGCATGAGGATCAGTGTTATTTAATGCCATGCAGGTCTCTCCCCAACAAAAAGAACACAATTCACTCCTCATATGACGTAAGATCATCTTCAGTGACAGCTCTTGCCTTACAACTTGGGAAACACTGTCCTAGAGCATCGTGCACAGGAGCCCTTGGAGGGCACGCGGACTGCCATGTCCAACAGCCTCTTTTTGGAGACAGAGACAGAGAGAGGTGGGGGCCTGCCAAAGGTAGCTAGCGAGTGAGCAATAGAGTCCAAGGTTCCAAATATTTTTGTAGGGGCCAAGTGCTACCTCGGGGCTGGTTTGCCCTGAGGACTTCTGTGAAACTTTTTATTTTTGCCCTGTGTAGACCCTGGGTCTGAGGATGCTCAGGAGAACTAAGAATCCTCTAGTACACCCAGGGATGCCCATCTGTTCTCAGCTTCCATGCCTCCAAAACCCAACTACTGGACCCAGGATGGGATAGGCCCCTCCAAAGAACCAACCAAGTCTCCATTCAGCAAGATCTGAATGTAGTTAGTGGGCCAGAAGGCTCCCCAGCGTGTTAGAGGTGAATGCAGGAATCAGATGCCAACACCAGAGTGCCCGCCCACCAATCCATCACTGCAGAGAAGAGGAAGCTTAGAGACGTGAGACTCGGTGTCTCTGGTTGGCCACCAGGGGGCAGCTGGGTGCCAACCAGAGCAGCAGGAAAGTGCCAGCAGAAGAGTGGAAGCTGTGGTCAAGAGGTCAAGCAGGAGGTGGGGAGGGTCTGACCTCTACTCGGGCCACTGCACTAAGTTCCCACATCTGATAGGCCACCTGCGCTGCCTCCGGGAAGAACTGGCCAGCAGCACTGGAATGGAGGGTGTTAGGGAGAGGACAGGAGGGAAGGTCATCGTGGGCACACTTCACACACAACACACACACACACTTCAAGTAAACCCATCTGGCTTTACCCTCTCTCCAGCCGCGGCCTTACCCACTCACCAGAGCCGACCCTTCACCTCTGAGAACCTTCTACCCTGTTTCGACTCCCGACAATGCTAGCTCTGACCAGCAGCCTTCCTGGCCCCCAGTCCCAGGCAGGAGATTTCTCGAATCCCTCATCCTCCCCTTTCCTACATAAGTCTCCCCTCTCAAACACGTCCACGACCAGCTTCGAGCCATGTCATCTCTACCTCTCCTTCTGCCAAGCACCTTGGTTTACCAGCTGCCAGGTAAGTATCTGCTGAACTGAACCAGCTCCTAAGGCACCTACCAAAGGTAAACAGGAGGCTCTCGTATTCCCTGTTTAACTGGATCCTTAGACGTTCCGGAGAAGGGAGATCAGAGTACCTGTTGTTCCCTTCCCAGCAACCCAAATCTGGTCAAGTTATGCTCCAATTTACTTCTCCTCCTGTGACGGGTTCTCTGCTCTCCTTAGGTGAGATTCATGCACCAGGAAGAAGTTCCAGGCCCCGCCACCTCTCAGCCTCATATCTTCCCAGAGCAATACAAAAGTGTGACCTCAGCTACATAAATGAGCCAGGTGGCACCTTCTTATCTCCAGGCTCTCTCTCCACCCCAAACACTCTCCCTCCAGGCCGTGTCTTCACCCCATCACCTTTCTCCCTGGATCTCAGCCTCATTATCTCCAGGAGCCTCCCCACCCCCACCTGGAGAGTTCACATAGACACGTACACCTCCCCACCATGGACACATGCCCAGGTCTGTGTGCTTTCCTAGGCCGGAGGCTTCATCAATGCTTCCCCTCAAGGCCTGCACGTGGAGAGCGCTTAATGCATAGATGCTGAATAAAGGAGCAGCCAGGGCAGGCATCTCTACCTTTTCCATTTAACAGATGATGAGCCAGAGAAGCACCTGAGAAGTTAGCAGCAGGGCCTAGACCCTCATATTCTGATTGCTGACGCACATCCCTAGACTGCTTTCCAAGTTCACATAAGCAGACGTCTCCATGTATGGGAGACCACACTCATGTGTGCGTAACATGGGCGCTCAGACTTTCACCATGCGGTGTTCTGACCTTCGAGGAATTCCCAAGTCCATCTAATCCATCCATCCATCAGAATGAGGTCAAGAGAGTCCTGACCGGCCACACCTGAGGCCACGCCCTCCAGCCTGGGGCCAGGAGGCCACTTACTCATCATCTCCCCCACACAGCTTCAGCAGAGCCTTCTTGTATTCGCCAGAGGTGTCATTCTGGGGAGAAAGACAGAGGGAAAGGTCACCTCTCACCCAGCCCTGGGATCCTCTCAGACAAGAAGGGGAGGTCCTGCATAGCCCCAAACAGGGGCAGGCTGACCATGTGTTTACAGCAGCCCTCACTCTCAGCCTGTCTGGAGGTGACTGAGACCAAACTGTGGTGTGATAGTAAGCACTTACCAACTGGCTCTTTGGGAAAAAGAGAAAAAGTCCTGATCTGTAGCGTTTGCTAATTTCCTCTAGTGGACAATTCCAAGCTACCAGGTATGACTTCACTGCACACGGAATTAAGAATAGATGTTTTGGGGACTTCATTGGTAGTCCAGTGGCTAAGACTCTGCACTTCCAATGCAGGGGGGCTGGGTTCTATCCCTGGTCAGAGAACTAGATCCTACACACCTCAACTAAAGATCCCACACACCACAACAAAGACCTGGAGTGCTGCAGCTAAGACCTGGTGCAGCCAAATAAATAAATATTTTTAAAAATTAGTAAAAGAAGAGATGCTTCCCAAGCCAGTGTGAACTGGCCCCAGCACACCCCTGCCACAACATAACCCTAGCCCAGCCCTCCTATGTGAAATAGTCCATAAAATGGACTGAGCAAAAACACTGGGAAATGCCAAAACCAAACAAATGTATGTTCGATAGACACGGCATATTCTACATCCCTCTTGGGGCCTCATAGTGAATAAACTATAGTGAAGGCTGTGAGAAGTTCTTTGGTAAAGAAGCAGACTTATTTTGCTTCTAGTTTTTCCCAGACGTTTCCCATGAGCTATTTTTGCACACAATGCCTATATAATTCTTCTTTAGAAACACACTTTAGGGAGCACAGCTTGAACTCAGAAAGCTTTATCCCATTCACCCAAAACAAGGAGAAACCATCCAGCTTTACATCTGTCTCTGAAGCAAGTCTCATGGGCTGGACAGCCCAGAGCCACCACCTGGCCCAGGGCCTGCGAGTCCCCAATGAAGCCTCCTCTGGGCTCACCTGGGACGCCTGCCTCTGACCTCCTGCCTCGAGCTGCCTCTAGGAGGCTGACCTCTCACCGCCCTAGTGATGGAGCTTTCATCCCAGATTCAGCTTTGCCCCCATCATGACCCAGTCCTGCCTTCCTCTAAAGAGGTGCCCCATGTCTTAGAAGCACCTTGCTTGTAAGGTGACACTTGCTTCTCTATAGTTGCCTTCAACTCCCTGAAGGTGGCACAGGCAGGGCTCCTGCAATTCCCACGAGACTCCAGCTTTCTAGGATGACACCCTTCCTCCTGGGAGAGCACCCCAGCCCTTTCTGGAGCTCCATGAGCACCTCACCTTGATCATACTGTACAGGGACTTCTCGTACTTGGTCCGGAATATCTCCCGGATGTCGAGCATGTCCAGCTCACTGCGGGAGACCATGATGCGGATCAGGGTGTTGTCCCGAGTCCCCAGGCCCTGTAAGACGAGTGGGTTTGGGGGATGGGGAATTGAGAGGAGGCTAGACTGCTAGGAGTCCCCTGCTCAACTGAAAATACAGTGTTTGTAATAAAACACTAAAATTAACGCGAGAAGCCAAACGTTGCCATTCCCTCTGAAGCTCCCTGATGTCCCTCCTGCTTTTGTCGTCTTCTTCCCCCACCTCGTGTCATTTCTGTCTTTGATTTCCTCATAACTCTAAGCAAGGTATGGTTTAGATTTGCACATTTTGGAGCTCTGTAAATACACCACTGTGCATTATTTGTCCATCTACTCCTGACAGGCATTGGGATGCTTCTAGTTTTTTCATGACATGGACCATACTGCTATGAACACATCATACAGGCGAACGTCTCAGGACAGCTGGACCCAGCTGGGTCCAGTCTGGCGCTGGAAGACAGAGAATGGGCCACTTGCAGGGACTTTGGGCCTGTGGCCTCTGACAACAAATGACTGTGTTCATTCACCCAGGTGCACCATGAAGATACCACCACCCTCTGTGCTGTGTGTGTAAAGTCCCAGGAAAATCTGTTCTCGGTACTCGCCAGGAGCAGAATCCCTGAGTCCCTGCGATGAACATCACAAGTCTTGGCAGGCAATGCCAAAATGTCTTTCACTTCCCATGTACATTATATATAAACATTCTAGTTAATTAGCGTTTAGAAATAAAGCTTGGGCTTCCAACCCAGCTGGCTGGCTGGATTGGGGGTATGATGTCACCGCACCCCCTGAACAATCATGGGAACAGGGTAGGTATCTGGGTGGGAAGGTGTGTGAAAGCCAGCACCCCAGGCTCTGGAGCTCACCTGGGACCAAGTGCCATCACTTGGCTTTATGGCCAATGCCTTGAATGCTCTCTTTGGCCAGTGAACTGGCAAGGATTTGCCAGGGTCCCGACAATCTTGTGGGGGCACACAGAAGCCCTCTCCCCAACCTCGGGTGCATCAACCCCACCACGCACCTTCATGGCCTTGAATAGCCTCTCAGCAAAATACTCTGCAGTGCTCCGGACACACTTCACTGAGAAGAGGAAGGAAGAGGTAGTTATTCTGGCTGCCTTGGAAGGGTGATGGGGTGGTCTGAGCCCTTCTTTATTTCCATTCCTTGGGAGCCACCAAGTTCAAACCTGAGAAGAATCCTGATTCCTGATAATCTGAAATCCCTGAGGACCCCAGGCCCACCACTTTTACCACAAAGCCAGGGAACAGAGAAATCAGAACATGGGCCTGTTGTAATGTTGGGAGTGCAAAGACCCCCTTCATCTTTCTGGTCCTTTGGTGTTTCAAGGAACTGGGTTGGGTGGGGAGGACCTGAGGTGGGGCTAGGCAAGGTGGTTCTTTAGAGTCTGCTATGACAAAACATGTGCTGCTGCTGCTGAGTCGCTTCAGCCGTGTCCGACTCTGTGCGACCCCACAGACGGCAGCCCACCAGGCTCCCCCGTCCCTGGGATTCTCCAGGCAAGAACACCGGAGTGGGCTGCCATTTCCTTCTCCAATGCATGAAAGTGAAAAGTGAAAGGGAAGTCGCTCAGTCGTGTCCAACCCTTAGCATGGACTGCAGCCTACTAGGCTCCTCCATCCATGGGATTTTCCAGGCAAGAGTACTGGAGTGGGGTGCCACTGCCTTCTCCGGATAGAACATGTGAGACGAGTGCAATTGTGCGGTAGTTTGAACATTCTTTGGCATTGCCTTTCTTTGGGACTAGAATGAAAGCTGACCTTTTCCAGTCCTGTGGCCACTGCTGAGTTTTCCAAATTTGCTGGCATATTGAGTGCAGCACTTTCACAGCATCATCTTTCAGGATTTGAAACAGCTCAACTGGAATTCCATCACCTCCACTAGCTTTGTTCGTAGTGATGCTTTCTAAGGCCCACTTAACCTCACATTCCAGGATGTCTGAATCTAGATGAGTGATCACACCATTGTGATTATCCAGGTCGTGAAGATATTTTTTGTACATTTCTTCTGTGTATTCCTGCCACCTCTTCTTAATATCTTCTGCTTCTGTTAGGTCCATACCATTTCTGTCCTTTATTGTGCCCATCTTTGCATGAAATGTTCCCTTGGTATCTCTAATTTTCTTGAAGAGACCTCTAGTCTTTCCCATTCTGTTCTTTTCCTCTATTTCTTTGCATTGACCGCTGAAGAAGACTTTCTTATCTCTTCTTGCTATTCTTTGGAACTCTGCATTCAGAAGCTTATATCTTTCCTTTTCTCCTTTGTTTTTCACCTCTCTTGTTTTCACAGCTATTTGTAAGGCCTCCCCAGACAGCCATTTTGCTTTTTGACATTTCTTTTCCATGGGGATGGTCTTGATCCCTGTCTCCTGTACAATGTCACGAACCTTATTCCATAGTTCATCAGGGATTCTATCTATCAGATGTAGGCCCTTAAATCTATTTCTCACTTCCACTGTATAATCATAAGGGATTTGATTTAGGTCATACCTGAATGGTCTAGTGGTTTTCCCTACTTTCTTCAATTTGAGTCTGAATTTGGTAATAAGGAGTTCATGATCTGAGCCACAGTCAGCTCCTGGTCTTGTTTTTGTTGACTGTATAGAGCTTCTCCATCTTTGGCTGCAAAGAATATAATCAATCTGATTTTGGTGCTGAGTGAACTCCAGGAGTTGGTGATGGACAGGGAGGCCTGGTGTGCTGCAATTCATGGGGTCGCAAAGAGTCGGACACGACTGAGCGACTGAACTGAACTGAATGACAGAACATTACTGGCCCAACCTCTGGATCTTGCTGGCAGAGTGGGGCCACAACCTGATTACCTGAGATAGGGTTGGTGGGGGACAGCTCTGGGCGAGAGGATGAGTGCTGGGCCTTAGCTTGTTCCCAAGAAACACACTCATGCAACCTGTCCCAGGCTCAGACACAGTGACCCTTGGAACATCTGGTTGGCAAACTGACATTCTGGTCTTCTTCTTCCCACCTCCATACCATAGAGTTCTTTCCATTCTTAGCCCTGTGTTCCTGGGCCAGAGTCCCAGAATGCCTTGGGAATGCGGTGTCAGGATGTGCCCACAGCCTCTGGGTCAGGCGGCTCGCTCCCCACCCCCATTTACCAGATGAGGAAACTGAGGCCCACTGAGCATTAAGTGACTTTCTCCAAGTCAACAGCAGACTGAGAAGAAGCCTGAGTTTTGAATCTTGACTAGTCAACTCCTGGCTTCCACCATGCCCCGAGTACTCCAATTCATTACAAAACTACCCCTTGGCAAGAGATACAGCCTCTGTGAGCTGTGGTTTTCTCATCCGTGAAATGGAGATGATGACAGTGTCCACTCCTGGGTCATGTGTAAAGAGTAAACACTCAGTGGAGCACCAGGCACACAGCAGATGCTCCACAAAACCCGCTCTCCTGATCATGACTTCCTGACCCCTGACCCCATGTGCTTTTCGGCCCCATCACAAACATGGGAGGAGGGAGCGGGAGGCAGCAGTGTCCAAGGCTTGACCCCCAGCCCCCAGGCCTCGGCCACACGGCCCTAGCTAAACCTTTAGAATTCACCACCCATCTGGTTTTCTCCTTCCCATCTCCATACCATACAATCCCCATGTCCCTGGGCCAGAGTCCCTGAATCCCTCAAAGGCCCTGGAAATGTAACCTCGGACATACCCACAGCCAGCATCAGCTTCTCAAAGTCCCCGGACAGCTCCCCTCGGATGCTGGCTTCAATCGGCTTCCCCGTGGTCTTCAGATACTCATCAAACACTGAGTCAGACAGAGAGACGGGGTGTCAAAGGCACCCTCATCACACTGGATGCAACAGGGACTTCAGCAGGGGAGATGCAGTGGCCAGGACCAGATCGCCACGGGAAAGGCAGGGCTGGCACTTAGGGAGGTGGCGGGAAGGTCGTGCACATCACCGGCCACCACGCAGCCTCACTGTGTCTGCTGTGAGGGACTGTGTACACATCCCGCTCCACCATGAAGACAGGGACTGTACTGAGACGGAGGGGCTGAACACCCTGTAAAGACCTCTTATAAGGGACCACGGAAGCCACGGTGTTAAAATCAGGACGAGTGTCTGGGTTGTGGGTGAAGCATTATCATGCTCCTTAGCAGAAAAGGAAATGAGAAAAGAAATCTTGACACAACCCCCAGGGGACAGCTGCAGGTCTTCTCTGGAGCTCACCCAACCGGAGATGCTGCTTGCTACGATTCCCCAGAATGTAAATGAACTGGGCTTCATCTGTTCCCCATTTCAGTTCCCCTGCCTCGTACAGGTCCTGGAGGGGGAGAAGTGGGGCTTAATTAAGAGAAGAAACCTCAGGAAACAGAACTTAACAGCCAAGCCACTCAGAACCACTGCCAGATCCTTGAACATGCTAGTAATTGCATCTCCTTTCTTTCTGGGGAAACTCCTATTCAACCTTCAGGGCCCAGATTAAACATCCCATTTGTTTTCAAAGCACTTCCTGATGTCCCCAGGCAGAGTTCTCTTTCCCTTACTCCCTCTTCTAGACTTTTGCGTCTTTATAGCTTTGATTCACTGTATATTATAATATATAATATTTATATGCCTGGCTTCCCACTACAGCGTCGACTCCTCAAGAACAGGAATTATGTTCTACATTCTCGGTATCTACCTACAGTATCACTGGCATATAGCGGGAGCTCAAAACACCTGGAATATATGGTATATCCAAAGAAAATGTGACTGTGTGATTAACTTATGTCTGACTCCCCAGTACTGTTTGACTTTGCTCATTTGTGATTCCCCAATGCTTGGCATTCAGGATGATTGGCATATAGTGACTGTTCAATAAATATTAATTAACTGAATGAAAAATGAACAAATAATGAAAGCTCCAAGATACATCCCACCAGCTTTACATACGCTGTGTGCCTTTGAAAGGTAACTCCAACCCTTCCTTCAGCGAAGCACTGTATACTGATGGCGGTGAGTCAGTTATTTTTGGTATCTGACGCAAATTACTTTGCCTCCATCCCTCCCCCTTCTTGGGCTGCCTGGCTGTGCCCAGCAATCTCCACTGGTGCTTATTTACCTGAACGTCCTGCTGCACCAAGTCCTCGCTCACTACGTCATCCTCCTCCCTGGTACCCTGGGAAGAAAAACAAGGGACACTGGATCAAATACCAGAGCTGGGAGAAAGCCTGGATGCCAGTGGTGGAGACAGGGAGCACTAGGAAAACCACGGTGGTCCGGGGTGTCCAGGGGAAGAGACTGACAGCTGCCACCGGAACAAGACCGCAGCACCTGGGAATTCCCTGGTGGTTCGGTGCTTAGGACTCTGCACTCTCACTGCTTCAGGCCGGGGTTCAATCCTTGGTTGGGGAACAAAAATGCCACAAGCTGCAGGGTGCGGCCACACACACAGAAGACCACAGCATCTATTTTGCAGGGAATCACAGGGTCCCTACCATTGGATTCTCCCCTTATCCTTGGAGTGTGGACCAAACAGGGCAGTCCTGAGAATAAGCAGGACTGCTGTTGCCAGAACTTTTCGATTATTCAAAAGAACCCAGAGATCTGATTTTGGAGCAAAATCTCTCTAGTTTTAAATGTTAGCAACTAACTCAAAGTGTTAAAAAAAAAAAAAAAACCACAGGCAAAGGAAAATGAACAAAGGAAAAAGCAGCCTGAGTAGGTAGACTTCAGCTGTGACACCACTGTGCATCCTCTTCATGCTCTTTTTTATGTTGTTACGTCATCCTTGGTTGGGAGGGAGCAGCAGGGATGGGAAAGCCATGGCAAGAGAGAGGCCGGAGCATAGAGGAGGGGGTACTTGTGGGGAGAAAAAGGAGGACAGAGAAGCACAAGAGAGACAGGGTGTGTGAAAAAAAATGCAGGTCACCTGCCTGTGCAAAACACGGGGGACAGAACAGACCCTGGATGCTCAGCTTCTACACTCAGGCAAGCCAAAGAGACCATCTCAGGTTTGAGGATAAGACGGGGAGAGGGGGAGAGGTGGCCAGAAAACACGAGGAGGACTTTCCACCTGAGGAGCCACCAAGGAGCCTCTCACGAGCCACACTGTCTAGGGGAACAGGGACAAGGTGCTCCAAGCCCTCTACATCCTGGGGGAGAGCTCGGGGAGGGCCCCAGGGTAGACCAACCTGCAGCAGGACCACGAGCATCTTCCGGAAGTGGCCAGAGGTGTCCCCAGTGATGTCAGCCTCCAGGTCTCGCTCGTAGGCTGCCAGGAAGGAGCACAAGCTCTGGTCCCACCTCCAGAACATCCCAGGGAACTAGGATAGAGGTCCCCGCTGCCCCTAAAATACTGATATTTCTTACAAATCCCCAAATCCAGTCTCCACACTGGCCGTGCAAGACCCAGGCTGTATTTTCACAATGCTTTGTGCTGACTCACGACATGGTGGGATGGAATCTGCACACATCTCTATCCTCACCTGTGGCATCCTACTCCAGACACCACTGTTGCTCACCTGGACAGTGGCTACAGCCTTCTGACTGTTCTTTCTGCTTCTCCGATCCAGAACAACACGAGTGACTGTCTTAGAGCCCACACTCCTCACGGGCTCCTCTGCTTCCCACTGCTGCTGCTGCTAAGTTGCTTCAGTCGTGTCTGACTCTGTGCGACCCCATAGACGGCCTCCTACCAGGCTCCTCTGTCCCTGGGATTCTCCAGGCAAGAACACTGGAGTGGGTTGCTTCCCACTAGGTTTGGAATAAACATTGTCTCTTTGCCTTGGCCTGCATGGCCCTGTGTAATCCTGTCCCGCTCTCTGCTGTTCTAGCCTTGCACTGGACACCAGGCTTATTCTGCCTGGGGGTCTTTGGACTTGTCATTCCCTCTCCTGCCAGGGTCTTCTCCCTACTCTGTGTACAACTGGCTCCTGCTCGTCTCCTCCCAAAACAGGCTTCCCCAACCACCTATCTGAAGCATGTCCTCTCCAAGTTGGATGCTTGTTTTCTGTCTTGTGTCCTTCATAACTCTTTACCACGTGTCATCATCCCATTTGTTTACCTGTTTATTATCTATATCCCTCATTATCTCATTAATACATATGCTCTCAGGCAGGAACGGTATGGATGCCCACCACCATATGCTGAGAACCCAGCAGAAAGTAGGTACTTACTAAATGGATAGACGGATGGACAGACAGATCAGAGGGAAGGAGGAAAAAAGGTGGAAGGGTAGAGTCTTAGGGTCCCTACTCTTGTGAGCACCTTCGTTACACATCTGAAAAACCTTGAATGGCCCCTCTTGCCCATCTCACCATCTTTGTACGCTGCCACCAGCTGGTGGATCTGCTCGTTGGTCCGAGAAGCCAAGATCTCAATGAGGCACTTCTCATCGGTCCCAATGCCCTGGGAGGAAAGAAGGGGCATGTGAGTCAAGGACTGAGATGGGAGGCTACCATCCCCGAGTTGGGAACCTGGGGTGGTCAGAGCTGGGAAACCCCCAGCACTCAGGGTGTTCCTAACACAGGTCTTAGGCATTGATCCAGAGCTGCAGCCCTGAAAACCTAAAGATGGGAGTTCTAGTGCTGCCTCTGCCTGCGACTTGCTTTGTGATGGCTCATTAAAAAACTTCATCTTCCTGGGCCTTACTTTTCTCATCCTTAAAATGGAAATAATTCTAGTTGCTCTGCCGAGCTCACAGAAAGAATGAGAATGTGATCATCTCTTACACTGCTAAGTTTACTAGCTTATGAAAACAAGTCCATATAGCTCATCTGAGACAAAGATCATAGCACTTTATAAACTGTAAAGTGCTGAGTTACACTCAAAGGCCTTTGAGCTCTCCCTGATTTGTAGGGAGAAACCGTCCACCTCCACTAGCCTGGGCGGCCCCTCATATCCTGAACACACTTCCACAACCACTTCCTCTCCAGCCTAGAATGACCTGCCCATTCTAGTCAACCAAACCTTCTCCAGGCTTCAGGCCCAACTCGATCCCCTCATCTTCTGTGATGCCCTCTCCAGCCACCCCAAACCCAGGGCCTGTCCTCCCGATCTTTACCATGCCCCCAGCCTTTGGGTGTTGGACACAATCTGTTTCCACATCCCCATGTCCTGTTTCCTCAGGACTATAAGCGACTGGGGCGGGGTGTGGGCCCAGGGCCCCCTTTCACAGGGTGGGCCTCACACCAACACCTATGTCACCTCCATCCATCTGGACGGACCATGGCACCCTCTGGGACAGGACTTGGGCTGCTGCCTCAAAGCAGGGCTTATGTGTGGGGTGGGTGTAGGGCTCACTGAATTTCCGCTGTAGAAGCTGCAATCTCCCATGAACCACACCCCCAACCCTCACACACACAGAGACCCTGCTTCTTACCGAGATGGCATCTTTAATTTCTTTGGCATCAGCATAGGCAGGTGGCCTCATAAGACCCACAATCAGTCGTTCAAACTTCCCCGTCAACTCATACTTCAAGTCTGCAATGAGATCCTGGTTGTGGGAGGGAGGAGGAGATGGAAGAAGATGGGGAAGAGCAGTTATAATGATAAGAATTACTCTGAATGAGGACTTATTCTGTACAGGCACTGAGCGAAGTAATATAACTTAATCATCACTCTGGGGGTACATACCATCATTGGCCTTCAGAAATGGGCTTAGAGACATCAGGTAACCTGCCCAGAGGCACGCAGCTAGCAGACGGCAGGATTGCAGTCCAAAGCACAGTGCCCCCTCCCTGCCGCTATGTGTTCACTTGTTCACTGTGTCTCTCCCACTGTGAGTCCACAGGTTGACACCCTCGGGTCTTATTTATCTGGGTAGCCCTAACCCCTAGCACAGTGCCCGGCAGGTGCGCTAGATGCAATTATGGTTGAATGATCCCTGCCTGACTGAGAGAAGAAAAAAGGAGGGCAGAAGTGCCAGCATAGAAGCTGAGCTGGAGTAAAATACTCAGGAAAGGGCCTGGATGAATCAGAGCATGCCTCCTCCGCCCCCAACCCTCTGGTTGTCATGGTTACCTTGCCATAGAGGGACTTGTAGTTCTGGCAGATCTCCTGCCTCTGCCTGTTGCTCCGGGAAATAATCAACTCCAGGATGGCCTCCTTGTCACTGCCTAGAAGAGGGGAGGCACCCGTCACCCTACCCACCCTGCCTCCAGGAAGCCCAACAGGGGTGCTCCCTGCAGTCCTCGGTATCAGCCTTCTGCTCGTGAGAATCAGTGGCATCAGAGGGGGGCTCTGTGGGGACCTGGCGAGCCCCTCTGAGAGAGATGCTAGCACATGATGGTCCATGATCTAGCTCCTCGTCACACACCCCAGGAAACTGGGGCCCAGAGAGAAGCATGGAGTCCCCCGCGGTCTCCCAATGAGCTTGGCTTAGAGAAGCCCAGGTGTCCTAACGTCTAGGATGGGTTCTTTCACTGACAGGAAAAATAAAAGAAAATAATAAGCTGCAAATTGAGGGTAGTGCTTACCCGCAAGACAAAAGGCAAAGTGATGTTATCCGGAGGGGGACCTACCCTGATGTTTCAGCTACGTGAGTGAGCAAGTGCCGCTCTCAAGCTGGGTGGCAGGTCTACTGGTAAAGTGGACCTGGAATGTGCATGGCCTGGAATGGGCATGTGTGCTAAGTCGCTCAAGTCATGTCTGACTCTGAGACCCTGTGGATCATAGCCCACCAGGCTCCTCTGTCCGTGAGATTCCCCAAGCAAAACTACTGGAGTGGGCTGTCATGTCCCTCTCCAGGGGATCTTCCTGGGCCAGGGACTGAACCCGCATCTCTTATATCTCCTGCATTGGCAGGCGGGTTCTTTACCACTAGCGCCGTTGGAAGAGTCCATTATAAAATTATAAAAAGAAGAGACAAGGGGATGTCCCGGCAGTCCACTGGTTAGGAGTCTGCACTTCCACTGCAGGGGCCCAGGTTCAGTCACTGGTTGGGGAACTTAGATCCTGCATGCCATGTATCGTGGCCAAAAAAAAAAAAAAAAGAGAGAGAGAGAGAGAGAGACAAAAGAATGACTGAATAACCAAAAGGGGGGACACCCCCAAGCCTAGGTGAGTCCTGCTTCCTTCCCTGCGGGCCCCTTTCCCCGCAGTGGCTGAGCACCCACCAAAGCCCTTCATGGCATTGTACAGAGTCTCAGCATCCTGGCTGGGGTTGAAGTCGGGGAAGTCACAGACGGAGCCCCGGTACTTGGCACCCTGTGGAGAGACAAGCAGAGGGTGTGCTGCTGACCTGGCCCTGAACAGGGCTCCCAGTCCCAACCCCAGCTTACCTTCCAACCCTGGCCATGGGATAAAAGTCCCTGCTGCTCCTAAAATGCTCAGATATTTGTTACAAATCCCCAAACTCAGCCTCCATAATGGCATGGCAAGAGCCGGGGGGTATTTCCAGTCTTTGGACTGAACAAAGACAATGCAACAGAATCTGCCATGTCTCCATCCTCAGCTGCACTGCTTCACCCCAGACCGCGGCCGCTCACCCGGACAGTGGCTCAGCTCCCTGCCCCTAAAGCGGAGAGCCGGCTACAGAAAGCCACAGCCAGGGTAGGGAGGGCTATCCCCGTACCTCCTGCCAGCACTTGCCCCAAGGACAGTGCCTTTTCCCCGTGGCAGGAAGGCTCAGTCAAGCCTCGAGCTCTGCACCACCTTCCCAGAACCTGGGACAGATAAGAGCCCAGACTGCGTGCAGGGGGTGGGAATGCTTTCTGCAAAACAAACAAGAGCCCCTCATGTGTTTCTGTCTCTCTGCGGTGTAGAAAGCCCTTTCACCTTTATAAATGTGATTATTATGGCATTTTGTAGAAGCACTTAAGATGATCTCTGTCAAAAAAAGAAAAAAAAAAAGATGATCTCTGTCACAGAAACAAAGAAACCGAGCCCCACAAAGGGAAGCCACAGAACTCACATCTCTGTCCAGTGACCCTTTGTTCTCCAGCTCCAGAAACCTTGCAGCTGCCAGCTTCCAAGGGGGAGAGGGGTGCCTTGGCCCAGAGTGGGAGGCCCAGAGTCACCCTCAGAATCTGCCCTGATGAGGTGCCACTCCTCTGGGCCCAGTAAACTGAGCCGTGAGCTGGCATCTGAGGACAAGCTGGCTGGGTCGTTGGGGCAAAGGTAGGGAGCGAATCTTAGATGTTAAACCTGAATGCACAAAGGGCTGTTCACAGAGAAGTCAGATGAGGGTCGGACACACAGCCCTGAGAACCACGGGGCCCAGAGAGCAACCAAGAGCTGAGTGGAGGATGCCAGAGCCTGGGGCACTAGGCACACTGCATGGCGACTGGGCACTTAGCCTGTGCCAGGCCTTCGCTACACAAAGGGTTGAAGATTACGGGAGAAAGAAGACCCAAGCCTGACTTTCATGAGCTTCCAACCCAGCGGAGGAGAGAGACTAGCCTACAAATTAGCATAGAGCTAGTAATAAATACTCCAGGAATGCAGGAAAAGAGTGGAGGGCGATTCAAGCTGGATGAGGGGATCGGGACGGGTGGAGTGGCTCACATAATCCTGTTTGAAAAAATAAGGAGTGCATGGGAGCCCGTGAGCCTCCGGACCATCTCCTGGGTCTCCCAGCGCCCACACCACAGGGCCTGGCCAGGCGTTCAGGGGCCCTGTGGTTTATGTCTGCCATTGCTGGCTCCTCCGAGGTATGCACGCGTGGGCACAGAAGTGCTATTTAAAGTTCTGGCAAAACGGACGACCAGAAAGGGATACAGCTCCCTTCCCGCCACCCGTGAATCCCCTGCAACCTAATCGCACTGCTGGGCAGAGAAGGAAGGAGTAACACAGGCCAACTATCCGGACCAGAAAAGAGACACTCCCTTTAGAAAGCTCCACGAGAGTCTGTCTTGCCCATGTCACTTATGTTACCCCAGCACCTAGCTCAGGGCTTGGCACAACTAGGCACTCTACTGGCTTCTTAGGTAGACAGGTGTGCGAGCGGATATGTGACTGTGAACACACCCAGAGCAGATCAAAGACTTCCTGGAAAGGAAGTCTAAGTTGAGCAGAGCGCTAAAGGATGAGCAACAGCTGGCCCAAGGGGTGGGGGAGGGGAGGAAAGGCTTCACACAGAGAGGCAGCATGGCCGAGGTCCGGAGCTAAGAGCAAGCAGGAGCACTCAGGGAGGCGGGCCCAGATTCTTCAGTGCTTATGCAGATGTCCAAAGCTGCCAAGATGGTGGGATTGTAAGTGGCCAGGAAGGAAGGAGAAGAGGGCAAGACGGCAGCGGAGCCCCCAGGAAGAAGGGCAGAGGTCCTGGCAGAAAGTTGCCACCTTCCCTCCGGCCCCTGTCCCTCCTCACCCCAGGGTGGGGACGGAGGCTGCAGCTGAAAGATGAGGCTGTATGGAGCAGAGAAGTCTAACTTCAGACACAAGGCCCGATCAAAAGGCTCCCTTAGCGGTGGGCTTGGCCTGCAGCATGGCAGTCTTTCTCCCTCTGTGGGTCTTTGCACAGTGATAATAAATAGCCTGCCAGCACGATCACAGCCACTGGGAGAGGGGGGCTCCAGCGCCCCCAGCACTGGTCACATTTAGACACGCAGGAACAGTCCTTCAAATCGCCCAGGTTTCCCACCGTCAGTCATTCTCACACCAACCTGGTGAATTTGCCATTTCCAAGCGCCACCTGAGTGGCCAACACTGCTCCTTCACCTCACCCTGACTGCCTGCCACTCCCCCCGCAGACAGTTTCCTGGCCCTGTACCCCGCAAAGGGAGGGGAGAGAGGAGGAGAAAGAACTTTCCACCCTGAAATATTCAGCAGGCCCTGAGGCCCAGCTGATGAGCAGCTGGGACCCCGGGCTGCACGCAGGCTGCTGCTTGGGCAGGCGTGCTGAGGCCTCTTGGGAGCTGAAGCAATGTGACTCAGAGAAATGGCTGCGTGGCAGGGACTCTGCCTGAGAGCCGCCTGGACTGGGCCTGCCCCAGGCCTCCCTCTGCAGCTCTGAAGTTGCAGATACCAGCCCCCTTGCCCCGTCCTCAGACTGCTCTTATTGCCACCTTTATGTTCAAACCAGAACACCTCTGCAAAACAGAGGCCACAGGACCTTGTGTGATGTCACAGAGTCCCAGAAGCATGATCTTCCCTCCACTGAGGTCCCCACTTCTGGAAGGAAAGATGGGGGGATGGCACAAGGGTCACAGCAGAAGTAACTGGGAGTGACCCGAACCAGAGAAAAGATGGGGTGGCTTGTTCTATGCCTGTGTGTGTTCATGTGTGAGCACGCATGTGTGTTGGGAAAGGGGCACACTAGGAGCAGAGTTGGGGTGCTAAGAATTAGGAGCATTAGACACAATCTACAGCTCAGTGGAGGGAAGATCATTCTCGCTCTTCTCTAGCCTGTGTGTTAGATGATTTAGCCCAACAGCAGCCTTATATAAGTGTTCTGAGCACAGTTAAGGTGGACAAGGCTAAGCACTGATGTTCAGTGGGGTAGGTGAGTTAGATGCATTTTCAACTTAAGACATTTTCAACTCACCATGGGTTTACTGGGAGGTAACCCCATTGCAAGTCAAGGAGGATCTGTACTGTCTTCAGCTCCCTCCTGCCACCCCCAGCCCTCACACTCCAAGCATCCAAATTGCTTTTACTGCCCTGCACACACTACATTCTCTCCCCTCTGGTCCAGGATCCCCTCTATTCTCAGCCCCCTTGCTCTTCCCAAGTAGCTCTCTCCAGTTCCTAGTTCCTCAACCTGCATTCTCCCAGAGCACCCATCAGAGCATCAGCACCACGCATGAGCATAGGGGGCTTCAACTCATCCCACAGGACAAGGGACTCCTAGAGCCCTCCTGGAATTCTTGCTTGCAGGATGTCTGTGGCTGCTGGTCCATGGTGACAAGAAAGCACAGGTCAGCCAGGCAGACAGTAGGGTCTTGGAGCACTGGACCAGGAGTCCAAAAATGCGTGTCCTGGCCACCTGGCTCCCAGGGCCTGATCTGTCCACTAGGGTCATCTGGCATCCTGCAATTCAAGTATCTCTCTGGAAGTAACTCTAGGACGACACGGGAAGTGGGGAGCAGCAAGAATTATGCCTTGGATCACGGTCTGTAACCACTAACACCCTCTCCGGTCACAGAGGCCACTTGTGCAAAGTGTGTTCTCAGAGGCTGACAGGGAGGCCATGGCTAAGACTCTTTTGAGCACTGATCTCACATCATATAATACACTGTGCTCTTCAAGAATTGTGAATAAATATCCTTAAGACCTTCGTGCATTGGGTGGCAAGTCATGAAGATGGGGACAACGTTTAGTTATCACAGAGCTCAATCACCTCATAATGGAAACTCGGGCCCCCAAGAAGGTAAAGAACTCACCCAAGATTGTGCAGCTCCTATATTATGTCTGTGGCCAATAGCTCTATGATCAACATGAGGACCAAAGGGGCCAAGTCAGGGGTCTCTTTGTTTTATTCTTCCTTTTCAACCCCATCGTTTCAGTGACCATGTCTTTTTCTCTAAGGCCAGCTGACAGGGATCACTTTCAGGCAAACCCTGGCACAGAGCAATACTTCTGACCAGGGCAGAAACGTAATCTTGGCTACACACAGGAGTAACATCTCTGATATACCTCAAATTCTATAGCCCGGCAAAGTACTCAGATGGCATGAAAGACTGGGGCCGTCCAAGGCAGGGAAACTTCATCCCAAATGCCAGTGACAGGGAACACTTTCACCTCCAGAGCAGGGAGCATCGTCTAAAGTTTTTGCCAGTCCAGTATCCATCTCCCTGCCAGGGGGAACCACTCTTGGGCCATGCAGTTCAGGAAGGAGCAACTCCACTACCCAGATCCAAGTTACCCAGGCCCAGCCAATGAAAACCAAACCTGGGTCTTCCCCTGGAATCATGTGGTATAAATCATGTTGTTTCCTGCATGTTGCCCAGGAAGCAGAAGGGAAGCCTAGAGCTTCTGGTAGCTAGTATGAGAAATCAAGGAAGAATCTGTCCAAGAATGAAGCCACCCAGATGACACCCAGGTCATGGAGGCAGAATCCTGACAATATCAGATGGACCCCTGGATCCAGCCAGACCTGAAGCCCTGGGCTTCTCGGTCATGTGAGCCAATACACATAATTTGTGTTTAGGATGCTGCGTGTTCTCATTGGTCACTTGCATCTGAAAGAGCTGTGACTTGTAATAAGAGCAAGCAAAGCCTGAGACCCTCTTCAGCTCCTTTCAAACTGATGGTACCAGGGATCTGTACTGAAGGCCCAGTGACTCCAGGAAAAGCCCAAGCCCAGGGGAAGTACTACAGAAAGTGGAGAACCTCCTTACCTGTGCTGGTTTGGCCATGGTCTCAGGTTCTGCAGCAGAAAACACTGTGGAGAAAAAAGAAATGCCATGAGATACCTTTGCACGTTGACTCACTCTATTCTTTCCCCCAGATTTCCCCACCTTTCCTTCCTCCCAAGGGAGAATGTGCTCCGCCTGCTCTTTCTCAACTGCTTCCAGCCCTTCAGGTTAAATCACACCCAAAGACGCGGCTCAGGGACAGGCACATTTTTGGGAGGATAACAGATGGACTTTTCAGGGTCCAGGGCCTCACACCATGATGGGAAAGACTCGTGGAACTGAGAGGATTTGGAAGAGGAAGAGAGGACATGCCCACTGACCAGACAATTCCTCCAGGCCATGCAGGGCACTTTCCCAGATGCTGTCTCATCTAACCCTTCCAGCAATCCCTTCTGGCACCAAAGTCCCTTTTCTCATAGAGGAGGAAACTGAGGATGGGGAGGTTAAACAATTTGTCCAAGATCATACAGATTAAAACTGAATCACTACATACAAAATAGATAAACAAGGACCTACTATATAGTTAATATCTTGTGATAACACATAATGGAAAAGAATTTGAAAAAGAATATATACGTATGTCGGAGAAGGCAATGGCACCCCACTCCAGTACTCTTGCCTGGAAAATCCCAAGGATGGAGAAGCCTGGTGGGCTGCAGTCCATGGGGTCGCTAAGAGCTGGACACGACTGAGTGACTTCACTTTCATGAAAGTGGGTCACCTGCTGCGAATATCTGAGGGGCTCTGGTTTCTTTAGCATCTACTCCGATTAGGCACTGCTGTAGATGCTGAGTATATAGCAGTAAACAAGAGAGTTTCTAAAACCTGTGCTTTTCGGGAGCCCCCTCTATAACGGGGAAGAATAATAAATGCATATGATAAAAACTAACGAGAGAAGCTGAAACTTGGTCGGGAGAGAGTGACAAGGGGTGTGATCTCAGCTGGGGCGTTTGGAGGTATCATGAGCCATGTTGCTACCTGAGGGCAGTGAGGTCAAGGAGCTCAGTGTGGCTAGTATGGTGGCAGGGAGTGGGGTGGGGGCACCGGTAGGATGTGGCATCAAAGGACCAGTGCTTGAGGCCACTGTAAAGACTTTGGGTTTTTCTCTGATGGGACAGATCATGGGTGAGGGTGGAGAATGAACGAACAGGACACCCAATCTTATCGAAAGGGGTGTCAGGACACAGAACCTCCAGGGGAGGAAAAAGAAACAAACATCTTACCCCAAAAGAAATGCAAAAGGGAATGTTAGCTGCTTTGGAAAGAAGAGAAGGGTGGAGGGGCTGGCCTAGGAAGCCCTCTTGGCAGATGGGCAGAGACGGAAAAGATGCAATCTTGGGATTAGAGGAAGAAAGAAAGAAGGACTAGTGCTTTCCATTTAATTGGGACTGTACAATTTGATCTTTTAAAATCAGGTCTGTGTATTACTTTTTAAAAGTAAAAGTAACAAACTCTTATCAGACTTAAATACAGTAAGACCCCACAGGGAGCTGACCCAGAACAGAGGGTATAAACGAAGGAGATGCTTAACCTGCCTGCTTTCCAGGTCTTCACATACCATCACCCCCATCCTACACCCCCACACACTAAGGGGAAATCAGCTCCTGATCTCAGCGCATAATCCTGCTCTCACTCTGGGGCCACTGGAGACCCGCAAGAGAGTGGGAACACAGGTTTGGAGTCAGACAGGCAGACCTGGGCTCAAGTCCGTTTTGTCACTTACTCGCTATGTGACTTTGGGCACATTGCTCATCTCTGAATTCAAGGTTATCTCAAGTACAAAACTGGGGCCTTCCTCTTCCTGCCTTGGGGAGTTGGAGGATGAGACTCAACTTATGCCAAGGCCAGGCAGAGATGTGTTCTCAGTGAGTGGTAGCCTTCAGTGTGCTGGGTGATATTCTAAGGACAGGGCTCTGTCGTGTTTATCTATGTGTCCCTACTGCCTGAATTCAAGTCCCCCAAACAGCAAGTCAGCAGACAGACTTGAGTGAAGAGCAGAGCGCAGCGATTTGCCTGCAACCGCAGAGAGCTCAGAGTGGAGCTTGAGGAAACCCTGCTTGTTTTGCTGACAACCAAGGGCCCTCTGGTACAAACTTGAGCTCGCCACTCACTCCAGTGTTCTTGCCTGGAGAATCCCAGGGACGGGGGAGCCTGGTGGGCTTCCGTCTATGGGGTCGCACAGAGTTGGACACGACTGAAGCGACTTAGCAGCAGCAGCAGCAGCAGCAAGAAATGGAAACTCCGCCAGCGGGTAGGGAGCCCACGTCTACCCCGAGGGGTTCAACCAGGAGCCAGCTATGGGCTTCCTCAGGCCAGGGGGACGGTGTGGGCAAATGTGAGTGAGCACCAAAGTCAGCAGAGGAAAGGGACCGCAAGAGGAGCAGGAAGTCACCTGCATCTCCTGCTTCAAAGCATTTTTCTTTGGCCTTGTTGCTGGAAACTTTAGCAGCTGGCGGCAGCCCAGGCCCATCTGGATGGCTCAGAGGAGGGGCCGCCAAGTCTTTGGGAAAATGCTCTGGGTTTTGAGAGCAGTCTGTATGTGCCTCTTGTGAGTACATGTCTTGTGTATACATAGAAAGCAAACATCGTCCAGAACTGCATGTTCTGAGTGCAGTTCAAAGGAGCTGAGCTTCGACAGCCCCTCCTTTGAGGGCTGGGGGAAGCTCTGGAGCTAATCACAGAGGCGCCACTGAGGCTTTATGAGGGGCTCTGATCCCTTCCAGGGTGACCCAGACCACACTTCTCAAGTTGCCTGAATAAACGTTTTACATCCAGTGTTTCAGAATCCCAGATCTAACAACCCACTGCTTCAAGTCCCTCACTTTCTAGATAAAGATAAAGGCATGTCAGGCTCAGACAATGGCCCATCTCTCCAGCTCCCATATTCAGGTCATCACAAGCCTCCACATAGCAATGAGCCCTCGCTGCAATAGGAAGTGAAGAGGCCAAAGGAAAAGACCCAGGTTCGGTTCCCAGCCTGCCCCTCTGTTCAGACAAGCTAGGTTGCCTCTCTCAACCTCAGTTTCTTCATCAGCAAACTGTGGACAATGTTACCCCATCTTTGGGAAAACCGAAAGAGGGTATGAAAGACTTTTGCAGATACCAACCAGGGATTCTCACAGCAAAATCTCAGAACATCAGTCCTGGGAGAGTTCTCCCCCAAGGCCACAGGACTCCTCTCTATCCCCATCCTACCCTCGATATGCAAGTTTCATCATCTTGGTTGAAACAGCTTATCAAGACTGGCAGGTATGGCCACTCTACACTGGTGTCTCTCTCCTCCCAGAAGCTCTGACTCTCTTCAGACATGGATTTCCATGAAGGTTCATCAGGACAGATCATTCCAGAAACCCATTCAAGGCAGAGTGGCCTCCTGGCCTTGTGCTGCTGTGACTACCTCCTGCCTTAGTTCTTCAGGCTTGCCAGCAAACAGGACTGACTCCAGGAGGAACACTCTGGGGTACAGAATACCAGGGCTGGCTCGACCACCAATGCCCAACTATAGCATTGCGGAAACCGAGAACCAGACAGAAAGTCTCCTCCAAGTCCTGCAAAAGGCATGGCCTTGGAGGTCAGACCCAGTCACAGCTTTACCCCCTAGCAATTTGTAATTTTGTAAGTTACCTAAACATGAATCTCAATTTCCACATCTACAAAATAAAGTCCCAAACATTTACAAAGGACACAGCATGGTGTTTTGTAATTAAGACTGTAGGCTTTGCAGTGACAGCCTAAATTCAAATGCTAACTGCTCATGGCCATGGGTGAATTGCATCATTTCTCTCTTACTCAGTTTCTTCACCTCTAAAATGATAATCTCATAAAGTTTTTGTGAATATTCAATACAGTTAAGGCAGGTAAAATACTTAGCATGGTGAAGTGCAGAGTAAATGTTGAATTAGTGGTGCTAGTTTCCATTAAGCGGACTTCCCTGGTGGCTCAGATGGTAAAGCGTCTGTCTACAATGCGGGAGACCCGGGTTCAGTCCCTGGGTCGGGAAGATCCGTTGGAGAAGGAAATGGCAATCCACTCCAGTACTATTGCCTGGAAAATCCCATGGACAGAGGAGCCTGTTAGGCTACAGTCCATGGGCTCGCAAAGAGTCAGACACGACTGAGCAACTTCACTCACTTACTTACTTAACTTCTGTTAAAACAATCATTGTCATTCGAGCAGTGGTCTCCAAAGTGGGGTACCAGACACAATGATCCATTGGGGTGCAGGATGAGAATACTACAACTTACAACTTTTTAAACTGATCTTGGGACTTCCCTGGTGGTCCGGTGGCTAAGAATCTGAGCTCCCAATGCAGGGGGCGCAGGGTTAATCCTTGGTCAGGGAACTAGATTCCACATGCCACAACTGTGAGTTCATAAGACGCAGCTAAAGATCCCAAATGCCTCATCTAAGACCTGGCACAACTAAATAGACAGATAGAAATAATGCATTGATCTTGTCCTTCCATGTTCCACTTTTACGTCTGCTATACATACATAAAGATAAAGATGCATATTAGGGGTTCAGGCTGACAGAAGTACACAATCAAGAATATGGACTCGATGGAATGAAGCAGAGGAAGGAGAAGAAAGAGGGGAGAAGAAGCACCAGCATAAGAAAAAGCACTTCTGTCTTCAAAACGCAGCCTGCCGGCTTTGGAGGAATTGAGTGCACTTTTGTGGGGAGAGAGATGTTGAGAATTAGGGTATGAGATCAAGTGTGGAGGGTAAGGGCAAATTGAGGAAAATTTTATAAACAATCTGGAAAATCATGCAAAAAAAATCACCCAAACCTCTGTGACCCAGGAGTGCCCAAGGTACTGCCCACTCATCTCCAAGGGCCTCCTTCAACGTAGGCCCTCTGAGCTCAGCATTCAAGGCCCTTGACATCCTCCCTGATTTGCTTGCCCTCCTCTTCCTCTTCACCCACCACCACATCCCCTTTCCCCCTAAACCAGGAATCTCTTCCACTAGCACTTTCTAACCAGTCTTCTAGCATCAAAATCACTGCTTTTTCAATTCCTACTTCATTAATAACCACCTGCAGAGTTTAAGCATAAGGCCACCTCCAGAGACCCAACAGGCCACAGATGAAGCCTGGGCTTTTGAAATTTTTGAAAACTTTCCTAAGTGACTCTAACTCTTCTAGGAAGCCAGGAGGGGCTTTTCCCACCTTTGAACAACAGCGTGATTCTGAAACCATCTACTCATGAGAGGCTTGGGTCAACCGCTTTATCATTCCTCAGTTAGATGGAGGCTGTTTGTCTTCAAGGTATTACAAGGGAAAAAAAAATCTATAAAAACCCAATTCTTAGAGACATGCTCATTCGGTCCTATCTGATAAAAAGTTGGGTGGATTTCCCTCCCTTTCCCCTCCCTCACCTCTGGTGGAAAAACCTGTTTGCCTCTATTTGCACATTCCTTTTGATATAAAAGTAACTACTTTTTCTCTTCTGAGCTGGTTCTAACATATGCCTGGTCTAGTCACTGATTATTGAATAGAATAAAATCTTTTGCACATGATCATTTTTATATCTGTGTGACTGATATAAAGGTAGAATCACTTTACCTTTTTGCCTTTTCCTGAAAATCATTGTGTGTTTCCTTAATGCACCCCCTACTACCAAGGGTGGTTTATAAGGATTGTTGAGTGAAAGATCCTGAGTAATTTCCATGCTTTCTTTAGTGACTCCTTTGAAAAAAATCATAGAATAAAAAGAAATCATCTTGCCAACCATTTTCAAACTCATTATACAGCCAGGAGAGGAAATTACTGGAGGGGTTAAGCAACTTTCCCTGCTCATACAAAACATTAGTGATTAAGCAGGGCCTTGTTTTTCAATACATTGAGTGCCTCCTGCATGCCCATTGGCAGGAGCTGGGGGGTAGAAAAGATAATAGGACAGATGAATCTCCCACCTCAGTGAAGCTGACAAATTTTTGTGCAGTGACCTGCATTTTTTTTTTTTTGGATCCCATATACCACCAGTAACAACAGGAAAAAAAAAGATCATTCATTACATGAAACAAACATACTTTTTGAGCATGAGATTAAAAATATATATAGTAAGAAGTCTAACAATTTCTTCTGGCATCCCAGTAAATCATCTTTAGTGCTTCCCAGGGTGTGTGCACCCCTCTTTGGAAGCCCCTGGGCTACAAAATCTAGATCCTCCCCCTTCTCCTTTTCTGATGGCTCCTCCCCACCACAGTCTGCAGGAAGACACCAAGGGCCGGCCCCTCCCCCTGCCAGGACCTGTAGCCAGAGTAAATGCCTTTCCTGGCCCTGTGCCCCGGCACACCCCCTAGCTCACAGCACTCGGATTTCTTAGAGAGCAGTGTCTTCCCCTCTCCTGACCCAGAACCATTGATCCTCAGGCAGGATAAGGCCCCAGGAGACAATCTGGGATGGCCCAGCTTTGGAGTTGGACTGGCCTGGGTTTGAATCCCAGTTCAGGCCACTTTCGTGAGCAACAAAAAAGCAGTGTCTCCCAGCACACAGGCAGGAGCCAGACTGCCCGAGACTGCAGCCAGATCTGCTGTTCAGGAGCTTGAGTGGCCTTGGGCACGTACTTAGCTTCAAATGCAAAATAGGGGATAAAATAGTGCCTACCTCAGAGGAGTTGTGGTGAGCATAAAAAAAGTTTAGACATATCTAGTGCTTAGAAGGGGGCTTCCCAGGCGGCTCAGAGGTAAAGAATCCACCTGCCAATGCAGGAGACACGGGTTTGACCCCTGGATAGGGAAGTCCCGTGGAGAAGGGAATGGCTAGCCACTGCAGTATTCTTGCCTGGGAAACTCAACGGACAGAGGAGTCTGGTGGGCTACAGTCCATGGGGTCACAAAAGAGTCGGACACAACTTAGTGACTAAAGAACAACAGTGCTTAGAAGACATCCCGGAACACAGGACACTCTATGTAAATGTTAGTGTTCTTTCTACCCTAAACATATGATAACTGAGTTTCCACATTTGCAGAAAGGGCATGGTAACAGCATCCAACATACCAAGTGTTCAGCCAAGACCTGGTAAGTTACAAGGTTCAATAAATAATAGAAGTTACTATTTTATTATTATTTACAAAGACACCCGTTTGGTAGATGAGGAACCCAAGGCTCAGGTCATCTGCTTCCTCAAGCACCACACCCTTCTGAGATTCCAGCAGTAGCATCTGATTCTCTGGGCAGGGCGCTCTCAGTTTACAAAACACTTTTTCACATATGCCATTTTATAATTGGGGAGGGAAATGGCAACCCACTCCAGTGTTCTTGCCTGGAGAATCCCAGGGACAGGGGAGCCTGGTGGGCGTCAGTCTATGGGGTCACACAGAGTCGGACAGGATTGAAGCGACTTAGCAGCAGCAGCAGCCATTTTATAATCTTATGAGGGAGAATATCAACCTCATTGTCATTTTACAGACAGGGATCCGAGGCTCCGAGAACCCAAGGCCAGGCATTCCTCCTTAGCCAGTCTCTGGAGAGAGCTTCTCAACCCCAAAAGGAAAGGGAATGTGGCTGGATTCCAAACCAACACGTTTTGAAGGATGGATAAAGGCGCCCTGACCCAAGACTTCCTCTCCTCTTTTGAGATGGAGCTAGAGGAATAGGCAAGTTGAAAATCAGGGTCGAGACCACACCCTGCGCTTTGTCCCCACCCAGGAAGCATCTTGGAGAGGTTGGGGGAGGTGAGGTTAGGGACATGACTGGACCTCTGTAGAAAAATTCAAGAATGGTGCATGAAGAGCCAGCAGCCCCAAACCATTTGACCAGCTGGGTCCCCTGGGCACAGCTCTTAACCCTCTAAAGAGGAAGGCACCAAGGCCCAGAGCGGTAGTAGTGTGCCTAGGGCCCCGGCTGGCTAGTGCAAGGCAGAGGCTGGGGCTGGGTGTGGCTGGAGGGCCTCTGGGTGCTGCAGTGCAGATGCTCCAGACGCTGGCAGGGACCCAACACTGCAGAGCTCCCCATCCCCGTCTCAGGAATGAGCCCAACAGGCCAGGTCCCTGGCTTCCCAGGGGCAGCCCCCTCTTCTGCTCCTCCAAGACAGAGTCTGCTCCAGTAACAGCTGTGGCCCTTACCCAGAAACCACAAATATTTTCTGTATCCCAGCAGCCTGGGCCTCAGGAACAAAGAGTGGAAGGCAAAGAAAGATGGATGAGTGACTGTCACAGCTGCCCAGGGGGATGGGTGCCTCTGCCCCACCCTATTCCCCACAATCCTAAAGCTCAGAACAGTTGAATCCTAGACCACCAATGCAGCTTTCCTATAGAAGGGTAACTAAGGCACAGAGTAGGAAGGGGTTTGCCCAAGGACCCCAGCGCCTGGAACTGTGACCCAACTTTTCACTGACCCCGAGGCCAGTGCCCTCTGTGTTGGTGCAGAGCTTGCCAGCCAGAAGGGCAGGGTCCGTGACAACTGAAACTGGGAGGCCATTCACCTCCAAAGTGGAGGCTAAGAAGGTCATGATAACAGGTTGGGTCAGTGGAGCCGGCAATTTAAGGTGTGCTTTGGGTAGGAGAGGAAGGGGAAGTGAGAGGAAACGGTGGACCAGGGAAACCAGAGCTCTTTTACAAACTCCGGGGCCTATGTCCAAATTCGGAATTGTCAGTGAAGACCCACCAAGGTTGAGAGGAAAGGAAGGGGAGGGAGGAAGCAAAGGACCACCCTACCCCTTCCCCTTACAAGGCCGAGCTGGGTAGGCCAAGCTTCCCAAGCCTGTAATCAAGACTTCCCAAATCTGTCATCATTCTCTGCAGCTGACAAATCAATTTTCACAGCCATTGCTTCCTCTAAGAGGGGCTGGGTTTTTCAGTTCTGGAGTTGGAGACAGAAACTGAGGCTCAGAAAGGGAATGCTAGGGATTCAAGGTCACACTGCAAGCTGCTGGTGGAGTCTGGATTGGATTCAGGGAAAATCACACCCATGCTAGTATCTGAGGTGTGATCTGAGGCCCCCAAGCTTTGGAAAGGCCAACCCTGGACTGAGGGGATCAGAGGAAGGGTGGGGCCTCCACGCCATCACAAGGCCCCTGGAGCCCAGCTGGGAGTCTCCTTCAGAAGAGAGGAGTGGTCCCTAGAAGGCGGGAGGGTCCACGGGGCCTGGAGTTGTGGACAGCCCAGCGCCCCTCTCGGTCAGCATACAAAGGGCCCTCCCTCGGGAACACACACAAGCCATTTCAGGTGTAGCCCCAGGGTCTGATTCTTTTTGCCCAGTCTTCGGCTCCAGCCACACCCTTCCCTGCGAGCCCTTAAACCCCCACCCAGGTGCCTCCAACCCGGGGCCTTCTAAGTCTCTCAAGCCCCTCACGGCAGGGGTTCCGGGGCCCCCCGCCCCTCCTCCACACTCTGCAGAGCAGCACCGCCTGTCCCCTCCCTCCTCCTCTTCTTTTTTCCTTTCCAAGCCGCAGCCCGCGCGCCCTCCGCCTCCGCTTCCCCGCCTGCGGCCGTGGATTTGCTCCACTGCGCTGCCCCAGACACGCGCTGCCCGCGACCCTCTCGGGTTACCGCGCCCTCGAGTTCCCGGTCCCCGCGCCCCTCCCCGGAGCCGGCGGCAGGCGTGGGTCAGCGATGACTGGGCGTTTACGGCTCTCCCTTCAGGTCCCTACAACCGCCCCCCGCCCCGAGTCGGGTGGAGGGCTCCCCTGGAGCGATCCCTTTTCCAGCTTCAACCTACTCACCCCGCGGCGGAAGCCTCCCGTAGCGGACGGACAGAGGGGCAGACCGACACGCAGACGCGGAGCTCGCTGGGTCAGAGCCCGTTAGCAGAGCTGCAGCAGTCGCAGCGCAGGGGCGGGCCAGGACAGTCCTCGGCTCCCGGGCCCGACACGTGGCGCGCAGGGGCCAATCGGGCTCGCCTCGCCTCCCCCACCCCTACTCTTCCCCCATCCCCAAACTCTTTCGCTCCTGGAATCTTAGAATGTCACCAGCCGGGAGGGGCCTCTCCAGGAGAACCTCCGTCCAAGCTCAGTCCCGGGACCCGCGCGACCTAGAGGGAAGGCGGACAAAGGTCACTCGGCCATTCAGGACCAAAAATCAGAGCTCCCGACTCCAGTTCTGTACGCTTTCCCCCAAATTCTTGCTGCTCGCCCTAGCTTTGTTGAGAAACAGGACCTTGAAGCTTAACAAAGTTAAAGCCAAGCATTTAATCTGCCTTATCAAATTCTATTCAACAGCCCCATCAGGTCTGTGACATGACTCAGCCACTTTCCAGAGGAGAGCCCAGAGAAGCCCAGTTTTTAAACGACGGTCACGCAGCTAGTAAGTTGTGGAGCCGGGACTCCAACCTGGGCCAGGTGATTCCGGAGGGGTGCTTGCTCCAGCTTTGCTCTGGGGAGCGCACAATCCCCAGGAAAGGGAGACAGACTAGCAGCTATAATTCGGGGCTGTGGGGGAAAACCATAGAATAATTAGATAGGGATAAACTTTGGAAATCCAGAGGAACTGAGAATGACTGTCCCCCAGGGGATTTGTAAAGGCTTCCTGCAGGAGGTGATGCTGCAGTAAAATCAGAGGTACTTCCCACCCTCACCCACCCCTTAGAAACTCTGCTTTGATGGGAAGATGGCAACCCTGGGCTGCTGAGTCTTCATAGGCAAGACTCTCAGATGCTCTGATTTTCAATTTGCTCAACCAAAAGAGGGATCATCAAAGCTCCTTCCAAATGTTGTCTTCAATCTGTCGCTAGTTTCAGTTCAGTTCAGTTCAGTTGCTCAGTCGTGTCCGACTCTTTGCGACCCCATGAATCGCAGCACGCCAGGTCTCCCTGTCCATCACCATCTCCTGGAGTTCACTCAGACTCACGTCCATCGAGTCCGTGATACCACCCAGCCATCTCATCCTCGGCCATCCCCTTCTCCTCCGAACTCTAAACCTCTAGAAAGGAGTATGTTCATCTATTGATTCCCCCAACATTTACTGAGCACCTGCTTCATGCTGGGCATTGAGCTGGGAGACCAGGGAACAAATAGTAAATGAAGCCCAGACCTGCCCTCAGGGAGCTTCTACTCTTATGGAAGACAAATGGTTAGGTCTTTGTTAATATAAAGATTATGTAGTTACAATCTGGCAGCAATAAAAGATGCTTTAATGGCAGATGGATCCTGCCTAACCTAATCTCTGAACAAGAATCGTGTTAAATTGTAACCAAAAGATGAACGGAATCTAGTAGGAGACTAAGAAGAAATTAAAGTAATTAATGGTTTAAATAAGTAAATTAATTACTTTATTAACTTAAGATGACATCTGCTGTTAGCAGAAGTGTTACCGGACACGGGTTCCTGCAGAATAACTCAAAGGTATTGCTATGTATATTCATTCAGGAGGACCAGTACCTTGCCTCAAGACTGCACTATTTTCTCTTCACTGCCCCTCCTTTGTTTCTACATCCCCTCCCTTCCCTGATTAGCAACTGCTAGAACTTAGTTCAGTCGCTCAGTCGTGTCCGACTCTTTGCGACCCCATGAATCGCAGCATGCCAGGCCTCCCTGTCCATCACCAACTCCTGGAGTTCACTCAGACTCACATCCATCGAGTCAGTGATGCCATCCAGCCATCTCATCCTCTGCCATCCCCTTCTGCCCCCAATCCCTCCCAGCATCAGAGTCTTTTCCAGTGAGTCAACTCTTCACATGAGGTGGCCAAAGTACTGGTGTTTCAGCTTTAGCATCATTCCTTCCAAAGAAATCCCAGGGCTGATCTCCTTGAGTCCAAGGGATTCTCAAGAGTCTTCTCCAACACCACAGTTCAAAAGCATAATTCTTCGGCGCTCAGCCTTCTTAACAGTCCAACTCTCACATCCATACATGACCACAGGAAAAACCATAGCCTTAACTAGACGGAACAGGGAAGGTCGTGGAGGCTGATGAAAGACTGTTTTTCTACAAACAAGAAATGGGGATGCAGAAAGGATTTATGGAAGCCCCACAGGGTCCTGCTTGGCTTCAGAAGCAACACCTTCTAAGATAGACTGTGAGGAGGCTGGCTGGCCCAAGCAAGGATGGAGGTGAGGTCTCCTCAAGCATCATAACAGTATCTGCTATTTATTGAGAATTTTGTATGAGCCAGGCACCATTATAAATGCTTTACTTGCAATGCCACATTGAATCCTCACAATTCATTAGTAAATATTTATTCAGCACCTTCTCTGTACCAGGCACTATTTTAAACTTTATCAGCAAACACAATGATCTCTGCCCTCATGGAATCTGCATTCCAGCAGAGGGTAGATAGATACACAATAAGTAATCATGACAGTATGTTAGAAGGTGATAAGTGCTTTGGACAAAAAGAAGAAAAAGCAGATGAAGTGTCCTAGGCTGGTGGGGGAAGCTGCAACGTTACATAGGGTTTTCAGCAGAGGAAACAGCTGGAACAAATGCTCCAGGGCTGGAGCAAGCCTGGAATGTTGAAGGAGCAGCAGGAGGCCAGTGGAGTGGAAAGAGCCAGAGGGAAGGAGGGGCGGGAAGGTAGGGACAGGGATGGGCAGGGAGAGGAGAAGATATAGCTTCTGACGTCTATAAAGGCAGGAACAAAGAGATTTTCCAGCTCAAGAAGAGACAGTGAATTTGCCCTTCATTTGCCTTTTGTTTCATTAGGTCCCTCGATGGATTTCTACCCTATTGGTGAGGGCAAGCCTCTGCACTCAGTCTACTGAATCAAGCCCTTATCTCTTAGCTTATCAAATATAAACCCCCAAATAATATTTTACTTAGCTGGGCAGCCCCCTTGTGAAAGGAAAATCCAAATGGACTTGGTATTTGTTAGAGCTCTCTAAATATAGAGCCTGGATGCCATTGACGAAGTGTGACTTATGCTTATCTTAGCCTAGATGGAATCTGATGGAATTTGTTCTTGTCCAGAACATCTGTTTTCATCCAGAGGCTGATACTCAGGTACTCATCAAACACTTACCTTAAGCAGAACTTAAAACAGCCATCCCTTAAGGACAAACACTTACTTTCTTACATTAGAGTCCAGCCTCATGGCTTTTAATACAAGTGCAGTTTTTCTTTAATTTTTTTTTCTTTTTTTTGCCACACTGCACAGCTTGGAGGATCTTGGTTCCCTAACCAGGGATTGATCTTGGCCGTGAAAACACACAGTCCTAACCATTGGAATACCAGGGAATTCCCAGCTTCATGGCTTTTGCCTATAATTATAAGCCCTTGACTCTTTCTCTTCTTTGGAACACTATTTCAGTTTCACTGGAATCTGTGACTCCCAAATCGCAATTCGTAAGACCAAACAAACTCTTTTCTTATTTGCAGCCTTCTGCACTTCTTTCTTTGACCTGATCAGACAAATGGATACAGAGTGGCCTGCCTCTGCCCTCACTCCAGCATCGCCGCCGACTGGAATAAAGCACCCACCAGAGTGCACTGTGCTCTGCCGTTTTCTTAGGTGGTCCTGGCTTGTGGTGCTCAGCCCTGTGCCTGAACCTCCCACCTTAGAAGACGTTCTGTTCTATTTCAGTGTCCTCTGTGCCAGTTTTCAGGACTTTGTTTCCCATTTTGGTGTGGTGATTAATCACTCTTGGAAAAATGAAATTTTTCTCTCTAAAGGTAAGGCTCCAGTATTCTTGTGTAGAGAATCCCATGGACAGAGGAGCCTGGCGGGCTACAGTCCGTGGGGTCGCAAGAGTCGGACACGACTTAGCAACTAAACCACCACCACCAAAGGAAGGCTATAGAGCAGCCCCCCTGGAACTCCTGTGTTAGAGCTATGCACTCTAGTCCTGGAAGTGTTTATCTTGCTGGACTATAATTACCTGGGGTGATTTACAATTAAATTAGCCAACTTGGGGCTTATTGGAAATTCCCAAATTAGTTTATCTACACAGTTAATTAGAAAAAGGATGTAAGATAACAAATAACAGGAAGCCTATTTCAATTGGTATTCAGTTCAGTTCAGTCCAGTCCCTCAGTCATGTCTGACTCTTTGTGACCCCATGAACCGCAGCACACTAGGCCTCCCTGTCTATCACCAACTCCCGGAGTTCACTCAAACTCACGTCCATCGAGTCCATGATGCCATCCAGCCATCTCATCCTCTGTCATCGCCTTCTCCTCCTGCCCCCAATCCCTCCCAGCATCAGAGTCTTTTCCAATGAGTCAACTCTTCACATGAGGTGGCCAAAGTACTGGAGCTTCAGCTTTAGCATCATTGCTTCCAAAGAACAACCAGGACTGATCTCCTTTAGGATGGACTGGTTGGATCTCCTTGCAGTCCAAGGGACTCTCAAGAGTCTTCTCCAACACCACAGTTCAAAAGCATCAATTCTTTGGCACTCAGCTTTCTTCACAGTCCAACTCTCACATCCATACATGACCACTGGAAAAACCATAGCCTTGGCTAGACGAACCTTTGTTGGCAGAGCAATGTCTCTGCTTTTGAATATGCTATCTAGGTTGGTCATAACTTAATTTCATGGCTGTAATCACCATCTGCCGTGATTTTGGAGCCCCCAAAAATAAAGTCTGACTCTGTTTCCACTGTTTCCCCATCTATTTCCCATGAAGTGATGGGACCAGATGCCATGACCTTAGTTTTCATAATGTTGAGCTTTAAGCCAATTTTTTCACTCTTCTCTTTCACTTTCATCAAGAGGCTTTTTAGTTCCTCTTCACTTTCTGCCATAAGGGTGGTATTATCTGCATATCTGAGGTTATAACTGGAATTGAGAGCCTCCAAATACAATGAACCCACAACAGCTTCCCTGGGAGAAACGCAATGTCATTTGAGTTACATCTTACAAATTTTTGCACAATTGTAAATGCAGCTCTTAGAGGCAGTTCAAATTCTACCCATTCCTTTTCATGAATCCCAAAACCATCCCTATTTATCTCAAAAGGCTTGTAACCTCTCTGAGAACTCTTACCTAAGCCATCTCTGATTCCCAAGACTGGAGAAAATAATTTTTAAAAAGGAAAAGAGGTATTTTTAAACTCAAATTGCCTAAAAGACTCTGTTGCTCAAATTACCTCCTTAAAATTGCAAAGGCATATATACATGTCAAAGGCATATATACCTATGCCTGATTCATGTTGAGGTTTGCCAGAAAACAACAAAATTCTGTAAAGCAATTATCCTTCAATTAAAAAATAAATGAAAATTTAAAAATTGCTTGTCAAGGGCAAATACAGGTCTTAAAGATATTCTCCACAAATAATGAAAGCCTTTATTTAGACATTGTAGGTTGATCCACCCATCCAGCTGCATAATATCTGGTTCTAAAGGGGGTTGTCATAATAGAAAGGGCAGTATGGATAGTCTTCTGCAGGGGATAAATCTCAGTGTTACAAAAAGGATGGATAGCAGGTAGGAGAACATTGTGGTGGACATTCAGAGGAACAGGAAGGAGCAGAGGGAGCTAGCGAGAGCACTCTTAGGACTTCAGAGGATTTTTCCAAAATGGAAATGCTCTGAGATCCCCAACCAAGCATCGAAAGTCTTAACCACTGGATTGCCAGGGAAACCCCACTTACCAATTCTGTATGCAGTAGTGTGTATATGTTAATCCCAAACTCCTAATTTATCTCCCCCCTCTTCCTTTTGATAACAATAAGATTATTTTCTCTGTTTGTGAGTCTGTTTCTGTTTTGTAAATAAGTTCATTTGTATCCTTTTTTAGATTCTGCAAATAAGCTATATCATATATTTGTCTTCCTCTGTCTGACTTACTTCACTTGGTATAATAATTTCTACAAACTAGTGAGTTTTGTATTATACCTGATTAAGGACTAAACTTTTAAAATGAAAACTGTGAGATCTTGTGTCTGTTTGTGTAGATATCTATGTATGTACATTATAAATATAGATATGGTGTTTTTTTCTACGTTCAGATGGTGTTGCTAAAACTAATTTGTAAAAGAGCTCTATTTAATTGGCTTAAAACAAAAAAGCACTGTATAAATTGAGTATATCCCCTGATATATAACAGAAACTAAGCCAAATGTTTTTTAGGTTCACATGATCTAGGATTAATCCACGGTAAATAAAGCTAATTTGTTTACTGGCTTATTCCTATTGGTCTGCTCTTGATAATAAGTGACTGTAAAAGGTAGAGCCTGTTTTGTCAAAATTGCACCTTATTTTCTACATTGTCTTTATCAGGTCTTTAGTCCTCCGGATATTAAAAAAGCTAAATTTTGCTCAGAACTATATAACCTTCTATGTTTGCCTGTGAAGTCATTGTTATTATTATTTAAATGAATAACTAAGTATATTTTCACAATGACCTATGATCCTGTTTGACCAAGTGTTTTGAAAAACTTTGATATTTTTGACAGACTTTCCAAAATGAAATTCTCAACAAAGTCTTTGTGACTTAGAACTAACTCTGAGATTTGAAATATTTCACAGGGTCTCTCAAATCTACCAAAGATTTGTTTTCTCTCCTTGTAGAAAAGGAGATGTTAAACTAATTAGATATGGTATTTAATTGATACCATATGGTATTTAACTGATACCTTATTTGATACGTTACATTACGCGGGAAGCACGGTTTCCCGTGCTGTGAAGAGCAGACTCGGTGGGTTGTTGCAGGTACAGACTTGACTGGAATGGGCTGAGGATTACAAACACCAGCTACTTATTCCAGGAGCTTTGCTGTAAAGGCCAGCAAAGATACGTGGCAGTTTCTGGCAGGAGGATGGGGTCAAGAGGAGGGTTCTGGGTTTTTTTTTAATGATTGGAGGCATCACAGCATATTCACGTGCTGATGGGAACGATCGGATAGAGACGGACAGCACAGATGATGGACAAAGAGTGGGACCTAGGGGACGTCCTTAGTGGCTCAGTAAAGACTTCAAGCTCCCAATGCAGGGGCCTCGGTTTGATCCCTGGTCAGGGAATTAGAGCCCGCAGGCTGCAACTAAAGTTCCCGCATGCAACAACTAAGACCTTTATTTACTTGGTGCAGTCAAATAAATAATAATTTTTTTAAAAATAGTGGAATCTAGTGCGCAAATGTAGGGATTTGCAGTAAGGTTAACTGAAGTTCAGAGAAATTATGGCCTTTGCCCAAAGTCAGCCCAAGGGACTGAGAGCAGGAGTGAAAGCCAGGTCCCCTTAACTGCAGAGCCCAAGGCCTTATTTCCTGAGCTTCAGAAAGAAGTCTAATATATCAGTAATTCTTTTTGAGCCGATCATCTCCTTTCTGGGAATTAATCCTAAGAAATTTTAGTCCAAAGGAAATAGTTTGAAATACAGAGAAAGCTTTTTTAGGCCCAACGGTGTATTTCTTAACTGCAAAAAAGGAAACAAGCTAAGCATCCAGGGACTGTGGAATAGCATATGTCACACAGCCTCACTGGCTGGCGGAAACAAAGCCTGAAAGGAGACAAACAAAGGATGTCTGTGTTAGGAAGGGAGAGCAGGCCACGATGACTTCATGTCTTTGGCGCTGGCCCAAGCCCCCTCCTCCACGGGGTGGCCCTTCCGAAAGTGTGGTGCTGTGACACAGGCCAGCACAAGGGACCGCGATTCCAGACTTCTCACTTCCCTTCGCTGGACTGTGGTTTCTCGAAGATGAGAGAGCTTCAAGATCTGGTTGGTGACGCTAGTTGGTGACGCTGCCTGCCATGCAGGAGAGGTTCAGTCCTTGGGTGGTGAAGACCCCCTGTAGGAAGGTGTGGCAACTCACTCCAGACACTGGCAAGGAACACAGGCGTGCACGCCCCCTGGGGAAGCTTGAGACGGTCCCATACTGCCACCTACTGGCAGTTTCTAGTTCTGCCTGCCTCTGTCCAGAGAGGGGAGCCACTGCTGGGTGGGCCCAGAGATGGGTCTCATTTTATTTTTAAAAAGTTTGGCCGTACTACATAGCTTGTGGGGTCCTAGTTCCCTGGCCAGGGATTTGACTTGGGTTCTCAGCAGTGAAAGTGTGAAGTCCTAACTACCCGACCACCAGGGAATTTCTGGGTCTATTTTATTATTTTTTATTTATATTTTTAGGCCACACTGCACTGCATGTGGGGTATTAGTTCCCTGACCAGGGATCAAACCCACACCCTCTGCATTGAAAGCACAGAGTCTTAACCACTGGAACACCAGGGAGGTCGCCCCAGGTCGCACTTTAACTTCATTTCAGAAAGGCACCCCAGACTGCTCACATGGCAGCCAGGAATAACCTTTCCCTCCACCACTCCTCTAAAGGCCCGTTTCAGTGCCCAGCATTTCTCCATACGACTCGAGGGTCACTTCTGTCTAAGGAAAAGCACATAAGGGGTTTCGCTAGGCACAAAGCAGATTGTTTTCTGCTCTGGGGTCTTACGAAGACACTTAGTTTTGGGCAGGCAGCTCACTGAGAGGATAAAGAGATGGGGAAGCAGTGTACTAAAGGAAGACAGGCTTTAAAATCACAGATCCACTTTTCTCATTGTTTCATTCCTCATTATAAAAATAATGGGTGTTCATTATAGATAATCAAAAGATGAAAAAAAAAATTAAAACCGTGATTTTAAAATCCAAAGATAGCCTACATCATCACATCATTCTTTATCACAACAACAACACCAATAATAGCAACATTTACAGAGAACTTACGTGCCACTGGAGAAGGGAATAGCAAACCACTTCAGTATTCTCGCCTTGAGAAGCCCATGAACAGTATGAAAAGACAAAAAGATAGGACACTGAAAGACGAACTCCCCAGGTCAGTAGGTGCCCAACATGCTACTGGAGATCAGTGTAGAAAAAAACTCCAGAAAGAATGAAGGGATGGAGCCAAAGCAAAAACAACACTCATTTGTGGATGTGACTGGTAATGGAAGCAAGATCCGATGCTGTAAAGAGCAGTAATGCGTAGGAATCTGGAATGTTAGGTCCATGAATCAAGGCAAATTGGAAGTGGTCAAACAGGAGACGGCAAGAGTGAGTGTCGACATTTTAGGAATCAGCAAACTAAAATGGACTGGAATGGGTGAATTTAACTCAGATGACCATTATATCTACTACTGTGGGCAAGAATCCCTTAGAAGAAATGGAGTAGTCATCATAGTCAGCAAGAGTCCAAAATGCAGTACTTGGATGCAATTTCAAAAATGACAGAATAACCTCTGTTCGTTTTCAAGGCAAACCATTCAATATCACAGCAATCCAAGTCTCTGCCCTGACCAGTAACACTGAAGAAGCTGAAGCTGAATGGTTCTATGAAGACCTACAAGACCTTTTCAAACTAACATCCCCAAAAGATGTCCTTTTCATTATAGGGGACTGGAATGCAAAAGTAGGAAGTCAAGAAACACCTGGAGTAACAGGCAAATTTGGCCTTGGAGTACAGAATGAAGCAGGGCAAAGGCTAATAGAGTTTTGCCAAGAAAATGCACTGGTCATAGCAAACACCCTCTTCCAACAACACAAGAGAAGGCTCTACACATGGACATCACCAGATGGTCAACACCAAAATCAGATTGATTATATTCTTTGCAGCCAAAGATGGAGAAGCTCTATACAGTCAGCAAAAACAAAACTGGCAGCTGACTGCGGCTCAGATCATGAACTCCTTACTGCCAAATTCAGACTAAGAAAGTAGGGGAAATGACTATACCATTCAGGTATGACCTAAATCAAATCCCTTACAGTTATACAGTGGAAGTGAGAAATAGATTTAAGGGACTAGATCTGATAGACAGAGTGCCTGAAGAACTATGGATGGAGGTTCATGACATTGTACAGGAGACAGGTATCAAGACTATCCCTAAGAAAAAGAAATGCGAAAAAGCAAAATGGCTGTCTGAGGAGGACTTCCAAATATCTGTGAAAAGAAGAGAAGCAAAAAGCAAAGGATAAAAGGAAAGATATGAATGCAGAGTTTGAAAGAATAGCAAAGAGAGATAAGAAAGCCTTCCACAGTGATCAGTGCAAAGAAATAAAGCAAAACAATAGAATGGGAAAGACTAGAGAACTCTTCAAAAAAATAGAGATACTGAGGGAACGTTTCATGCAAAGATGGGCTCAATAAAGGACAGAAATGGTATGGACCTAAATGAAGCAGAAGATATTAAGAAAAGGTGGCAAGAATACACAGAAGAACTACAAAAAAGATCTTCACGATCTAGATAATCACGATAGTGTGATCACTCACCTAGAGCCAGACATCCTGGAATGTGAAGTCAAGTGGGCCTTAGGAAGCATCACTACGAACAAAGCTAGGGGAGAGGATGGCATTCCAGTTGCGCTATTTCAAATCTTGAAAGATGATGCTGTGAAAGTGCTGCACTCAATATGCCAACAAATTTGGAAAACTCAGCAGTGGCCACAGGACTGGAAAAGGTCAGTTTTCATTCCAATCCCAAAGAAAGGCAATGCCAAAGAATGCTCAAACTACCACACAATTGTACTCATCTCACACACTAGTAAAGTAATGCTCAAAATTCTCCAAGCCAGGCTTCAGCAATACATGAACAGTGAACTTCCAGATGTTCAAGCTGGTTTTAGAAAAGGCAGAGGAACCAGAGATCAAATTGCCAACATCTGCTGGATCATGGAAAAAGCAAGAGAGTTCCAGAAAAACATCTATTTCTGCCTTATTGACTATGCCAAAGCCTTTGACTGTGTGGATCACAATAAACTGTGGAAAATTCTGAAAGAGATGGGAATACCAGACCACCTGACCTGCCTCTTGAGAAATGTATATGCAGTTCAGGAAGCAACAGTCAGAACTGGACATGGAACAACAGACTGGTTCCAAATAGGAAAAGGAGTACATCAAAGCTGTATATTGTCATGAGAAGTGCTGGGCTGGATGAAGCACAAGCTGGAGTCAAGATTTCTGGGAGAAATATCAATAACCTCAGATATGCAGATGACACCATGCTTATGGTAGAAAGTGAAGAAGAACTAAAGAGCCTCTTGATGAAAGGTGTAAGAGGAGAGTGGAAAAGTTGGCTTAAAGCTCAGCATTCAGAAAACTAAGGTCATGGCATCTGGTCCCATAGCTTCATGGCAAATAGATGGGGAAACAGTGGCAGACTTTTTGGTCTCCAAAATCATGGCAGATGGTGATTTCAGCCATGAAATTAAAAGATGCTTACTCCTTGGAAGGAAAGTTATGACCAACTTAGACAGCATTATTAAAAAGCAGAGACATTACCTTGCCAACAAAGGTCCATCTAGTCAAGGCTATGGTTTTTTCCGGTAGTCACCTATGAATGTGAGAGTTTAACTATAAAGAAAGCTGAGCCCCGAACTGATGCTTTTGAACTGTGGTGTTGGAGAAGACTTTTGAGAGTCCCTGGGACTGCAAGGAGACCCAATCAGTCTATCCTAAAAGAAATCAGTCCTGAATATTCATTGGAAGGACTGAGGCTGAAGCTGAAACTCCAATACTTTGGCCACCTGATACGAAGAACTGACTCATTTGAAAAGACCCTGATGCTGGGAAAGATTGAAGGAGGAAGGAGAAGGGGGTGACAGAGGATGAGATGGTTGGATGGCATCACCGACTCAATGGGCGTGAGTTTGAGTAAACTCTGGGAGTTGGTGATGGAGAGCGAGGCCTGGCATGCTGCAGTTCATGGGGTTGCAAAAAGTTGGACACGACTGAGTGAGTGAACTGAACTGAGCTATGTGCCACACACAGACTTTTCTTTGCAAAAAAAGTGTAACATATTGAAAATATTATTATTTTTTAATAAGTTGATTTTTATTTTTTTCACAAATAAATTGTTTTTAAAAGTCATATTTATTTATTTATTTATTTTTGACTGTGTCATGAAGCCTGTGGGGTCCTATTTCACTGACCAGGGATTGAACCCGAACACTCTGCAAAGTCTTAATTGGTGGACCACCAGGGAAGTCTCTCAAATATTACTTTATCCTCCATAAATCTTTATTTAAACATTTTTTCATGTGATTGAATATTGTTATTCAAAACATTTAAGTAGCTGAATCAAATTCCTTTCCATGATAATAGTATAATTTACTTATATTTGCCTAATGTTGAATGTTTAGGTTGATTCGGTTTTTTTCAGCACACTTTTGAGATTATTTTCTAAAACTTGAATTCCAAATAAAAAGAGTAGTGAATATTTTTTGAGGCTTCTGATAAATATTACCAAGTTAGCCTCCATTTAGAGGTAATCAGTGTACATTGTCAAAGAGAAACCTCTGGACTGTAGAATCATTACCTGTATTTCATACATCAAGAAACACGTTGGCCTCCATTATCTCAGCACAGCTGAGGCAGACGGAGCTGGCGCTATAATCCCATCTAAAGGACATGGAACTTGAGACCCCAGGAAGCTCCGTGACTTAGTCACATAGCACAGCTAGTTGGTGCCCAAGCTGACTCGAACTCAGGTTCTCTCACGGTGTCTCTTGTCTCAGAAACAAACTCACTTCTTTCAGGTTTGACACCACATCTAGGTCTTCAGTTTCCATCCCATTTGCCATGAAGTGATGGGTCCGGATGCCATGATGTTCATTTTTTGAATGCTGTGTTTTCAGCCAGCTTTTTTAAAGCCAGCTTTTCAACCAAGTGCCTGAACAACAACAACAACTCTGTCTTCAGAAGGCTTCTTCGACTGGAGAGTGTACTGTGGACCCTCCAGACAGCTCATCACCCCACAGCAAAGCTGAACTAAGAGATTCCCTTAACCCCTAGGGAGAAAGCCACAGCAAAGCTGGGGTCATGGTGAAAGGGCAGGCTTGAAAGCCACCGTAATTAGAAAAGGAGGCATAGTACAGTGCTTTAGAGCAGTCTTTTTTTTTTTTTAAGTTGCCCTTAGGCATGTGAGACCTTAGTTCCCCAACCAGGGATCGAACCCTTGTCCCCTGCATTGGAAGGCAGATTTTTAACCACTGGATAACCAGGGAAGTCTCTAGAGCATAGTCTTTAAATTAAAAGGCAAATAACCATCAAAGCTGTAAGGGTCTGGTTCCACCACATCTAGCAGAGCAACTGTGAACCCTTTATTTTTCTGTTTTTTCAGTTACAATACATGGATAGTATAAAAGTATCTACCTTGAAAGTTTGCTGTTGGAATTTACTGATATAATGATATAAATCCCTTAGCAGCAATTAGCACTTAGTAGAGATCAATTTAAGCATCATTATAGCTCAGTCAGTAAAGAATCTGCCTGCAATGCAGGAGACCCGGGTTCGATTCCTGGGTAGGGAAGATCCCTTGGAGAAGGGAATGGCCATCCATTCCAGTGTTCTTGCCTGGAAAATCCCATGGATAGAGGAACCTGGCAGGCTATATTCCATGGGGTCACAAGAGTAGGACTTGACTTACCAACCAAGCCACCACCACCATTATTATTATTTATTAAATGGATATTGTCCTGGTCTGTAAATAGTAAGAGGCAAGAGCTACTCTGGCTGGATCATATGACCTTGCAGTGTAGTTTTTGTTTTGTTACTATCTGTACACTAGTAGAGAGGAGGGGATGGGAAAAAAATGATCTCTTAAGATTGCCTTTCTTCTTGTCTGTGAAGATTCTTCAGTTCAGTTCAGTTCAATCGCTCAGTCGTGTCCGACTCTTTGAGACCCCATGAATCACAGCACGCCAGGCCTCCCTGTCCATCACCATCTCCCAGAATTCACTCAGACTCACGTCCATCGAGTCCGTGATGCCATCCAGCCATCTCATCCTCTGTTGTCCCCTTCTCCTCCTGCACCCAATCCCTCCCAGCATCAGAGTCTTTTCCAGTGAGTCAACTCTTCTCATGAGGTGGCCAAATACTGGAGCCTCAGCTTCAGCATCATTCCTTCCAAAGAAATCCCAGGGCTGATCTCCTTCAGAATGGACTGGTTGGATCTCCTTGCAGTCCAAGGGACTCTCAAGAGTCTTCTCCAACACCACAGTTCAAAAGCATCAATTCTTCGGCGCTCAGCCTTCTTCACAGTCCAACTCTCACATCCATACATGACCACAGGAAAAACCATAGCCTTGACTAGACGGACCTTAGTCGGCAAAGTAATGTCTCTGCTTTTGAATATGCTCTCTAGGTTGGTCATAACTTTTCTTCCAAGGAGTAAGCATCTTTTAATTTCATGGCTGCAGTCACCATCTGCGGTGATTTTGGAGCCCCCCCAAATAAAGTCTGACACTGTTTCCACTGTTTCCCCATCTATTTGCCATGAAGTGATGGGGTCGGATGCCATGATCTTAGTTTTCTGAATGTTGAGCTTTAAGCCAACTTTTTCACTCTCCTCTTTCACTTTCATCAAGAGGCTTTTTAGTTCCTCTTCACTTTCTGCCATAAGGGTGGTGTCATCTGCATATCTGAGGTTATTGATCTTTCTCCCGGCAATCTTGATTCCAGCTTGTGTTTCTTCCAGTCCAGCATTTCTCATGATGTACTCTGCATAGAAGTTATATAAGCAGGGTGACAATATACAGCCTTGACGTACTCCTTTTCCTATTTGGAACCAGTCTGTTGTTCCATGTCCAGTTCTAACTGTTGCTTCCTGACCTGCATACAGATTTCTCAAGAGGCAGGTCAGGTGGTCTGGTATTCCCATCTCTTTCAGAATTTTCCACAGCAAAGGAGCAAAAGAAAGATATAAGCATCTAAATGCAGAGTTCCAAAGAATAGCAAGAAGAGATGAGAAAGCCTTCTTCAGGGATCAATGCAAAGAAATAGAGGAAAACAACAGAATGGGAAAGACTAGAGATCTCTTCAAGAAAATTAGAGATACCAAGGGAACATTTCATGCAAAGATGGGCTGGATAAAGGACAAAAATGGTATGGACCTAACTGAAGCAGAAGATATTAAGAAGAGGTGGCAAGAATACACAGAAGAACGGTACAAAAAAGATCTTCACGAACCAGATAATCATGATGATGTGATCACTAATCTAGAGCTAGACATCTTGGAAAGTGAAGTCAAGTGGGCCTTAGAAAGCATCGCTATGAACAAAGCTAGTGGGGGTGATGGAATTCCAGTTGAGCTGTTTCAAATCCTGAAAGATGATGCTGTGAAAGTGCTGCACTCAATATGCCAACAAATTTGGAAAACTCAGCAGTGGCCACAGGACTGGAAAAGGTCAGTTTTCATTCTAGTCCCAAAGAAAGGCAATGCCAAAGAATGCTCAAACTACCACACAATTGTACTCATCTCACACGCTAGTAAAGTAATGCTCAAAATTCTCCAAGCCAGGCTTCAGCAATACATGAACAGTGAACTTCCAGATGTTCAAGCTGGTTTTAGAAAAGGCAGAGGAACCAGAGATCAAATTGCCAACATCCGCTGGATCATGGAAAAAGCAAGAGAGTTCCAGAAAAATATCTATTTCTGCCTTATTGACTATGCCAAAGCCTTTGACTGTGTGGATCACAATAAACTGTGAAGATTTTTAGTCTGTAACATTCTAAGACTCCATTTGCTGTTGAGGAATCTGTGTGATCAAGATTCTGTGAGATTAAGGCTCTGTAACTTTAAGGTTATCTTTCTGGGATTCTGAAATCCCATGCCTCACTCAAAATTCTATTGAAAGAGTCTGTCTGCAGGGAATGAGAGCTTTCCTGCAAAGCTTGCCTGACTAGCTCCTACTCTTCTTGTGGGTTTCTTCTTAAACAGCACTTCTTCAGAAATTCCTTTCGGTCCTTCCTCCAGTGCACTTTATGCACCCTTCTCCATTGCCTCTCATGGAATCCTATCCTTTTTCATCACAACTTGGGGCCCAGTTGGTATTTATACATTTATTTGTGTGTTTGGTTAATGCCTGTCTTCATGTCTCCATGGATGGCAGATTTTCAATAAATATTTGATGAATGAAAAATAAATTGGTAACGCAGTGGTTAGGGGTCCACCTGCCAATGCAGGGGACCTGGATTCGATTTCTGGTCTGGGAAGACTCGACACGCCAAGCTGAAGCTAGGCCCCTGTGTCACGAGTTCTGAGCCTGCGTGCTGCAGGTACTGAAGCCTGCGCACCTACCTGCGCTCTTCAAAAAGAGAAGCCACCAAAATGAGAAGCCTGCACACCACGCCGGAAGAGCGGCTCCTGCTCGATGCAGCTAGAGAAAGTCCACACAAAGCAACAAATACTCAGTGCAGCCATAAATGAATAGATTCCACAATCTTAAGATTCCATGAGTGTTTAGTCCCACTCTTACCCCATCTGAGGGCTGACAGGAAGGCAGTGACCTTTCCAATTCCATGATGTTTCCTTGACCATTTATGTCCTGCCCCCCTCTATTCCCCACCTTTCTGTTACTTGCCTTTTTGGGAGCCCTCGGATTAGAGAAGAGGCTGGGCTATGTCTCTCTGTTGAAACCAGCCTGGAGCAGTTCATTCATTCATTCAGCAAATGTTTGTCTAGTGCCCACAAAGTGCCAGGCAGTGTGCAGGAGGCTGGAACGAAGCGGGAGCCAAGCAGACCTGGTCCCAGCTTCAGAGCTCACACCCTAGAGCACTGGAGGTGAACAATCACAAATGATCATAAAATTACAAACTGAGTTAGATGCTGTGGGACAAAGAGGGACGGGGGTCTCTAAGATTGTGTAATGACCTGTGGTCTAGACCCAGAACCTTGAGTGGCTCTCCCACGCTCATTATCTGGGATGCATGGCTGCTCTCCTGCTGAAATTGCTCCCCTAGGGAATGGTCAACAAAAGCTTGAGTATGAAGTGGTGACTTGCCCAGCATCCAGCACCTCCATTAAAAGCACTGTGCCCATGAAACTGGGAGTTAAACCGGGAGCTCTAGGTGTCTGTCGCCTTCTTGGAACTGATGGGGAAACTGAGGCCCAAAGGGAAGAAGAGGCTCCTCAAGGTCACACAGGAAATGGTAAAGTGAGAACCAGACCCCAAGCCCCTCAGGCCCCCCATGCTCTGCTGCCTCCTGCCACTACACACTACTTCCCTCCTTCTAAGAATGACTGTTAAATATATATACATGGGGAGTCTTGTCTCAACAAAGAGACAGGAGGCTTTCTACTAGCTCACAAACCACAGTTAGAATGTTGACCAAACTTTGCAGGAGAGCAAGGGCCCCACCAAGCTCTGTTTAGAAAGACTTGCATGGCTGTGTTCACGTAGGTCACAAACATGTGAATGAAAACCCATCCATGACATGCCTGTGTTGAATATATCATTTTCCTTTAACAAACATTTTCTTGGAGTAAATGTAGCTATGTGAGCCTTGAAATGCTAGTTCCTGCTCACTGTAGCATGGTTTCCTGTAGCAAAAAAATGGAAACAACTGCTACTGAAACAGCCTAATTAACATCCCTTGCTAAAGCAACAGATGGATGGTGGTGGAACCAAGGCATCGGACACTCTGTGGCACTTTAAAAATACAGCAGTAGGTCTATACAGGGGGCTACTGCTCATTGTTGAGTTAAAAAAAAAAAGAAAAAGCAAGTTTAAGAAAAATATCTACAGTGTAAAACCACATACAGAAAACAAAAGAACTCATGAAACAATCCTGTATCTTTCTGTGGATACACATGTGCTTATATAAATGCAGAAATAAAATCTGGAAAAACACACACCAAGTTAATAAATACCCTCAGAGGCAAGGGGAAGGGGCCATGTACTGGGGAAGAGGTTATGTATTGGGGGAGGGACTGGTCAAATGGAATCTCATCAGCGAAAGAGACACAGATGTATAGTCTTTTGGACTCTGTGGGAGAAGGTGAGGGAGGGATGATTTGGGAGAACGACATCGAACCATGTATATTATAATATGTGAAACGAATCACAAGTTTGATGCATGAGACAGGGTGCTCGGGGCTGGTGCACTGGATGACCCAGAGGGATGGGATGGGGAGGGATGTAGGAGGGGGGTTCAGGATGGGGAACACATGTACACCCGTGGCGGATTCATGTCAATGTATGGCAAAACCACTACAACATTGTAATTAGCCTCCAATTAAAATAAATAAATTTATTTTAAAAAATGAATAGACAAGAAAAAAAGAATAAATTTTATTTACTTAAACTATTTTAAATTATTTATCTATTTATCAATATTTATTTTTTGGCCATGATGTGTGGCATATGGGATCTTAGTTCCCCAACAAGGGATCAAAGCTATGTCCCCTGCAATGGAAATGCAGAGTCTTAACCACTGGACTACCAGGGAAGTCCCAAGTTACGCTAGTTTAGAGAAATACTATACTTTTTTTTTTATATTGGAATATAGTTGATTTACAATGTTGTATAGTTTCAGATGTACAGCAAAGTGATTCAGTTATACATATTCATATACTATTCTTTTACAGATTTTTTTCCCATATAGGTTATTACAAAATATTATATATTGAGTAGAATCCCCTGTGCTATGGGCTTCCCCGGGGATCAAATGGTAACAAATTTGCCTGCCAATGCAGGAGCTGCAGGAGGCACGGATTTGATCCCTGGATCGGGGAGTCCCCTGCAGGAGGCAATGGCAACCTACTCCAATATTCTTGCTGGGAAATCCCGTGGACAGAGAAGGAGCCTGGTGGGCTACAGTCCAGGAGTCAGAGAGTCACACATGACTGAGCAACTGAGCATATATGTACCCTGTGCTAAACAGTAGGTTCTTGATGGCTATCTATTTTATGGACAGTACACTGTGGTGTGTATATGCTAATCCCAAACTCCAATTTATCTCTGCCCCACCTTTGCCCTTTGGGAACCATAAATTTATTTTCTAAGTCTGTGAGTCTGTTTCTGCTTTGTCAATAAATTCATTTGTATTGTGGTTTTCTTTTTTTTTTAGATTTCACATATAAGTGATATCATACGATATTTGTCTTTCTCTGTCTGACTTCACTTAGGATGATAATCTCTAGCTCCATCCATGTTGCTGCAAATGGCATGAAAAATACCTTTAGAGCGAGGGCTGGCAAAGTTTTCCTGTCCATGAGGTGAAGTGAAGTCTCTCAGTCGTGTCTGACTCATTGCAACCCAGGGACTGTAGCCTGTCAGGCTCCCCTGTCCATGGAATTCTCCAGGTAAGAATACTGGAGTGGGTTCCCTTCTCCGGGGGATCTTCCCAACCCAGGGATCAAACCCAGGTCTCCCGCGTTGCAGGTGGATTCTCTTACTGTTGGAGCTACCAGAGAAGCCCAGAGGGAGCAGTAAATACTTTAAGCCCGGTGGGCTCTAGTCTGCTGCTGTAAGTGCAAGTGCAGCTCTGGACAGTACGTACAAGAATGAGTGTGGCCGTTTTAAAATATGACTTTACTTATGGACACTAAAATTTGAATTTCACATATTTTCATATGTCATCAAATATTTTCTCTAACCATTTAAAACTGTTAAGAGTATTCTCAGGTCACTGGCTCTCTCGAAGCAGGTAACAGGAGATCTGGCCCCACGGCAGTAGCCAGACGTTGCTCTCAGTCCAGGCAAACCCCTCCCTGCCAAACACATTTTTTTTTTTTTTTGTCCTCGAGTATTCCTGCCCTTCAGGCCCCCTCATGGCCCTCTAGTGACCTGCAGTGGCCCCTCCAGCTGCCTCCTAGGTTCGCTTGTCTGCGCTTGGGGACCCACCCTGCAGAGCCGCAGGGCTGTTTTTCACTGAGCTAGGCTCCGAATGGCTCCATTCACCTTAGCAGGGGGATCACAGAGAAAATAATTGTGTGTGGAGCCTACTGGAGGAACCAGAGCTTTGATTTGCCTTTGAAATTAGCCCTCTCCTCCCCTGCTGTTCCCAGGGATCCCTCCCACTTCCCTAATCACACCTTGCTGGTGCCATCTCTCCCCTGCAGGCCCACGGCTGCATCAGTTCCAGGCGGCTCCACCATGGCCCGCAGAGCCTCTTGCTTCCTGTCCTGGTGTCTGCTCATCGGAGTCATGGCAGGTATGGACGACTTCTTCCATCTCAGCAGATCGTTTTCCTCCCCAGTCCTCTTGAGGACTCCCTGCCTGCCCCAACCTTGCCTCTTCTTTCCCAGGAGTGTCTGTTGACAGCACTGGAGTGATGCTGGAACACAGCACTCAGCCCAGCTCCTCCCTCACTGTCTGTGGCCCACTCTCTGTGCTGGGTCCTGTCACCTCTTTGAGCTCAGCTTCCTTATTTCATAGTGACAGAGATGGACTGTGTGCATTATCTCCATGTCTCTTCCAGACCCAACAAGCCTATCTGATCCGAAAGTCAGAAACTATAAAGTCTAGGAATCTGGGGTTCACCCGTGGTTCAGTGTGTGGAACTCTGAAATCTGACAGAATAAAACCTGGCTCCTAGGATCACTGGTAAGATTTAACAAAACCAAGGCTCAGTTTATTTGTGAGTAGAGTGGGGATAACAGTTAATCATAAAATTAGAGAGTAGTTTCAATGATTAATTTATATAATGTATATAAGCATCTTTCTTTAGCGCTCAGCTTTCTTTATAGTCCAACTCTCACATCCATACATGACTTCTAGAAAAACCAAAGCTTTGACTGGACAGACCTTTGCTGGTAAAGAAATGTCTCTGCTTTTAAATATACTGTCTAGGTTGGTCATATAAAGGAAGCTGAGCACCGAAGAATTGATGGTTTTGAACTGTGGCATTGGAGAAGACTTGAGAGTCCCTTGGACAGCAAGGAGATCCAACTAGTCCCTCCTAAAGGAAATAAGTCCTGAATATTCATTGGAAGGACTGATGCTGAAGCTGAAACTCCAATACCTTGGCCATCTGATGTGAAGAACCGACTCATTGGAAAAGACCCTGATGCTGGGAGTGATTGAAGGCAGGAGGAGAAGGGGAGGACAGAGGATGAGATGGTTGGATGGCATCACTGACTCAATGGATATGAGCTTGAGTAAGCTCCGGGAGTTGGTGATGGACAGGGAAGCATCCATCTGTCCATCTGGCCTGGAGCCTAATACACAAACACTCAATAAGCGGTAGCACTATTAATTAATTAATTAATTTTTTAAAATATTTATTTATTTATTTATTTAACTTTATTTTATTTTACAATACTGTATTGGCTTTGCCATACATTGACATGAATCCACCACGGGTGTACATGCGCTCCCAAACATGAACCCCCCTCCCACCAACACTATTAATTTAAAGGAACCTGGTTATTCTTGATCACACCAAGATTATGTAATTCTAAGAGTCTAGAAGTGTTTATTTCTAGATAAACACGTGTTTATTTCTAGATTCTCTGACTCTGTTAGTTGCTCAGTCATGTCCAGCTCTTTGTGACCCCATGGACTATAGCCTGCCAGGCTCCTCTGTCCATGGGATTCTCCAGGCAAGAACACTGGAGTGGATAGCCATTCCCTTCTCCAGGGGATCTTCCAACCCAGAGGTTGAACCTGGGTCTCCTTCATTGCAGGCAGATTCTTTACCCTCTGAGCCACCAAGGAAGCCCCTCTCTAAGAATCTCTGATTTTTCTCACAAAGATCAACAGTTGTAGAGCTCCATCAGGGGTACAGCCCGAAGGATTTCTGACAGTCAGTAAATGCTCAGGGGAGACTGAGACCCCAGGGAGATGTTCTTCTATCTCTCTGCTTCCAACCATCCCAGGAAGAGGCTGGGGCCATAACAATCTCTGTGAGAGAATAGCTGTGGCTGAAATAGGATTTAGAGAGCTGGCATCACCCCAGATGTCCTCTCCCAGATCTGTCTGGTCATTGGCACTAGGTATTCCCATGTGGTGCTATCAGATGCTCTTTAGAGAGCCTCAGATGGAAGGGAAGGGCAGGACCCTGTTGATAATAAGGCAGCAGTTTAAGAAAGGGTTAATTGTTGAGCCTGGAGGGTTTATTTGAAGGAGAAGGAGTTGGAGGATGGGGATACTGCAGGTGATGTGGTCATGCATTTAGAGCATGGGCACTGAGAATGATCCTTGAGAGCTCATCCAGACCAGAAATTTATAAAAATGATGCCGGAAGGAATTCATTCTATTGCCTTACTGCCTACTTTGGGGTCAGGACAAGAGATGAGGAGAGTAGTGTTTGAAAAGCTGGTTGGGTAAGTCTACAGCCCCCTCAATTCTTCAACCAGAAGACTTCCCCCCCCCCTTTTTCCCTCAACATATCTAGAGAGGGTTCTGTTATCTAGAGTGTGTCTATTCATTGGTTTGTTTTTTAAACTTGAAAATCTTGGTTTTCCAACCTCTTCATTTTATAAGTACAAAAACGGAGGTCCAGAGACAGCAAGATGAGGAATAAACAGGTAGCATCTAAGAATCTCCATCCTGGGAGGTGGGGCCTCTGCTAGGGAAGTGTTTGCAGCTGCCCTGTAATCAGGGCTTGCTCTGGGTCCTGGCTGAATCCAGCCAGGACAAGCCCAGCACTAGGAGCTGCTCTATCCCAGTCAGTGGTCAGATTTCAACTCCAGACCAAATAGGGTTTCAGACCCAAGTTCCAGAGATACCCCCAGCTTGTTGCTCTGATACAATCTTCTCAATTCGGGCAATCAAAGAACCAGCTAGTATTCCTGGCCCCTCTTTTATCCTGCCCACTGATTGGTTGCTTCACTGAAGGCTCCTAACCATAGAGGTTTGGCTATTAAAACTTTAACTTTAGTTTTAAAAAATATACTATGGCTTCCCAAAGATGTCCACATCTTCATCCCTAGAACCTTATATAGCAGAGGCATTAAGCTCACAGATGGAGTTAAGGTTGCCGATCGACTGACTTAAAATAAGGATGGTATGCTAGGTTATTCATTCAGGTGGGCCCAGTGTAATAACAAGGATCCTTAAACATGGAAGAAATGAAACTTTGGGTTAAATCTGGTTCACTTACCTTCACTAATCCAGGTCATTTTAAAACTTGTATGTCCCCCAAGCATCATGGAGCCTAAAGGATAAGATGTTTGCTCAAGTTATTTTCTAGGACTTGGAATCAGCCATGTCTAGTTTGATCTGAGCTGGTGAAGATTGGGTGGACCACAGACCTTTTAACTGAGCAATCACTAGTGACCTTTGGACATCAGAGGGTGGAAAACGCCATGTTCAGAACATGTGGCCTAGTTACGCCTGCACAGAATAATACTTACTGAACCTTTTCTGAATCACCTTTCCCCATGCCTCAGACCAAGCTGCTTCTTTTTTTTTTCATCCTGTAGACACTCCGAGCCCCTTGCCTTTGGGATGTGGATTTGAGACTTGATCTTCCTGTTCTCAAACTCCAGTGGTGTCAGTGTTTTGACTGTCTATTCACTGAAAAAAACAAACCAGAGAGGTGGCACCATGATGAAGACTTGGTCCAATGAGGCTGGCTTTGAAGACAGAGAAAAGGCAAACGTAAGCCAAGGAATATGGGCAGCCTCTAGAAATTGGAGAAGACAAGGAAACATCTTCCACGAGGCCCTGCTGACACCTGAGTTTTAGCCCCATGAGAACCATTTCAGGCTTTTGACCTCCAGAACTATAAGATAATAAATTTATGTCATTCTAAGCCACTGAGTTTGTTATAGCACCAGTAGGAAATGAATAAATTATTCATGATAACTGTTTATTGAACTTCTATCATATTTCAGGCACTGTGTTAAGTGCTTCACATTTATTATTTTTATTTTTTTTATTATTTTTATTTTTTTTAAGCCAAAGGGAACATATTATTTAATAGGGAATATATAGGGTTTCAGAATCATTTAACATGGTGATAATAATAACTCACATTTATTACTTAATACATATAATAGGTCTATAAAGCAGGGGTTCTTGTTCCCATTTTCTAAATTTAGAAAATGAGGCTCAGGGAAATTTGGTGACTTGGCCAAGGTCACCCAGCTAGTGTGTAGCAGAGCAAAGATTCAAAGTCCAGCACCTCTAGCTCTAAAGGCCACGTACCATCAGCTTGTCCAGGCTCACCTCTGCTTATCTGGAGTGGCTTAGAGAATAACTCCGCAGGGAATCTGTTTTCAGATGCCAGACCTCGGTGTTCTAGGCCAGGGGTCCCCACCCTCCGGGCTGTGGACCAGTATTTCCTGTCAGATCAGTAACGGCCTTAGATGAAAGTGCACTATAAACGTAATGTGCTTGAATCACCCTGAAACCATCCCCCACCACTTCCCAGTCTGTGAAAAAATTGTCTTCCACGAAATCGCCAAAAGGCCAAAAAGGTTGGGGACCACTGTTCCAGGCCGCCTCTTCAGTATTTTGAGTCCAGCTGTTCTCTCAGAGGCTTAGTTTCTTGTGGAAAGAGGGTCATAATGCTCATTGGGTGCTCTTTTGGGCTATGGCGAGATTTAAACCAGAATGAGGGTGGTAAAATTCTCTGAACTGTTAAGTGTTCTCCATGTAAGTAATTCAGAATAAACCTCTTCAAACTACCAAGACTTCCCCAAACCTTGCAACATCCTTTCCCTGCAAGGCTAGGAGCAGCTTCCAGGATACTTAACCCCACCAGGGACACCAGAGAGACCTTTTATACTGTAGTGAAATAACAGAAAAAAATATACATTGGTCCTCAGTTCCTGACACCAGTTCCTAAAAACCCTTGGAATTTCCCAAGTGATAGGTGCACTAGAAGCATCTTAAAATCTTTGGTCTTTGACCCCAGTTCCCAACACAGAGTTCCTAGAGCTCTTTGGATTTCCCAGGTGACAGGAGTGTTTCTTGTTCTAATGAGGTGACTCTTGTGGGCTCCTGGATGAGGGCTGGTCACCAGAAAGAGCAAACCACGGTTAGAAGCTTGAAAATTTCAGCTCTATCTGTGTCCTCTGGGAAGGAGAGAGGGGCTGGAGACTGAGTTGAGGGAGGATGTCTACGTGAAGAAGGCTCCATAAAAATTTTTAAATTGAAGTAGAGTTGATTTACAATGCTGTGTTAGTTTCAGGTGTACAGCAAAGTGAATCTGTTATACAAATACACATAGCCACTCTTTTCCAGACTCTTTCCCCATACAGGCCATCCCAGAGTATTAAGTAGAGTTCCTCGTGCTGTAAGTAGGTCCTCAATAGTTATCTGTTTTTATCTAGTAGTGTGTATGTGTCAATCCCAATCTTCCAATCTATCCTCCCCAACCTCCAGTAACAAGAAGTTTATTTTCTGTATCTGTAACTTTATCTCGGTTTTACAGATAAGTTCTTTTGTAGCCTTCATTTTAGATTCCACATATAAGCAATATCATATGATACTCGTCTTTATCTGACTTACTTCACCTAGTGTGATAATCTCCAGATCCATCCATGTTGTACAAATGGCATTATTTCATTCCTTTTATTGACTGAGTAATATTCCACTGCCTCTCACACCTTCTTTATCCATTGCTCTGTCCATGGCCACTTAGGTGCTTCCACGTCTTGGCTATTGAAATATTGCTGCTAAGAATGTTGAGGGTCCATGTATCTTTTTGGATTAGAATTTTGCCTAAATGTATGCTCAACAGTGGGATTGCTGGATCATATGGTAGCTCTATTTTTAGTGTTTTTTTAAGGAACCTCCATACTGTTTTCCATAGTGACTGCACCAGTTTGCCGTCCCACCAACACTGTAGAAGGGTTCTCTTTTCTCCATACCCTCTCCAGCATTTGTTTGTAGATTTTTTGATGATGGCCATTCTGACTGGTGTGAGGTGATTTCTCATCATAGGTTTGATTTGCATTTCGCTAATAATTAGCGATGTTGAGCACCTTTTCCTGTGCTCTTTGGCCATTTATATGTCTTCTTTAGAGAAATGTCTGTGTACATCTTCTGCCCATTTTTTGATTTTTTAAAAAATATTTAATTGTAACATTACTGAGCTTCATGAGCTGTTTGTAAATTTTGGAGATTAATCCCTTGTTTGTCCCATCGTTTGCAAATATTTTCTCCCATCTGTGGGTTGTCTTTGCATTTTGTTTATGGTTGCCTTTGCTGTGCAAAAGCTTTTGAGTTTAATTAGGTCCCATTTGTTTGTTTTTGTTTTACTGTTACTCTAGGAGACAGATCAAAAAAGATCTTGCTGTGATTTATCTCCAAGAGTGCTCTGCTTATGTTTTCCTCTGAGTTTTTTTTATAGTTTTGGTCTTATATTTAGGTCTTTAATCCATTTGAGTTTATTTTTGTGTATGGTGTTAGAGAATGTCCTAATTTCATCCTTTTACACGTAGCTGTCCAGTGCAACCAGCAGCACTTACTGAAGTGACTATCTTTTCTTCATTGTATAATCCTTCCTCCTTTGCCATGGATTAACTGACCAGAGGTGCGTGGGCTTCTTTTGGGGCTTTATACCCTGCAAGGGCTCTTTCTAGTTCCAGAAAGCTGGGGCTACACTCTGGTTTCTGTGTGCACATGGTAATTCCACCAGCAGCCTATCTGCTGGAGGCAGCAAATACTGCCTGTAGGGAGAAATGTGGCAGTGGAAAGGCCAAGAAGAATGACCTGTCGGTGCTTGGATGTCAGGCTGGAGACCTCCTTCTGTCAAGGGCTCCATCACAGGGGAGACAGGAATAAAGGCAAAACTGGTCCCACAGCGTTGCCCCTTTGAGTCCAGGAGAAAACTGGGCAGAGGCTAGGATATAAAAACTGAGTTCAGATTTGTCCTCTCTCAATTGAGTCTCTTAAAATAAGATTTCCTGGGACTCTGCCTCTTTTGGCAGATGGAGGTATCCAGAGGGCATTTGCTGGCCTGAACAAAGGGACACGAGCAAGAAGCCAAGAAGGGCAAAAGGGTTTGTAAGATTCCGTTTGCAAAGTGTGGGCAAGGTCAGTGATGGTGGTGGGGAGGGGAGTGGTAGATGGACCAATTAGAAGCTGCACTTGAGGCCAGTGGGATAGGAGAGCTGGTCAGACTGTGGGTGGGGAGAATTCCCTGGCCGTCCAGTGGTTAGGACACCGTGCGTGTTGGGTTCAATCTCTGGCCAGGAAATTAAGATCTTGCAAGTCATGGTGGGTAGGCCAGAGACCCATACAAATCCTGACAGCTTGATTGGGGATGAGGGGAAGACTGGGTGGGTGGAGAAATAAAAGCTGGAGAAGGAGACTGTCAGCTGAACGAATGCTGCTCACTAGGCGTCTCAGCTCTTGCCCATCTCCTGCCCACCCGAGCTGGCACCCCAGAATGAAGCCAGCACAGTCAGTTCAGCTGAGAGACTCCGTGGGTGCAGACACAGGGAAATACAGCTGCTGGGCTCAGCATTGCCAGGACAGCATGAGTGCATTAGGAGAGGACCACCAGGGAAAGACCCGTATCTTCACAGATGCGATGGAGTCAGGGTCTCCAAGAACCTCAACTCAGAAAGTCCTTCACACCTGCCTTAAGTATCTCTTCTTAGACCCACCTGTAAAATGAGGGAATGCACTAGTGGTTCTCTAAGGTCCTTCTTGTGACATTCTGGGATTTTATGGCTAGTTCTACGCAGAATGGGGGAGTCAGAGTCCACCTTGGTCCAACAGAGGAAAGAGATGACTCTTCTAGACTCAGCGGTGTCTCTCCCTTACTCAGTTCCAACTGCAGCAGTAACGAAGATCCACTTTAGAAGGTCTTGGCCATGACTATCAGCATCACTTGGGAGGCTGTTAAAAACAGGTTCTTAGAGCCCCGTGCCAGTAAGTCTGGACAGATTCTAGAAGCCTAACAAGTCCTATAGGTGATTTCAATCTTCAGGAAGATTTGATAAGCAGTGTGTCTCAACTATAGCTGCACATTAGGGTCACTTGGGGAGTTTTTTAAAAAATATTTTTCATCGATTTATTTATTTTGCTGTGCCAGGTCCTAGTTGCGGCACACAGGACCTTCTATCTTCATTGCTGCATGTGAACTCTTAGTTGCAGCATGCGGGACCTAGTTCCCTGAACAGAGATTGAGCCGGGACTCCTGCATTGGGAGCATGGAGTCTTAGCCACTGGACCACTAGGGAAGTCCGCAGCTGGGGAAGTTTAAAACTACTGGCACTAAATCCTCACCTCAAGCCATGTTCCAATGGGTTTGGTCTGGGGGTGGGGCCCAGGAATTGGTTATCTTACAAGCACCTCAGTGACTCTACTGTGTAGCCAAAGTTAAGAAATCTATGCATTTGTCTACCTCCGAGCTGCTTCACCCAATACAGAAGGCTTTTAACAGATGTGGCTATTTAAATCTAAATTAACTAAAAGCTTAAAATTCTGTTCTCAGGTTGCACTAGCTACATTTGAAGAGCCCTATAGCTACATGTGACTAGTGGTTACATATTCAGCAACACAGATGCCAGTACAGAAAGTTCTATTGGTAGCTGCTGCTCCAGAAAACTGGTCCCCAGATATTCATAATTCCTACTCACTGCACCATGATGCCTGGAGAGTCCCACGGACAGGGGAGCCTGGTGGGCTGCCGCCTATGGGGTCGCAAGAAGTCTTACACGACTGAAGTGACTTAGCAGCAGCACCATGATGTACCGAAGAATCTGATTTGAGATTGTGTTGCTCAAAGTAACATGAAAGAGTTTGATGAATGTTTGCCTCCCACAGGCCTGGCATCTCATATCCAGTATCTCATTTGCTTCTTATCAGCTCTGCAAAATAGGCCAGAGTAGGATTATTGCTTCCACTTGATAAACAACCAAGGCTCACAGGAAGAAAGGGATTTAAGGTCCCACAGCTAGCGGGTGGCAAGGTTAGGAATCAAATCAGAAACCTGGACTTCTAGTTCAGTACTTCCAGTGATGTTTTTCACAAGGGCCCTTTAGAGACCAACTGGTGTGAACACCCTCATTGTACAAATGAAGACACTAAGATCAGAAAGGGAGGGAGACTGCAGGTGCACAGCAAACTGATGACAAACTGAAACTAGTAAACTGGTTTTTAGTCTTCAGTGCAGGACCCCGTATAAGCGAGCAAGGAGCATGGAAAATGGGGGTGGGGAGAAAATGTGGGATTTTAAGTCCCCACCAGGGACCTCCCGCTTGTAGGTAGTGGTAGAACATCAGGAAGCTAGAAGTCAGGCAAGCTCATTCTCTCCTTCCAGACCCAGAGGAGCTCTTCTTTGTCCTCAGGGAGGATTATATGAGATGGTACAGCTGTGCAGCTATCGGCCAGTTCTGGTTCCCTGTCAGGTGACCAACCCCCTGGCCTAGGGGACACTGCATTGGGAGCTCCCCACCGAAGAGGTTCCAGTGGATGGGATCAACCTCTCCCTCTTTTAAAGTTTCATTTTCATAATTATTTTTAATTGAAGTATAGTTAGTATACGATATGTTAAAAGTGTACAACATAGTGAATCAAAACTTTTCCGTATTATACTCCATTTATAGCCATTATAAAATACCATGTGGTGCTGTTAGAGCAGGTGCCACCAAAGGCCACTGCTGCCCCACCTGGACACACACACTGCAGGCCCCGGGTCACCTCTGCATCCCTAGACGCTCTGTTCCCAGGTCCTGCTGTCCTAGACCCAGTGCCAGGCGGTGGTGTGGACTGAGCGGGGCCGGGCGTTCACTCAGATCGGCCAGGGCAGACCTCTCTGCCCTGTCTGTTGACAGGCCAGCACTGTGTACTCCTCATGAGTGGAGTCTAGGCTCTGCCAGCATTTCTGTAGGTCCCACTGGTTCTCCAGGCAGCCACAAGGGCTCGTCCCTTCTGTGTGGGACCCCGGGACTGGGGCGTCCAGTCTGTGGCTCCACCCGCTCACTCCCCGGGATGAGCGTCCACTCGTGTGATCAGATTTCCTTCTCAGCCCCCTCCCAAGGTCGCAGGTGCTCACCCAGTGCTTTCCTTCTCGCCCTACCTGATTCTGTGGGAATCTTTTCGTAGCCTTGGTTACACAGGAACTCTTCCATTTTCCAGATAGTATTCTGAGAGGCTTATTGCACACGTAGATGTGTTTTTGGTGTGTTTGTAGGGGGAGGTGAGCTCTACGTCCTCATACTCAGCCATTTTCTTCAGGCTTCAACTCAGATCTTTGTTCCAACCATTCTAACAATCAGCTCAACATGTGTGTACCCATATCTCTCCCCTTCTCTCCATGGCAGACCCTTCTTTCTCCCCTAAACCCGCCATCCAAGCTTCAGCGACCTTGGTACAGAAGAATGCGACAAAACCCATTCCAGGAAGTACAGAGTTACCTTATGCCTCTCCTCCAGTGGGGAGGAGCCCTCAGCTTCTCTCCAGGGACCTGAACAGCTTATCTTTGTCCACAAATACCTGGCCTTTCAGGTGCTCTGGTACTGACGTGTGACCGTGGCCAAGTCGCTCTTCTTTCACTGCGCCTCTTACCTGCCCACCATGCTCCATTCACAGATAGCACCTGGGGCAGCTGATAGACAGTAAAATTTTGTCCCTGCAGCTGGGCCCACCCCCTGATGTCAGCACCAGGCCCACAGCGATACACGATGTGCTAGGAAAGCCAGGTGGGATGCAGGGAACACCCTCTGTGTGGAAAAGACCTAGTCCAGGGATGCTGTCATTGACACCTGCCAGGCCAGGAACCTTCAGGGTATGGGGACAGCTACCACCCATGTCCTTGTGTCCCCCTGCACCCTGACCCCTGGCATCCAGGTGTAGAGCAGCGGGTAGAAGCAGGGGTAGGTAAATGTGTGAACCTTGGTGGTTTTGATGCCAAGGAGGTGCCCCCTAAAAAGCAGAAAGAACCTTCACCGTCACCAGTACACTCTGCCAGCCCATCAGTGCTTTCACGTCTATTTTCAGCCTCAGGGCCTCACTCCAAGCGTTCGCCTATTCTGACAGGCAGCATTTGAGCCAGCCTTTACTCCAGCCTCAGCCCCCACACCAACCCTGGGTAAGGCCAGGGCCCATGCCAGTTCCTGAGAAGTCCAGAACTGCTGGTGAGTCCCTCAGCTCCCAGGACTTACTCCGCAAGGAACCCTGCCCCCAGCAGAGGCCTTGTGTAAAGACCCACTTCCTCTCTCTCCCAGGAAAGCGAGGCCAGATGAATGCAGTATCACGTGTTCTTTTTATTTTCCATAGCTTGCCTCCCCCAGGGTGAAAGTATGACCACAGTTCACCACTTCACAGCCACCACGGGCTACACGAGGGAAACCCCACCTCCCTCAACCTGCCCCATCTCCAGCCCTGCCCGCACTTTACAATTAGAACAATGTTTTCTAATTTGCATTCTGCAGCCTGAAGTGCTCAGGTTGGGGTAGAAACTTGGTTAAAGATGTTTAAGAGACACTGGATTCTTGGCTCCTTCTTTGTGAGTTTGCAATGCACGTTAGCATATTAAAGGCTCTGAACAGTCCTGCAGTTTGCTGAGCTGGGTAACTTGAGTGAACCTATGTGGTTAGTTGCTCAGTCACGTCTGACTCTTTGCGACCCCATGGACTCTAGCCTGCCAGGCTCCTCTCTATGGGATTCTCCAGGCAAGAATACTGGAGTGGGTTGCCATGCCCTCCCCCAGGGGATCTTCCCAGCCCAAGGATTGAACCCAGGTCTCCTGCATTGTGGGTGGATTCTTTGCCATCTGAGCCAACAGCAGAGCTGTGTAACTTGAGTGAACTTAGTGTTTCCCAAATTACTTGGCCACCCCTTCTTTTCTCGGTTGTGACCATTCACATCCAGAGCTGCCCCCAAGGCCCCTGGATAATGTGTTTGCACAGGTTTGGAGAAGCAGAGTCACATCTGAATACCTAGAAGGAGAAATGGTTGAAGCCCAGATCGAGGGGAATGAAGAAAGTGGTCTGGGTTGATGGAGGAAACCTCTGTTCCCATGACTTGACCTTTCCTACATGCTAGCCCCTGGGAGCTGGGGGACCTCAGGCAAGGCCCACTGGATCCTGTGATCTCAGTGTGCTCTCTGCTAAAGCTTGGAAAGAAGCTGCTTTGAGGATCTTTCACAGATGGGGAGTGAGGTGCATGTGCAGGCATTTAATCAAAATGCTTATACAGAGACGGGATTGTTACTGTCTCCAGATGACCCAGTGCTTCCTGAGAAGAATCTTGAATCCACAGATGGTCAGGCCTGGACAGGCCTGCCGAGGTTAGTTACTCCAGCCACCCCTCTGCACTGATGGGGAGGCTGAGGGCCAGGATCTACAGGCCTGGGGTCGGGGTGCTAGAAAGGACTGAGTGGAGAGCAGGACAGAGAGACTGGACAGGGTGGGGCAAACAGAGCAGGGAGAAAGACCACATCTCATACACGGCCTCCTAGACTTCAGGGAGGAAGACGAGGTACGCTCAGATGACAGATGAGCCCCAGTCCTGGCTCTGGGTCCCTCTCCCCGCCTCGGTTTCCTCATCTGCACGGGGATGAGGTTCCAGCTCTGGCTGTTGAGGGTACCTAGATCCACCAGGGGGCACCCGAGTCCTGACGGTGCTGAGGCTGTGGGAGCAGGAGGGTGGCAAGTGAGCCATGCCTGGTCCAGGAGGAGCAGCTCTGGCCTTAGCCCTTGGATGGACCAGACTCTGGGCCTGGGGCCGATGGTGTGCCCAGTGGGCAAGGGACTCCAGTGCCTCCCCACTTTAATTCACAGCGTGCGGTCCCCTTCCTCCCCTGCTGACCTCCAGCCCCTATTCTGACCTTCAGACAAGTCTAGAATGGAACAGTGAGTGACTCAAGGGCGGTCTGTTCAATTGCCCTAACTGGTTTAGAGGCTGAGGAAAGGTCAGGTGGGGTGAGGTGGCTGGGGCAAGTTAGGTCACTGAGGAGCCGGCAGCAAAGCTGACAAGTTAGGACCAGGGGCGTGTTCCCTCTTGGTTGGATGCCCAGTGTGGCATGGTAGCCCCTGGGGAAAGCCTCAGTGCTCCCTGACCTGAACAGAGAGAAGGGTTGGGGGAGCGGGGAACAAAAGGGTTCCTGTCGCTTGTCCCCTGCACGGGCTCGAGGGAGCGCGCTGCTTGGGGCCCAGGTGATTCTGTGTGGCCCAAGCCCCCAGGGCCCGCTGGGCACACACCCTGGCTCCCAGTCTCACTCCCGCCCTGATCCCCTCCTGGGAAAAGGACAAGAGGCCCCTGCTGCCTTCTCTACCAGGTCCTGGAGAGGAAGCTGTGACCGCAGGCGTCCTGGAGGCGCAGGCCCTATGTGGCCAGGAAGGAGACCTCAGTGGGGGTGACAGAGGCCAGCGGGAAGGCAGGGGCGGCGTCAGCCCCGAGGACCCGGTACAGCAGCTCCTCCTTCTCCTGCTGGAGCTGCCGCCGTGATTGTGACTCCTTCTCCAGGGCCTCACGGGCAAGAAGCAGGTCCTCCGAGAGCTGCCTGTGGACACAGAGCCAGCGCTGCCTGAGGGAACCACCTCTTGGGGCCTCCAGCAACTGCGAAGACCAGCCTATTCCTCCAGGAAGCCTGCCCAGTGGCCCCACTTGAAAAGGCAACTCCAGCTGTTGACCAAGGTGGCCCTCAGCTTTGGGTTCAGATCTGCTCCACTACTAAGAAGCATAATTCTTCCCAGGTATTCACTCTGGGAAAATCTGCAAAATGGGAATGCCAACAGGACTGGCTCTTAGAGTCATTATAATGATTAGGATTAGATGAGATAATATGTTGTCAACAAATTACATCTGACACATGATCTCATCTGTCATTGACTGACCCCTTACCACTGATTCAGTCATTCTTTTGGCCTCTTGAGCCCTAAGCTTCCTGTTCCTTCTTCCTGAACTGGGCTTTCCCATGGAGCCCACTCAGCTGGGATGGGGACAAACAGATATTAATCAGTCCTGCAACTTCTGTTTCCGGGCAGAGCTGGTCCCTTGGGATTCCTGACCCCCAAGCAAAGAGGAACCAGCATCCTCCCCCAGACAGGCTTGGGCCTCCTGGAGACTCTCCCAACTGAAGATTCACAAAAAATAAGCGGTGGGGATGGGAGGAGCAGGGTGTGGGAGCAACTACCTTGACACAGCCATCTGGTTGCGGCCTCTGGCGTGGAGGTCCTCGTTCTCCTGCTGCAGGGTGGTGATCTTCTCCTCCAACAGCAGATTTTTTTCTTTCTGTAACAAATCAGAGTGAGCTCAGAAAGCCTCCGGTACAACGTGTGCCATCACCTCCCTCTTATCCGTGGCCACCAAAAACACTGATTCACTTTAGACCAAATGTTACATTTCATGAGGCACTAAGATTACTTGGAACAATGCAACTAAGGCGTGAACACAGGACTGCCAACTTTTCACTTCGTCAGATGAGTATTAAAAAAAGAAGACAGCCACTACCATCTAAATCTCCATCAGTTCCCAAGAGAAAAAAAATAGTTTGGTTCTCCAAAAGACATAATTAAATACTGCATATAAATGTAAGTGTATCTGTTACGCTATTCCACAAAAAATGGTTGAACAAAATGGATAAGGGTCCACTGAAATGGTCTAACTTTAGGTCGTGTGGCACACAAGAGGCCAGGGAACTTCTTCCAGGACAATGCAACATAATCTATTTGGATGCAGTCCTAAGTCCCCCAAGGCCTTCCTTCTGGAGACAAAGTCATGGTGTCCCTAACGCCCACCACTGCCCAGGCCCGTCCTTGCTGACTCTGATTTCCCGTATCTGTCTGATTTTTTTTTTTTCCCGGTGTTGACTCCTTCCTCAACCCTTGCCAGACCTGTGACATCTGCCAGCCCCTTCTGGTTAGCCAGGCTACTTGCCCTGGTGTCACACAAGTGATAGCAACACTAATGGTCAAAAAGTACAAGACCAGGATGAGAAGGAGCCACTGCTGGGCCCAGACCAGCCCCAGTGACTCAAGGGCCAGCATGGGCAGGAGGTCAAAGCTGGTGCGGACCAGGCTAGGCCTTCCTCAGAGTATAATCAGTACCTACCCCCTGCACACATGACTGAGGAAACGCCCAGAAAGTGGAAGCACAAGGCTGCCTCCCCCAGCCCCCTTCCCCATCCCTCCATTCCAGCCACTGCCAGCCACGGACCACTGTCTCCATGAGGATCAGCCGCTTGTCCAGCTCATGGATTCGCTCGTTCTTCATCTCGATGACAAAGTGTAAGCTCTCCAGCTCCTGCTCCCAGAACTGGCTGAGGCTCCCGTGCTCCTAGACAGGAACACAGGGTGACCTTAGACCAGCCAGCATGGGGAGGGGCAGGGGAGTGGGGAGAGTGGGCTACCTCCCTCCTCCCCATTCTGCCCCCAACTGCGTTTGACAAGTCACCTCCCCCTCTTGGCCTGTGGCAAGCGCTTAACGTGCTGTATCTTACTCTATTCCAACAGTGCTTGCTGCGCTCGCACCATCACAGACAAGGAAACAGTGGTTCACGAGGTTAAGTTGCTTCTGCTAAGTGGTAGGTCTGCTCTTGGCACTTCACTCTGAGTCCAGAGCGTGAGCACTTGACCACCCACATGCCTCTCTCTGATCTTTACGTTCCCCCTCAGTGACACGGGGACACTGTTTCTTCCAGACCCTCATTAAGGTAAGAGCATCTGTTCTAGCCCCAACCTTGAAGAGGGACTGGCCTTTCCTGCTGCCCAGACCTGGACCTCTCTGGAGACTGAAGGAGGACAGGCTGTGGGGACCGCCACCTACCTGGATGTGCTTCTTGTAGTCTCGGCTCAGGATGGACTCCTCTGCCCTCTTCATCTTGGCCTGGAAGGCCTCCAGCTGTGCAGTCAGTCTGTCAATGGTCTCCTGGAGGGGGGAGCAGGCAGGAGATGATGCAAGCCTGGCTCATAAGGCTGGAGGTGGACTTCTCCACCCCTTGGGGAAGGGTCAGTGTTGGCTTCTTCAGTCTGTCTTTGCTCTACCAGCACTGCAGGCTTAAGCACAGCCCCAGCTCTCCATACCCTTGGGGACGATGTCAGGGTATTCAAGGCAGACTGGCATTCAAAGTGCATGCAAGCTGGGCTCAGCGTCCTTGCTCTGTCTCTTGTCTCACTGCTCCCTCTACATGCCTTCTCCTGCAGCCAACATCACATCACTCTTGCAGCTGCCAGGTACATGCCTGCCTCCATACTGCTCCCCTGTCAAGGATTTTCCTCCACTTAAACTTTGTCCATCGCCTCTAGGATACGGTACCCCCTTACTAGGGCTCACAGACACCCATAGTTTGGTCCCTGCTCTCTGGCCTCCACTGTTTTCCCCTCATGCTCTATACCCAGGCCTCCTGGACTTGTTTCAGTTCCACAGGTACTCTGTATTTTTTCCCCTTTCCTCCATGCATTTAAACACGTGTTTTTTGTTTGTTTGTTTTCTGCCAAGGCACTCTCCCTACCCTTCTTCATCTGAAAAATTCCAACCCACCCTCAGATTCCAGCTTAGACCTCACCCTCTCTAGAAAATCCCTGACCAGTCAATCTGGGTCAGAGGCCTTCCTTCATGCTTCCACGGCTCACTGCGCAGCCACCCACGGCTCTAATCACACCATTGCCCCAGGCCCACAGTGTCTCCAAGATGCTCCCAACCATCCCTGAAAAAGACTCCAACCCTCATCTCAGACCAAGATCTCCTGAGCTGACAGCCGGGTCGCCACATCACAGAGACTCACACGGCCCAACCCTTCTCACCTGCAGCGCCGCCTTGGCCTCCTGGAAGGAGTGGGTAAGGGCTTCTTTGTCCTGCTCATAGGAGGCCTGGAGGACTGGAGGGAAAGGAGGCGCAGTAAGCTCAGACCCCTGACACTTCACCCCACAGGGCCAGAGAACCCAGGTGACCGCTTGGGACCATAGGGGTCAGGAATCTGAGAATGCTTTTATTCATCTTTCTATCTCATGGGCTTGGGGCTGAACTAGAATTATAGTAGATATTTAATAGAAGCTCGTGGAAAGGGAAACAAATGAGATCCTGGGAAGATCTTGCATCCTGCCTCCTCTACAAAGTTCCTTTCGGAAAATTCCAACCTTGTCTCAATTGAAAGAAGACAAGAGGGAAATGACCAGTCACTGGGTGGGATGGGAAACAGGACAGAGGACAGGAAAGTGTAATATAGCCGAAAGCCCAGGGATGCAAGGGGCCTGTGTCACAGGGGCGGTGACACAAGAAAAAGAATGCTCAGTCACATAAAGGTGATAGAGCTATCAAAACTGATAAGGTCAGCTCTATAAAAACTATATAAATTGTTATAAAAACTAATTTTAAACTTTTTGATAAATTATGGGACAGGTAATTTACCAAGACAGGTTTGGTTCCAAGTAAGACGAAGGAAGCACATGCGATCCAGTCTCCTGAATTTAGCTATAAAACCAGGACAGAATGAATGGCACAACTATTTTCAGACTCTGAACAGGAAATGGTGGCAGGCAGACTGGGCAAGAAGATCAGAATTCAAAGCATTGCTCAACCAATGTATTTATTTAATTTAAACAAGACCCAGAATCTGATGTATTCAAATATTCAGAATGTTCAGAATGCAACACAAAATTGCTCAGCATACAGATCCAAAATTCCTCAGGTGACAAGTCTAAATATTCAGTATATACAAAGTGGGAAAATCTCATCTCTCCTGAGAAAAGACATTGAGCAGATGCCAACACTGAGGTGCCACAGATTTCATCCTCCTGGGGATCTCCCTGACCCAGGAATCAAACCCAGGTCTTCTGCATTGCAGGCAGATTCTTTACTGACTGAGCTACAAGGGAAGCCCGTTGGAATTATGAAGGGACCGTAAGGAAGCCACTGTATATATAAGGAAGCTCTGAAATAAAGGTTAATACTCTTCCAAAGAATGAAAAATCAGAAAGTGTAACCAAACATTAAAACCAGGAGGGAATTTTAGAACAACAGCAACAAAAAATGAAGTGAAAACTCACTTGGTGGGCTCAATAGAGGAACAGAGATGACATAAAAAAGAGTCTGTTGGTGATGAGTTCTTTTAGTGTTTCCTCATCTAGAATGTCTCTATTTCACCTTCTTTCCTGAAGAACATTTTTTTCTGAAGATAGGATTCTTGATTTACAGTTCTTTTATTTTAGCAGTTTTAAAATGTTCTTATTCCTTGTAACCTCCAAGCTTTCTAAAGAGAAATCCACAATTCATTCAAACATATTTCCTCTATGTAATGCACCATTTTTCTTTGGTTCTGTTCCAGATTTTTTTGTCATTAGTTTGAAAAAAAAAAAAGAGATATGTTTGAGTGTGGATTTTGTTGGGCTTGCTTTGGGGTTTAATACACATCTTTCACCTGTAGGATTATTTTTTTTGCCAAATTTGGGAAGCATCCAATCATTCCTTCTTCAAATAGTTTTTCTGCACTGTATCCTTTCTGAGTCTTTGACACAAATGTCAGACATCTTAGGATTATCTTATGGATACCTGAGGCTCTGTTCATTTTTTTCCAATATTTTTTTGGCTTTTGTTCAGATTTATGGTGATTTCTATGGATAGAAGATACCTACATTAAATATGTCACAGGTAGGTTAAAAGTAAAAGAATGAAAGAGCTACATTTAAGAATAAGGAAGATTCTCAGGGATGAAGGAGTACATTACATCATGATAAAGGGGTCTGTTCTCCAGGAAGACATAACAACCTCCAATATCTATACAAGTATAGTCATTCTTCAAATTACATGAAGCAAAAACTGACAGAACTGAAAGGAGAAACAGACAAATACACAATTACAGTTGAAGACTTAAACATTCCTCAATACTCGATAGAAAACATAGGCAGACAATCAGTAAGAATATAGACCTGAACAATACTGCCAACTTGTTTTAACTGATTGATTTATAAAGCACTCAACAGCAGAATACACATTCTTTCTGAGGGCACATGAAGCATTCACAAGATAGACCACATCTTGAATCATAAAAAAGCTGTAACAAGTTAAAGAAGGAATAAACTATAAACTATGTTCTCTGACTGCAAAGGAATCAAACTGGATACCGGTAACAAAAAGAGAACTGGAAAATATCCAAACACTTAGAAGGAAATACCCTTCTAAATTGTCAATGAGCTAAAGAGGAAGTCTTGAGGGAGATTAAAAGAAATTTTGAACTGAACAAAAAATATAAAACATCAGTTTCTAGGATGCAGATAATGCAGTGCTTAGGGGGGAATTTTTAGCATTAAGGGCTTATGTTAGAAAAGTGAAAGTCGCTCAATCATGTCCAACTCTTTGTGGTTCCATGGACTATACAATCCATGGAATTCTCCAGGCCAGAATACTGGAGTGGATAGCCTTTCCATCCTCCAGGGGATCTTCCCAACCCAAGGATAGAACACAGGTCTCCCGGATTGCAGGCAGATTCTTTACCAGCTGACCCACCAGGGAAGCCCATTGAAGTTTGTGCTTAAATACTGCCTAGAAAAGAAATGGCCAAGCATGTCTTTTCTTGTGTTTATCTGGTGTCTGTGTATCCTCCATGGTCAAATATCTGTTTAGATCTTTAGGTTTCTCTGAAAAGTTCTACTGAATATTTTAAAATGATATAGTGCAACTCTCTACAATCTCTTTCAGAGACAGAAGAGGAAGGGACATTTCCCAGCTCATTCCATGAGGCAAGCTTTGCCCTGATACTACAACCAGACAGATGGTACAAGAAAACTATAGACCTGCTGCTGCTGCTGAGTCGCTTCAGTCGTGTCCGACTCTGTGTGACCCCATAGACGGCAGCCCACCAGGCTCCCCTGTCCCTGGGATTCTCCAGGCAAGAACACCGGAGTGGGTTGCCATTTCCTTCTCCAATGCATGAAAGTGAAAAGTCAAAGTGAAGTCGCTCAGTCGTGTCTTCGCAACCTCATGGACTGCAGCCCACCAGGCTCCTCCATCTGTGGGATTTTCCAGGCAAGAATACTGGAGTGGGGTGCCATCACCATAAACGCAGATAAAAATCTTCAATAAAATATTAGCAAATCAAGTTCAGCAACATGTAAAAAGACCAAGAGAGGTTTTGTTAATGCAAGTTGAAAAATTGAAAGCTCAAATTAATATAATCTACCATGTTAACAGTATAAAAAAGAAAAATCACATGATTATATGGATCATGGATCTAAATGTAAAACTTACAGCCATATAATTTTTGGAAGAAAAGAGAGAATATCTTTGTTACCTAGAGTTCAGCAAAGAGTTCTTAGACATGACACCAACAGCATAATTGATAAAAGAAAAAATGGCCTAGAATTTATTAAAATTAAAAGCTTTGCTTTGTGAAAACCATTAATGAGAAAATGAAAAAACAAACAAATAAATCTTAAACACACACACATGGACTAGGAGAAAATATTTGTAAATACAAAGGACCTGTATCCAAAATACATAAAGATCTCTCAAAACTCAACAGTAAGAACAAAACAAGCTAATTAGATACATAGGACTTGAACAGACATTCTGCCAAAGAGGTTATACAGACAGCAAATAAACCCAAGAAAAGATGTTCAACATGATTAATCATTATTGAGATATAAATTATACCCACCATGAGATATCACTACCTATTTATTAGAGCAGCAAAAAAATTAAGTCTTGAGAAGTGTTAGTGAAAAGGAACAGTGGAACTCACCCATCACTGATGGGAATGTAAAATGATGGTCCCTCAGGAAAGCAGTTTAGTCAATTGTCACAAAGCTGAATATACATATACCACGTGACCTATCCATCCCACTCCTAGATATTCACCCAAGAAACTTAAGAACACACAGAAACCTTACACAAGTGTTGAGGAGAGCACTATTCATAATTACCTCCAGTTGGAAATGACCTGTCCCCATTTGGACAAGGGGATGAGTGAGCAATGGATCACAATTCAGCCTTGAAATAGGAGGCACTCCTGATACACCCAGTCACTTAGAAGACTCTCAAATGCACCACGATGAGGGAAAGAAGCCAGTGTTAAATATTATATTGCATTGTTTTGTTTCTGCAGTAATCTTAAAAAGACAAAACCATGTGTGGAGAACAGATCAGTGTTTCCCAGGGGTTAGGGTGGGAGAGGATGTGAATACAAATGGGCAGCCTGAGAGAGTGTTTTGTGGGTGATGGGACTGTTTTATATTGGATTATAGTGGTGGCTGCATGAATCTATACATGTGTTAAAGTTTATGAAACTACATCAGAAAGCCCATTTTAATGTATAACAATTAAAAACAAAAATAGAAAATAAAAGACAATAAAGTGTTTACAAGTGTAAAAATAAACCACCACTAGTCTTTCCCAGTTACACTTCCCCCATGGTATGTTTCTCATCATTTATTCAATGTTCACTTTGTTTTTGTCATTTAGTCACTAAGTTGTGTCTGACTCTTTTGCAACCCCGTGGACTATAGCCCACCAGGCTCCTGTGTCTGTGGGATTTCCCAGGCAAGAATATTAGAGTGGGCTGCCATCTCTTTCTCCAGGGGACTCCTCCTAGCCCAGGGATTGAACCGAGTCTCCTGCATTGGCAGGTGAATTCTCTACCACTGAGCCAAGAGGCAAGCCTTAAGCAGCACCTGACAGGTGCCAAGCAACCGAAAAATAACTATGAAAGAATTCTGACTGTTGGGAAGAACTCAAGACAGGCAGTCCCTTCCCCTCTGGGTTTTCACAATAGGAAAATTGTCTTATTAATATCTTTATAACACTAAAACCAGTATCAAATCAATGCTCTGCTTGGAGAAGAAAGCTGTTTTCCCATAATAGCTCTGAGAAGGAGGGAAGGACTTAAGAGATATAGATACTGAAGTGATATTCAAGGTTAAGTTTCAGAGATACTGTAGAAAGTGAACTGAGGTCAACTGACAGGCCCAGTTTCACAGGGTACATTAGTACCCTTCAAATTCCCAGGGCAAAGGTTTCAGTTCCATTTCGAAACATTTTATGCTAATGTTGCAATATGTTTCAAGATTCTTAAAACTGTTCAGACCTCTGTTCTAGTTATTCCATTTCTGGAAATCTAAGGATATAATGTAAAATATGAGCACATCTTTAGGCAAAACACATTTAGTGCAGTATTACTTAAACAGTAGTTAAAATCTTTATGTCTAGACTCACAGGAAATAAGGAAAACCATGTGTGCAGTGGTCTAGACTTTACAAACATTTTAGCAGCAGACGAATTACTTGCAAATATGTTTGACACAATGTTAAATAAAAAGAACTGTGTATAAAATTTTACATATAAAATAATCTTAACTGTGTTTTTAAAAGACAAAACATTCTGGGGGAAAGTAATGAAAATACTGATGATGAAAAAAAATTGGTATCACTTTTTTGAGGTCAATTTCAACAGCATCAAAAATCTAGATAACCTTCCCCAAAGAAGCTATACAAATAATCAACATGCACATGAAAAGATGCTCAGCAAAATCAGTCATTAGGGAAATACAAGTCAAAACCACAGGGAGATACCACTTCGCACTCACTGGGATGACGATAGTAAGAACAACAGTGACAGAAACTGACAAGTATCGGCAAGGATGTGGTGCAACTGGGACTCTCGTGCACTCCTGTTGGAGCTGAAAACCGGTACCGCTACTATGGAAAACCGTTTGGTGGATTCTCAAAAGGTTAAGCACAGAATTACCAAGTGACCCAGCAGTTCTGCTCCTGGGGGTACAGCCAGGGGAACTCAAAGCAGGTGATCAACCAGGGGCTTGTACTGAAGGCACTTGTTCACAGCCCATCCATGAGCAGATGAATGGATAAAAGAGAGTGTGGGGTGCCTAGGCAATGGGATATTATATGCCACAGAAAGGAAGGGAAAATTTTTTAAATGGTGTTGGGGAAAGGAATGGATGCAGCGTGGATGAGCTTTATTCTGGGTGAAGGAAGCCAGCTGCAGGGGTTGTGGGATTCCATACACATGAGTGTCTGGAGTGGGCAAAGTCATCAGACTCAGAGCAGATTGGTAGTTGCTGGGGGGCTGGAAGGGTGAGTGTGGGGTTGGGGCGTGACTGCTTAGTGGGTATGGAGTTTGCTTTTAGGATGAGAGAGTTCTGGAAGGGTACAGTGGTGATGGTTTCAGGGGACTGTGACTAGACAAAATGTCACTAATGGTAAATTTCATGTTTATTTTACCAAAATAAAAGATATATGTACATAAACTTTGTCATACCGACCCTACTAGAATGTTTTTCTAATGATAAAATCATGAATGTGGCAAAGATTTTACCAAATGGGGTTCACTGTGTATCATTGATGTTATAAACAATGGTAAAAGTTTGAACGCTGAAATGCCTAACCCAAGGGGCTAGTTAAAAGAACAAGGGAACACAGTGGAATGCTATGCAGTTACTAAAAGTTGTGCTACAGGAGTTTAATGACAAGATGTTAATACAGTGCATAGTGAAAAATCAATTTATCTCCTCCCCCCAAAGTAGATGTGTGTATAGATGTATATTCTAGGTAAATACACACTAAAGAAGTACAAGGGATCTATATCAAAGGGGTAACAGTGACTAGTTCTGGGTGGAATTATACACAATTTTAATTTTCTCAGTAATAAAATAATAAATGCTAATAAATACTTGCTAAGTATCTTGCAAAATATCAGGGACTGTTCTAGATTCTTTCATCTGTCTGCTTGTCTTTCTGTCTATCTATCTATCCATCTGTAAATTAAATTGTTTGACTCTCTAAAAGACCCTATGAATAAGAGTTAACTGACTTCTTCAAGGTTACACAGGTGATAAGTGGTGAAGCTGGGATTCAAACCCTGAGACCATGGCTGCAGAGCCTGAGCTCCAGCCATTACAAGATCATTTTTTTAATCCATACATTCTAAATTTTCTATGATAAGCATTATCACATATAAAAGAAAGAAAGGTATTTGAAAAAAATAATCAACCTAAGCATATGCCAAAGCCTTTGACTGTGTGGATCACAATAAACTGTGGAAAATTCTGAAAGAGATGGGAATACCAGACCACCTGACCTGCCTCTTGAGAAACCTATATGCAGGTCAGGAAGCAACAGTTAGAACTGGACATGGAACAACAGACTGGTTCCAAATAGGAAAAGGAGTACATCAAGGCTGTATATTGTCACCCAGCTTATTTAACTTATATGCAGAGTACATCATGAGAAACGCTGGGCTGGAAGAAGCACAAGCTGGAATCAAGGTTGCTGGGAGAAACATCAATAACCTCAGATATGCAGATGACACCACCCTTACAGCAGAAAGTGAAGATCGACTAAAAGGCCTCTTGATGAAAGTAAAAGACAAGAGTGAACAAGTTGGCTTAAAGCTCAACATTCAGAAAACTAAGATCATGGCATCTGGTCCCATCACTTCATGGGGAAATAGATGGGGAAACAGTGGAAACAATAGAAACAGTGTCAAACTATTTTTTTGGGCTCCAAAATCACTGCAGATGTGACTGCAACCATGAAATTAAAAGACACTTACTCCTTGGAAGGAAGGTTATGACCAACCTAGATAGCATAGTCAAAAGCAGAGATATTACTTTGCCAAAAAAGGTCCATCTAGTCAAGGCCATGGTTTTTCCCGTAGTCATGTATGGATGTGAGAGTTGGACTGTGAAGAAAGCTGAGCGCCAAAGAATTGATGCTTTTGAACTACGGTGCTGGAGAAGACTCTTGAGAGTCCCTTGGACTGCTGGTTGGAGATCCAACCAGTCCATCCTAAAGGAGACCAGCCTGGGTGTTCATTGGAAGGACTGATGCTGAAGCTGAAACTCCAGTACTTTGGCCACCTCATGAGAAGAGTTGACTCACTGGAAAAGACTCTGATGCTGGGAGGGATTGGGGGCAGGAGAAGGGGATGACAGAGGATGAGATGGCTGGATGGCATCACTGACTCGATGCACGCGAGTTTGGGTGAACTCCGGGAGTTGGGGATGGACAGGGAGGCCTGGCGTGCTGCGATTCATGGGTTGCAAAGAGTTGGACATGACTGAGTGACTGAAATGAACTGAACTGAACTGAAGCATAGAGCTGTCGTCATTGTGGGAAGGAAACATGGGTATTTAAATATTCTCCTATTTGTCTAGGTTTTCCAAATTTCCTATAATGAATGCAGATTGTTTTTTAAAATGGAAAGGAAAAACATCTCTCAACTAAGGAAATACAAAGCATGGGGTCAAATATTATAAGCCCAAAAGGACAAGTCTTAGGACCCTGCAGACTCCAGTCCTGAAGTGACAGTTGTTTAGGGACCAGAGGTGGGTGGGAGGGGAAAATGGGAGTCCCATGTGAGCTCGGCAGGTGGAACTGAGGAGTCTGGTCCACAGCCTTCCAAATGCATCTTTTCCTTACCTCGCAGGGCCTCCGCATGTTCTCCCTCTAGGATTTTTCGCTGTTCATTCAGTTTCTCTCCAAGTTCTAGCTCCCTCTCCTTCTCCACCTGGGGGCAGAGGGTTCCGAGCAGAATGAGATTCAGTAGGTTCAGGGCAGCCTCACTTATCCACTCACCAACCCTGGAGTCTTTTGGAGGCTGGTGATCAGAGTCCCCCCCGCTGATCTGAGTGACGGAAATGACGCGTACATTCCCATGAGGGTGCAGAGAGGGTGCAAAGCCTCCAAGACATAGCTGATGTGACTGACTTCACCCTCTTTAGGGCTTAAGAGCAGGCTTCCAGAGATTTGCCACGTGGAGAGAGATTTTGGAGCCTTCTAATCCTGATGCCAATGAAGGCAGAAAGCCCTTTGCTATGTTGGTGGTTCCCCACTTTTACTGAATAGAATAAATAAAACAAATTATATGCCCACAGTTACAAATATTTGTTCAACAGATACAGGACTCTTTTCTGGGCAAAAGGAGTAAGAGATACTTGCAACAACGATAAAACCAAAAGTTGGCCTTGCTCTGGAATTTAATGAGGTTAGTGGAGCAGGAGGAAAAGAAAGGGGTTGGGACTCACCTGCTGCGCCCATTTCTTCTTGTCCTCTTCATGTTGCTGGAGGATTCTGGTGATAGCCTTTTGGTGCTGCTCAGCCTCCTCAGGTGCACATACATGGTCGGTTGTGGCTATAGGTGAGGGAGGAAAAAATCACAGAGTGGAGGCTGGGTCCAGGCCCAATGGAGAGGGTGTGGGAGGCAGGAGCTACAGCGTGGGGAGCCTGGTCTCCCCCTCAAAAATGTTTCAGTTGGAGGATCAACTTCCAGAGGCAGCTCCTTAAATCCCCCTGTCTTTGGAGACCCTCCTTCATGAAGCGGAGGAGCCAGAGGCCTCATCTTGCCCCTAAGATCTACAGGAGAGCAAGTGACTCACAGAACACATTCAGCCTATAAAGGTGCTGTTTGCTTCATCCAGTGTCTAAATTAAAGAAACAGTGGCTGACTTATTAACTGGGCAGCTTTTACTTAATCCTACAGATTTCCAACTCTTTTTAAAAGTCCTGATTTAAGCTTTTATTTATTTGTTTATTGTCTTTGTTCCGGTGTGGGCTTTCTCTAGTTACAGCGCGTAGGGGCTGACGCCTAGTTGCGGTGCATGGGCCCCTCATTGTGGTGGCTTCTCTTGTTGTGGAGCCGGGGCTTTAGGGCACACGGCTTTCAGCACTCGTGGCAAGAGGGATCTTAGTTCCCAGACCAGGGATCAAACCCGTGTCCCCTATATTGGCAGCTTGATTATTAACCCCTGGACCAACAGGGAAGTCCTCCAACTCTTCTTGAAGAAGCCGAAGAAGTAGCAGTGTGATTCAGTGTCCAGCAGGAGCTGGCCTGAGGAACAGCGGCCTCCCCTCCATCCAGGATGTGGTTCTGCCATTCACCACCGTCCTCACCTCGCCTCTCCTCACTAAGGGGCTAGTTGGTCACACGCTTTATCTGCTGGGCTCTGTGTCTGAGTGCGACACCTCACAGTGCAGAAAGGCTGCTGTGAGCAGGAAGGAGACCTTGAAACCAGGAAATCTAGCCATTGATGAGGGAAACTGCAAAACAGGCCTGGTGATGTCACTCTGGTGAGTCCAACAGGCTCTGGGTCTCACCTAAAGCAGGGATCCACCCTCTCTGGGCCTCTGTTACCTAATACGTTAAATCAGGATAATAATAATACCTGCCTCATAGGGCTATTGAGATGATTAAGTCAGGAAACAACGGCAATGAAAATAACAACAGCATGTAAAGAATATGGAGACTAAACAACAACAAAGGATGCCAAGAGCTACTATGCTCAGAAACATGCCCAGCTCTGCCCCAAGTGTCTCACAGGCGTTACTCACTGAATCCTCAGAGCTACCCAGAGTGGTGGGTACCACGATTATTCCCATTTCACAGTCGAGGAAGCGGAGGGCAGAGAAATTATGCAACCTGTCCAAGATCACCCAGTTCCCAACTGGGGTAAGTTGCTGTGAACCTACACAAGTTGATTCCACAGCAAACACTCTGAACTACCATGTTGTTCTTTCTGTCTGCTCACACACCAAAGCAGTGAGTGTACCAACACAGGGAAGCAGCCTAGGTGTCTTTTAACATATGAGTGAATAAATAGGATGCACAACAACAAAAGTCTACACATACAAAGGAGCATTACTCAGCCACAGAAAAGAATTAGACTCTGCTGTTTGCAACAACATGGATGGACCTAGAGGGTATTATGCTTAGCACACTAAGTCAGAGAAAGACTAATACTGTGGGTAATTACCTATTTGTAGAATCTAAACACTACAACAAACAAATGAGGAAAAAACAAAAGCAGTAGGTGTAGCGCCAGGCATTTGGAGGGGCTCAGTAAGTGCTCTTTAGGATTTCCCTGGAGGTCCAGTGGTTAAGCTTTCATACTTCTACTGCAGGGGGCACAGGTTTGATCCCTAGTAGGGGAACTACTGCATATTATGTGATGTGGCAAAAAAATGCTCTTCACTGTTCACTAAATGTTTCTCAGGGCTCATGACAGCATTGGAGGCTTATATTAGCATTGTTATAAATGCTAACAATATTATTATTATTAACTATATTATATAATTATTAATATTAATGTTATATTAATTATAGTATATTATATATTTATGATATATAGTATATAATATATAATATTAATATATAATTTTATATATTATATACAACATTTATATTATATTATATATAATACATATAATATATTAATATACATTAATATTATATATTAATGATATATAATACATAATATTAATATATAATATAATATTAAATATATATATTATATATTAAAGCTAGTAATAATATTATTGCAGAATTTCATAGGCCAGGTTGGTTACAAGGTATAACGAGAAGTGTGAAGAGAGAGGCTGTGGTCAGTCCATCAGATAGGAGCCCTGGGTCTGGGGGAGGGGGTGTGAGAGGAGGCAGAGGTCATGATCTTGTAGTTCCAGGCTCTCATAAACCATTTGGCTCAAGATCTCAAATGCTGGTCAGCAGTACCAAACTAGTCCCAATTTGTGTGTGGGGGTGCTATTTATTACAGGGACTTACCATCACTAACAATGCAGACTGTGGCTCAGATCATGAACTCCTTATTGCCAAATTCAGAAAGAAATTGAATAAAGTAAGGAAAACCAGTAGACCATTCAGGTATGACCCGTATCAAATCCCTTATGATTAGACAGTGGAAATGAGAAATAGATTTAAGGGACTAGATCTGATAGACAGAGTGCCTGATGAACTATGGACGGAGGTTTGTGACATTGTACAGGAGACAGGGATCAAGACCACCCCCAAGAAAAAGAACTGCAAAAAAGCAAAATGGCTGTCTGAGGAGGCTTTACAAATAAAATAGCTGTGAGAAGAAGAGAAGTGAAAAGCAAAGGAGAAATAGAAAGATATACCCATTTGAATGCAGGGTTCCAAAGAATAGCAGGGAGAGATAGGAAAGCCTTCCTCAGTGATCAGCGCAAAGAAATAGAAGAAAACAATAGAACGGGAAAGACTAGAGATCTCTTCAAGAAAATTAGAGATACCAAGGGAACATTTCACATAAAGATGGGCTCGATAAAGGACAGAAATGGTATGGACCTAACAGAAGCAGAAGATATTAAGAAGAAGTGGCAAAAATACACAGAAGAACTATACAAAAAATATCTTCATGAACCAGATAATCACGATAGTGTGATCACTCACCTAGAGCGAGACATCCTGGAATGTGAAGTCAAGTGGGCCTTAGGAAGCATCACTACGAACAAAGCTAGGGGAAGGGATGGAATTCGAGTTGAGCTATTTCAAATCCTAAAAGATGATGCTGTGAAAGTGCTGCACTCAATATGCCAGCAAATTTGGAAAACTCAGTAGTGGCCACAGGACTGGAAAAGGTCAGTTTTCATTCCAATCCCAAAGGAACGCAATGGCAAAGAATGCTCAAACTACCGCACGATTGCACTCATCTCACACGCTAGTAAAGTAATGCTCAAAATTCTCCAAGCCAGGCTTCAGCAATACGTGAACGTGAACCAGATGTTCAAGCTGGATTTAGAAAAGGCAGAGGAACCAGAGATCAAATCACCAATGTCTGTTGGATCATCGAAAAGCCAAGAGAGTTCCAGAAAAACATCTATTTCTGCTTTATTGACTATGCCAAAGCCTTTGACTGTGTGGATCACAATAAACTGTGGAAAATTCTGAAAGAGATGGAATACCAGACCACCTAACCTGCCTCTTGAGAAATCTGTATGCAGGCCAGGAAGCAACAGTTAGAACTGGACATGGAACAACAGACTGGTTCCAAGTAGGAAAAGGAGTACGTCAAGGCTGTGTATTGTCACTCTGCTTATTTAACTTATATGCAGAGTACATCATGAAAAATGCTGGGCTGGAAGAAGCACAAGCTGGAATCAAGATTGCCGGGAGAAACATCAATAACCTCAGATATGCAGATGACACCACACCTATGGCAGAAAGTGAAGAAGAACTCAAGAGCCTCTTGATGAAAGTGAAAGAGGAGAGTGAAAAAGTTGGCTTAAAGCTCACCATTCAGAGAACTAAGATCATGACATCTGGTTCCATCGCTTCATGGCAAATAGATGGGGAAACAGTGGCAGAATTTACTTTGGGGGACTTCAAAATCACCGCAGATGGTGATTCCAGCCATGAAATTAAAAGATGTTTACTCCTTGGAAGGAAAGTTATGACCAACCTAGACAGCATATTAAAAAGCAGAGACATTACTTTGCCAACAAAGTCCATCTAGTCAAGGCTAATGTTTTCCCAGTAGTCATGTATGGATGTGAGAGTTGGACTATAAAGAGCTGAGTGCTGAAGAATTTATGCTTTTGAACTGTGGTATTGGAGAAGACTCTTGAGAGTCCCTTGGACAGCAAGGAGATCCAACCAGTCCATCCTAAAGGAAATCAGTCCTAAATATTCATTGGAAATATTGATGTTGAGGCTGAAACCACAATACTTCGGCAATCTGATGAAAGAATTGACTTATTGGAAAATACCCTGATGTTGGGAAAGATTGAAGGCAGGAGGAGAAGGGGACAACAGAGGATGAGATGGTTGGATGGCATTACCGACGTGATGGACATGAGTTTAAGTAAGCTCCAGGACTTTGTGATGGGCAGGGAAGTCTGGCATGCTGCAGTCCATGGGCTCACAAAGAATTGGACATGACTGAGTGACTGAACTAGCTATCTAACTAACAATGCGTAGTCTTCAGCCCCACTCCTAGAGATCCTAATTTAGTTGGCCTGTGGCCTCAGAATTGGTATTTTTGAAAATCCACCCCAGGTAATTCTTACGTATAGTCAGATTGGAAAACATCTAAATTCTGACCCAGTTGCTTATCTGGTACTTTAACTTCGTCCACAATATCCTGATAGTCTCCAGGTGGTAATTAAACACTTTCAGAGATGGAGAGCTCATTCTATCAGTAGCTCTGATGATTTTAAACCATCAACCAGACAAAGAAAATTCCTTTGAGAGTGAACTGAATTCTGCCAGTGTGTTTTGGCTACGTTCAGGCCCTGGTACTGATCTCTGGGTCACACTGAACAAGGCTCATCTTTCTTCTCTGTGAGGGCACTTCAGTCACTTGGAGAGAACTGTTGTATTTTATCACAACATCTTCTGTTTCTTTACCTGTTCCGTAAAGGACATGACTTCCAGATTCCTCATCAGCCTGATTCTTCTCCACTGTACTCTCTCCATTTTTTTCCAGATTTCTCTGAAAATGTGCTTTTCAGAAATAAACTCAGCACTCCAGATGTGGTAGCAATAGCCAGGATCAGGGAAGAACTATCACCTCCCTGATTTTAGAAATGATACTCCTGTTAAAGTAACCTAACTAAAATCTCAGGAGATAATTAAATAGCCATATCTTGTTTGTTGATTATAAAATAGGAAGCCTCACAGATGTCAGAGAGGGCATTTATAGGGCGGACTACTCACCTGTGTCACCATTGAGGGGACCCAGTTCCTGAGGCTCTGGTTTGGGAGGCTGATCTGGTCTTTGGCGCCTCTGGAAGAAATGAGATAACAGTGAGGATGAAGGTAGGAGGTTAATGTGAGGGTAGATGCTATGGTAATTCTTCCAAAGGCAAGATAGGAATTCCAGTTGTGCCAACCCTTGCACTATGCCCAGTTCCCTTAGGCTTTATTCCTCATAGTCCCAAGGCAGCATCCGCTCTGTGGGGAAGGGGTTCTGAGATAGGATTTCATCTTGGCCAGGGAAACCCTCAGCGGGGAGTTTGATGCTGGTTGACGTCTCCTTAGATTCTTGTACTTTGGCTCGGCTACCAACCATGGGCCCCTCCCTGCCCTTATCTTCCTTCTCCATGGACTTGGCCAGACCTTATGCTATTCTCCTCATCCCAGTTACGGCCTTTAAGTGTCTTAAAACTTCCCAACCCCCAGTTTAGAGACAATTCCCCTTCCTCCTCTGGGCCCTTGGCTACCACAACTTTCAGCAAGTTCCCTGTATTGAAGGCAGGGCATCAAACTTCAAGCCATGGTTTTACTGTTTCTTCTCTGCTAGAAGGGCTGTTTCTCCAACTATATGGAGGTGGCAGTATATAACGTGACAGTTGGAGGTGAAATACTGCAGCCAGGTCATACCAGGCACTATCTCAGCTAATCTTCAGAAGAGCCCGGGAAATATGTATATCCCCCAACTTAAAAATGAGAAGGCTGAGGCAAAAGAGGATTCCATCAAGGCAGATCAGGGGACATCTGGCAGAGTCAAGTATTTGACCCATACCTAGTAAGCACTTTAACTAACCTTGGTCAGTGGAGGTTGAATCAGAGGAGAGAACTGATGCAAAAGGGCTTTCTACAATAACTTGTAGAAATATTTGTTTATTTATTTACTTGACTGTGCTGGGTCTTAGTTATAGCACACAGGATCTTTAATTGTGGCATGTGAACTCTCAGCTGTGGCATGTGGGATCTAGCTCTCTGACCAGCGATCAAACCTGGGCCCCCTGCACTGGGAATGCAGAGTCTTAGCCACTGGCCACCCGGGAAGTCCCAGAAGGGTTTTCTATACCACAAAACAGTGTCAATGGCTCTAAGATTTCGGTTTTCATAAATAATATTTTCAAATAGGAGATTTGGTATGGGTTGACAAGCAAGAATGCTGAAAAAAAAATAATTTGCAGACTACCACTATCATTTCATAAAATAGAAGAAATTTTAACCTTGCAAAATATACTAAGGCAAGCTCGAGATAGTTCTTTCAGGAAAGGAGAAATAATATCTTACTCAAAGTTACACACAATGAATATCTTTAATTTTCTCATTTCACCCCAATAAGGTGAAAAGTTGGTCAAAGTCTAGCACTGGTCACTGGACCAAGATGTGGGGTAGAAAAAATTTTAAGCCATTTTGTATACTTTTCAAAATGTTCTAAAATGTTAGCTAGACTTACTGTGATCATTTCACAATGTGCACAAATATTGAATCATTCAGTTGTACATCTGAAATAGTATGTTATTTTTCAACTGTACCTCAAAAAAGTTTTCTTATTTTAAAAAAAGATAGTCTAAGCCTCATTTTCAGTTCAGTTCAGTTCAGTTGCTCGGTAGTGTCTGACTCTTTGCAACCCCATGAATCGCAGCATGCTAGGCCGCCCTGTCCATCACCAACTCCCAGAGTTCACTCAGACTCACGTCCATCGAGTCAGTGACACCATCCAGCCATCTCATCCTCTGTCATCCCCTTCTCCTCCTGCCCCCTATCCCTCCCAGCATCAGAGTCTTTTCCAATGAGTCAACTCTTTGCATGAGGTGGCCAAAGTACTGGAGTTTCAGCTTTAGCATCATTCCTTCCAAAGAAATCCCAGGGCTGATCTTCTTCAGAATGGACTGGTTGGATCTCTTTGCAGTCCAAGGGACTCTCAAGAGTCTTCTCCAACACCACCCAAGCCTCATTTTAGAAAACACTTAAATAAGTCAGCTCATGAAAAACCCATGAAAGTGTTCAATTGTGAATTACCACTGTAAAAGAAAACCTTTACTTTTTACTGAGATAATAGATTAAGTGATTAATAGAATAAAAATTATTAACAATTTCCTGAAGTCGAGAATGAATGAAATGCTGCTGGAAAGCATAGTTCTGGTTAGGGATAGATGAGAGGGGAAGGCTTCTAGAACCTTCTGCTCCTGCCCCACAGTTTCCACCACAGAGCCTGGTGCAAACTGAGCCTGGCACACTGAGCAAGAAACAGTGTCTCCCCCAGGTCCTGGTCCCCAGGATCTGCTCAGTGGCTGGCAATCCAGCCATCCTCCTCCACCCACCCTGTGAAGTCTCGTCCCTTCCCACGCAGGGGAGAGGGGGCGCCTGGCCCAGGAACAAGCTGTCAACACAGGACTCTGGGGTAATGACAGGAGCCAGCCTCTCCCCCTGGGCTGGAGGAAGGAGGCAGACAAACACCAACGGTGGATTGTCTTGTCCCTGTTGCCACTCCTGGTTACACTTAATCTGGTCAATGTTTTAATGGGAGTGAGATTTCCAGAATTCCAGTTCCAGCTCTTCTACAAACTTGGACAAATCTCTACCCTCCTCTGGGCTCCCGCTTTCTCCTTTGTGGAAGAAGTGGAGGTGTGAGGCGTTCTTACTTTCACTCAACAATGCCAATGATGTTCATACCTCGAGTGTCTGATCTCAGCTCTTTTCAACTGCACTGAGAGATAAGGGTTATTACGAAGGAGGACACTGGAGCTCAGGGAGGTAAGACACAGTCCTATGCGGCCTGGGTGTCAAAATCAACATGAGAACCAGGTCTCAGAAGAGTAGAGACCAGAACAGTATTGTTAAGAACTCAGGGATTCTAGGGACTTCCCTGGCTGTCCAGTGGTTAAGACTCCATGCTTCCAATGCAGGTGGCATGGGTTTCATCCCTTGTTGGAGAACTAAGATCCCACATGCCACACAACACAGCAAAGGAAAAGAAAAAGAAACAACTCTTGGATTCTAAAATCACCCAGATCTGGATTCAAACCCTAAATTTAACACTGTGTGACCACATTGCCTCTCCAAGCCTTGATTTCCTCACAAGGTTATTTTAAGGATTAGCTGAGATAAAGCACCTATAACTCCATAATTCTAACAGCTCAAACACGGCATGATGATTTTTACCACTTTATATCTGAAAAAGCGTGGCAGGATAAAGACTACAGTGCTGTGTTAGGCCGCTTAGGCTGTCATTGGCCTCAGGTTGCCTGAAATGAGATCATAAAGCTCATGAGAAACTTCTCCCAAACAACCACCATGGAAGGTGAAAAACTCTTCTCCACTAACAGCTTCCAGACCTTAGGCAAGACATAACCTTGGGCTTGAGTCTCCAGATCCTGACAGCACCTCTGCCCCCAGGATAACCACCCAGAATCAAGGCACTCAAGACTCATCTTAGGACATCCGTGGGGGTCCAGGTCCCTGCAATATGAGGGATGTGGGACACCCCAGCTGGAGAGCTCAAGCCTCACAGTGATTCCACAGGCCACACCTAGGGCCCAACTCCACTGAATAAATAACTATTTGAAAAATAAAATAAGTATTTTTAAAATAATTTTTAAAAAAAAGACTCTTTATAATAGTCCTCATGCTACTGTTCTCTCTATTAACATTTAAATATTGGTAAACATCTTTTTCCAAATATAGTGGTAATAAAGAATACACATTTATTCACTTTTGGAATTTATATATATTCCCTTACATCTCATTTTTTCAAATAGAAGCACTTACTACATGGCATTAAATATTTTGTAATTAATTTTAATGACTTCAGTATGATATCTTATAGATGAACTTAATCATTGAATCAATAATCCACTGTTGAATGGACTTCCCTGGTGGCTCAGACGATAAAGAATCTGTCTGCAATGTAGGAGACCTGGGTTTGATCCCTGAGTAGGGAAGATCCCCTGGAGAAGGGCATGGCAACCCAATCCAGTATTCTTGCCTGGAGAATCTCATGGACAGAGGAGCCTGTGGAGTCTGTGGGGTTGCAAAGAGTTGGACACGACTGAGTGACTTATACTTTCACTTTCCACTGTTGAATATTTACATTATTTTCATTTTTAAATTTTCAAATCATACCTTAGGGAACATAATGATTGTAAGACTTTTACACATCTAAAGTTATTGTCTCTACACTTCAGAAAGGCTCTACCAATTAACTAGCCCACTAGTAGCATACAGAAGGCCAGTTTTACTGCACCTCTGCCAACATGGACTAGTGCCTTTTTTTTTTTTTTTTTAATGTTGATCAATTTGCTAGGCCAAAACCAAACCAAAAACAACCTACTGTACTCCTGGCCCCAACACGCACACCATGAGTTCAACACCATCCCAAGTTGCTCAAGACCATCCCAGCATGACATATGGTCGATAATTTCTCAGGCTTCCAGGCCCAGCTCATATATAATTTCTACTTGGTCTCTCCCCAGGGCTGAGTTAGTTCCTATCAGCAGCCTGTTCAAACGCCCATGCGATTAGTTCCCCAGTTACCCGTGCTTCTCCTGTTAATCCAAGGGGGCTCCTTGAGGACAGGACCAATTTTAAAATTGACTTTGGATTTGATGCCTGCTGTGATGCCCAGACAGTATTTCTAGGGATTTTGAGGCCTAATAGAAGGTCTCCTGTTTCAGGACCACCTGAAGCACTTGCTTAACATAGCTCCCAGGCCCAGTTCTGGACCTACAGAATCTGAGGGTGTATGTGTGGTCTGGGAAGCTCCGATCTACCACTGCATCCAGGTGATCCGGAGGCTCCTGAAGGCACATAGCCCAGAACTGAGCAGGAATCAATAAGCAACTACTGCCTGGGAAATTCCCATGGCGGGGCCTGGGCTGCTTTCTCCTCAGAGGTCAGGAGCAGAGTTCACTCTACAGTGGGCGAGGACGGCAGCTGGGAGGGGGCCACAGGAATTTCCCCGTCCAAAAGCAGAGTGGGGCAGGCCTCAGGCTGGGAGGGTCATCCAGCTGAGCTCTGGAAGAGGGCTGGAGGCTTCCTGTGTCAATGGAAACTTGGGAGAAGAACACTATGAGGCGGTTGCCTGGAGCACAGAATGGACCTGGGAGGAGGGGGAAGGCCAGCACACCCAAGTCTCAGCTTCACTGTGTGAATTTAGGGAAGTGCTGTCCCCTCTCTGGACCCTCTTTGATGGGTCAGGGTTGGAACAGAGGTTCTCCTCACTCCTTATGGGCTCCAGGGCAGCCCTTTGACCAGGAGGGCTGGAAACAGGGCCTCTCCATCCTGGGACCGTGCACAGTTCTGGGGCCCAGCTCCTTGCTCTCAAGCAGACCAGAGCCCTGTTCTGGGGTCAACCGGAGGTAATTCTGGTCTGTGGCAGAACACGGTTTCAAACACAGAGTCCAGGCAGAGCAAAAGGACAGCAGAGTGGCGGGGAGAGCAGCAAGCTTGGACTGGTCCTGGCAAGACCCCCTCAAATTTGCTTGCATTTTGGAGGGTAAATTAACAGGAGGGACTAGTAATGGTTGATCAGCCTTGAAAAGTAAAAAATGTGAAAAACAAAGACTCTGGACTCTGGCTTCATATCTCTGCAGAACCACCATGATGTGAAGGCTGCTAGTGTGTGGTCCACAACCTCAGAGGACAGGATGGTGACCAAGGACTAGACGTTTCAAGAAGTTTTAGTGCAACTTGAAGGATCTCAGAATGGTCCCAGAGATAGGCTGCTGTCTTGGAGGGTGGAGTGGGCTGGCAGTAGTGAGCTCTCCATCACTGGTAGCATGCAAGAAGCAAACTTCATTTCGCAGGTTGGACTGACTGATCTCAGAGGCCCCTAAACTCTAACAATCAACTCCAACAATCCAATTCTGTAAGATATCCTTGACATTTAAGAAGTAAATATCTCTGTTAAACAAAGTGTTAACTAGTGCAGGTGGTATGAAAAACCCACCAATAGTAACAGCGTCTCAGTGGGCTCTGTTGAGTATTATTCAAGTTGAACTCAGGGTGAATTTTCATAGTCTTATCCTAAGCGTCAGGGATAGACTCCTCAACTTCCCTCAAACTTGAGCTGGGAATTTCTTTCACCATGAAAGACTGAGGAAGGCAGAAGCAACTTGGATAGAAGCTGCCCAGCTATTCTCTACCTCCGGGATTCTACCAGGATGGAAGTCGAACCCTGAGGATGGCACAGCCTTTCCTGAAGACACTGCATCTCACCTTGCTTTAGGAACCATCATGCCATCCTTTCCATGGCCCTTCAAGCATTGTGTGTTTCTGATTGAGTGGTGTGATTTATGGTCTCATTATCCCTGACTAGCTTAGAGAATTTCATAATCAAAGGACCCTTGAGAGTTCACCAAGCTCCTCCACTGTCCCCATAAACTGCAGACCTGGATTCCCTTGGCCGTGTAGTTCTGTCACACCCTCCTTGGCTGTGGAAGGCTTACTGGGACCCAGAAGATAGGGTTGGAAGGGACCCTGGAAACAGCTTATCCAATCCCCACCTTCTATTTCCAGATGGAAAAACTGAGGCCCAGAGGTGGAGTGGGCAGGGCCTGTCAGAGGGGCCACAAAGCAGGATCAGAGCCTCCTGGGAATCCAGACTCAAGGCAGAGCCCTTCCCCTTCCTTCGTGCATACGCCAGATTGATCCAAGCAGTCCAACATTTAGGGAATTCTGAGCCTCAAGGACTCAGATCACACTCCTTTGCAACATCAGAGCTGCCTTTCCGGTGTCAGGACTCAGGCATGGGTGGGGCCCTGGCACAACTGGTTTCGGATCTGAACAACCACAGGCAGAGCCCATTGGCTGAGGGTAGAGGCAGGAAGGAGGTGGGGCGGAGACCCAAGGGGCTCCCTCCAGGGCCTGGGGTGGAGGAAAGGCGGGGCCTAAATGTTCAGAGCTGTTGAGAAATGCTAGCCTTCACACCCAGACTACAGAGGCTCAGAGGTAAGAATACCACAATCACTGGCCTCAGCTTCCGCATCTCTAAGATGGGCAGAAGTATTTTATCAAGCAATGCCTGAACGTGATTTCATTTTCACGCAGCCAAGACAACTAAAGATTGACTTTGACTCGTTCATCTTATACATTACAGTGTCAAGCATTACCCAGTACCTGCTTGGGGACACACCAACGTGACCACACAGCCCAGTGAAAGGCAGGAGCAACCGCAGGTTCTTCCCGGCTGTGTCAGGAGGCCCTGCTTATTCTCCGAACACCTGCAAAGCCTCCAGAACACCCCGAGTCAGGGGCGGATGTGGTCTCTATCCCTCCTATTTGACCAGGTGATGAAAGGTCTCAGGGGAGGACAGAACCACTTCCCCCCAAGCACCTGCTGAGACCGCCCACGCCAGAGAGTGAGCACAGGGCCCAGCCCCTCCTGCACGGATGAGAGGCTGAGGCCTAGGGAAGGGTTTCCGATACACCATAGCCCTTCCTTCCTCCCTACAGCCCACCTTCTCCTGTCCTGTATCAGCCTCGCATGGGTCTGCCTGCTCTGATCTCCTGAGAGGGGCCAGAGCTGGCAGAAGCACTCAGGAGCATTTCTGGCATTTGGGTCAGCCGATGAGGGAGAAGGACCCTGAAGGAGCAGGACAGAAAGTGGTGTTAGTAGCCACCATGGGAGAAGAGACAGGCTGAGGACGCAGACACATGGCCGGATATCCGCCTGTCTCGCCAACCCAGTGGCAAACCCCGCAGTGCGAGTCCAGAGTCAGGGCCCTGACTTGCTACTTGCTTGCTGTGTGACCTTCCGGGAGCACTCGCCCCTCTCTGGGCTTCTGTGTCTTCCTCTCTCTGGCATGGAGTTGGGCAATGGGATACATTGTGGCCCTTCTGGATGCAAGAGAAGCGGCAGAGTGAGGTCATTCTGACACCTCACCCTCTATCAGTACTGTCACACTTGCTGGTTCCCAGCACAGCAGGGCTGGTGGCTGCACACACTCAGCGGCCAGCCCCCTCATGCAGAGGGCTTCTCTGCAGGACAAGGCAGGAGGGGTACTTGCTCAGGAGGGCCCGCGGGGGGAATGCCTTGAACCCTTCAGACCACCCTCTGTTCTTGAGCAGCCCCCGTGGGGAAGCTGTAAAAGGGGGGACTGGAGTGCCTAGAGAAGAGGAGGACATAGCCCAGCAGCCACCATGCAAAGTACAGGCAGCAAGCGCCCTGCCTCAGAACTGCCAGCAGAGAGAGAGGCACCCATTAGTGAGGACGATGGCCCCTGCAGGGTGATTGGGGCAGGGCCACTTAGAACAGGGAAACACTGGAAACCAGCCTCACATCTACAACGGGGCATTGGCTCCACACACTAACGTATCAATACATGACACTATGCAAGGCCACTCATCTGTTTAAAAAAGCAAAGTAGGTATTTACCAACAAAGGTGGAAAGTCATTTGGTAGAATATCAATAGCAAAATAAATGATTTCTATTGTACAAACATGCACAGGAAAAACTACCTAGAAAAGCACACACCAGGGGCAGTCAGTCATCATCTCTGGAGAAAAGACTATAATTCTTGTGCTCAAGGAGGGGGAGCTGCAGTTTTGCCTAAGTTCTTAGAATTTTTAAAACAATGGTGTATTCAAGTTTGACTCGTGTACAAAGAAATGAACAGCAGACAGAATCAATACCTCTCCTGGAACCTAAAAGCAGCCAAGGGGGTCATTTTACAGGCAGGGAGGTCAAGGCCTGGGTAGCGATCACACAGCAAGTTAGTGAACCAGGAAGGACGAGGACCCACTCTTGAACCCCGGCCCAGTATTCTTTCCTCTGCAGATGCTGCAGCTGGTCTGAAAGCACTGGGGCTGTGCCCAAGCACCTCCTTGTGTGCCATGCTCCCTACTTTGCTGCCAAAGAAGAGGCGCTGGCTCCCCCCTGCCCATTTCAACTGATGGCCAGGTCACGGGGGGGTGGTGAGAGAGGGTGGGGAATCAATAAAACATATACATCTAGGGCTGCTGTAACATATTACCAAGCAGATGGTGACTTGAAACAACAGAAATTTCTTCTCTTCCAGTTCTGGAGGCGAGACGTCCAGAGTCAAGGTGTCAGGTGGATTGGGTCAGTCTGGAGGCTCTGAGGGAATTTCTGCTCCATCCGTCCTTCCTAGCTTCTGGTGGTCGCAGCAACCCTTGGCGTTCCCTGGCTTGCAGACGTATCACTACCATCTCTGCTTCTGTCAGCACGTGGCCTTCTCCCCGTGCTTCTCTGTCCACATTCCCTTCCTCTCACAAGGACATCAGCCCTTGGACTGAAGCCCACCATCCCCCAGATGTAATCTTAATGGATTATATCTGCAAAAGCCCTGTTTCTAATAAGGTCATACTCACAGGTCCTGGGTGTACATGAGTTTGAGGGGGGACACTATTTAGCCCATTACAGGTAACTTTTCTGATGTCACAGCTGTTTCCTCAAGGAGGGGGCAGAGGGTAGAGTTGCACAGGACGGAGGAGGAATGACAAAGTTCGTTGTACACTCTGAAAAAGAACTTCACTCCTGGGGAGGAAGGAGAATTGGAAGTAGGTCAGTCTGTACATTGCTTATCTGGGGAGAAAGCATGGGACGTGGGATGTGTGGGATGGATGTATTATGAGGCGTTTGGCCTAGATGTTCTGGAAGATTCAGTCTTGAAAATAAAGTGACACAAGATAAATGATTTTTAGGGATCCACATTTACCTGGTGAGAGAAGTCAGATGGCTTGTCTGCAGGTGATGGATAGATTTATATCTATCTATGCTAAAGATGGATGGATTTTCTCATTTTCTCTTGCTCTTTTTCTCTGCCTTCAGTGGAGTCCTGGTTGGTCCTTCTGTCAGACCTATATGTGTCATAATACATATGTATGGAAGCTTGTATTGGCTTTAACCGGGATGAGAGGACATTATATTGCGGGTTGGGCAAAAACCAGAGCTTCCCTGGTGGCTCAGCTGGTAAAGAATCTGCCTAAAATGAGGGAGACCTGGGTTCAATTCCTGGGCTGGGAAGATCCGCTGGAGAAGGGAAAGTCTACCCACTCCAGTATTCCAGCCTGGAGAATTCCACGGACTGTATAGCCCATCGGGTAGCAAAGAGTTGGACACGACTGAGTGACTTTCACTTCACTTCATACCTACATAAAGGTCTAAATTACTGAAGCTACATAAAAGATCATGGCATCTGGTCCCATCACTTCTAAGCAAATAGATAGGGAAACAGTGGAAGCAGTGACAGACTCTATTTTTGAGGGCTCCAAAGTCACTGCAGATGGTGACTGCAACCATGAAATTGAAAGACGCTTGCTCCTTGGAAGAAAAGCTATAACCAACCTAGACAGCATATTACAAAGCGGAGACATTACTTTGCCAACAAAGGTCCATCTAGTCAAAGCTATGATTTTTCCAGTAGTCATGTATGGATGTGAGAGTTGGACTATAAAGAAAGCTGAGCACCGAAGAGTCGATGCTTCTGAACTGTGGTGTTGGAGAAGACTCTTGAGAGTCCCTTGGACTGCAAGGAGATCCAATCAGTCCATCCTAAGGGAGATCAGTCCTGAATATTCATTGGAAGGACTGATGCTGAAGCTGAAACTGCAATACTTTGGCCACCTGATGCAAAGAGCTGACTCACTGGAAAAGACCCTGATGCTGGGAAAGATTGAAGGTGAGAGAAGAAGGGGGTGACAGAGGATGAGATGGTTGGATGGCATCACCAACTCAATGGACGTGAGTTTGAGTAAGCTCCAGGAGTTGGTGATGGACAGGGAGGCCTGGCATGCTGCAGTCCATGGGGTCGCAAAGAGTCGGACACGACTGAGCAACTGAACTGTGCTGGGCAAAACCCATTAGCTCAGAAGCCACATACACACCAGTGTCCCCACAGTGTTTGGGACAGGGGGCTCAGTGCCTGGCAAAGGCCATTTCCTTTCACAGACCCTCTGTCCAAAATGAGTTAAAAAGTCCAGTTTGCCCTACTCCTATGGATCAAGTGTCAGGGACCCTGCATTTTCTGTACCCTACTCACCCTGACACAAGTGTTTGGCCCCCACCCACCTTCAGAACCCAGCCAAGATGCCATCTCTTCTCTGGAGGCCTTCCCTCCCCCCACCTCTTCCCTCCAACAAAAAGGCACACTCTCCCAGGATTAGGATGAAAACACAAGGATGCTCATGAATAACAAGGGTAGGAGTGGAGAGTGTAAATAACCAAGTGTCCAAACTGGTTAAAAAAGCCACAGAACATCCACAGAACCTTAGATGGCCATTAAAAATCACATTTCCACAGACTTTTAACATGCGAGACTGCCCCCAGCAAAATATTAAGTATAGGGTTGGTCAAAAAGTTTGTTCAGGTTTCTCTGTAAGATGTTACAAACTTTTTAGTCTCCCCAATAACTGTTAATAGAATATAATCATTTAAAATATATCCTAATTCTGCAAAAATAGTCACAGTCACATATAGCATACTAGGGAGGAAAACAGAAGAAAAATGACACTGAAGTGTACACAGAGGTGATCTCTTCATGGTGGGATTAAAAGCTATTTTAAAAGTTCTTTATATTTTACCAAATTTTAAATTTTGCCTCAAACATTATGAATAATCACAGTAATTAGGTGTCGAGTGGAATCTTAGTATTTCCTAGTCCGAGGTTTGCAACACCTCTTCTATTCCTCCCCCCTTCTATTTCTGTCACAATCACATCTGACCTCTGCTTGAACTCCTCCAGGATGGGGAACTCACTACCCTTCTTCCTGGTGAGAAGTAGATTCTGGCTCCCCTTAGCTTCCCCTCACTGGCCACAATCTGCATTCTGGGGCCAACAGAGAACCAGGTTGCACTCCATGCTGCTTGACAACACTTCAGAGGCTGGAAGGCAGTGGCCAGGCTCCAAACTTTATCTTTGCAACCCCAAACGGCCTTCCAAGTACATTCATGGCCCCCTTCTCCCGCATCCCTGTTTGCTTTCCTTGGGTGCAGTCCAGGTGGTGATGTCCCTCACCTACATCCCTGCTAACCAGTCAGTGTATCAGGGACTCTATCACACGCATTCTTTCACCTAATCTCAGAACCCTATGACTCAGGAGCTACATCACGTCTATTTTACAGATGAGGAAATTGAGGCATGGAAAACCCAAATTCCTTCCAGGGTCACTTAATGGTCCACGATGGCGCCAGAACTGAAGCGGCACCTGGCCCAGAGTCTGGAGAGCAGAGTTAATAAATGAATGTGCTCAGTCGCTCAGTTGTGTCCAACTCTTGGCAATCCTATGGACCGTAGCCCCCCAGGCTCCTCTGTCCATGGGATTTTTCAGGCAAGAATACTGGAGCGGGTTGCCATTTCCTCCTCCAGGGGATCTTCCTGACCCAGGGATTGCACCTGCTTTTCCTGCGCTGGCAGGCATTCTTTACCACTGAGCCACCAGGGATGTCCAATAAATGAATATGTGGACTCAGTTCTAAGGCCCCAGCCCTTAGTGTCTATGGTTTTGGTTTAGAATTAGTTGTGCCCATGCCAAACTTCCATGTCTTTCGCTTTGTATCTCTGCCTCTTTCACCTGGCCTGCTACCTGGAAGCACTCATGAAGAGATACTGACCCCAGAGAACCTGTTGCCAGAGGCCCCGCTCTGGAGCAGTACTGAGCCCAGGTCTTAGGTGTGGTGCTCAGGGCTGTGGCATGGGGGCCAGAGCCAAAGCTCTGAACCCTGGGTCACATGAGCACACTCAGAGGGTTGACCATGAGGCACTAGGGTTCCCTCCCCACCTGGGCCCAGATGGGGCTGGTAACTTTTTGGGGATGGAAGGGCCCTAAAAACCCCCATGTCATCCTATAGGCAAGTCCACGGAGGGCTTGTTTCCTTGGCCCCGCCCCTTCTGCCTGGCCTTCTCCTACATCCTCCTGATGTGGCCGCAACAGCCATAGTCTTTGTCAAAAGGGTTTAGGAAGGACCACATTATGCAGATGATTCTTCAGTATCTACACCCAGCCTGCTAGGGATCTCCACTCATTTTTTCACCAGGATTTCAACTTGTCACCAAAAGTCCCAGTAACACTTGCCCCCAGGTCAGGCCTCTCAGTGGGGGCTAGGACAGCTGGTCAGCTAAGGCTACTGCCACTGCCAGCCACACGACTCAGCAAACCCTTAGGGCCTGGCCCCTGGGAGGGACCTTGAAAAGTCCTAGTGGTCAAGCCCCTATCCCTAGCCAGGGGAAGTCCCCCCTGAAAGCCCTGGCCTCATTCCTCACGGCTGGCCATTCCCACTCTCTGCAACCAGCACCATCACTCTGCTTCTTTGGCTCAGCCTCCACTCAGGCTGTCCTCTCTGCCTCAACTGGGTCATTCCTACCAAACCTTCATCACCCAGCCAAGGCATGCCCAGCCCTCACCCAAGAAGCCGTCCTGTGTCTCTCAAGGCTAGATGAGATACTACTGCTGCACTCTGGGTTAACTTCTAGTCCAGCTCTGATGTGGCCCTCATTCACACTCAAATATTTAGGAGGCACCAGCTCTGGGCTCTGTGGAAGGCAGTAAGTACCAACGGGGTGAGGGGGTGGGGGGCAGGCAGAAAAACCAGGCTCCACTGCATGGTTTGGCCACCAACCTACTGAATGACATCACTCCTCCCTGACCCTCAGTCTCCTCATTTATAAAGTGGAGAAGACCCCACAGCTCAGCCTGGGCTTTAGTGAGGTCGGCAGGATGTGAAAGTACTCTGTAAACTGCCACTCAGAGTGAGTCATTGTCATCGTGACCTGAGCCTCCTGGGGTCTGAGCTCAGTTTTGTACATCCCATCCTCAGAGGTTCCCTCTCTCCTAGGGGGCTGACAACCTGCTGGGGGTGAGCTTGGACGTTCAGGCCTTTTAGGGATTGGCACCTGGATAAGAAACCAGGCAGGGGCAGAGCACAGAGGGATGGAAACTAGCATGAACTTTAAACAAAATCAGCTTAAAATCCTGCCACTCAGGGGCATGAGCCTGACACTGCCAGGGCAGAAAGGCAACCCAGGCAGCTCTGAGGCAACAGGGCAAAGGCTTTATTGCCAAAGGGCTTTGGAATCAATAAGAAGCCACTGGAAGCACTGAGTAGGGGCAGAGACAAAGGACACTGGGCTTGGGGACTGGGAATTTGGGTTCTGCTCTAAGCTGTTCTCTGACCTCAGTCAAGACCCTTCACTCTCCAGGCTTTAACCTCCCAGCTGCATGTTGCGTGCATCAGCACAGGTGGTACCCAAGGTCCTTTCCCACTGGGCTAGTCTCTGCTGACTGTACTTGCCCTTCCTTCACAGTTTGGGACAGGAGGTCCAATTCAGGCTGTGCCAGGGATGGACAGGGACAGCTGGCAAGGCTCTCAGACAGGCAGGGGAATCCTTGCTCACTGTGGGCTCCCTTCCCAGACTACGGAAGAGTCAAGGCCTGGAACAGGGCTACTCCAGTCTCTTCCCGCCACCAAGTAGATGGAATTCACCCTTGGTGGACTTTGCAAGCTGAGTGGTTAACACAGGTGCAGAGAACACAGGCTCTCTGACTCTTAGAAATCATCCTGCTCAAAGCCCTCCCTGTCCATATAGAGGGAGAAACTGAGGCACAGAGAGCACTACGGGCATGTTTGTGGCAGAGCCAGGATTAACACTGAGAATCGATCACCAGCTTTGTTATAAGTCTCAGGCAGGTCTCAGGTTTATCTGTTCATCATCCCATCAGCCAGACTTCAGCTTCCACGGATGGAGGCAATCCTCAGTTTCCCTCTTGGAGCCAGGAAGACAGGAGGGCTTCTGGGTCAGAGCTCCATGAGGTATTTTGAACTGGGAATTAAGGAGGAGCAAGGATAAGGGGGAAGGCGCTGTACTTGGGACAACAGTCCTTTTCCCTGGACTAGGCACAGAGCAGAAATAGACTCATTCAGGTTCGGGACAGTACTGCATGCTCAACAGGCAGGAAAGCTTGGGCTCAGGCGCAAGCAAAGCAGCAGAGGCTCAAGTTCTGTGAAAAATGACTGACTAGCCTCCCGGGGCCTCAGGGGACTGATCATCAAGTTCCTAGGACCACCTCTTCCTACCTGACTGGAGGGTAGGCAGTAGTAGGAAGAAGGCTCAGGACTCTACTTGAGGGTCTGCCCTTCCCTCTCTCTGCCTCAGGTTGTCCTCTGGCTCCAGGCTCTGACCTTCTGGGCTTGTCAGAACCCAAAGGGCAGCTGGTCCCACTGCCAGAAACCCGAGGAGTGTCTCCTGGGCCCTAACCCAGCTCGGAGGCCCCTTGGGGGAGCGACAGGAAGGGAGGGAAGGGCAGCAGAAGGCCGCAAATCTCCTCCCTGGTTGGCCCCTCCCAGCTCCCCTGAGGACAGCCCACATGCACCGGCTCTAGGGCCTGAAGAGGCTCTAGGCCAGCGCTTCTCAAACTTTAAAGCATATTGTAGTCACCTGGGCATCTTATTAAAAGACAAGTTCTATTTTAGCACGTCGGGAACACAGCCCGAGATTCTGCAAGTCCTAGGTGATGCCGATGATGTAAATCTGTGGGCCATTCTGCCGCGCAAGTAGCGGCCCTAGAGAGAATCTGCCTCTTAAGGGTAGGAATGCCAAAGGCCCAGAGAGGTCAAGTCACTCGTCCATGGCAACACAGCGAGCAGCGCCTGACCAGCGGAAAAGGGCACCCGCTGCAGCCGTTGCTAGACAGTCCCACCTCCGCCAGCTGGGATCAGGTGCCTGTCCCGGCCCTGGGGCTGTGTTTGTAAACTCGGCTGCCCCGCGTGGCTCAGCCCTGGGTCGGGGAGAGAGAGCCGCCCGGCCGAGCCTTACTCGCCTCCCTGCCTGCCGGCCTCTAAGTGTTCACGGCCCGGCATCCCCAGTACCCCCGGGGCGCCCTGGGTCCCCAGCGGCGGAGCGGCTCCGCACCCGCCTTCCTTTCCGAAGGCAAACTTCTCCGCCGGCGCCCTTTACCTTTTTGGGGGGTTTGCAGCAGCTCAGTCTGCTGTGTCCGCAGCCCATCCTCCGCCGGGGGCTCCCGGACTCCGCCTCCCAACTCTGGGGCCCCCAGAGAACCCTGCCGTCCAAGCCCTGCTGCCCGCTTGGCGCCCGCCGGCCGGGGCAGCCGGCGAGACCCTGAAACTGAACCTGGAAGAGCAGACTTGAGCCGGAGCTGCGGCGGCCGTGTGCCGTAAATACCCGAAAAGCAGGGCCTCAGGGAAGCCCGTGGGGCTCGCTGCGCTGCCGCCGGAGACAGGTGATCAGAAGCTTAGTAAATGACAGAAAACTCGGGTCAGGGCCGAAAAGGTCCCAATGAACAATGGATTTCTTTCCAGACTCGCAGCAGAGAAAAGGCTAGGAAAAAAATTAAAGCAACTATTTAGTAAACACAACAGCTATCGTTTATCAAAAGTTGTTTCTGTCCTGGCTTCCTTGCACATATTATTTCTATTTCTTGCCATCTCCTTGCCACAGAGGTATTATTAGCTCCTCCTCTTTACACGTGAGGAAAACGAGGCTCAGCTATGTGATCTGCTTACACTCACCTAGCTAGTCAGAACCAAAGCCCAGATAAAAACCAGTTCTAACTCCAGAACCTAAGCTTTCAGCCATTTCCCTACAAATACATAATAATGTGAAAATTAATTGTAATGATCTTTCACTCTGGGTCCATAACTCTTTCCAGCTCACACTCATCTGTAATATTCTACTGTATCCATTTTGAATAGAGGTTACCAATCACAACAACTCTGTGAGGTAGATAGGCAGATGCAGGGAGAATAAGGGACATACAATGTCAGAAACTAGGAAAAAGAACTTTTGTTTACCTTTGCTTTGTTATTAGCTGAGGTTTCTGGGAGTGGCAATGCAGGGCAACTTTGAAAGTCAGTGTGAGTGTGTATGTTAGAAAATGATACACAGCCCAGAGACACTTGGAAAGATGTATTGATGAAAGGGACTTATGGTCAGGAATGAAAAAAGAACGTGAGACCCCAAAAGAACTTCCCCTCCAGAGTAGACCAATCACAGTAGGTTCCAAGAAAGGAAACTGAGGACACAGGTTATATCAGGTCCTTGGAAAGAAGAATAATGGAAGACGGTGATTCACAAAGTGTGGCCCCCAAGTCGACAGCATCAGCACTACCAGAGATCTGGTGAGAAACACAAGTGCTCGGGACTTCCCAGTGGTCCAGTGGCTAAGACTCCACGCTCCCAATGCAGGGGGCTCTGGTTTGATCCCTGTTCAGGGAACTAGATCCCACAATGCCAAAACTAAGAGTTCGCATGCTGCGACTAAAGATCCTGTGTGCTGCAGCTGACTGCAGCTAAATAAATAAATAGAAATAAATATTTACAAAAAGAAATACAAAAGCTCAGACCCCACCCAGACCTACATATCCTGAACTCGAGATGGGGCTCAGCAACCTCTAGGTTCCCAGGCCCTCGCGGTGATTCTGAGCCATGCTCCTGTGAGAACCACTGCTGCACAACATGCTGAACAAGTAATGAGGAAAGAGTGTCTACTTAAATTATCAGTGACGGTGAAGCAATGCTCAAGATTTACTAAAAATCCAAACCAACAAACAAGCAAAAGACTAGAACAATCTAAATATCCAAGAGAAGGAGCTTGGTTAATAAATTATGATATATCCATGAAGATAGAATATCATGTAACCTGCTAGCATTCTGATAAGGATAAAGTTTTAAAATGTCATACAATGTAAAAAATTCACTCTTATTTTTTAAAAAAAGTTGGACTTCTGTGGTGGTCTAGTGTCAATGCAGGGGACACGCTTCAATTCCTGGTCAAAGATTCCACATGTCAGAGGCAACTAAGCTGGCGAGTTGAGACTATTGAGCCCACACACAGCAACCACTGAACACTGCAAGCCCTAAAGCCCCACTCTGCAACAAGAGAATCCACCGCAAAGAGAAGCCCGTGCACCGCAACTAGAGAAAGCCCGTGGGCAGCAACTAAGACCCAGCGCAGCCAAAAATAAATAAATACATTTATATATATATATATATTAAAAAGTGTTAATAGTGGTTACCTCTAGATGAGGGTGAGATTCTGATTACTCATTTTCTTACATTTAAAAAAATGAGTACGCACTTACTATAATGAAAACGTTTATTGTGATAAGAAAAAGTTTTCTAAAAACTATGTTTTTGAACCCAGGCATGAGATTGAGACTAGTTTTCCACCAGCAAGTGGTAAGTATAAATATGTGAAATACCAAAGAAATAGACAATGATTGTGAATGAACTAGGTAGAAAAACCATGTAAAGGGCCAACAGGGCCAAAAATGTGTAGGGACATCATAACTAGCAATGCCCTGTGTGGTCCTGAGCCTCTTGCTTCTCCTTTGGGAGAGTTTCCCATCTGAACATCAAACAATTGAGCTTTCTAAAATGGATCTCCAATTTTAATATCAGGAGTTGAAATCAATAACTTGGGCTGGGGGGAGGGGGGGGTTAGGAACCAGAAGGCAAATTCTCCTTCTGAAGCCTCTGTTCTCAGGAGCTCTTGCCTCCAGCTTCTTTAAACTGCTTGGGAGACCAGGTTCAGATTTCCCACTTTCACACAACCAGCTTTTTGGCTACATGCTTTGAAGTTTTCGCTTGAGAAAGAAGCCCTAAGTATTTTTTTTTTTTCCTTTAGGAATTTGAGTTTGAATAAGCTGCGAATGAGATTTTTAGAAGTTGTTGAGCCAGTCAGGTTAGGTTTAGGTTTTGCTGCCGTGATGAAAAACATACAAGTTTCAGCAACTTATCATGCATGAAGTGAAGCTTTGCTCATACCATGTGAAGCCAGTATGCGGAGGCTGAGGGCTCTGCTTCACAGAGACATTCGACAGCATCCCAAGATGCAGCCATCCCAACACCATGGCTGCATGGTTTTCCAGAAGGCAGTATATGGAGAGTGGTGCCTGGGGCCTGAAATCTTTCCACTCAGGAGCGACACACATTAAGTCCACTCACATTTTATTGGCTAAAGCAAGTCACACGGCCATGGGTAACTTCAAGGGGATGGAAACGTGTAATGTGTGCCCCGAGGGAGAGGAGAACCAGAAATACTGGTGAACAGCAGAGATGTCTGTCATAGACAGCAATCAACAAGCAAATACTATGATGTGCCCATTTCTTGGGCAAGTAGGGTGACGAACTCATCTTGGTCTGCTCAGGATTTCCCACTTGTAGCACTCCGAGTCCCACTACCCAGGGGACTCCTCACTACTAGGTACCCTGGAATGGTCGGTCACCCCATGGCAAGGCATAGAGAAGACTCAGGTTTTGTCTTGAATTAGTTATAACCTATTTTCTTGATATTAGACCTATACATAGTAAAAGATGGAAAATATAAAAACAGGTTATAAAGCAAAAGTAAAGTTGCATAATCCACGTGGGCAGAGTTAGAATTAAAAGGAGATAAGAGACCGTGGTGGATGGGGATGGGGAAGGAGGATTTCCTGGAGAAACACAAAAGCCAAAGGGCATTCGTGGCAAAAAGAATCCTAGAGTCTCAGGTTGAGATGGAATTTGATGCTTTGCTTTCGTTGTTTGCAACTCAGATAAATCTTTTTTAATAATTTCTCTTCTATAATTACCCTTCTGACTGTGTCTGTGAAGTCTATGCTAAAATACTTCCAGTGATTACTTATTTTCCATATCTAGGGGGAAGAGGAGAAGCAAGAAGGAGTAATTACAAGATGGAGGATAGTCTTTAGGAACATGAATAGAATTTGTATCCTACCATTGTGTGAAAAGTGTATAATTCTTAATTATGATGAATTGGTTCATAGTGCTTTTCAGGTCTACTATATCCTTCTACTTTTCTGTATATTCATTCTATTAATTTTTGGGAGTTTGATATCGAAACTCTAACTAAAAATCTGAATTTATTTGCTTAAAAATAACTGTAATATACAGTGGAACTATAAATAACTCTGTTCTGTATTTTCCATATCTCCTGTAAATGTGTTGTCATACTTCCATAATTTAAAAAATAAAAAAGAGAGAGGAAGAAAGGGGGAGGATCAAGAGCATGGGTCAAGTCAGGATAAATGTGGAGGCCGGGGAGCTGGGGAAGGTGGAATGTGTTGGTGACTAAGTTGGTATAAAGGAACAAAAGCTGAGAATGGGGTGAACAATTTTGGGGAAAGACTGGAAAGACCGATATGGGAATTATCTTGAACATTTTTCATATGAAAATTACAATATGCTCACACATAAAAAGTTTTGCCTAGAATTTCAGGAAGCTCGGGGCTCCCTGCAGCCCACACACAGTGCGGCTGTGTGTGGATACTGGGTTAAGCACCTCTCAATGCAGTGATCGCTAGCCACATTCTAGCCCTGAAAGTTTTCTCTGTGTGGGTTCTGACTGGGCCCGGTAGTTTCCCAAACATGTTGTCTGCTGGGAGTGACTTTCTTCACCATCTGTCTGTGTGGTTATCATTCTACCTGCACATCAGAAAGCAGCTCAAATCCCCTCTTCTTCCCAAAGCCCTACAGCTCCTGTCCTTCAACTCTCCTGTTTGTGTGCTTTGTGAATCCTGGCTAATGGACTACAGGTTACGCAGCTCTGCCTCCTCCCTCCTCACACTCCCTGGTCCTTAGTAGGTCGTGGCAGAGACTTCTAATCACCTTACTCAACTTCCATTCTTCCTCCTTCCTTAGTGACGGAATCCTGATATTCTCTGGGTCAGCGGTATGCTGGGAAAACACGCTACTTACTCAGCTAGCCAGTGATACGTAAGAGGACACTACTGGTTGGAGCTTCCGGGAAAACGTGTAACAGAAGAATGACTCAGCTGGGAGCAGGACTCCCCTTTCCTCACCCCTGCTTTTCCTGCTTGGAATACAGACATGATGGCTGAATTACAGAAGCCATTTTATAACCCTGAGCAAAAAGGTGGAAGGAGCCTTGATCTCTGAATTGATGCAGCCTCAAGACCAGCTTTGATCAGCCCCTTCCTAATATTATCACATAATAGAATAAATAGAATATTTGTTTAAGCTACTGCCACTGAGATTCTGCAGTAGAATGCCATTTCTAATCAGTTCATAAATCACTAATTAAAGTTTGTTATATTTAATTTAATTAGGATAATTTACTCTTGGAGATACTGCATGTACCCCAGCTTCAGTTTGAGGGGCAGAACAGGAGGACCTGCTGAAAAGGTATCCTGGATTTGCCAGACTCTTGACAGAAATGTTAGTTTTGACAGTTTCCTCTTGGAAATATATGTAAGAGAAATAAATGAGAGGGGTCCTAAAATTATTGAATTCTTAGGCTTCCATTGGAGTGTTTCTCAAGGCGTGGGCAGATTCGTGTGCTACAGAATCATCTGGATTCTTTTGCCATCTATTCAGTCAGGCCCTGCAGGGCTGAGTCAGGAATTTTCACACTAAAATTTGAACCTGATTGCTCCAGTGGTTGTGGTGGGTCATCTCTCTGGGGAATCAAATTGCTACATTAATCATATTGAGTTGGGTTGAACTGAATTAATGGGGAGGTCCTTGGAAAGGAGAAGTGAGCCTGAGTAATGATAATTAGCAAGAAGCCATCCCTGCCTATTTTCCCAGAAGACCAGTGGTTTGGGACTTGGGGCTGCCTTGGGAGAGGCAACAAGATTCACTTTACCACTTCCTTTAAACCAAGAATGATTTCACGCCACAGTCATTGTTCAGGGGCTTCCTTGGTGGTTCAGTGGTAAAGAATCTGCCTGCCAATGCAAGAGAAGCAAGTTCGACCCCTGGGATGGGAGGATAGCTTGGAGAAGGAAATGGCAACCCATTCCAGTATTCTTGCCTGGGAAATCCTATGGGCAAAGGAGCCTAAAGGGCTACAGTCCACGGGGTTGCAAATGATTGGACATGACTTTGTAACTAAACAGCAGCAATCATCATTGCTTACTGCTTTCTCTGTTTAATGAAGTTTGGATGGAGTTCCGCAAGGGACCTCAAGGGGCTTCTTTGGTGATGCAGAGTAGGAGGGTATAGAGCGTCGCCAAGGGAGTCCAGGGAAAATTATTAATATGCATCACCTCTTTAAGTGGTTTCTAGGGTCTGCAGGCTGCTAGTAATGAACAGTAGCAAACCCTTCTCTTTTTTTTTTAACATCAATGGTTCTCAAATGTGATCTGGGGATCAGAAGCATCAGCCTTTCTTGGGAAATGGTTAGAAATGCAAATTTTGGAGCTCTGACCCAGACCAGCTGCCTCAGAAATTCTGGGTAGGGGACCCAGGAATCTGTGTTTTATGAATCCTCCAGATAACTCTGATGTGTGCTTACATTTGAACTGCTTTCAACCTTGTCTTCCTGACATCCATTTTTTAATGGGCACAGAGATGAGAGATTGAGTGGGGTCCAGGGCTGAGTCCATGAGTAGTGCCCCGTTTTCCATAATTTCTCATCTATGTCACCTGCTATGCAATCAAGATTTAAGCAACCCTTTTCTAACAGATAACTTGCCCTAAATCCCTCCTTCCTGGAAAATCTGGTGTTTCCTGCCCTTGATGCCTCCTTCCTTGCTCAACTCCAATGGGAGCATCTTCCCCACAGGGAACTAACAGGAGCGAGAATTAGAAGATGGTGAAGCAGGGACTGTTTTCTAAGTAAAAAATTGGAACACAGGATTTAGCAAAGGAATTTGTGACATGTACATTTTTTATTTACCTGATTCTATTCCCTTACTCTTTGCCAGCATACTGGAATTTCTAGGGCATCCAAATGGTTTATGGGGACAAGGAGGCAGAATATTTTGCAAACAGGAGTAACCCAGAACATATGAGAGATATGATCCGGCTCTAAGGCTTAAAACCTGTCTATGAGACTGGGAAGGTACGTAAATGAGGAGAGGCATAAGACAGGGATGGGGTATAAACCAGGGACCACATACCCCTCTAAAAGAAGCACAAGTGGATATGTTAGGGTGGATGGTGTTAGAAGGAAATGAAACCCCAAGCTGGCCTGACCTTCCAACTTTTCAGGAGAAACTAGAAATCTTGGGGGATTTTTAAAATCTGGTTTTTCTTTCCTCTCTCTCTCACACAAACCATCATGCAAACTAAAGAAAATATTTTCAGGCAGTTACATCTCTTCTAGTCTAGGTAGGCAGATAACGTAACAAGGGGTATGGAAAAATACCAGGGAAGCAAAAGGAGTAACCAACACTATCTGGGAGGAAAAGGAAGGGCAGGCTTCCCCAGGGATGTCACATTTGACCTGAGCTACGTAGACTAAGCAGGGATTCTTCTTATCAAGAAAGTGGGGAAGTATAGCTCTGTGAGGAGATGGCTGCATTAACTGACCTTCTTGCAATCTGTACATGTATAAAATGAAAAGAAAGTGGGGAGAACACGCCTGCCCAGTGCACAGTGCTGGGTGGGTTTTCAGAGGGGCCCAGCTGCTTTGCGTGTGTTCGGCGAGAGCAAGGAGTGTGGGGGACGGAAAGAGACCAGAGGACATTGAAATCTTGGCCAAGACGTTCTTACTTAATCATGTGGACAGTGGGAGTGGCACAATCGGATTGGGGTTATTATTCACGGTCCCTCTCGGGGCTCAGGTGGAGAGCTGACAGAAAGTGCTCTTCCGAAGCTCTCAAACATCTCCCGAAACTGTTCAGGAGGGAACGGGGGGGGGCGCTTCCCAAAGGCACTAGGGTCCAGAAGGCCTTCAGCCCCCCGGATTCGGCTCAGGCCCCGACCCCGCTGAGCTTGCAGCCAGAGATAATGTGGTAGGGAGGCGGGAGCTGCACAGAGGCTGAGCATGAGTGTCTGTCCGGGAGTAGGCGGGTAGGCGGGGAGCAGTTTCCTCTCTCTCGCCTAGGAGGCGGCTGTAGCAGCCGGCAGTGTTGTGGTTACCAGGGCCTTGGGTTACGGCACTTTTTTTTTTTTTTTTTAAACCGTTGCAATACCTTTTAAATCAGGGCCCTGGACAGGATCCAAGGACAGTAGCAGGACCAGTTCCTAAGATGCTTCTTAAAGAAGCAGCTGCAGAGGGAGGGATCTGGAACCTGGACTGCTGGGGGAGCCCGAGGTCAGGATGGCCTTGGAAGTTGGGCAAGGTGGGAAGGAGATCAGATCTTCAGCTCACCCCACTGCCCTGTGCCTTTTTCAGGGCACTTTTGCATCTCAAGCACTTGAAGATAATCAGTGTTCCTGGAAAACTAGATGCAGTGGGTAGAGCAATCAGGGATTGTTGGGGCTCCACCTCCTTGGGAGGAAAGACCTTCCAGCTGGTCCAAGATTCAGGGGTCCAGCTTGGCAGTGAGGTCCCCATTGAGGGAGGCTAACACTGGGAGGTAAAGCATGTTGGAAAAAGCACGCAGGGGCCTGCTGGGGTAGGGGTCCGGAGGGAATGGATGTCCAGATCCATTGTGATTGTGACTTGAAGAAGTCTTCGTTGTGGTCCCCTTTCAGACATGGGGACACCATCTGATGGCTCAGAGGGTTAAGAATCTATCAGCCTGCAATGCAGGAGACCTACGTTCGATCCCTGGGTTGGGAAGATTCCCTGGAGAAGGGAATGGTTAACCTACTCCAGTATTCTTGCCTGAAGAATTCCATGGACAGAGGAGCCTGATGGGCTACAAGTCCATGCGGTTGCAAAAAGTCAGACAAGACTGAGTGACTAATTTTTTTTTTTTCCAGACACAGAATTTCTTCCTCAAAGAAATCAAGATTGGCACCCAGGACACTTGCATTCTGGTACATGTTGGTGGGAATATAAAATGGTATAGTCGCTATGAAAAGCAGCAGGGAGGGTTCTCAAAAAATTAAAAAGTACAGAACTATAATCCAGCAATCTCACTTCTGGGTATATTTTCAAAAGAATTGAAATCAGGATGGTGAAGAGTTATTTGTACTCCTAATGTCCACTGTAACGTTAACAAAAGCCAAGATCTGGAATCAGCCAAAGGTCCAATGACAGATAAATGATTGTATGCATACAATCAAAGTTTAGTTAGCCTTTAAAAAGAAATTCTGCCACTTGGGACAACATGGCTGAACCTGGAAAATATTGTGCTAAGCAAAAAGAACCAGTTACAGAAGGACAAATACTGCATGAATCCACTCACATGAGGGATCTCAAAGAACGTCTTGGAAGCAGAGAGGAGTTCGGTGGTTCCAGAGATTCTGTGGAACAACACAGTGTCTGGAGTTAAGAGTAATATTGTGCACTTGGACATTGTTAAGAAGGTGGATCTCATGGTAAGTGTTCTTTCCACAAAAACAAAACAAACAAAGCCAAAAAACAAAGGGGAGCAAGGAAAATTTTGGAAGTGATGGAAATGTCTATTACCTTGATTGTGGCAATGGTTTCAGGGGTGCATGCTTATGACCAGACTCATTCAGTCATATAGGTTACATATGTACAATTTGTGTGTGTGTGTGTATACATTATACCTTAAGAAAGTTCCTTCAAAAAAGAGAGAGACTTTCATTCTAATCTTTAACTTGCTATTGGTTTCCATTTTTAACCCTGGATAATTCACATACATTCCCTTCTCAGGCCTCACATCCCCCCACCCCACACTTTACCCAGTGCCAGGCATGGAGTAAATTCTAGCAAAATCTGTTGAACAAATGAATGAATAGCTGAATTAGCTGAATTGGGTCCGAAGTTGGACTGGGATCAGCAGGCTTCAGGGGCTACCTGAACATCTTGAAATTACATTCACAACTGTACATGTATGAGCAATTCTGTTTTTTCTGGATAGGTCTGTAGCTTTAATCACTCTTGCCATAATTTACTGAGGATTTGTTATGGCAGGCTAAGGTCTGTACGTATTTTATCACATTTAATCTTCAGGAACCGTAATGGAAGTTGTGGACAGGGGTGGGAGGGGGTTACTATTTCTACTTTACTGAAGTGGAAACTCAGGTTTGGGGAGTGTAAGATCTTGCTTAGGGTCGTGTGCTGGAGTTGAACTCAGGTCCATCACACTTCACAGCGTAAGCTCTAAACCACCGTAGTAAATTACTACAGCTTCTCAAAGGGATCTGTGAGCCCAGAAGATGAAGAAAAAACATTCCAGGATCCTGGAGTTCTATTTCTCTGTGGGACTGTGGGGAATGGGAAGAAGGGTGGAGGTGGAGGAGGAAGCCAGCCAGCCAGCCAGAGCAGGACAGCACCCACGCCAGCAAGGGCTGCTATTTAGAGCAGCCCCAGAGCCCCCAGAAAGGATGATAAGGGGCAGGGCAGGGAAGAGCAGTTGTAAGAGGAGCGCAGGGAGGGGGGCTCTCTCCTCCCCCGTCCCTGCTGCCTCCAGCTCACTCTGTCGCCTGATGTCTAAATAAGGCTTAGAGGCACATTCTAGGCAGCTAAAAATAAACTCCGGCTCCCCCTCCTGCCCTTGGGCTCTGGCGACCTCCCCGGTCCCGTCAGGGCTCCCCTAGTCAGGACCAGCTCTCGGAGCATGCCAGTCTCGTCTCCCTGAGGACCCCAGGGTTTTGGTGGGAATGCTTCCCACGGCTAGATGACCTGGACCAGAAGTAGGACCCCAGGCACCAACTCTTGGCTCTGCCCTAGCAAACCTGGGCAAGTCTCCCTTCTCTCTGGTCCTCAGTCTCCCCACATGTCAAAAGCGAGCATTAAATGAATGATGTGAAGCCCTGGCATTTTTGAATGAATTTCAGGATCCCACACTTTGGGGTCAACTTCAGAGTGTGCTCACTCGGGTTTTTTAGGGATATCTGTCTTACAGACTTATTTTTAACTTACACAGTTTTTTATTATGGCCTGAATTCTCTCCCCATCCCTAACGATTTGAAACATTCACATAAAAATCTGGATTCCCAGCTTCTCTTGAAAAACCAGGTCTGTCCACACTGGGCCAGTGTGTCAGGTAAGGAGCCCAAATTGGGTAGCGGTCTCCCCCTGCTGGCGGCATAAGTGTACTACAGGTGGCTGCTGACAGCTGCTCATTTCTGACCAACCCTGCAGGGTGTGAGGTGCCTGAAGCTATAGCAGTGAGTGCTGGCGGATTGCATCCCAGGGTTGTGACACTGGCATTGCTCTGCCCAGCAAATGCTTGCTGAATGAATGAATGAATTAGATAGCTGATAGAAATCTTTGGGAACTGTTATGAATATTACCAAACCAACTTGGATCTGCTGCTCCAAATGCACGGGAAAGCCAATGTACTGACACGGCGGAGTGGCAGTGAAGAAAGAACAGCACTCACTCACTGCCGGGTGCCATAGTAGGGAACTGGGAGACAGGCCTCAGAGGTCCACTCCAGTGCAGTCGCTGATTAGGCATTTCTGCAAGGGGAGGAACATAGAGGTTGGAATTAATTATCCTTGTGACATTTCTTAATCGCAATTTCAGGAGGTCAGGGTATCTCCGGTTTATGATTCTCGAGCCAGGTGATCCATGGCTGAGGGGTCTATTAGCTCATCTTGCCCCTCGAAAAACTACCTGAGTTTGTACATTAATAATGATATCTACAATAGTAATTTTGGTACATTAACATGTTATTGACAACAGCGATTTTAGTTATCTGACTCTAGTTGATTAGTTTCCAGTTAGTACAGGCTTGAGATCAGAGAGGACAAGAAAGAGAATAAAGTTTGGATAGAGAGGGAGTTCAGTTTTAGGGGGACTCAGTTTCAATTGTAAAGGCACACATGCAGGAGTTTTGAGCAAGGTTCTGCCCAACTGAAATCTGTTGCATTGCGACCCTGTCCCTGAGTCCATGTCCCAAGCCCTTAGAAGGGACAAATTTCCTAATACTCTCCCCCTCAGTTAGGCATTGCCCTCTTTCCTCATAAGTCAGTGGGGTTGTCCTTGGTTGGAAGGTTACTGGCACAACAGCCAAGGTCTGTTTAATTCAAACTATCTTGAGAGCCACTTTGGAGGCTAGTGAAGGGGCAGGGAAGGAGTCAGGAGGAAGGGTAGGAAAAGCTGAGGAGAGCTGTTCAAAGAACAGGCTTTAGGCCAGACTGCCTGGATCCACCCAGCTCCCCTTGGGCAGCTCACTGGAGCGAGACATGTCTCAGGGTGCTGCATCTGCACTGACCTTCAGACATCACGGAATCCATCCTGCCTCGACATGTAGCAGGGCAATGAGGTGTAGAGTGAGAATCTGGCAACAGCTGAGGCTTTGTCCTTTCTGCTCTGTTTCAGTAAACTGAGGAGGAGGAAATAAGTTCACCAGACGCTTTTCTTGGGAGGAAATAGAGATTCCATCTGTATCCCACCCCTACAACTCAGGGGTGGAGAGAGTGTCTGGTCCTGACCATTGCTACCCTGTGGGCTCCTGGATAACCCTGGCCTCATCAGCAGCTTCTTAGAAACACAGATTCTTGGGCTCTACCCAGACCTGCTGAAGCATAATCTGCATTTTAATGAGATCCCAGGTATTGTGCATGTTTATTACCGTTAGAGAAAAGCTGCTTTTGTCCAGTAATTCTCCAAGTTGGCTGCACCTAGGAATCATCTGGGGGTTACTTTAAAAAATGTTGCTGCCTGGGTCCCACTCTGCGGTGCAGCCTGGGCCTGGAATCCTAGGTCGTTTGCTTAAGGCTCTCCTGGTAATTCCAGTGTATAGCCAGCATTGAGAATCACAGCTCTAGGCAAAGGCTCTAATGAGATGAAAATCTGGGGGAATGAAAACAATGCAAATTTGAATGGGGCGTCCCACCCTGGGTACTCCTGTGGCACCTTCCCCAGCCCTGCTGGGCCTGCCCAAGTAGTCCAACCTCTGCTCCCCTAGGCCCTGTCAGGCCTCCAGCTGCTTTCATGGTTCAGAAGAGTGAAGTGAGAAAGGGGCTGTGCTTTTGCAATGCCACCTAGAGGTGCGAGCCTGAGCGAGAGGCCAGAAACCTGGATTATCATCCCATTTCTGCTGGGTAGCCTTGGGCAAGGTCTGTCCCTCTCTGGGCTTCAATTTCTTGATCTCTAAAATGGGCTAGCCAAAGGGGATTGAAATGACTTCCAGAGCATTCCTACTAGTTTTCTACAGGTATGTATGTATGTGTTTTTAAAAATTTATTTATTTTGATTGAAGGATAATGGGTTGACAGTATTGTGTTGGCGTCTACCAACCATCAACATGAATCAGCCATAGGTCCACCTACATGCATGTGTGTTTAGTTGCTCAATCAAGTCCGACTCATTGTGACCCTTTGGACTGGACTGTGGCCCAGCAGGCTTCTCTGTCCATTAGGTTTTTCAGGCAAGAACACTGGAGTGGGCCACTGTTTCCTCTTCTAGAGGATCTTCCCGACCCCGGGATCAAACCTGTGTCTCCTGTATTGCAGGCAGATTCTTTACCAGTTGAGCCATCAGGGAAGCTCAATCTACATGTAGAGACAGACTCTCAAAGTTGAAAGGGACCTTGGGGATCATCTAGTTTGATCTTACTTTCTAACAAATGGGGAAACTGAGGCCCAGTAAAGTTAAGGGCATCAGGAAGCTTGCATAAGCCTCTCATCCTCATCCATCAGAGGGCAGACAGAATGAAGACCATAATCACAGAAAACGAATCAAGATGATTACATGGATCACAGCTTTGTGTGACTTAACAAAACTATGAGCCATGCCATGTAGGACCACCCAAGATGGACAGGTCATGGTGGAGATTTCTGACAAAACATGGTTCACTGGAAAAGGGAATGGCAAACCATTTCAGCATTCCTGCCTTGAGAACACATGAACAATATGAAAAGGCAAATAGATATGACACTGAATGATTAATCCCCCCTGTCAGTAGGTGTCCAATATCTACTGGAGAAGAGTGGAGAAATAGCTCCAGATGGAATGAAGAGGCTGAGCCAAAACGGAAACAATGCCCAGGTGTGGGTATGTCTAGTGGCAAAAGTCAAGTCTGATGCTGTAAAGAACAATACTGCACAGGAACCTGGAATGTTAGGTCCATGATCAAAGTAAATTGGAAGTGGTCAAACAGGAGATGACAAGAGTGAACATCGACATTTTAGGAACCAGTGAACTAAAATGGATGGGAATGGGCAGATTTAATTCAGGTGACCATGTGGGCAAAAATCCCTTAGAAGAAATGGAGTAGCCATCATGGTCAACAAAAGAGTCCACAATGCAGTTCTTTGGTGCAGTCTCAAAAACAACAGAATGATCTCTGTTCGTTTCCAAGGCAAACATTCAATATCACAGTAATCCAAGGCTATGCACCAGCCACTAATGCCAAAGAGAAAGAAGTTGAACAGTTCTATGAACACCCACAAGATCTTCTAGAACTAACACCAAAAAGATGTCCTTTTCATCACTGGGAACTGGAATGTAAAAATAGGAAGTCAAGAGCTACGTGGAGTAATAGGCAAGTTTGGCCTTGGAGTACAAAATGAGGCAGGGCAAAGGCTAGCAGAGTTTTTCCAAGAGAACGCACTGGTCATAGCAAACATCCTCTTCCAACAACACAAGAGAAGACTCTACACACAGACATCACCAGATGGTCAACACCGAAATCAGATTGATTATATCCTTTGCAGCCAAAGATGGAGAAGCTCTATACAGTCAGCAAAACAAAACTGGCAGCTGACTGTGGCTCAGATCATGAACTCCTTAATGTAAAATTCAGACTTAAATTGAAGAACGTAGAGAAAACCTCTAGGCCACTCAGGTGCGACCTAAATCAAATCCCTTATGATGATACAGTGGAAGTGACAAATAGATTCAAGGGATTAGATTTGATAGAATGCCCGAGGAACTACAGATGGAAGTTTGTAACATTTTATAGGAGGCAGTGATCAAAACCATCCCCAAGAAAAAGAAATGCAAAAAGGCAAAGTGGTTGTCTGAGGAAGCCTTACAATAGCTGAGAAAAGAAGAGAAATGAAAGGCAAAGGAGAAAAGGAAAGATATCCCCATCTGAATACAGCGTTCCAAAGGATAGCAAGGAGAGAGAAGAAAGTCTTCCTAAGTGAATAATGCAAAGAAATAGAGGAAAACAATAGAATGGGAAAGACTAGAGATCTCTTCAAGAAAATTAGAGATATGAAGGGAATATTTCATACAAAGATGGGCTCAATAAAGGACAGAAATGGTATGAATCTAACAGAAGCAGAACATATTAAGAACAGGTGGCAAGAATACACAGAAAAACTGTACAAAAAAGGTCTTATTGACGCAGATAACCACGATGGTGTGATCACTCACCTAGAGCCAAACATCCTGGAGTGTGAAGTCAAGTGGTCCTTAGGAAGCATCACTATGAACAAAGCTAGTGGAGGTGATGGAATTCCAGCTGTGTTATTTCAAATCCTAAAGGATGATGCTGTTAAAGTGCTGCATTCACTATGCCAGCAAATTTGGAAAACTCAGCAGTGGCCACAGGACTGGAAAAGGTCAGTTTTTGTTCCAATCCCAAAAAAGGGCAATGCCAAAGAAAGTTAAAAGTACCACACAAGTGCACTCATTTCACATGCTAGCAAAGTAACACTCAAAATTCTCCTAGCTACATTTCAACAGTACATGAACTGAGAACTTTCAGATGTACAAGCTGGATTTATGAAAGGCAGAGAAACCAGAGGTCAAATTGCCAACATCTGCTGGATCATAGAAAAAGCAAGAGAATTCCAAAAAATCATCTACTTCTTCTTCATTTATGCTAAACCCTTTGACACTGTGGATCACAACAAGCTGTGGGAAATTCTTAAAGAGATGGGAATACCAGACCACCTTATCTGCCTTCTGAGAAACCTATATTCAGGTCAAGAAGCAACAGTTAGAACTGGACATGGAACAACAGACTGGTTCCAAATCAGGAAAGGAGTATGTCAAGGCTGTATACTGTCACCCCGCTTATTTAACTTATATGCGGAGTACATCATGAGAAAAGCCAGGGTAGGTAAAGCACAATCTGGAATCAAGATTGCTGGGAGAAATATCAATAACCTCAGATGTGCAGATGACACCACCTTTATGGAAAAAAGCAAAGAAGAAGTAAAAGAGCCTCTTGATGAAAGTGAAAGAGGAGAGTGAAAAAGCTGGCTTAAAACTCAACATTCGAAAAATTAAGATCATGGCATCCAGTCCCATCACTTCATGGGAAATAGATGGGGAAACAATGGAAACAGTGGCAGACTATTTTTTGGGGGGGCTCCAAAATCACTGTGGATGGTGATGGCAACCCTGAAATTAAAAGATGTTTGCTCCTTGGAAGAAAAACTATGACAAACTTGGACAGAGTATTAAAAAGCAGAAGCATCACTTTGCTGACAAAGGTCCATATAGTCAAATCTGTGGTTTTTCCAGTAGTCATGTATGGATGTGAGAGTTGGACCATAAGGAAGGCTGAGCTCTGAAGAATTGATGCTTTCAAACGGTGATGCTGAAGAAGACTCTTGAGAGTCCCTTGGACAGCAAGGAGATCAAAACAGTTAATCCTAAAGAAAATCAACCCTGAGTATTCATTGGAAGGAATGATGCTGAAGCTGAAGCTGAAGCTCCAATACTTTGGCCACCTGATGCGAAGAGCTGACTGAAGATGTAGATAATCCAGAGCAATGGAAAATAATCTTTGCCTATAGACAGTCATTTTTGTCCTATGACTTGTTAAATTGACTTCTCTCCCCCACTATGGAAGAGGCTAATTTTGCCTCCATATGTACTTTTATCTCAATTTGTGATCCATACTTGTGTTTGTTCTTTGGACTCTCCTTTACACTGGCTGTAACATCTCACAGGTTCGTACATTAAAGGAGTTAAAGTAAATCACTACAGCAAGCTCATTTCACATCTGTATGAGAGTTACGATTTTACCTTTTTAAAAGTTTGAAAAGAATTTAATAAGAATAGCCAATATTTAAAACCAGTTCAGCTCAGTTCAGTCGCTCAGTCATCTCTGACCCTTTGAGACCCCGTGGACCGCAGCACGCCAGGCCTCCCTGTCCATCACCAACTCCCGGAGTTTACTCAAACTCATGTCCATTAAGTCAGTGATGCCATCCAACCATCTCATCTTCTATCGTCCCCTTCTCCTCCCGCTTTCAGTCTTTCCCAGCATTAGGGTCTTTTCCAATGAGTCACCTCTTTGTATCAGGTGGCCAAAGTATTCAGTTTCAGCTTCAGCATCAGTCCTTACAATGAATATTCAGGACTGATTTCCTTTAGGATAGACTGGTTGGATCTTCTTACAGTCGAAGGGACTCTCAAGAGTCTTCTCCAACACCACAGCTTCAAAAGCATAAATTCTTCAGCACTCAGCTTTCTTTATAGTCTGACTCTCACATCCATACATGACTCCTGGAAAAACCACAGCTTTGACTAGATGGACATTTGTTGGCCAAGTAATGTCTCTTCTTTTTAATATGCTTTCTAGGTTGGTCATAACTTTTCTTCCAAGGAGCAAGCATCTTTTAATTTCATGGCTGCAATCAACCATCTGCAGTGATTTTGGAGCCCAAGAAAATAAAGTCAGCCACTGTTTCCCCATCTATTTGCCATGAAGTGATGGGACCGGATATCATGATCTTAATTTTCTGAATGTTGAGTTTTAAGCCAACTTTTTCACTCTTCTCTTTCACTTTCACCAAGAAGCTCTTTAGTTGTTCTTCACTTTTTGCCATAAGGGTGGTGTCATCTGCGTATCTGAGGTTATTGATATTTCTCCCTGCAATCTTGATTCCAGCTTGTGCTTCATCCAGTCCAGCATTTCTCATGATGTACTGTGCATATAAGTTAAATAAGCAGGATGACAATATACAGCCTGACATACTCCTTTCCTGATTTGGAACCAGTCAGTTGTTCCATGTCCAGTTCTAACTTGTTTAAAACCAGAGGTCCAGGCTAAATTTGGGGCTGAAACTCACAGAGACTGAAACCATTGGGATGTCATTTCAGGGGCTCCAAAGAGCTCCAGTACCACAGTCCTTTATGTCCTAGAGCAGAAGGGAATTCATCGAGAGGTGCAATGATAAATAAGAAGTGACTCATTAGAACAGGACTGCTGTGAAGCTTTCAAGTGTGTGGTTGTTGGGGGTGCCATGCCCCAAGAGCTTATTGGGCTACAGTTTTATAATCAAAGGAAAAGTGGGAAGGGGAGAAGATCTTTGTTTTTCTTGAGTAGATGTCACGTTTCCATCATCAGATCCTCCTCCAGATTGGGTGGGAGAGTTTTTTGTCCCTACATGGTCAAGCTAGGTCCACAAATTATTGTTTTTTTTATGCATGCAGAGAGCATGTCCTGGGGATCATTAACTTACTGCGCTCACTGGGAGGCATATGGGTCTCATGTCACCAGTGTTGTGTTGTTTGGGGGCATGTATCATGCATCTACTGTAAGGCTTTGTTGCTAAGCAAGCCTGCTTGGTTTTATGCTTAAGAAAATCTGCTTTCTTGAGTAATCAATAGCTTCCAGGGGTCTCCCATATTTTTTCTACTTAAAATCCCCTAGTGCGAATAATTATTAAATCACCTACTTTGTCCCTTCACTCTGTCCCTATTATAACCAGGTGGTAACAAAAGTGAGAGTCACATGGCCTGTAGGGGCTGTGGAGACTGCAGAACCCCATCAAGGACAACTCAGTTTCAATGGACTATTGCCCTGTGGGAATGCCAGAAGTGTTTTCAAATTCTCTGAGTCTTTCAGGAAAGCTGGAAATACATAATTTAATGAGAAACCACTTGCTTTTATTATACACTGGCAACCAAGTATACACATTACTATATCCAAAATAGGAGGTAAATAACAAGGTCTTACTGTATGTGTAGCACAGGAAACTATTCAGTATCTTGTAATAAATGATAAAAGAAAAGAATGAAAAAGAATACAAACATGTATGTGTATACACACATATGTGTGAGTGTGCATCTGAATCACTTTGCTCCACACCAGAAACTAATACAACTGTTGTAGCCATGCATTCTGGGAAACAAACTCACTCAGGACAATGCAGATAGTGGAGTGCAGTTTATTACTCTGGCGGGCCCAAGGCAGAGTCTCCTCTTAGTCAACGACCCCGACCAGTTTTTGTGAAAACTTTATATACCCTAAGCGTACTCAAACCCACCTCCCCAAATTCCTTGAAACTAGTCTGGACAAGGTAAAAGAGAGACAACGATCAAAGTTAACCCATGATTCATGTGTCACAAGACTAGATAAACAGTGGATATTTATCAATAGGCCTGTGGTCATATCCTGATAAATATAATGGAATTTACCACTTTGTTCTGTTACAGAGATAATTAGCATATTCTTTTAGGCAACGGAGAGTCCAAGTACAAGTCCTGAGGCTCTTTTATCCGGGGGTCTGGTTTTCCATTGGTTTGCCATTTCTATAGACACTGGGCACAAAGTTCAGAGTCCATTGGGAAGGTGACCATGCGTGTAGCCTAATGTTCGCAGTCTGGCCCAAGACGGAGTCCAGCTCTGTCTCCTCCTTCACAACACTGTAAACCAACTATAGTTCAATTTAAAAAAAAGCAAAAATTCTGAGAAACACCACATAGACAAATGATGCTTGAGGCTTGTGTTGCTGTCTGTGACCTCTTCACACTACTATGAATTTGAGGAGGTAAGCATTCCTCACTCGGAGAAGGCAATGGCAACCCACTCCAGTACTTTTGCCTGGAGAATCCCATGGGTGGAGGAGCCTGGTGGGCTGCAGTCCATGGGGTCATGAAGAGTCGGACACAGTTGAGCAACTTCACTGTGACTTTTCACTTTCACGAATTGGAGAAGGAAATGGCAACCCACTTCAGTGTTCTTGCCTGGAGAATCCCAGGGACAGGGGAGCCTGGTGGGCTGCCATCTATGGGGTTGCACAGAGTCAGACACGACTGAAGCGACTTAGAAGCAGCAGCAGCAGCAGCATTCCTCACTAAATCTGAAAATGAGCAGGACCCTCCAGGACAAAGAAAAACAACAGTTCAGTGAGGAAACAGAGTCCTAGCTCCGCAGGGTATGTGCACAACAAGGTCATCCACACCTTTATTGACTATAAATTGCCACTGGCCATCTACCGCAACAAGAATTAAATCATGTGCCTCTGACCTTCAACACACTCTGAAAGTTTAGAATGGAGATCAGGAATGAGGTGGGGTGCTGAGGGGAGGGGGAGACTGGCAGGACAGGTCGTCAGAGAGTTAGATATTTTCAGAAGCTGATTTTATGAGCTTTGTTGATGTTGTTGTTCAGTCACTAAGTTGTGTCAGACTCTTTGTGACCCCAATGGACTGCAGTATGCCAGGCCTCTCTGCCCCTCACTATCTCCTGGAGTTTGCCCAAATTCAAGTCCATTGAATTGATGATGCCATCCAACCATCTCATCCTCAGTTGCCCTCTTCTTCTGCCTTCAATCGTTCCCAGCATCAGAGTCTTTTCTAATGAGTGGGCTCTTTGCATCAGGTAGTCAAAGTACTGGAGCTTCAGCTTCAACATCAGTCCTTCCAATGAATATTCAGGGTTGATTTCCTTTAGTTTGACTGGTTTGATCTCCTTGCTATCCAAGGAACTCTCAGGAGTCTTCTACAGCAGCACAGTTACAAAGCATCAATTCTTCAGCTCTCTGCTTTCTTTATGGTCCAACTCTCACATCCATACTTGACTGCTGGAAAGACAATAATAGCTTTGACTAGACAGACCTTTGCTTTTTAATACACTGTCTAGGTTTGTCACAGCTTTCTTTCCAAGAAGCAAATGTCTTCTAATTCCATGGCTGCAGTCACCATCTGCCATGATTTTAGAGCCCAAGAGGAGAAAATCTGTTACTGCTTCTACTTTTTCCCCTTCTATTAACCATGACATAATGGGACCAAATGCCACAATCTTTGTTTTTTTCAACACTGAGTTTTAAGCCAGCTTTTTCACACTCCTCTTCTTGTATCTTCTCACATCTAGAAAAGCACTAAAATCCTTCACAGCAATGACTGTTCCTTAGACTAGCAAAAGCTTCAAGAGACTAGCAGAAATCTTCTGGAAAGATATGTGCATGACTGCATGTATTCCCCCTTCACCAAAATCTCACATATACTGACCTTCCCTGCTGCTTCTATGGAGCAGTTTCTCAGGGCTATCTGAGGTGCTGTACTACGGGCTGCAGTCCTCATTTTGCCCCCAGTAAAGCTTCACTTGAAACTCTCACATTGTGCACTTTTTCTTTTACGTAGACACCTTTGAGTTGCTCTTAAGGAAGCAAGGTTTGCTTTGTTTCCACTCACTGTGTCTCTGCTGCTGCTAAGTCACTTCAGTCGTGTCCAACTCTGTGCAACCCCATAGATGGCAGCCCACCAGGCTACCCCATCCCTGGGATTCTCCAGGCAAGAATACTGGAGTGGGTTGCCATTTGCTCTCCAATGCACTGTGTCTCTAGCCTTCCACAATCGCATCCAAAGCCCTTCAGGTGGAGATGTCAGTCACTCTAATCCCCAAGGATAGCGCCTGTTTGTTCATTGAGAGGTCCTCCTAGGTGGCCAGGAGATTTGGCCTTTAATTGCCCAAGACCCCATTGACATCTAACAAACTGTGGAAAATTCTTAAAGAGATGGAAATACCAGACCACATTACCTGCCTCCTGAGAAATCTGTATGCAGGTCAAGAAGCAACAGTTAGAACCAGACATGGAATAATAGACTCGTTCCAAATTGGGAAAGGAGTAAGTCAAAGCTGTATATCATCACCCAGCTTATTTAACTTATATGTGGAGTACATCATGTGAAATGCTGGGCTGGATGAAACACAAGCTGGAATCAACACTGCCGGGAGAAATATCAATAACTTCAGATATTGCAGATGACACAACCATTATGGCAGAAATTGAAGAGGAACTAAAGAGTCTCTTGAACAAACTGAAAGAAGAGTGAAAAACCTGGTTTAAAACTCAACATTCAAAAAGTTAAGATCATGGCATCTGGCCTCATCACTTCATGGCGAATAGATGGGGAAGCGATGGAAACAGTGACAGACTTTATTTTCTTGGGCTTCAAAATCACTGCAGATGGTGACTGCAGCCATGAAATTAAAAGACACTTGCTCCTTGGAAGAAAAGCTATGACCAAACTAGACAGCTTATTAAAAAGCAGAGACATTACTTTGCCAAAAGAGGTCTGTCTAGTCAAAGCTATGGTTTTTCCAGTAGTCATGTATGGATGTGAGGGTTGGACTATAAAGAAAGCTGAGCGCCAAAGATTTGATGCTTTTGAACTGTGGTGTTGGAGAAGACTCTTGAGACTCCCTTGGACTGCAAGGAAATCAAACCAATTAATCCTAAAGGAAATCAGTCCTGAATATTCATTGGAAGGACTGATGCTGAAGCTGAAACTCCAGTACTTTTGGCCTCCTGATGTGAAGAACTGACTCACTGGAAAAGACCCTGATGCTGGGAAAGATTGAAGATGGGAGGAGAAGGGGACGACAGAGGATGAGATGGTTGGATGGACTCGATGGACATGAGTTTGAGCCATCTCCAGGAGTTGGTGATGGACAGGGAGGCTTGGCATGCTGCAGTCCATGGGGTAGCAAAGAGTCAGACATGACTGATTGACCGAACAGAACTGATTGATATCTTGTGTGATGGAGTGTGCCTGAGGCTGAGGGAATGGAGTCTTTAGGAGCTGGAAGGAAATGGTGTAGGGCTGCCCTCTACAGTCCTGCATTCTTTGCCATCGTCTAGCTTTGAGACTGAAGAAGGAACCCTGAAGGACTCAGAGACACAGACATCAATTATTGGACAGGGAATCTTATAAATCAGAGGCAAAGGACCTGGAACGATCCCGCAACGAGTACCAGTGGCAGAAGGCATGACACAGCTGCAATCTCCACTACACAGGGGAGGACGAGGCTACTAGTTGCAGTGGACATGACATCAAAAGGGCTCCTTGGATGCCAGGGGGACTTGTATCTCACCTCTCCCACAGCTCTTTCGGTACACAATCCTTGCAGGCAGTCACTGTTTCCTGTGAATTATTGAACATGCTGGAGCTGTTTTGGTTAAAGGACTAAAAACATTATTAGCTTGATCACACAGGCTTCCTAGGTGGCTCATTGGTAAGGAATCTGCCTGCCAATGCAGGAGAGGAAGGAGACATGGGTTTCAACCCACTCCAGTATTCCTGCCTGGAAAATCCCATGGACAGAGAAGCCTGGTGGGCTATAGTCCATGGGGCTGCAAAGAGTCGGACACAACTGAGCACGAACATGCAGCTGATCATGCAGGTAACTGTTGATTAATCACCTTATACATACATATAAGGGAATATTATTTAGCTATTAAAAACAACCATTTGCAGCAATACTGAGTGAAGTAAGTCAGACAGAAAAAGAGAAATATCTCATGATATCCATTATATGCAAAATCTAAAAAATAAAAATGATACAAATGAACTTATTTACCAAACAGAAACAGACCCATAGACTTAGAGAAAGAATTTATTGTTACAGGGACTGGGGTGGATAGCTTGGAACTTACATGTATATTTAAAATGGATAATCAACAAGGACCTACTGTACAGTACAGGGGAACTCTGCTTAATACTCTGTTATAATCTAAATGGGAAAAAATTTGAAAAGGAGTGGATACAATATATGTATAACTGAATCACTCTGCTTTACTCCTGAAGCTATCATAATATTGTTAATCAACCTTACTCCAAAATAAAATTAAAAACTCTTAAAATAAAATAACTTTCACTTTAAGAAGGGGAGATAATCATGCAGATAATATAAGGGTGAGGCAGGGCCAGATTGGGCAGGGGATATGCAGAAGCAAGAGAGGAGCCATCGTATGGGGCCTGACCATACAAGTGGATAATAGAGTAGTGGGGCCTTGACAGGTGCAAAGAGGAAGCAGGAACACTGCTGGAAGAGAGTTGTACAGCCCCCTTCTGGCTTCCCAGTGAGGCTCCAGGTCATCCACCACCTACACGTCCACCAAGGAGCACAGTCCCAAGGACACCTCTTAGACCTCTTTGAGAACAGCTTCAGGAGAAGGGTGTTCTAGCTTTGTTTGACATTGGGAACTTCCCCAGTGGTTCAGTGGTTAGGAATCTGCCTGCGATACAGGAGTTGCAGGAGACTCGGGTTTGATCCTTGGGTTGGGAATATCCCCTGGAGGAGGCATGGCATGACATAGCATACCTTGGCATGGCAACCCACTCCAGTATTCTTGCCTGGAAAATCCCAGGGACAGAGGAGCCTGGCGGGCTACATACAGTCCACAGTGTCGCAAAAAGTCGGATGCAGCTGAAGTGACTTAGAATGCATGCATGTGACATTAGACAAGGCCTCTCACTCAGGGGGCCTGAAATTGCACTTGTGTATAATGAAGAGGTTGTGCTAGATGAGAGAGGGAAGGGGTTATCAGAATGGGAGGAAAGTGTGCAATCACAAAAACGTATTAAAAGATTAGGTGAAATCTGGAGCTTAGTTAATACATCAATGTGAGTTCTTAGTTTTTATAAAAAATACCCTTATATCTTAGCGTTAACAATGTGGAAAACTAGGAGAGAGTTTTGTGCTATTTTGGCAACTTTTCTGTAACGTAAAATTAATTCCAAAATAAAATATTTCTTTTAAAAGATGATTAGGTTGTTTGAAATTCTATTCATGCGTTCATTTATTCAATAAAGACTGATTGCCTGTTATGTGTCAGGCACCGGGTACACATTACTAATGACCATAAGCCACGGTTTTACCCCTTGTGGGGTTTACAATCTAGTAGTAATTTGGCAGGAATAGTATATCTACTGCTTTTTAAAAAAATCTAACCTGAACTACAAAGTGTAATAGCTTAAGGAAATCTTGCCTGATGAGATATGTATAAGTAGAATCCTTGCTCTATCAGTTCTTAGTCATGTGACTTTGGCAAAGCTCGCCTTATCGTGTGTTTCTTCAGTGGTAAAATGGAGCAAAAAAATAGAGTCCCTATTTTACAATGCTTGGTATGCATTAAACCACTTGTTAGTTATCATTATAATAATTATTAAAAAGACAGTGATTTGTAACGCGGCTATGGGGAAGCGTAGTATAGATAGGGAGCAAGACATTTTTGTCAAGAAAGACTTGGATGTGAAAATATGATGGTGCTTCCAGCAGTGACGGTAACAGCGGTGAGTTCAGAAGCAACAACCCCGCCCCTCCCTCGCACTCTGGCCCATCCCAGGCAAGTTTCGCCCCTCCCTCGAGTTCCCCCCGCGATCGCGCACTCATTCCCCGTCCCCGCCCCGCCCTGCCCCGCCCCTTTCCTTTCCTTTCCTCTTCAGGCACCGCCTTCATCCTCTTAAGCACCGCCTTCATCCTCTGAAGGCGAGGCCTGACGCCCACGCGTGAAGCGAGGGTCTAAACGAGGAACCTCTAGGGGGCGGGGCCGGGAGAGCTCTGTCCAATCCCCGGCCCCGAAATCTCAGATCCGGAGGGGGCGGGGCACATTGGGAAGTGGCCTCATTCAGCTTTGCATAGCAATGCACAGCTTTGCATAACCAATACGAGCAGGTATTTAACAGAGTCGTCGCCTCCACGAACCTGCAGTTAACCAGGCGAGGACCCACCCTTTACGATGAGCCCCCTGTTGCAGGCTCCCTTCCTGATCTCCCTGGGCTTGCTTCTTGCCGGCCCAGCGCTTCATGCACGCATTCTCCAGAACCGGGTGAGTGCTCTCTCCTTTAGGAGGCTGCTGCCAGCATCCCTGCCGAGCTCGGGCTGTGCGGCTTAGGGTGGGATAAGGAGGTGGCCTTTCCGGTCTCTAGAATTACTTTTTTGCAGTAGAACTTCCCAAAGTCACTAATCGTGGGACTCTGAGTGGGTCCTTTTCTCTCTCCGCGTTTCAGTTGGGTTTCGGTTTCCCTGTCTGGACAGAGGGTGGACTGTAAGGCCTTGCTCTGCTCCAGACTGTTTTGGAAGGATTTATCTCACTCTCTCCTGTACTCTCCTGTCCTCTTTCCAAATGTCTGAGTAAAGTTTTGTAGAATTGCAAGACCAATTCTCTACTCCCAGGCCCAGAGACTTAGTCCCATTTACATGTCCCCTCTTTTACCCCATGAGAAGGCCTGGCACCCAACTGCTCCCCTCTGTACTTCTCTGAGGCGCTGACTGTTCTGGTGGGTGGGTGGTTCTGAGAGGCTCTTCAGGCCAGAAGGTCCAGACTTGCTCCTCTGGCAACAAAGCTGCAGCCCTGCTCCTGGGTGTGAGTCATGGAGAGGGTCCAACCTACAAATTTCCCCCTTGTCGTCTCAGTCACTGTGCCCGAGATCCTTGGGAAAGGGAAGTTCTGTCATTCTGAGAAGTAGAGAAGCCTAACTCCACGGCTTCTGCTGCACAGCTAGGGGTCAGACACTTGATATCTTTGGCAGCAAAGAGAGAGGCCCAGCCTAGGTACCCTCCCTCCAACCAGCTTGGAAATGTTTGTCAGAGCCTGGAATAGGGTGGTATAGGGGAAAGAGGAATAGGACTAGGAGACTTGGCTTCTGATCCCTCCTCTGTCTCTAATCCATGGGCGTGGCATTTGGGCTCCTTAAGCCTTGGTCTCCTCTTCTGTAAAATGGGCTTGATAACACCAGCCTGCCTTTCTCAGTGGTTGTGGATGAAGGGAAATGCTTCCCTGGATGGAAAAGCTCTTAAATCTTAAACTCAGAAAGTGATAGAAGCCAGTGTGCTCAGTCTCACTCTCCCTAAGGGCAAAGAGTCTATTTTGCCAATTGAATGGAGGAGCAAAGAGCTCTGTCTTTATTGTCCCAGAGAATTCACAGTTAGTCCCTGAGTGTAGGTTGCGAATGTTTCTCTGGCCTCCAGATCTGACCACTATGGGGTGGAATCTAGCTAAGGCTGGAACTTTCCCTGTGTCCCCGCTCTCCTGCATATCTTGGCTGTGGATGCCATCCCAGACCAGAGTGTCTTAGGTTGGCAGTTTTGGAGAGGCCATGAGACCTCAGGGAGTTAACCCATCTTACCCAGGATGTTGCTTATCTGAGATTCCACAGTAATGGGTACTTCTTTCCATGCTTATCTTCTATCATCTGGGTTTTCTCATGTGATTTGGAACCCTGACCCTGAGACCCTGGGCCACAGGAAGTCTTGGGGTGACAGTGAGCAGTGAGTATCAGGAAACCAGACTGAGTTCCAGTTCCTCTTCTAGCATTAAGTGGGTCTCATGGCCCTAGGCTGTGGTGAGCCTTAGATAACAGGGGAGAATGTCTTGAGCCAGATTGGGCATACAATAGGTGCTTAATAGACTCTCTGATACTGTCTGATATCATTTACTATGCACACACTATGTGCTGTGTGTTGAACCATGTGCTTTTTTTCCCCTAATAAGCTTATTTTAGGGGAATAATTATAGACTTAGAGAAAAGTTGCAAAGAAAGTATAGAATTCCCACATACCCCTCACTTGATTTCCCCTGCTAACATCTTTTTACCACGGTGGGGCTTCTGCAGTGGCTCAGTGGTAAAGAAACCACCTGTCAATGCAGGAGACACAGGTTTGATCCCTGGGTCAGGAAGGTCCCCTGGAGGAGGGCATGGCAACCCATTCCAGTATTCTTGCCTGGAGAATCCCATGGACAGAGGAGCCCAGCAGGCTACAGTCCATGGGGTCACAGAGTCGGACGCAACTGAAGCAATTTAGCACACACGTACACATGCATTGGACTTCCCTGGTGGCTCAGACGGTAAAGCATCTGCCTACAATGCGGGAGACCTGGGTTCAATCCCTGGGTTGGGAAGATCCCTGGAGAAGGAAATGGCAACCCACTCCAGTACCATTGCCTGGAAAATCCCATGGATGGAGAAGCCTGGCGGGCTACAGTCCATGGGGTCGAAAAGAGTCAGACACGACTGAGCAGCTTCACTTTCACACAAGCATTACCATGGTACGTTTGTCAAGACTGAGAAGCCAACAGAGGTACGTTACCACTAGCTCAACTCTTAGACTTACATTTGGATTTTACCAGTTTTCCCACTGATGTCCTCTTTCGGTTCTAGGATCTAGTCTGGGGCACCATATTGCGTGTGTTGTCCTGTTGCTCCAGCCTCCTCTGGTCTGTGACAGTTTCTCAGTTGTGTGTTTTCACGGCTGTGACAGTGTTGAGGAGTTGGGACCTTGAGAATTTGTATTCTTTCTGTTTACAAATGTCTTACCGTAGTAACCCTGTGAGAAGATGTAATTATGTCCACTTATTAGATGAAAAAATAGAGCCTCAAGAAGGGTCACCTGACCCCTGTTCTCAGCTAGTAAGAGTGGCTACAGTGTGGTTTTAATCCAGGTCTGTGACTTGCATCCATATATCTGCATCCACAGCTGTACCTTTGCCCTCTTCCTATGCTGCTTCTTCCCTTATGTTAGCTGGGCTGGGATGACAGATATCTGGTGCCAGGTCTGCCCTTAGTGGGCACTGCTAAGGCATCATACCTCCTTTTCCTGATGAGCCTGGACTTGACTGCAGAATTCATTATGACAGAAGCCTCTAGTCAGTCATGGAGAAATCACTTTGTTAAGTCTCCCCAGGGACTGGGGTAAGGAGAAGCAGGACATTTTGGACACTTCAACCTGGAATCAATCCTCACGGTGAATCAGGCTGCCTTGGCATCTGTGAAAGCGGCTCCAGAAAATGGCCAGTCCACCTACCCACCCTCCAGGCCAACTCTTAGTCCCAGGCACTCTTTCATTTGATATTGGCCTCCTAACTGGTCTCCTCTTACCAAACAAGACCCTCTGCAATCCATTCTCAACTATAAACCAGAGCAGGGCACTCTCCTGCAATGGCATTCCACTGCATTTATAGGAAATCCAGCCTCCTGATGATGACCTATGAGGTCTTGCATTTATTAAACAACCCTGCCACCACTCTAGGTGCCTTGTCCATTATATCTAGCCCACTGGCCTTGTAGGGCCCAGAGCAGTTGAGTGTCTTCCCAACGCAGGGCGCATGTTCCTTTGCTCATGTTCCCTCTGCCTGAACCTTCTTTCAGTACATGCATGGCTGGCTCCTCATCTTGCAGGATTATCCCTTCTCAGCACCCTATTTAAGTGAGTCCTTTGTTACTTTTAACATGACCCTCTGTTTGTTTCATTTATGGCACCCAGAGATCACAGTGGGTAATATTTATTTACATTAGACTATAAGCTCCTCACTGCAGGGCAGGCACATCTCTAATTGTTTACCTGTATGAATAGCACTTGGCCCTGGGTCTGTGATCATTGCTCCATAAATATCTGTGGAATGAACACTGAAGGAAACATTTGTTACTACCTACCCTAAGGGGCTGTGGGGAACACAGGGATGAATCAGGCCTTTCTTAGTCATGGTCTGATGCTTCATTCCAAGGAACTGAAGCCCATTCCAAGAAGCTCAGGTAAAGGGAAGTTTATTTCAGGTATACAAGGAATCTCATGGAACTAATGGCAGGAAGCAGGGGCTGGGATGTCTAATGGCTATCATTTAGGGGGCCAGCTCATGCTTTGTGTCTGGCACTGGGTTATGAGCTTTATGTGTTACATGCTGTCACCCTTGCAGCACTGTCACAGGTCTGAGAGGAAAGCAGAAATGACTCCACTTAAAAGATGAGGAAACTGCGGCTCCAAAGGGGAAACTGGCCTACAGAATCACATGATATGGTGGTCAAGCTAGGGTTTCAAGCCATGTCTACTGACTAAAGCCTGGATGTACCACGTCTCACTCTAGAAACATGTTCTTGGCTACTCTCCTGCACTTCCTATTTAGATAGGAGGCAGGGGAAGGGGTGACACTATCTGCTCTCTTTTCTACAGACCAGCAGAGCCCTTAGTTCTTGACCCTTTGACTTGGTCACGAGTCTGTGTGCTGGCTCCATCTTAAAGTTTTTGACCCCATGACCACTCAAAGCCCAAAATCCTCTGAGTGATTTTGCCTCTGTCTCACTTCCCAAATTGGAGGCAGAGAGAATCTGTCAGCCTAGTCTATGTTAGGTATTGTCTTCTGGTCCACCTAGCTGTGGCTGTGTTGATGATGGAGGTTGACTTGGGGATGTGGGGATTGGCAGGTTTTCCTTCTAAGATGGGATGTGCCTGGGGGAACTACTGAAAGTCTCTCGTAGATGGCCTTCAGATGGGATATGCATGGGGGAAATACTGAAAGTCTCTCGTAGATGGCCTTCAGGGGGCTGGGAAAAGTGCGAGTGGGCAGGCAGAGCCTGCAGGATGTGGGGAGTGTGGTCATAGACAAGGTTCCGTGGGAGTGGGGAGTCAGTGATCATTTGTAGTTAGACATGATGGTGGAGTCAGGAATCAGGAGACCTCTTGGGGGATGTGGAGGAGGAGGAGGATATGGCTCAGCAGACGGGAGGGGGATGACTTGGGGTGTGGGACCAGGCAGGGCATGAGCAGTGAGATGGGAGTGAAAATGCACTGGTTAGGATTGGGAAGTTTTTTCACTGGGGATTGTTCATCAAGTGGCCCCCAGGGGATCTTTTCTTGTGTGTCCTAGTCCCTCCCTGACTTAACTGTCCCTCCTTGAGGGTGCGGTGTTTCATGCTGTTATGTTCCCCATTGTTTTGTATTCCTTATTGTTCCTGGTCCTGGACTGGGCCCGAGGTGTGACGTGAATCAGGTTCTGGGCATGGGCTGTAAAGGTGAATCCTCCAAAAACCTCCCTCTGAGAAGATGCCAAGACTAGCAGGAGAGGTGGGTGGAGCAGGGAGGTGAGGGATCAGAGAAGCTGGATATGGCTAGTCACCTATTCTGAAGTTCAGGGTCTGTGATATTGTCCTCTATAGTTCATGGCACACATTTGGGAGATTGTCTTTTAAGTCTTTTAGTAGAGTCCTGCCTACAAAATGGGTAGGACCAGAGTTATCCTAGGTTTACAGATGTGGAGTTGCAGACGAAGCTCCGAGCCAGCGGGTACCTCATCCATGGGCACATCGTCAGTAACTGCTCTGTTAATTCTTCTAACCTTTTGTCAACTCTTTTCTTTCCTTGCTGCTATATGTCCTTGGCTCTCCCAGCTGGGTAGCTTTTCCTGGGATAACTGCGATGCAGGGAAGGACCCTGCGGTGATCAACAGCCTGACTCTGGAACCTGACCCCATTGCCATTCCGGGGAACTTGACCATCACTGCTGAGGCCAAGACCAGTGCTGTCCTCAGCGATCCTCTGAAGGTGAGCCCAGGGTCAGGGAGGCACTGGAAGGAAGGTGCTGTGGGCCAAGGGCAGAGCCCTGAGGCATGTACACTCAGGGAACTTAATACTTTTGGAATCCTGGAATCCCAGAGCAGCAAAAACAACATAGATTTGTTTAAATGTCCTTTCATAAGTTTGCCTTTTGTATTTTTGTTTCAGAGTAACTACTTCATTCATGCCTGCTATCTGTTTTGGGGGTGGATATTTGTTTTCATACAAAACAACAGAGGCTTTCTATGTATCCATGGCAATTATATATGTCATAGTCCTTTCCTCATTGCTACCTTTATACCATATGCTTATATGCCTTCAGCCTGTCCTGGTGCAGATCTATTCTGGCACCAGTTTCCACTGGACTCTTTAAAAAGTTGTCTGATTTGGAATCTGTGTCCATGAAACTGCCCTTTGCCTTGGTTAATCACAGCCCCTACCTCATATGTTTCTGAGCTATTATTGAATTAGTAACATGGAGAGTGCTTTGCACAGGGCCTGGCACACATGACCAGCTCAGTACACATTCAGTCAGTTCAGTTTAGTCATTCAGTCAAGTCTGACTCTTTGCAACTGCATGGACTGCAGCAGGCCAGGCCTCCCTGTCCATCACCAACTCCTGGAGTTTACCCAAACTCATGTTCATTGAGTCAGTGATGCCATCCAACCATCTCATCCTTTGTTGTCCCCTTCTCCTCCTGTCTTCAATCTTTCCCAGCATCAGGGTCTTTTCTAGTGAGTCAGTACTTTGCATCAGGTGATCAAAGTATTGGAGTTTCAACTTCAACATCAGACCTTCCAATGAATATTCATGACTGATTTCCTTTAGGATGGACTGGTTGGATCTCTTTGCAGTCTAAGGGACTCTCAAGAACCTTCTCCAACACCACTGTTCAAAAGCATCAATTCTTCACCTTTCAGCTTTCTTTATAGTCCAAATCTCACATCCGTACATGATTACTGGAAAAACCATAGCCTTGACTAGACAGACCTTTGTTGGCAAACTAATGTCTCTGCTTTTTAATATGATGTCTAGGTTGGTCATAACTTTTCTTCCAAGGAGTGAAGTGAAGTGAAGTCACTGTCGTGTCCGACTCTTTGCGACCCCCGTGGACGGTAGCCTGCCAGGCTCCTCCATCCATTGGATTTTCCAGTCAAGAATACTGGAGTGGGTTGCCATTTCCTTCTGCAGAGGATCTTCCTGACCCAGGGATTGAACTGGGGTCTCCTGCGTTATAGGTAGACTCCTTAACGTCTGAGCCACCAGGGATGTCCCGGTGGCTCCTTACTTCCAAGGAGTAAGCGTCTTTTAATTTCATGGCTGCAGTCACCATCTGCAGTGATTTTGGAGCCCAAGAAAATAAAGTCTGTCACTGTTTCCATTGCTTCCCCATCTATTTGCCATGAATCGATGGGACCGGATGCCATGATCTTTGTTTTCTGAATGGTTGAGCTTTAAGCCAACTTTTTCACTCTCCTCTTTCACTTTCATCAAGAGGCTCTTGAGTTCTTCTTCACTTTCTGCCATAAGTGTGGTGTCATCTGCATATCTGAGGTTATTGATATTTCTCCCAGCAATCTTGATTCCAGCTTGTGCTTCTTCCAGCCCAGCGTTTCTCATGATGTACTCTGCATGTAAGTTAAATTAGGAGGGTGACAATATACAGCCTTGATGTACTCCTTTTCCTATTTGGAACCAGTCTATTGTTCCATGTCCAGTTCTAATTGTTGCTTCTTGACCTGCATACAGATTTCTCAAGAGGCAGGTCAGGTGGTCTGGTATTCCCATCTTGTTATGAATTTTCCACAGTTTATTGTGATCCACACAGTCAAAGGTTTTGGCGTAGTCAATAAAGCAGAAATAGATGTTTTTCTGAAACTCTCTTGCTTTTTCAAAGATCTGATGTGTGTTGGCAATTTGATCTCTGGTTCCTCTGGCTTTTCTAAATCCAGCTTGAACATCTGGAATTTCATAGTTCACATACTGTTGAAGCCTGGCTTGGAGAATTTTGAGCATTACTTTGCTAGCGTATGAAATGAATGCGATTGTGCGATAGTTTCAACATTCTTTGGCATTGCCTTTCTTTGGGACTGGAATGAAAACTGACTTTTTCCAGTCCTGTGCCATCGTGGTTATCTGGGTCAATAAAATCTTTTTTGTATAGTTCTTCTTTGTATTCTTGCCACCTCTTCTGAATATCTTCTGGTTTTGTTAGGTCCATTCCATTTCTGTTGTTTATTGTGCCTATCTTTGCATGAAATGGTCCCTTGGTATCTCTAATTTTCTTGAAGAGATTTCTAGTCTTTCCCATTCAATTTTTTTCCTGTTTCTTTGCATTGATCACTGAGGAAGGCTTTCTTATCTCTCTTTGCTCTTCATTGGAACTCTGCAATCAGATGGATACATATTTCCTTTCTCCTTTGCCTTTTACTTCTCTTCTTTTCTCAGCTATGTGTAAGGCCTCCTCAGACATTTTGCTTTTTTCATTTCTTTTTTTTGAGGATGGTTTTGATTACTGCCTCCTGTACAATGTTGCTAACCTCCATCCATAGTTCTTCAGGCACTCTGTTAAATCTAATCCCTTGAATCTATTTGTCACTTCCACTGTATAATCATAAGGGATTTAATGGGCCTAGTGATTTTCTCTATGTTTTTCAATTTAAGTCTGAATTTTGTAATAAGGAGTTCATGGTCTGAGCCACAGTCAGTTCCTGGTCTTGTTTTTGCTGACTGTAATAGAGCAGTCCAGTGGTCATGTATGGTTGTGATGGTTGGACTGTGAAGAAAGCTGAGCGCCAAAGAATTGATGCTTTTGAACTGTGGTGTTGGAGAAGACTCTTGAGAGTCCCTTGGACTGCAAGGAGGTCCAACCAGTCCATTCTAAAGGAGATCAGTCCCTGGTGTTCATTGGAAGGACTGATGCTAAAGCTGAAACTCCAGTACTTTAGCCACCTCATGCGAAGAGTTGACTCATTGGAAAAGACTCTGATGCTGGGAGGGATTGGGGGCAGGAGGAGAAGGGGATGACAGAGGATGAGATGGCTGGATGGCATCACTGACTCGATGGACGTGAGTCTGAGTGAACTCCGGGAGTTGGTGATGGCCAGGGAGGCTGCGATTCATGGGGTCTCAAAGAGTCGGACACGACTGAGGGACTGAACTGAACCAAACTGAATAGAGCTTCTCCATCTTCGGCTACAAAGAATATAATCAGTATAATAAACCTATAATAAGTTGAAAATATCATAAGTCAAAAATGCATTTAATACACCCAACTATGTAACATCAGAGCTTAGCTTCGCCTACCTTAGCCATTCTTGGAACATGCATATTAGCCTATGGTTAGGCGAAGTCATCTAATACCAAGTCTATTTTATGATATCGTATTGCATATCTCATTCACCAACTCAATGGACATGAGTTTGGGTAAACAATGGGAGTTGGTGATGGGCAGGGAGGCCTGGTGTGCTGCAGTCCATGGGGTCAAGAGTCAGACATGACTGAGCAGCTGAACTGAACTGAACTGATGGCATATCTCATATAATTTATTGAATACTGTACTGAAACGAAAGCCAGAATGGTTGTCTAGGTGCAGAATGGTTTAAATACATCAGCTTTTATGATCACATGGCTGACTGGGAGCTGTGACTTCCTGCCACTACTGAGCATCACAAGAAGAGAAAATAGTACTGTATATTGCTAGCCCTGAAAATGATCAAATTCCAAAACAGGAAGTACAGTTCCTACTGAATGTGTATTGCTTCTGCACATCGTAAAGTCAAAAAACTTTAAGTTGAGCCATGGTAAGTCTGTACTTTATTACCAGTCATAAATTTGGGCCATTGAACTTTTAAAAATTGGACTCAGATTCCCACTGTCCTTTCCCTTCCTCCTACGGTTTCTCTTATAAAATGTATATGCTTCTGATTTGGTTCCTTTGTCTTTGCATAGGGTATATGCATCAGTTCAGTTCAGTTCAGTCGCTCAGTCATGTCCAACTCTTTGCGACCCCATGAATCGCAGCATGCCAGGCCTCCCTGTTCATCACCATCTCCCGGAGCTCACTCAGACTCACGTCCATCAAGTCCGTGATGCCATCCAGCCATCTCATCCTCGGTCATCGCCTTCTCCTCCTGCCCCCAATCCCTCCCAGCATCAGAGTCTTTTCCAATGAGTCAACTCTTCTCATGAGGTGGCCAAAGTACTGGAGCCTCAGCTTTAGCATCATTCCTTCTAAAGAAATCCCAGGGCTATCTCCTTCAGAATGGACTGGTTGGATCTCTTTGCAGTCCAAGGGACTCTCAAGAGTCTTCTCCAACACCACAGTTCAAAATCATCAATTCTTCAGTGCTCAGCCTTCTTCACAGTCCAACTCTCACATCCATACATGACCACAGGAAAAACCATAGCCTTGACTAGATGGACCTTAGTCGGCAAAGTAATGTCTCTGCTTTTGAATATACTATCTAGGTTGGTCATAACTTTTCTTCCAAGGAGTAAGCGTCTTTTAATTTCATGGCTGCGGTCATCATCTGCAGTGATTTTGGAGCCCCCCCCAAATAGAAGAGTCCGAAATGCAGTACTTGGATGCAATCTCAAAAACGACAGAATGATCTCTGTTCGTCTCCAAGGCAAACCATTCAATATCACAGTTATCCAAGTCTATGCCCCAACCAGTAATGCTGAAGAAGCTGAAGTTGAACGGTTTTATGAAAACCTATAAGACCTTTTAGAACTAACACCCAAAAAAGATGTCCTTTTCATTATAGGGGACTGGAATGCAAAAGTAGGAAGTCAAGAAACACCTGGAGTAACAGGCAAATTTGGCCTTGGAATGCGGAATGAAGCAGGGCAAAGACTAATAGAGTTTTGCCAAGAAAATGCACTGGTCATAGCAAACACCCTCTTCCAACAATACAAGAGAAGACTCTACGCATGGACATCACCAGATGGTCAACACCGAAATCAGATTGATTACATTCTTTGCAGCCAAAGATGGAGAAGCTCTATACAGTCAACAAAAACAAGATCAGGAGCTGACTGTGGCTCAGATCATGAACTCCTTATTGCCAAATTCAGACTTACATTGAAGAAAGTAGGGAAAACCACTAGACCATTCAGGAATGACCTAAATCAAATCCCTTATGATTATACAGTGGAAGTGAGAAATAGATTTAAGGGACTAGATCTGGTAGATAGAGTGCTTGATGAACTATGGAATGAGGTTCGTGACATTGTACAGGAGACAGGGATCAAGACCATCCCCATGGAAAAGAAATGCAAAAAAGCAAAATGGCTGTCTGAGGAGGCCTTACAAATAGCTGTGAAAAGAAGAGAGGTGAAAAGCAAAGGAGAAAAGGAAAGATATAAGCATCTGAATGCAGAGTTCCAAAGAATAGCAAGAAGAGATAAGAAAGCCTTCTTCAGCGATAATGCAAAGAAATAGAGGAAAAGAACAGAATGGGAAAAGACTAGAGATCTCTTCAAGAAAATTAGAGATACCAAGGGAACATTTCATGCAAAGATGGGCTCGATAAAGGGTATATGCATACTCCTTATTAAATGAAAGCTTCTCAGTACTTTTGTTGGAGAAAAGGTGATAGGCCTCCTTTTACAGATAAGGGACACTGAGGCTCAGAGAAGGATGTAACTTGCCCCAGGTCAAGGCTGGTGTCCTTATCTAATGTTTCCTGTTCCTGAACTCTTTCTGGCAGGGAAGTAGAATTAGTGTTTGAAGTTTAGCAGAGGAGTACCCCAGGACTTTCCTTTTATCAGCAAAAACCCTGCCTAGTAGAGCTGCCCAGACTCAAGTACCATAAGCCTGAAGGGCTCTTAAGGTCAATGACTTCCCTCCTTGTTACTGGGACCCAAAGAAGAGTGACTGGTTCAGGCTCTGCAGCTTACTAGTGGTAGGAGAGACACTTCCTCCTTGTCCTTGCTGAAGTAAAATTTCTTCAGTCAAAAGTTCCATTTGGAACCTGGATGAATTTGATGCCAACTGCTAGTCAAAGCTTTGGTTTTTCCAGTAATCATGTATGGATGTGAGAGTTGGACTATAAAGAAAGCCGAGCTCTGAAGAATTGATGCTTTTGAACTGTGGTATTGGAGAAGACTCTTGAGAGTCCCTTGGCCTGCAAGGAGATCCAACCAGTCCATCCTCAAGAAATCAGTCCTGAATATTCATTGAAAGGACTGATGTTGAAGTTGAAACTCCAATACTTTGGCCACCTGATGCAACGAACTGACTCACTAGAAAAGACCCTGATGCTGGGAAAGATTGAAGGCGGGAGGAGAAGGGGATGACAGAGGATGAGATGGTTGGATGGCATCACTGACTTGATGGACATGAGTTTGAGTAAGCTCCAGGAGTTGGTGATGGACAGGGAAAACTGGCGCGCTGCAGTCCATGGGGTCGCAAAGAGTCAGACACAGCTAAGCGACTGAACTGACTGATTGCAATTTTTAGAAGTCGGATGCCCCAGATTCTGTGAGCCATGGGCAAGACTGGAGTCTGTCCAGGAATGCCTTTTTCGTTTGATGTGTTCCACAGGGTTTGGCATAACTTAGAACTCCCTTCTTTGAGCTCTGAAGTTCCAGGGTCTGAGACCTTGGTTTCCCCGTCCTCAGGAGTGGTAAATGCCACCATGTTTGGCATGTACTTATTTCAGGCTTTCAGACACGTGGTGTTTAGGCCTGATGGGTTAGCTTTCTTCTCTCTCTGAAGTCTTGTACCTTCAGTGCCTCTGCCTGAGCCCTGTGTTTGAGGTGTAAGTGCCTCTCCCCAGTCTCATCAAACGGCCCCCCTTCAAGTCAGTGCCTCTCTACCTACAGCTACTATCCCTGAGCTAGAAGAGACCAAGAGAAAAGTCATTGTTTTCAACTTGCAAGACACTTTACTCTTAGGATGTCATATCTGGTAGGTCTCTTCAAGATCATGACCTCCAAATATTCCATGGTCAAAATGGAGGAGCAGAGGTCTGAGAGGGAAAGGGACTTGCCCAAGCACCCTGGTGGGTAACGGAGATCCTGATTCCATTACCTGCCAATGCCTCTGTCTGTCCTGTGTTGCCAGGTCCTGTGATACAGGGGTTTATTTAGGTTGAGCTGTGGAGGTGCTAAGGAAGTCCTGGACTAGAGGGATTGATGGTTCCCTTGTTACTCAGCCTTGCTTGCTCTTTTTTTTTTGGCCACACTGGGTGTCTTGCAAGATCTTAGTTCCCCAACCAGGGACTGAACCTGGTGCGTGGCTGGAAAGCACCAAGTCCTAACCACTGGACCATCAGGGAACTCTCCTTGCATTCTCTTCTGAGCCATATGAGCAGGCAGACTGAGAGCAAGGACTGGAAAATCAGTCATGGTTTGTAATCCCCCAATAGCAGTAGCAGGCTTGGCTATTGCTTAAGTTCCAGGCGCCCCTACCTAGTACTTCCTGTGCTATGCTGGTCCTGGCTGGGGGACACCTAGCACCTGGTAGATGCAGCCCCACAGGCTTCCACTCCTGTTGGAGGAGCCCAGGCAGGACTTGGTCCCTGGTGGTCCCCTTAGCTGGGTGTTCTTGTTCAGGGCAGAACTGGCTTAACCATTTTCATTGGGATGTTGGCAAAACCAGGAATGGCACTGGCTGAGAAGTCCCATAGGAAGGAATGTTTGGATTTCAGGCAGTGTGCTATTTGACAGGCATTGTGTCACTCATTGGGAACTTGTGAGAGGCTGACACTCTATGAAGATCCCATTTTGGAGATGAGAGAATGGAGACAGAAGAAATTCCCCAAGGGTACCATACTAGGGCTTCCCTGGTGGCTCAGATGGTCAAGAATCCACCTGCAATATGGAAGACCTGGGTTTGATCCCTGGGTTGGGAAGATCCCCTGGAGGAGGGCATGGCAACCCACCCCAGTATTCTTGCCTGGAGAATCCCATGGACAGAGAATCCCATGGACCGAGGAGCCTGGTGGACTACAGTCCATAGGGTCGCAAAGAGTCGGACACGACTGAGCGACTAAGCACTCACCACACTAGGAAGTGGCTGAAGTGGCATTCACTTGCAAGCCCTTGGCTCTTCTAGGCAAAGGGTTCATTGAAGCAGGCTTGGCAGGAGAGGAGAGAGCTGGGCTGGGAGGGGGCTGTGTGTGACTGGGGGTGGGGGTAATATGTGGGGCAGCAGAGTGGGAGGAGGCACGTTTGAGTCTGTCCACTCAGGATACACGGGGCATGGACTGCTCTGTCCTGGACCTGGGCCCTGACATGTGGGTAGTCGGAATGCTGAGTCCAGAGCCTGCAGAGCCAGCCTGAGCCCTGCAGGCTCAAGGGGAATAAATGCCTGTCCAGGAGTTGCCTCTTCGAAATGGAGCTACTAGATGAAGTGAGCCTGGAGGCTGGGATTCATAGAATGCTGTGATGTTACAACTGCAAGTGATTTCCTGCTGTAACACCCACAGAGAATCAGACTTCTGCCCTTTGCCGACAGTTTTCTCTGATACCCCGGGGGGATGCGAGAACATGGTCCCTAAGGGACAACTCATTTGGTTCTTAGGCAGCTAATACTTAGTGAATGCTTAGCCCATGCCAGGCACAACTGGTCAGCCCTAGCCTCCAGAAGGGGAGCAGAATCATGGCCGTGTGGAGGTGTATAGCACTCAGAGGTCTCCTCACCCAGCTTCTCTCTGGGTGCAGGAAGTCCTCCAGCTTCCTTAACTGGGTCTAGGACCCCACCTCTTCCTGAAGTAGTTCCATCCCTTGTGACCTCACTAAGATTGTTAAGATCTTCCTCATACCAACCCCTAAAGTGATCTCCCTGTAAATTCTTATTATTTTCAATTCTGTCTTCTATGGCTGCATGGAGGAAATAGGATCCAGGAATAGCAAATAGGTTTCATCTTGGTAAGCAACTCCATTCAGCTGGTGGTAGCTGCCTGAGGTCCTAGGAAGGAACAGGTTCTGAAGCCAAGACTGGGCTCAGAAGGGAAGTCTAGAAGCAATGCCATGGTTAGCCAATTAGCAGTTACATGACAAGTGCATTTTGCCTTCAACCAATGGATAGTAAATACCTAAAGAATGCTAAGACAGTGTGTTCAGTGCAGCGGGAAAACAAAGTCATATTTGATTATTAATGGTCTGCTGTGGGCACAGGAAAGGATAATACTGGGGCAGGCTCCACAATATTGTCATTTCTGGATCAGAGTATTGCCAAGATCCTATCCAATTAAAAACCCTGTGTTAAAAGAAAATGCTGACCTTTGAAAGAGGCAGAGCAACTGGTTCATCTGCCTTGGAATTGTACATTTTCTGCAATTCTCTCACCAGGTGGAATTAACTGTGGAGAAGCACATAGCCGGCTTCTGGGTCAAAATCCCATGTGTGGACAACATTGGTAGCTGCACCTATGACAACTTCTGTAATATACTTGAAATGTTAATTCCCATTGAGGAACCCTGCCCGGAACCACTGCACACCTATGGGCTTCCCTGTCACTGTCCCTTCAAAGAAGTAAGTACAGGGAGGGGAGAGCATTTCCCTGTGACTGGAGTAGAGACGTGGCATTGGGAGACATTCTCTTGCAGACCTGGACATCTGTGGGTGTAAATTGACCTGATCTCTCCTGAATCACTTACCTTTTGGGGGCCTCGGTTTATCCATCTGTGAAATGGGAAACTTGATGCTCGATCTGACCTCCAGTGCCCTTCTGCTATTACATTCCCTGCTCTACATGACTCTTGGGAGAGTGGGAAGAGGGGCAGTTCGAAGCTGCAAACTTAGAGGTCACTCCAGGAGAGAGTCCCGTCTGTAGGCTCACACTGACCTGCAGTCCATTGGCTTTCCCACAGGGCGTCTACTCACTGCCCAAGTCTGACTTCACACTGCCCGACCTGGAGTTGCCCAGCTGGCTCAGCACGGGGAACTACCGCCTGCAGACCATCCTGAGCAACAATGAGAAGCGGCTGGCTTGTGTCAATATCTCCGCCTCCCTTAAAGGCAAATAAGATGGCACCTGCCACTGCAGAATGAAGAGGGTGTGAGGAAGGCATCCTCTTCCTCTGTCTTACGTTGGCTAAGGCCAGATTCTACTCTCTGTCCTTTCTCAAGCCCTTTTCCACAATGATGATGTTCCCCTGCTGAAAGTCACCTTATGCCACCTACAGAGGTTTTAACTGTGGGCCAGCAGCCCTGACCTAAGGGAGGATGAGCCTGGTGGTTTTTGACAGCCCAGGACACCTACTGGGTGGCTGTTGCACTTTCAGCCTCACCCTCATATGGCTTTCTCTCTAAAATCTTAACTCATTTTCTAAGGAGGCTAACATGTTTTATGACCCCCACATTCAGAGTGACCTAATCTTGGTCTCCTGAAGTACCTTTATGATTTTTCTCATTGATTTTTTTATGTGTGTCACTGACCTAAAAGCAGAATGAAAGTACTAACAGTTTTCATTTTACTCCCACTCCCTCTTACAAGGAAGGGTCTGAAGGAGTTGATCTAAACCTATGCCTCTGTTAGCTTGTATAACTTAGTGTTCTTTTTCTAGACTTGCCCAGTTAACAGTGGGGCATAGCGTATCCTGGAGAGGCAGAGGCAGGGCATGTGGGAGAACAACTGAGAATGCTCTGTATTTCAGGTAGTCTGCAAATTCAGGTGCTTTCAGGGCAAAGCGCGGGCCATCCGTGAGTGATGAGGGCCACGAGAAGCATGTTGTTTCCAGGCATATCTTGCCTTTGTACAACAGCACTGATCTAAGGCAGCTGCTGCCCCATCTCGAGCTGGGGCCCTAATCAGGGATATGGAGTCTAGGCTGAGTTAGAAAGGGTACTTTCAGTCTGTAGGGGCAGTTGCTGTCCAACAATTGCCAGTGAATTCCACAGGAGACTGTGGGCCCAGCATTATGAAATATTCTCAACATTTTTCCTCTCAAGAGGCCAGAAATCCAGACTTTTATATGAAATCCATTTTTAAATACTGACAGTGAATTATTTTTTTAAAAAACACTGCACAGGCAGAAGGGGCCAAACAGACTTGTCAGTAGGGAAATCTGGCTCATGGGAGGCCAGTTTGTGGCCTTGGATGTAAGAACACACATGCCTTGTCCTTTTAACCTTGAGACAACTCCAGCACCGTTTCTCCTGTGAGGCCGAATCCACAGTCCCTGACCTGGTAGGCTCCTCCGATGCTGGGGGAGTGAGGTAGCCGCAGAGCTGAGAGATCAGGGCCTCCTGCCCTGGCACAGAGTGTTGTCAGGGTGAGGGAGGCAGCTGAAGAGGTGGCCTCTCCAGCAGCCATTCAGTGGAGCAGGGATCCATGATGAGAGGGGGACTCATATCAGGTGCCTGGGTTTATTCATCATCCTGTCCTCCTGTGACCAGCCTCAGGTTCGGGGCTCACATGAAGCCTGGAATGGTAATAAATCTTTTTGACTTGCTGAGAATTCCTCCTTTGTTGTGGCTGCATATTTTTTCCCACTGATCACATCTCAGGGTTTCCAGAGCTCGTTTACTGGGTTGCTCCTGCTGGAAGAGTTCAAGCAGTGGGACGAGGGCTGAAGCAATGTCAGGGACTGACTCTTCTGTTCCTGTCTCGTGTGCTGCTTGGTATCTCTGCTTCGTTCTGTCCAGCAACATCAGCTTCCTTGTTTGTTTTTGACCTCCCCCCTCACAGTATGGCTTCTCCAGCCTTTATTTCCTCTCCTGACTCTTTGGGCATTATTCTCACAGACATATTTTAGTTCCCATCCTTGCATGGAAGGACGTTCAGTTGTTTGGTTAGTCTTTGTGTTTGCTGTGCTTTCGGCCCAGATGCTCCTCCGTCTTGTTGAGGGGTGGAGAATGGTGAGGATCTCAAATCAGAGAGCAAAGTGAACTTTTTAACAAATGGTACTGAGCCAAATGGAAAGCCATTTGGAAAAAAGTTGAAATTGGATCCATACTTAATGCCATAGGAAAGAATAAACTTCAAATGAGTCCAGGGTCTAAGTATTAAAAATGAAGCCATACAAATACTAAAAAGAAACATGGGTAAAATGTCCAGAGAAAATAAACACTGATAAAGTTGACTGCATAAGAAATAATGTGCTTGGCAAAAGACACAGTCAAAAGACTGGAAGAAAATATTTATAGCACAATCATAGACAAAAGGTTAATAATATTCCTACTATAAAGAATGAAGTATCAAGGGATCAAAAATCTGATAGGAAAACTGGGAAAATAAATGAACAGATAAACACTCGCATAAAGATATAAAAATGACCCTTAAACATAGTAAGATATAGAAACTCACTTCAAAATCAGAAAAATGTAAATTGAAACAATATTAACATAACATTTGTCAATTTCTTGGGTTGGTAAGAAAATAACCACACTACCACAAACCACTAGGCAAGGCTGTGTGGAAAAAGGTCCCCTCAAAATAGCTGGTAGGAATACAGACTGGTTCAGTCCTTCAAGAGGGGAATTTGTCAGTGTTACTGATCATGTAGGCTTCCCTGGTGGTTCAGAAAGTAAAGAACCCGCCTGCAATGCAGGAAACCAGGTTCAATCGCTGGGTCAGGAAAATCCCCTGGAGAAGGGAATGGTAATCCACTCCAGTATTCTTGCCTGGAGAACCCCATGAACAGAGGAGCTTGATGGGCTACAGTCCAAGGGTTGCAAAGGGTTGGACACGACTGAGTGACTAAACACACACACACTGTTCATGTAGGAAAAATATACATGTGTCTGCTCATATGGACATAAGGAAAAATGAGCTGGAAACTAATGAACTGGTTATTTACAGAGAGTGGAAAAAAGAGGGAAATGATAACAGGGTATAAAGGATGAAGAGGATGGGATGCTTCTGAGTATATCATGTTGTATATCTGACCCTTAGAACCATAATATTTCTGAGTCCCAAATCATAAATCAAACAGGAGATAAGGGAAATTCAACATGGAATATAAATAGTAACAAAATATATTTCAAATATATAATACAACAACACTGAAGTGAGTGGGAAAACAAAGTTCCAGTATTTTGATGGGGCACTGTAAAGCAACAGAAAAAAGGAACTGCACACAAATACTGTATATACTGTAGTTTGTTTTTCACAGGAATAGCGTTAGCAATTCTAAAAGTATTTCCTGTGTATATTAGGACTGAGAAAATAAATGTGGATAATGAGAGCGTGGAGGCATACTGAAAGGACACAGGAACCAACTGGAGGGAGCTCTCAGTGGCCAAGTCTTGGACAACTTGAGCAAGAAAATAAATAATGACAGTAATAGGTTATAATCCCTTGAATGAAAACAAACATCCATGAGTCTGTACACAACAGAATCTCAACTAAATGTAGAAGGAACAGTATTAATAGGAAAAAAAATCATTAGGTAAATGCTACTGCCAGAATTGTTGCAGATAAGGAACATCTATGGATGCTAAAATTACTGGATAAACGTATGATGAGAAACAGGATTTGCATAGTCTCAAGATACCTTCTCACAGGATACAGTTACAAAGGGGGAAATGTAGTGGTGGAGAAACCTGGCAGACAACACTTACAAGTGATCCAAGTTAACATCACCAGTAAGTAATAAGACAAACTGACATCATGCACCTCCCAATACGGTGTACTGATAAAGGACAGTGACACTTCTCTGGTATTGCCCAAAATGTGTAATCTCAACTTTGTCACAAGAAAGATCACACAAACCTAAATTGAGAAACACTACAAAAGAATGGCCAGTCCTCTTCAAAAATGTCAGGGCCACGAACAGTAAGGAAAGACTGAGGAACAGACAGATCAGAAGAGAATAGGAATTGTGAGATCTAGGATTAGATGCTGGATTAAAAAAAGAATCAGAAATAGGATTTCACCAGGGTTAACTATTAAGGTTTAATAATTGTGTTATATTTGGGTAAGATGTTAACATTAGTGAAAGTTAGGTGATTTAAAGTTCTTTCAAAATAAAAAAGCTATGACAAAACTAGACAGCATATAAAAAATCAGAGACATTACTTTGCTGACAAAGGTCCATATAGTCTAAGCTATGGTTTTTATAGCAGTCATGTATGAATGTGAGAGTTGGATCATAAAGAAGTCTGAGTGCCGAAGAACTGATGCTTTCAAACTGTGGTGCTGGAGAAGACTTTTGAGAGTCCCTGGAAAAGGAAGGAGATCAAACCAGTCAATCCTATAAGAAATCAACCCTGAATATTTATTGGAAGGATTGACGCTGAAGCTCCAGTACTTCGGCCACCTGATGCGAAGAGCCGACTAATTGGAAAAGACCCTGATGCTGGGAAAGACTGAGGGCAAGAGACGAGGGTGACAGAGGATGAGGTGGTATGATGGCATCATTGACTCAGTGGACATGCGTTTGAGCAAACTCTGGGAGATAGTGAAGGACAGGGAAGCCTGGCGTGCTGCAGTTCATGGGGTCACAAAGAGACACAACTTAGTGACTGAACAGCAACAACAATAAGATAAAAAGTTGTAAAAGTATATTGCAGAAGTTTCTCCATGACAACTGAGAAGTGTTACAAAATAGAAGCTTATTAGGGCTTGCTAGAAGCTCATTAGAGTTCGGGTCAGTGGGTGAAGTCAGGGAGGGTTTTCCTGAGGAAGTGATAACAGATCTGACAAATGAGTAGGAGTTAAGCAGGTAGAGACAGGAGGAAGTGGAGGAAACAGTATATGTGTAGACCTGCAGCAAGGTGAAGCTGCTTTTTGGAAACTGGACAAAGGCACGTGTGGCTGGAGGGGAAAGGTGCCAGAAGAAGTGAGAGAGGAAGGGGAAGAGCAGATCACAGGGCCTGTGGTTCACGTGTGGGTGTCCCTGACCAGCAAGTCCAACCTTCTAAGTTATGGTCCACTTGAGCATTTTTCCTTAAGAGGGTCATATCACTGTAATTTCACTTCCAAGAGGTGTCAGCATGCCAAGTAGAGGTTCTGCTCCCCCACTGCCCCAGGTTTTTTTTTTTTTTTTTAACCTTTAATCTTAGATCAGGGAATTGCTTGAGGGGCTCCTAGGTGGGTTTGAGTTTGGCACTGTGTCTGGATGCTATTTGCTAGTAACAAATCTTATGACTCCTTAGAGTGTTGCCTATTAGTTTCATTCCCAGGGTCACAGTGGCTTATGAATTACTCATGTCACTTGTGTTGACTTGGGAGCCAACTCTTGATGTTTCAGTTTCTGATGGACAACTTCCACTGCCACCCCCATGTAGGGCTCATGTTGCTTAGCAGTCTCAATCTGTGTTCTATAGCCATCCCAACCCTCTCATTCCTCTTTCTTTTTTTCAATGGGCTTGTTGAAGATCCAAATTCAGCTTCTCCTTAAAATGGTTCTGTGTAACATTCCCCTCAAAGCCCCAACCACAGTCTATCTCAGTCATGTTAAGACAAATCACGTTCCTGGAGACAAGAAATGCAGTGGGAAATGATTCTGAAGGTTCTGGGGGTCAGGAATCCTCCTATAGCCTCTGTATCCTCCCAAATATCTCTATTCCAATGACCAGGTCCCTGTTTTTGCCAGGGAAGCACATGGCAGCAGAAAATTCACTACACGTTGCTGAAATTAGAAAGGCCAATTTGCGTCCTAACAGTGATCTCAGTGCTGGCTGCAATCAGAAACTGTTTTGTACCAGTCATATGGTGGCCTGAGTCTCGTTATCTGGTAACTCACTTCCCTAATCTGAGTTTGCATATCATTCTATTCTGCACTCAAACCTTAGTGCCAGGGTTGGCTACCCACCATCTGCGGACTGTTCAGTGCTACAAGGAGCAGAAATTCTTGCATTCATTTTTCCAGAGGATCTTTTGCAACCCAGAGTCTATTAGTTTCATGGGGTTTGCGATTGCTCTTAAAGTTGCATGCAAAATTTAGTGTGTATATATATATACATATATATATATGTGAGTTGTATGGAAGGGGAATCCATGGCTTTCATTAGCTTCAACAAGGTGTATGATCCCTCCAAAAGTTATAAACCACTGTCCTATTTGCATTTTATTGTTCTATATTTTATAGTAAGCCTTCTATATATGTCATAAAGCGTCACCTGCTCTAGGCTCATGGTCTGGGTCCCCAAAGAGCAAAGATTTTATTATTGGCGTATATTAATAGCTGTCTTACGTCTTGATAGGATGGTCCGCCCTACCTCCTCTTCCTTCATGATGCCATAGCTACTTCACATCTCCAAGAGGTTGTTCCTTGACATCTGATCACTGCTAAATGAATGAAGGCGCATTGCAGGGTGAGAACTCTGCCAACTCCAGCTGGGATTCCTGTTATTTAGGCCATAGACCCCATCATCAAATGGAAGGCCAGGCTGAAAAGTGATGTTACCTAGAAATACTCATTATTCTGTAGACTTATGCTTTGCATACTTTCCGTACAATAATATAGTTCGCTATAAAATGCTTTTAAGAAGTGGTGCTTCCATTAGAGTGAAACAGATCATTAAAAGTTTCCCTCACATGAAGTTTCTTTAGTTATAAAATCAGCACATTATTGTTAAAAACGTAACAACACAGGTAAGAAAAAGAAAAAGCATAGGACTCCCCTGATGGCCCAGTGGTTAAGAATCCAACTTGCAATGCAGGGAACACAGGTTCGATCCCTGATGCAGGAACTGAGATCCCACGTGCCACAGGGCAACTAAAGCCGTGTGCCACAACTACTGAAGCCCATGTGCCCATGCTCTGCAACAAGACAAGCCACCACAGTGAGAAGCCTGCACACAGCAACTAGAGAGTGGCTCCCACTTGCCACAACTAGAGAAAGCCCATGCATGCAGCAATGAAGACCCAGAGCAGCCAAAAACAAATAAATAAATTTACACCCCAAAACCCACCCCAAAACAAAACCACCACCACCAACAAAAACCTATAAAATTTCATTCATAATTGAACCCACTTGGAGAAAATTCCTGTAACATTTTACTGGGTTGGCCACAAAGTTTCTTCATAGTTTTTCTATAACATCTTCAGAAAAATGGGAATGAATTATTTTGCAAACCCAGTATGTTGCACATATCCTTCAAAACTATTTGACTATATGCATACATGCTTTTTAAAAAAGAACCAAAATGGCATCAGGTTTCACATTCTAGTTTTCACAGCTATATAATGAAACTTATATATTGTACAACTGAATAAAATTTGACATATATACATACCTGGGAAACCATCCTCACATTCAAAACAGTGAACATATTATCCATCACTTCTGAAAGTTTCCTCATGCCGTGCTCACCTTTCTCACCTTCAAGGAACCTGATTTTCTTTCTGTCCCTATAGGTTAGGTTGCTTTTTTTTTTTTTTTCAATGAATAGAATGATACAATTTGCCACCAACCGAAAAAAAAAAAAAAAGCAGGGAATACAGGTTCGATCTCCGGTCCCATAAGATCCCACACACTGTGGACCAGCTAAGCTTGTGCTCCACAACTACTGAAGTCTGTGCACTCTAGAGCCTGTCCTACACAAGATAAGTCACCAAAATGAGAAGCCCAAGTGCAACACAAAAAAGAGCAGCCCCTGCTCACCACAACTGGAGAAAGCCTGCAGAGTAATGAAGACCCAGCACAGCCAGAAAGAAAAAAAGATTCATCCATGTTATTGTGTGAATTGATAGTTTGTTCCTATTTATCACGGAATTGTACTCCATGGCTTGGATACACCACAGTTTATCCATTCACTTGTTGATGGACATTTGGGTTGTTTCCTTTTTGCTACTGTAAATACAGTTACCATAAACATGTGGGTACAAGTCTTTTTTTTTTTTTTTTGGCTGTGCCGTACAGCTTGCAGGATCCTACTCCTCAACCAGGGGTTGAGCCTGTGCCTTTGGCAGTGAAAGCTTGGAGTCCTAACCATTAGACTGCCAGGAAATTCCTTTTACAAGTCTTTTTATAGGTAGAAAATCCCTTTCCTTTCAGGTAAATATCTTGAGGTAGAATAGTTGGATTATATGGTAGGTGTGTTGAACCTTTTAAGAAACTACCAAACTGTTTGCCAAAGTGGTTGCACCATGTCCGTCCACAATAGCAGTATATGGGAGCTCCAGTTCCTCTACATCTTTGATGAGTATGCTCAGTCTTAAAAATTTTAGTCCTTCTAATGGGTGTATAGTAGTACCATGTACGGTTTTAATTTGAATTTCCCTAATTATTAATAATGTTGGGACATCTCTTCAATGCTTATTTATCATCCATGTATATATATATATTTTTTGGTGAAGAATGCATTCATATTCTTTGCCCATTAAAAAAAGTTTTTTCTAATTGTTCAGCTTTAAGAGTTCTTTATGTATTCTGAATGTGAGTATCTCATTAAACACAAGCTTCTCAAAGATCTTCTCCCAGATGGTGACTTTTCCTCCTATCCTCTTAACAGCACCTTTTGAAGAATAAAGATTTCAATTTTGATGGAGTTCACTTTAGTAATTTCTTCTTTTATGGACTGTGCTTTTGGTGTTATATCTAAGAAAGATCTTAGCCCAAGGGTCACAACATTTTTCTCTCTTATATTTTCTTCTAACAATTTTTAGGTTTTACATTTACATTTAGATCTAAGATACATTTTAAGTTGATTTTTTTTATATGTGATGTAAAGTATGGATCCAAGGTTTCTTTGTTTTTTTTTCTGTGGAGGAGATCATAAAGATTTCCAATTCTTCCAAACAACTTCCTTGAAAAGGTGATCCTTTTCCTACTACCTTGCCTTTTCTTCTGAATCTTTGTCAAAAATAAGGTGCCCACGTATGTGTAGAGTTATTTCTGGACTCTCTATTCTTTCCACTGAACTATTTGTCAATTTTGGTGCCAACACCATGCAGTTGTTTTTTTGGTTTGTTTTTGGCCACACTGTATGGCATGTGGGATCTTAGTTCCTTGACCAGGAATTGAATGTATGTCCCCTGCAGTGGAAGCACAGAGTCATAACCACTGGGTCACCAGTGAAGTCCCAACACCATGCAGTTTGGATTACAGTAGCTCTGCTATAATTTTTTAAATTAAACAGTGTTAGCTCTTCAACCTTGCTCTTTTTCAAGAAATATTTTGGCAATTCTAAATGTCATTGCATTTCCATGTGAATTTCAAAATCAGCTGGCTAATTTATAAAAAATTAAACTACCTTGCTGAATTTGATGAGAATTGACATCTTAACTATAATGTGTCTTCTGAGCTATGAATGACGTGTATCTCTCCATTTTGTTGCTGTTCAGTCACTAAGTCATGTCTGACTCTTTGAGACCCCATGGAGCATGCCAAGACTTCTTGTCCTTCATCATCTCCCTGAGTTTGTTCAAACTCATCTCCATTGAGTCAATGATGCCATCCAACCATCTCATTCTCTGTCGCCCTCTTCTCTTGCCCTCAGTCTTTCCCACCATCAGGGTCTTTTGCAAAGAGTCAGCTCTTCTCATCAGGTGGCTGAAGTACTAGAGCTTCAGCTTCAGCATCAGTCCTTCCAACAAATATTCAGGACTGATTTCTTTTAGGATTGAGTGGTTTGATCTCCTTCCTGTCCAAGGGACCCTTCAAGAGTCTTCTCCAGCACCATAGTTTGAAAGCATCAATTCTTTAGTGCTCAGCCTTCTTTATGGTCCAAATCTTACATCCGCACACAACTACTAGAAAAACCACAGCTTTGACTATATGGATCTTTGTCGGCAAAGTGACGTCTCCGCTTTTGAATATGCTGTCTAGGTTTGTCATAGCTTTTCTTCCAAGGAGCAAGCGTCTTTTAATTTTGTGGCTGCAGTCACCATCCACAATGATTTTGGAGCCCAAGAATATAAAATCTGTCACTGTTTCCACTTTTTCCCCATCTATTTGCCATGAAGTAATGGGACTGATGGGTCTTAATTTCTTTTAGCAGTATTTTACAGATTTTAGTGTACATATTTTTCACCTTTCATCAGAATTAACCCAGACTATTGCATGTTTTTGGTGCTTTTGTAAGTGCAGTTTCTAATTGTTCCCAGTCACAAATTTTCAAATAATAAATCAACTCTCTATTCCTGGGATAAACCCTGCTTGGTCATGATGCATTATTCTTTTAATATATTGCTGAATTTGATTTGCTAAAATTTTGTTTAGCATTTTTACACCTATGTTCATGAAGAATTTTGTTCTGTAGCTTTATTTTCTTGCAATGTCTTTGCCTAGTTTTGGTTCACATAGTGTTTTAAACTAGCTTTTAAAAACTAATAAATCACAAATATATATAGGCATTTTAATGTTGTATTTTGCAATGTTTGGGGGCATCACAGTATTTCATTTTGGATGAATCATAGTTTAACCTAACATTGGATATTTGTTTCCAACTCTTTACTGTTATAAACAATGCATCCAGGGACTTCCCTGGTGGTCCAGTGGTTAAGAGTAAGCCTGCTAATGCAGGGGATATGGGTTCAATCCCTGGTCCAGGAAGATTCCACATGCTGTGGGGCAACTAAAGCCATGTGCCACAAATACTGAGCCTGCACTCTGGAAAATGTGAGCTGCAACTGCTGAGTCTGCATGCCACAACTACAGAAGCCCATGTGCCTTTAGAGCCTGTGTTCTGCAACGAGAGAAGCCACTACAATGAGAAGCCTGCACACCACAACTAGAGAAAGCCTGTGCACAACAACAAAGACTCAGTGCAGTTAAAAATAAAACAATAAAATAAAAATAAAAATTTTTTTTAATGCATACATTTTTGAAGACATAAAAGATTCTTAAGATAAACCCCTGGAAGTGAAATTAGTGGGTCAGAGGGCTATGCATTTTAAGATATATATTGTACTTCCCTCCAGAAAAGTCATAAAAATGTGTTCTGCCATCTTCAGAATATAAGATTGTCTGTTTTTCCAAACCCTTACCAAAAGTAAATATTATTTTTAAAAGGTCAGTAGTCTTTGTACATGATGAAATCCTTTCCGTCACACAAACTGCTCAGTCTCTTTAGCCTAAATCAGCTCTAAGTGGTCTTAAGGTATCTGAGAAGGTAGGATGGGTGGGGGAGGGAGAGGGGGGCAGAGAGAGAGAGGAAGAGGGAGAGAAAGAGAGAGCTGATATCCTTCTAAGTAGGAGAGTCATTTGTAATGAAAGATTGCTAAGAAATGTTTTTATCCCTTAATTTACTTCTGGGATCCCATATCTCCAGGGCAACAGGGTAACTTGCTGATGGAAAGCCCTTCCATTTCACACATGTGGTTAAAGGATAAGTCCATTTCTTTTTTTTTTTTCTTCTTTCAGAATGTCAGAGCTATAAGAGCCCTTAATAGCCAATCAGTCCAATCCTTCATTTCAAAGAATGTGAAAATGAGATGGAGAAGGGGAGAAACTTGCTCAAGATCCCACAGGAAATCAGTGGCAGAGCCAATGGCTAGACAAAATTACTAAGTTCTATTTTTGCTCTGTGACTCTTCACTTAGAACCATATCTAGAAACCACAGAAACTCGTCTTCACCCAACATACTTTTCTAAACCTGATACTTCAAGGGTAGAATAGAGAGAATAACTGCTTTTGCATTTATATTTATGCTTGGTCTGTTTCAAGGACGTGGGCAAATGGCATTCTTTTTCCCATTAAATGAGGCAGATAATACAAGTGGTTGAATGTGGTTTTGGTTCACAGGTACAAAAGGCCTCCAGAGAAATCCAAAAACCAGAAAAGACATAGCCTGAGAGGTACCAGTACTGACTTGTATCATCTACATTTCTCTTGGAAAGATAAAGAAGCCACTAATTAATATAGAGATGCTGGGGTTTGATGAATGTATATAACATCCACAACAGAAGGCAAACTGGGAATCGGAATATGGGAGAACTATCAGAATAAAAATAGATCATTATGCATAGACACCTGTGGAGTTGGCTACAGAATGGTTGATGGGTTGGGTCAATTCATAGAGGGCTTGGTATGTTCCAAATACACACCCCAAAAGGCCTAGGATGCTGATCATGATGTCCTTCACAATGGTGATACAGTTCATGTCTTCAGGGTAAAAGGTGATGAGCTCCAGGAAGGGAGGGATGATGAGGGCCAGGGCACTGCTGCTCACGGAGCCCACCAGGGAGATGACCAGGTCCAGGCGGGGGATGAGGATGGCTGAGACACCTAAGGAGGGAGAAGAGGTTTAGAATCATGGAATGTTCCTTCAGGAAGAGAGCCCAGAAACAAACCATTTATTTGGAGCCTTATAATTCCCAGATGCCTGAGACACCGTCTGGAGAGGTGAGAAAGGAGCTCATTGTGCACTTGAGCAGCAGATCAAGCACTGTGGCCCTGGACTTCCACATCTGTTTTAACACCAATGTACATGCTCTCCTTTCATGCTTTATCTATTGGGTTTTTCTGCATATAATATTTATTGATAAGGATTCTCTATCACCCATCTGTAATGGTCTTCTCATTGTAGAGTTGGGGAAGTCTAGAACTCTAGAAGGAATGGGTCATGTCCAAGGTCACATAGAGCTGAGATGAGAATCCAGTGAAATGCCCAATATAAGGCCCTTTCTACCCTACTAGGCTGCCTCTAATGTAAGTGAAAGAACTTGGTACACTGTAGGTGTTTGATAAATGCTTGACCCATACTCAGATACCGCATCTACAGTCAAGTTGTACTGATTGACACAATACAGTCACTGTCTAGAAGCAAGGATGGATAAGCAATAAGATACGGCTCTGCTGCTGTCAGGATCTCAGCCACTGGTTTTCCTACTCTTAAAAGGAACCTGATAATAAAGGAAGACATAGAACATGCAGACAGCATTAGGTGGCTCACTCACTTTCTCTTCTCTTCCCATTAACGCTCTTGGATTTCCATATTTTATAAATACAATGATCATGTATCATGGATTTTTTCGGGGGGTCCAATTTTGATAATATTTGAATGAAGAAATATATATATTAATAATTTATGTGATTTAACTTTACACAGCCATATGATTTTCCTATGAATAAATTAAGAAAACCTCTTATGGAAAGCACTCAGACTAGCTTGCTGGTTCTTAAAGAAAACAACACCTCTTTTTGAAGCTGCTCCAGCGCATCTAATCAAAGAACGAGACAGACTCCTAGACTTTTACGGTTGAGAATCCATCACCTCTCTGATGGGATGATCCTCGTCCGCAGCGCTCCTTCATTAGATATTTAATAAGTTGCTTACTGGAGGAGGTACAGAGAAGTCAGTGTCTGTTCTTTAGAAGAGCTCATGCAGATAGCACAGAGAGAAGACATGCTTACAGAAAGCTATTATGCAATGTGGAGTGAAGGAGTGCTCTAGAAGGATCAGATCTGGTCATGCTAACCCATTGCTCAGGGCCCATCCATGGCTCCCCACTGCCTGATCTCCTTAGCACAAGGTCCCTTAGGACTTGGATCTGCTTTGTGTCTTATCCTCCCTTATGCTTTCAGTTCTCCAAAGAGGCCATATATCAGTACTGTCCTCCAATCTTTGCATACCCTGCTCCCTGTACGTGGTACATTCTCCACTCCTCCCTGCCTCTTAATTATCTTTAGGTCTTAACTGAAATATTACTCCAGTGGAGAGGACTTCCTGACCTGGCTCAGGCTAAGTTATAGGACCTTCTCAGGTGCTCTTAGAGCAGCCTCCTCTTACAGTCTTAAATATCATCTGGTACATCACTGTGTACCATCTTCATGTTCACCACAATGTGCTATAATTGTTTCCCTGCATATATTTCCCACTCAAATCCTAAGCGTCATGAGGGCAGGAACCATGTCTTTTTCATGATTCATTATTGTATCCCCTGGAAGGCTGCAGTCCCTGGGGTCGCTGAGGGTCGGACAAAACTGAGCGACTTCACTTTCACTTTCATGCATTGGGAAGGAAATGGCAACCCACTCCAGTGTTCTTGCCTGGAGAATCCCAGGGACGGGGGAGCCTAGTGGGCTGCCGTCTCTGGGGTCACACAGAGTCAAACACGACTGAAGCGACTTAGCAGCAGCAGCAGCAGCAGCAGCAGCACCTAGCACAATGTCAGGCACATAGTAGGTAATTATGATTGCTGAATGAGTGAAGGATAACTGAATTGACAGATGAGTAAGCGAGGAAGAAGAGGTCTTTCAGTGCAGAACAGAAGCAGCACATGTCATTGAAAGTCAGCTGTCTCCAGTGATGCTCTTTCCCTCTCAAGTGGCCTGAACTACTCAGTGCTCCTCTTCAATGGACACCTTTCCTACTGGGAATGACCTCAATACAATACACTTACAGGTTCCTGATGTCTTGGTACAGACTGGGAACCTTCTGTAACGCCTTTAAGCCAAGCAGGTGTGCTGTTTCTGCTTCCAGAATTCCAGTTACAGGGAGTACAGCATCTGGCAGTTTACTGTTGGGTCTGCTCCAAGCCTTACACACTTTCTTCTGACCATGAACTGAGACGGGATTCCCTCAACTGCAAATACAGAGTCCTGGAGACTTTAAGACGAAATTTACTCTTTCTCTCTTGCACAACAATCCTACAGTTGTTTGAGATACAGATACAGAATGTACCCAAGCCTTTGTTTCTCCAGGCAAAACCTCCCTAGATCTTTCCTTTATTCCTCACAGGCCACCATTTTAAATTTTCTTAGAGAAAGCATTTCCCAGCCCTATTCACAATGTTTCCCAAACATCTACAATGGCACCTGATATCAAATGAATGAGGAAATGAATGAATAGAAGGAAGAAAGGAGGGATGAGGGAAGGGAGGAGAAAATGACGTCCAAGATTTTAACAAAGCAGCCCTTTGAGGTTCTTCCTATAGTTAAACACCACCTTAACAGGACTTCACATTAATTTCTGATAGGAAGGAATATGGCACGGTGGAAAACACAGACTTCGGTGCCACACAACCTGCATCCAAATCTCAACTGTGTCACTTAGCAGCTATATGATGTGAGCATGCTACTTCATCTCCTGGGTCACAGTTCCTTCAGCTGGTAATATTACATAGTTAGGCTGTCCTAGTATTACATAATCTCAGTGTTGTGCCTGACATATAGGAGGCATATAGGAATGAATAAATGACACTTCTTTCTCCCACAAACCAGCTATGTGTAGATAGTAGAGATTACTGTAACATTTACTCTGTGACAGTTCTGTTAACCCATTTTTCAGCTGGAAACTTGAGGCTCAGGGAGGTAAAATATGTTGCTTGGCTGGCGGCCGAGCTAGCGATAGTGGGGTAGTTGTCAGTGTGGCTCCAAGCCACAGCACTGGGCAAAGAGAGCCCTTTTGTCCTACTCACAGGTCAGACAGACCAAGGCTGTGCGGACAGACAGGTCTGCAAACAGCGCCCAGCTCTCTGACACCTGGGAGATGATGATGGGGATGATGATCTCAGCTGGGACATGGAACTGGAGGGCATAGGTGAAGAAGATGCCAATGGAGTACATCAGCTTGACTGACTGGTACAACCTGTAGAGAGAGAAACACAGCACATGAAATTCGATGTGGCTCCAAGGCAGGGCCATGCAGGATTTGCTCACTGCTTGGAAGCTGAGATTGTTAAATTACATCATGACCTAACTTCCACTGACTCAGCCTGACTTGTCATTAGAGCCACTTGGGAAGTTTACTAAAAGTGCACATTCAAGACTATACTTTCAGGGATCATTTCTGTAGTTTGTTACTAGAGAAGTTTCTCTGATCATGTAGAGCACCCGAAGATTTGTATGGAAATACAAAAAACCTCGAATAGCCAAAGCAATCTTGAGAAAGAAGAATGGAACTGGAGGAATCAACTTGCCTGACTTCAGGCTCTACTACAAAGCCACAGTCATCAAGACAGTATGGTACTGGCACAAAGACAGACATATAGATCAATGGAACAAAATAGAAAGCCCAGAGATAAATCCACACACATATGGACACCTTATCTTTGATAAAGGAGGCAAGAATATACAATGGAGTAAAGACAATCTCTTTAACAAGTGGTGCTGGGAAAACTGGTCAACCACTTGTAAAAGAATGAAACTAGATCACTTTCTAACACCACACACAAAAATAAACTCAAAATGGATTAAAGATCTAAATGTAAGATCAGAAACTATAAAACTCCTAGAGGAGAACATAGGCAAAACACTCTCAGACATAAATCACAGCAGGATCCTCTATGATCCACCTCCCAGAATTCTGGAAATAAAAGCAAAAATAAACAAATGGGATCTAATTAAAATTAAAAGCTTCTGCACAACAAAGGAAAATATAAGGTGAAAAGACAGCCTTCTGAATGGGAGAAAATAATAGCAAATGAAGCAACTGACAAACAACTAATCTCAAAAATATACAAGCAACTTATGCAGCTCAATTCCAGAAAAATAAACGACCCAATCAAAAAATGGACCAAAGAACTAAATAGACATTTCTCCAAAGAAGACATACGGATGGCTAACAAACACATGAAAAGATGCTCAACATCACTCATTATTAGAGAAATGCAAATCAAAACCACAATGAGGTACCACTTCACACCAGTCAGAATGGCTGCGATCCAAAAATCTGCAAGCAATAAATGCTGGAGAGGGTGTGGAGAAAAGGGAACCCTCCTACACTGTTGGTGGGAATGCAAACTAGTACAGCCACTATGGAGAACAGTGTGGAGATTCCTTAAAAAATTGCAAATAGAACTACCTTATGACCCAGCAATCCCACTGCTGGGCATACACACCGAGGAAACCAGAATTGAAAGAGACACATGTACCCCGATGTTCATCGCAGCACTGTTTATAATAGCCAGGACATGGAAACAACCTAGATGTCCATCAGCAGATGAATGGATAAGAAAGCTGTGGTACATATACACAATGGAGTATTACTCAGCCGTTAAAAAGAATTCATTTGAATCAGTTCTGATGAGATGGATGAAACTGGAGCCGATTATACAGAGTGAAGTAAGCCAGAAAGAAAAACACCAATACAGTATACTAACACGTATATATGGAATTTAGGAAGATGGCAATGACGACCCTGTATGCAAGACAGGAAAAAAGACACAGATGTGTATAACGGACTTTTGGACTCAGAGGGAGAGGGAGAGGGTGGGATGATTTGGGAGAATGGCATTCTAACATGTATACTATCATGTAAGAATTGAATCGCCAGTCTATGTCTGACGCAGGGTGTAGCATGCTTGGGGCTGGTGCATGGGGATGACCCAGAGAGATGTTGTGGGGAGGGAGGTGGGAGAGGGGTTCATGTTTGGGAACGCATGTAAGAATTAAAGATTTTAAAATTTAAAAAAATAAAAAACTAAAAAAAATTAAAATAAAAGTGCACATTCTTGGAGATTCTCATTTAATAGGCTTGGAACTCAGGAATCTGTGCCTTCTTTTTTCTTCTTTTTTTTTTTTTTTTTTAAGGTATATCTGCATAGAATAAAGTTCACAGTACAAAGATCATATTCCCTCCCACCTTTGATTCCCAGTCTCCAGTTCTTCCCTCCACAGGCAATTCCTCTAACAATTTTCTTGAAGCCCCTCCAGAAATACTGTAGATACAAACTTATACAGAATGTAGGTACACATACAGAAGCACCCTTTATGTACCACTGATTTTCTTTTGTTCATTAAATATTTCTTAGATATTGTTCCCCATCAGTACACATATATCTGGCTCTTCTATTTAATAGCTGCTGATATTCCAATTGCATGGATATACTATAATTTGTTTAATTTTTAAGATATTTTTATTGGAGTATAGTTGATTTACAATGTTGTTTGTTTCAGGTATATAGCAAAGTGGATAAGGTATATATATATACATATCCCCTCTTTTTTTTTTTTAGATTCTTTTCCCATATAGGCCATTACAGAGTATTGAATTGAGTTCTCTGTGCTGTAAAGCAGGTTCTTACTAGTTATCTATTTTTATAATCTTTAACTGCTCCCCAATTAATAGACATTTAGATTTTTCCTAATCATCTGTCAGTAAACAATGCAGCAAAGAATATGCTTGTACATATACCTATGCACATATAGTATACAACCCCAGATGTAAAACTGCTGAGTAAAAGTATATGTGATTTAACATTTTGATAACTCTCATAAAAGGGAACCCTCACACATTGTTGTAAATTAATGCAGCTATTGTGGAAAGCAGTATACCAATTCCTTATAAAACTAAAAACAGAACTACCATATGACTCAGTAATTCCACTCCTGGGTATGTAACTGAAAAAAATTAATACACTGATTCAAAAAGATACATGCACTCCCATGTTTGTGTGAAAGTTGCTCAGTTGTATGCAACTCTTTGCAACCCCACGGACTATACAAGCCAGAATACTGGAGTGGGTAGCCTTTCCCTTCCCAAATCAGGGCTCGAACCCAGGTCTCTTGCATTGCTGGCAGATTCTTTACCAGCTGAGCCACAAGGGAAACCCCTATGTTTATCACAGCTTTATTTACAATTGCTAAGATATGGAAGCACCAGATGAAAAGATAAAGAAGACATGGTTTATATATATAATTGAATGCTGTGCTGTGCTTAGCTGCTCAGCCGTGTCTGACTCTTTGTGACCCCATGGACTGCAGCCTGTCAGGCACCTCTGTCTGTGGGATACTTCAGACAAGAGTACTGGAGTGGGTGGCAATGCTCTCTTCCAGTGGATCTTCCCAAACCAGGGATTGAAGCCAGGCCTCCTGCACTGCAGGTGGGTCTGAGCCACCAGGGAAGCCCAACAATACTGGAGTGGGTAGCCTATCTGTTCTCCAGGGGTTCTTCTGACACAGGAATTTATCCAGGGCCTCTTGCATTGCAGGCAGATTCTTTACCAGCTGAGTTACCAGGGAAGCCCATAATGGAATGCTACTCAACCATAAAGAATGAAATTCTGCCATTTGCAACAGTGTGGATGGACTTGGAGGGTATTATGCTAAAGTGAAATAAGTTAGAGAAAGACAAACACTGTATCAGTTCAGTTCAGTTGCTCAGTCGTGTCCAACTCTTTGAGACCCCATGAATTGCAGCATGCCAGGCCTCCCTGTCCATCACCAACTCCCAGAGTTCACTCAGACTCACGTCCGTCGAGTCGGTGATGCCATCCAGCCATCTCATCCTCTGTCGTCCCCTTCTCCTTCTGCCCCCAATCCCTCCCAGCATCAGAGTCTTTTCCAGTGAGTCAACTCTTCGCATGAGGTGGCCAAAGTACTGGAGTTTCAGCTTCAACATCAGTCCTTCCAAAGAACACCCAGGACTGATCTCCTTTAGAATGGACTGGTTGGATCTCCTTGCAGTCCAAGGGACTCTCAAGAGTCTTATCCAACACCACAGTTCAAAAGCATCAATTCCTCGGCCCTCAGCTTGCTTCACAGTCCAACTCTCATATCCATACATGACTACTGGAAAAACCCTGCCTCTTGAGAAATCTGTATGCAGGTCAGGAAGCAACAGTTAGAACTGGACATGGAACAACAGACTGGTTCCAAATAGGAAAAGGAGTCATCAAGGCTGTATATTGTCACCCTGCTTATTTAACTTATATGCAGAGTACATCATGAGAAGCGCTGGACTGGAAGAAACACAAGCTGGAATCAAGATTGCCGGGAGAAATATCAATAACCTCAGATAGGCAGATGACACCACCCTTATGGCAGAAAGTGAAGAGGAACTAAAAAGCCTCTTGATGAACGTGAAAGAGGAGAGTGAAAAAGTTGGCTTAAAGCTCAACATTCAGAAAACTAAGATCATGGCATCTGGTCCCATCACTTCATGGGAAATAGATGGGGAAACAGTGGAAACAGTGTCAGACTTTATTTTTTTGGGCTCCAAAATCACGGCAGATGGTGATTGCAGCCATGAAATTAAAAGATGCTTACTCCTTGAAAGAAAAGTTATAACCAACCTAGATAGCATATTCAAAAGCAGAGACATTACTTTGCCGACTAAGGTCCTTCTAGTCAAGGCTATGGTTTTTCCTGTGGTCATGTATGGATGTGAGAGTTGGACTGTGAAGAAGGCTGAGCACCGAAGAATTGATGCTTTTGAACTGTGGTGTTGGAGAAGACTCTTGAGAGTCCCTTGGACTGCAAGGAGATTCAACCAGTCCATTTTGAAGGAGATCAACCCTGGGATTTCTTTGGAAGGAATGATGCTGAAGCTGAGGCTCCAGTACTTTGGCCACTTCATGTGAAGAGTTGACTCATTGGAAAAGACTCTGATTCTGGGAGGGATTGGGGGCAGGAGGAGAAAGGGACGACCGAGGATGAGATGGCTGGATGGCATCATGGACTCAATGGACGTGAGTCTGAGGGAACTCTGGGAGATGGTGATGAACAGGGAGGCCTGGCGTGCTGTGATTCATGGGGTCGCAAAGAGTCGGACACGACTGAGCGACTGAACTGAACTGACTAGACAGACCTTTGCTGGCAAAGTAATGTCTCCGCTTTTGAATATATTATCTAGGTTGGTCATAACTTTACTTCCAAGGAGTAAGCGTCTTTTAATTTCATGGCTGCAGTCACCATCTGCAGTGATTTTGGAGTCCCCCCAAAAATATTGTATAGCATCACTTATATCTGGAATCTAAAAAATAAACTAGTGAATATAACAAAAAAGAACCACATTCACAGATACAGAGAACCAACTAGTGGTTACCAGTGAGAAGAGGGTTGGAGGGAAGGGCAAGGTAGGAATAGGGAACTAACAGGTACAAACTACTATGTATAAAATAAGTAAGGTACAGAATATATGGTACAACACAGGGAATATAGACAATATTATATAATAACTATAAATGGAACATAACATTTATTAATACAAATTGTGACTCACTATGTTATACACCAGACTGGTTCCAAGTAGGAAAAGGAGTACGTCAAGGCTGTATATTGTCACCCTGCTTATTTAACTTATATGCAGAGTACATCATGAGAAATGCTGGGCTGGAAGAAGCACAAGCTGGAATCAAGATTGCCAGGAGAAATATCAATAACCTCAGATATGCAGATGACACCACCCTTATAGCAGAAGGTGAAGAAGAACTAAAGAGCCACTTGATGAAAGTGAAAGAAGAGAGTGAAAAAGTTGACTTAAAGTTCAGCATTCAGAAAACTAAGATCATGGCATTTGGTCCCATCACTTCATGGGAAATAGATGGGGAAACAGTGGAAACAGTGTCAGACTTTATTTTTCTGGGCTCCAAAATCACTGCAGATGGTGACTGCAGCCATGAAATTAAAAGACACTTACTCCTTGGAAGGAAAATTATGACCAACCTAGATAGCATATTCAAAAGCAGAGACATTACTTTGCCAACAAAGGTCCATCTAGTCAAGGCTATGGTTTTTCCAGTGGTCTGTATGGATATGAGAGTTGGACTGTGAAGCAAGCTGAGGGCCGAGGAATTGATGCTTTTGAACTGTGGTGTTGGATAAGACACTTGAGAATTCCTTGGACTGCAAGGAGATCCAACCAGTCCATCCTAAAGGAGACCAGTCCTGGGTGTTCATCGGAAGGACTGATATTGAAGCTGAAACTCCAATACTTTGGCCACCTCATGCGAAGAGTTGACTCATTGGAAAAGACTCTGATGCTGGGAGGGATTGGGGGCAGGAGGAGAAGGGGACGACAGAAGATGAGACGGCTGGATGGCATCACTGACTCGATGGGCATGAGTTTGAGTAAACTCTGGGAGCTGGTGATGGACAGGGAGGCTTGGTGTGCTGCGATTCATGGGGTCGCAAAGAGTCAGACACGACTGAGCAACTGAACTGAACTGAACTGATGTTATACACTGGAAACTTATGTAACATTGTACATCAACTATACCTCAATAAAAAGAAATAAAAAATAAAATTTTGATAGCTTTTGACGTATTGCTGATTTGTTTTCCGAGCACAATGGAGTGCTCCATCCTTGGAAAAACACAGTGTGTGAACACATGCTGGTTTGTGCCACTGTGTTTTGTAAAACTGACATTTCTATTATTAGGAGAGAGACAGAGCAATTTTTCAAATATATAAATTGTTATTTTTGTTTTAATTTGCCTGTGAACTATTTGTTCACACCCATTACTTCTTGGTCTTTTGCTTATTCCTTCTTTAAGGCTCTTCTGGAGAATTTCATCACCAGCCAGGCTCAGAGAAGGTGTGAGGTCCTTATGACACCTGATGCCCATTTTTTCCAGCTGATATCCCAGAAGGAAAGTGCCCTGCCCAAGGTAGTGGCAAACCAAATTCCCCAGAATAAGAACAGCATACTAAGTTGATATCTTACTGGTATAAAATAAGTCACAATTTCAAGGAAATTCCACATTAATTATCTCATCCAGTCATTACCACAACACAGTGAAATGGGTAGGACTGGTGATATTTTTCTCATTTTACCGCTGTGGCTTCATGGGAAATGAACCACCCTCCCCCCTCCCCCACCCCGACCCTCCACCCCTCCGACTCGCCCCCCTCCTCCCCCACGGACCGCCCCCCCCCCTCATTCTACTGACTTCCAAAAGACCAAGGCTGTGAGGGAGAGTAACAATGATAGTAGCTAATACTCAGTGAGCACTTACTGCACACCAGACACTTTTCTAAGCGTTTTATATATTTGAAGCCAATTTGCCCTCACAGTCACTCCCTAAAAGACAGTGTGGCAGTCATTTGTGCTGCTTAGCTGCTCACCAAATACCTCCGAGTCTTCCAGATACATGGCAGAATTTCACTTCCGTGTCTCCTGGAGTGAGGCATGGTCACTTGCTTTGATTGATGAAGTGTGAACAGAAGAGACAGGTCACTTCCAGAGAAATTTTAGGGCCTTCATGGTGAAGGGTGTGATTCAATGTGCTCTTTGCCATGGCAACCAATGAAGTTTCAGGGAGTGGCTGGCTGATCAGTCTGGGTCTTAAAAGTTGGGATGGTGCAGAGCTGAGCCCCAGCCATTGCATAATGGACATGTAGAATGAGCATACAATTAAACATTTGTGTGTGTTCAGCCACTGAGATTCTGGAGTGGCTTATTTTGTTTATTACCAGAGCATAACCTATCCTGACTGATACAAATAGGCAAGAGTATTACCCTTATTTTACCGAGGATGGAAATGAGGTCTGCAAGATTAGGTAGCTTGTTCAAGGTCACATGAGAACCAGGATCAAATCCCATTGCTCAGATGTAGAATCTGTGCTCTTAAACACTTGGTTCTACTGACAGCTTAGTCATTCTGCACCTACTACTGCCAGAATAAGGACAATGGCTAATACTCGATGAATGCTACACAGCAGTGCCCCAGATGTTTCTTGGATGAATGAATGAATGAGTAAATGAATGAATGGTTAATGCAAGAACTTCAGTCAAAGTTCCAAGTGGGGCACAGCAATGGCAGTCTAGGCCCATTTCTGGAACTGGGGACCTAAGTAGTTGTCCATACACAGGACCCTCAATCACTACTTCAGTTATACTTTTTGTTGTTGCTGTTTCTGTTCCCTAAACCCTCCCATTTCATTCCTGTTTGAAAGCCTTTGAACCACAAAGTCAGACAGAATTCAGTTTCAACTTCTCATGAACAACATGAACTGGGAAAGTTACTTACAGCCTTTTCACATATCAACTTCTTCACCTAATTCAATGGAGTTGATAATAATAATGCTAACCCATAGGGCTGTTGAGAGAATTAAATGAGATGATACACAATGCCTGGATTATTAAATGTACCTATTATAACACAGATACTAGCAGTCAATATTTTGTTGTTGATAATGACTCAAGGATGCCCCATTCTGCTGCTGAGGCTCAGACTCTGTGACTCCCCTCCTCTTCCCCCCAGTCCCAGATGGGCAGGGACGTACCAGCAATTGGGCAGGTTGAGGGTGATGCTGGCCTGGGTGTTCGACCCAAACTTCATGTAGCCCAGTGTCCCCAGGCAGATGTAGAGGACGATGACAAGGGACATCCCCAAGTATAGAACAAAGGAAAACTGCTGTGGATGCTTCATCTGGTTTTTGAGAGGCAGAACCTGGAGGTGAAAGGAGGTTAAGAAAGAAACGGTACAAGGAGAGAACGCAGGTTTCCTCTCAAGGTCGGACATCCTTCTCCAGGTGGCCCAGAGTCAGGAAGGGTCCACATGCCCTTTCATCTCCTCCCACATTTTCTATAGCCAAGAGTGCCTTGTCTTCAAGGCTTGGTGTGATGTACAGAGCAGGTGACATCCTCCAAATGGGGACTGACTTTCCCTTCTGCCACGAGATCATATTCTGCATTTTTCATAAGTACTACTATTTAGACACCTGGAACAAAGACTGGCTTCCATAGAGAGAACTGGGGACTCTCAAATTCCACACCCATCCTACCATGCCGACGCCTTCAAATGTGAAGATGGCTGTACCAAAGAACAGTAAGAAGGTCTTCCAGCTTGCCATCAAGGGTAGATTCCTGGGATCTGGAATCTCCTAAAAGGAAGAAGAAGGGCATTGGTTTTTCCAAGGCACAGAAGTCACCCCAAATCTGGCAGAGAGTTAGGCTTGCCTGACGTCAACAGAGAGTATTAGAAGCACCCATGAGAGATCTAAAGCTGAGTCAGCCTTCTCAACTTTTAAAAAAGTTACTTCTTTTACACATAGCATACAATTTACCATGTTAAACATCTTGAGTATACAATTCAGTGGCATTAAGAACATTCACACTGTTGTACAATCATCACCAATTCCATCTCCAGAACATTACCATCATTCCCAGCTGAAACTGTGCACCCATTAAATAATAACTCCCTATTACCCAGTCCCCCTGGAAATGCCTATTTGACTTTCTGTCTCTAAATTTGATTGTTCTAGGTACCTCATATAAGTGAACTCATATAATACTTCTCTTTTTGTGATTGACTTATTTCACTAAGCATAGTGTCCTCAAGGTTCATCCATGTTGTAACATGGATCAGAATTTTATTCCTTTCCAAGGCATACATTATATGTGTTTAATTTTGATTTACCACATCTTTACATGGCAAAAGGAACCCAGGGAGGAGAAGGAATTGCCCAAGGCCACTCTACCAGTCGGTGGCACAGTCCAGATATGAATTCAGGTCCTGTGTTTTCCAGTCCTCTAACACCTCTTTCCCATCACTTCTCTCAGAGCTGTGAAGTACTGGCACAGCAGCTACCACCGATCGAGAAGGAATGATTATTTTAATAAGATTCCTGTGGGCAGAATAATGTCCACATCATAATCTGTGGAACCTTGAGTATGTTACATTACTTGGCAAGGGAGAATTAAGTTTCTAGACTGAATTAAGGTAGCTAATCAGCTAAATTTAGTAAGAGATTAACCTGGATTATCTGGGTGGGCTTGGTGTAATCACTGCTGCTAAGTCACTTCAGTCGTGTCTGACTCTGTGCGACCCCAGAGACGGCAGCCCACCAGGCTCCCCCGTCCCTGGGATTCTCCAGGAAAGAACACTGGAGTGGGTTGCCATTTCCTTCTCCAATGCATGAAAGTGAAAAGTGAAAGTGAAGTCTTGTGACCCCATGGACTGCAGCCCACCAGGTTCCTCCGTCCATGGGATTTTCCAGGCAAGAGTACTGGAGTGGGGTGCCATTGCCTTCTCCGGTGTAATCACAAGGGTCTTTTAAAGTGGAAGAGGGAATCAGGAGAGAGAACCAGAGAGATGGCAGCATGAGAAAGACACAGCCTGACAGTGCTGGCTTTGAAGAGGGAAGTGGGCCATTAGCCAAGGCCTGAGGGTGGCTTCTAAGAGCTGCAAAAGGCAAAGAAACAGATTCTCCCCACAGGCTTCCAGAAAGAAATGCAGCCCTGCACAGTGAGACCTCAAGAGTTCTGAGATAATTTTGTGTTAAGTTACTAGATTTGTGGTCATTTGTCACAGCAGCAGCAGAAAACTAATACAACCCCAGAGATTTTCAAAGAAATGAAACTGTAATAGGGAATTTCACCCACTCCAGTGCTCTTGCCTGGAAAATCCCATGGGCAGACGAGCCTGGTAGGCTGCAGTCCATGGGGTCACTAAGAGTCAGACACGAATGAGTGACTTCACTTTCACTTTTTCACTTTCATGCATTGGAGAAGGAAATGGCAACTGACTCCAGTGTTCTTGCCTGGAGAATCCCAGGGATGGGGGAGCCTGGTGGGCTGCCATCTCTGGAGTCACACAGAGTCGGACACGACTGAAGCAACAATGCCAGTAGAGGTGATGGAATTTCAGTTGAGCTCTTTCAAATCCTGAAAGATGATGCTGTGAAAGTGCTGCACTCAATATGCCAGCAAATTTGGAAAACTCAGCAGTGGCCACAGGACTGGAAAAGGTCTGTTTTCATTCCAATTCCAAAGAAAGGCAATGCCAAAGAATGCTCAAACTACCGCACAATTGCACTCATCTCACATGCTAGTAAAGTAATGCTCAAAAATTTCCAAGCCAGGCTTCAGCAATACTTGAACCGTGAAGTTCCAGATGTTCAAGCTGGTTTTAGAAAAGGCAGAGGAACCAGAGATCAAATTGCCAGCATCCGCTGGATCATGGAAAAAGCAAGAGAGTTCCAGAGAAACATCTATTTCTGCTTTATTGACTATGCCAAAGCCTTTGACTGTGTGGATCACAATAAACTGTGGAAAATTCTGAAAGAGATGGGAATACCAGACCACCTAACCTGCCTCTTGAGAAATCTGTATGCAGGTCAGGAAGCAACAGTTAGAACTGGACATGGAACAACAGACTGGTTCCAAATAGGAAAAGGTGTACATCAAGGCTGTTATATTGTCACCCTGCTTATTTAACTTATATGCAGAGTACATCATGAGAAGCGCTGGACTGGAAGAAACACAAGCTGGAATCAAGATTGCCGGGAGAAAATCAATAACCTCAGATATGCAGATGACACCACCCTTATGGCAGAAAGTGAAGAGGAGCTAAAAAGCCTCTTGATGAAAGTGAAAGAAGAGAGTGAAAAAGTTGGCTTAAAGCTCAACGTTCAGAAAAACGAAGATTATGGCATCCGGTCCCATCACTTCATGGGAAATAGATGGGGAAACAGTGGAAACAGTGTCAGACTTTATTTTTTGGGGCTCCAAAATCACTGCAGATGATGACTGCAGCCATGAAATTAAAAGACACTTACTCCTTGGAAGAAAAGTTATGACCAACCTAGATAGCATATTCAAAAGCAGGGACATTACTTTGCCGACTAAGGTCCTTCTAGCCAAGGCTATGGTTTTTCCAGTGGTCATGTATGGATGTGAGAGTTGGACTGTGAAGAAGGCTGAGCGCCAAAGAATTGATGCTTTTGAACTGTGGTGGTGGAGAAGACTCTTGAGGGTCCCTTGGACTGCAAGGAGATCCAACCAGTCCATTCTGAAGGAGATCAACCCTGGGATTTCTTTGGAGGGAATGATGCTGAAGCTGAAACTCCAGTACTTTGGCCACCTCATGCGAAGAGTTGACTCATTGGAAAAGACTCTGATGCTGGGAGGGATTGGGGGCAGGAGGAGAAAGGGACGACCGAGGATGAGATGGCTGGATGGCATCATGGATTCGACGGACGTGAGTCTGAGTGAACTCCAGGAGATGGTGATGAACAGGGAGGCCTGGCATGCTGCGATTCATGGGGTCGCAAAGAGTCGGACACGACTGAGCGACTGAACTGAACTGAACTTCCATAGCAGCATCATTGTGAAGATTTGGTGAGTTAATCAACATAAAGAACTTGGCACAAAGTAAACTGAATTCCTTTATCATCCATATATCCCTTGTCAACCTATCACTATTACAATTTTCATTGGTTACTTGACTGAGGTTTATCTCCCCAAGTGATTGTAGCCTCCGTGAGAGCAGACAGGTCGTCAGTTTTACTTATCACTGAATCCCCTGTCCCCCGTACATTGCTTGGATCACAGAAGGTATCAATAACTATTTGTTGAAAGACCCATTGCTATCTAATGTGACAACGACAATGATGATGATGGTGAGTAGCTTTTATAGCCTGTGGGGCAGAAGAGTTCACAGACATCACTTGAGCAGGAGTTCAGCTTTCTCGCTTTCATCTGCCCATAATGACAGTGTCTCAGAAGCCCTGGACCTTGACCCTTCTGCAGTGGTTTTGGGCACAGACCTGCATGATATACTGAAAGATCAGAGCCATGCTCCCCAGGGTGGTGATGTTGGCCAACGTGGAGAAGATGGACAGCACCCTGAGATTCTGGATAAACACCAGCAGGATCAGGAAGGGCAGGATCGTCAACATGTAGAAGCGAATGTCCACGTTGGGGGTCAGCACCAGGATCTTCCTGGGTTCACAGGTTTTGGAGGTCACGTGGGCTTCTTCCACCATCTGATGTGAAGGACAATGAAAGGCAGTATAATTATAGCTGCTACATTAACAAAGGAAACCCAGTTAAGTTTCAATTTCAGATAATTAACAGATAACTTTTTAGTAAAAGTATGTCCCAAATATTATACAAAGATACACTTGTAGTAAAAACAAATTGCTGCTTATTTGAAATTTCAACTTAATTGGGTTTCCTATACTTTTATTTGTCACATTTGGCAATCCTAAACTGTATTACCCATGATTGTGACAACCGGAAACCCTTAGAATCATCAAATCTCATGGCTGAAGCATCATTCTGTCATCTAGCCCAGCCTCTTCTTATGTACCAAATAGTTTTCTTTCATATATCCAGAGAACAGGAAATGATTACACAGGAGTATCTTCTTCAACTTTAGATAGTCCTGAAAGTTAGAAAGCTAGAATTTGAGCAAAATCTGTCTGAATATTCTATCCATAATGCTTGTCATAGTTTTGACTATTTGAATGCACAAAAACAAGTATACTACTTCTATTTCATGAAGCCACGAAAGAATGCTATGATTGACTTGTAATGCCTGTTAGGAATTTAATGAGGGCAAGATTGCAACTTGTTTGCTTTAGTTATCTTCTACATGACAACCTTGAGATACCTAAAGAAAATCTCATCAACACTTCCAGGCTAAAAATTCTCAATTATTTCTGATTGGACATGACTGTAAGCCATCCTGGCTGCATTCCTCAGATGTTGCTTTGGCTTCCTATGATCTGTTTAAAGAGTGATTTCCAGGACAGAAAGAACTCCCAACCAAAGCCTAATTAGGGAGTAGCAATCCACTCCAGGACTATTGCCTGGAAAATTCCATGGACAGAGGAGCCTAGTAGGCTACAGTCCATGGGGTCACAGAGTCGGACACGACTGAGCGACTTCATTTCACCATGATCCAAAAGCTTTACTTTTGCTAATGCAACCCTAGCAGCAAGAGGTCTGCTTTCGCCCACTCTGCCCAGAAGAGACCTCTTTACCTGTTGTAAACTGTCTGCCATAAACATAAAATAAACACTGCAGAAGCCCAGTTGGGTGATGATTAATAAGAAGCTGACAGTGTACCTGAGAAAGAAAAGAAGAGGCAGACAGAAGGAGAAATGAATTATTTTTAATGCATTTATTTTTATTTTTTGAGGCAGTTATTTCTTTTGTTATTATTTTTACTATTTCCTCATTTTTTAACTTTCAAGTTTAAATTTCAAGCCCACAGTAAAAGTTGAAAGACTAGTACAATTAACATCATATATCCTTTCACTAGATATACTGATTGTTAACTTTTAGGTCTAACTGCATTATGTATAGATGGAAGAATGTGTTCATCCATACACACATACACACACACATTTTTCAGAACTACTTTAAAATTAACTGCAGATGTTATAACATGTCAACCTTAAAGACTGTAATACTTTCCTTAGTACTATGATATCCAACTTCAATATCCTCAGATATATAGTCTATGTTTTACTTTATTATTATTTATTTTTACTTCTTTTTTTGGCTGTGATGCTGGGCTTGTGGGATCTTAGTTCCCTGACTAGGGACTGAACCTGGGTCCTCAGGAATGAAAGCTCTGAATCCTAACCACCAGATTGCCAGGGAATTCCCAAATATTTTAAATAACCCAATTCTCTCCAAAATATCTTTTATAGCCGTTTTAAAATTTTCTTTGATTCAGGATCTAATTACATTTCATATGTTGCATTTGCCTACGTTTCTTTAGTCTTTCTTTTCAGATAGAGCAGCCCTATACATATCTACCCTTTTTGTTTCCCATGACATTGGTTTTTTGGGAAGACTCTAGGCCATCTGTCTTGTAGAATGTTCCACAGTGTGGACTAACATGACTGTTTCCTCATGATTCAGAAAAGCAAGCCTACCACATAGGTGACACTTTGTACTTATATTTCATCATATTGGGAGGCACAGGATGTCCTGTGGTTCTACTGTGATGTGAATTCTAGGCCTCTCCATTATAAGTACACATTTCCTGCTTTGCAACCTGTAGGTAAAACTATGAGATGGCATGAATAGCCTGTCTTCCTCAAGCCAAAGGTTTTAAGATTCATTGATAATCTTTGCTGAATCAGTTATTTCATTGGTTGGTTGCAAGGTGTTCTGTCATTTTATCTAAGATTATTAGCTAGCATCTAAGAAAAATGCATTCTCTTCCTCATTTTTAATCACAATAAAGTTACATTAATTATTCTTTATTTAATATATTATATTCTACCATTGTCATTATTCTTCTGGATTCTTAAATTGTCCTGAATTTGGAGAGGTATTTATTTACTTTTTTGTGAGAACATTCTGAGAGTTCCACATTAAAAAATTTTTTTAATTGGAGGATTATTGCTTAACAATGTTGTGTTGGTTTCTGATGTGTAACATTATGAATCAACTGTAAGTATACACATATCTCCTCCCTCTTAAGCCTCCCTCCCACCAACCCCTCTATCCCACCATTTATTTTTTTCAAAAGAACAAAAATATGTTCCTCTACTTAGGTTCTAATGTTTAGATCGATGTTTTTCAATACTGGGTTGTAGTAACCAATGAATCAGAATCATCTGAGGTTGGTGATTCCTGGCTCTCATATCAGCCTGTTGAGTCAGAAGCTTGGCAGTGTCATGTGAGACTTCAGAAGGTAGATTTATTTTTCTCTTTATAATGAAGATTTTCAAAAATACAAGAAAGCAATGATAATAATTCAATGACTCCTCATGAGGTCATCCCAGCCTCAACAATTAACTTTTAGGCAATCTTCTTCCATCTATTCCTTCACCCCCACTGCACACAAGCTTCTTCTGTTGGAGTATTTAAAGTTAAGGGAAAAAAATAAGCAAGGTGAGGGCAATATAGCAAATTAAAGTATTTGAAGTATTCCACCTGTAAATAATTCAGTACGAAGTTCTAATGGACAAGAATTTAAATAAAATATAACCATCATGCCCTTAATCACCCCTTACAAAATTAACAATACTTTATTTCTTTTTAAAAATATTTACTCATTTATTTGGCTGCACCTGGTCTTAGCTGCAGCATGAGGGATCTTTGATCTTAGTCACGGCATGTGGGAACTAGATCCCACATCTGATCTAGGGATCAGACTGACCAGGGATCGAACCTGGATCCTCTGACTGGGGAGCGTAGAGCCCAAGCTACTGGACCACCAGTGAAGTGTCACAATAATTTCTTATATCATTTAATATTCCACCATAGTCAAATTTTTCCAATTTTTTTTCAAAAATATTTCAGAGTTGGTTTCTAAACAAGTCTCTATGTTGCATTGTATTATTATGTCTCAAGATTTTTAATCTGCTATATTCCCCTCACCTTGTTTATTTTTTTCTCTTGGAATTTTAATTTTTTTTGGTTGGTGTTGAAAATTTCCTTGTAGGATGTTTAACTTTCTAGATTCAGTTGATGAATTCATAATGTCATTTACCTTGTTCTTCTATCCCCTGTGTTTCCTATAAGCTGATATTAGAGCTAGTGGTTTGATAAGATTGAGGTTCTTCCTTTCTGTTTCGGGCAAGGGTATTTCAGAAGTGGCTCTCTGTACTCCCTATTGAACCCTATTACAAGACACATTATGTCTGGTTGTCCAATGTCCAAACATGAGATGACTAGAAGGGGTCAGGTGATGCCTGTGTATTCCTCCTTTATCATCTCCCAATGACCTTTCACAATGAGGATAGCTGCTTACATGGAATAGATAATTTTTAATCAAACTCCCCAGGTATCTCTTAGCACACTAAAGATGACAAATTATTGGTTTAAATGAAATAGTTTCCTAATTCTTTCTCAGTTACTGGCATTCTTTCTCATTGCCCCAGAAAAATGGCATAGTGTAGTGGGTGAGAGCTGAATGTTCTAGATTTCAGTCTGTGCTCTGCCATTAGATTCCTGGGTAACTTAAACCAAACTTATGACTCTATCTGGTCTTAATTTTCTTCCATTTGAATAGATATAGATATACTGATCTTCAGGGAGCCTTCTTGCCTGAAAGTTTTATTCAGGGTGTCATCAGAAGCTGATAACTTGGTGAGAAAGGATGGAGAGTTGTGAGATCTCTGTTATTACTGCCCCATGCCTCTCCCATCTGACAATCAGAGTGATTCCTGACATTCTCAAGAGAGGAGTTGCAGAAGGGATCTTAGCAGGTGAGGGACTGACTACTCCTTGAGGGCTCTGTTGGGAAAGACTAACATGTTAGGTGCTTGCTTGAAACTCTGCTTCTCCACTATCTGTGTCTTTGATCCTAGACATGTTATTCTATCTCTGTGAGCCTTGGTCACCATATTTCTTCCCAATAAAGATGCACCACCTACCTCACAAGGTCCTTGAAATGATCAGAGGTGATCAGATACGGGAAAGCATTTTGTATGCCATAGAGTTTTTATCCCATCAGTGAACAAGCTAAATTGTAACGTTCACTATTAGGAGAAGGATTAAATAAAACCACAGGATCCATCTATATGGATGGGGAACATTGTGAGACTTACAAAACAATGAAGTCAACTTGTACGTCCCAATGTGGAAAGAAATTAGAGACATATGTTAGATTAAAGAGCAAATTTCCAATGAATATTCCAATTAATATACAGGAAAATACAAAATATATATTTGCGCTAGCACACATATATCCTGTTCATGCAGAGAGAAAGTCTAGAGGAATATTTACTAACTATATATCAGTGACTTCATTTTATTTATTTATTTTTGGCCACACTGCACAGCTTGTGGGATCTTACTTCTCTGACCAGGGACTGAACCTGGGCCCTTGGCAGTAAGAGCTCAGAGTCCTAACCACTGAACCTCCAGGGAAGTCCCGGAGATTACTTCTTGAATGGAGAGTGGGATGGGGGATGGAGCTATCAGAGGAGATTCTCTATATCGGTCAATAGTTTTCAATAAAAACATATTTATTTAAAACTTTTGTTACTCAGATGGTGCGGTGGTAAAGACTCCACCTGACAATGCAGGAGACACAAGAGACATAGGTTTAATCCCTGGGTTGGGAAGATCCCCTGGAGAAGGGAATGGCAACACATTCTAGTATTCTTGCTGGGGAAATCCCATAGACAGAGGAGCCTGGTGGGCTACAGTCCATGGGGTCAAAAAGAAGCTGGACACAACTGAGCATGCCCATACCATGTACTAGCAGTAAAGGAAGAACAGGTGAGCATTTTTATCACTGCTGTTGTTATTATTACTATTACTCCTGTGATATCTGGGCTTCCCTTGTGGCTCAGCTGGTAAAGAATCTGCCTGCAATATTGGAGACGTGGGTTTGATCCCTGGGTTGGGAAGATCCCCTGGAGGAGGGAAAGGTTACCCACTCTAGTATTCTGGCCTGGAGAATTCCATGGACTGTACAGTCCGTGGGGTTGCAAAGAGTCGGAAATGACTGAGCGCCTTTCATTCATTCATTCATTTGTGATGTATAGGATGACTACCTTCCCCACACTGAGTGTGTCCTCAGCCAGGCATTTGGGCAGGTTTGGAGACTGTACATCATGGCTTCTCCATAGTTCACAAAAGTCTTCTGCAGCCTAAAGAACGAACAAACAACGCATACCTTATTTTTTTTTTTTAAGTACAATTTATTCCCAAAGGGAGTAGTTACTATATGTTCATGTATTGATATGGAACATTTTGGTAATTTTCTAGCAATGGTATCATTGAGTTATTTTATAATGGTACACTTTTAAAAGTTTTAGAATTCTGCCTCTTATTTTTTGTAGTTGTCTTTATTAACACTAATTTTTAAGTGGCTAGTAGTAGTATTTAGGTGGACAGTAGCTTGGAATTGATTAGGTCAGCAAACGAGGACAGTGAGGATGTGGAAGCTGCAAGGTGTGCAGACCTAGTCAGGGGGAGGGGGAGAGAGAGGAATGAGGTGTAAGTATGGCCAAGAGAGTGGTTCTACCTTTTCTGAACTGACATTCCCTTCTTCACTTCTGAGAGTGCTGAAACATTTAAGATGCTTTCCCTGGACCAGACCCCATGCAAAGATGATCTTTAGCCTCCTGCCCAGCACCCCTGTCAGATGTGACACCCCAGTTCTAGCCCATCCCTCTTCCCCCATCCCGCCTTCGCCAGGCAGCCCTTCCAAAGGGAGGCGGAGGCCCTCTGGAGCACTGCTGACAAAGCAAGTGGAAGCAAGTTGCCTATGTCCCTGGAGTTAATTGCATGACTGAGGGGAGTAACTTGGAGAGAGAAAGAGACCCAGGCTTGTCAGGAAACCAGAGTTTAAGTATCAACACGTCCCCCTCAGATGGCCAGGAGACCTTGAGCAAGTCTCTTTATGCTTCGGGGCTTCAGGTGTTTTTCTTCACATGCAGGCTGGGTTTTGGGGAGAAGACAGTGAGAGATGGATATGGTGATGCACTGGGAACATGGCATGATGCTTCGTTTTTATGATTATTCAATGTGCCTGGCATTTGAAATACAGATGAGGTTACATTGCATAGGACTGGCAAGTATATTAGTCTGAGGATTGCAAATTCGAAAGCAATGGGGACCAGAAAGCTATCGGTATGGTGGTGAGAATGACTGGGTGTGAGACAAAACAGAGAATCGTGGAGACAGAGGTCAAGACTCTGGTACATGTCCTGTTCCAAAAGGGGTTGATCAGGATGTGGCTTTAGCTGAATGATGCAGGAATGAAGCCACAGAGGTAGCAGAATGTCTAACTGGCAAGTAGGTGTAGATTTTTTTTTTTAATGTGAAATCTCCAGGTTTTTAAATGTTGGCTAAAAACAAAAAGCCAAAAAAACTGTAGAAGTCCTCCATAATATATCTAAAAGCTACTATGAGTCTGTAACCCTATATTAGAAAAAGAAAAGAAAAAAACAAATCAACAAAAACAAAAGTCAGGGAAAGGCTATAATAAATGACTTATATTAAAAGGCTGTACGGTGGTAAAATGGTCCCAGCAGGCTTGAGGGAAGAAAAAGATTTGCAGATAGGTTAAGGGGTAGAGTCAGACAGGTCTCGGAATACCAGCTCTGCCACTTCCTAGCTGTGTGACATTCAGCAAGGCATTTAACTCTCCCAAGCCTCAGTTTACTCATGTGTAAAATGGGAATAATGGTGCCTACCATAAAATTTTACTGTAAGGAATAAACAAAAGAAGGCTTGCAAAACTCTTGCTATGTACCTGGAACAACGTAATTGTGCAATAAATTTAATTGCTAAATGAGTAAATGCTCTTAACAGTGTTTCATGAGCTGGAAAGTACTACACAAGTTAGGTGTGACTGATACATATTCCAAATGCACCAATTTGGGTTATGATAATTTGACTTTATGAGAAGCTTCATTTAACATCTCTACTTTGACTCACAAGGCCTTTCTGCACAGTGATGAGGACGTATTTAGATTTGCCTGCCTTGGGAGCAGCTGGGTCCTGTGGAGAGAAAATCTCCAGGCTGTGGCTGTAAGGAATTGCTAATTACTGTGAGTTGCTAGTTTATATATATGAAATTCTCAGCATTTTTTGCCTTTCACTGCATTTGCTTTTTTTTCTGGAATTTTGTTTTACATTTAAGTTTTAAATATATAAACATTGTGTTGCATATATGCTTTATTAGACATTGAAATCACTGTGAATTATTCACCTCATTGCTAACTATGTTTTTTTCACTAAGTTGTCCCAGAAAGGGCTTACTTGGAATAAATTTCCCTTCCAAGGTGTGTGTATTGGAGCTAGGGGAAGACTAGGAGATAGGAGGTGGAGAGATTAAGAGGAAGTATCTCGAATACACATGGGTGTGTATAGAGCAAATTTGCATTTCTTATTACTTCTGATCTTTCTAGGAATGGATACTTGGGCTCATAGGAGCTTGGCAAAGTGCTCCAACTAGTCAGCAGCAGAGCTGTGCCTGGAACTTGGAGTTTCCAGTAGGATTTTAATCACTCCCTTGACCGCCTCAGAGCAGCAGGGGTGGTGGCCTGGAGAAGTGGCCAGCTAATTGGAAATTGGGTCAGTGATCCTGGGAAACTCAGCACACCCTCAGTTGGAACCTGGTGCCATTTGGTGATAGAGAAGATAGGGACAGAGAAGCAGAACTCTCACCTCTGACTTAGGTGATGAGCACAATTCAACAGGATGACCATGCAATGCACGGTGAGGATCCCGATGGCCAGCAGGCTGACAGGACCGACCTGGAGGGGAATGGAGAGGTGGGCACAGTGAATCACAGATGGACGCTCCCATACCTGGCCCTCTCCCTGCTTAGGTGCTGGGGTCCCTCTTATAATAGAGGTTTTGGGATGAGAACCCTAGGATGACAGCCCTCGCCTGAATGTCCTTGTACCCCTAGATGCTCTGGCCTGAATGCTCTTCTTGGCATCACTGCCAAGTGGCTGTCCAACCTGTGCTAGAATACTTCTGATAACAAAGAGCTCATTACCTCCCAGACAGCCTTTCCTCATCTGCCTTTAGTTCCACTTGAGAACCCTCATTCCTTTTCATATCCCAGCCCTTACCTCCTCCAAGATGCTTGAAGACCAAGGTTCCTCTTAAGGATTAGTTTTCTTCTTCTAGTATGGGGTTATCAAAAGAGGCACTATTGACATTTTGGGCCAGCTGATGTTTCTGTTGCAGGGGGCTGTCCTGTACATTGTGGGTTATTTAGCAACATCTCTGGCCTCTACTCACTGGATTTCAGAAGCATTCCCTCTCTTTCTCTATCCCAATTTGTGACAACCAAGAGTGGCTCTAGACATTGTAAATGTCTTAGAGTATATTAGTCACTCGGTTGCACTGAGCTCTGTGCAGCCTCATGGACTGTAGCTTGCCAGGTTCCTCTGTCCATGGGATTCTCCAGGCGAGAACACTAGAGTGGGTTGCCATTTCCTTCTCCAGGAGATCTTCCTGACCCAGGGATCGAACCTGTGTCTCTTGAATATTTTTAAAGTATTTTTATTTATTTATTTATTTAGCTGTTCCAGGTCCTAGTTGCGGCATACAAACTCTCAGTTGCAGCATGTGGGATCTAGTTTCCCAAACAGGATTGAACCTGGGACCCCTGCATTGGGAGTGCAGAGTCTTAGCCAATGGACCACCAGGGAAGTTCTTCTGTTTTATTTTTTTAACTAAAAATTGCATGTACTTAAAGTGAACATGATTTGATATACATACACACAGAAATGATTACTAGAATCAAGCTAATGAACAAGTCTTCTCCTCACATGGTCTCCATTTTTTAAATATGTGATGAAATTAAAAAGTAGGGCTTCCCTGGTGGCCCAGACACACAAGATTAAAAAGTAGGGCTCATTATTATTTTATTTTGGCCATGCTGCATGTGGGATCTTAGTTCCCTGACCAGGGGTCAAACCTGTGCCCCCTACAGTGTAGAAGCATAGAGTCTTAACCACTGGACCACCAGGGAAGTCCAAGCAGGCCTCATTATTAATCATTATTTCCCAAGTATGATCACAGGGCAGAGAGCTAAGAGGGACTCTCTCACCCTCTTTGTGTTGGACACCTGTGACTTTATAGATGTGACCTATGCTAATAGTATCAGGAAGAAACAAATGAGAGATGAAGAGTTCCACTAGAGTTCACCAGAATGTAGCCTCCATATAGCAGAAGACTGTTTTTTGGTCTTGTATACATCTGTATTCCCAGAGCTTAAGAATAATAGATGCTCAATATATATTTCTCAAATGAATCATGATTAGAGGTTCTGATGGGACTTGGAGGATAAAGAAATCACCTAATAACTCTTAGGAAGCAAAAATCAAAGGATAAAGGAGTTGTCTTAAAATGCAAAGACTGCACCGGCAGAGAGCCTGGCTGAAGGCCATGTGCTAATAATGTTCTTCAAAAGTTCTAGAACCCTGAGAATTCTAAAGGGGGAAACGTCCCATCTCTGTTGGAACTGATACAGATTGGAAGTCATGTTGGAAGCCAGAGTTTCAATGTGCCTGTTTTAGACATGAGGGCCATTTACACTTGGAGAGGAGAAATTTGCTTCAACTAAATTGAAATCATCTATCTATTCAATTCTGTAGAACAAACTGGAACTTTCAGCGCGCCAGTATCTACAAGTAGGTATTGTGTAAAGGAGGGTGTAAAGATGAATAGAGAGTTCCTGCCCTCGGAGATTTCAGGTAAGTGAGGAAGCTGGGAATGTAAAAAAATGAGCATGTTCCATCTTTGTAAGTGCTGTAAGAATTCCAGGTTAGATAGCTACAAGTTCTAGAAAAACACAAGGTGAAGGAATTTTAACAGGAGACAGAGGAAGGGGATTTCAGAGGACTTCAGAAGGGGAAACCAAGAATCAGGATTTTTAAAATTTTACAGAGGAGGGGGATTTCAAAAGACAGAAATAAGGGAGATGGGAACAGCATAAGATAGAGGACAGAGGTGGGAGGGCGCAGGAAGTGTCATGGGATTGGTGGAGCCTTTGTCACCCTCATCTTCCAAAATTTCTCACAATCAAATGGATGGAAACAGGAGTTACACACTGAAATGCCTGGAGGTGCCAGGCTGCTGCTGTCAATGAACGAAATGGCAAGGATATAATCCCAGGCAGCTGGGAGAACTGTGGCAAAGTAGATTCTGAATTAGCATGTGAGTTATGGTGAGTCTTTAAGAATAGTGGTGGGGATGGGGAACTGGATGAAGGTGGTCAAAAGTAACAAACTTCCAAATATGGGATAAATAGGTACTGGGGATGTAATGTACAACATGACAACTGTTATATGGTATATTTGAAAGGTGCAAAGAGAGGAGATCCTAAAAGTTCTCATCACAAGGAAAAACAATACCTATTTCTATAATCATACGAGGAGATAGATATTAACTAAACTTATTGTGGTAATCATTTTACAGTACATGCAGTATGTCTGGTAAGTCACTTCGGTCATGTCAGACTCTGTGTGACCCTGTGGACAACCACGGAGCCAGCCAGGCTCCTCTGTCCATGGGATTTCCCAGGCAAGAATACTGGAGTGGGTTGCCATGCCCTCCTCCAGGATACGCAGTATACCTTAAATTAATATAGAAGTGGTTGTCAATTATATTTCAATAAAATTGGGGAAAATATGGCCTGTCCCCTCCAGGCATGTTCCATTTAGCTCCAGGTTGGCTCCAGAGGATTGATGCCAACAGGTTCATTTCCCATTGCAAAGAGTGCTCCCAAATTGCCCATTGATAAACAATGCTAAGGCTGTAGGAGCCTGCCAACCCTTTCCGTTAAGTGGGGAGACGTGGTTCCCATCGCACAGGTCCATCTTACCAATAAGCCGGCATTTTTCATGGCCAGAGGAAGTCCCAGGAGCCCTGTGCCAATGTTGCATTTCAGTAAGTGAATCAAGGTTTGCATCATCCTGTAGGGGGAGCACAGGACAAGAAAAGGGTATGTTAGTGGGAGAAAACGTGACCCAGCGCTCGGGCTTCTTTCGGTCTCTCTAGCACCCTCTGGTGGGAAGATGGACAAAATCAGATGAAATGGACTCTCCATTTTACTCTGTTCCCAGGATCTGTTCTGCAACCTCTGATACAGAGCTGGTGCTAGTTCAGGTGACTCAACAAATATGTACCACACACTGTGCTGTGCTGTGCTTAGCCGCTCAGTCGTGTCCGACTCTTTGTGACCCCATGGACTGCAGCCCGCCAGGCTCCTCTGTCCATGGGATTTCCCAGGCAAGAATACTGGAGTGGGCTGCCATTCCCTTCTCCAGGGGATCTTCCCAACCCAGGGACTGAACCCAGGTCTCCCACGTTGCAGGTGGATTCTTCACCATATGAGCCACCAGGGAAGCCTACCACACACTAGGCTCTAAATAAAAAGTTAATAACCATTGCTACCATCCCGGATAACTCCCTGCTGCTGCTACTGCTGTGCTGTGCTCAGTTGTGCCTTACTCTTTGCGAAAGCCCCTGGACTGTAGCCTGTCAGGCTCCTCTATGGGGTCTCCCAGGCAAGAATAATGGAGTGAGTATTTCCTCTTTCAAGGGATCTTCCTGACCCAGGAGTCGAACTCAACATCTTTTGTGTCTCTTGCACTAGCTGGCAGATTCTTTACCACTTGAGTCACCTGGGAAGCCTGGATAACTCTGGGCTTCTGAATAACTGTAACCTGCCAGGCTCCTCTGTCCATGTAATTTTCCAGGCAAGAATACTGGAGTGGGTTTCCATTCCCTACTCCAGGGGATCTTCCTGACCCAAGGATTGAACCTGCGTCTCTTGGGTCTCCTGTATTGGCAGGTGGATTCTTTACCACTAGCACCACCTGGAAGGCCCCTCCAAACCCTCATGTTGTTATACTTTATTTAAATAATCACTCATTGCGTCTGAACTATCAATATCACAACCAGATATGAAGTCAAGACCTGGCTTCAATAAAATTATCACGCATACCTGTGTTATTTCATTAGGAAAAGTTCCTGGAATGGTATTATTGATCAAAGGACTTTTATTTATAGTTACTTATACTTAAAAAACCCTAAGTAACACAGTATGAAGTTTAAAAGGTAAAACAAACAAAAGAAGAACCAAAAAAATCTTATATAGTGAACATAAATGTCTCTTCTATCTGCCTCTCAGTCTCCCAGTTCTCTTAGCCAGAAGCAACCACTAAGGCCAGTTGTGTGTGCGTACTTAAGAAAAAGCATACATCAAATACTTGTATGTTTTATATAAATATGTTAGGACTTGACATACATTATAGCATTGCCATCTAGAAAGTTACCAATTTAATTCTTCCTGAAACAACATGAAAGTGGGCATTTCCTGACATCCTTATCCAACACTGGGTATTGTCATTTACAATCTCTATGAGAATATGAATAATAGCAGTTGTCGAAGGAGTGGAAAGCAGCCAGCCTGAGATAGAAACTTCTGAAGAAAGAGCAGTCAGCCTGGTATAGAAAACTGTTCCTGGAATCAACAAGTTCGTGTTGGGGATGACTACCTGTTTTTGCAAAACCTGTGAAAAAGTTTGACATGGGTAAAACTTTTTAGATTCTAAAGGTTTCATCTTTAATCCATGTGTCTTCTGTTCAGTGGGGTTAAATGTGGCCCAGCGCCGTGAAGGCAGCAGTGCCTGACCTCAGATGGGGAAGGGCAGTGTGGCCACTTACGACAATCCACTGGCTTCATCTGCACGATGGATCCTCTCTGAAGTGATACTACTACTACTCTCCGAGAGTGAATTGAACCCATCATCCAAGTACTTGGGCTTGCTGGTGTTGTCCCTTGCAAGCAATGAGATCTTCAACATGGTGGGTGGGTGGTGATGGCTGAGGGTTAAGGCCTGTAACAGCCTTGAACCAGTCTCCCATGGGTTTTTCTCCAGAGAAACCAAGGCCGCAGGGCTGAGAAGCTGGCTCCCAATTCCTGAGCTGATTCTGGCGCTGGTGACAGGGGGATGCTGATGTTGATTACAGGCCTCGCCTGGCTTTGGGGACTTATGAGAGTCTCATCTCAGGATGGTCCTCAGTGCCCCTTGTGACTGCCCGGCTACACACCAGGACCTGCCTGGACTTTCAGCTGCTTCCAGTTCAGCCCTTAGTGCTTTAGGGCAAAGTGAACCGTGTGGCTGGGAGGAAGAAGACACCATTGGACTGGAGGCCCTGGTGCCTGGATGTGGGGCCAGGCTCAGGACTTGTCTCTCTTTGGTAAGGGGGAAATCAGAGCTACCTCACAATGGAGGCTGCCCAGCCAACAAGGTGCTGCTGAATTGCAGGATGCAGGTGTAGCCCTACAGAGGGTCCTATCACCTTCCCAGTGTGCAGATGGAGCGGCTTTGTTTTTAAATTGATGTATAGTTGATTTACAATATTACATTAGTTTTAGGTGTACAACATAGTGATACAAAATTTCTATAGATTATCCTCTAACTAAAGTTACTGTAAAGTATTGGCTATATTCCCAGTGCTGTACAATATGTCCTTGTAGCTTATTTTATACATAGTAGTTTGTACCTCTTAGTCCCCTACCCCTATCTTGTCCTTCCTCCTCCCACCATTGATATCTATTAGTTTGTTCTCTATATGTTTGAATCTGTTTCCTCAGAGCTTGTTATATTCATTTCTTTGTTTCATCTTTTAGATTTCACATATAAGTGATAACGTACAGTATTTGTCTTTCTCTGCCTGACATTGCACCTTATAAGCATAATAACCTACAGGTTCATCCATGCTGCTGCAAATTTTCATCCTTTTTTAAAACTAATAATTCACTGTATGTATACACACACATATTTTCTTTATCCTTTCATCTGTTGATGTATACTTAAGTTGCTTCCATATCTTGGTAATTGTAAATAATGCTGCTGTGAATATTGGGGTGCATGTATCTTTTCAAATTAGTGTTTTGTTTTCTTTGGATATATACTCAGGAGCAGAACTGCTGAATCATTTGGTAGTTCTTTTTTTTAGTTTTCTGAGGAACCTCCATACTGTCTTCTCTAGCGCCTGCAACAGTTTTACATTCCCATCAACAGTGTGCAAGGGTTCCCTTTTCTCCACATTGTCCCAACATTTGTTATTGGCAGTCTTTTTGATGATAGCCATTCTGACAGGTGTGAGGTGATATATCTCATTGTGGTTTTGATCTGTATTTGTCTGATGATTAGTGATGTTGAACATATTTTCATGTGCCTGTTGGCCATCTGTATGTCTTCTTTGGAAAAGAAATGCATTTTTAATGGTTATTAATTTTTGCCTTTAAATATTTAATTTTTAACTCTTAATAGAATCCTGGCTTTGTCACTTAACTGGCTGTGTAGCTTGGTCAAGTCACTTAACCTTTCTGTATCTTATTTTCCTCATCTATAAAATGAGTAGAACAGTACTACCAATGTCAGAGGATTTTTAGAAACATTAAATGAGTTAATATGTGTACAGCATTTAGAACAGTGCTTAATATTTGGTGGTGATATTTGGTCAGCACCAAAAATTTATTACCGTTAATACATTTTCAGAATGACTAGCTAGTTTTTTGAACACCATATATTGAATAATATTTTCCCTAAAATAGGTTTCTCTTATCATATTAAACAAATTTCTCTGTAGTCTGATCTGTCTCTGTATTTTCATTGGTTAGTCTTTTCTAATGCTAGTACCAAATTGTTTTAATTATGTAATATATTTAACAGTTGATAAGAAAGGGTCACTCATTTTACCTTTTCATATTTTAATTCCCCCACCCTCTGCATTAATTCTTCTAGAAAACTTTAAGAATCTTCTAACTCTCCACCCCAATGCTGAAATGCAGCTGGGCATTTTACTGAGATTAAGTTAGATAGATTATATTGGGCAAAACGGTCATATTTACAATCTGAGTTTTCCAATCTAAAGCATGCATTATAACTGTTTATGTAAGTCTTAATTTATGCTTCTTAGCAGACTTCATTTTTCTTCACAGGTATAGCACATTTAAAAAGCTTGTTTCTAGGTGCTTTTGTTTCCTATTGCTGTATATAGGATTTCTAATAACCCCTTTTATTTATTATTATTATTTTTGCAGTGAGGTGACATTATTTAAAACATTATACAAGTTTCATGTGTACAAGAGTGTTTCTACTTCTCTATATACTACAGCATGCTCACCACCAAAAGTTTAGTTTTCTTCCTAACACAGTTGTAGCCGTTGATCCATTTGGCCCTCCCCCACCCCCCACTCCGCAACTGGAAGCTACTAATCTTTTCCCTGTATCTAGGCATTTGTATTTTTTTGTCCAGTTTGGTTTGTTCATTTTTTTTATTAGTTTTTTATATTCCACGTATTAAGCAAAATCATAGGGTATTTGTCTTTCTCTGTCTTATTTCACTTAGTATAATATCCTCAAGGTCCCTCTCACAAATAGCAAAATTTCATATTTTTTTGGTGGCTTAGTAGTATTCCATTGTATATGCATATGTGTGTACTAAGCTGCTTCAGTTATGCCCAATTTTTGCGACCCTATGGACTGTAGCCTGCCAGGCTCCTCTGTCTGGGGGATTCTTCAGGCAAGAATACTGGAGTGGGTAGCCATTCCCTTCTCCAGGGCATCTTCCTGACCAAGGGATGGAACCACATCTCATATCTCCTGCACAGGCAGGTAGGTTTCTTTACCACTAGCACCACCTGGGAAGCCCTCTACTGTGCATATATACCACTTATTCTTCATCCACTCGTGTAGTTGCCATATCTTGGCTATTGTAAATAACAACATAAGGGTTCATTAATCTTTTCAAATTAGTATATTTATATTGTTTGGATATACACCCAGAAGTGGGATGGATGAATCATATGGCAGTTCTATTCTTAATTTGCTGAAGAATCCCCATACTGTTTTCCAAAGTGGCTGTACCAATTCAATTCCCACCAATGGTGTAAAAAGATTTCCTTTGTTCTACTTCCTTGCCAACAAGTGTTATTTCTTGTTTTGTTAATAATATTTTCCAAAATCATTTTATTTATTTATTTATTTTTGGCTAGGTTGGATCTCCGTTGCTGCATGGGCTTTATTCCAGTGGCAGAGAATGGGGGCTACTCTTGGTTGCGGTGTGGGGGCCTCTCATTGTGGTGGCTTCTCCTGCTGCAGAACATAGGCTCTGGGGCACGTGGGCTCGGTAGTTGTGGTTCTTGGGCCCTAGAACATTGCCTCAGTAGTTGTGGCCCACAGGCTTAGCTGCTCCAGGGCATGTGGGATCTTCCTGGATCAGGGATTGAACCCATATCCCCTGCTTTGGCAGGCAGACTCTTTACCACTTAGCTACCAGAGAAACCCCTATGATAGTCATTCTGACCAGTGTGGTGATATCTCATTGTGGTTTTGATTTGCATTTTCCTAATAATTAGTGATGACGAGCATCTTTTCTTGTATCTATTGGTCACCTGTATATCTTTTTTGGAAAATATCTATCTAGCTCTTTTGGGTTGTTTGTGTTTTGTTGTTGTAGGTTGAGTCGTATGAGTTCTTTATATATTTTGGGTATTAACCTCTATTGGTGATTGCAGCCATGAAATTAAAAGACGCTTACTCCTTGGAAGAAAAGTTATGACCAACCTAGAGAGTATATTCAAAAGCAGAGACATTACTTTGCCGACTAAGGTCCTTCTTGTCAAGGCTATGGTTTTTCCTGTGGTCATGTATGGATATGAGAGTTGGACTGTGAAGAAGGCAGAGCGCCGAAGAATTGATGCTTTTGAACTGTGGTGTTGGAGAAGACTCTTGAGAATCCCTTGGACTGCAAGGAGATTCAACCAGTCCATTCTGAAGAAGATCAGCCCAGGGATTCCTCTGGAAGGAATGATGCTAAAGCTGAAACTCCAGTACTTTGGACACCTCATGCGAAGAGCTGACTCATTGGAAAAGACTCTGATGCTGGGAGGGATTGAGGGCAGGAGAAGGGGACGACAGAGGATGAGACGGCTGGATGGCATCACTGACTCGATGGTTTGAGTCTGAGGGAACTCTGGGAGTTGGTGATGGACAGGGAGGCCTGGTGTGCTGCAATTCATGGGGTCGCAAAGAGTCGGACGCGACTGAGCGACTGAACTGAAGTGAACCTCTATTGGATGTAACATTTGCAAATATTTCCTCCCATTCAATTGGTTGTTTTGGGAGGTGGGAGGGGGGTTCATGTTTGGGATCGCATGTACACCCGTGGTAGATTCATGTCAATGTATGGCAAAACCAATACAGTATTGTAAGGTAAAATAAAGTAAAAAAAAAAAAAATTTAAATTAAAAAAAAAAAAGAAAGTATCTGAAAACTGAAAGGCCCCATAGGAACCCCAACAACATCTCAGAATTCTTCAACCCAAATAAAAGATGAAAAGGTGAAGTTGAAAAAAAAATTGTTTTTTTTCTTTTTGCTGACAGTTTCCTTTGTTGTGCACAAGTTTTTTAATATTTGCCATACCAATTATTTTTGCTTTTGTTTTCCTTGCTTGAAGAGACATATATAGAAAGATGTTGCTAAGACTGATGTCAAGAAATGTACTGCCTATGTTTTATTTTAGGAATTTTGTGGTTTCAGGTCTTATATTCAAGTCTTGAATCCACTTTAAGTTGATTTTTGTGTAAGACAAAGGTCTAGTTTTATTTCTTTGCATGCAACTGTTTATGGAATGCTATTGAACAGACTATCTTTTCTCTATTGTATGTTTTTTGTTCTTTGCTATAAGTTAATTGCCTATGTATGTGTGAGTTTACTTCTGGGCTCTCAATTCTTTTTCATCACTATATGTATCTGCTTTTCTGCCAATACCATACTGTTTAGATCACTATAACTTTGACACATAATTTGAAATCAGGGAGTGTAATATCTCTAGCTTTATTCTTTTTTTCTCAGGATCGTTTTGGCTATTCAGCACTTTCTGGTTCCATATAAATTTTAGAATTTTTTCTTTTTCTGTGAAAAATGTTGAAACTTTGATGGAGATTACATTGAATCTGTAGATTGCTTTAGGTAATATGGATATTTTAACAATGTTAATTCTTCCAATCCATGAGTATGGAATATTTTTCCACTTATTTGTGTTTTCAATTTAATAATGTATGATAGTTTTCAATGCACAGGTCTTTCACTTCCTTGTTTAAATTTATCCCCAGGCATTTTTTTCATTTTTGTTGAGATTGTAAATGGGATTGTTTACTTAATTTTTCTTTCCGTTAGTTCTTTTTTAGTGTATAGAAATGCAACAGGTTTTTGTATATTGGTTTTGTATCCTTCAAATTTATTGCATTTTTTTATTTCTAATAGTTTCTGGTGGAGCCTTTAGGGTTTTGTCATCTGCAAATATTGACAATTTTACTTCTTCCTTTCCAATTTGGTTGCTTTTTTTCTTGCCTAATTGCTCTGGCTAGGACTTCCATACCTCTGCTGAATAAGAATGGTGCATCTAGGAATCCTTGTTTTGTTCCTGGTCTTAGAGGGGTGGTTTTCAGGTTTTTAATCATTGAATTTGGTGTTAGTTGTGGGCTTGTCATTTATGGTTTTTGTTATGTCTAGGTACATCCCTTCTCTACCCACTTTATTGAGGGTTTTTTTTAAAATCACAAATGGGTGTTGAATATTGTTGAATGCTTTTTCTGCATCTATTGAGATGATCATATGGTTTTTAATCCTCCATTTTGTTAATGTGATATAGCATGCTGATTGATTTGCAGGCATTGAATCTTCCTTGCATTCCTGGAATAAATCCCACTTGATTATGGTGTATAATCCTTTTGATATATTGTTATTATGTGTCTTGGAAAAGGTCTTTTTGCATTAAAGTAAGTAGGTTTTCTCTTTACCTCATGGACTTTTATATCCACCTCCTTCCCCACGTTTGGCATTGACATTCTTTGGCATTGCCTTGCCAAAGAATGCTCAAACTACCACACAACTGCACTCATCTCACATGCTAGCAAAGTAATGCTCAAAATTCTCCAGACCAGGCTTCAACAATACATGAACCGTGAACTACCAGATGTTCAAGCTGGTTTTAGAAAAGGCAGAGGAACCAGAGATCAAATTGCCAACATCTGCTGGATCATCAGAAAAGCAACAGAGTTCCAGAAAAACATCTATTTCTGCTTTATTGACTATGCCAAAGCCTTTAACTGTGTGGATCACAATAAACTGTGGAAAGAGTTGGGAAAGAGATGGGAATATCAGACCACCTGACCTGCCTCTTGAGAACACTGTATGCAGGTCAGCAAGCAACTGTTAAAACTGGACATGGAACAACAGACTGGTTCCAAATAGGAAAAGGAGTACATCAAGGCTGTATATTGTCACCCTGCTTATTTAACTTCTATGCAGAGTACATCATGAGAAGCGCTGGACTGGAAGAAACACAAGCTGGAATCAAGATTGCCAGGAGAAATATCAATAACCTCATATATGCAGATGACACCACCTTTATGGCAGAAAGTGAAGAGGAACTAAAGAGCCACTCAATGAAAGTGAAAGAAGAGAGTGAAAAAGTTGACTTAAAGCTCAGCATTCAGAAAACTAAGATCATGGCATTCGGTCCCATCACTTCATGGCAAATAGATGGGGAAACAGTGGAAAGAGTGAGAAACTTTATGTTTTGGGGCTCCAAAATCACTGCAGATGGTGACTGCAGCCATGAAATTAAAAGACACTTACTCCTTGGAAGAAAAAGCTGTGACCAACCTAGACAGCATATTAAAAAGCAGAGACATTACTTTGCCAACAAAGGTCCATCTAGTCAAGGCTATGGTTTTTCCAGTAGTCATATATGGATGTGAGAGTTGGACTGTGAAGAAAGCTGAGCACCGAAGCAGTGATGCTTTTGAACTGTGGTGTTGGAGAAGACTCTTGAGAGTCCCTTGGACTGCAAGGAGATCCAATCATTCTATCCTAAAGGAAATCAGTCCTGAATATTCATTGGAAGGACTGATGTTGAAGCTGAAACTCCAATACTTTGGGCACCTGATGCTGGGAAAGATTGAAGGTGGGAGGAAAAGGGGACGACAGAGGTTGAGATGGTTGGATGGCATCACTGACTCGATGGACATGAGTTTGAGTAAGCTCTGGGAGTTGGTGATGGACAGGGAAGCCTGGCGTGCTGCAGTCCATGGGGTTGCAAAGAGTCAGACACAACTGAGCAACTGAACTGAACTCCCCACGTTTGGGAAGTTCTCAGCTATCATTTGCTTAATAAACTCTGCTCCCTTCTCCTCCCAGGATATCCATTATCCTAATATCAACCTTCCTGAAAAGCACTGGAAAGTTCTTATAGAATTGCATCTGAACTGAACTTAACTGAAATATCTTATTTCCTTTTCCTCTTCTACAGGTATCATTTCTAGATTTCTATCTTCAAGCTAACTTTCTCTTCTATAAGGTCTGCTCTATTACCAATGCTTTTTAATGCATTTTTCATTTCATTTACTATGTTCCTCAGCTCCAGAATTTCTATGTGATTCTCTTTTAGAGTTCCAGTCTCTTTGGTAAAGTACTCCTTCTGAGTTCATTAAACTACCTTTTATGTGTTTTCTTGTAGCTTGTTGAGTTTCTTCATGACAGCTATTTATCAACTAGATTGCAATATCCCATCACTCGTCTATGGAGAAATATCTTTCTCTTTTTTTGGTGGTATAATGTTATTGTGGTTCTTTGTGGTTCTTGATGAACTGTCTCTCTACCTGCACACTGAAGCTAACCTTAGAAGTTAAGAGTCCTTTCTTTTGTTTTCAGGTAGGTGGCACCATAACTCAAGGTTTTGGTCTCTCTTAACTTGAGCTGCCCCTGGTTATATTTGAGTTGGCCCTTTCCAGTCTTTGCTAAGAGGTGTGGCTCTCTGCCGGAGAAGGCAATGGCACCCCACTCCAGTACTCTTGCCTGGAAAATCCTATGGACGGAGGAGCCTGGTAGGCTGCAGTCCATAAGGTCGATAAGAGTCGGACACGACTGAGCGACTTCACTTTCACTTTTCACTTTCGTGCATTGGAGAAGGAAATGGCAACCCACTCCAGTGTTCTTGCCCGGAGAATCCCAGGGATGGGGGAGCCTGGTGGGCTGCCGTCTATGGGGCCGCACAGAGTCGGACACGACTGAAGTGACTTAGCAGCTTAGCAGTGGCTCTCTGCCTTTGTTATTGTTCTTGTGGCTCTGCTGTCCTTACTGCCTTGCTTCTGCCAGAGCCACTGTTGTCACCAGGATGGTGGACTCTTCCCTAGCATCTGTGATCCCGAGTTGCAGGTTTTGCGGCTGTGGTGGTGGGCGTGGAGGGGGCACAGTGAGCTGGGGTCTTGCAGGTGCCTCTACTGTATCTGGTGTTGTAAGGTTTGAGGGCTCCACCATTGCAGATGAAGTGGAGGACAGGCCTCCTGACCACAGCTGTACCAGCAGCCATAGGTAACTGGGTAACAGTTACAATGGGGCCTGGGACCCTATCCCTCAAGCTACTGAGGCATGCATGACTCCAGCTCATCGCCTTCATCTGCAGATACCTTTTCCTTTCTGCTGTTGGGTTCTCTGAAGATGTGGACTTAGCTGCCATGGTCAAAAGACCGGGATTACAGGCACCAACTCTGCTGTTCCCTTGGCTCTGTCTCTTCTTTGTGTTTCTGTCTACCCACCTTTAGGTATAAAGGTGTAGAATGTGTAGATGTGTAGAATTCTCCCTTGTCTTGTGTGTTGGGCAGAGGCACCTTTATTAAGTTGTGGATGTTTGACTGGTTGTAGAGTGAAGGGAAGAGAGGGTAGCTCCCCACTCTTCCATGTTGCTGATATCACTCTACTCATTTCATTTTTTGATGACAATCAGTATTCAGGAAAGGTGATGATTTTGCAGATTTTGTTTCATTACTTCTATTTACTGATTCCTTTTGTGTCTAAGAGTATTCAGTTAATTTTTCTGAGCGTTCCAGTTAATTGTACTGCAAATATTTTTCTTTCCAAAACTTATACCTTATATTACTTTTTTGTGTTAATAACATAATGACATCAAACATCCTTTTCTAATTTCACTTTGCTGAAACTGCTTTTAGTGCTTCACTGTTAATTATGATGCTGCCTCAGAAATCACCTTCCTCCTCCTTCTCAGATCATGTTGTTTCTTATGTTTTTATAATACTGAGTTTTCTTTGAAAGTCAGAATAACATCATGAAATTCTATTATTTTCTCTTCCCTGATCTCTGGAGCTACATACTGTAACAGATTTATTAATGTCAAATCATTTTTGCATTCATAGGGAAAGCTCCATGGTATACTGTTCTTTTAATATGCTGCTAGATTCTATCTGCTATTTTTTAAAGATGCTTGTATTTATGTTTATATTTGGTTATGTTTTTTTAATGTGTGTTTTGTCAGATTTTGATATCAGAATCAGGATATTTTTGTATAAAAAGCAGGGAAGACTTTCTTCTCTCTCTAGGCCTGAAAAGAGTTTAAACAGCATCAGGCAGGATTGAAGGGTGGCTGGGAAATCCTGCTTTGCTCCTGATTCACCATACAGTCTCCAGAAACCCCTCCTCAGTTCATAGCTGATGTATTACTTATAAGGAGAGGCTGTGGGGTTTCTAATTTTTCAAAATGTGTAATCCACTGGACACATTTTTTCAATTTTTACTTTAACCACCATCATTCAAAGGTTTCTCCTGGGGTTTACAAAGCAGTGAGGAGTGTTGCAGTGCAAAGGTTTCAGTCCTGACCCATTTGTTACTACATGTTTGATCGTCAGCAAGTTACTCAGTATTTCAAAGCCTATTTTCATAACTAGGAAATAAGAACAACAACACTACACACCTCAGAGTTTCACTGTGAGGATTACATGAGATAATCACATGCAAAACACTTAAGACATGTTCACTGAGGGATGGAAGAATTTTCTCTGATCCTTGATTCAAAAGCAAGCTCCAAAAATTAAAGAATCAGTAGGGTGGTAGGAAGGCAGAAGGCTGTGTGTATGTGTTGTATTGAACAATTTAAAAAATTTAATACCCCCAATACTCACACAATTTTAATAGCTGGTATCATTAGTGTTGCTGACAACTACTAATAAGTTTCCCCAGATTGCTTTTATTGCTTATATCAGTGTCACTAAATTTATTTTTTCTTTCCAAGATTTAATTTTAGCCAGATTTTTCTATGACAAGATTAACTTGATTCTCTTATACAGTAGGGGCTTGTCCTTGGAGAATGGGAATGACCATTTTTTAATAACAGAGAAAACAATCTTTAACTTAGCAAGGTCAGGTAGGGTAATAGTTGAGCAGAGTGGAAGAAACAAGTTCAGAGAGAAGAAGACCACTTTGCAAAGGCTTTGAACCAGTCAGTGGCAGTACTCTGGGGCTTTTACATTTCTGATGTAGATATGACACCCAGCTCTCTGGCCAGGAGGGCTGTGGACCACTGCATAGACCATGAGTGTCCATCTCCCAGCACGTACTCTGCAGACTATGGGATCTGGGTGGGATCTTGTGTTCATGAAGCACTTTCTGGAATTTAGCAAGTAGAAAGTAACACACCAAAAGAGAAGACCAGGACTTGGGAATTGGGGTAGACACTCCCCTCAGCCCTCCATACCTTCCCTAGACTGCAAAGGTAGGATAATGGATAAAAATAAATAGGAAAGGGCTTTTGAAAATGTTCTCTTAAAACTGAGGCTGAAATAAGCATGGGTCACTTTCCAAAACCACAAAGACTATAATGAGAAACATTCTTACCCCTCACTGAACTACAAATCTGCCTACAACATGTCATTTATCTAGATCCCTTTCCTCAATTTTAGATTTTAGGGGGAGGGAGGGAGCAGTCACCAACAGGAAGGTTGAAGTGATGTGTTGGGTTGATGGGCCCTTGGTTGCCAGCCGATGTCGGACATGAGAAAATGCACGGGAATGTTGAGGCAGCAGGACTGAGTGGAGGAAGGGTCAGATTCAGTGCTGGGAGACTCAAGTTCTACTCAAAATCCAGCTCTAATGGTGTCACTGATGGAAAGTTATGCTCAGGACTCCAGAGCAGGTAGTGTCCCCCTGCCTTTATAAGGACCTATATGGTACTAACTCACTCGATGGTCTGTCATTATTCCCCAGTGTAGAGCAGACTAGCTTGAGGATGGAGAGTCTTCTCTCACCTATTAGTATTTCCCCTTTAGAGTAATGTGTCAGTTAGCTTTAGCTGCATATAAGCTTCCACATCTTATGGCTTAAAACTAAAAACACTTATTATTTCTCATAATTCTGTGGCTAATCTGAGTAATACTTATGGTCTGGGCCAATGTGATTGGGGCTAGATATAGTCTAGGATACTTCACTCGTGTGTCTAGGACGTTGGTAGGCTGGCTGTTCTGGGAGATGGGGCTCAACTGGGATGATTCACTTCTGCTCCACACAGTCTCTCATCCTTCAGTAGGCTAGCCCTGGCTTCTTCACCTGGTGCTCTTGGCTCCACAGAGCATGATGATGAAAGTTCCAATGCATGAGCCATCACCAGTCCTCTGCTTGAATCCCATTCACTAATGTCCATTGGCCAAAGCAAGTTACAAGGCCATCACAGGATTCAAAGGGCAGAGATACAGATTTTACTTCTTGATGGGAGGAGTTGCAACATCACATTGTCAAGAGGAATTTGAGGCCATTTTTGCAATCTATTACAAGAACCTTGAACTTTGCTTGGTGTGCGGTGGGTAAGCAAGAACGCTTGTTGTAAGAATTAAGAGGTTAAGAAAAACAAGAATCTAGAGGTAAATAATGAAATAGTGTCATTGTTTAGCTCCTGCCTATCCCCACCCCCACCCCCACCCCCTCTCCCGCCCCCACCACTGGTACATCTACTTTCATGAGGACTGCTTTGTTGAGATCTTTGAACTGGGCCAAAACTTTATCTAGCTGTCGAGAAAGTTTATTGCCCTTGATTTAAATATGATGGCTCCTTTCTGTCTGACAGCTGCAGTTCTCACTGGACCTCTGGATCCTACCCACTTTGATGCTGGAGCTATTCACACTTTGCTGGTTTATGGATTATGTCCACTGGAAAAGGGGATACCCTTCGTCTACCAAATCACCATAGCCTTAGCAGGCTGCCCCTCCTTCCGTCAGTCGCTGCCTCTTGGATCCCCCCTGGTGGCTTCCTCTTGCATAGCCCCACTCAAGGTAAATTCATCATGTGAACTGCCAAAAAGTTGGATGGAATCAAGAGCCTTCAGAGGGAGAGCTCTCAAGTGTAGGGAAAAGCTAGAGATGGAAAGAAAAGAAATAAACACACAAAAAATTTTAAATTACCACCTAGACCTTGTCTTGGTAAGTCCGTGCTTGTTTCACTGTGACTTAGCCCAGAGAAAGGTAAAGCCCCAAAATACAGATAATGTACATAAAAGAGATTTGTGTCATTAAACATCAAGGTGCTGGTGGAAAGAAGCAGTGCCCTATTCACTGAATGAAAACAGTGGAGTTGGAAAAGGTGAGAGAGTCTCCTGACTGGATCAGCTCATCTAGGGCCTGGTAGGTCCCCATCACAAAGCCCACGAAGCCCAGGATGCTGATCAGGGTGTCCTTGACGATGGTGACGGGGCTCAGGCCCTCTGAGTAGTAGGTGGTGATCTCCAGGAGGGGTGGAATGATGAGGGCCAGGGCACTGCCACTCAGGGAGCCCACCAAGGAGAGGACCAGGTCCAGGCGGGGGATGAGGATAGCCAAGATGCCTGCAGGAGATGATACAGGATAGATGGAACTTCCTGGGCTTAGCCAAAGTCTTAAAGTTTGCTTTAAAAATCCTCTAATTAAAACATATACCAATTGTTTCTTACACATACAGCTACATAAAGAAAAGCTGAAACTCCTATAATACCGCCAACCACATTCACTAAAGGTTACGCATTAAAATTTTAGTGTGTCTCCTTTCAATCGTCTTTCAAATACAGACATTAATATTATTGAAAAGAAAAACTTTCCCTCTTCTCATCTAGGTTCAGTGTTTGGGGATCTGCGAATTTAACTGACAACAGGCAGATTAACAGGAGGAAAAACAAGGTTGATTTAGGGTTAGGAAGCCTTCATATGGGGTTTCCTAGGCCACGCAGTGGTAAAGAATCTGTCTGCCAATGCAGGGGATGCAAGAGATATTCGATCCCTGGGTCAGGAAGATCCCCTGGAGGAGGAAATGGCAACCCACTCTAGCATTCTTGTTTGGAATATTCCATGGACAGAGGAGTCTGGTGGGCTGCAGTCCATGGGGTCAAAAAGAGTCGAACATGACTGAGCAACTGAGTGTATACACACACACACACACACACACACAGCCTTCATATGAACTGGGTCCCTTAACAAAGATAGGGGTTTACATACCCACTTCAAAAGAGGAATTAAAGTGGGGGAGAGCTTCCATGTTATTTAATTAAATTACTTAGACTTTGATGATGGTTAGTCTGTCTGATTGAAAGTCTCCCAGAAAGGGGATTTATGGTGCCTGTATTTTTCAGAATATTCTGCTTAATTCACAAAGGACATTTAGATAAGGTTTTTTCCCCTGAGGCTGCTGTACTAATGCTTTTAGTTTAAGATAATTTTCATGCCACAGAGGTACATTTCAAATCTCTACACGTTTAATGATTAAGCTCTTACTTAATAAATAACACTAAATAACAGTGCTGGGAACTGTCCCAGCTGTTTGGAATATATCAATGTACAAAACAGACAAAGAAACCCCTTGCCTTTGTGGAACTAATGTTAATAATTAACAGGGCTACAAACACCTCTTACCTGCAAAACAATTAGAATGAGTAATTACTCACAGGAGAAAGGGGATCTTCAGTGGGAACAAGATCACAGGGTTCCTTTAAAGGAGTATCTTCTCCAAGATTTACATACATGTCCTAAAATGTCTAACAAAGAAACACTTAAAGCTAAAGATCCTGAAATTATATGATTTATAATATATATGTTTTTTGTATGATGTTTTATAGGCCTGGGCTTTTACATTTTTTATTTTACTGGATGGACAATTTTCCTGATTACAAACAAAACTCAGAAGCCTCCCCTAGGTCTGCTAGGATGGAGTGTGGTTTAACAGCCCAAATCAGGACTGGAAGGCAGGATTCTCCCTGTGTGGCCTTGAGTTAAGTCTCCAACTGTTTCTCAGCTTTTTTCTCATCTGCCAAATGGGGATGGTGTCTATCCTGTTAGGTATTATTGTTCATACTGCAAATGGTTTTAAAGTCTTAAAGAAGTTAATTCATGCAAAGCACTCAGAAAAGTTATTTTTATTATTACTTCACTATTACTTTATTATTTGTTTTTCTTTTTTCTTTTGGCCATGCCATGTGGCATGCAGCATCTTAGTTCCCTGAGTAGGGATCAAAACGGGCAAACTCTGGGAGATGGTTGGGGACAGGGAGGCCTGAAGTACTACAGTCCATGGGGTCACAGAGTCGGACACAGCTTGGCGACGGAACAACAACAGAGGTTAAACCTACAGTGGAAGCATGGATTCTTAATCATTGGACTGGCAGGGAAGTCCCTACTTTATTATTTTTACTTGTTTGCAAGTAATTGTTTGCATATGTACTGATTGAAAAGAAAGTCAAAGCATTAGTCGCTCAGTCATATCGGACTCTTTGAGACTCCATGGACTGCAGCCTGCCAGGCTCGTCTGTCCGTAGAATTCTCCAGACAAGAATACTGGAGTGGGTTGCCATGCCCTTCTCCAGGGGATCTTCCCAACCCAAGTATCAAACCTGGGTCTCCCACATTGCAGGCAGATTCTTTACTGTACTGATTGGGGCAAATGCAAAAGCTTAAGGAATTGTTATCTTCATATCTAAGGTAAATTCACTGATCTTTCTGGAGTCTCTAATATTCTGTACACTGGTGTCCCTGCCTCCAAGGACAAACTGGGAATGAATGATTTCAAAGGAAGAAAATCAGTGTCCCGTGATTTATATGGACTGGTCTAGCACAACAAGAATCACAATTAAAAGGAGCCTTAGGTACAGTGGGGCCAGGGCACACACAATGCAGGAATCTCTGTCTTCACCCCCACTAAAATACTAAAGGTGAGGGGCACCCTGGATCATAGGGCCTAGAGCACAAGGAGGGCTGCCACTGGCCACCATTTTCAACCTCTGTCCTGGAGGTAAATTGTGATGGGTCTGGACTGAGATGACTTGGGTTCAAATCCCACCTCTGACATTTCCTACCCAATTGCTTCTCACTCCCTCCTTCAGCTTTCTCATTTATAGTGTAGAGTTTATCATAGTCCTACTTCACAAGAGTTCCTGCAAAGACTGAAGAAAATATTATGAAATATAGGAGAGAAAGAGCTTAGCTCAGAGGACAGCACACAGTAGGTGTTTAATGAAAGTCAGTTCTTTTGTAATTATTATTTGATAAGTTGTTATTCCCTCAAGCTGGATACCAGTAAATCTATCTAATTAGGTAGATGTAAGAATGAAGTTATTCCTCAAGCTTAAATAAAATGAATTACTACTTCGAACCTTAGAATGGCCCCAGAAATACAGTTACAGTATGCAATTATTGCTGGTTATTGTGACTATCGTCTACCATCTGGCTGATTCCTGATAGCCCTCTGGAAAAACCAGGCCCTCTGCCTTCCACTCACATGTCAGGCTGACCATGGCGAGCCGAATGAACAAGTCCAGAGGCAGTGCCCAGCGCTTCGACACATGGGAGGTAGCGAGGGGAACGATGATTTCCGCAGGGACGTAGAACTGCAGGGCGTAGGTGCACAGGATTCCAATGATGTAGAGGATCTTGACTGACTGGTACAGCCTGCAGGACAAACCAGAGCAGTGCTCTCAAGGCCAACATGCTCTGACACCTGGAATCTTTGTACATTAACCTCTGACTTTGGAACAGTCCTGTGGGCAATTGTTTCCTTGTCTGAAAATGATGGGGAGGGACCACCTACAAGAGGAAGTCACAGTAGAGCATGCAGTGGTGAGGGACTGAATCATCACAGATTCAAATGGAAGCAGTTGAGAGGGTTACCTCTAAAAAGAATCTCAGGTATGGGTATAAACAACACCTTCACAAACCATTACCACTTGATGCTGGATTTTAGATTTTAGGAAAGAGAAGTTCAGGCCAGGTACCTTGCTCAGGGAGATACAAGTGATGAGTAGTGAAGACCTGGGTCTAAAAGATCTGCTCCTTTGTAATCTCTGTCTGTTCTTAGGAATTCTCTGGATCCCTCAAAACTGTTGGCATATCAACAAATACTTCAAGTAGGCTGAAAGAACTGCAGAATCCCAAATCCTTGGAGGTAGAGGCAGTTTACAAAGAGGGTTGTGTGGGGTTGAGGGATAAAAGAAGAGACAGGGTTACTTAGAGGCCTCAGGCTAGGGGCAGAGAGATCACATGATGGGGGGCGTTGAGTGTTATTGATGCATTTTATGACCTACGGAGGTAAGGCTTTTCCCCTTTAGTTCAGTAATGTGGTAGATGCATCTGGCCTGTTTAGTAAACCTGTCTGTGTATACTCAGTCCATTCCTTACAAAGTCTCACTTCCATATTTCTGGGTTTCTTACTAGTTCTGTTGCCTGGAACACCCTCTCTACTCCCTCCATCTGTGTAGTCCCCAACTATTTTTTGAAATTCCCAAGGAAGCACTACATGCCAGATGCCTTTAGACATATCCAACTTGATCCACATGATAACTCTGTTTTTTAGAAGAGGAAAATGAGGGTCAGAGAAGTTAAATAAACCACCCATGACCATAAGCTAAGGGTTGGTGTAACTGGGACCTGGACCCAGGGTGCTGCAGTTGTCCTTGTTTGGATGGAGCCACCTCATTGGACAGGATGATCCCCTGTACTCCCACTCCAATGTACTTTTTCTACTGGGGAGTCCTCAAGACCTCTCCACTATGCTGGAGGGCTTCTTTTTCCATTCCTAAGTTACATTTGTATACATACACTATCCCTTCCCCCATTTCCATTGGATCTCAAGCTGAAAAGATCATGAAGCTCAAAATTATAGTCTACTCACATCAATACCCTTCACATCCCCATGTGTCTACACTGGCATCTGCATGTAACTGGGATATAGTAATTGCTTGATGAATGATATTGATCAGCTTGGGAAAGGAGCACCGTTTAGATAACTTAAGCCTCCAAGTGACCCTTCAAAAGACAGGTATCTTGTAATGAATGACATGCCTCAGTGTGGGAGAAAATGATGCACAATGTGATAGGGGTTCATCTATCTATTGAGATACTGCATTATTGAAGTCTGGGTCAGCTAACTGTTGTATCAATTGGGTCACTTAAATATGAACCTTTTCCAGATTCCAATGGTCCTCCCTCATTAGCTCTTGTTTTACTACTTTTTCATCCTAGCTACTCTGCAAGACTTGGTAGTACAGCCTTAGTAAATGTAACTGGAGCTGCCCACTGGCTCCTCTCTCTGCCTCTTGGACTCTGTGCCCCTTCCTTTCTTTCCTTAGGTGACCAAGGACTCTGACTTTCCCCCTATCTTCCTAAATCATCCTTCCTTGCACTAAGCTATCAAGGCCTCACTCAAGGGAGACTGTTGTTGAAGAAGAGCTCCCTGGACAGGGACTCTAGAGCCTAGGGTTCCAGTGACAGCTCTGCTTCTCCTTGTAGATGCCCTCCAGACCTCAGTTTGCCTTCTGTGGAAGGGAGGAGAAAGTGACCTATATGTTCCTGTGCCCACTGGCCCTGAGTCCCCACCACCTGAGACCCATGGAGTTACCAGCAGTTGGGCAGGTTAAGGGTTATGCTGGCCTTGACATCATCTCCAAACCGCAGGTAGCCCAGAGTCCCGACACTGACGTAGAGGGCAGTAATGATGGACATTCCCAAAGACAGGATGACTGGGAAGCGGCGGGCATCCTTCATCTTGTTTTCCAAGGGCAGAACCTAAAGAAATATCACAATGTAAGAAGAAAGGAGGAGAAAGAGGAACGTGGGCATCAAGAGGAAGGCATGCCATTTCTGGGAGTATGTACACAAAATAGGAAGTAGGAACATTCACAGAAATTTGTACACCTACATTCATAGCAGCATTTTCACAGTAGCCACAAGTTCGAGGCACCTCAAATGTCCACTGATGAAGGAATGGATAAACAAAGTGTGGTCCATACACACAATGGAGTTTTATTCAGCCTTTAAAGAAAGGAAATTCTGATATATGCCCCAACATGCACAACTCTTGAAGACATAAGCTAAATGAACAAAGCCAGTCACAAAATGACAGATACTGTGTGATCCCACTCATTGAGGTAACTGAAGTAGTCAGACTCAGAGTCAGAAAGTAGACTGGTGATTCCCACAGGCCAGGGGAGGATTAAGTGAGGAGTTATTGTTTACTGGGTACACAGTTTTGGTTTTGCAAGATGAAAAGAGATGGTGATGATGGTTGTACAACAATACAAATATACTTTATGTCATTTAACTGTACACTTACGGATCAGGAAACTCAAGCAGGGGCTCTGTATCAACCTAGAGGGGTGGGATGGGGAGGGAGATGGGAGGGAGTTTCAAAAAGGATGGGATATATGTATACCTATGGCTGATTCACGTTGAGGTTTGACAGAAAACAGCAAAATTTTGTAAAGCAATTATTCTTCAATAAAAAATAAACTAATTAAAAAAAGTTAAGATGGTAAATTTTAGGTACATTCTACCACAATTAAAGGGAAAAAAGGAAAGGCAGGCTTGGAGTCACAAAATGATCCTGGGATCATTCAGAGCTGGAAGAGCCCTGCAGGTTGACTGGACCAAGGAGATCAACTCCCTGGGGTGGCCCAACCTGGCCAGCAAGTGTGCTTTGTTTGGCCACTGTTCGCAGTTTCATTAAGATGCTGTAAGCAAACTATGTCATCTCTCTCTCACTGATTAAAAGCCCTGGACAGAATATATTAACTAACTAGCCATGAACTCTGAAAAATACATAATAGAAAGTGAATTGCTCAAAACCAGTAAAAATGGCCATTAAGGCAATGAGTTTCCTGATTTTTTTTTTTCTTCTTTTATCTCCTAGTTAAGGACAGCCCGAATCCTAGAACTACGTTGTAGATGCAGACGGAAAAAAAATCAAGCAGAAACCCTCTTTCTGGCTGCAAGACCTAAAATAGGGGACCCTGTGGGACCAAGAGCATGGAGAGAATTCCTATTATTCCTGCTTCCTTTTTACTCTCCAATCCGTGCCCCCAAGGCAAGTCTCAGGCACAGAGCAACAGTCTGCTATACCAGTGATTGCAGTGGTTACAGAGGCACCTAAAAATCTGAGACACACTAATTCTCTTGGAGCAGAGGAACAGGGAAAAGGTGCTTTGAGAGTTCAAAGAGTAAGAGGGGAATTGGATTGGCTACATAATTTGTGGGGCCCAGTGCAGAATGACAATGAAGAACCACTTGGTCAAAGGTCAAGAATTTCAGTATGATGAATGCAGGGCATTAAACCAAGAGTGGAATCCTTCTAAACGGCAGGGCCCCATGTGACCACACAGGCTGCACACCCATGGAAGGAATCCCTATTACCCTTTCCTCCTCTCTTTACTCTAGATACTCACCCTTGGGTGAGGTCCAGTCACAAGAACTGGATAGACGTGTAGGGAAGCTGAAACCCTGACTTTCTAGCCAGAGGATCAGAAAAAGAAGCTGCTGAATGAGTGTGCAGTACACTGGTGAGTGTGCAGGAAAACATGGAAAGGAGGGAGCCAGAGAAAGTGACCCTCTAAATCTGTGAATGAAGTCTGGGCTCAGCCCTGAGCTGTACACGTGCAACTGATGTGAAGCATCAAAGGAAAGCTTTTGAGGACTAAACTATCGTGGGGACCATCTGGTCTCTGGATAGTATAAAGGCAAGGTGAAGCCAAGTATCACTTCAAAGTAATAGAAAACTAGTCTGATATTAAAAGCATGTGGCATGCTTATTGAACACTGAGGTTAATACATGGTCTGAACAAAACCAGTGTGAGAAGCACACTGATCAAAGATTTATACTAAAGAAAGTACAGCTGAAGCTACCTCTGTTCTATACCTTGCATCCTTGTCAAACCTGTAAATAAAAACTATGTATGAACAAATAAATAAATAAAACCATGATCTCCTGAAGATGGATCAGGACTTGTGGTCTGAATCTAATCAGATTGATTGCTTGCTAAAATAAAAGATCAATATTCTTCAGAGGATTTTACCATGCTCCAGAGTCTCATAAAACAATATTCAAAATATATAAAATACAGTCTATAATTAATCAACATACAAAGAACCAGGAAAATCTCAGCACTTCTCAAGGGAAAAGATAACAGATGTCAATCCTAAGATGCTCAAATTGTGGAAATATCAAAGACTTTAAAGCAATTATTATAACCAACTTCTGTGAAGGGAGAACACTATTGAAAAAAATCAACAGATAAAAGTTCTCAGCAAAGAAGCTGAAAGAATAACCAAAGAACCAAGTTGAAATTTTAGAACTGAGAACCCCTATTGAAGGGGCCCAATGTAAATGACAGAACACAGTCAGTGACTTCTCCCCTCTCTTGAAAATAGATCAACAGGAACTATTGAATCAGAACATAAAAGAGAAAAAAATGATTTTAAAAAATGAATAGGGCCTCAGAAACTAGTGGGACATATATCAAAGTGTCTAACATTCAGGTCACTGGAGTCCCAGAAGGGAAGGAGATAGAGCTTGGTACAGAAAAAAATTTTGGAAAAGATAATAGCTGAAACTTCCCATAGTAGGTAAACGACATGTATTTACAGATTCAAGAAACTAAGTGAAAATTAAATAGGACGAACTCACTTATCCAGAAAATATAATACAACTGCTGAAAACTAAAGATTTCTAGAAAAGTGTCTTGAAAGTAACTGGATAAAAACATCACAAAAGAGAAAATAGGAAAGATAAAACAGAAAACAAATAACAAAATGCAGACCTTTACATTAATTGCAAATGGTCTAGCCATACCAGTTAAAAGACAAAGATAGTGGTTGCCAGGGCTGAGTGAAGAGGGGAATGGAGTGTGACTGCTTAATGGGCAATAGGGTCTCTCTTAAGGGTGATGAAAATGTTTCAGTATTAGAGAGTGGTGATGACTGCACAATATTGTGAAGGCACTAAAAGTCACTGAATTATATACTTCAAAATGGTTAAAACTGAATTTTATCTTGATAAAAAATTAAGGGGATGGAAAAAAGATACATCACACAAATACTAATTAGGTCAAAGCTGGAGCTCTAATATGACATGATTTTAAGATAAAGCTTGTGCTATCAAGGTATTTCGGTATTCATGAGAGGACAGACACATTGATCAATGAATCAGTATAGAAACTCCAGAAACTGACCCATACTGATATACCAATTAGCTTTTTACAAAGATGCAAAGGTAATTCAAATGGAGAGCAGTCTATTCAACAAATGATGCAGGAATAATTGGGCATCCTTTAAAAACTGAACTTCAACATATAAACACTTTTAATGAAAATTAGAATGGATCATATATCTAAATGTACAATGAAAACAAAATATTTAGAAGAAATAATAGAAAAATCATTGTGACCTTGGATTAGACAAAGCATTTTAGAGAAAACATGAAAAGTAAGATCCATAAATAAAAAGTTTTGATATGTTGAACTTTATAAAAACTAAAACTTTTTCTCTAGAGAAGACACTGTTATAAGAATGAAAAGATAAGCTACAGACTAGAGAAAATATCTGCAAATTGCATGTCTAATAAAGGATTTGCATTTGGAATATACAAAGAATTTTTAAAGCTCAACAATAAAAGACAACAATTTAGTTTTTAAAAAATTCACAAAATATCTGAATAGGAACTATACTGAAGGCAATATACAGCTATCAAATAAGCCCATAAAAAGAGGCTCAACATTACTGGTCATCAGTAAAATGGCAAATAAAATTACAATAAAATACCACCACACACCTATATTAGATTGGCTTAAATTTAGAAAAACATTACAAATACAGATAAGAACCAGCAAAGATACAAAGGAACTCTTTACTCTTGTACATCTGGTGGTAATGCAAAAATGGTACAGCCATTCTGGAAATCTGTTTGGCAATTTTCCATAAAGTTAAATAAACATACATTAGCATGTGACCTAACAAATCTATTCCTAAAGAAATGAAAACATACATTTACACAAAACCCTGTATACAAATGCTTACAGTAGCACTATTCATAATCATCAGAAACCAGAAACAACCTAAATGTCCTTCAACAGGTGATAGATAAGCAAATCATGGTACTGCTCATGCAGTGGATGCTCAGAGGTAGAAAGCAATTAGGTCCTAATGCATGCAACCATGTGGATGACCTTACATGCAGCTAAGTGAAAGAAGCCAGGCTTAAAAAGTTACATACTATCTGATCCCATGTGGATGGCATTCTGGAAAAAAATAAAACAATAGAGACAGAGAACAGAAGGTAAATGCCAGGGGTTAATGGGAGTAGGGGTGAGTGGACTACAAAAGGGGCAACACAAGGAAGCTTTTCATGGTGGGGGAATTATTCTGTGTCTTGACTGTGGTACATCTATGACTCCACATTTCTTGAAACAGCAATGTACATCAAATAAAAGTGAATTGTACTGTATATAAATTAATAGCAAATGTAAAAAGCATAGAGGCACAAAGAGACACAGACTACTCGTTGCAAAATAAATGAGTCACAGGTGAGAAATATGTAGTACAGAGAATACAGTCAATAACTATGTAATATCTTTGAAGGGGAATATAGTCAGTAACTAAGTGATATCTTTGCATTGTGACGTTATCATAACTAGATTTATCATGGTGATCATTTTGAAACCCACAGAAATATCAAATTTGTTGTAAGTAACAGGAACTAACATAGTGCTGTAGGTCAAATGTAATTAACACTATATATGAAGGTTAAAGTGAATCATAAGTTCTCATCACAAGGAAAAATTTTTTTCTATTTGATTAATTTTGTATCTATATGAGATGATGTATGTTCACTAAACTTAGTATGATAATCATTTCATGATCTACATAAGTCAAATCATTATGCCATATACCTGTAAACTTAAACAGTGCTATATGTCAATTATATCTCAAAAAACTGGAAGAAAAAAATTATACACACCACTCTCCTTTTTCAAGTGTGGAAGCAGAGACTGTACAATATTTCACTGTAAATACACTATACTTTCAAAAAAACCCCCTTTTTTATGTTTCATAAAAATCCTATAACTTAAATTGTACACCTCCATTTATCTTGATTTTTAAAGATTAGGAAATGTATGTTGATATGAAGATAAATGTTTAATAAATGTATTGGGACAGGAATAAAACTATATCCTGACCATTCTAACCTCTCTGCTATAACAACCTACTTTCTCCTGCTGGTGAAAACTGACCCAAGTGAAGTCAGAGGTTAGTTTCTCTCGTGCACACAGAAATCCAGAGCTCCCAGCTCCTGTTCAGAAGGCCACGCACAGCACCTGGGAAAGTCTATCTCAATTCAAACCTTACCACACCAATGCTTTCAAATGAAAAAATGGCTGTTCCAAAGAAGAGAGAGTAGGTCTTCCAATTTGCTACCAGTGGCAACCGGCGGGGGTCTGGAATTTCCTATGAGAGAGAGAAATATGATAAGACATGTATTCTTAAAGCATGTTTGGGCTCCCTTAAGAGGGAGAGTATTCTGAGAGTATACCTGAATTATAAGAACAAAAAGTTGAATGTCAAGAAATTCATAAAACTTCAAAAGGAAGCAGGCAACAACTAAAGTTGATTTTAACACTGCCCAATACCAAAGAGCCAGAGGGAAGAAAGACTGAGGTATTATCAGAGTATTGAGTATCAGGATCTCATGGAGGGTATCTAATTTATCGGAATTCTCCAGAAGAAAATCTTATACAGCACAGGTGAGCACTAGTCTAAAGTGCCCAAGAACATTTTGCATGTACCAGTGGATACAGATGTTGGAAATCACTGTGACTACAGTTACAGTGATATTCTAGGGAGCCCAAAGTATAGTAAGTTAGCTAAGTGTTAAAGTTCCCTTTTCTTCTTCAGTGAGCTATAAATAGAAGGAAAGTGTGTGGAATAAATATTTTATTAAAGTACCTTGTGATCTACTGTGACAGATCAAAATGACAGAACCATTTCTCTAACTGAGCAACCTCTGGAATAGCCCAAAAATTAATCAGAAGTAGCTGTTTCATTGGGGAATTCAATTTTGTAGAATCTATCAATATTGCTTTAAGACTCATCTGTGTTTATCCTAAAATATTTGGCTAATCTGTTCCCTTTACTAAATTCTATGGACAATATAACTTTTTTCTTGTGACTTCTGAAAGAAGGAAACATCTGAAAGGTACAGATGTTTTATAGATTATACTACCTGGGCCTTTTGGGTTTAAATTTCTATGTAGTCTTGTCTATTATAAAACAAAAATTAGAAAGGATAGAAAAGTAGGAAATTAATGGAAAATCAATACCCATAACTCAACTTCAAAGATGTGTGATTTACATCATGATAGCTTCATTTGTGGTCTTTCAAGGCTATTTATACCTCTACAACTAAATATTAGTTGTCATTGTTTGCTCTTGAACTTCCTAGGGATAATTTTGGAATTACTTGGACCTACAGCTTAGAGGATGTAAGACTAGTTCAATAAAGTTTAGCTCTGGTAGAAAATCCTGCTTTTTATTTGCCTTCTGCTGCTCTCCAACTGTTATAGAAATGGTCTGTAGTTCACCAATCAAGATATTTTCCTGGCAAAGGACAGTTTTTCTCCTAAAACCAGGATTTGATATAAAATGAGCATTGGAGAAGCTACATGAAAGAAGAGATATCCTGAAGAATGAGAGTGCACAGAGACATCTTTGTGGAAGAAATCCTACAATAAAGTGAGTTTTAAGCTGCAGACTGAAGTGCATACATACCTACCCTTAGGGATGGCCCTAAGTGTCAGTCTATCATTGATAAAATGCTCTGCTCAATGGAGGAGTCAGAGTGTGGTATGCTAACCTGGACGATGTACTGGACAATGATGATCAAGCTGATCAGCATGGTGATGTTGGCCAACAGGGAGAAGACAGTCAGGACCCTGAGGTTCCTGATGAGAACTATCAGTACCAGGAAGGGCAGGAAGGTGAGCATGTAGAGTCGAGAGTCCATGGTGGGCGTCAGAATCACTGTCTCGTAATGGCAGTTGTTGGTTGTGCTATTAACTGCTTCCACTACCTGGGAGAGGAATGGGAAGAGCAATATGGCCACATGATTAGCTCAGTGCCTGGCCCATCATCAGACCCCCTCACAAACAGCTGGCACGTCTCACACGCCCAGGTCTTACAGTGAGTTAGAGTGACTTTAGGACTTCTTATTGCAAATCTTTTGCATCATACTTGCTCAAAAGAAGCTGTAGAAATAACTTTAATAAGCATAAATGCCTAAACTTAGAGTGGCTCTTCGTTGGCTTTTGACAACCTGGAATCCATTCCTCTTGATTTTGATTTATTTTTGATGCATTCTCTCTCATCTGAATACAGCCTTGGTGGACTGTAAATCACAATCATGTGGCAGAGCCAAAGGACTGGCCCTTGACTCAAGCAGGGGCACTCACATCTCTCCCTGGAATCTGAATCTATACCAAAGGACAAAAGGCAGACCTGGAAAACGGCAAACATTATTTCTGACAGGGAATCCCTGAGGAGAGTGCGCATCAGTTCTACCATCAACATCTCCCTTGATGGCCTGGTTCTTGTTCCCGTCCTTTTCTGAAACCCATTTTTTAAAGTGTTCTCTGTCATTTTGGATGTTAGCCAATCTTGTTCCACTAAACTTATTTTCTGCTTAAGTTCTACTGAATCTGTTTCTTCTGCTTGTAACTGAAACAGCTCATTGTTGTTTCTTAATTAGACTAACACTGACATTTTGGGTGAGAGAACTCTTCCTTGTGAGCATTGGACCATTCATTGCAGATATTGAATGCCACCCAACAGAAGCTATTAGCATCCCCCAGTCATTGTGGCAAACATGGAACAGCCCCTGTACACTATCCCCCTGGCAAAGTGGGGGTAGGTGGGAGGGTCCCACCCTCCTTTGGAATCAGCATGACTCAATGGATACAGTCTTATTGCGCAAGCAACACAATTCATTGCAGAGCAATTAGAAACTGGAGTTAGGCAAGAAGAAAATGAAGAAGCAATGGTAATCTCAGTACCCATAGGTAGCATGGTAATGCTTTGCAATATATTCATCTACACATGTTCTGCGCAATATCACAGATTACATATATTACACACATCCTTTTTAAAAGACCGTAATTATACCATATACTCTTATTTTGAAATCTCCTTTTCATTTAGCAACTCATGAATACATAGATCAATTGTCAAGTCTTGTTTTTTTTGGATTCCTTACTATAATAGGAAAAATACTTGGAAAATTAGCCAGGTATTCAAAGCCTGCTGTAAATGGACTCATTCAACTGTGAAGGCTCTTCCTCTCCTAAGGCCCACACCTTCTTCTATAACCACTTGTACTGCCTTTCCTGAGAAAGTCCCATACATTCCTGCCTCCAGGTGTTTATTCCTCCTCCCACCTTGATCGCCAGCACTTCTTCAACCTACATTTCAACGCCCAGCTCAGATGCATCTTCTCAAGGGAGCCTTCCCTTGCTCCAGCAATTTCTCCTGCTCCCATACATTTCTGCACCTTAGTCCACAATTAAGCATGCCCAACTTCAGGGTATTAATGGAGTCCTGATCCAGCACCAAGATATTATATTGATATTTAGCTTTATTCATATGCCTCAGAGCACATCCCCACTTAGTCTACAAAGTCCTTGAGACAATGCTCACCTTGTCTCTAGGCAGATGACTGACAAAGTTCTGCTAATGAAAGACTGATTTCTGAGCAGCAACGTGGCAATTAAGAGCCTTCAAATCAAACTCCCTGATCCAGTGATTTTACATAAAATATACATTTACTAAAGAAATAAACAGGTATACAAAGATTTGTACAGATTATAGTAGAAAAACAAAGGGAAACAAAATATCAGATGATAAAAGATTAAGTCTTCAGTGTGATTGAAAATTATAAAACTATTAAAAATTATTCTAAAGACTTTCCTGGTGATCCAGTGGCTAAGACTCCTCGCTCCTAATGCAGGGGGCTTGGGTTCCATCCCTGGCCAGGGAACTAGATCCCACATGCTGCAATGAAGACCAAAGATCCCATGTGTCACAATTAAGACTCTGTGTAGCCAGATAAATAAAAATTTTAAAATTATATAAAAAATTTTAAGAACACTAAAAAATGCTAATCAATGAATGCTCCTTTTAGACAACAAGAAGACTTCCCTGGTGGTATAGTGGATAATAATCTGCCTGCTAATGCTGTGGACACGGGTTTGATGCCTGGTCCAGGAAAATCCCACTTGCCATGGAGCAACTAAGCCCATGTGCCACTACTACTCAGCCTGCATGCTGCATGCACTGACCTGTGCTCTAGCGCCTGAGCTCTGCAACTAGAAGAGCCACCGCAATAAGAAGCCTGTGGTCTGCAACAAAGATTAGCCCCTGCTTCCCACAACCAGAGAAAACCTGCATGCAGCAACAACCAAAAAAAAGAAGGAAGAAATATACAAACTTCCAATAAATATATGAAAAGATTCTCGAACTCCCTAGTAATAAATAAACACAATAAAGGGCAACCAAAATGTCATTAAAAATAAAACAATACCAATGAGTGTTAGATTAAGAATACTTTTGTTTTACTTTGAGAAGCAGTATAGCATAGTGTTTAAAAGATAGAGCTGTGATGTTAAAAGGCCTATGTTTTTAACCTTTGCTCTGTGACCCTACTTATAGAAATTATAGAGTTCATAGCATCAGTTTTCTCACCTGCAAGATGGGAATAACTGCAGTACCTACTCTGATAAGACCACGTGTGCTTAGTCACTCAGTCGTGTCCAACTCTTTGCAACCCCATGGACTGTAGCCCGCTGGGCTCCTCTGTCCATGGGGATTCTCCAGGCAAGAACACTGGAGTGGGTTGCCAGGCCCTCCTCCAGGGGATCTTCCCAACCCAGGGATTAAACCGAGGTCTCCCGCATTTCAGGCAGATTCTTTACCATCTGAGCCACCAGGGAAGCTCCTGATAAGACCATGGAGAGAACTAAATGAAGGAAAGCTTATAAAATGATCAGCATTATACCTGACACATAATAGAAGCTAACTTTGAATTCTTACTATTTTTTCCTTCTATTTTTCTTTTCTTACATTTCCAAATTTCTGATACTACATTAAGCAAAAAAAAAAAAAAAAAAGCCTAAAGAACAGTGTTCTTTGTTAAGCTTATTGATTGACTAAGGATGATCTCTGTTACTATTCATATTATTTTGCTCAAATTGCTACGACATAACCTCTAGGTCATATTGAAAGAATTTCTTGGGGACAAAAACTGTTAAACCATAAAGATGAAGCAATTAAAGGTAATAAAGATGACCCAAAGATTAGGCATCATTTGAAAAGAGCTGTTATCAGTTTAAGAAGAGTTAAGGATGATTAAGACAACTCTTGGACAAAAGGTACTGTGGGAAAGTAACCACTTACAGAAATCTGCAGATATGTGAACTGGGGGAAGTCTGTGTTCACTGATAACATCTAGTTTACCTTCCTTTGTATGATGAGAATAAGCGTCTGCAGGCATGCTCAGTCCTATCTAACTCTGCAACCCCATGGACTATAGCCTTCATTGTATGATGAGAATATGTGTGTGCATGCATGCTCAGTCATATCTAACTCTGTGACCCCATGGACTATAGCCTACCAGGCTCTTCTGTCCATGGGATTTCCCAGGCAACAATACTGGAGTGGGTTGCCATTTCCTTCTCCAGAGGATCTTACTGACCCAGGGACTGAACTCTCCTTTCTTGTATCTCCTGCATTGGCAGACAGATTCTTTACCACTGTGCCACCTGGGAAGCCCCATGATGAGGACACTAGGGCCCAAAGAGAAGAAGCCATTTGTTGAACAACTAAAAAGAGAGGACCCTCCTTTTGCAGATCTTTTTCCCTCTCACCTTCTCTAGAAGACTCTACCTGTTTTAAATTATCAGCCAGAAACACAATGTACACGCAGCAGAAGCCCATCTGGGTGACTATAAGAAAGAAGCTCACGATATACCTGAAAGAGAGCAGAGAGAAAGAAAAAACTTGTTATAAAAGAAGAATTGACTTGTCATTTCCACTTCTGTCCTCAGGGGCTGGTGATCCTAGACCAGCACCCTCGGTCCTGCCACCACAATCAACAATGGGGTAGTAAGAAGGGATGTAACAATAGTTCTTTTAAAAACATGTTTCTCAATCACCCCCACACTCTCAGCTCAGCAAGTGGTAAAATTCTTCATTGTCAGAAACCTTGCCCCATACCCAGCTCTGTGTTGATATTAACTGATATAAGGCAGTAGGGTCAGCTTATTAGCGATCATTAAAACTTTTTCCTACCAGTGCCAGACACCACATTAGGCACTAAGGATACACAGACAAATAACACATGGCCCTGTCCTCTACTGGTTGAGAGATTAGTGGATGAGATAGACCAAAAATAATAATAATAATGATAAATAACATGGTCTTTTTATTTTTATTTATTTATTATTTTATTAACATGGTCCTAAAGGCCATGGTAAAAAGGACAATTTACCTAAATTAGGGAGCAGACAGCCTTTTTAGAAAAACCAATACCTGAGCAGAGTCCCTTGGGAAGAGGAAGAAAGAGGAGAGAAAGAAAAGGAATAAGGAGGAGGAGCAGATGGTGAGGAGGAAGTGATTAAAAAGCATTTCAGCAGAGGCATTAGGCAGAGTTCTACAGCGGCCATGTGGAGAGTCCACTTGGGGGCCAAGACTGCAGGTGGGAAGACCTGATAACGGAGGTGAAAGAGGGCAGCCACTTGGACAAAGCCATGGTGATTAGAATGAGAGAACAGAAAGCGTTTTAAGAGACACCAGCTAACAAAAACGTAATCCCTGGTGACCACCTACATCCAGGGAAAGGAAAAAGGAAATGACCTAAGGTAAGTGCCAAGTTTTTTGGCCTGGACAACAAAATGAACAGGGAAACTCAGAAGGAATAAGAGGTTTTGGGGAAGGAGAGGAATGGCACATTCAGTACTTGAATGGTTAAGCTTGAGGTTCCTACAGGAGACATTCAGCCGTATACTGGGATCTGAAAATGCTGATTTGTCCAGGAAATTGACAAATTATTCATCCACGTAATGGATCAAGGACAAAATACCTTTATTCAGGTAGTGGATAAATCCTTGAGAAGGTGAATCAGTGTTGGAAAGTGTACAGAGAAAGAAGAAAAGGCAGCATTCCAAACCCTAGAGAATATCAACATTTAAAAGGAGAATAGAAACAAAAAAGCCTGCAAAGTAATGGCCAGAGAGGTAGGTGGGGAAACTAAGGTGAAAAGGGGCTTAACAGAAGTCAAGTGTAGAGAAAACGTTCAAAGAAGAGAACAGTCAGTTGTCCATACTGCCTCTGAGAGGTTCTCTGGGGGCAAAGAAAGTGTATCAGGGATTTCTTTTAGGACATTGGTGGAAAGGACTTTGGTAGAAGTTTATGACAGGAGAGCCAGGGGACGCATGAAGGAGGTGTGATGGGGTGTGTGGAAGCAAAGTCAGAGGGCGAGCTTTTCTTTCATGAAGTTAGGGTGTGAGTTCCAGTGTTGAAGGTGCCCCTTTTGTTCCTCACTGTAAACCCACTGTAAATTAGTACTTCCTAATACACTGCAGGTATTTAGTAGTATGTATCTGCTAAATAATCAGAAAATGAGTATGAGATAGAGGGTGGTATATGGTCCAGGGGGCTTTATTAATTTATTTGTTTTTAAGATGGAGATATAGGAACACATTTAAACGTTGGGAGGAAGAATTCATAGTTCAAAAAGAAGTTCAGGTTATAGGAGAGGAGATAATTAATGGAGTGGTGTTCTTAAATAGAGCAGGAAAATCTACCTTATATGCTCAACAATGAGTCGAAGGATCTGAGGGGTTTCGACAGACAAAGCCTCCTCTTGGGTTACACAGTTGGGAAAATCCTGGTAATTATCCCATAACCTTTCTAGTCTGCTCATAGACTGAATTTATAATGCAATGTGTGAAGGGGCTTTGGGTCAAGAGAGGCACCAGCCCCATGATGCTCATGGGCAAAGCACACCTCAGGTAGTGCAATTTGGAGTATCACAGTTCAAAAGAGACTTTGATAATCTAGAGATGTGCAGAAAAGAGTAGAGAAGGTGGGGAGAGGTCTGAAAATGAAGACAAAAGAGTAGACTTAGTCCCAAGTACCACAGAACAGAGGCTTACCAGGTGGCTCAGTGGTAAAGAATCCATCTGCAATGCAGGAGACATGGGTTTGATCCCAGGCAAGATCCCCTGGAGGAGAGCATGGCAGCCCACTCCAGTATTCTTGCTTGGGAAATCCCATGGACAGAGGAGCCTGGTGGGCTACAGTCCATGGGGTTGCAAAGAATTTGACATGACTTAGTGATTAAACAAGAAAAACCAGGGGACAGAAGGTATTGATTTTCTACCATCTCTGAAAGCAAAAAACGTGAGGGTTGCAGGAGGAAGACTTGAGGTCACCAAGGGATCAATGTCTTGGTTTTTTGGTCTATTTTCTTCTCATTATTTACTTTCTCCCTAAGAGATCTTTTCTGTCCCCTGGCTTCATAGCTAATGACTTCAATTCAGTGTCTCCTGCATGAAGATAGGTTCAAACCTATACATATAACTACCCACTTGATGCAACTGCTCATATATCCAAAACAGAAGTCACCAGAAGTCTACCCTGGCACTTTCCTTTCCCCACAACCCGAAGATCCAAATAATGACCAAATTCACTTTTTTCCATTCCCACTGCCGCCAGCCTGGACCCAGCCTTCACTGTCATCTGCCACCAGGATGTTGTCAATAGCCCCTTCATGGGCCTAAGTATACTTTTGCTTCCCTACAATTTATTCTCCTAAAGAAGCCAGATAGACCTTCAGATAATGCAAATATGATTAAAACAGGAAAGCCTCTGATCAAAACCCTCCAAAGATTTCTTGGTTGCTTTTAAGAAAAGAACAAGACCTTAAAGAGGGTCTAAAATGTAGACCTTAACAGGGCCCTGGATCTTCAGCACCATCTCCCTATCTGCCATCAAGCCACCTAGTCTTTCTTTACCCTGAAACTGTCATATTCTCCCTCTTGCTTTAGGACCTTCATATTTTGGTCCTTTTCCTGGAAAGCCCCTCAGACTTCTGCCCACTTTCCCCTAGGTAATTCCTTACTCCTAAGAATGCCTTTTATCCAACCTTATCTCAACTGTTTCATCCTAGGAAGTCTACCTGAACCCACATACCTCTTCTTACCTGCTTGGGAGCAACTAGTACTTCCTTCCTTCATGGTACTTGTCCCAGTGACTATTAAGTAACTTGTGTCTTAAACTGTTTAAGGTCTGTGTTTCCCTTGGACTATGGATTCTGCAAGGGCAAAGCTTTGTTTGCCTGGTTTTCCACAGTATTTCTAGGGCCTGGTAGGCAGCTGTAACTAAATAAATGTGGTTTAATAAAAAGATGAATGAAATTAAAGTTGGACAGCAAAGGAATGAGCCCTCTGTATACATAAGGAATAAGGCTGGATCAGGCAGACTGCCACTGAACTCCTTTCATGTGAAGTCCACTGTTCTGTATCACACGAGCTAACTTTGCAGGGAAGAGGGCAGCCCCGACAGTCACATGTTCTTCATACTTTGGGCAAAGCAAGAATAAGATACCTTCCCCAGTGTGCGTGGTTCCGGAGCCAGGCGCTGGGGTTGGCTTCTAGTCCATGCATCACTGTATCCCCATAATCCATAAAGGGCTTATTGAACCTGCAGAAGAGAGTGCATACAGTTACCAGGAGGCAGTTTAACCTAAGATCACATACTGAAACGTCAGGAGACATATAGCAAGGCAGAACCCAGCTGAATGGAAAGAAAACTGGGGCAGGCACCCGAGTTCTAGTTCAGACTTTTGACACCTGGTGGTATTTCCCCAATGGCTTGTTTTCCTCACCCGTCAGTTGGGGCGGTGACTACATAACCTGGGTAATAACACACATATTGCATGGGTACAGGTGTTCTCATCTCCATGATTCTATTGGATCCTCATGACAATTCTCTGAGGCTCGGTTAGGCATGGATTGTTTATGTCCAATTTACAGATGAGCCAACTGGATAAGCACAATGGTCTGACTGAGAACAGCTAATGAGTCACACAGCAGAGCCTCCTTAGGTCCCTGCCCCAATTGCTTTTCTGTTTTTCTGGGCCTTGTTGAAGGAAATTAAGAAGTGAAATCTTCTTACATGGGATGTTTCTGGGATGTCCCTGAAAACCAAGTACTGAGGGAGTTGACAAAATGCTATTTTCCTCACCTGTGGCAGAAGCGCCGGGCACACCTGATCAGGATGTGCATACAGTGGCAGGAGATGAGCCCCATGGCCAGCAAACCGAGTGGGCCCATCTGGAGGACAGGCCAAGGGGCAAGGGAAGAGAGGAGAGAATGAATTTGTGAGTAACACGGAGAGGAGAGATTTGGTAGTGCAGATACTATTCAGGAATCAGAGAACTTTCTAGCAAACTGGTTTGCGAGCCCTTTTTAGCAGTAACATTTATTCTCTCTTTTCTTTTTTCTTTCTTGAAGTATAGTTGGCTTACAATGTTACATATTCTTTCAAATGTGATCTCAAGTAGCACTCCAATAAAGTGCAAAAAGCAATTACAATGAGGTGCTGTGGTGGGAGTAAGGGACTCAGAATTCTGATCCTTGTGGGTTCTGAGTGTCCCTGAGAGCTAGTGCTCTATAGAGCATAGTTGGAAAACAAGCTATGGTCCAACCCTAGCATTGCACAAGGGAGGAAACTGACACCTGGACTGTGGATGACTGACTCGCTGCTGCTGCTGCTGCTGCTGCTAGGTTGCTTCAGGTGTGTCTGACTCTGTGCGACCCCAGAGACGGCAGCCCACCAGGCTCCCCCGTCCCTGGGATTCTCCAGGCAAGAACACTGGAGTGGGTTGCCATTTCCTTCTCCAATGCATGAAAGTGAAAAGTGAAAGTGAAGTCACTCAGTCGTGTCTGACTCCTAGTGACCCCATGGACTGCAGCCCACCAGGCCACCAGGCTCCTCCGCCCATGGGATTTTCCAGACAAGAGTACTGGAGTGGGGTGCCATTGCCTTCTCCAGACTGACTCACTAAGGCCACTCAAAGTCTGTGACTTTGAGCCAGAATTCAAACCCAGGTTAGATGTCTAGACTCCAAGTTGCATTTTAGAAAGATTGCTCACTGTAGGCCCACGTAAACCCTGTCCTCCTACTCCCAGCTACCATCCAGTTATACTGAACCCACCTTCAGCAGCCCCTCTTACCAGGATGCCTGCATTCCTCATAGCCAGTGGGAGTCCCAGGACCCCTGTGCCTATGTTACCTTTCACCAGGTGAACCAAGGTCTGGAATGCTCTAAAGAAGAGGAAAAAGACATTAGCATGTGGGTGCACAGAGGTGAGGAGATCCAACAGGCATCCTATTCCAGCATGCCATGCCTGAGTTGAGCTGGTCCATAAGTAGACTCCTGTCTGTATCTCAGTCCCCATGGTCTTTTCTGGCACTCTGGATCTCTTGTAGGGTGACCAAGCATCCCAATTTGCCCTGCACTATCCTGGTTTTAGGGGCTTCTCCGAAGTGTCTGCCTACAATGCGGGAGACCCAGGTTCAATCTCTGGGTTGGGAAGATCTCCTGGAGAAGGAAATGGCAACCCACTCCAGTATTCTTGCCTGGAAAATCCCATGGATGGAGGAACCTGGTAGGCCACAGTCCATGGGGTTGCAAAGAGTCGGACACGGCTGAGCGACTTCACTTTCTTTCTTTTTGGTGGCTCAGTGGTAAAGAATCTGCCTGCAGTGCAGGAGACGCAGGTTTGATCCCTGGGTTGGGAAGATCCCCTGGAGGAGGGCATGGCAACCCACTCCAACATTGCTGCCTGGAGAATCCCTTGGACAGAGGAGCCTGGCGGGCTACAGTCCATGGGGTTGCAGAATCAGACATGACTGAAGTGACTTAGCATGCACACATTGGTTTTAACAGCTCACACTTAACATATGCCATTAGAACACTTACTATAATATATAACAGACATTATGCTAAGGATTTCAGGTATTATCTCATTTAATCTTCTTGTGATGATGAGAAAGTAGGTTATTACCTTTATTTTGCAGATGAAGAAACTGAGGAATAGAGATTTTTAAAAATAGACTTATCTAAGGATGTGTGCGTGCTAATTCGTTTAAGTTGCGTCCAACTCTTTGCGGCCCCATTGACTATCTAAGGATATTCTGGGTATATATACCCAGAAACTGTCTCAGAGTCTCTGTTCTTCACCCTACTTCTACTGGGCTGTCTCCAGGAAAGGATGAGTTAAAGAGACAGCCCCATTTCATAATGGAGGGAGCTAAGGTTCAGAGAGGGCCCACGGTCACAGTACCATTAGCAGATACAGAACTGAACTCAGAAGAAAGGGGAAAGGGGAGGCAGCAAGCAGAAATCATGTGACTTCTGGTAAAGAAATCAAGTGACTTGGGCCCCCAGATGGATATCTGCTGGGACAGGGTAATTTTGGGTTTGGGCTCCAGAGGAATTTTTTTTTCCCCTCAGGCCAGGACATCAAACTGGGGCATGGCAAGTCTCCTCCCACCTCCAACAAAACAAAACCCAAATTTCAGAACTTTCTTTAAGACAGAATGCGAAGGTAGTCCAGAAGACAAGGTGTAAACCATTAGGGAGAAATATATACTCTCTTTGATGGTGAATTAACAACCTTCATAGCTCTTTGAAAAAGAAAGTGAAAGTGAAGTCACTCAGTCGTGTTCGACTCTTTGCAACCCTGTGGACTGTAGCCTACCAGGCTCCTCCGTCCATGGGATTCTCCAGGCAAGAATACTGGAGTGGCTTGCCACTTCCTTCTCCAGGGGATTTTCCTGACCCAGGGATTGAACCTAGGTCTCCCACATTGGAGGCAGATTCTTTAACCTCTGAGCCACCAGGGAAGCTAGACCAGGTTAAATTGAGTATCGGGCTTACAAGTTGAGAAACTTCAGCACTTTCTCATGAGAGCCTTCCAGTAAGGAGACTTATTGTGCAAAATGGCAGAAGTACTCTGGAAAAAGCCTGGTGTCCTGGGTTGGACAAATCAGGGATTAAAACCCAAGGCTGGACTTCCGTGGTAGTCCAGTGGTTAAGACTCCATGCTTCCACTGGAGGGGGCTTGGGTTCAATCCCTGGTTGGGGAACCAAGATCCCAACCAGATCTTGGTGTACATAGCCTGGCCAAAGACAAACAAACAAACAAACATAAAACCCAAGGCTTTTTAACTAGCTGTGTTATCGTAGGCAGCATGTCTGTTTTGCTAAGCCTCTATAAACATTAGGAGGAATGGTATTTTTTGAAAGACCTCTCCCAAACACTTGTATCTTTATATTAATCCCTGAATCCTGTAGCTTCCTGAGGAACTGCCCATTGACTTGTTAAGGGTTAAAGAGAAAAACTGCGGGGGAAAGAAAGAGGGTGGGAGAGTCTTTGCATGCTTTTCTCTCACCCTGTGGGTGTCAACATCGCTGACAGAGCACTGCACCCCATGGCTCTCCAATGATGGGTTTGTTTGGCAACTACGGTCAATGGGTCACTTGGAAATTTCTATCTAAAGGACTTAGGAAATCAGAATTTAACTTTAGACCACTCAGGCAACTTAATAATGTGGTGAACTGTGCAAAGCACTGGGCTGGGAGGCAGGAGACCTGGGTGCTAGTCCTAACTCCTTTGGTGACTCTGGAATATCATTATAGTTGTGGCAGTCAGCTTGCAGGTATTGCACTTGGGGGTTTCCTCCACGATGTCCTCCCAACCTGGGAGGAGCTGACTGTTATTTCACAGGGGAGAGTCTAGAGTACTGAGAAGTTCTATCACTTGCTCTGGCTGGTAAGTAGCTCAAGTGGGAATTCAAACCCAGGTGAATGTACTCCACAGGTACCATACTTACTTGACCTGTTTATTACCTCCCTCCAAATTAGGAGCAAGTTCTGACTTGCTTTATATTTTTGATTCTTACATAGCTAAAATTACCATTAAACTATGTTTTAGCTCAGGAGATAAGAGCTAACTGGTTCCCTCAAGGTCTCTGATTGAGAAATACCCCACCTCAGGGACTTCCAACCAGTCCATTCTAAAGGAGATCAGTCCTGAGTGTTCATTGGAAGGACTGATATTGAAGCTGAAACTCCAACACTTTGGCCACCTGATGCGAAGAGCTGACTCATTTGAAAAGACCCTGATGCTGGAAAAGACTGAGGGCAGGAGGAGAAGGGGACGACAGAGGATGAAATGGTTGGATGACATCACCGACTCAATAGACATGGGTTTGGGTAGACTCCGGCATTTGGTGATGGATAGGAAGGCCTGGCATGGGGTCGCAAAGAGTCGGACATGACAGAATGACTGAACTGAACTGAACTGAACAGGGACTTCCCTCGTGGTCCAGTGGTTAAGACTTTGCTTCCAATTAGAGGCTTGAGGTTCAATCCCTGGTTGAGGAACTAAGGTCTCATATGTCCCACGGTGTGGAAAAAAATTTTTTTTAAATAATAAAAACTCTGAAATACCCCACCTCAGCAGCGGATGGTCCCAAGTCCTGAAGGGCTCACTCTCAGTATTGTGAATTCTTAGCAATTCCCAGGACTAGTCCTGGGGCAAGTGAACCATGTCATAATGTCGGTCATTGTGTCCATCCCTGAATCGTCCTGCAGGGTGGCATGGGAGCAGCTTTGCCTGCCCCTTTATCATGACTTCTCCCTCTTTGCTGTACACTGTCCCATATCCCTACAACATTCAACCTTTCAGATTTAATTTCCACAGCCACCCTCCTTAAATTCACATTGCCACCAGTATATCCCTGTTTTGCATATGGGGATAAACTGAGGCTTAGAAAAAGGAGCAGACCTTCTTGGACGCATATGTCCTTTCTACTATTCCGACAGAGTCAACGTTTTCTTCATAAAGTTGCAGGATCTTTACCACCATGCCCATCAGCCACTAGCCACGCTGCTTGAAGGGTGGAGAGGAAGGGAGCTGGAGCCTGTAGCTTAGTTTCCCTGCTTTGAGTACATCCCTCCTTGTTGTGGTTTGAAAGCCTTGCCAGAGATCTCCCCTTCCCCCCACACAGACCCAGGAAGGTGGAAGAAACTAGACTCTTCTACATACTGTGCTTCTGATGTTGTCACTGCAGTTCTCAATTGAAATAGAGGCCGGGTAACTGCAGGGAGGAGGCAATGCTTGGTTGTCTGTGGTTTTAGCTCAAGGGTCACCTTCTACACCAAGAAGCTGGGGATTCTGCCTCCCTCCCAGACATTATCAGGGCCAGCCAGAAGCAAAACTGGCTCTAGGGCTACACTTCAATAAAAATAAAATAAACTGACTTTAGGGCTGTACTTCAGTTAAAAACAAGCAAACAAACAGACAGACTCTAGGGCCAGTACTGGATTCCAATCCCATCCTATCAACGAGCCAGGGCGTGGCCTGGGGTAAGGTGCCTTAGCTTCCCCATGTGCCTGTGTTGGGGGATAGATCACTATATCCTGAGGGCTTTCTGACAGTCTCCCCTCCTGCCCCTTTAAGTTCTCAAGTTGATTCAGCCTCTGACTGCATTTCTTGCAGCCTTGGTCTCCCCATGTGCACAATGCATTGGGGGTCAACACCCTTCTCGGGGTTCTTGCCACTACAAGCTTCCAGACTGGAAGACAGAAATGGAGATGGCAGTAAAGAGCACTCACGTTATGCCCTTGGTTGTCTCCATGCTGGGTGACTCGGAAGGGCTTCCATCCAAGAAACTGGAGTCTGTGTTCGGCAGCTTCTTGGCACTTTCAGGAGGGGACCTGAGGTCCAGATTGAGGTCAACAGCTTCCTGGGGATCCCTGGCACTCTTTGCCATGGACATGGCTGTTCAGAAAGAGAGGGCTCCCAGTGATGGAGGGGGAGCACTGAGCAGGAAGGTGTCCAGTCAGGTGCAAAACCCCAGCTCTGCGGCTTGCGCCTTTTTGCAGGCTCCGGCCAAGTGGGAAAGAGGCCCCGCCCACCTCCCCCGGAGGGTGTGCCTCCTGCCTGAAGAAACCCAGGGAAGACGAACAATCCCCAGACTGGGGAGGAAAGGAGGGGAGGGAAGGGGTCTGGGAAGGGAGTCATTCCTGCTTACCTAACAACAGTAGTGGCAACAGCAACTATAATACTGATCATTTTGAGGACTAATATTTTTAAGCATTTCTCTAAAGGATAGATGCTCTTCTAAGCACTTTCCCTATATTTTCTCACTTAGTCCTATACATTAAATAGTGAGGAAATCAGGCTCTGAACTAAAAGGACCTGCCTAAGGTCACATAAGTAAAAAAGTGACAGAGTAGGGATGAGAGCTCAACACATCCATCCAGTTTTTTAGCCAATAATCCATGTCTGCCTCCAAGAGAACACCTACCCTTCTCCACCTCCACAGGGGCAGGGGCCCCACTTCCCACTGGCTGCATATCTGCTGTAAGGCATCCTTCTAGGAGCTCCCCTTTATTAAGCTGGGAAAAAAAGGAACCTCACTTACTCACCTCTAACTACTTCTTAGCTTTTGTAAGGATTCAGGGAGAGAGGAGGATTCTTTCAGAAAGGGTCAGAGAGGCAGAGATTCCTCAACCCCGAGGGAGTGAGATGCCTAAAGTCACGTGACCGTCAAACAGAACTGTGCGGCTAAAGAAGGCTTTGGAGGTTTCTCTTGTGTTCCATTCTCTGTCATTATCTCTGCTTCAGTGACAGATGAATGGGCCAAAATTTCCTCCTCCCTCAAAATTACAGCACTTTGCTCAAGCCATACCATTCTCTACATAATTATCTCATGTGCCACGAGCTTTATTTAGGTGATCCTACAGCCAACTGGTAGCATCTGAAACATATTTGTCTGGGTTCCTCCCTTACATGGTACCCTTTCCAAGGTCCTACATGCAATTTTGAATTTGTAATTTTGTGATCTTTTTCTTAAGGAGGCTCTCTCCACTGGTAACTGCTATCCCAACCCCCTTCCCAGTGGTATGAACTTCAGACTCCACAAAGCCTATCTACTTCTCCGGGTAGCACTGTTATTTTGTTTTTACAGATGTGGAAACTGAGGCTTAGGGAAGTAAAGAATAGCTTGCCCACAGCCACGGCAAATCCTCAGCAGACCCCAAACTCTAAGCTTTGACCACTACCCTGAACGTTTGGATTGAATCCTGGCCCCACCCCTTCAAGTTTCTCGCCCTGAATCAACAGAAACACTCACCACGGTTTGAGAAACATCCTCTGTTCACTCATCTGGCACCATTACGTGGCAGTGCTCCTGGCCTGCGTGCGGGCAGGACGCACCCTCTGGTCTGCTCGTTGCTGTTGTTCAGTCATCCAGTCATGTCTGACTCTTTGTGACCCCATGGACTGCAGCATGCCAGGCCTTCCTGTCCCTCATCATCTCCTGGAGTTTGCCCAAGTTCATGTCCATTGCATTGGTGATGCCATCCAGCCATCTCATCCTTCTGTCTTCAGTCTTTCTCAGCATCAGGGTCTTTTCCAGTGAGTTGGCTGTTCGCATCAGGGGACCAAAGTATTGGAGCATCAGCATCAGTCCTTTCAATGAATATTCAGGGTTGATTTCTCCTTGCTGTCCAAGGGACTCTCAATCTTCTCCAGCACCACAGTTTGAAAGCATCAATTCTAAGGCACTCTGCCTTGTTTATTGGTCCAGCTCTCACAACCATATGGAAAGACCATAGCCTTGAATATATGGACCTTTGTTGGCAAAGGAATGTCTTTGCTTTTCAACACATTGTCTAGGTTTGTCATAGATTTCCTGCCAAGAAGCAACTGTCCTCTAATTTCATGGCTGCAGTCACCATCCATAGTGATTTTACAGTCCAGGATAGCACTGAGATTCCATCTCATCCACCGATAGACCTTTGTTCTTGCTCAGGCCACAGGATCAGTAAGACTGTCAAGAACCTTGAGATGTTCAGATATAAGACTAGTTTCAGGGACTTCCCTGGTGGTCCAGCGGTTAGGACTCCATGCTTTCACTGAGCTGGCCCCATGTTCAATTCCTTGTCTTTGGTGAAGTTAAGATCCCACAAGTTGTGCTGAGGCAAAAAAAAAAAAAAGACTAGTTCTTGCTTTTCTCTCCAAGTTGTGAGAAGAACCCTGAGTTAATCTTCAAACTATTGAAAACAGGGCTGACTGAATAATCAGAATTTGGCTAGGTCCCTTCCCAGATATCACTGCTTAAAAGAAAACTTGCAGGGCACTGCCTGCAGTCTTTCAACTTGTTGTACTAGCCGTCAGCCAGCAAGAGGGACTCTTCCAGGATGGAGCCTCCAAAATACACCTTTCTAACACTGGCCCAGGCATATGTAGCTCTGGCCTCCACTACAGCTCTACCATAAAGTTGCTGCCATCCTGGGAAAGCTACTGCTCCTCTTCCCCCGCTTGGAGAAATAGGTATTAGATTAGAGAGGACCTCTGAGGAACTGAGGACCCCAAGGTCTGGGCTTTTCATTCCCAGTGGATGCTGAGATGCAAGCCCAGCTTCCCTTGGGTTGGGACCCAGACAACTTAAGTGAGGACAGTCTAAACTGCTTGATGTCTCCATAGAGGGTGGAACAAATGGGATTTAAATAGTGAAAATTTTTTATGACCCTTTAGAGTAAACAGAGAACCCTTTTTTCAGTTTTTTATGGCAGCTTGGAAACTTGGAGTATTATCAGAATCATTTAGGGAGATAATAAAGCGCACAGAGATCCAGACTTATTGAAGTAGGGAGAATTTGGGCCTTTGTATTTTTACCAAGTTTCCCAGGTGGTTCTCATACTGGCCAGAGTTTGAGTTCCACTCAGGTGGTGCAGTGGTAAAGAATCTGCCTGCCAACGCAGGAGATGCAGGAGATGTGGGTTCAATTCCTGGATCAGGAAGATTGCCTATAGTAGGAAATGGTAACCCATTCCAGGATTCATGGAAAATCCCATGGACAGGGGAGCCTGTTGGGCTATAGTTCATGAAGTTACAAAAGAGTCAGACATGACTTAGTGACTAAACCACAGTGCATAGTAGAAACTCCAAAGTTAAACAAACAAAAAATACCCTTCAACTTACCTAGTTTATGTGTTTCAAGACTTTGGGGTTCCTTATGTAAATCAAATTTCCAAATGAATTTTCAGGCCTGCCATTCCAGTTCTACAAGGATTAGGCCATTAGCCAGTGCAATCGCCCACTGACTGCACCCCTGAAGGAAATTCAGGAAGCATTCTGTACTTTGACTTGGGTCTAGATACTTAAGATGCATATCTAAAGAATAATTTCAATGAACTCAGTTTCTTATATCTTCCAATCCAAAGAAAAATACTAAAAATTTTAACTTGGAATGTGCATTTTTTTCTGATTAGCAGTAGTCTTTTGATGTTTGTGTATGTTTTTTTCCAGCAGGAAAAACTCATATATCCTGGCTCCTCCTCCCTTATCTCTCTGGATCGGTTCCTCAGAAGTATCTGAGAGGCTGTCTCCTGGGCTATAGTCCTCAGTAAGGTCCCAGAATCAAACCTAACTCACAGCTTTGACATTGTGCATTTTTCTTTCAGTCATCAGTTCTGGTGACCATAAAAGGATTCAGAGAAGGCTTTTCTCCTTGGACTGAACTCTATGAGGGTCCAGAGTCTTGGTACTAGCAGAGGCCCCTCATGCCTGTCTGCCTCTTTTGGTGTGTCCAGACAATTTGGGTAAAACTCTCCTGGATCTTCGATCTCCCATTATTGGCTGGTGATCCTGTTTTATTTGGTGTGGATAAATTCCTCGCTGTGGGGAGTAGGTTTTGCTTGATCTTAGTTTTGGAAGAGAATGTGGATTGCCTCAGTTGAAAAACACTGAGTAGGTTTAGACTGAGTGATTAGGTAGGAGATTGGCCTGTTGATTTCCTGTTGAATTGGCTACTTTAACTGAGTCTGTCAGAATAAAAGTGGAAATGTTGCACAAGTTTTCAGCTCTGAAGAAAAAAAGGGACATCTCCTCCTGGCCAGCAATGACTTTCTCAGGCAGTGAGAAACTTGCAGGAGTGGTGGAGGCAAGTCCTCATACCATGTAGCAGTCCTGTAGGGAAACCCAGTTATTTAGTTTTTAAAAAAGAACTTGTTCCTCTGGGGAACCACATTTAACAGCTGGCCACTGAATGATCTGAGCACCCACTGTGGTCTTAGACTACCAGAGGGAAACATCAAGACAGGTAAAAGAGCTGCAAGAACTCTACAGTGACACCTAGAGGAGTTAAGCTCACAGACAATACACTGGTCCACCACATAATTAGTACATAATTAGTAGCAGGTTTTTCCTGACAAACCAACAAATAGGAAACAAAGCTTTAAAAAAAAAAAGGAGCAACAGATTGCCAGTTTCCAACTATCCATCCAACTAACACTCCAGCCCAGTTCACGTAAGTTACCTATGGAAATTATCCTTTCAAATACTTAATTCAGACAATTGTTATTCAATCGCTCAGTTGTATCCAACTCTGCAGTCCCATGGACTGCAGCATGCCAGGCTTCCTTGTCCTTCACTATCTCTTGAGGTTTGCTCAAACTCATGTCCATTGAGCCAATGATGCCATTGAACCATCTCATCCTCTGTAGGCCTTTTCTCCTCCTACCCTCAATCTTTCCCAGCATCAGGGTCTTTTCCAATGAGTCAGTTCTTCACACCAGGTGGCCAAAGTATTGGAACTTCAGTTTCAGCATCAGTCCTTCCAATGAATATTCAGGACTGATTTCCTTTAGGACTGACTGGTTTGATCTCCTTGTTGTCCAAGGGATTCTCAAGAGTCTTCTCCAGCACCACAATGTGAAAGCATCAGTTCTTCAGTGCTCAGCCTTCTTTATGGTCCAACTCTCTTCACTTGTTAAAGAAACTGAAATATATCTGTATATGCTAACATGGAGGCATGTTCAGGAAATATTATTGTGAAATATGAAATGCTCAACACATTAAATATATCATTTTTCTAAAAATAAGAAGGAAACCACATATACACAGAATCACAGACTAACATGCAAACATAGAAAATACACATACAAACATACACACTGCCTTGGTCTGAATGTTTGTATCCCTCTGAAATTCATATATTAAAATCCTAAAAAAAATAAAATCCTAATGCCCAATGTGATGATACTAGCATATATGGCCTTTAAGAGATGATTAGGTTATGAGGGTGGAGGCTTCATGAATGAGATTAATACTTTTGGAAAAGTAACCCAAGACAAAATGAGAAATCACAATCCAAAAGAAGATCCTCACCTGACCAAGCTACTACTCTGATCTTGGTGTTCCAGCCTCTAAAATTATGAAAAATAAAATTCTGTTATTATAAGCCACCTCATCTGAGGCATTTCATGTAGCAGAGTGAATGGACAAAGACATACACATTATATCCATGTTCATATATGCTCAAAAAAGGTCTGAAAGAATTTATAATAGTTCCTTCTATACTGTAGAAGTATAGGTGGAGACCTATGGGTGGAAAATTTTGTTTTAATTTTAAATGTTTTGATTTTCAAAGACATACATGCTATTTCTGCAGCAAAATCAAATATTTTGAAAATAAGAATGAAAGTGAAAGTGTTAGTGGCTCAGTCCTGTCCCACTCTTTGTGACTCCATGGACTGTATGTAGCCCACCAGGCTCTTCTGTCCATGAAATTCTCCAGGCAAGAATAGTGGGTAGCCATTCCCTTCTCCAGGGGATCTTCCCAACCTAGGGATCAAACTTGAGTCTCTCACATTGCAGGCAGATTTTTTACCATATGAGCCAGGGTGTTATAGGCCAATATCTTTGATGAATATAGATGCAAAATGTCTCAATAAAATATTAGCAAACTCAGTCCAATAACACATAAAAAATATCATGCACCTGACCAAATTGGAGTCATCCCAGGGTCACCAGGATGGTTCAATATACACAAATCAATTGTTGTGATGTACCACATTAAAAAAAAAAAGATGACAAAAACCACGATAATCTCAATAGATGCAGAAAATCATTTGCTAAAAATTCAACATCCATTCATGATAAAAACTCTCACCAAAGTGGGTAGAGAGGAACATATCTCAACATAATAAAAGCTATTTATGACAAACCCACAACAAATAGAATACTCAATAGTGAAAAACTGAAAACCTTCCTACTAAAATCTGGAGCCAGACAAAGATGCCCACTCTCACCACTTTTATTCAACATAGTATCTGAAGTCCTAGCCACAGCAATCAGGCAAGAAAAAGAAATAAAATGTATCAAATAGGAAGAGAAGAGGTAAAATTGTTATCACATATGGAAAACCCTAGAGACTCCACACAAACGGTTACTAGAACTGATAAATGAATTCAGCAAAGTAGTAGGAGACAATATTAATGTACAGAAATCTGTTGTATTTCTTTACACTAACAATAAAATATCAAAAAGGAATGTAAAAAAGAAACAAACCCTTTTAAAACTGCATAAAAATACTTAGGAATAAACCTGACCAAGGAGATGAAAGGCTTATATGCTAAGAACTATAAAACATTAATAAAGGAAAATTTACATGGAACCATAAAAGACCCCAAATTGCCAAAACAATCCTGAGGAAAAAGAACAAAGCAGGAGGCATAATCCCCCCAAACTTTAGATAATACCCAAAGCTACAGTAATCAAGACAACATGATATCGGTACAAAAAACAGATCTATGGATCAATGGGACAGAACAGAGTCCAGAAATAAACCCACACATCTTGAGTCATTTAACTTTTGACAGAGGAGGCAAGAATATATGATGGAGGAAACACAGTCTCTTTAGCAAGTGATGTTGGGAAAGCTGGACAGCTACATGTAAATTAATGAAGTTAGAACACACCCTCCTACCATACATAAAAACAAACTCAAAATGGCTTAAAGACTTAAATATAAGACATTATGCTGTAAAACTCTAGAACATAAGCAAAATATTCTCTGACATAAATTACACCAATGTTTTCTTCAGCCTCTCTCCCAAGGTAATAGAGATTAAAGGCAAAAATAAACAAATGGGACCTAACCAAACTTACAAGCTTTGGCACAGCAAAGAAAAACATTAACAAATGAAAAGATAACTGGGAGAAAATATTTGGGAGAAAATATTTGCAAATGATGTGACTGACAAAGGCTTAATTTACAAATTTCCAAACAGCTCATACAATTCACTAACAAAAAGACCAAGTGACCCAATCAAAAAAATGGGCAGAATATCTAAATAGACATTTCTCCAAAGAAGACATACAGATGGCCAACAGGCCTATCTGGAACAAGGTCTGACACTTGGTAAGTAAGTGTTTAATGAATAAGTCTGGAGGACTCCAGTTACTCATAAGCTTTGAGGAACTCTATTCTGTCAGGTCATCAATTCATCATCTTCTGGAATTGTGACACTAGACGGAGACTGAGCCATCAGGCCTTGAAAACTGCTTCAGCAGAAAGCGTGTAGGAAAGCTCTATGCCTAGCCCTCAGCAAAGGTTTGCTGTATAAAGGAAGGAAGCAACAGAAGCTCTCTACATTTATGAGGACTTCTCCTAGCTTTCGTCTCCCCCTCTCAGATGTCAAACACTCACAAGTATGTAAATACAAATCAGGCATAGACAGACACGGGAGTCTAAATAGCGAATAAACATACGAAGAGATGATCAACTGTATGGAAACAATGAAATGAATCTTCTTTTTCTTAAAAGGCAGGTTGGAAAGCATAAAATGTAAAACACAAAAGAGGTTTAACAATAGCAGGTGCTGGCAAAGGTGTGAGGAAAGAAGTCCTTTCATACTCTGTTCAGTTCAGTTCAGTTCAGTCGCCCAGTCGTGTCTGACTCTTTGCGACCCCACGAACCACAGCACATCAGGTCTCCCTGTCCAATACCAATTCCTCGAGCCTACCCAAACCCATGTTCATTGAGTCGGTGATGCCATCCAACCATCTCATCCTCTGTCATCCCCTTCTCCTCCTGCCCTCAATCTTTCCCAGCATCAGGGTCTTTTCAAATGAGTCACCTCTTCGCATCAGGTGCCCAAAGTATTGGTGTTTCAGCTTCAATATCACTCCTTCCAATGAACACCCAGAACTGATCTCCTTTAGGATGGACTGGTTGGACCTCCTTGCAGTCCAAGGGACTCTCAAGAATCTTCTCCAACACCACAGTTCAAAATCATCAATTCTTCAGCGCTCAGCTTTCTTCACAGTCAACTCTCACATCCATACATGACCACTGGAAAAACCATAGCCTTGACTAGATGGACCTTTGTTGGCAAAGTAATGTCTCTGCTTTTGAATATGCTATCTAGGTTGGTCATAACTTTCCTTCCAAGGGTAAGCGTCGTTCAATTTCATGGCTGCAATCAACATCTGCAGTGATTTTGCAGCCCCTAAAAATAGTCTCTCACTCTTTCCACTGTTTCCCCATCTATTTGTCATGAAGTGATGGGATCAGATGCCATGATCTTAGTTTTCTGAATGTTGAGCTTTAAGCCAACTTTTACACTCTCTTTTTTCACTTACATCAAGAGGCTCTTTAGTTCTTCTTCACTTCCTGCCAAATAGGTGGTGTCATCTGCAAATCTGAGGTTATTGATATTTCTCCCTGCAATCTTGATTTCAGCTTGTGCTTCATCCAGTCCAGCATTTCTCATGATGTACTCTGCATATAAGTTGAATAAGCAGGGTGACAATATACAGCCTTGACATACTCCTTTCCCTATTTGGAACTAGTCTGTTGTTCCATGTCCAGTTCTAACGGCTGCTTTTTGACATGCATATAGGTTTCTCAAGAGTCAGGTCAGGTGGTCTGGTATTCCCATCTTTTTCAGAATTTTCCAGTTTATTGTGATCCACACGGTCAAAGGCTTTGGCATAGTCAATAAAACAGAAGTAGATGTTTTTCTGGAACTCCCTTGCTTTTTCAATGATCCAGTGGATATCAGCAATTTGATCTCTGGTTCCTCTGCCTTTTCTAAAACCAGCTTGAACATCTGGAAGTTCACGGTTCACATATTATTGATCCTGGCTTGGAGAATTTTGAGCATTGCTGTGCTAGCATGTGAGATGTGTGCAACTGTGTGGTAGTTTGAGCATTCTTTGGCATTGCCTTTCTTTGGGACTGGGGTGAAAACTGACCTTTTCCAGGCCTGTGGCTACTGCTGAGTTTTCCAAGTTTGCTGGCATGTTGACTGCAGCACTTTCACAGCATCATCTCTTTTTTTTAAATTTTTTTACTTTACAATACTGCATTGGTTTTGCCATACATCAACATGAATCTGCCACGGGTGTACATAAATTCCCACTCCTGAACCCCCCTCCCACCTCCCTCCCCATACCATCCCTCTGGGTTATCCCAGTGCACCAGCCCCAAGCATCCTGTATCCTGCATCGAACCTAGACTGGCAATTCATTTCTTATATGATATTATACATGTTTCAATGCCATTCTCCCAAATCATCCCGCCCTCTCCTTCTCCCACAGAGTCTAAAAGTCTGTTCTGTACATCTGCCTCTCTTTTGCTGTCTCGCATACCGGGTTATCGTTACCATCTTTCTAAATTCCATATATTTCACAGCATCATCTTTTATGATTTGAAATAGCTCAACTGGAATTCCATCCCCTCCACTAGTTTTGTTTGTAGTGATGCTTCCTAAGGCCCACTTGACTTTGCATTCCAGGATGTGTGGCTCTAGGTGAGTGATTACACCATTGTGGTTATCTGGGTCATGAAGATCTTTTTTGCATAGTTTTTCTTTATTCTTGCCACCTCTTTTTAATACCTTCTGCTTCTGTTAGGTCCATACCATTTCTGTCCTTTATTGAGCCCATCTTTGCATGAAATGTTCCCTTGGTATCTCTAATTTTCTTGAAGAGATCTCTAGTATTTCCCATTCTATTGTTTTCCTTTATTTCTTTGCACTGATCACTAAGGAAGGCTTTCTTATCTCTCCTTGCTATTCTTTGGAACTCTGCATTCAGATGCTTATATCTTTCCTTTTCTCCTTTTCTTTTGGCTTCTCTTTTCATAGCTGCTTGTAAGGTCTCCTTAGAGAACCATTCTGCCTTTTTGCATTTCTTTTTCTTAGGGATGGTCTTGATCACTGCCTCCTGTACAGTGTCACGAATCTCTGTCCATAGTTCTTCAGGCACTCTGTCTATCAGATCTAATCCGTTGAATTTATTTCTCACTTCCACTGTATAATCATAAGGGATTTGATTTAGGTCATACCTGAATGGTATGGTGGTTTCCCCTACTTTCTTCAATTTAAGTCTGAATTTGGCAATAAGGAGTTCATGATCTGAACTCCGGCTGTCAGATCCTGGTCTTGTTTTTGCTGACTGTACAGAGCTTCTCTATCTTTGGATGCAAAGAATATAATCAATCTGATTTTGGAATTGACCATATGGTGATGTCCATGTGTAGAGTCTTCTCTTGTGTTGTTGGAAGAGGGTGTTTGCTATGACCAATGCATTCTTTTGGCAAAACTATTAGCCTTTGCCCTGCTTCATTTTGTACTCCAAGGCCAAATTTGCCCGTTACTCCAGGTGTTTCTTGACTTCCTACTTTTGCATTCCAGTCCCCTATAATAAAAAGGACATCTTTTTTGGGTGTCAGTTCTAGAAGGTCTTGTAGGTCCTCATAGAATCATTCAACTTCAGCTTCTTCAGCATTACTGGTTAGGGCATAGACTTGGATTACTGTGATATTGAATGGTTTGCCTTGGAAATGAACAGAGATCTTTCTGTTGTTTTTGCGGTCACATCTAAGTACTGCATTTCGGACTCTTTTGTTGACTATGATGGCTATTCCATTTCTTCTAAGGGATTCTTGCCCACAATAGTAGATATAATGGTCATCTGAGTAAAATTCGCCCATTCCAGTCCATTTTAGTTCACTGATTCCTAAAATGTTGATGTTCACTCTTGCCATCTCCTGTTTGACCACTTCCAATTTGCCTTGATTCATGGACCTAACATTCTAGGTTCCTATGCAATATTGCTCTTTACAGCATGGACTTTACATACACCATTCACATCCACAACTGGTGTTGTTTTTCCTTTGGCTCCGTCTCTTCATTCTTTCTGGAATTATTTCTCCACTGATCTCCAGTAGCATATTGGGCACCTACCAACCTGGGGAGTTCATCTTTCAGTATCCTATCATTTTGCCTTTTCATTCTGTTCATGGGGTTCTCAAGGAAAGAATACTGAAGTGGTTTGCCATTTCCTTCTCTGGTGGACCACGTTTTGTCAGAACTCTTCACCATGACCAGTCCGTCTTGGGTGGCCCTACACGGCATAGCTCATAGTTTCATTGAGTTAGACAAGGCTATGGTCCAGATAAGACCATAAGTGATAAGTGATCAGACTGGTTAGTTTTCTGTGATTATGGTTTTTGTGGTTTCCATTTGAATGCAGAGTTCCAAAGAATAGCAAGGAGAGATAAGAAAGCCTTCCTTAGTGATCAGTGCAAAGAAATAAAGGAAAACAATAGAATGGGAAATACTAGAGATCTCTTCAAGAAAATTAGAGATACCAAGGGAACATTTCATGCAAAGATGGGCTCAATAAAGGACAGAAATGGTATGGACCTAACAGAAGCAGAAGGTATTAAAAAGAGGTGGCAAGAATAAAGAAAAACTATGCAAAAAAGATCTTCATGACCCAGATAACCACAATGGTGTAATCACTCACCTAGAGCCACACATCCTGGAATGCAAAGTCAAGTGGGCCTTAGGAAGCATCACTACAAACAAAACTAGTGGAGGGGATGGAATTCCAGTTGAGCTATTTCAAATCATAAAAGATGATGCTGTGAAATATATGGAATTTAGAAAGATGGTAACGATAACCCGGTATGCGAGACAGCAAAAGAGAGGCAGATGTACAGAACAGACTTTTAGACTCTGTGGGAGAAGGAGAGGGCGGGATGATTTGGGAGAATGGCATTGAAACATGTATAATATCATATAAGAAATGAATTGCCAGTCTAGGTTCGATGCAGGATACAGGATGCTTGGGGCTGGTGCACTGGGATAACCCAGAGGGATGGTATGGGGAGGGAGGTGGGAGGGGGGTTCAGGAGTGGGAATTTATGTACACCCGTGGCAGATTCATGTTGATGTATGGCAAAACCAATGCAGTATTGTAAAGTAAAAAAATTTAAAAAAAAGAGATGATGCTGTGAAAGTGCTGCAGTCAACATGCCAGCAAACTTGGAAAACTCAGCAGTAGCCACAGGCCTGGAAAAGGTCAGTTTTCACCCCAGTCCCAAAGAAAGGCAATGCCAAAGAATGCTCAAACTACCACACAGTTGCACACATCTCACATGCTAGCACAGCAATGCTCAAAATTCTCCAAGCCAGGATCAATAATATGTGAACCGTGAACTTCCAGATGTTCAAGCTGGTTTTAGAAAAGGCAGAGGAACCAGAGATCAAATTGCTGATATCCACTGGATCATTGAAAAAGCAAGGGAGTTCCAGAAAAACATCTACTTCTGTTTTATTGACTATGCCAAAGCCTTTCCACTGGTCATGTATGGATGTGAGAGTTGGACTGTGAAGAAAGCTGAGCGCTGAAGAATTGATGCATTTGAACTGTGGTGTTGGAGAAGACTCTTGAGAGTCCCTTGGACTGCAAGGAGATCCAACCAGTCCATCCTAAAGGAGATCAGCCCTGGGATTTCTTTGGAAGGAATGATGCTAAAGCTGAAACTCCAGTATTTTGGCCACCTTATGTGAAGAGTTGACTCACTGGAAAAGACTCTGATGCTAGGAGGGATTGGGGGCAGGAGGAGAAGGGGACGACAGAGGATGAGATGGCTAGATGGCATCACTGACTCGATAGACGTGAGTCTGAGTGAACTCTGGGAGTTGGTGATGGACTGGGAGGCCTGGCGTGCTGCGATTCATGGGGTCCCAAAGAATTGGACATGACTGAGTGACTGAACTGAACTGAAGCCTTTGACTGTGTGGATCACAACAAACTGTGGCATATTCTTCATGAGACAGGAATACTGGACCACCTGACCTGCCTCTTGAGAACACTGTATGCATGTCAGGAAGGTACAGTTAGAACTGGACATGGAACAACAGACTGGTTCCAAATACGAAAAGGAGTACATCAAGGCTGTATATTGTCACCCTGCTTATTTCACTTTTATGCAGAGTACGTCATGAAAAACACTGGGCTGGATGAAGCACAAGCTGAAATCAAGATTTCTGGGAGAAATATCAATAACCTCAGATATGCAGATGACACCACCTTTATGGCAGAAAGCGAAGAAGAACTAAAGAGCCTCTTGATGAAAGTGAAAGAGGAGAGTGGAAAAGTTGGCTTCAAGCTCAACATTCAGAAAACAAAAATCATGGCATCTAGTTCCATCACTTCGTGGCGAATAGGTGGGGAAACAATTGAAACAATGACAGGCTTTCTTTCGGGGGGCTCCAAAATCACTGCAGATGGTGACTGCAGCCATAAAATTAAGAAGCACTTACTCCATCAAAGAAAAGTTATGACCAACCTAGACAGCATATTAAAAAGCAGAGACATTACTTTGCCAACAAAGTCCATCTAGTCAAGGCTATGGTTTTTCCAGTAGTCACGTATAGATGTGAGAGTTGGACTATAAAGAAAGCTGAGCACTGAAGAATTGATGCTTTTGAACTGTGGTGTTGGAGAAGACTCTTGAGAGTCCCATGGACTGCAAGAAGATCCAACTAGTCTATCCTAAAGAAATCAATCCTGAATATTCATTGGAAGGACTGATGCTGAAGCTGAAACTCCAATACTGTGGCCACCTGATGGGAAGAAGTGACTCATTTGAAAAGACCCTGATGCTGGAAAAGATTGAAGGTGGGAGGAGAAGGGGACGATGGAGGTTGAGATGATTGGATGGCATCACACACTCAGTGGACATGAGCTTGAATAAACTCCTGGAGTTGGTAATGGACAGGGAGGCCTGGCATGCTGCAGTCCATGGGGTCACAAAGAGTTGGATATGACTGAGTGACTGAACTGAACTGCACTGAACAGTCCTGGTTATGGTTCAAGTCTCAGGGGCTTCAGTGATGCCTCTCTTTCCTGGTCAGAATTAATTCTCCTTTTGAGTTCCTTTTTGAGGACTTATCTAAGGACCAATTCAAGAGAACAGTATTTATTTAATGCTGTTCTTTCTTTTCTTTTTTATAAATGATGAGTATGGATTACTGAGAAAATTAAGTCTCAGTGATCAGATTATATTTTTCTAAACATAGGTGGCTCAGCTGGTAAAGAATCTGCTGCCTGCAATGTGAATGACCTGGGTTCGATCCCTGGGTTGGGAAGATCCCCTGGAGAAGGGAACAGCTACCCACTCCAGTATTTTGGCCTGGAGAATTCAAAGGACTATGTATAGACCATGGGGTTGCAAAGGGTCAGACATGACTGAATGACTTGCACAAACATTATTTATATATTAGATTAAGAATGTGAATTTCTGTTCTTTAGGGCCATACTTACAATAGCCAAAAATCGATGGGGGAGGGGGGGCTTCCCTGGTAGCTCTGATGGTAAAGAATCTGCCTGGAATGCAGGAGACCCTGGTTCGATACCTGGGTTGGGAAGCTTCCCTGGAGAAGGGAAAGTCTACCCATTCCAGTATTGTGGCCTGGAGAATTCCATGGGGTCATATCGAGTTGGACAAGACTGAGCAACTTTCATGTTCACATAAGAAAAAAAGATATGTCTTGGTTTAGATTTTCTTTTTTTTTAAGAAAGAGGGATGACATGTATGGGGTTGCATTTTCAGGGGTCCAGCTTGCTGGCATCTCTTCTCTATGCTGAAGAAATTCTCAGTCATGCCATTACTAATCTCCTCTGTTGAGGGGAAGCCAGCCACACCCTGTACATCATCATTCTGTCTCTGGGGACTGAACTCACTCACTAGCAGCTGCGGAAGCTGAGGATGATGCTTACCTGGGTGGTGGCCCCAAATTTGTGGTAGCTTGAGGCCCAGAGCCTTCTGCATGCTCTAGTGATTGCCAACATCCCTCCATATAGGATGAGTGGATGTGGCCATGGTATGGTCTCATATTTTGTTCTCCAAAGGCAAAACCTGCGAATGGAAGGACCATAATTACTCAGTGGTCCCCATTTATGTTGAGATCCCATTTACCCACTGTTTATCATTCTATATTTATTCATTTCAGCCAACCAAAAGCTCAATACAGAAAAACAAACAAACAAAATAAAACAGGTTCCCTGGTTGCCTACTGGTTAGGATTCCGGGCTTTCACTGCTATGGTCCAGGTTCAATCCCTGGTCAAGGAACTGAGATCGTGAAAGCCTTGAGGTACAGCCAAAAAAAAGAAAAAAGAGAGAGAAAAAAAAGCCAAACTCCAATACATGACACCACTAGGTTCAAGAAACTATTGAACTATAATAGTAACAATTACTAAAAAGGCCTTAAGGGTCTTCTACTCCAGCCACGGTGTAGACTGCACTGGCACCAGGACTGAAGAAACCTTTTTCCTTATTTGTGGTACGTTAGTTGTCTAGAAAACTCTCTACATGTTCATCCTTTATTCCAGCTAACTATCCTTCTATGCTCAGTGAAGGCTCTACTTCTGAGCAGTTCTGTGGCCCATGGATTATGACGATGATGATAGCTGTTAGAGAAAATCACTGTTCAAGTGTGTTAATCTAAGTTGGTGTCTTTGTAGGAGTTGTGCTTCTAGGCTCAGACCACCTGGGGGAGCACCACCCCTAATTTTAGGTCTGGAAAGTGACCTAGCAGCACAGATTTGCAGTCTAAAGTATAATTTTGGATTCCTTTCCATGGGGAGAGAGGGGAGAGACTCTTACATACCAGAACATGCAGTGGATCTTGTCCAAAGGATGAAAAAGGAATGCAGATTGCACTGGCACCAGGGCTGAAGAAATCTTTTTCCTTATTTGTGTTATGAGTTGGTTGTCTAGAAAACTCTCTACATGCTCATCCTTTATTCCAGTTCCAGCTCTCTGAGACCTATGATTCTGTGTCTCAGAGTAGGAATGTGGGAGCATCAGCTCTGAATGATGGTTCAGGCAGCCTTGCTCGTGTGTGTGTGTGTGTGTGCGCGCGTGCGTGCGTGCGTGCGTGCGTGTGTGTGTGTGTGTGTGTGTGTGTGTGTGTGTGGAGAGAGAGAGCGAGCGAGCAGTGGGGGAGCTGGTGGTGAGGAGATCCAGAGACAGTTCTGTCAAAGGAGAACTAAAAAGGAAACTGAAGATAAAAGGAGACCAGAAGGAGAAGTTGAGAAGGAAACTTGGATCTGAGAGCTGGGGGATAGGAGCTTAAGCCTTGGCTTTAGAATTTAACAGCCCTTTGCTCTCTGACAAGCTACATGGCTTCTAGCCTTTGTTTTCATTATCTGTGAGTGGATGTGAGCACATACATTCAGTGCTGATTTTTTTCCAATAATTTTTCTCTTGCTGGATTAGCTCTAGCACTCAAATGTGTCAATTAAGAGCATACCAAAGTAAACAGATTTTTAATATGATGTTTCATAGGTTGTTTAAATAGGCTGACTTGTTGGCAGGAATTGTCACAGAAGTCTTTATTTCTCCCATTTTATAGATGGATAAAATGAGGGCTACTGAAAAGAGAAGATTTAACATTCCACATCTTTCTGTCAGATATTTTCCCCTGGCATGTTAGAGGATGAGGGAACTGTATGGCCAGAGATGCTTAGCCTTCTCATCTGATGCCTTCACTTTACAGATGGGGAGCATGAGGCTCAGAGAGACTATCAATGATCATAGTAATAAGGTTTCTCATTTAATACTGACAATGTGAGCAGCTAGCATTTCTTAGGTATGTATGATGGGCCAGGCAATGTACAAAGTGCTGTAAATGAACTGTTTAGTTCTCACCACAATCCTACCAAGTAGGGATAATTATCTTTATTTTAAAGATAAGAAAATTGAGACCCAGGGACTCTCTTGCTTTAGTTTCTCCATCCATAAAACAAGGAAACTGAACTGAAACAGCATGTCTGGAACTTAAGTCATTTATCACATATGTGTTCTATTTATATTATTTTTCTCATCAAGTCAATAATTTAAAATTAAATTATTTTATTTTATTTGAATTTCAGGGTAGTTTATTGTGTAGCATTATCACAGTAGCTAACTGATATAAGTAGGCTGTAATAAAATTAAATTTTAAAAAGAAGTATTATAACTCAATTCTAAGCCACCATGGATTGAACACATTAACACAAATACATTATTATGAAAGTAAATAGGGGCTTCCCTGATGGTCCAGTGGTTAAGAATCTCCCTTGCCATTCAGAGGACGCTGGTTTGATCCCTGATCCAGGAAGATCCCACATGCCATGGGGCAACTAAGCCCATGGGCAACAATTACCAAGACTAAGTGGCAAAGCTACTGAAGCCCGCACACCTAGAGCCCATGCTCTGCAACAAGAGAAGCCACTGCAATAAGAAGCCTGCCTGCGCACGGCAGCTAGAGAGTAGCCCCTGCCCACCATGGCTAGAGAAAGCCCATGTGAAGCAATAAAGACCCAGCACACCTATAAATAAATAAATAAATACATATATATAAAAGAAAGTAAATAAATGTTACCCATCTCCCCACTAAGTTCATCACACACGTGTCAGAGACACCCTGAAAAACCACCGAATTAAAGAGCTTCCAGATGCAGTCCTATCTCTGACTGTGAACACAGACTCCTGGAGGCTGGTGGGGCCTGACATTGAAGAACAATACTCTTTAAGAGACATCAGCCATGAAAAGGAACAAATTGACTTTCAGGTCAATTCCACTGTAAACAAAATGACTTCCAGGCAATTTACAACAAATGGGACTCCAGAAGCCTCCAAAGGTTCTTTATTCTTTCTGGCTAAGGGGATATACTTTTGCAGCCAGGCAAGTGGTAAGTGGATGACCTTCTCCTGGGGGGTTTCCATCGTGGCTCAGGTGGGTTGGGGGGTGGTCCCCAGGAGATAAAGGCTATCTGAAGCATTCCCACACAGCTTCCTTTCCTTACCTTGTTTTTAGCTCGAGAAGAAGAAACATTAGCAGCTATTCCAACTCAACCTTGTGGCACTCAATAGGCTTTGGGTCCAGCAGCATTATTGGGGGTGTGTAATCCATACATGCAGTTATAAAGTACTTTGGAGTGTTGGGACTCAGAGTACTGTTTGAGGACCAGCAGTGTTGGCCTCACTTGGAGGCTTGTTAGGGAAGTAGAATCTCAGGTGGCACCCAGACTGCTGAACCAGAACCCGACTTGTAACAAGGGCCCCAAGTGATTTGTGTGCACATCGGAGTTCGTTCTGAGTTGCTGCTGGTCTGAAAACCACACTCTGCATAGCAAGCCTTCACCCCTATACTTGGCTGATCATTCAGATCAACTGGGGAACTCTAAACTCCCCATATTCCTAGATTCCAAATTCCAAAGATTCAGATCCTATACAACTAGGGAAGGTTCCTGGGAGTCTATTATTAGACAAGGTCTCAAAGTGATTCTGAAGCTTAGCCAAGTTTGGAGGAAGTAACAGCTTGTATTTAGGGAGAACTACGTATCAGGCAGGGGCACAAGCTCTTTACAGATATTAATCCATTTGGTCCTCACAATAGGCTTAGGAGATAGTTTGTAGTATTAGTCCCACTTTCCAGATGGGAAAACTGAGGTATAGAAAAGCAAGGTTATTTACCAAATTTTGAAGTGATGGAGATATAAATAGAATCAGATAACTTGGCTCTAGAGCATGGTTTCTCAGCTTGAGCACTGTTGATATCTGAGGCTGTCCTGTGCATCACAGGATGTTTAACTGCATCCCTGGCTTCTATCTAGTAGTTCTACCCCCTCCTACTTGTGACAACCAGAAATAAATCCACACATTGCCAAATGACTCCTGGGAGCAAGCTCACTCCTGCCTGAGGACACTGCTCTAAAGTTTATACTTGTATTCACTGAACTCACTCCACTGCTTCTCTAAGAACCACTGGTTTCTCACCAGTAGTTTTTCACAACAGCCTAGAAAAAGAAAAATTATTAGCCTCATTCTAAAAGCCTGACTTATCCAGGGTAACATAGCTTGTGAGCTGCAAAGCTAGGACTCATAGCCACACAGAGATCCAGACATGGTGGATATACGGGTTAAGTTTTTGTGAGTCTTTAATGAGCAAAACTGAAGGCTAGGGATTGAATCTGTCCAATTTTTATTCCTGTTTTATTTTTTCTTTCTTCAAACCTTGTCATGGATGTCTATGGGCTTATCTGCTCAGAAACCCTATCCTCTTAACCTGAAGTGACCCAACCCCACTTCTGAATTAGCTGTGGTTTCTACCAGCACTTTCCTAACTACAGCTGATTTGTTCAGGGGTGGTACTTGACCCAAGCTGAACCACTAAATCAATTCCTTCCCTGGATTACTGAAACCAGACAGATCATCAGATTAGTCTCCTTCTGGTGCCTAAAATGGTAAAAGGTAAAACTCAAGAGCTGTGGACAGAGCTTGTTCACATCAAAAGTAAGGAATGAAGCCAATACTCAGAGCTAACCTGAGCAGGGGCGCTGGAAGCCCTAATGTGACTTGACTCCTGGGTGTGTCTGCTCCCATGCCTGACAGCCTCAGGATACTTCTTGGGGCCTGACTGCTCCATGACAGTTCCCAAGACCTTTCTTACAAATTCTCCTTTTGTTCCCCAGTTACTTTAGGTTGAGTTGAATGACAGTCCTTATTACAGTTTTTTCCCTAAAACCAAAATAACTACTTGTTGTGGGGGTGGTGGGGAGCCCTTCTTAATATCAGTAATCTCCTAAAATTTTGATCCGTGCAAGCATGCCTGATAATCTAGTTCCTGTTATTTTGAATTGGAAAGATTATGTCACATGACAGATCAACCCTAAACACAGCCAATTTTTGTTGTTTTTTAAATTTTATTTATTTATTTATTGAAGTTGTATTTTGAATACGTAAAATAATTTTGGGGAATCTGAATCAACACAGTAGATGGAAGGGTGATAACTATGGACCCAGTCCCCATATTGTACAGAGAATGACCTTTGCTGATGAGTACCATGCAAATTTGCCTCCTATGCAAAGATGGTTAGATATGATTTCAGAATAAATCTCATTGCAGGAGTGAAAACTTTATTATCAACTGAAAAACATCCCAGACCTGTATCTCAGGAAAAGAAAATATAACCTTAGTGCCCTTGCCACTTAATTTTTAAGAAATGTGAAGCTCTCATGTAAACATATCATTATCCTGTTTAACACTTGAATTGTCTTTTTAAATTTATTTTGAAAATGTTTATCTTTTAGAAAAAAAAATTTTTTTTTAATTAGCCAGGTATTAGTTGCAATTTTTGAAACATACCTAAGATAATAACATGTCTATATGTAAGTAATCAACTGATGTTAGGTTCTAAATGCTTGCAATGTGATACTGAACACAAATTAACATGCTTGTTACAAAAAGTTGCTTGTCTACAGTAACATCTTCCATATCCTCTTTGTGGACATTTGTTCTGAGTTCTAAGTTGTCTGTGTGGGATTCTAACATTTGGCTGTGTCTGGAATGTAAGACAATGTAAGAAATACCTCAAGACATTTCTCGCAGATTGTTTTGTTAAACCTGCTGTAGTGAGTCTAGGGACATAAATATAAATGCTTCCTAAACAAATATTGTACAGAAAAATTATAGTGGGATAGATACATTTATTCTATGAAGTTTGGGCATTAAAAAATAGAGAATTGTTCTATTAGGAACACAGTGGAAGAAATTTTCTGTATGGCAATCCTGTACATATGTCAATACAGCTGTATATAAAAAAGCATATGAAAGTGTCAGTCGCTCAGTCATGTCAGGTGATGGCCTGGGGTAAGGAGCTTGCCTGCAGGACGTGCTGGAAGATGAGGAGGACCTTGGCCAGCACTGAGCATTGTCAACATGGCTCAGAAGTTCAAGATGAATACAGCAGCACCAGGAAGGGAAGTGCCCACACTGCGTAGATGCTGAGGACTCACATCCAGAGGTGTGAGTCCTGATCCATCTATCCTGGCAATCCCATTGGCTGTTTCAGTCACCTACAGATAAGAAAGGATGGCGTGAACACCAGCTGCCACCCACCAGTCCCTGACCCCATGCCCTCCAGCCTATTCTGCCAATCATCAGCCCTCACAAGCACCAGGCCACTAGAGGTTCCTCTGGACAATATTTCCCTTCTCTCCTAAACTTCTCTTTAGTTATTGACTGTTCAGTCTCACTAGATCAGGCCCTGTACACTAGATCACAGCACCCAGCCCATTCCCTCAACAGGGTTTGTTATGGATTATAATTGTATGCTGGCATGATTATGGCTAATGTTCATCTTTCCAACTGGAATATAAATTTCCTGAGGGTAAGGACTTTAACCAGTTTGTTCACTATTGTATTGCCAACACAGTGACCAGCACATGGCTGATAATCAATATGTATTTGTTGAATGAACTCATTTATTGAAAGAGTTAACTTGGTAAATCATATACAATGAATCGATGATTTATTATTGAGCAAGAAAAAAGTAAATGGAAGATTAATATCATTGTTTGAAAATGATTATTGGGTATGAATATTCAAATATGCATGAAAAAAACCTGACAAACTATTCACATAACTTTTCAGTTCAGTTCAGTCACGTCCCGACTCTTTGCACCACACCAGGCCTCCCTGTCCATCACCAACTCCTGGAGTTCACCCAAACCCACGTCCATCGAGTCAGTGATGCCATCCAGCCATCTCATCCTCTGTCGTCCTCTTTTCCTCCTGCCCCCAATCCCTCCCAGCATCAGAGTCTTTTCCAATGAGTCAACTCTTTGCATGAGGTGGCCAAAGTATTGGAGTTTCAGCCTTATCATCATTCCTTCCAAAGAACCCCCAGGGCTGATCTCCTTCAGAATGGACTGGTTGGATCTCCTTGCAGTTCAAGGGACTCTCAAGAATCTTCTCCAACACCACAGTTCAAAAGCATCAATTCTTTGGCGCTCAGCTTTCTTCACAGTCCAACTCTCACATCCATACATGACCACAGGAAAAACCATAGCCTTGACTAGACGGAACTTTGTTGGCAAAGTAATGTCTCTGCTTTTCAATATGCTATCTAGGTTGGTCATAACTTTCCTTTCTAGGAGTAAGTGTCTTTAATTTCATGGCTGCAATCACCATCTGCAGTGATTTTGGAGCCCAAAAAATAAAGTCTGACACTGTTTCCACTGTTTCCCCATGTATTTCCCATGGAGTGATGGGACCAGATGCCGTGATCTTCATTTTCTGAATGTTGAGCTTTAAGTTAACTTATTCACTCTCCTCTTTCACTTTCATCAAGAGGCTTTTTAGTTCCTCTTCACTTTCTGTCATAAGGGTGGTGTCATCTGAATATCTGAGGTTATTGATATTTCTCCCAGCAATCTTGATTCCAGCTTGTGCTTCTTCCAGCCCAGCGTTTCTCATGATATTCTTTGCATATAAGTTAAATAAGCAGGGTGACAATATACAGCCTTGACGTACTCCTTTTCCTATTTTACTGGTGTGTTTTTGTAGGAGAGATTTATGGGGACTTTTAATTTGGTAATTTCTATATTACTGATTGATTTTAAGAAATAACTGCATTCTTTTTGTGTTCTAAAAAGAAAATATTAGCCATAAAGATTTAAAAATGAAGATAAACAATATATCTGTGTATAGAGAAGAGACTTGTGACTGCCAAGAAGGAGGGGGGGAAGGGGAGAAAAGACTAGATGTTTGGGCTTAGCAGATGAAAACTATTATCTGTTGGATGGATAATCAAAATGTCCTACTGTATAACACAGGGAACTATATTCAATATCCTGTGATAAACCATAATGGAAAAGAATATATATATATATATGTATGTATAACTGAGTCACTTTGCTACACAGCAGAAATTAAATACACATTTAAAATTTTTTAAAAAGATACATTTATAGATTCATTTCAGAGAGGTAACTGCTGTTAATATTTTAGAGTACATATTATATACACTTATACATATGCATATATGCTGTTGTTTGGTTGATGAGTCACATTCGACTCTTTTCCAACCGCATGGACTGTAGCTCGCCAGGCTCCTCTGTCCATGAGATTTCCCAGGCACATATGTATATACACACATGCAAACATATATATCTATAAAAGTGAGACCTAAATGTACTTGGTACTTTGTAGCCTGTTTATGGCCTACACTGCTTGAATTTCTTCCAGCACAAGGGTTTGAAGACCTATTTGCTGAAAATACACACCTAACAAATATTTGTCAAGCAGCTATTTTAATAGTTCAAGAGGAACTTTTCTAGTCTCAGTGAGTTCATAGGCTACTTAAGAGAAGAAATGCAGACATGTCTATATTCAAGAGAAACTATACATTAAAGAAAATAGGATTGAATTATCAACAGCTATTCACCAACAACTTGCACAATCAAGAAGAAATGGACAGGGAATTCCCTGGCTGTTCCAGGGTTAGGACTCTGCACTTCTACTGCTGGAGGTGTGGGTCCGATGGTTGGGAAACTAAGATCCTGGATGTTGTCTGGCATGGCCAACCAACCAAACAAAAATCTCACCTATGTAAATCAACTATAATGGTTAGTCTCTCAGTCATGTTCAGCTCTTTGCAACCTCATGAACTGTAGCCCACCAGGCTCTATCTATGGAACTCCAGGCAAAACTACTGGAGTGGGTAGCCATTCCCTTCTCCAGGGGATCTTCTTGACCCAGGGATTGAACCCAGGTCTCCTGCACTGCATGCAACAGTTTTTTTTTTTTTTAATCTGGGAGCACTAGAGAACCTGGATGTTTTAGAGTATAGCACACATACAGAAGACAAAGTATATGATAGGTGGGGGTCAGGTGAGCTGGATGGTAGATGGGGACCACATTATCCAGGGTCTTATGAGCCAGATTAGAATATATCCAGTTCAATAGGGAGAACTTGAAGATTCTAAAGTAGTACTGCTTTGAGATAAGGACTGAATTTTGTAAGCTTTGAAAAGCAAAGGCTCATAGTTTAGGCTTTCACTAACTTGAAATTTATTCAAATTGGTTGATTGAGAAAGAATTGCTCAAAGCTCACAGTGGGCTTCCCTGGTGGCTTAGATGGTACAGAATCTGCCTGCCAATGCAGGAGACCCAGGTTTGATCCCTGGGTCAGGAAGATCCCCTGGAGAAGGGAATGGCAACCCACTCCAGTATTCTTGCCTGGAGAATTCCAAGGACAGAGGATCCTGAAGGGTTACCGTCCATGGGGTCACAAAGAGTCGGACATGACAGAGCCACTCACACTTTCACTTTCACGGTGGGATAACTCCTGCCACCTTGCATTTCTGCTCCAGGGCTTTGCCTATCTGTTTACAGAGATCTAGCACAAAGGTAAGAAACATACAGAAGAATCCCAGCTGGTCCACAAACAGGAGGAAAAACATGACTGTACCTGAGTGTTGGGAGATTATTTGTTATGAAGAGAGGGAACATGGGACCACCCACTGTGCAGGAGTTATTAACTTCTGCCTCACCTGTCTTGCCTGGGTCCCCCTGCTACTCACATCCACAGGTAGGAAGCCCTGGGGAAGCCTCAGACCTCTTGCTGCTCAGGGAGAGGCAGGAATGCCCTGCAGGCTCTTTTTACCTGTGTCCAGGTATGTTCCCAGGTAGAGCCTCTGTGTCCAGGTAGTTATGGAGCCAAGGGCCTGCCTTGGCCTCCCTACCCCATTATCTGTTGCCCAGTCTCACCCGCTTGGAGAAGGAAGGCTCTGGCCCCTGTAAATTCTGATTTGACTTGGACACTGAAATCTCTGCTTGGTCTTGGTCATCCCTTCCTCCACAGAATGACTGTTTCTTCTCTTGGCTCTCCAATCAATGATCCATGCAGCAGCTGAGTGATCTTTTAAAATTTATTGACCATATTATGATCTTTCTCTGCTTACAACCCTTATGGGGCCTTCCTCTACTCCTAGAATAACATTCTAGCACATGACTGGTTCCTGCCTCCCGTCCCCTTCTCTCTTTCTGTATCTCTTACCCCTCACGCAGCATGCTTCACCAGCTTCTGGAGGACTCTGAGCCCATCCCACTCCATGGCCTTTGACTAATACTATTCCCACACCTCTTCCATCAGTCAACTCTTGTTCTTCAGATCTTGCCTTAAACTTCATGTCCTCAGACAGGTTTTCCCCACCCTCCCTGTAACTCTTATCTTAGTTCAGAATTATCGGAGAAGGCAATGGCACCCCACTCCAGTACTCTTGCCTGGAAAATCCCATGGATGGAGGAGCCTGGTAGACTGCAGTCCATGGGGTCGTTAAGAGTCGGGCACAACTGAGTGACTTCACTTTCACTTTTCACTTTCATGTATTGGAGAAGGAAATGGCAACCCACTCCAGTGTTCTTGCCTGGAGAATCCCAGGGATGGGGGAGCCTGGTGGGCTGCCGTCTATGGGGTCGCACAGAGTCGGACACGACTGAAGTGACTTGGCAGCAGTTCAGAATTATACATTTGCTTCTTTTCTTATTTACTCTGTCTCTACTGCTAGATCATGAAACTCCATCAAGGTAGGGATCATGCCTACTTCATTTACCCTTATCACTGTAACACCTAGAAAGCCTGGTCTATAGTCAATACTCAGTGACACTTGTTCAATAAGTGGATGGATGAACTGATAACTGAATGAGATGCTGGTTTCTCAGTGAGTCAACTGATCTTTTAGGAAGTATACACAGGATCCTCCTGACTCTTAGTTACTACATGCTGCTCTAGGTCATGAATCATCTTGAACTGCCCTGGGGCCTCCACAGCCTGAGCCCTCTTCTCTTTATGCTTAACTGAACCTTCTAGTTTCTTGGCCCTGGCTGCCGAAGTCAGTGGAGCTGAAGGGCCTCCATCATCTACATTTTGGCCTCAGCATGCCTCAGCCCTAGGCTCTTTCTCTTTAGACTGGTCTACAATTAACAGAGTTAATAAGGGTGAGTAAAGATGCTTGCAGAGTACCTCAGATCACATGACTGATTCAAGACCTGACCTCAGGTCTCCTGGCTCCACAACAGTGATTTTCCTATCACACCCTGAGCTTCCCAGACACCACACAAATTGCTGGTCTTTGTGCTAGTGATGAAGATTATCACACACACTACCCCTTGGTACAGTGGTTTTTACCAGCAGTGCAGGAGTTCATACTTCTAAGGGCACATCAGAATTTCAGGGAAATGAGAAGTCATGTGACTTTTTTTCCATTTAGTTAAAAAAATATAGCAGTGATGAATGCTTGTTATCAAATGATTGAATGGTACAGAAGTATATATGTAAAAAGGGAAGATCTCTATCTATACCCTCTTCCCACCTCATCCCAATCTAATTCTCCTTCCCACTTCTTTCCTCAAAGTATGTACTTTTAACAGTGTAGTGTAATTAAGTCCAGACATTTTAAATATATTTATAAACATTATGTATAATAATTTATATACAGATATAAATAGTTTTTTTAATCCTGCAGTTTAAAAAACATTTTCAATATTATTTTTTAAATTGCATATGTTGAAAGTGAAAAAAGGACACCAGCTTTGTAATGGAACATACCCTTGGCTGAAGGAGCATGATAGAGAGGCCTTGTTCTGGTATGCGTATAAGAAGAAATAGCAGGAGACATGGCAAAATCTGGCAGGAGAACTAACGCGAAGGAAGTCTTGTTCGTGGGATGGCTCAAAGACTCTCACCAGCAGTGGAAGTGGTGGGTATGGCTCACTAGGACACCCATGTGGGGCACGGCCACAGACTATCATCTACAGGCTGCCAGGGCCCAGCTGCAGATGTGGATGTGGACAGAAGGAAAGGAGCTGAGTAGGTATGTTAGGATGAAAAACATAGGACAAAAATGGATTTGTGAGGACAAGTCATAGACTAAGAGAAAATATTTGCAAATGACATATCTGAAAAAGGATGATTATCTCCCTTAAAACTCAACGATAAGAAAATGAACAATCCAATTTAAAAAATAGGCAAAAGACAGGAACAGACCTCTCATCAAGGAAGTATGGTGGTGGTGGTGGTTTAGTCACTAAGTCATGTCCTACTCTTGCGATCCCATGGACTGTAGCCCACCAGGATCCTCTGTCCATGTAATTTCCCAGGCAAGAATATGGAATGGGTTGCGATTTCCTTCTCCAGGGAATCTCCTCAACCCAGGGATCAAAGCCAGGTCTCCTGCATTGTAGGCAGTCTCTATTGGAGGTGGATTCTTTACTGACTGAGCCACCAGGGAAGCCACCAAAGGAAATATACAGAAAGCAGAAAAACATATGAAAAGATGCTTCATATCATATGTCATCAGGGAAATGTAAATTAAAATAACATGGAGATGGGACTTCCCTGGTGGTCCAGTGGCTAAGACCCGTGCTCCTAGTGCAGGGGGTCCGAGTTTGATCCCTGATCAGTGAACCAAATTTCGCATGCCACACTAAAAGATCCTTCATGTTGCAACAGAGATTGAAGATCCTAGTGCTGGAACTAAGACCTGATGCAGGCAAAAAATAATAATAATAAAACAAAAACAAAAACAAACAAAAAACCATGGATGGGCTTCTCTGGTGGCTCAGTGGTAAAGAATCTGCCTGTCAATACAGAAGGCATGGGTTCAATCCCTGATCCAGGAAGATCCCACAAGTTGTGGAGCAACTGAGCCCATGTACCACAACTATGTATTCTAGAGTCTGGGAGCCTCAACTACTAAGCCCATGTGCCGCACCTATTGAAGCCTGTGCACCCTAGAGCCTGTACCCCACAACAAGAGAAGCCACTGCAATGAGAAACCTGCACATCACAACTAGAGAGAAGCCTCCTCTCACCACAACTAGAGAAAAGCCTGTGCAGCAATGAAGACCTAGCATAGCCAAAAAAAACAAAAAAACAAACAAAAAAAACCCATGGAGATATCACTACACGTATATCAGAAAGGCCAAAATGAACACTCAACATCAAATGCTAGTGATAATGTGGAGCAACAGAAACACTCACATTGCCAGTGGGAATACACAATAGTATGCAAGTCACTCTGGAAGACAGTTTGGTGGTTTCTCACAAAACTAAATGGATTCTTAGCATACAATTCAGCAACTGCATTCCTTAATATTTTCTCAAATGAGTTGAAAACTTTTGGCAACACAAGACCATACATGAATATTTATAGCAGCTTTGTTCATAAAGGCAAAAACTTGGAAGCAATCAAGATATCTTTCAGTGGGTGGACAAATACACTGTGGTATATTCAGATAGAGCAAAAAAAAAAAATGAGCTGTTAAGCCATAAAAAGACACTGGGGGAAAATTAAATGCATATAACTAAGTGAAGGAAGCCATCTGAAAAGGCTACATACTGTATGATTTCAACTATATGACATTCTGGAAAAGGCAAAACTTAGAGAGACAGTAAAAAGATCAGTAGCGGCCCAGGGTGAGGGGAGGAAGAGTTCAGAGAGCACAGAGGATTTCTAAGGCAATGAAATTATTCTGCATGATAAATGATGGTAGATATCTGTCATACCACACAACGGCACTCATCTTACACACTAGCAAAGTAATGCTCAAAATTCTTCAAGCCAGGCTTCAACAGTACATGAACCGAGAACTTCCAGGTGTTCAAGCTGGATTTAGAAAAGGCAGAGGAACCAGAGATCAAATTGTCAACATCTGTTGGATCATCGAAAAAGCAAGAAAGGTCCAGAAAAACATCTACTTCTGCTTTATTGACTATGCCAAAGCCTTTGACTGTGTGGACCACAACAAACTGTGGCAAATTCTTCAAGAGATAGGAATACCAGAGCACCTGACCCGCCTCCTTAGAAATCTGTATGCAGGTCAGGAAGCAACTGTTAGAACTGGACATGGAACAACAGACTGGTTCTGAATTGGGAAAGGAGTACGTCAAGGCTGTATATTGTTACCTTGCTTATTTAACTTATATGCAGAGCACATCATGTGAAATGCTGGGCTGGATGAAGCACAAGCTGGAATCAAGATTGCAGGGAGAAACATCAATAACCTTAGATTTGCAGATGACACCACCCTTATGGCAGAAAGTGAAGAGGAATAGAAGAGCCTCTTGATGAAAGTGAAAGAGGAGAGTGAAAAAGCTGGCTTAAAACTCAACATTCAAAAAATGAAGATCACGGCATCAGTTCTATCACTTTATGGCAAATAGATGGGGAAACATTGGAAACAGTGACAGACATCATCTTCCTGCGCTCCAAAATCACTGCAGATGGTGACTGCAGCCATAAAGTTAAAAGACGCTTGCTCCTTGGAAGAAAAGCTATGACCAACCTAGATAGCATATTAAAAAGCAAAGACATTATTTTGCTGACAAAGGTCCATCTAGCCAAAGCTATGGTTTTTCCAGTAGTTATGTATGGATGTGAGAGTTGGACTATAAAGAAAGCTGAACACCGAAGAATTGATGCTTTTGAACTGTAGTGTTGGAGAAGATTCTTGAGAGTCCCTTGGACTGCAAGGAGATCCAACCAGTCCATCCTAAAGGAAATCAGTCCTGAATATTCACTGGAAGGACTGATGCTGAAGCTGAAACTCCAATACTCTGGGCACCTGATGGGAAGAACTGACTCACTGGAAAAGACCATGATGCTGGGAAAGATTGAGGGCAGGAGGAGAAGGGGACGACAGAGGATGAGATGGTTGGATGGCATCATCAACTTGATGGACATGAGTTTGAGCAAGCTCTGGGAGTTGATGATGGACAGGGAGGCCTGGTGTGCTGCAGTCCATGGGGTTGCAGAGTCAGACATGACGGAGCAACTGAACTGAGCTGATTTGTCATACGTGTGTTCAAATCCATAGAACCCAATAGAGAACCCTAATGTAAGGTATGGATTCTGGATGGTAATGATGAGTCAATGAAGGATCATCACTTGTAACAAATGGGGCTTGTGAGGCAATGGAACAAGCCCTGCTCTGGGAGCTCCAGCTCAGTTTTTACCTTGGCATTGCCTCTGGTTTGCTGTGCAACCTGGAACAAGTCTCCTCCCCTCTCTAAGCTAATTTTCTCTTTGTGTGAAGTGGGTTTGCAGTTCTCAAGGATCTCTTATTTCTTCAGGTTTTATGCATTATTTCCTGGCAGTGGAACTTTTGAATGCTTCCTAAGATAAGGGTAATTAGAGTAACCATTGAGGGTGTTTGCTAAGTGCTATAGTCTCATTTAATCTAGGGAACAGCTCTCTACTATTAGACCCATTTTACAGATGGAGTGGCTGAGGCTTAGGGAGGTTGACCAATGCCACAGAGCTGGTCAGTGGTAGCACCAGTATTCAAAGAAGGTAGACTCCTTTGCCCTCCCTCTCCAACAAACTGAAGGAAGAGCATCTAGGCTCTGCTGCC